>NW_024464918.1:1536666-2965833 GCF_017591425.1 Ochotona curzoniae
TATGAGCACAGCGATTGCTTCTTTCTTCAGAACCAGTCTCAAAAATCAGCAGCAATCTTCAGTTCGGTCAATCCAAAGCTGATGCATCCTCCATTACCCCGACTCCAGCTTCTCTCCAGAAAGAATTGATGGAATTGTCCGTTTATTATGGCTTACCTCAGATTTATCTCATGGTAAAGAGCGACATCAAGTGGCTCTAAACTGTAAGTATCTGTTCTAGCCATCCACATTGTAAGTGCTGGGCTTGATCTTTTCATCTGATGCTATTTTTTTCCTCTCGTTTTGTGTAAATTACGTGCACATTTTTGCCAGTGATTGGTTTAATGTAATCCTTACTTCACCCCAAGAGCAACTTTTACTTAAGCAAAAATCTCTTTTTAGAAAAAAAAATTTGGAGTTGTAACTGCAGTTAATATACAGTTTGTCAACGTACAGTTCCAGACTGCTGATGAGAAAAAACCATGTTTGACTCCTTGAATTCCTGAGGATACTGGCGGTTGTCAGTAATGCTGACACCCTCTTCAATCTCAGATTTGTATTACTTGTATTGATATGAGTGCACCACAAGTGTCTAGGAAAGCTCTAAGTTCACAAGCAGGTGATGCAAAAAGGAAATTGCAAATGTTTTTAAAAGATATCAAATACCGTTTTTCACCACAGGACTTAAAGTCCAAGAGAAGTTTATTTCTTTGTCTTTTGAAATAAAGGTTTAACAAGGATTAGAAAGTTGTTACCAACAGCTTGTGTAGAAAAGTGTCCCAAGTATCTCTTTCACTGTAATTCATTTATTTCCCATGAGCAAGGGTAATATGCCCTCCTTTTTAAGGATCCATTTTGTTTGTTGGAAAAGTAGAGGGATGGGAAGAGGAAGGAGACAGAAAGAAAGGTATCTTCCATACACCTGGTTCACTCATGCAAATGACTGCAATGTTTTGTGGTAGGGAGCCCAAAAACTCCATCTGGGTCTCTCACTTGGGGGAATCCAAGTACTGCACCACCTTCTGCTGTTTTGCCAGTAAAATTAGCAGAGAGCTGGACTAGAAGTGGAGCAGTCAGTAGTTGAATGAACCATCTGATAAAGAATCCCCCTGGTGGCTGAACTGAACCTGTATAGTCCCCAAGGCTGATATTCTCATTCCGCCTAAGTGGCCTGTTCACCAGTGTCGAACAGGCCTTCTGTTTTTTCCTACAGTACTTCTATATTTTTAGTCACTCTGGATAGTTCGCTGCTTCCAAGCAAGAATATTTTTAAGTAAACATACTATAAGATAGATGCATTATTTTGAAACTGCTTACATAATAATTTTTCCATTTCATAATTTAAAACTTCTCTTGTCCATCAGAAATTTTCTGCTTTCAGCACAGCCATATTTACATTTTATAAACTTAAGTACCCAGATTGAATAACTTGGGTGATATATTATATCAATTCTCTCTTGCAAGAATTTATTTATGAATATCCTTTCTCTGAAATATTAGTTGCAAAGCCAATAGCTGTTATTTTAATAATTTAGCAACTCAAAGTTACTTACATAGTATTTGTTGAATATTCACCTAAAGAAATATTTTCATTTTCTTTGACTGTCCAAAAATGAATTAACTTAATGTAGTTACATGGTTAGACAAAAAAGTAAGACATTTCACACTGTATAATGTTAATACACAATAAGATTATCCTTAGATATTACAATAAGATGTACTTCAATTTTAAATGGAAAACTTCAATTTTAGCTTAATTTTCACTATAATTCATGATCCTTGAGTCCTCCTCGTCATCAAAAAAAAAAAGTTTTCCTGCATAAATTTCCCATACACCAATTTGTTGGTATCTATCTTTTGCCCTTTGTGGTTTATGAGCCACTAAATCCCATAATATTCCAAACACACACAAAAAATCAACCTAATAAAAACATTTTAAGGTTCTCTATGAAGAACAATACTCAAACAAAAATTTGAAGCAGTGCCTGGCGTGATAGCACAGTGGTTAAAGTCCTCGCTTGAATGAGCCAGTATCCCATATGGGTACCGGTTCTAATCCCCACTTCCCATCCAGCTCCCTGCTTGTGGCCTGGGAAAGCAGTTGAGGATGGCCCAAAGTCTTGGGACCCTGACCACCGCATGGGAGACCCAGAAGAAGCTCTTGGCTCCTGGCTTCTGGCTTCGGATTGGCTCAGCTCCAGCCGTTGTGGCCACTAGTGGAATGAACCAGCGGACAGCAGATCTTCCTGTCTCTCCTCCTGTCTGTATATCTATCTACCTTTGTAATAAAAATAAATAAATCTTGAAAAATTTTTTGAAGCAAAACAAAAATTAGACTTGTTTTCACTGTTTAGAAACTCAAATTGTGAATCTTTACAAAATGATCATAGATGCAAAGCATATTAGAAGAAAATAAGAATTTTCCTTTCCATTTATTTTACTTTACAATATGCATATGAGGATTCATTTTTATAACATCAATACATCTATAAGAAGAAAAATCTGAAGAAAAAAAAAAACCTTCAAAATGCTTTTCCAGAAACCTTCCAAAGCCAAGAGTCTTGTTAAGCTAAAAATTCCAGGAGACAAGCTGGATGTGAAGATTGCAGTCTCGTAAGAAGGGTAAGCAGCACTTGGCTGACCCTATGCTATACAATAGGATGATATCAGGGCTCCTCAACACTGAACTGAGGCTGGACACATAGTGGATAGTTAAAGGTTAAGGGAGCAATAAAGAGCAGTAACAGGAAATAAAAAGGAAACAGGAAAATGGAATGAAAAAAAGCACTTCACCTGGCAACTAATTCTCTCCAGGGGCAAGAAAATTGAATAAAGGAGCCAGTGTTGTGGCACAGTGCATGAAGCCACTGATTGCCAAGCCATCATTATATACTAGCAGCAGTTTGTGCCTTGATTGTTTCAATCTTGATCCAGTTCCCCTCTAATGGCCTTGGAAAGCAGCAGAAGCTGGCTCAGGCTTTTGGAGCCCTGGTACTCGTATGGGAGACCCAGAGAAGCTCCTGGCTTCAATCTGGCTTAGTGCTGGCCATTGCAGCTTTGGAGGAAGTGAACCAATGGATGGAAGAAATCTCTCTTCATATCGCTCCTTCTTTGTGACTCTTTCAAACTTAATGCATAAATCTATTTTTAATAAAATACAAAGGAAGTACAACTACTATCTAGGGAGCAGAAACAAATAAATGGGGGAGCACTTACTGAAAATCAGTATGATTTCTAGACTATTCAGAGTCAGATAACAGAAATTTCTATTTACACCATGACACACGAGCAGCAGGGTAACACTCAAGAGAAATCCAGAGTAATAATATAGACTTATCAAATTTGACGCTAGAATTCTTAATAATGTATGCAAAAGAGGTTAAAAAATAAGAAACCTGGCTAGTAGAGTTTTTAGTATTAATAATTGGTATCATTTCAACAAACTGTTCAGATTGAAAAAAAAGTTCCTAAGTTTAAAATATCATTCAGAAATATTTTGCTTTAGTACAGCGACGCAAACTTTTCAATTTAATATCAAGATCTAATTGTCACAACTAACTACAGAGAAACAGAACGCAACAAGAGTGAAATCGCACAAAGTCAGATGCAATCATATTCAGATAAAGAGGAGGGACAGGGCTCAGCATTATAGCCAAACAACTAAAGTTCTCGCCTTGCACGCACCAGAACCCCATATGGGTGCCAGTTCCTGTCCCTGAAGCCCTGCTTCCCATGCAGCTCCCTGATTGTGGCTTAGGAAGGCAGTCAAAGACAACCCAAAATCTAGGGACCCTGCACACATGTGGGAGACTCGGAAGAGGCGCCTGGATTCATATATGCTCTGCTCCAGCCATTCCGGCCCCTTGGGGGGGGGGGTAGGTGGTGAATCATCGAACAGAGGAACTTTCTCAATTCCTGGGTATCTAACTTTCCAATAAAGATAATAAAATGTTTTAACAAATGAGAAACATGAGGCACAGAGACTCCAAGCAAATGAGTAAGAGAATGAAAAAGTTCCATATATGAAAACAGATTAAACATTGCATGAAACTGAAAGATATAGAGGCATAACAGGGAGGGGAAATAGTTCACATTTGGCTCAATTCCCACAACGGACCACTGATTCTAAAACGTGCAAGACATAACCAATAAAAAGTGACAACACATATTGTATATTGTGAGATAATTCCTTCCCAGGAATTACTCAAATCTCTTAAGTGACACTGTTGAGCAATTTTCCAAAATTTTAGAATGAGAACTTAAAGCTAAAACCCAATATTGCTACGGCAATTACCAATAAAATCAAAACTAAATGATAATGATTGGTCTCACTATGTATTTCCGATTCAGTTCTACTTATAATCACAACAAATCTAATATTTCAACACACTTAACGACCGAAACTCAACTCGTGAGGATGCAGTATTGCAAAATCAAATCTAACACGTTTCTAAAGGTAAAAAGGTAAGGAAATAAACAGTAAATTTTACAAAGTGTATATATAAAAATGAAACATATATGTGTATACTCACTTGACTGGAAGAGTCCACAGCCACATTCACTACATCTTCGCTAACCGGACCATGAGGAAGGCTGGGGCTGAAGGCCATGAGGTCGGCCTTGGGCGGGCCCTCCCCAGAGCACACCCGCTGCCGCCTCCGCTGCGAGCACGACCAGCTCCCCACCGCGCTCGAGCACACCAGCGCCGCCGCCGCAGCCGCCGCCGGACCCGACACGCACGCGCCCTCCGACGCCGCACCCGACGACCACCGCGCCGCCGCCCACACCAACAGCGTCAGCACCAGCAGGCTCGACACCGCGCAGATCGCCACCACCAGGTACACGTTCACGTCCACCAGCGACGACGCACCACCCAGCGCGCCCGCCGAGGCCGGGGCCGAGGCGCCAGCCGCCACCGATGCCCGCGACCACGACGGCGACGCCTGACCGCCGTCCACCAGCGACACCAGCACCGTGGCCGTGGCCGTGAGCGCCGGCTCCCCGTGGTCCCGCACCAGCACCACCAGCCGCTGCCGCGGAGCGTCCAGCTCGTCCAGGGCGCGCGTCGTGCTGATCTCGCCCGTGTACAGGCCCACGCGGAACGGGCAGCGCGCGCCGCCCGCAGGCGCCGCCTGCAGCTCGAACCACAGCCACGCGTTGTAGCCCGCGTCCAAGTCCACCGCGCGCACCTTGGTCACCACGTGGCCCGCGCCCGCCGACCGCGGCACCAGCTCGCTCGCAGCCACCGCCGCCCCCGCAGGCCCGCCCGAGCCGCGCGCCAGCAGCCAGGGCGCGTTGTCGTTCTCGTCCAGCACGAACACCTGCAGCGTCACGTTGCTGCCCAGCGGCGGCGCGCCCGCGTCGCGCGCGCTCACCTCCACGCGCAGCACCTCCAGCTCCTCGTGGTCCAGCGGCTGCAGCGCGTACACGCGGCCGCTCTCGCCGTGCACAGACACGTAGCTCGACAGCGCGCGCCCGCCCACGCGACGCTCCACCAGCGAGTACGACACGCGCGCGTTCTCCTGCGCGTCCGCGTCGTGCGCCGTCACCGTGAAGATGTGGCAGCCCGGCGCGTTGTTCTCCTTCACGAACACCGTGTACTCGGCCTGCGCGAACTGTGGCGCGTTGTCGTTCACGTCGGCCACCTCCACCCGCACGCTGGCGCTGGCCCAGCGCGGGGGCGAGCCCGCGTCGCGCGCTCTCACCACCACGTCGTAGCCAGACACGCTCTCGCGGTCCAGGCCGCTGTCCAGCACCAGCGAGTAGTGGTTCTTGTAGGTGGACACCAGCTTGAAGGGCACGTGGGGCTCGAGGGAGCAGGTGACCTGTCCGTTTGGGCCAGAGTCGCGGTCGGACACGCTGATGAGGGCGATGACCGACCCAATTGGAGCGTCTTCTAAAACGGGCAATGACAATGACTTGACGACCAACTCCGGTGTGTTGTCATTCAAGTCCACAATCTCTACCAGAACCGTGCAGTGACCCTCCATTGGAGGGGTTCCTTTATCTGTCGCTTCTACCTGGATTTCATACGACTTACCTTCCTCGAAGTCTACATGACCCTTTACACTAATGTGTCCACTTTCCATGTTTATGTGGAATTTCGACCATATATCTTCTGGTGTGTCCATATTGAATGAATACATAATGTCTTTATTGACTCCTTCATCTGCATCAGAGGCGTTCACGGCCACCACGAGGGTGCCATTCGGGGCGTTCTCGGGTAAGTAGACTTTGTAGACGGACCTCTCAAAGGCTGGGGCGTTGTCGTTCACGTCCAGCACAGTGATCTTCAGCTGAATGGAACCACTGAGCTCTGGTTTGCCTCCATCGGTCGCAGTTATTCGCACGTGATGCTCTGGAGTGTCCTCCCGATCTAAGAGCTTTTTTAACACGAGCCCCAGGGATTTAATTTCCTCACTATTGCTTTTCACGTCCAAGGTAAAATACTCACTGGAGTCCAGAGTGTAAGTCAACACCGCATTTGATCCGATGTCAGCATCTGATGCGCCCTCTAGTGAAAACCGAGAGCCAGGCCGCCGGGATTCCGAAATAAAAAGATTTTTTACCGCCACAGGGAACACGGGCGCATTGTCATTGATGTCCCTCACCTCCACCTCCACGTGGAACACCTGCAGAGGACGCTCCACCAGCACCTCCAGGTGCACGCTGCACTCCGCGCTGCGCCCGCACAGCTCCTCACGGTCCATCCGAGAATTCACGAACAAGATGCCATTCTGCAGATTCACCTCCAGCAGGTCCGCGCCGCCCCTGGACGCCACCCGGAACAGGCGCGGCACCAGCTCGGCCAGCTGCAGCCCCAGGTCCTGCGCGATGCGGCCCACGAACGTGCCGTGTTTGGCCTCCTCGGGGACCGAGTAGCGCAGCTGGCCGCTCCCTGCCTGCCAGGCTGCAAAGAGCAGCAGAAGCCAGAGCAGCAGGCGCTGGGCTCCGGGGCCTCCTCGCCAGGGAAGCAGCATTGCAAAGCTTTTCCAAATATCAATCGCTGTTACCTCGATCCAAAGTGGAGAAGGTAAGTTCGCTTCTTTATGCTTTGCTTCTTAAACTCCTCACCGTTTCCATGTTTATGAGATGATGAGACAAAGCAGCATCCGTATACGTAACACGCTTTTTTTTTAAATGTGTATGAAGACCTTGTGGTCGACAGCGACATCATGTGGCTGAATGTGTAAGTAGTTACTTAGTTTCCTTAACATGCTTAAGCTTCACCCTGATTCTATTTGCAGTTGTAATTCCCTTCAAGCACTTTCCAGTCATTATTATCTGCTAAAATGTATCCTTACTACCTCTCCTCTAATTCAACATTTTCAATTATTCCAATTCATGACACATCATATTCATATTTCTTGTGATTAAGTTTGTAGTAGTGAAAATAGTCCCCATGTGAAAGGCTCTGTTTTATCAAAACTTAACTTTTCGTTAAATTATCACAAAAATCTTCTGATACAGTTGTTGACATGATTCACTTTTTAAAAACACATGGAGGTTATATAAGTTTAAAATAATGCTAAGTGGTATCTCCAACTGAGTCAAGAAGCGCTAACTTGAACTATTTGACTTCCAGGCTACATTTATTATAGCAATCAGATCCTCCAAAATTCACTGTCATCAAAACATGAAGACACAGAAATATTTGCAAAATATGCATATACATATCCAAATATGCCCTTTCATATTTTGACAATTGTCAATTTATAAAATATGTTCATTTATAAAATGACATAAATAACAATTGCATCTTCTATTCAAGGATCATATCCTTGCTAACTGTCTTAACTATTATTTATATAAAGTTGTCATGGCTGAGCCTTTAGCCTAGGGATTAACTTGCTCACTTCCCATGTCAGTGCCTGGGTTCAACAGCTGATCCCAGGTTCCTGGGGATGCAAACTTTGAAAGATGATAGTTTAAAGTAACTGAACCCCTGCCACCTGCCTTAGACACCTGGATTACATTCCCTGCTCCTGGTTTCAGTCCCTCAAGCATTTGAAGAAAAAAAACTAGTACATATGAGCACTCACTTTCTTTCCTTACCTGCCTCACAAGTAAATAATTATTTTTAAAGATGCCAGAAGCAAATCTTCTGTGGTGAAATACATTTGTGAATTTATTTCCTGATGTAGGACACCACTGTATGGTTTGGATACTTGCTACATTTAAGTTGCACCAATTAAGAATACATTAGGGCCCGGCACAGTGGCCTAGTGGCTATCGTTCTCTCCTTGAAAGAGGCAGGATCCCACATGGGTGCCGGTTCGAATCCGGCGGCTCCACTTCCCACCCAGCTTCCTACCTGTGGCCTGGGAAAGCAGTTAAGGACAGCCCAAAGCCTTGGGACCCTGCACCTTGCATGGGAGACCTGGAAGAAGTTCTTGGCTCCTGGTTTGGATTGGTGCAGCACCGGCCGTTGAGGTCACTTGGGGAGTGGATCATCACACAGAAGAGTTTCCTCTCTGTCTCTCCTCCTCTCTGTATATCTGACTTCACAATAAAAATAAACAAAATTTTTAAAAGAATATATTAATTATTTAAATGTCTAAAACTATATTTTTAAAATGCTCCCACCATTTACCTATTTAAAGATTACATGGAGATCGGGCCCGGCGCGGTGGCGCAAGTGGTTAAAGGTCCTCGCCTTGCACGCCCGGGATCCCATATGGGCGCCGGTTCTAATCCCGGCAGCCCCGCTTCCCTTCCAGCTCCCTGCCTGTGGCCTGGGAAAGCAGTCGAGGACGGCCCAAAGCTTTGGGAACCTGCACCCGCGTGGGAGACCCGGAAGAGGCTCCTGGCTTCGGATCGGCATAGTATCGGCCCGTTGCGCTCACTTGGGGAGTGAATCATCGGACGGAAGATCTTCCTCTCTGTCTCTCCTCTCTGTATATCCGCCTTTCCAATGAAAAAATAATAAAAATAAATCTTTAAAAAAAAAAAAAGATTACATGGAGATCTTAAATAATTCACTGAATGAAATCATTGTTTTTAATGGTCTTGAATAGAACAAATGTCTGGATTTTGATTCCTTAAAAGTTGTTACTTGAGAGAATTAATGTTTTTGGAAAAAAAACTGGTGGTTAATCAGTCAGAGAAGAGAGAAAAGTAACTGGAATATTACATCCTCCTCATCATATTCAAGACTAGGCAATGAAATAGTCTAAGGAGTTCTGTGGATTGATGGAGGGGTTGAGAGAAATTATTGAAAAATCCAATTTATGGAGATAAAGGAATGCTGATTTCCTTACAGCCAGACTATTTTTAAATGAAATAAAGCATATTTAAGCATTAGGAGTAAAGTTTTCATACAGTTTTTTTTCCACTATGTACTTAAAGAATAGGAACTGGGATTGTAATTTACCTAAAAAGTAACTTTTTCAAGTGAAACAAGCAGAGGTAAATTACATTAAGGATATCACTTAGAATCAATCTACATAATAATTAGGTGATGATAATATGCTAGCTTATGAAGAAATATACATTTTTAAAAATTATTTCTGGAAGGCATAGATCCAGGAAATAATGTGATATATCAATAGATCAAGTCAGCAATTTCATGAATTTTGAAATATAGCAGCTAGCTTGAAAGGCAGGTAAAAAATTAAAAATTTTAACCATCAGGGGCTTTATTTTAATATTTCATTGACTACTTATGGAAATACTACATATTTCACTACATTTAAGTTAGAACAAATTACAAAATGGTAATACCACATGGGAATTAATAACAGTAAACTCCGCACTGCTTTTCATGGCATGGAACAAGTGCAGAAAATTGAGCCAATGTGTCCATTGGTGACACTGTCAGTGAAACGATCACCCAGATGTTCCCTTAATCAACTAAAACTTAATCTAATTCAATGGATCAATTTTAGCTTGATCAATTAAAACTTGTAAATATGAAGAAACCCATAAAACTCATGAAGCATTACACTGTGTCTCCTAGAGATCAAGGCATATCTGAGTATCATTGTGAAGGCTGACTGTGTATCTATGGTAGGACCATGGTAACAGATATACAATAGGACACGTTCCATCTGAGCATGCACATAGCCTGCACTCAAATCTCAGGGAAGGATGAGTCACTGTGATACTTGGGGCCAGACAATTCCCAAAACACAAAGCTGCTGCTTCTTTCTTCAAGCCATTTGTTGTACTCTATGAAAACTTAGAGGAACTTTCCTGATTCCAACGAAATGCATACCCCACGTTTTGAGGCAAGATTCTCATAGGATCACACACACTGTGGTTTTTATGGAAGTCAAGATGTCTCCACCAACCTCCTCACCTCCTTGGAAAACATATCCTCAATGGAAATAAATCTTCTGACCTAACTAACGTGTGAGGTTAAGATCACCCAGGAGATGTTACTTCTGTGATGCATCCAGATACACATACATTTGAAAAATACAGCAGATAACTAAGGAATTCAATGGTACAGTTCATTATCTTAATTACCCAAAATATGTGAAAATTTTACAGATAAAAATACGCTTCATCCAAGACCAGAAATATTTTGGGAAAACTCTACTTCAAGTGTAAAGTAGTGGGTTGCATGTAACCATGTCCTGGCTGTTCCACTTCCCATCCAGCTCCCTGCTTGTGACCTGGGAAAGCAGTGGAGGACTGCCCAAAGCCTTGGGATCCTGCACCTGCATGGAAGACCTGGAAGAAGCTCCCAGCTCTTGGCTTCAGATCAATTCAGCTCCAGCTGTTGTGGCTATTTGGGTAGTGAACCAGCGGATGAAGATCTATCTCTCTGTCTCCAAATACTGTGAAATGAAGCTGGATGCATTTGCAGCAACAGAAAATGTAGTCCCCAACATGCGCTGAAGAACCTAAAAGAGTGGTCAATTTTTGCCCAATGGGAATTGTGCAAGCCTTCACTAAATGAATCTGATACTGGAACAAGAACCAATCAATGACCAGCACAAAGATCAAGCTAATGTAATCTCCACTTAGGCAAAAAGTACCACCATCTGACCAATCACAGGGGGATTTTAAACAGATTTTTAAAAAGATTTATTTTTATTGGAAACACAGATTTACAGAGAAAGGGAGACAAACAGAAAGGTGTTTTGTCAGCTGGTTCACTCTCCAAGCGGCTGCAACAGCCAGAGTTGAGCTTGAGTGTGAAGTCAGAAGCCAGGAGACTCCTCCAGGCTTCCACAAGGGTTAAGGGTCCCAAGTCTTTGGGCCTTCCCTGTCTGCTTCTCCATGCCACAAGCAGGAAGCTGGATGGGGAGTGGAGCAGCTGGGACACGAACTTTCACCCTTATTTAAACCCAGTCAATACAAGGTGAGGATTTAGCCACTGGCCTATTTCACTGGGCCCAACAATGAGATTTTTAACTTTGCAAAATCAAGGGAGGAATATTTTCTGAATAAACTCTCTATTTTGCCTGAAAATGGGAAGATTTGGGACAAATAATTATCCCAAATAACAGATTACATTACTGATAAAAGATATTCTCCAGAATATCAGCTATTTCTAAGTGTTGCCTATGTTATAACCACCTATAACAGAAGATTTTCAGAGGTCCTGCCAATAAACGATTCTAATGAATATTTCAAACACAAGGGAAGAAAAAAACTTAATAGCTGTTGCATAAATGAAGAGAAGTGTATACTTTCATATTACAAAATGTATTCAGGTGCCTGGCACAGTAACCTGGCAACTAAAGTCCTCACCTTGCACACAGCCCCGGGATCCCATATGAGTGCCAATTCCTGCCCCAGCACTCATGTTTCCAATCCAGCTCCCTGCTTCTGGCCTGGGAAAGCAGTGGAAGACAGCCCAAAGCCTTGGGACATTGCACCCACATACGAGACCCAGAAGAGGCTCTGGGCTCCTGGATTCAGACAACTCAGCTCTAGCTGATGAGGCCACTTTGGGAGTGAATAATGGAGAGAGGAGAGGAGCTTCCTCTTGCTCCTTCTCTCTGTATATATGATTTTCCAATAAAAATAAGCAAATAAATGTGTAGGGTTTTTTTTTTTTTAATGTATTTGGGGTTGTGGTATAACAGGTAGGAGCAACACCTGCAGTACCAGCATCCCATAGGAGCCCTGGTAACTGGCTCAGCTGCTCCACTTCTGAACTAATTTCCTAATGGCGGCCTGGGAGGAGCAGTGAAGGACAGACAATGTTCAGATGCTGCATCCATGTAAGAGACTCACATTAAGTTCCTAGCTCCTGGTTTCAGTTTGGCCAGACCAGATAACTCATTGCAATCACTTTGAAAGTGAACTAGCAGATAAAACATACGTGTGTCTGTGTGTTTGTGTGTGTGCGTCTTACCTTCCTCTCTGGAGTGAATAAGTAAAAAGATATTTCATATATCATCTATAGAATTAAAGCACATCACGAGTTCAAAATGCAAGAAATTGATCTGTAATTCATACTCAATCCTTCATTAGAGGTATGATATAAATTACAGAATTATGGATCAAAGCAATTAATAGGTATCAAACCAGAAAAACAGACGATTTGCAAATCAGGCAAGAAACGTTTAAAGCTTACCTGGCCTAAATATTCGGATTCTAAGGGCTGTTGTGATTCTTCTGCACACTCCGGACCCTGGGAAAGGCTGGGGCTGAAGGCCATGAGGTCGGCCTTGGGCGGGCCCTCCCCAGAGCACACCCGCTGCCGCCTCCGCTGCGAGCACGACCAGCTCCCCACCGCGCTCGAGCACACCAGCGCCGCCGCCGCAGCCGCCGCCGGACCCGACACGCACGCGCCCTCCGACGCCGCACCCGACGACCACCGCGCCGCCGCCCACACCAACAGCGTCAGCACCAGCAGGCTCGACACCGCGCAGATCGCCACCACCAGGTACACGTTCACGTCCACCAGCGACGACGCACCACCCAGCGCGCCCGCCGAGGCCGAGGCCGAGGCGCCAGCCGCCACCGATGCCCGCGACCACGACGGCGACGCCTGACCGCCGTCCACCAGCGACACCAGCACCGTGGCCGTGGCCGTGAGCGCCGGCTCGCCGTGGTCCCGCACCAGCACCACCAGCCGCTGCCGCGGAGCGTCCAGCTCGTCCAGGGCGCGCGTCGTGCTGATCTCGCCCGTGTACAGGCCCACGCGGAACGGGCAGCGCGCGCCGCCCGCAGGCGCCGCCTGCAGCTCGAACCACAGCCACGCGTTGTAGCCCGCGTCCAAGTCCACCGCGCGCACCTTGGTCACCACGTGGCCCGCGCCCGCCGACCGCGGCACCAGCTCGCTCGCAGCCACCGCCGCCCCCGCAGGCCCGCCCGAGCCGCGCGCCAGCAGCCAGGGCGCGTTGTCGTTCTCGTCCAGCACGAACACCTGCAGCGTCACGTTGCTGCCCAGCGGCGGCGCGCCCGCGTCGCGCGCGCTCACCTCCACGCGCAGCACCTCCAGCTCCTCGTGGTCCAGCGGCTGCAGCGCGTACACGCGGCCGCTCTCGCCGTGCACAGACACGTAGCTCGACAGCGCGCGCCCGCCCACGCGACGCTCCACCAGCGAGTACGACACGCGCGCGTTCTCCTGCGCGTCCGCGTCGTGCGCCGTCACCGTGAAGATGTGGCAGCCCGGCGCGTTGTTCTCCTTCACGAACACCGTGTACTCGGCCTGCGCGAACTGTGGCGCGTTGTCGTTCACGTCGGCCACCTCCACCCGCACGCTGGCGCTGGCCCAGCGCGGGGGCGAGCCCGCGTCGCGCGCTCTCACCACCACGTCGTAGCCAGACACGCTCTCGCGGTCCAGGCCGCTGTCCAGCACCAGCGAGTAGTGGTTCTTGTAGGTGGACACCAGCTTGAAGGGCACGTGGGGCTCGAGGGAGCAGGTGACCTGTCCGTTTGGGCCGGAGTCGCGGTCGGACACGCTGATGAGGGCGATGACTGTGCCCAGTGGGGCGTCCTCTTTGATGGGGAGTGACAATGATGTTATGTAAATCTCTGGCATGTTATCATTGATATCCACCACTTTCACTGATACTTTACAGTGGCCTGACATTGGAGGGGTTCCTTTGTCAGATGCAATAATCTGAATGTCGTAGGATTTTATTTCCTCATAATCTAACTTTCCCTTAGTTCTGATTTCCCCTGTTTGGGGATCTATTTTGAACATAGCCTGTACAGTGGAGGGCACATCACTACTGAGTGAATACAAAATCTCATTGTTAGGTCCTTCGTCTGCATCCGAAGCATTTACCTTAACGACTAACGTGCCTTCTGCAAGGTTCTCCAACAACTGCACTTTGTAAACTGATTGGGCAAAAATGGGTTCGTTATCATTTACATCTAATACTGTAATGTGTATCTGAACAGTGCCCGTCAGCTCAGGCTTGCCCCCATCCGTAGCCACTAGCAACAAATTAATCTCAGCAGCTTCCTCTCTGTCCAGAGGTTTCCCCAGCACAAGAAATAGAGACTGGCTTAGGTCGTCATTCGTCTGTACATCTAGAGAGAAAATCTCACTGGGGCTGAGCCTGTAGGAGAGGAGGGCATTGACTCCGATGTCTGCATCAGATGCACCCTCCAGAGGAAACCTGGAATCAAGCAGTCTGGATTCATGAAACTGGATAGTCTTTACCGTCATAGGAAACACGGGCGCATTGTCATTGATGTCCCTCACCTCCACCTCCACGTGGAACACCTGCAGAGGACGCTCCACCAGCACCTCCAGGTGCACGCTGCACTCCGCGCTGCGCCCGCACAGCTCCTCACGGTCCATCCGAGAATTCACGAACAAGATGCCATTCTGCAGATTCACCTCCAGCAGGTCCGCGCCGCCCCTGGACGCCACCCGGAACAGGCGCGGCACCAGCTCGGCCAGCTGCAGCCCCAGGTCCTGCGCGATGCGGCCCACGAACGTGCCGTGTTTGGCCTCCTCGGGGACCGAGTAGCGCAGCTGGCCGCTCCCTGCCCGCCAGGCTGCAAAGAGCAGCAGAAGCCAGAGCAGCAGGCGTGGGGTTTCAAGGCCCCTTCTCCAAGAAGACATCATTCTAATCCTTAGTGTTGGTCAGATAAAAATACTACGCTTTGAGCGAATTTAAATACCCAGGTTCCTGCCCTAGTCCAGCTGCTTCCCTTACTGTTCTGTATCCGGACTAACAAAGGGTTGTGGGCGTTTGCCTTCGCAGAGAACACTTTGTGGTGGACAGCGACATCCTGTGGCTAAATGTAGTTTTTACTGTCTGTTCTGCAGATTTAAAATTAGACAATTGTTTGCTCTACACACAGCTTTCATCTTGGAAATTAACTTATTTTAAGCTCTTAAATGAATAACCATTTCCTCCTTTTCTATTGTAGTTTTTTAAAGTAACATCAAATTTACCATAAGAACCCTAGTTTATTGCACAGCATAGTAATGTTAAGTATGTTCATATTGCTGTGTATTCTTCATCTCAGTACAAGCCAAGTCACTGACTCCAACAGAGGCATCCTGTATCAGAGTGACAGTTCCGATCCCAGCTGTTCTGCTTCCGATCGAGTTCCCTGCTCATGCACATGGGAAATCAGCGGACAAGGGTCCAAGTCCTTCGTCCCTTCTCACTGTGTGGAAATCCAGGATGAAGTTCTTGGCTCCTGGCTTCGGCCTGGTTATGACCCAGCTGCTGTAGCCATCCGGGAGTTGAACCAACAAAAGGAAGGTGCCTCTCCCCCACTCTGCTTTCAAATAAGTAAATCTTTTCTTAAAAATGTTCACATCCATAAAGCAGAAGTAAAATCTTCACTAAAGAAACGCTGACTTTTCCTAGACATTGGGTCCCAATAAGTTCTGGTTTTTAGCCCAAAACCTTAAGGTATTTATTCACACCATTTATGAAGTGTATTTTAATAATATTAATGAAACTCTAACAGTGAACTCCAAGTAATCAGATCAGGAAAACAACATCATTTATTGACTTATACTTGGAAACATAATTACACACTAGTTTTCAGAGCTGTGTCTCAGTGCCACCATAAAGAAAATATCTCCTATTTATGATTTATTTTCCTCTCCTGGCCTTCTCCCTAGGTAGATCTTTCCCATGTTGTGGCATAATAACCAAAGTAACTTTCAGCATACACATTACCAGTTCAGTGGTTTTAAACAGAAAACAAAACAAAATCCTAAGTATTGCTCCATATGGCCCAATTTGGGTGATAAATCATTGTTGCAACCAATAGCTGTGATGATTCTCACATTTGCCAGATGAGTCACTTGTCCTTTCCTAAAGCCAGGGATTAAATTAGCTCCACCTAAATTAGCAAATTTAAACAGAAGAAGTTGGTTCTTCCAAAGGCCATGACATGGACTTTAGTTATGGAGCTTAAACTGGTTGCAGACAGCTACAGATTATTACTGCACTGTGGAGTTGTAATGAAATTGAAAATGCAGCAATTTTTATGCTATCTATGCTAACATAATTAGCATATAATGAGCATGGTTGGAACACTAAAGAATTATATTTTGAATGCAGATATTAGCTCTGAGAAACATGGGATGCTTGAAGCAAGTTTTGCAATCCAACAAGGTAACTGTTCTGGATTTTCAGAATGATTTATCTGGGGGGTATATAAGACACATTTTGATCTGTTACTCAGAGTCTCTAGTGACATAAAACCTCTCCCTCCTGAGAGAAAGAGAGAGTCAGTCAGACAGACAGAGCAACACCAGATATGTAAGTGCATTCCCCCAAGTGGGGAAAGGAAACTGGGAAGACCCTCCTCTGGCTTGACATCTCCCAATATCTATACAGAATGGACAAGTACCCCTAAAAGATATCCTCAACAAGCATTTTAGATTTCAAATAAAAACTTTGCAGATATAAATCAGGTAAAGGTCTTGAACATCCTAAATTTAGGGCAGATCATAAATCCAAGAATAACTGTCTCAGACAGGAAAAAGGAAAGCACACAGTGACTCAAGAAAGCAGAAAATGCGAAGACAAATGAGGAGTTAGGTAAAGTCGATAAATGGCCAGGATTACAGGAAGCTGCAAGAGGCAAATTTTCCTCTAGAGTCTCTGGAGGGAATATGGTCCACCTTGATTTTGGATTTCTGCACTGTAAAAAATGTTGCATTTCTCTGGTTTCAAGTCAAGCCAAAAAAGTTTGACACAATTTGTTTTATAACCCAAGGAAACTATGTAGAACCCATTGCTGAATTGTACTCTGCATCTATCAAACTCTAAATTCTATAAACACTGTATGTCTGAGCAGTCATTTTTCTACAGGAATAACATGATATAAAATTTGCTTTTCAGAAATGATCAACAATCACTTGATTACTAGCAAACTGGGGCAGTAAAACTTTCAAACTGTCAAATTTCATTACTAATGAAATAGCATTTAGGGGGAAAAATCATGCAAAAATGTTCCCAATAGGCTGCTCTGAGCAGTCCTTCTTACAAAACCCTCAGCCTGCTATTTCACAAAAGCAGTACAAAAAAGGGGGAAATGGATGCTAAACAAGAGAAAATAGAGTACCTATAACATTTGGCTTTTTATCTACTAACCTTTTTAAATAAGAAAAAGTTAGGATGTAAGAGACTTTTCCAAAGTACCTACATTTTTCGAATCTGCTAATTGGTTAGATGCCTAGATTTAAAAATGTCGATGAAATTCTATCAGTTGTGTGACCTGTTGTACTCAAGTTCTTATGTTCTCAAAACATATTCTAATTGCATTATTTTAATGGTGATAGAACTCCATTATCTTAATGGTGATAGAACTCCAACTCCAAGCATATTGCTGTGCACTCGTTCAACAACCCCTCTAAAAACAAGCACAGCTTTATTTCTTTCTCCTCTAAAGTCCTTTGCAGTTACTAGAGACTTCCTATGCCAGCTTTTGTCCACACATTGATTAAAATTCCCAGAACACATTGACTTCAAGGCATTTCAATATCAGCCCACATTTCCGCAACTGCTGTCACAGGAAAAGACAGTGACAGCACACTTGTACTGGCAGCTACATTTGCTGTTTAGAATGGACAACATCATGGCACATTTCAATGGTCACCTCAGAGCAATAGTAAAGTTAAATTGTCAAACAAGAGCAAGGGAGCCACAGAAAGAACAGATGGAAAAGTAAGAAAGTAACAGCTACTCTATGTCAATGAGTGGATTCTTCAAGGACCTCATACTGCTTGGAGTGGCAAGATTGGCAGCGATTCATAACTATTGAAATATCAAAACCACTTGAGCAAGAACCTCAGAGCATACCCTACATCCGGGACCTGGGGAGGGTGGGAAATTGGGTGGGCCTTCTCCCTTAATACCCCCTTTAAACATGAAGGAAACAATATGGAAAAAATGATAGTCTTATCCCCCCCCAAAGAAAGTAACAGCTACTTCTGTCCAATGTGATTGTTTTCCTGCCTAACTCCCCTCCTGCCTCGTAACGGGGAGTTCTGCTTTTATTTGCTTTTCAACCAAATAAACATTTCTGTGGTATTTATTGGAAATATTTTGACTTTTCCATATACCAGTCAAATCTTAGGTTCTTGCATATTGAGCATAAAAACTCAAAGTTATGAAACAAATGGAACCCACAACTGTGACTTTGAATTTGAAAAAGGAGAGTAGTAAAGTAAAATACTTAGTTCGTCTTCATAAAAGTAAGAAAAAGATGGACATTTGGCACAGCGCTTACACCCTGCTTTGGGACCTGGTGGCTAAAATCCTCATGTTGCATCCATTGGTTTTCCACATGGACGCTGGTTCATTTCCAATCCAACTGCTCCCCTTCTAATCCAGCTCCCTGCTTGTGGCCTGGGAAAGCAGTAGACGACGGCCCAAAGCCTCGAGACTCTATACTTGCGATGGGTTCCCAGAAGTTCCTGGCGCCTGGCTTTGGATTGGTACAGCTCCCACTATTCTGGCCATTTGGGGAGTGAACCAGTGAACGAAAGATCTTTCTCTCTGTATCACCTTCTTTTCATGAATCTAATCTGCCTTTCCAATAAAAATTAAGGAATTTTTTTTAAAACATACTTTTGTAAAAAAAAATTCCCATTATAAGCTACCTTAAATCTTTTACAAAAGGAAATGAATCCATAAATTTTTAGATATCCTTAGAAAATTATGGGAAAAATAGTTTATTCATAATACTGACCTTTGTTCTCCGAGCCTCAGTGTCTTCTCCCATAAAGCATTCCCCTACAAAATCCTTGGAAGAGTTCAATGGAACAAAACTAAAGGGTGAGTAAATGAAAGGTGCTCAACCCTAAGTGGGTCCTCTTGGCTTTTTTTTTTTTAAGTTCATTTGAAAATCAGAGAGAGAGAAACAGACAGAGAATATCTTACACCCACTGGCTCACTCTACAAATGGCCACAACTGCCGAGTCTGGACAAAACAGAAGCCAGAAGCTACACACTCCATCCAGGTCTCCCATGTGGGTGACAGAAGCCCAAGATCCAGTCACCTTCTGCTCTTTTTTTGTTTTTAAGATTTATTTTATTTTTATTGGAAAGGCGGATATACAGAGAGGAAGATCTTACATCCGATGATTCACTCCCCAAGTGAGTGCAACGGCCTATGTCCTCGACTGCTTTCCTGGGCCACAGACAGGGAGCTGGATGGGAAGCAGGGCTGCCGGGATTAGAACTGGTGCCCATAAGGGATCCCGGCCATGCAAGGCGAGGACCTTAACCACTGCACCACCGCGCAGGGCCCCACCTTCTGCTCTAATCCTGGCACACTAACAGGACGCTGATGGGAAGGGAAGCAGCTGGACTCCAACTTGTATCAGATTCCAGTGTGGCAGGCATCTGTTAAACCACTGAGCCACAAAGCCATGCTCCTAAGTGGATCTTCTATATAACAATTCCTGTAGTACTAATCCTTCCAGATCAAGGTAAACTTAGGGTCAACATATGTAATTCATCATGAAAATGAAGTGCTTCTATGCTTTAATGCAAAACTTTTAAAATATCATTAAAATAAATACATTTTCAGTCCTACATACTTAAAACTATCCTGTGTATTGATTTCTTGAATCCTAACAATGTAGAGGAGAGGAAGATGGTTACCTTGCCTACATCGATAGACCCAGATCTTGACGTCCAACCAGCAATATTCAAGTAAAAATTAAACCTGAATTCTCCAGTGTTTGACAACATTGAGATCTTGAGTTATTTATGACTAACACACAAGAAAATAAGATATTTTAAGAAGTATTCAAACACTTAAATAGAGGAACACGAAAGTTTCTGTTTTCTTACTACTTCCACTGAGGATGAAAGTGCAATTGATTGCTTAGCTACGATAAACACAAAGGTTTGATTCATTGTTAGAGAACACCTGGAATCTGTAAAATTTCTTATCCATATTTAGAAATCAGATTACTCAAATATATATATAAATGAAATTGAACTCAAAGCAGAATTAAAGGACTTACATTACCGGAAAGATCCATATTTCCTTGTGGATGTTCACTTGCTTCAGCTGTGTTGATGCTGGGAGACAAGCCAGGACTGAAGGCCATGAGGTCGGCCTTGGGCGGGCCCTCCCCAGAGCACACCCGCTGCCGCCTCCGCTGCGAGCACGACCAGCTCCCCACCGCGCTCGAGCACACCAGCGCCGCCGCCGCAGCCGCCGCCGGACCCGACACGCACGCGCCCTCCGACGCCGCACCCGACGACCACCGCGCCGCCGCCCACACCAACAGCGTCAGCACCAGCAGGCTCGACACCGCGCAGATCGCCACCACCAGGTACACGTTCACGTCCACCAGCGACGACGCACCACCCAGCGCGCCCGCCGAGGCCGAGGCCGAGGCGCCAGCCGCCACCGATGCCCGCGACCACGACGGCGACGCCTGACCACCGTCCACCAGCGACACCAGCACCGTGGCCGTGGCCGTGAGCGCCGGCTCGCCGTGGTCCCGCACCAGCACCACCAGCCGCTGCCGCGGAGCGTCCAGCTCGTCCAGGGCGCGCGTCGTGCTGATCTCGCCCGTGTACAGGCCCACGCGGAACGGGCAGCGCGCGCCGCCCGCAGGCGCCGCCTGCAGCTCGAACCACAGCCACGCGTTGTAGCCCGCGTCCAAGTCCACCGCGCGCACCTTGGTCACCACGTGGCCCGCGCCCGCCGACCGCGGCACCAGCTCGCTCGCAGCCACCGCCGCCCCCGCAGGCCCGCCCGAGCCGCGCGCCAGCAGCCAGGGCGCGTTGTCGTTCTCGTCCAGCACGAACACCTGCAGCGTCACGTTGCTGCCCAGCGGCGGCGCGCCCGCGTCGCGCGCGCTCACCTCCACGCGCAGCACCTCCAGCTCCTCGTGGTCCAGCGGCTGCAGCGCGTACACGCGGCCGCTCTCGCCGTGCACAGACACGTAGCTCGACAGCGCGCGCCCGCCCACGCGACGCTCCACCAGCGAGTACGACACGCGCGCGTTCTCCTGCGCGTCCGCGTCGTGCGCCGTCACCGTGAAGATGTGGCAGCCCGGCGCGTTGTTCTCCTTCACGAACACCGTGTACTCGGCCTGCGCGAACTGTGGCGCGTTGTCGTTCACGTCGGCCACCTCCACCCGCACGCTGGCGCTGGCCCAGCGCGGGGGCGAGCCCGCGTCGCGCGCTCTCACCACCACGTCGTAGCCAGACACGCTCTCGCGGTCCAGGCCGCTGTCCAGCACCAGCGAGTAGTGGTTCTTGTAGGTGGACACCAGCTTGAAGGGCACGTGGGGCTCGAGGGAGCAGGTGACCTGTCCGTTTGGGCCGGAGTCGCGGTCGGACACGCTGATGAGGGCGATGACGGTGCCCAGTGGGGCGTCCTCAGGGATGGGCAAAGATGGCGAGGTGACAGACAGCTCAGGAGAGTTGTCGTTTACGTCCAGAACTTTCACCAGCACTTTGCAGTGATTGGACATGGGAGGACTGCCTTTATCGACGGCCTTTACCTGAATTTCATAGGATTTTGTTTCTTCGTAATCCAGTTCACCAATTACTCTAATTTCTCCTGAACTGGGATCTATTTGGAACGTCTTCTGGGTGTTGGGAGAAACCTTACTGCTAAATGAAAAGACAACTTCGCCATTGATGCCCTCATCGGCGTCGGAGGCGTTCACTGTGGCCACCAGTGTCCCAGGTGCGGCAGTCTCAAGCAAGCGGACCTTGTACACCGCCTGCTCAAACCGGGGGGCGTTGTCATTCACGTCCAGCACGGTGATCAGCAGCTGGACTGTCCCTGTCATCTCTGGTTTGCCCCCGTCGGTAGCTGTCAATAACAAATGAAGTTCTGGGGTTTCCTCTCTGTCCAAAGATTTCTTCAGTTCAAGGGACAGAGACTGACCCAGTTCATCGTTCGCCTGTACGTCCAGGGAGAAATAATCACTGGAGCTCAGGGTGTACCTTAGAAGGGCGTTGGTACCAATATCCGCATCAGATGCTGCCTCTATCGGAAACCGCGAATCGGGCAGCCTCGATTCATAAATCTGCATTCTTTGTTCCTTCTCAGGGAACACGGGCGCATTGTCATTGATGTCCCTCACCTCCACCTCCACGTGGAACACCTGCAGAGGACGCTCCACCAGCACCTCCAGGTGCACGCTGCACTCCGCGCTGCGCCCGCACAGCTCCTCACGGTCCATCCGAGAATTCACGAACAAGATGCCATTCTGCAGATTCACCTCCAGCAGGTCCGCGCCGCCCCTGGACGCCACCCGGAACAGGCGCGGCACCAGCTCGGCCAGCTGCAGCCCCAGGTCCTGCGCGATGCGGCCCACGAACGTGCCGTGTTTGGCCTCCTCGGGGACCGAGTAGCGCAGCTGGCCGCTCCCTGCCCGCCAGGCTGCAAAGAGCAGCAGAAGCCAGAGCAGCAGGCGCTGGGCTCCGGGGCCTCCCCGCCAGGGAAGCAGCATCTCAAAAGCACACCGTTTGAACCACAATTACTCTACTTCAAAACTATTCCCCCCTCTTTCTGTTTTACTTGGTATTTCCGATCATTTATCTCCTTACCGGTTCCGTCTTCTCCATGGCTTGACAAAATGGAGCTTCCTCCTTGCGTTCTTAGCGCTATGCATTTCCATTGACAAGACTTTGTGGTGTACAGCGACATCATGTGGCTACTGTGTAGAGCAGATAAATGCACTGACCTTCCAATACACAATCTGTATCATTAAGCAAAGCAATCATTTTCAGATCTAGATTCTTTAAAGACCCAGGGCATTCCAGCCTTCCTTTTAGAGTATGTGTGTACGTCAATATTTTTCTTTAGCTGTTGAGACACAGATACTACAACTGAATGGGGAAAAAAAAATTCAGGGTCCACTTATATACATAACCTCTCATTACTTCATTTCATTTAAACTACGTATATCACATTTTCTTGTTAAATAAGTAAACTGGAATACCAAAGTTTTAAAACATGTACTTTTACCACTAAACTTGGTATTCTATAGACCAATATGGGCATGTGTGGATTTTTTAAAATTTTTTTTATTTGTTCAAAAGAATGACAGATTTCCTGCTTGCTGGTTCACTCTCCAAATGTCCACAGCCAGGAGTGAACTGAGCTGGGCAAAGCAAAGAGCCAGGAGCTCGGTCCTGTTCTCCCACCTGGGACCCAAGTATTTGAGCCATCATCCTCTGCCTCCATGCATGCATCGCATCAGGACATTAAAATAAGGATACAAGCTGAAACCTGAACACAGGCACTCCAATGTGCCATTCAGATGTCTTATGCATTAAGCTGAATTCCTTCCCTAATATCCACTTTTTTAAAATATTAGGGCTATTTAAAGTGTATTTATATAATCAGATAATCACCAGCTTCTTATATATGACATTTTTAGAAAATTTTCTGGACTACATTTTTGAATTATTGAATGTTGTTTGAACCGTTTCATCATTTTCTGATAGCTTAAATGTTAAAATCAATATATTTGGGACATTTTGCTTTGTTGTTACACAAGTGTTGAATATATGACTGGTTTTCACAAGTCATTATTTTAAATTGAATTAGTATCTCTGAGTTCTCTATTCCCATATCAAATTTTCAACCATATGTTTTTCTTAACACCAAAAAACTGACATATTGCAATAAAATAAAATGTCTATATGAAACCACTATCAAAAATACATATTAAGAATATCAAACTAGGGCCCAGCGCGGTGGCGCAAGTGGTTAAGGTTAAGGGCCTTACACGCCCGAGATCCCATATGGGCGCCGGTTCTAATCCCGGCAGCCCCGCTTCCCTTCCAGCTCCCTGCCTGTGGCCTGGGATGGCAGTCAAGGACGGCCCAAAGCTTTGGGACCCTGCACCCGCGTGGGAGACCCAGAAGAGGCTCCTGGCTTCGGATCGGCATAGCATCGGCCTGTTGCGCTCACTTGGGGAGTGAATCATCGGACGGAAGATCTTCCTCTCTGTCTCTCCTCTCTGTATATCCGCCTTTCCAATGGAAAAATAATAAAAATAAATCTTTAAAAAAAAAAAAAGAATATCAAACTAGTCCAAAGTTTAAAAAGTACAAATCTGATGGGAAGAGTGTTTTTGAAAAAATGATTTAAAAATAAATTTATTTAGAACTTCATTTCCAACTTCAATTCATAATCAGAACCACAAAATTACATAAATTTTTATAGAAAGTATTGTCAGAATAAATTGTAACTTGTAATTTTTTTTAAAAAAAGAATGACCTCATGTTTATACTTTAAGTACTAAGAGTATTTTAAAAATATCAATATGGATAAGGGTTATTTAATCCATTATAACTTCATAATCAGAAAATCCATTTCCTTATTCATCTGATCAGTTAAATCTAGATGAAACTTTTTGAAGTCAAACATTTTAGTGGTAGCTCATGTAGCACTTTCTACTGTCTTACAAAAAAGTAGGGCATGGGCCCAGCATGGTATCCTAGCAGCTAAAGTCCTTGCCTTGCACATGCTGGGATCCCAAATGAGCGCTAGTTCTAACCCCAGTGGCCCCGCTTCACATCCAGCTCCCTGCTTGTGGCCTCGGAAGGCAGTGGAGGATAGTTCAAGGCCTTGGGACCCAGAACCTGCCTGGGAGACCTGGAGGAGGCTCCAGACTCCTGCTTCGGATCAGCTCAGCTCCAGCCATTGCAGCCGTTTGGGGAATGAATCAACAAACAGAAGATCTTCCTGTTTCTCCTCCTCTCTGTATATCTGACTTTCCAATTTAAAAAAAAAAAAAAGTAATAGTAGATCAATACTTGCAGGGGTTAAAAAAGTGGCCATGGGGGAAAGGGGAAACAGAAATAAGTATAGTAGGGCTATCAGAAGGATCATTGTAATAAATAAACAGATCTTTAAAAAGAGAACTAATTCCCTCAGTTGCCATCAAGACACACAGTATTTGCATCCTTAAAATAACCTTTGCCCTTTATGTTATGGAAGTCACACATCACATATTTATTCACTCTATGTCCAATAACACACATAGTATTATGCATATATTTTAGATTTTACTGAAAACTGAAATAAAGTTACTAACCAAAACTACAATAAAATTGGATTTTGTATATGTCCAACCATTTACCTTTACTGAAGATCTTTATTCATATTTGTGCTCCTAGCAGGCATTTTTTCATTTCAACCTTAACTATTTCTTCTAAGACAAGTCTAGCGGCAATGAATTGGCTTATCTTTTGCTAATATGTAAATATTTTCATTTACCCTTCATTATAAAAAAAAATATATTTGAAAGGCAAAGTGATGGGGAATTCAGAGAAAGAAAGAGACAGAGAGATCCATCTTCCATCTACTGGCTCAAGCCCAAAATGGCCACAATAATAGCCAAACTGATGCCAGCAACTCCTTGTGGGTTTCTCCCATGAGTGGCAAGAATCCAAGTACTTGAGCTATCAACTGCTACCTCCTCAGTGAATTAGTAGGAAGCAGAATCACAAGCACAGAGTAATCAGGACTTGAATCCGCATCCTGATATAGGCCATGGGCATCCCAAGCAGTAGCTTAACACACTGCGCCACAACACCCACACTTTTACCATATTTTTGAAGGACAATTTTATTGGATATAGAGTTCTTTTTTCCCCTTTACTATTATTATTATTTTCCATGATACAGTTTTGTAGGTATATGGTTCCCCCTTCTTCCTCCTCCTTTCCCCTTCCACTATTTTTGCCCATTTTGATATGGTAATATAGTCAGTCCTTTAGTAATAATTACAAGTTTATTCTACCACTTGCAACAAAATAGTCTCCACTGGAGATGATTATGCTAAGTGAAATAAACCAATCCCAAAAGGACAAATATCATATATTTTCTTTTATATAGGACAACTTTCATGTAAAATATAAAAACAAATAGGTGTATAAGTAAACATATGTGTGTGTATATATATATATATATATATATATAGTCTCTTTTATTTTTATTGGAAAGGTAGATTTACTTAAGGAGATACAGACAGAAAGATCTTCCATCCATTTGTTCTCTCCTCAAGTGGCTGCAATGACCAGAGCTGAGCCAATCCAAAGCCAGGAGCCAGGAGCTTCTCCAGGTCTCCCACACAGGTGCAGGGTCCCAAGGCTTTGAGCCATCTTCTACTGCTTTCCCAGGTCACAAGCAGGGAGCTGGATGAGAAGTGGAGCAGCCAGGACACTAACCCATATGCAAGAGTCTCTCCTTGGCACTGGTCTTTTGGTGCAATAATTTACTGCTTGCAAAAGCAGCAACCCATATGGCATACTTCAAATGTCCGAAACTCCACTTCCAATCCAGTTTCCTGCTGAAATTAGGAAAGCACTGCAAGAAGGCCTAAGTGCCTGGGCCCCTGCCATGCATGTGAGAGACTTGGATGGAGTTTCAGGCTCCTGGCTTTGACCTAACACAGCCTTCACTACCGTGGCCATTTGTGAAGTGAACAAAAGGATGGGAGATATCTATATCTATCTATCTATCTACCTACCTACCTATCCAGTTCTATCTTTGTAATTAAGACTTTCAAATAAATAAAACCTTATAAAAAAAGATTCCCAGGGCTGGTGCTGTAGCTTAGCTGGTTAAAGCATAGCCTGCAGGGCCAGAATCTCATATGCAACACAGTTCAAGTCCTGGCTGCTACACTCCCAATCTATCCATCTCCCTGCTAATGGTCCATGAAAGCAGGAAACAGCCCAATTGTCGGGGCCCTGAACCTACATGGGAGTCTCAAAGAAACCTCCTGTCTCCTGGTTTCAGCCTGGCTCAGTCCCAGTTATTAATGTCACTTGGGGAGTGAATCGGTGAATGAAAGACTTCTATCTTTGCTTCTCTGTAGCTTAGGACTTCAAATAAACAAATTAACTTTTTAAAAATTCTCTTTTTGTCATTGGTTTTTGCGACTTTGATTATAATGTTATTTTAGTGTGAGTTTCTTCGTGTTTTTGTACTTGGAATTCATGAAGATTTGTAGATTGATATCTTTCAGCAAATGTGGGAAGTTTGAGGACACAAATTTTACATAATTTATTCTGAGAACTATAGACCAATATCCCTGATATACATATTTTCAAAAATCTCAACAAAATATTAGCTAATCAAATGTAATAACATGTCAAAAAGATCATTCACTTGGACCAAGTGGGATTTATCCCTGGTGAGCAGGGATAGTTCAACAATGCAAATCAATAAAGCATGATACATCACATCAACAAACTGAAAAATAAAAACCACACGATTATCTCAATAGATGCGCAGAAAGCATTTAATAAAATACAACATTCTTTCAGGGTAAAAGCCTGAATAAATTAAATAGAAGAAATATTCTTTTACACAATCAAGACAACATATGACAAACACACAGCCAGCATCATATTGATTGGGGGAAAGTTAGAAGCATTTCCACCAAGATCCAGAACCAGACAAGGATGGCTCTGAAAGTTTTAGTCATAGCCATTAGGCAAGAAAAAAAGCAAAACAAGTTTGAAAGCAAAATGTCAAATTATCTCTGCACATGATATAACCCTCAATATAGAATATTTTTTATTTAAATTCCTGAGACTTTACCCAAATGAAATTAAATCAGCATATGAAAAGCTATCTATATACCCATATTTATAGTAGCTCAATGTACAATAGATAAGATATGGAATCAACCCAAATGTTCAACACCTGATTACTGCAAAAATAAAATGTTGTATATATACACTATGGGGTATTAATTTGCTGTTTAAAAAAAAAAAAGTGAAATCTTGTCTTTTGCAACAAAATGAACGCAACTGAAAAACATTATGCTCTGTGGAAAGGGCCAGTCCAAAAAAAGACAAATATATGTTTTCACTGACTTGCAATAAACAATACAAAGAGTATTAAAAAATGTAATGTATATGAGGAAAATTGACATTTTAAGGTTTGTTATTACAAATGTAATAACAAATGTCAATTTGTCAATGTTCTTGAGGAACAGAGCTTTTCCTACTTTAAACTTGCTAAGGGCCCGGCATGATAGCCTAGTGGCTAAAGTTCTTGCCTTGAATGCACCGGAATCCTATATGGCGTATGTTCTAATCCCAGCAGCTCCACTTCCCATCCAGCTCCCTGCTTGTGGCCTGGGAAAGCAGTCAAGGACAGCCCAAAGCCTTGGGACCCTGCACCCATGTGGGAGACGCGGAAAGAAGTTCCTGGCTCCTGACTTTGGATCAATGCAGCACATGCCGTTGCAGCCACTTGGGGAGTGAATCATCGGACGAAAGAACTTCCTCTCTGTCTCTCCTCCTTTGTGTACCTCTGCCTTTCCAATAAAATAAATCTTTTTTTTTTAAGTTTGCTGAATTATTTAACAGAGGGTTAAGTTTCCAGGTAAAAATGGAAGTATGTCATTGTGAAAACAGAAGGAAAAAATATAAAAGAGGGATGAGTGTGGGACGATTGAATGTGAGGAAGCGTAGGGTGAGATGCATTATGCTCTTACATTTGTATATATGAAATACATTAAATCTGTTCACATTACATAAATTAAAAATATTAAAATGATAAAATATTCTTTCTCCTCCTTTTCCTTTTTTCCTTTTGTGATTTTTAAAGGTTTTTTTTTGTTGTTGTTAAAGATTTATTTATTTTTATTGAAAAGGCAAATCTACAGAGAAGAGGGAAGACAGAAAGATATTCCATCTGCTGGTTCACTTCCCAAATGACCAAAACTGAGCTGATCCAGAATCAGGAACCAGGAGCTTCTTCCATATCTCCCAAGCAGGTGCAGGGTCCCATGGAGTTGGGTCATCCTCTGCTGCTTTCCCAAGCAGCAAGCAGGAAGCTGAATCAGAAGTGGAGTAGGCAGGAAACGAACCAGCACCTCTATGGGATGCTGGCACTTGAAAACGGAGGATTAACCAGTCGAGCCAATGCGCCAGCCCCACCTTTTGTAATTTCTATCCAATAACAAAAAAATTTAGTAACTCTAACATGGATGGAGGTCTTTCCACAGACTATGTACTCACAAAATTTCTCCACTTTATGTACTCCCTGAAATTCAGCAATTTGCAACGTATTAATTAAAGTCTCTCCACACTTTTTGTATTTATAGTGTTTTCCATCTATCTGAATTCTCTTTTGCATATTAGGACCTTTATTAACTAAAGGCTTTCTTATATTTCTTCTATATGTAATCATTTGTGACAGTGTGAATAAAATTCATTGCTATGTATTAAGGTCTGATTTATACCTAAAGTCTTCCCATATTTCTTGCACTTTAAGAGCTTATCACCAATATGAGTATTCTGATTTCAAACAATTTGTTGATACACAATGATGCTTTCCTATTTTCTTTAAATTCAGAAACTATTCTATTTTTAGTTTTATTTTTATTGGAAAGTTAGATATACAGAGAGGAGGAGAGACAGAGAGGAAGATCTTCCCTCCAATGATTTACTCCCATGTGGCTGCAATGGCCAAAGATGAACTGATTCAAAGCCAGGAGCCTGGGGCTTCATCCAGGTTTTCCATTTGGGTGCAGGGATCCCAAGGCTTTGGGCCATCCTCAAATGCTTTCCCAGGCCAGAAGCAGGGAGCTAGATGGAAAGTGGGGCCACTGGGACATGAATGAGCACCCATATGGGATCCCAGCACATATACAAAGACTTTACCTGCGAGGCTACCGCACTGGGCCCAAATTCAGAAGCTTTTTGAAAACTAATACAAATATGCTGATGCTGAGTAAACCATCCAAACAGGGTAAAGGTTTTATTGAACTACTAACATTCATAAGGATTTTCACCAATATGAATTTACTGATATATAGTAAGGAGAGACTTAAGCTAAGTATTTCCTTATATTTCTTATATTCATCAAGTTTCTCTAATATCGAGTAATCTTTTGACATACAATGAAGACTTCCCACAAGTAGTCATTTAATTAAAATGCCCAACTTTTTTTTAAGATTTATTTTTATTACAAAGTCAGATATACAGAAAGGAAGAGAGACAAATAGGAAGATCTTCCATCCGATGATTTACTCCACAAGTGACTGCAACAGTCAGTGCTGTGCTGATCCGAAGCTAGGATCCAGGAAACTTCTCCAGGTCTCAAGGCTTTAGGCCATTCTTGACTGCTTTCCCAGTCCACAAGCAAGGAGCTGGATGGAAAGTGGAATTGCCAGAACTAGAACTGGCACCCATATGGGATCCTGGTGTGTTGAAGGCAAGGACTTTAGCTGATAGGCCACTATGTTGGGCCCAAGATGCCCAGTTTTTACATTGGAGTTCCTGGGTTCAATTCTGAGCTTTGGATCCTGACTTCAGCTTTCTGTCAGTGCAGTAAGCTGACACTGGGAGCCAGCAGTGATGGCTCAAACAGTCCTTGCCTCCCACATAGGACTTGAACTGCATTCCCAAATCCTGGATACTACCCTGGGCCAGAATCAGTTGTTGCAATTCATTGGAACTGTGGATGGGAGTGCACTCATGCTTTCTCTTCCTTGCTCTCTCTCTCCTTCCTTCTCAGTTTCTACTCTCTCCCTCTAAAATTAAGAAATATCTAGGGTCTGTTGCATGGTGTAGCACCACCAGTGTTGGAGACCCAGAAGTAACTCCTGGTTGCTGGCTTTGGATTAGCTCAGCTCCAGCCATTGTAGCCATTTGGGAAGGGAAATGGCTGGTGGAAGAGCTTTCAGTCTGTCATTCTCTTTGTAACTCTTCCTTTCCAATAAAATAAATAAATCTTTAAAAATTAAATTTTTTTTTAAATTGTCAGAATAACTCAATTAGGTTAAATTATGTTATACTCCTTGTCTTCATGGAATTTCTCATGTTTATAAATATCTTGAGACTTTAATGAGTTTCCCATATTCATAAAACATCTAACCAGTATGAGTTCTCTAATATATAGTAGGGACTAAATTCTACACATCTGTTTATATTGCTTATATTCATTAGATTTATTACCAGTATGAATTCTCTAATATTCAATAAAGCTTTACCAGTATAAATTCCTTGGTATTCAGTAAAGCTTCTCCTAAATTCACATATTCAAAAATTTTGCTATCAATATGAATTCTCTGATTTGACATATAAATTTTGAAAGAGCTTCCCACATTTCTTAAATACACAGGATTTCTAACCAGTATGAATTCTCTAATCTTGACCTAAGTAGCCACACAAGTAAAAAACCTTCTCACATTCTTAATATTCATGAAATTTATTATCAATATGAATTTGCTGGCCTATGATAAGGATTGGTTTAAGTTTAAAATTCTTTTCGAGCCCAGTGTGATGGCTCAGTGGCTGAATCCTCATCTTGTTAGCACCACGATCCCATATGGATGCTGATTCATGTTCTAGTTGTTCCACTTCCCATCCAACTCCTTACTTAGGGCCTGAGAAAGCAGTAGAGGATACTTCAAGTCCTTGGTGACCCTGTACCGAGGTGGGAGACCTGAAAGAAGCTCCTGGCTCCTGACTTAGGATCAGCTCAGCTCAGGCCATTACAACCACTTGGGGAGTAAACCAGTGCATGGAATATCTATCTCTCTTCTCTATATATATCCTTGTTCTGTAAATCTGCCTTTCCAAAATAAATAAATAAATATTTCCTAACAAATAAATCTTTGGGAAAAAAAATAGTGTAAAACTCTTTTCATATTCCTTACATTGACTTTTTTTTTTACCAGTGTGAGTTCTTTAATGCTAAGTGATTAATATCTACTCTTGAAACTCATCTTGCATTCTTTATTATCACATTTTCTAGCCAGAAAAAATCTTTATCTCACTTTGAAATGGGTTTATTATATTATTAAAATTTATATTATGAATTATTTGAGAACATAAATGAGTACTATAACCTTTAAAATAATCTTAAGTATAATCTCCAGTATATTCTCACAATTTGTTCTTACTTAAAACAGAGGCCTCATGATCAACCTTATTTTTCTTAATCTCATTCCTTAATTTTTAGATGGCATAGTCAGCACCTACACTCAAGAATTATAAATCCAACAGAGCCCAGCATGATGGCTCAATGTCTAAATCCTAACCTTACAAGCATTGGGATTCCATATGGAAGCTGGTTTGTGTTCCACCTGCTCCTGCTCCACTTCCCTTCTAGCTTCCTGTTTATGGTCTGAGAAAGCAATACAGGATGGCCCAATGCCTTGGGACCCTGCACTCACTTGGGAGACCCAGAAGAAGTTCATGGCTCCGGGCTTCAGATGGGCTGAGGTCTGGCCATTGTGGCCACTTGGGGAATAAATTAGTGGATGGAAAATCTTTTAATTTCTCCTTTTCTCTGCAAATCTTATTTACCTTTCCAATAAAAAATAAATTAGAAAAAAAGAATTATAGATCCAAAGGCAGTTGGGGTGAAGGAGGAAAATACAAAATTAGACTCACCTATCTCTAATAGCAGTTTTAGAAGAAATAGGTTTTTTTTTTTTAAAGATTTATTTCATTTTTATTGGAAAGTCAGATATACAGAGAGGAGGAGAAACAGAGAGAAGGACCTTCCGTTTGCTAATTCACTGACCAAGTGGTCGCAATTGTGGGAGCTGAACCGATTCAAAGCCAGGAGTCAGGAGCCTCTTCCAGGTCTCCCACGTGGGTGCAGGGTTTCAAGATTTTAGGCCATTCTTTACTGCTTTCCCAGGCCACGAGCAGGGAGCTGGAGGGCAAGCGGAGCTGCCGGGATTAGAATTGGTACCTATATGGGGTGCATGCAAGACAAGGACTTTAGACGCTAGGCTACCATGGCAGGCCCAGTAAATAGTTTTAATAATCTATTTTGGTCAACATACTATGAAAGCTGTTCTAATAGTACAATAAGCATGTAATTTTCCACAGGGGTCTCCTCCCAATTGAAAATATTTGCAAGTGCCTGCTTCTGGCACTAAATACTCATTAGATAGACTGTGTGAATAAACAATTTAAAAAATCAAATAATGTAAAAAAAAATTGCATTAATTTCCTAGGGCTGCTGTGGTTTCTGCAGTTGAAATCACTTAAAATGTCTATTTTCTCACAATTATAGAGGGCAGATATCTGAGAGTAAGGTATAATCAGGATTATATTCCCTCTAAAATCTCAGTGACAGAATCTGACGCTAACTTTTTCTGTCAGCATTCCTTATGACTATTATAAATCCAATCTGTCCCTCCACATTACATGGCTCTTTCTTCTTCCATATGCCTTTTTCTGTTCATTATTATCAGACACTTATTGGGTTTAGTACCAACCATGATAACCCAGAATGAGCTCATCTTAAAATCATCACTTTAATTATTTATGCTAGGAACATTTTCACAAATAAGGTGATCTAGATAAAGATATGAACATATCTTTAGGAGTAACAAACAAAATCCAGCAACACACTATAAACATTTCACATTATAAGGATGGCATTATGGTACAACCGGTTAAGGCTACTGCCTACAATTTTGGAAACCCATATGAGCACTGGCTCAGGGTCTGGATACTTGATTTCTTTTTTTTTATTTAAAGATTTCTTTATTTATTGGGAAGTCAGATATACAGAGAAGAGGAGAGACAGAGAGGAAGATCTTCCGTCCGATGATTCATTCCCCAAGTGACCGCAACGGCTGATGCTATGCCGATCCGAAGCTAGGATCCAGGAACCCCTTCTGGGTGTCCCACATGGGTGCAGGGTCCCAAAGCTTTGGGCCGTCCTCGACTGCTTTTCCAGGCCACAGCAGGGAGCTGGATGGAAAGTGGAGCTGCCAGGATTATAATTGATACCCATATGGGATCCTGGGGCGTTCAAGGCAAGGACTTTAACCACTAGGCCATGCCGCTGGGCCCTGGATACTTGATTTCTAATAAAACTCCCTACTCATGTGCCTGAGAATATAGCAGAAGATGAGCCAAGTGATTGTATCCCTGCCATCCATGTGAGAGACTTGGGTGGAGTCAGGCTTCTGCATTGGCCCGGCCCAGCCTTGACCATTGCAGTCACTTGGGAAAGAACCAAGGTCTCTTTCTGGTCTCCAACATGGGTACAGGGTCCCAAAGCTTTGAGCCATCTTCTACTGCTTTCCCAGGCCACAAGCAGGGAGCTGGATGGGAAGTGGGGCCTCCAGGAGTAGAACCGGCACCCATATGGGATCACAGTACATTCAAGGTGAGGACTTTAGCCACTAGGCTACTTGCCCTGGGCCCCCCAATATTATAAATTTTTAAATACTCAACACAGAAACTTATAGATACATCTTTAATGTGATTGTATACATTGCATCATGTTTTATGCTAAATATATTGTATGAATACATATACAACCAATTGAGAGATGGCTCTAACTTAATGGAGAAATACTGCAGCAGTAACAACTAAGTTCAAAAATCAAACGAGTTTTTTTTATAATCAAGGAATCAATGTCATTAACACAGATAACAAAATGATGCAACCTGTGTATAAAAATGAACAATCATCATGATATGTAGCTCAGCGTTATGAAGGAAAAAATCATATTTACAAGTACAAATAATTATTACTCAAAACATTTATTCAAGAAGTGAAAAAAAAATCTCATGTGGAAAAGTTGAATGCACTTCTGAAATAAATAATAATGGGTTTAATATCATGAAAATATCAATTGTGCCCAAATTAATAGATAAGACGGTAGATCCCCATAACAATATCAACAGAGACATGGAAACTCTCAGAAAGTTAAGATACAAAAATTAGAGGCACCACGTCACGCCCATCAGGAGGAACATTATTAAAACAACAACGACCTCCAGCAGCCGACAGGACAGGGGGAAGAGCACACATCCGGCCCCCCAATCCAACCAGGGTGCTGTCAGCGCTCCCAGGGAGAGGGGAGATGCTCAAATAGAAACGAAATCCCAACCAAGACAGATTCCAGTCCAAAAGAGAGCCCAAACCTCAACAGTCCCCTCAGGCAGCCCGGCGGTAGCTCTGAGAAGCCCGGGAGAGAGCAATCCTCCTCAGGGCAGCACCTGACAGAATCTGGGCAAAACCAACACAGCCTCCTCGGGCACCTCCAGATACCGCAGCTTTTAGGCGCCTCCTCGGGAGGCGAGGTTCCTCACAGAACCGAACCCCAACAGGGTCTCCGCCAACCCCTCTCCTCACAGAACCAAGTAGAACCACCAAGTAGGGTCTCCTCAGCCGACCTCTCCTCCCAGGTCTGAACAGAACCAGGGTAGGGTCTCCTCGACAGATTTCTCCTCACCGAACTGGACAGAACCAGAGCAAACTCTCCGCCATCAGCGCCTCAGGGACTATACGTATGTATGTTCCTCGACAGGAAAGCACTCTTCTCACAAAACCGAACCAGAAACCAAATCTTACCTCCAAGGAGGGCCAGAATGACGCCATCAGCCAAATCGGTGGAGGGCGCCCCCCCCCCCCGCCGCCACTGGGGTCGCGAGGTGCCCGTGCGGAGCGTTTCCGGCGGCGCCTGCGCAGTGACATCGCCACGCCGCGGACACCTGCAAGGAGGCTGGGTCCCGGGTGGCGGTCCTCGCTGAGGCTTCCAAATGTTCCCAGAGCAAGTCACGCAGGAACGCCTCGCACTCGGAGAAAGCGGGACGAAGCCTTTCTGAGAACGGGTTTATGCCTTTAAGGTTCTCCCCACCAGAAGCAGGGGCAAGCAGTGGATTTTTAAAGCTGTACACCATACCTGCACATGGGGAAAACCAGACGGGAACAAGGAACAGGGGAGTAACAAAGCACAAGGGAGTAACGTCTGGCACTTATCCTCGAGCTAACGGGTGCTGAAGGTGCTCCGCGCTCGGTGCTGTCAACGTTATCGCCTTCACAGGCTGATTCACAGGTTCTGACTGTCTAGCACTAGAAAACAAAATTAGGCAAACCAACCTCCAACCAAAGCTTGGGTTAAGAAACCACTCTAACGGCAGTGGAGGGGTGGGGTTCAGATTTACAGGGAGCAACAAATGGTATCTTCTAGCATTATAATTACTTAAATTAACCCATATCTTTAGCATCCATACGGGATGCTGATAACTAAGTCTCAGGCAGTGGCTTTACGCACTGTACCACAGCACACTCCCCTCCTCGCACTTCTGATCCAGCTCCCTGAGAACGCACCTGGGAAACAGTGGATGATGACCAAGTAATTGGGTTCCTGCTACTCAAATAAGACACCTAAAAGGGGCTACTGGCTTCCAGTTTTGACTGACCTAGCCCTGGCATTTGGTAAGTGAACTCACAAATGAAAGATATTGTGCTTTCTCTTTCTCTCTCCTCATCCTCTCCTCTCCTCTGTCTCCCGCTCGCAAATGAATACATCTTCTCTTTAAAAGACATATAGGGCCCGGCGCAGTGGCTAAATCCTGCCTTGCACATGCTGGGATTCCATAGGAGCACTGATTATAATCCCGGCAGCCCCGCTTCCCATCCAGCTCCCTGCTTGTGGCCGGGGAAAGCAGTTGAGGACAGCCCAGAGCCTTGGGACCCTGCACCTGCATGGGAGACCTAGAAGAAGTTCCTGGCTCCTGGCTTCAGATTGGTACAGCTCCAGCTATTGCTGCCGCTTGGGTAGTGAATCAATGGATGGAAGACATTTCTCTTTGTTTCTCCTCCTCTCTGTATATCTGATTTTCCAATAAAAATAAAATAAATCTTGGAAGAAGAAGAGGAGGAGGAAAAGAAAGGAGACTTACAGGAGCCAGCACAATGGTTCAACTGGCTACTCCTTCACCTCCCAGGACTGGTATCTCATATGGGCCCATTTGAGATTCCAGCACTTGCAAGGTGAGGATTTAGTCACTGGGCCATTGCACCAGGTCCTTCTTTCTTTCTTTTTTTTTTTTTTTTTTAATAGTAGCTGTAAAAACTGTTGATGTAAATTACTATTGCCATTGTGGCAAACAGTATAGATAATATCAATCAGAAAATAATCAAAGGGAATTAAATCAATATGTTGGAAGGGCATCTGTAGTCCCATATTTATTGCAGCACTCTTCACAGTAGCCAAATAATGGAATTAGCCAAAGTGCCCATCAACTGATGAGTGGATAAAGAAAATATGGCATATACATACACACACACATACTATAACACTAGGCAATCATAAGAATGATAATATGATGGGGGTAGGAACTGAAGTACAGTATAAGTTGCCATTTGGGATGGCCACATTTCATATCAGAGTGTCTGGTTTAAGTCCCAAATACCTTGATTCCAATTTCCTATCAACTTACATCCTGGAGACTGCAGGTGATAGCTTAGGTATTTGAGTGCATGCTACTTACTGGTTTTAACCTAGCGCAGTCCATGCTCCTGTTGGCATTTGGAGAGTGAACCAGAAAGGAAGATTTTCTCTCTCTCCCTCTTTCAGCTACTCACTGTCTCTCCCTCTCCCCCATTCAAATAAACAAATACTTTTTAAAAAATTATGAAATAGGGCCAAGCGCGGTGGCTTGGAGGCTAAAAGGCCTCACCTTGCACACTCTAGGATCCCATATTGGTTCCGGTTCTAATCCCAGCAGTCCCACTTCCCAATGTTTTTGTTAGATATGCTTTCTGTGGAACCCAAAAAACTAAGTCTGCTCACCCCATGCACAGCAAGTCAACCAGTAATACTGGGGTGATAGAAGAAATTAGGCATTCTATTTCAAAGCACAGAAAAAGGAGTACAATCACTTCATTGCTGACTGCTCAAGAGGCTAATGATAAGGAATCATGCAGACTGAAATTGGCATATATTTAGCTTGTATGTGGGTCTGAAGGGTCCATAGTACTCCTGGCCTTCTGTGGTTGGTCGACAATCAGATGCTCATCATGCTCTGGGAATTTTGACGATGACAAAGTGGGACGAATTGAGTCTGGTGTCTACATGCAAGTAGCAGTTACTTTTGCTCAAAGTCTAGGGTTTGTGTACAAACCAGGGTGGGAATGACAAGATGTATGGTGATCAGAAAGCTGGTTTAAGCACCAACTCTAGGCAGCCAGTTGGAAACTGCTTTTAACATTGTGTGTTTTTTCAACATCAAAGATCCTGGACTAAAAGGAAAATTTTGCCAACTACCCTTTTACTTAATTTGTATACTCTCTATATTAACTTGACTAAATAAGAGGAAACATGTAGTATTTGTCTTTTGGGGTCTGGTGTATTTCATTTAGCAACATGGCCTCCAGTTCCAGCCATCTTATTGTAGATGTCAGGATTTCTTTTTCTTCTTTCTTTTCTTTCTTTCTTTCTTTTTTTTCTTTCTTTCTTTCTTTCTTTCTTTCTTTCTTTCTTTCTTTCTTTCTTTCTTTCTTTCTTTTTCCTTGCTTTTACATTACTTAGCCTTTTCCTTTTCTTTTCTTTTTCCCCCCTGGCTATAGAAACATCTGCTCCTCTGCTCTGTGTACAGAAGTTTAGAGGAATGACTTTGCCATGTTTCCCTGCCAACTGTGCATGAATCCACACGGGCCTTAAGGGCAATGCCGACCACAGCCCACTGAGTCTTGGGGAACACCCTCTGACCCTCTTGGACAGCGTGAATGCAGAGGTTTAGAGGAACTGCTACTCAACTCCTTATCTTCCCCGAGACTGCCATGCAACTCACTTTGCACATTCTGATAAGGTGTGAGCTGATCTGCTTCACACCCCTGAGGGCAGACCTGCAAGATAAAAGAACTGCTCAGCATCCAGGGGCTTCTGTGTCTTACATGCTATAGTCACCCCCTTAGCACTGGTGCTGCGTTCTGAGCTGAAGGATGTGAGGAACACATACCTTTGTTCATCTTCCTGGGTAACCATGTTTAAGCAATAAATTGTTGAAATTAAGCAGAGGTTGCTGTTTCTCTGCTGGCCAAAACTGTTCAAATGTGTTTAAGAATGGAATTTATTTTTCCACAACCCAACATTGCCTCAGCTCTTCAATCAGCCAAATTTACTCAGGGATACAACTTATGGTTTTGGTTTTTGGTTGTTGTTGTTGTTGAATTCAGACATTACCAACTGTCCAAGCATCTGTATAACCTGCTGCACCATAATGGCTGCCCTTGAACAATCAACCTCTAAGTTAATATTAAATAATATACTTATTTTTGCCAATTAAAGTAATACCTAGGGGACAACACCTTAATATAATAAGCTAAGCCTCAGCCTACAATGCTGGCATCATATGTACACACATTCATGTCCTGACTGTTCCACTTCCCATCCAACATCCTGTTTTTATGGCTTTGGAAAGCAGCAAAAATGATCCAAGTCTGTAGGCCCCTCTAACACACGTGCCACACTTGAAAATGCTCCTGGCTTCAGATCAGCTCAGTTCCACCCACTGAGAACATATGAGTAGCGAACAAGCAGAAAAAAGAACTTTCTTTTTATGTTACTCTGCCTTTCAAGTAAAATTAAATTTTAAACACTAAATATTAAAAAAAAAAAAGAAAGAAAGAAAAGGCAACAATCTATAGATACTTAGCATTCTTGCTGGGCCCAGCACAGTGGCCTAGTGGCTAAAATCCTCACCTTGAACACACCGGGATCCCATACGGGTACCGGTTCTAATCCCGACATCTCCACTTCTTATCCAGCTCCTTGCTTGTGGCCTGGGAAAGCAGTCAAGGACGGGCAAAGCCTTGGGATCCTGCACCCACATGGGAGACCTGGAAGAAGTTCCTGGCTCTTGGCTTTGGATCGGCACAGCACCAGCCATTGCGGTCACTTGGGGAGGGAATCATCAACAGAAGATGTTTCTCTCTGTCTCTCCTCCTCTCTGTATATCCGACTTTCCAATACTACATAAATCTCTAGAAGTGAGGTGGCCTAGCAGCCAAAGTCCTCACCTTGCACACACCAGGATCCCATATGGGCGCCGGATCTAATCCTGGCGGGTCCACCTCCCATTCAGCTCCCTGCTTGTGGCCTGGGAAAGTAGTTGAAGAAGACCTGAAGCCTTGAAACCCTGCGCCCGCGTGGAGACCCTGGTTCATGGCTTAGGATTGGCTCAGCTCCAGCCATTGCGGCCACTTGGGGAGTGAATCAACAGATGGAAGCTCTTTTTCCCTCCTCTTCTCTGTATATCTATCTTTCTAATAAAAATAAATAAATCTTTTTAAAAAGATATGTTTCTTTGAAAGTTTTTTTTTTCAGCCTACTACAATCACTAGTATTTAGTTGCATTTTAGAGCTTATTTATGCTTTCCAAAGTTTCATTTCATGTTTTATCATAACCCAATGAGGCAATTAAGGTAAATATTCCCAGGTCTTCCAAGTTGGATGTTACCAGGGATAAGTCATGTTGAGGGCACATATCTTTGACAAGTAATAAAGGGGGGGCACTTCATCTCTGGAGTCTCCCCTAACTAAGTCATTAGGTGAACCCTGTTGAGAAACATTCTACCAAGTGCATCGTTGATACTGCTCAGACCATAGTCATGAAAAGCCAGGAAAGACTGAAAACTTACCAGAGACTAGAGGAGATTAAAGACACAACAACACGGCCCAATGCAGCACAACTCCTGTTGGGTTTTGAAATACTTAAAAGAATTAGTGAGGGAAAAGATGGAATTTCAAATAATGTTTGTTCCCTAACAGCTTATCCTCCAAAGAGCACTGGGAGAAGAGTTAGGAGCATTTTGAGCTGCTGACACCAGAGGGCGTGCAGGAACTGAGGAACCTGCTCAAGTGCCCTGAACTGTTTGCCTCCTCTGCCAGGGCTGAAACTAAACGGAAAATATTCCAAAGGGCACAGAAACGACATAAAGTTCTGTGAGGAAAACTGCAGCATTTTAAAATAGAGTCATGAAACAGAAGGACAAACGCAACACCCCGGTGTAAATAACCTAACTTTTCATTACACGAAAAAATAGCGTGAATAAGAAAATAAATAAGAACAAAAACCACAGAGAATAAAAAGATTGGTTAATATAATGAGATATTGAATTATTTTTTGAAAAAAAAAATCACAATAAGCCCTGGTACAGTAGTCTAATGGCTAAAGTCCTCACCTTGTATGCCATAGGATCCTATTTAGACACCAGTTTGTATTCTAGCTGCTCCACTTGCCTTCCAGTTCCCTGCTTGTGGCCTGGGAAAGAAGTAGACGATGGTCGAAACCTTTGGGACCCTGCATGCTCGTGGAAGACCCAGAAGAAGCTTCTGGCTCCAGGCTTCAGATCAGCTCAGCTCTGGACATTGCAGCAACATGGGGAGAGAACCAGCAGATGGAAGATTTTTCTATCTCACTTTCTCTCTGGAAATCTGACTTTCCAATTCAAATAATTTTTTAAAAAATCATGGATGAAAAACTAAATCAACAGATGGTCTAAAGAGGATTGTCCCTAAATATTGAGAAAATAATAAACATCCTAAAAATCTATCATACTGGGCCTGGCGCCGTGGCCTAGCAGCTAAGGTCCTCACCTGGAACGCACCAGGATCCCATATGGGCACAGGTTCTAATCCCGGCAGCTCCACTTCCCATCCAGCTCCCTGCTTATGGCCAGGGAAAGCAGTCCAGGATGGCCCAAAGCTTTGGGACCCTGCACCCGCATGGGAGATGGAAGTTACTGGCTCCTGGCTTCGGATCAGCAGATCACTGACAGTTCAGGTCACTGGTGGAGTGAATCATTGGATGGAGAGTCTTCCTCTCTGTATATCTGACTTTGTAATAAAAAATAAAAAAATGTTTAAAAAATCAATCATATGGGGGGGTGGGGATCCTGTTGCCATCAGCCAAGAGAACATTAGAAAAAATATTTTTAAAAACAGCTTGGTGGCTTTGGATTGGCTCAGCTCCAGCCGCTGCGACTGCTTGGTGAATTAACCATCAGACAGAAGATCTTCCTCTCTGTCTCTCCACCTCTCTGTATCTGTCTTTACAATAACAATAAATATTTAAAAAGAAGCCTGGGAACAATATATACATTACTAAGAGCTGAAGACTATGTAAAAAAGCTTGGGAGCAATATATACATTACTAAGAGCTGAAAACTAAAATATAAGGGTCCTGCTTATCAGACAGCCAACATTACGATCTCATTTCTCCAGATCTAGGGCAAAAGGACTGGAAAGCGCCCGCGGGTCGCGAACCACCAACGAGTTGGTAGTTAGGTCTGATGCATGTAGACGAAGGAACCGCTGAGCTAGAGCCAGTCCAAACACTGCTTCCGGATCTCAGTCCTTTGACTGCAACCAGACACCTGCGTCACAGCCAGCTGCCACACACGTCACAGACAACAAACCCACACGCGGATACTCCCGGACCACTCAGCGTCCCCAACCGTTCCTGCGACCCCATCCCACACAGCCTCACCGCCCACCCGGGCCGCCCACGGCCGCCATTAGGGACCCGCTGCACGCCCGCCCGCCGACCTCTGCTGCAGCGCGCACCTGCCCCACCCCGAGTCGCCCCTGGATGCCCCCACCCACCCCGGCTCTGCTGCCAGCTCCTCCTCCTCTCCGCACCTGGCCAGCAGGTGATGAAACCAAAGTCCGCGGCCAGCGCGACCAGGGCAGGAGAAGCTACAAGAGCTTAGTTCAGACCTGGTCTTGGCACCTTGCTGCTAAACCTCAAACCAGACGTTAGGTAATTCAAACACACCTGTTCTGTGTATGTTAACTACAAACTGGTAACCTTTCCCTTTCTCTTTCATGAATTCCTATTATCTTTCCCTTGCTACTGTTTCAGCGTGGCATTTCCCTCAATGTATACATGTAACCTTACAGGATTTTTGTTTGTTTGTTTGTTTGTTTGTTGCTTGCTGAGAATCTATGGAGTATTCTGTGCCTTGGAGTTCTTGCCTGTGAGCACATATACCTGTAACATAACGACTGCCTCAAGTGGCTATACAACCTGCTGCAGCATGATGCCTGCACCTCAACATCAATCTCTAGGTTAACATTAACTGACACATGGGGGTGGGGGAGTCCTTAAAAAATTCATGGGAAGGAGGCCATTATGTGATGCCGTGGTTTAAATGCCCACAGCATCCCTGCTTCCCTATTAAGCACCAATTCAAAAAAAGAAGAAAACCTAAAAACATTTAATCCGAGGGGAAATGTGTAAAGCTGCTGCTAGTAATACCAGCATCTCTCAGGGGTCTTCTGACAGGCAGGCCCCAAAACCACCAAGGGCTGAGGCAACAGTGTGCTTCTGCAGCAGAAACACTGGAGACAAACTGGTAGTTAAGAATGTGCGTTTCTTTGAGACAAATCACGAGCATATTTAGGGTAGGAACCGTGGGCAGGTAGAAATACGGTCCCAACAATACTTCTACCCAATAATGACTTTATGACAGGCTAATAGATATATGTCTATCTCTCTGGACCCTCCAATAAAGTTAAGGTCAGGAAGCTGTGTCTCAGGGCAAATTCATTACCTGCTGAAAAACAGAATGAATGTAACATTTGACTTCCTAGAGTTGTTTACAAAGGAAGTCTTAGCACAGTTCCTTAAAGAGGCAGAAAAGAGAGACTGGGGTGCTGCCCATCACTCTTGCTGCATGCCCAGTGAACAGGCCATGTTAGGGTCTCTGTTAAGACTCTTGTCACAGGTTCTCCCAGGGACACAGTGTGCCGTGTGCCTATGGCCTCTCATATGGGCTACGCAGGCAGAGATCCATGGGCAATCTCCCACAAGCATCTTATGTGGGTGCCAGTGTGTGTCCCTGCTGTTTGAAATAAATAATTTTAAAGAGCTAAATAGTACCCTAAGACTGAAAGAAAGAAAAGCAACACAAAACCAAATAAAATAAAAGGAAAGAAATATTAGTGTTATAGGCCATGTTAAGCCAGATTGAGCCATCACACCTGCCAGTTTGTATGAAAGCCAGGGATGGGGACACGCTTCGAAGGGCTAGGTTGTAACACCCACCAGCGAGAGTTGGAACTGGGGCTGGACCAGGCCAAGTCAGCCTGCAGCATTTGACAGCAAAGGCCAAGCTGGGTGACAGGCTATGCTGGTTTGGGTCAGAGCAACCAGTCATGTGCAAGATCTATGGCTGGCAGCAAGCTTTGTCGGGAGCCAAGGGAATGTTTCTGCTGGGCTGGAGTTTCCACTAGTGAGTGTAAGAGCTGGAATGGAGGTGGCTGGAATGGAGCTGGGCTGGATATGGCCGCAGCATCCCTCTGCATGGGTGTGCACTGGCTCATGGGTGTCAGACTGGACTAAGCTGCAGCACTGGCTGGTTTTCATAAGAGCCAGAGATGGTGTAGGACAGGCTTGGCTAGGTCACTGTACCCAATGAACCATGTGAGAGCTGGGTCTGGCAATGCACCGCACAGGGCCGAGCTGTAGCACCCAATAGTAACAGCCAGAATGGGTGTGGGCCAGTCAGGCAAGGCCACTGTTCCATCAGGATAGGAGATGGGACGACTCAGACTGGGCCAAGGACCCACCTTTGTGTGTGAGATCTGCCACTCAGAGGTGACCTGATAGAGCAGCTTGGAGAACTCTGTCAGGATGCAGTAACTGCAGGTAAATACAGGAACCATGGTTGGGAACAGCCCAGACCAAGTCAGGCTACAGTACCTGCTGGCATACATATAGGTCAGGCCTGGGGGCAGCCCAGGCTGGGCCAGTTCATAGCACTCACTGGCTGATGTGAGAACCAGGATGGGGTACAGGATGGGCCAGGTAGGGCTACAACTCCAACCAGTTCACATTAGAGCCGGGACTGGAAGCTGGCTAGGGTGGCTAGACTGTAGCACCTCCCAGCATGAACTGGAAGCGGAGGAGGGCCAGGCCAAGACAGATTGCAGTACCTGATGGTGGATGTTAAGGTGAGACAAGACATGCCAGTGAGGCATGCAGCTCCCACCAGCACACATAAGCCCCAGGATGGGAATGAACCCAGCAGCAGAGCTGTGGAGGCTCCCCTGCTGGGTCACTGCCTTGCTGATAAGTGTGAGAGCTGACTGGGAGCTGGCCAGGCTAGGCAGGGCTGCCACACCCACTGGCTTGCACCTGAGCTGGGTTAGGGGTGAGCCAGGCTGGTTTAAGCAACCATATCCACTGGTGCATGCATGAACCAGAGAAAGTACAGGCTGGCTAGGCTTTGTCGCAGCATCAACTCACAAACTGCTGAGACTGGAGGCAAGTCTCGTCAGAGTACACTGTAAAACCACCTGGAAAAGGCATGCTCCGGGGCTGAAAGTGGCCCAGAAAGGAAACTATGGCCACCTCTCTGATGGGCTGCAACTCCCTCTAGTGAGCTTGAGAACCAGGGCTGGGGGCAGGCATGGCTAGACAGGAGGTGGCACTTACCAGCATGAGTGTGGGCTGGTTAGTTAGGTTGGTTGGGTTGAGCAAGGCTGCAATACCCATTGATATGTACTAAAGCCAAAAGGGATATGGGGCAGACTGAACTAGTCTGCTGCACATTCTGACATGAATAGAAACCAGGGCTTGTGGAGGACCTACTGGGAGTCACTGAGGGTCACTCCGACTAGGCTGCTGTTCCTGCTGGTGTATGTGAGGGCAGATTGTATGGTGGACAGGGTTAGGCTGGTACGCAGCACCTACTGGTTTGCAAATGAGAACTGACCAGGTGACTACAACCACCAGTGTGCATATAGACTGATGTGATGGACTGAGCCAGACCCCACTCTGGCCAGCACACACAGGAGTCAGGTTGGAGTCACCCCCAGTGAGGTTTCTTTGAGGTCCTGCCAACTTGGTAACTGGACTCAGAATTCCAACCATGGGCGATATCACAGGATCAGTGGTCTGATTGTGGAGTGCATGTGTCAGAACTGGGCCTCCAAGGTTGCTGAGACCTGTGCAGTGGACGGCATGCCCAGATGCTCATGGAAGACATGACAACCTGCAGACTGACGCCTGAAGAGGATGTCTAGCACCATGGAGGGCAAATTGGACAGCTCTCCAGGACAAGCATCTGGGCAAATTAAGACTCTAAGGTGGACTATGACAATCAATGGATCTTGGAAGGATTTCCTTCACTTTGGAGCAACGAAATCAACAGCGTCTCAGAATTATCAAAACCGATTTCTTTGTGTGCCAATAGTGCTCTGCAAACACGATAAACGTTCCTAATATGCATGGACCTTCTGCAAGAAGTTTGGCAAGCACCAGGCCCACAAAGTAACACAGTATAAGAAGGGCAAAGACTCTGTATCCAGGGGAAACAGTGTTACAATAGGAAGGAGAGTGGCTATGGCAGGCAGACTAAACCTATTTTGCCCTGCTTCCCTTCCAGCTCCCTGCCTGTGGCCTGGGAAAGCAGTCGAGGACGCCCCAAAGCTTTGGGAACCTGCACCCGTGTGGGAGACCCGGAAGAGGCTCCTGGCTTCGGATCGGCATAGTATCGACCGTTGCGCTCACTTGGGGAGTGAATCATCGGACGGAAGATCTTCCTCTCTGTCTCTCCTCTCTGTATATCCGCCTTTCCAATGAAAAAATAATAAAAATAAATCTTTAAAAAAAAAAAAGACTAAAAGGACAAAGAAGATTGTGCTAAGACTTGAGTGTGAAGAACCCAACTGCAGAACCAAGAGAATGTTGGCTATTAAGAGATGTAAACATTTTGAACTGGGAAGAGATAAGAAAGGGCCAAATGATCCAGTTCTAATCTTCATTTTCTGCTTTTTTATGGAGTGAATAAAATCTTAATGTTGGGTCTGGCACGGTGGCCTAGTGGCTAAAGTCTTTACCTTGAACGCACTGGGATCCCATATGGGCACTGGTTCTAATCCTGGCCTCCCTGCTTCCCATCCAGCTCCCTGCTTGTGGCCTGGGAAAGCAGTTGAGGACAGCCTGAAGCCTTGGGACCCTGTGCCCGTGTGGGAGACCTGGAGGAGACTCCTGGCTCCTGGCTTCTGGCTTCGTATCAGCTCAGCTCCAGCCATTGCAGCCAACTGGGGAGTAAATCAACGGATGGAAGATCTTCTTTGTCTCTCCTCCTCTGTATATCAGACTGTCCAATAAAAAAATAAATATTTTTTTAATTAAAAGAGGCCCAGCACAGTAGCCTAGCAGCTAAAGTCCTTGCCTTGAATGTGCAGGAATGCCATATTGGCGCCGGTTCTAATCCCAGTGGTCCTGCTTTCATTCCAGCTTCTTGCTGGACAGAAGATCTTCCTCTCTGTCTCTCTTTCTCTCTGTACATCTGCCTTTCCAATACCAAAAAAAAAAAAAAAAAAAAAACCTTTAAATTTAAAAAATAAAAATGAAATTGCTCTTTAAAAAAGAAAAAAATAATTGTCAAAGCCACTTAAGCAGCATTCTCAGAACATGCCCCACATCGGGACCCCTGGGACGTGAGATTGTCGTAACCCACACTCCGGTACTGATGCGCTTGGGTTGCTGGCATCAGCCCTCTCCCCTTCTCTCTCTACTTTTCCCAGATACCTAAAGGAAAAGAAGATTGGATGCAACTGTCTCACCCACTTTCTTCCATTCTTCGACGATTCCCAACCTAACTGGTGTTCCACCTGTCCATGGGTCCCTCTCAACCATGTAAACATCATCAAAAATAAAATGCATTTATTATTTTAAAAAGAAAAACCTATCTTACCAAACCACTGAAATAGAAAACTTGACAGATACATTACTGTGAGAGAAATACCTTTTGGGGGTCTCTCCCGCTCTCCTTGCAAGAGGCACCCCACCTCTGGGCTCGCTCTCAGGAGCTGCTTTCCTCTTCCCTCTTCTATCCCCACTTTGCAAATAAAACTTCTCTGTCTGAAAAGAAAAAATATTTCATAACAAAAAATACAAAACAATACATTCTCACTAGTTAGCTCTGACAAACATTAAGGAAAAGCAAATTATATGTATAAAAAAAACACTCAAAATAAGAAAAACAAGGAGGACTCTAGGGGATTTTCCCATGTGACAATAACCTTCATTGTGAATTTTAATTATTTCTATTTATTTATTTATTTAAAAAGTTTATTTTTATTGGAAAGGAAGATATATAGAGAGAAGAGACAGAGAGGAAGATCTTCTGTCCAATGGTTCATTCCTCAAGCAGTCACAACAGCCAGAGCTGAGCCGATCTGAAGCCAGGAGCCAGGAGCCTCTTCCGGGTCTCCTACACAGGTACAGGGTCTCAAGGCTTTGGGCCGTCCTCAACTGCTTTCCCAGGCCACAAGCAGGGAGCTGGATGGGAAGTGGGACTGCTGGGATTAAAACCAGCACCCATATGGGATTCCGGCACGTTCAAGGCAAGGACTTTAGCCTCTAGGCCACCATACCGGGCCCTATGTTTTTATTTGTTTAAAATAATGATCACATGGTTGATCAGGGTAGGAAGGATTAGGTTTAGGGAAAATTGGGTGAACTCATTGCTTCTAACTTTGCTATTTCTCCTTGTTGTTCCTGGGGGGAGAGGAGAGACAAAGGGGGAAACCCTCATTACTTTCCACATGTTCCGGCACCCAGGGATGAGGAGCTGCCACCTTATATCAACAAAGTCAGACAGCAATTTCAATCTCCCCACACAGCCTGAAAACAAACACAACTAACAACGCAAAGAAGATCACCTATGGCTACAACACGATGTGAAGACAAAGAAAAGCATGACCCACACTTCACATGCAGGCAGGTGAATGTCAATCCAAACACAAAGATCCAGTAACAGAGGCAAGTTAAAACAGACCCCAGCCGGGAAAAATAGAAAGCATCAGAGATGACGGTCAGATGGATACACTGGCAGAAAAAAAAGGAGTCTAACTGCAAGAAGCAGAACATGGACTGCAGCTGCTGGAACTCTGGCAAAAAAAAAAAAAAAAGAGGAACTGAGGCTGGAAAGAAAGGAGACCAGAAAGAGCAATCAGGGGAAGGCACGGCTTCCATAACACAGGCTGTGTGAGGTGAGAAGCATCTCGGATTCCTGATGGTGAAGAGAAAGGAGGACTCAACAGTGAACATGGAGAGTCCCGCAGACATGTAAGAGCGTCACACACAGCACCAGACGGATGTCACAGACAGCCAAAATTCGTGTCACACTCTAACCAAGACATGTCTGCTGATGCCTCAGCATCCCGACAAGAGCCCTTTGAGATGAGGGAGGCGCATTCTGTGCTGTCGACACCAGAGGGCGTGCTGGAAGTGAGGCACCTGCTCAAGCACAACAAACTCTTGCCTCCTCTGCCAGGGCTGAAACTGCACAGAAAACTCTTTAAAGGGCACAGAAATGACACGAACAAGGAGGAAGATTAAAAACGACAGTACTTAAAATGTAGTCACGAAAAGGAAAGACAAACACAGCACCTTGCTGTAAGTAATCTAAAACTTTTGATGACTTGAAAAAAATTCTGTCAATCAGAAAGAACAGATCATCAAATGACAAAGAATAAAATGTTAATATCATGATGTCGAAATATTTTTTAAATTGTGGATGACAGACAAAATCATGACATAGCCTAAACAGGAGGAGATTATACATAAGATACCATAACTAGTACTGAGGGAAAGGACTAAAAAGTCTAGAAAATTTGGGGGTGGGAGAGAATATTAGTAAGAATAATAATGAAAGCAGTTATTGTAACACAAAGTCAAAAATATTACTAAGTACTGCAAACAATTTAAAATATAAATGTCCTGTTATCGCACAGGCAACATTACAATCTCATTTCTCAGAGATTTCCTCTCTGAAAGGATCCAAGGCAAAAGGACTGGAAAGCGCCCGCGGGTCGCGAACCACCAACGAGTTGGTAGTTAGGTCTGATGCATGTAGACGAAGGAACCGCTGAGCTAGAGCCAGTCCAAACACTGCTTCCGGATCTCAGTCCTTTGACTGCAACCAGACACCTGCGTCACAGCCAGCTGCCACACACGTCACAGACAACAAACCCACACGCGGATACTCCCGGACCACTCAGCGTCCCCAACCGTTCCTGCGACCCCATCCCACACAGCCTCACCGCCCACCCGGGCCGCCCACCCGGGCCGCCCACCCGGGCCGCCCACGGCCGCCATTAGGGACCCGCTGCACGCCCGCCCGCCGACCTCTGCTGCAGCGCGCACCTGCCCCACCCCGAGTCGCCCCTGGATGCCCCCACCCACCCCGGCTCTGCTGCCAGCCCCTCCTCCTCTCCGCACCTGGCCAGCAGGTGATGAAACCAAAGTCCGCGGCCAGCGCGACCAGGGGAGCAGAAGCTACAAGAGCTTAGTTCAGACCTGGTCTTGGCACCTTGCTGCTAAACCTCAAACCAGACGTTAGGTAATTCAAACACACCTGTTCTGTGTATGTTAACTACAAACTGGTAGCCTTTCCCTTTCTCTTTCATGAATTCCTATTATCTTTCCCTCGCTACTGTTTCAGCGTGGCATTTCCCTCAATGTATACATGTAACCTTACAGGATTTTTGTTTGTTTGTTTGTTTGTTTGTTGCTTGCTGAGAATCTGTGGAGTATTCTGTGCCTTGGAGTTCTTGCCTGTGAGCACATATACCTGTAACATAACGACTGCCTCAAGTGGCTATACAACCTGCTGCAGCATGATGCCTGCACCTCAACATCAATCTCTAGGTTAACATTAACTGACACATGGGGGTGGGGGAGTCCTTAAAAAATTCATGGGAAAAAAAAGATTTTTAAAAATGTTCATGGGAAGGGTCCAGCACTGTGGTGCCACAGTTCAAATGCCCACAGCAACCCTCCATCCCTGTTTCTCCACACAGATCCTGCTGATACGCCTGAACTCAGCCACCCACATGGGACAGTGCACGGAACTTCAGGCTTCTGCCTAACATAGCCCCAGCTACTTGTGGGGTGACCTGCAGGGGGGATGGGATCTTTCTGTTACTCTTTCTCTGTCTCCCCTTCTAACTCTGCCTTCAAATAAAATAAACTTTTTTTTTTTTAAGAAAAAAAATCAGGTTGTAGGCCAGGCTACCCACCCGGGTGTGTTGGTGGGGGATAGGAGGGCAAACTCTTCCGCCATGGCAGCCTCCAGATGTTGCCGCTGGCTGCTTTTGCTCATCTTCAAAGGCTGCCACCATGAAACCTCCCCTGCTCTGACTTCAGCCCTCGCCTCTCTGGGCACCTCTGAACTCTCCCTCCTTCTCTGCCTTTAAGGAAAGCTGGAAAGCACTGAGGGCCACGCAGGAAATCAGGATTACTCATCTCTTGAAAGCATTTGACTTAATCACACCTTCAATCACCCCTCCCCTCCACACACACACCTACTATTTTTGCCACAGAAGGTAGCATCTGTGTGTCCATGGATTTCTTGGGATGTGGGACTCTTGGGAGGATTCTTTTTGTTTTTCTAAATACTATCACTAGTGTTTATATTGTATTTTAGAGCTTATTTATGCTTTTAGAAGTTTCATTTCATGTTTTATCATAACCCAATGAGGCAGATAAAGCAAATATTCCCAAGTCTTTCAAGTTGGATATCACCAGGGATATGTCACATTGAGGGCATGGATCTTTGACAAGTGACAAAGACGGCATTTCACCTCTAGGATCTCCCAAACTCGGTTGTCAAGCAAACCCTGTGGAGAAATGTTCTACCAAGCTCCTTGTTGATACTGTTCAGACCATCAATCATAAAAAACTGGGAAACACTGAAAACCTTCCAGAAACTGGAGGAAATTAAAAACACAGCACGGCTCCTGGTGGGTTGTGGATCAACAACAAGCATTAGTGGGGAAAATGATGAAATTCAATTAAGAGTATATGGGCTTCTGGCTTCCCAACTGCCCTTTATGGGAAGGTGTGAGATGACCTCATTCCCATTGGCAGAGCCCAAATGTCAGAGGGATAAAAAGGGGAGCTTCCTTTCAGGAACTGCCTATTCCACCTCTCTCCTCTGTCCATCTCTAACACTAACGTCACATCCTCCTGAGGGTGCTGCGTTGCAGCCTTGTTGAACTTAGAGGAGCCAACTGGTTCCTGCAGACGCTGGCTGGGGTTGAATATTTATATCCAATGATTTTCAATCTGGAACTTCCGCCTCTACCTAACACCCCCCCCCCCCACACACACACACACTTCCCAAATACCGAGCTTTGACACAAGGCCCTGATGGGCCTGTGATGTCTTCTTCCTCTCTGCTTTCTTCCTCTTGAGACTGCAGCTCTAGGAACTCTGGGAAAACAAAAACAAAAAAAAAAAAAAAGAGGAAGTGAGGCTGGAAAGAATGAAGACCAGAAAAAGCAGTCAGGGAAGGCACTGCTTCCATAATTCAGGCCGGGTGAGGGGAGGTGCATCTCAGATGCCTGATGGTGAAGAGAAACAAGGACTCGGACAATGGACATTCGGAGTCCACAGACATGAATCGCAAAACCAGTAAACAACAAACTGGTGCTATGGGGCTTGACACCATGGCTCAATTGTTAAATCCTCACCTTGGCAGGAGCAGGATCCTATATGGGCACCAGTGTGTCCTGGCTGCTCCATTCCCCATCCATCTCTCTGTGGCCTGGGAAGGCAGCAGAGAATGGCCCTTAGGACCCTGCATCTGCCTGGAAGACTCAGATGAGACCCCTGATTTCAGGTTGCCATTTACAGAGTGAATCAGCAGAAGGAAGCTCTTTATCTCTCCTTTTTCTCCGTAAATCTGATCTGTCTTTCCATTCAAAATACAAACATACACACATACTAACGAAAACCTGGTGCTTCAGGCCAGAAAAGGGCACTGGAGGAGGCCTGGGAGTGGGAGGACATGCAACCTGAGCTGCCAACACCAGAGGGCGTGCTGGAACTGAGGAACCTGCTTTTCTTTCTTTTCTTTCTTTCTTTCTTTTTTAAGATTTATTTATTTTTATTACAAAGTCAGATATACAGAGAAGAGGAGAGATAGAGAGCAAGATCTTCCGTCCGATGAGTCACTCCCCAGGTGAGCGCAACGGCCAAAGCCAGGAGCCAGGAACTTCCTTCTGGGTCTCCCACGTGGGTGCAGCAATTCCCAGGCCACAAGCAGGAAGCTGGATGGGAAGTGGAGCTGCCGGGATTAGAATTGGTGCCCATATGGGATCCCTGCGCGTTCAAGGCAAGGACCTTAGCCACTAGGCCCATGAGGAAACTGCTTTTCTGCCAGGGCTGAAAAACTGGACAAGAAAACATTGCAATAAATGAAAACTAAAGCATTTTCAAACATACCCTTGAAACAAGAGAACTGAAATACAGCACCTCAATGTAAATAACCAAAAACTTTTGATGGCATAAAAATACTGTGATTTGGAAAAATAACAGACCATTAAGTGACAAAAACGTGAAGTTAATATCTGAGACATCAAATTTGAAAAAAGCATCATGAGTGCAAAACTAAACTGTAAGTTTAAAGGAGATGGAATTGTATTTACAATACAATGACTGTGCTTAGGGCCGAGTGTTCAGTGGGCAGGATTGGGTTGAACTGCAACACCCATTAGTTTGAGTAGAAGATGGGGTGTAGACAACTGACCAAGCAATTGCGGCCAACAGTATATGCGCGTAGGCCAATTTGGGTGACAGACTGTACAGGACCCTGTATTGGCATGCGCATACAAGAATCAGGTCTGAGGCCACCTCAGATGAAGTTTCTTTGGGAATCCCTCCCACTGAATTGCTGGAGTCAGAACTCCAACCATGGAGGAAATTTCAGGTTCCACGGTCTGACAGTGGAATGCATGTGTCAGAGCTGGACTCCTCAGTGGCTTAGATGGAGCAGTGGACAGCATATCCAGATGCAAATGGAGGATTTGGCAGTACACTGGAGCCTGCAGAGGCCACCTGGTCCCATAACAGAGGACACAGGACAGAACAAATCAACTACCCCAGCCAAGTGTTGGCAGTGAATAGCTGGGCGAATGGAGACTCTAAGGTGGACTATGTCAATCAGTGGATTCTGGAGAGATTTCATCGTGATTGGAATGGCAAGATTGGCAGCAATACAGAACTGTTGAACTATCAAAACCACTTGAGCAGGACCCTCGGAGCATGCCCCACAACGGGGACCCTGGGGTGGTTGGGAGGACGGGTGTGGCTTTTCCCTTTGTCTCTCCCCTCCCCTTAGATACTGGAAGGAAAAAAGAGAATGTCAAAACAGTGGTCACACCCACTTTCCTCTAGCCCTTGGACCCTTCGTACCCTAATCAAATATGCAAAAAGTATCAAAAATAAAATATATACAAAAGGAATATAAATAAATAAAGTACAATGTCTGGTATTGAGGAAAAGAAATAGTAATCACGAAAAATTGTTTTTAAAAATCTGTTTGCCTTCAGACTAAGAGAACATCAGAAAATATAGTAATAAAAGCAATCATTGGAACAAAAAAATAAATATTACTAGGTACTGAAATTAATTAAAAATGTAATGTGTTCATATCTCATTAAGAGGGAAAAGGACTGGAGAGCGCCCGCGGGTCGCGAACTGCGGAACTGCAATTGCCACAAAGTGTCAATAGACAAAGGAACCGAAGGAACCGCTGAGCTAAAGCCAGCCCAGGGGAGGGTGCCGGGTCTCAGTCCTTTGACTGCAGGAGGGACGTGTGCGTCATAGACAACACCAGAAGGACGTCCTAGGCAGCCAACCGAGACGCGGGCACGCCCGGCTGGCTCAGCCTCCCAGACATGAGGCTCCACCCCCAAACAGCTTCAGTGTCCGCCGGGGATCCAGGCCGCCACTCGGGACTGGCTTCACGCCGAGCTCTTCTGCAGCGCGTGCCTGCCCCGCCCCGGGTCCCCAGATGCCTCTTTGGGCTCCGCTGACAGCCGACTCTCCCCAGTCCCCACCCAGGGTTCTGAGCGACCTCTGTGATTAGACCAACAGCCAGCGTGGCACCAGGAGGAGGTACAATCTTCACAAATGCTTATTTTACACCTTGTCTTGAAACCTTGCTACTAAAACAGAAAACTCCAAGTGTCCTGTTGATTTTTTTTCTGCAACTTCTTTAAAAAATCAACACACCTCATGTCACAGAAGTCTCATGTACTTTCTTCAATTGCTACTTGTTTCAGTGTGTCTTTTTCCTCAATTCCTAGATGTAAGCTTACACAATGTTTGCTGGGAGTCTGTTGAGTATTATGTGCCTTAGAATTTTTGTCAGTGTGTATAGCTCAAACATGACGGCATACGTCCTAGCACAATTTACAACTATTTGGCTATCAGAAACAAAAGCTACAGCAAACCTCCTCGTATGTAAGTGTACACATACACAAATGTTCTTCATTTTTACGAGAAGCACTGCAGTAAATGTGTATGATTAGATTTTTTAGTTTGGGGAGAAATATTGGAAGCCCTGTTTCTGAGCAGTTTAGTCACCACTAAGGAACTTTCACTCCACACATGGAACCTTGATGCCTTGTTCCAGCCGAGTGCCTGTAACAGGCTCACTCCTGCACACACTAAACAAACTACACAGACTAGCACAGGCACAGCTAGAGGTAAAGGTCTGTAAGATTTAACCAGACCTTCAACACCAGGAGCTTCTCTCGCAGAGGTGTGTAAGCTGTCTGGCCTTGTACTGGACTCCAATTTCTACCCCATCTCCTTTCTTTTTAAGCCTCCACTTTCAGCCCCTCAGATACAGATCACTTGCCAGTTCCAAGACTCCTTAGAGGACTTGAAATTAAGAATTGCTATTTAGAAAGAAATCATTTAGAGCAAAAGTGAATTAAATGGTTTCCTTAAGAATGTCATATTGGGGCCCAGTGCAGTAGCCTGGTGGCTAAAGTCCTCACCTTGCACACACCAGGATCCCATATGGACACCGGTTCTAATCCTGGCCTCCCTGCTTCCCATCCAGCTCCCTGCTTGTGGCCTGGGAAAACAGCTGAGGATGGCCGAAAGCCTTGGGACACTGCACGCATGTGGGAGACCCGGAAGAGGCTCTGGGCTCCTGGCTCCAGATCAGTGAAGCACTGGCCATTGTGGCTGCTTGGGGAATGAATCAGGATGGAAGATCTTCCTCTCTCTCTCCTCCTTTCTGTATATCTTTCCAATAAAAATTAAATCTTTTTAAAAATGGCATATTGAAGCATGGAAACAGCTAACCTAACCTGAAACCTTCTCTAACATGCCCTGAGATTGAGAAAAAGACCCAACCAACTACAGTAGAAAACTCAGAGCTGTAATGCACACAATCCCACCAACGAAAGAACCCGCTCACTTGTCCCCAGTTGGCCAACAAAGACTATCTAAAATCTCTGACCTGGAAGCCAACAGGCTTCAGAGTCAGCCGCCATGTTCTCAGAGGCAACATTCAGCATCAGAAACTAATCAGGCAAAAGGCATGCCTGGTAACAAGGGGACTATATGAAAACCTAAAGGTAACAGTAAAGTACTTTCTAGAATCCAGTTTACTAGATGAAAAAAAAAATCAACGACATAGTGGCAGCCTTGCTGATCAAGATTCTTTTTCTCAGCGCAACACAACCCTTAGCAGTAATGGCCCGGGTCATCTGCTTGCAGTTGAAGTGACTACTACTCTTTCGTGCATTTGTTTTTTTCTCCCCGCCCTCTACATCCTCGGTGTAGTTCTTGAGCTAGGGCAGCCAAGGTTGGCGGGGGTAGAGTTGGCTGGTTCTGTTGCCAAGTCTCAAGCCAGACGACAGTCAACATGGCAGCAGCATTCTCAGAGGTGCTCAACCGGGCAAAGCAGATTTTGTCCCGTTCCTTCATAAATATATTTTTTATTGTCATAAGTGGAGGAAGTGCTAGTCAGAGGCCAGGGCTGATGCTGAGCATCTGTCAGGCACAGCAGTAACCCCCACGACACAGAATTACTGTCAATAGTGTAAAAGTACGAGTTGGACTCTGAGCTCTACAGCTCCAAACAGAGGCAGATCCCAGGAGACTGAAATCCTGGAAACTGCTTTTTCAGACTCCTCTGAGCATGGATCTAAGCACCACAGGAGAATACAGGTCACACTGGAGCAACCTAGGAAGCAATAAAGTAAAACGGAAATCGACAGGGGTCAAATGACGGGGGCAGAAAACAGTCTACCAGGAGGAAATTGCCAGTGTGACAAAGAAAAACATGTACACGGGGAAGAATTCGTTCCCACCAAAGGTGAAATGGGCCCAACTCAACGCTATTTATTATACAAGCTGAACAGCCCCTGAGACACAGGGACTCCCATAATGAGGTTTTGAGTTTTTGCTGTTTTTTGTTGTTGTTTTCTTTTTTGCATCAAATAGGTTCTTCCAAGAGCCTGCTCACAGGGAAGACAAAAACAGAGAAATCCTCAGTAAAAGGAAATGAACAGCAGCTGAAAACAGTCTAACATCTGAACAATGTTAAAAAAAAAAATTTACCAGACACAGACCACACCAAACACTCGTCCCATTTAATTTCCTCTTACATGCTCTGAGGAAGCCAAGAACATCAGGCCCCAAGGCAACAACGCTCTGGCATTCGAGCACGGGCCCCCTCTGTATGAGATTCATGCACACACATCCGCACGCACCCGCGACCCAGGCAGAAGTACACATGCATGCACAGGTGGCTGAAGAACCTCGGAGCAGGGCAGGGCGGGGGCAGGAAGGGCTGGCCACGGATATGCCACCAACTGCAAAGTGGGGGCCCAGAAAACCCTTCTGCTGCAGGCTGGACACACGTCAGAATTAAAACAAAGGCAGAACACAGGATAAAAGCAGGATGTTCAGAAAAGAGGGTGGAGAGATGATGATGCAGGGGTTTCTAGGAAAGTAACCTCAGAAGGGGGATGGATTTTTTTTTTATTGGGAACTAGATGGGCAGAGGTCCTGTGACTCCAGTGATAAACTGAGGCTCAGGGAATACACCATGGCATTACCTCTGCATCTTGTACCCTCTCCCAGGGTGGAGCGAAATTAGACATCCACCCTCTAGCCCTCCCCATTGACATTCTGAAGGACTTTGCCTAGTACCCAAAAATAAATGACTCCCCCACCCCCAACACATACACACACAAAGTTAGGTCCAGCACAGGCCAAAATCAGGCCAAGTATAGAAAGCCTCAGTAACTCTTCTTTGCGGAACCAAAACCAGAGAAGCCCATCACAGCTGCCATCTCATCATCTTCTTCAAATGTCAAGTCCTCCTCGGCCCTCCTCTTCTTTTCCTTCTGTTTCTCTTTCTTGTACGCTTTAGCCTTTTCTTCCTGTGGGGAAAATCATTCAGACTCAGCAACCATATGCTGTCAAAAGTTGCATGTATGCTTCGAGATTTCCTTCTACTGTTAGCAGAAAGTAAAATATAAAATCAAGTAATAGGAACTAACATTCTAGAGCATGCAGTACATGCTGGGAACTGCCCTGAGTATTTTATATATATATTTTACTAGGAGCTCCAATACAAAGAAACTGAGGCTTCATATAACTTGGCAAGATTTGCAGCCAGTATGTAGGAGAAACAGAGTTTTGATTCTGTTAACCTGTTCCAAGAGCCTCTCAATGACTCCATATATTTAGGTAACAATCCTTTTGGGGATTAATTAAGGCTATGCAGGTATAGGATGGAGGCAACTGGGACATCTCTGTAACTTCCTCTTAATTTTTTGTGAACCCAACTCTATGTAAAGAAAAAAAAAAGTTTTCTTTTTAATGAAAGCACAACTACCCATAAAAGTACAGTCCCCTGTCTCCCTAAAAAAGAAAGACAATATAAAAGTACATCCCAGAGAATCCCCAGGAAAAAGGGTAGGTTTGGAGTCATTTCCTTCAGAACCATGAATCGCAAACAAGGGCAACAGATGTTGCCCCTGATAGTCAGCACATGTTACTCTGGGGATGGCTAAGGAAGAGGCCGCAGCTGTACAGGTGTGCCTTACTTCTTCTCGGAGTTCCTTCATCCTTTCCTCAAAATCATAATCCTTTTGCTTCTCTTCCATCTTCTTCTTGTTGACCTCAAACCGTTTTTTCACCTGATCCAGGGTGGAGCGTTCCACACGCATAGACATGCCCAGGTTCCGCTGATCTGGGCAAGATCAAATACAGGAAGGCAAGGTCATTACAGCACCCTCAGAGGCCTCTAACTGACCTTGCAAAAACCTTTCATGAAACACAAAGCAAAAATAATTATGGCTTAAAAAAAATTCCTTTGTCTCACCTGTTCCTAGAAGCAGGTAACAAGATGGAAATGTCTTTTAACCGCCTTACCAAGTCAATGTGAGAATCAGTGGGGCCAGACAGGTCCAGGGAAAGTATATGGTTTGGGTTTATCAAGAGCCCAGCACAGTTTTGCACCTATGGCCTCCAAAAACATTAAATAATGAAGTAAAGGACAACCTGACCTAAAGTAACCAAAGCAATCTCCAGGTAACAACAAAAAAGCCCAGGAACAGGTATTTGATGTGGTAGTTATGACACCATTTGAGACACCCACACTGCAGATTTAAGTGCCTGGGTTTATAAACCCAGCTCAGCTTCTAATCTTCATAATGTACAGCTTGTGTGGCAGCCAGTGATGGCAAGTGGCTGGATCCCCACCACCCCTCAACTTGGAAGATCCAGTGAGGTCTATGCTGTTGCTTTTGAGTAGCCTAGCTCCAGCTCCAGCCATTGGGATGGGTGCATTTGGGGAGTACACCAGATGAGCGATATCATTTCCCTCTCTTTAAAATAAAAAGTTAAAAAAAAAAAAAAAAGAAAAAAAGAGCAAGAGCACAGAAGATATTGCCTTCCCCGCCACGCCATCTCCAAAACCCAATCCCAGTCATAAGCTACCTCCAAGGCTTACGTTTCTTTCCGTTAATGTGATCCAGGAAATTGATGGAGTCCTTCACCACACAGTCGCAGACATTGCAATAATATCTAGAAAGAGTAGGAAACAGCAAATGGGAAAAATCTGGTTTCAAGGCTCTATCTTTCTCAACTAAAAAATTCCAAATTCTTAAGGGGAAAAAAAAAAGGTTTTCAGAAGTGTTAAGATTTTTGGGGTCGCTAATCCCCTATCGGAATGCCTGGTTCAAGTCCCAGCTACTCTGTGCTTTTAATCCAAATTCCTGTCACAAATGTAGAGACCCAGATGGAGCTCTGGTGCTTCTGGTATTGGCAGTCACATAGTTTTTGCAAGAATCTGCAGAGTAAATGCGTACACAGAACTTTATTTAAAACGTCTAATATTTCATTTCCATAAAGCCTTAGCTCTTGTGGTGGTTATCCTCCAAGACGGCTCCCATAATGAGTCATTCTCCTGGTATTCCAACCCTGTGTAGTCTCCTTCCAATGTGTACCACGTTGGGTTGTGTGTCAATTAGAATATGTTCAAAGTATGGATGATTATCTCTAAGATTAGTTTTTAAAAGCCACGGGATGAAAGCAATTAGGCCTCTAACCCGTAAGTAGCTGAGAGAAGTTGGAAGCAGATCTTCCAGCCCACTTAAGCCCCAGATGAACATGAACCTAGCCAACCTGCTTGCTTACAGCTCCACAGAAACCCTGGAGCTAGACCACTGAGGTAACCAACTTCAAGATTCCCCATCCGTAAACACTGTGAGCTTCTGTTTTACATAACTAACCTTTTCTAATTGACTAATCAAAAATCTCACTCACTGCCACCTATGGTGGCTTCCTGCTTGAAATCCTAGGTGAACAAAAGGATGGTGAGACCTTGTGAGATCCTTCTTTCTACGGGTTACAGTGCTGGGCCAGCATAAAGGTGCACAGCCAGGTAATCCAAAACAACTGCAGTTTTTGCTGCTAATCTTGAACCTCAATACTCTTCTATGCCACTAATATCTCCTAAGCTCCATGCTAGTTCCACTTAATTTCTCCCCTAGCAATATCTTCAATTAACCCTTTACTCCTTCTTTATTCTAACAAAATCTCTTCGGAGATATAAGGAATAGTTACAGTGCTAACAACACAGAATGGCCTCTCCTGGAGACATTACTAAATATTAACCTAAAACTTTAGGGAGCAAAGCAAAATAATCTAAGAATGAAATGATGGGCAGCAAGGTTATCATCCTGGGATTAGGGATCCTCAACACGTCCCAAAACCAACACACGTGGTTCATCAGATCTACTTTTGGCTGTATGGAAAGATGGAGAACCACTCACCCTCCCATCTCGGACTGCGGGGTGGTCTTGGTAATGACAATTGTCTTCCCGAGCTTAGACTCCAGGTCCACCTTGTAGTCCCTGTGTCGCAAAAGCTCCCGTTTGACGGGCTGCACTGGCTTTCCTGAAAAATAATGGATAAGAAAGTCCCTCCAATATTTCATGTCCTCAATCAGAAAAGAAAATCTGAAATGGGACTAATTCCTGAAAGAAACGACACAACAGGCACTTCCTGCAGCAGTTAGCAGTATCTAACGGAGAATCTCAAGGCAAGAAAAAAAAAATGACACTCTACAGCTTTCCTCCACCTTCAAGCCAATAAATCTACAAGCAACCTGTTCTCCATTTCCTGATTAGCTGAGGGGAAGATCTCTGAATTGTCACTGGAAGCAGTCTTTTCAAAATAGCAAGAATATATGTGATTGGCAAAACAAGGGAAGACAGAAGAGGAAATAATTCGTAATTTTTACATAATCAGAAAGATTCTCTTATTATTTGGCATAGCCAATGATGTTTAGGCCTCTAATCCATAAATACCTGAGAGAACCTGGAAGCAGATCTTCCAGCCCACTTAAGCCTGAGATGAACGTGAGCCTCGCCAACATGTTTGTTTACAGCTTCACAGGGATCCTGGAGCCAGACCACTGAGGTAGCCCAATTCAGTTTCAAAACAAATCCAACAGTGGAGGAAAAAAATAAAAAAGACTAAGGGCACCCAGTAATGCTTTTTAGGCAGATACGAAAAGGATAACACACAAAAGTCAAGTTTAAAAAGGGGAACCAGTATCTAGGAAATCTCTGTTCTAAGAACAAGCCTACAAAGACCAAAAGGCCGGGGGTCGGTGCTGTGGTACAGTGGGCCAAGCTGCAGTTGGCAATGGCACCATCCCAGATTAGAATGCTGGTCAGATTCCCACCTGCTCCATTTCTGAGTCAGTTTCCTCATAACTTGTCTGGGAAAGCAGAAGGCCTCCAGAGTGCTTCAGCCCCTGTCACCCATGTGGGAGACCCTGAGTAAGTTCCAGGCTCCACTACTGCAAACGATTTGAAAAGTCCACCAACCATGTCGCGCTGCATTTCAAACACATCAACCAATCTTAAGAAAACAACACACCGAAGTGTCCGTGTGCAAACAGAAAACTGAAAATTTGCAGATAAGAAAATCAGACATTTCTTTTTACACAAAGAGCCAGCACAAGGGAGCACCTGCTGACAGGATCGATCAAAAGTCTGGATTGATTCGCAGCTTTCCTCTGTCTACATGCCAGGGTCCTGACTGGGCCAGCAAAAATACTCAACATCTCCGTTACTAAAAGAAATCCTGGCTCTTTAACTCAAGAAAGCCACAAATGAGTCAGTCCAAGCCGGGACACGGCAGCCGAGAACGGAGCTGAGAAGCAATATACAACCCCTTGGGTCCACCTCCCCGCTTGCATGTCAGACATGCAGACGCTGGACCACTTGGCCAGGGGCGGCTAGGGTGGGAGCGCAGCCCCCTCAACTCCTCGCCCGCTCTCCAGCCCACGGCAGCGCCTCGGCACCCACCATCCTTCTTCTCTCTCTCCTCCGTGAGCCTCTTCTCGGCCAGCTTTTCGTACTCATCTTTGTCCCACTTCCGGCGAAAGTCCAAGTTTTTTGCCTGTGGTGGGGGGGGGGGGGGAAGAAAGCGCTCAAGATCGGGTCACTGTCGTGTCTGGAAACCCTCCCCCTCCGAAACGCAAAGAACCGCGTCCTCTCCGCGTAGGAGGCTCTAGGAGTCTCCGATAGCGAAATCTCTCCGACTGACGGGAGACTGAAGTAACCCCGGGACCCCAAACCCAAGAGACCACCGCGGGTCCACAGACCCAGTGCCGGGACCTCACAGAATCCTCAGACGCTAGACCCTGGCATCGCGAGGTGTCGGGAGGCCTGTGTACAGGAGTCGGTCTCTACTCAGCACTGAGGAACCACCCGTCCATCCCCTCGAAGCCTCCTCCTCACACACAACACTTACCCCGCTGCCCGACGCCATCTTCACAGCTAAGTGAATGGGAGGTCGGAAAATGCCGTAAACAACGGCCTGAAGCCGTAAAGCAAAATGGCTCTCCAATGAGCTTGCAGTCTCGGGTTCTAAGCCGGCTGAGGACTGGAGGGCTTTTACCACAGGCTTATTGGCCCCGCCCCTGCTCCAAGGAGATGGCGCAGGCGCAGGGAGTGTACGAAGCAACACGGAAGTAAGGGCGCCTGCAAGCGTTTTCCTTCTTTGGCTTTCAAAACAAGAATTGGAAAGCCCATAGATTCAGTTCTTGCCGCTTTTATAAACGAGAAAAATTAAGGTTTAGCACATGTCCTTTTCTTTCTTTTTAAAAAATATTTATTTTTATTGAAAAGGCACATTTACAGAAAGGAGAGACAGATCTTCAATCCACTGATTTACTCCTCAAATGGCCACATTAGCTGGAGCTGAGCTAAAAGCCACGAGAAAAGGGCTTCTTCTGGGCCTCCCACGCGGGTGTAGGGGATGGAGGCTTTGTGTCATCTCCCACTGCTTTCCCAGGCCTTAATCAGGGAGCTGGATGGGAAATGGAGCAACTGGGACACGATCTCACATACGGGAGGGATGCTGGTGCTTGGAGGTGAAGGATAGACCAGTTGAGCCAACATGCTGACTCAAGTACACGTTTGTTGCTGTTGTTTTTCCTCTCTAGTTTTATCAACTTTGTGCAGTATTGTCAAGTGTTTGTGAACCTTGAAGCCAAGTACTGCTAATAGGGGCCCTAGGTGTCCCACTCACCTTCAGGCACTAAGGATGTGGTCTTAAACCTCATTGAAGTGTTTGCAGCAGCTGAATCCTTCCTTCCCTAGGCAGATGTGGAAGGCTCTTGGGCATTGTTTCTCTTGAAGTAACACTGTCACTCTGGTTAACTCATTTTTTCTTTCAACTGTGGAACACTGGAGTCTTTCAATCTGCAGGGAATAATTTCCTCCGTAGGATTGGACATGAGTTGGCCAGGAATCAGCATTGTCCTTGAGCTGATGCCTCAGGCTAGGCTGACTTCTAACAACATGACTCCTCCCTCCACCTTGAGGGACAACAGGTGAGGAAGAGGCTGTGATTGTTCCGTGCACAGAATCCACCTCAGGGCGGATACTTGCAGCTCACCAAATTTCCCAGCATACACTGAAGGCTTTCTCTGACAATACGCATACCCATCCCTTAATAAAACAACATTCAAACTGCCACAGTTAGTATTTTATTTCACATTATCAGTCAACCACCTCTTAGAACGGCAGGGCACGAACTAGTCCGAGCATGACTCTGGTATAGCAGATCTCCATCTTGCCACCTACTGAATTCAACAATCAGGATTAGACAGACGGCAGCTCCATCCTACTAGTACAGAGGATGGGGCCAGAGAGACAACAGATCAACTTGAGTACTCCATGCCCTTAGGAAGGCATGCCTGTCCTCAAAGGAAACAGCAGCCACTACTTCTTGCTTTCTTTCCAAAACTCCCTGGATGTGCCACTGGTTGGCTGAGGACAAATTCCCGGAGCTGCTGTGGAAGGTGGTTGTGTCTGGCCTCTGATCTCAATGGTTCAGAATCCACAGCCTGAGGTAACTCTCCCAAAGCCAAGCCATGCTTACAGCAACTGGCTCAGCACCTCTTGGTGGTGCTTTGCAGCACTCCTTATTTGCCTCTGCAGTTAGAAAACGTCTCTTTCACATCCCAATCATCTGCAGTCACGCAGAGCAGTTGCTTCAGTAGCCCAGCAGTCCTTGGGGCCTTCTATAGCGCTGTACCGGGAAGGACGGAGGAGGTAGAAGGCACTTGTCACTCATCCTGGCCAGCTGTTGTGAAATCCAGCAGGAATTCTGTCTTGGATGGAATTTTTTCTACAAACAGCACTAGATGGTTTTCAAGGATCAAGACTCAGACAGTCGCTTCTGAATTTCAATTACAATATCTTTCCGTTTAACATGCACCTGAAACACAAGAGAACCCTGAGTGACAAACTAGAAAATGACTCTTGCTCCATAATTACTGCTTTGTCAGATTAATTTTTTTAATGATTTATTCATTTATTTATTCATTGGAAAGGCCAATATACAGAGAGGACAGACAGAGAGGAAGATTTTCTATCTGTTGATTTACTCCCCAAGCAGCCGCAGTGGCTGGAGCTGAGCCGATCCAAAGCCAGGAGCCTGGAGCTTCTTCCGGGTCTCCCACATGCGTGCAGGATCCCAAGTCCTTGGGCCGTCCTCAACTGCTTTCCCAGGCCACAAGCAGGGTGCTGGGTGGGAGGCAGGGCCACCAGGATACCAACCAGCGCCCACATGGGATGCTGGCACATGTAAAGCAAGGACTTTAGCCACTAGACTACCACACTGAGTACTGTCAGATTCATTTTACTCTGCGTGTAGTGTGGGCTCGAGGTAACCTGAAGAATATGCATCCCCAGGATTAAAGGGATGTAGCACCTGCTCTAATTCCACTCTGTTGCTCAGTCTCTAAAACATCCATTTTGATTTTATTTCCCTTTCGATAGATACTTCCAGCTAATACTCACTGGCTACAATGGCTGTTTGGGTGGGTCTCCATTCATCACCATCACTATAAACCCTGGAATTATTTCCTCAGCAGTACTATACACATGTCTTACAGAATCTGGGAAAGGCAGAAATACTTGCACTGATCCTGCCTGTCCCCACTTACCTCCTCTCTGCTGGCTACTGAGCGGAGCTTCACAATCCCGTCTTTCAGTTCTTGCTCACCAATAATGACCACCAGTGGAATGCCTGTGTGTTCACAGTAGTGCAGCTGACTTAATAGTTTAGGGTTGTTTTTGTATTGCATCTCTGCCTGGAAGGGATTGAGACAGAGGGTTCAGAAGTGACCAAGCACACAAATCCCTGCATATGCATTCCAAAGGCAGTAAAAATCAAATGCCTAGCTCTCCAACCCTAAGAAGCTATTCTAAGGTAACTAAAAGGGTTTTGCATTCTACCCAAGAACCAAGGTAAATGGGCCTGGCTCCAGAACTTTATATGGCTGACGTGTCAGCTCCACCATACCTTGATCCCAGCATCCCAAAGTTCAGCAATCAGCTTCAGCCGTTCTCGGAGGAAGTTCTTCTGGGGTGTGGCCACAAACACTTGAGTCTCTGTGACTCGCACACTCTCACCAACAGTCTGATAAAAGCAGAAATAAAACAAATAATCTTCCACTGAAACAACAAATCCAAACAAGAAAACAAACAAGAATTGGGAGGGGGCTGGCACTGTGGCCAGGTGAAGCATTGGGGCCTAGCAGTGGCCTCGTACTAGAACTGATTTAAGTCCTAGCCCCTCCACTTCTCATCCAGCCCTCTGCCAATAAACCTGGAAAAGCAGCAGGAGATGGTGGGCCCAAGTGCTTGGACCCCTGCACCCACCGGGGAGACCCAGAGGAAGTTCCTGACTCCTGGCTTCAGAATGGCCTAGTTTCAGCCACTGTGGGCATTTGCAGAGTGAACCAGGAGATGGAAGATTTCTTTCTATGTTTCTCCCTCTCTCTCTCTTTTTAATGCTAACTTTAAAATAAATAAATTTTTAAAAAATTGTCAGAAAAATAGTACTTCTATATTCTAGAAATAAGGCTTCTAGGCCTCCAGCCTCACCTACCTCCATCTAGCACCTACCTTCATCCTCTGCTCCACAATGTAGAAGATCCGCTCGACGCCAATACTGAGTCCCACGCAGGGTACCTTGTGGCCTTTAGGGTCAAACATGGCCACCAGCCCATCATAGCGGCCACCAGCAGCCACACTGCCCACGTTCAGGGACTCCCCTTGAGCCTGAGCTGGGGTCTTTGGCAGGACTGCTTCATAGATCACGCCTGTGTAGTAGTCCAGGCCCCGAGCCAGGCTCAGGTCAAAAGAGACCTGTGAGGACAAGGCCCAGAGGGGACTTGGTCTCCTGAGAGCACAGAACCCTCCAGAAGGCCCACTGTTACCTCCGCTTACCTTCTCCGCGATTCCAAAAAGTGTTAAGTACTCAAACAGCAGCTTCAGGTCCCTCAGGCCCTCCAGGGCCTGCTGGTTCTGTGACAGCCTAGGGTCCTGGAACATTTGTTCCACTAAGGATGCACCACCTACAGCAAAAAATAGCGAGCAATAACATCTGTGCTGTTCACTAAGGTATGTTTCACTTTATGTATGCTTTATGTGCCCCAGCTAATTCTTCTCATTGATTTTCTTTTCTTTTCTTTTTTAAGATTTATTTATTTTCATTACAAAGTCAGATACACAGAGAGGAGGAGAGACAGAGAGAAACATCTTCTGTCAATGATTCACTCCCCAAGTGAGCGCAACGGCAAGTGCTGCGCCGACCCGAACCAGGAGGCAGGAACCTTCTCCAGGTCCCCCCACGCTGGCTCAGGGACCCAAGGCCTTAGACAGTCCTCGACTGCTTTCCCAGGTCATAAGCAGGGAGTTGGATGGGAAGTAGAGCTGCTGGGATTAGAACCAGAGCCCACATGGGATCCCAGGGCTTTCAAGGCAAGGACTTTAGCCACTAGGCCACCGGGCTGGGCCCTGATTTTCTTTCTTTGAGATTTTATTTACTTTTATTTGAAAGGTAGAGTTACACAGAGAGAAAGAAACATACAGAGAAGAGAGAGAAAGAGAGATCTTCCATCTGTGAGTTCACTCCCCAAAAGCCACAAAGAATACAACTGGGCTAGACCAAAACCAGGAGCTTCTTGCATGTCACCCATGTGGGTACAGAGGCCCAAAGGCTTGGGCCATCCTTTGCTGCTTTTCTAGGCCATTAACAGGGAGCAGCTGGGACTCAAACCATGGAAAAGTGGAGCAGCTGGGACTCAAACCAATGCCCGCATGGGATGCCAGTGCTGCATGCAGAAGCTTAACCTGCTACACCAAAGTACCAGCCCTCTTTCAGAGAAAAAAAAAGGGGCCATTGATGAGGTATAGCAAGTAAAGCTGTCAGCTGCAGTTCAAGTCCTGGCTGCTACACTTCTAACCCAGCTTTCTGTTAATGTGCCTGGAAAAGCAGCTGAGAATGGGCCCCTGCACTCATATGGGTGACCAAAGTGAAGTTCCTGGATCCTGACTTCAGACTCCACCTGTGGACAGCCATTTCGGAGGTGAACCAGCAGATGACAGTTCTCTGTCGCTCCCTCTCTCTGTAACTGATTTTCAAATTAAGAAAGAAATCTTTTTTAAAAAAGAATAAAATAAAACAAATTGGGGGCCCAGTACAGTGGTATAGCAAGCTAATACTCTACCTGGCACACTAGTATATATATATGGGCACTGGTTTGAGTTCTGGCTCATCTACTTTCGATCCAGTGCCATGTCAATGGCCTGAGAAAGCAGTGGAGTATTGCCCAAGGCCTTGAGTCCCAGCATCCCTGTGGGAGACCTGGAATAAACTCCTGGCTCCCAGCTTCAGACCAGCTCTCCTGGCCATTTGGAGAATGAACCAGAGATGGAATTTTTCTTTCTCTGTCTCTTCCTCTCACTGTAATTCTTTCAAGTAAAAATACATAAATTTTTTAAGTTAAAAAAAGAGAAAAAAAAAAGAGAGAAAAAGATCCTGGTCTCATATAATCAGAATCACCTCCTCTGTCTGTACCTTTGTCACCAGGAGACACAAAGTATATGGACTTATGACTGCATATGAAGTACTATACTATTATCACAATTTGGGGGAAATAAGGAATATGGTGAGGGAGTAGGAGAAATCCCATAGCCTATATAGAATTGTACCATAAAAGTAAAAATAAAAATAAAATAGAAAAGGGCCCGGTGTGATGGCACAAGTGGTTAAGGTCCTCGCCTTGCACGCCCAGGATCCCATATGGGCGCCGGTTCTAGTCCCGGACGCTCCACTTCCCTTCCAGCTCCCTGCCTGTGGCCCGGGAAAGCAGTCGAGGACGGCCCAAAGCTTTGGGAACCTGCACCCGCGTGGGAGACCCGGAAGAGGCTCCTGGCTTCGGATCGGCATAGCATTGGCCGTTGCGCTCACTTGGGGAGTGAATCATCGGAAGGAAGATCTTCCTCTCTGTCTCTGCTCTCTGTATATCCGCCTTTCCAATAAAAATAAAAATAAATCTTTAAAAAAAAATAGAAAAAAGAAAGTATATAGTAAGTAAGAGAGACATTACATTTAGGCAAGCTTAGCACAACTGTGGAAAATTGTTTCAGAGATAGAATTTGAACCCATCACCCTCAGTCTTGTCCTACCATAGCTCTTAGACCCTCGTTCTTACCACGACACTGGACATAGTCCCCAATTCGATCAGCTACCTCCGGAGTCAGGCCTCTCTTTGCCACCATCTCATGTCTCACATCTGTCCAAGACATCTGTATGAACACCCAAACATTAGCTCAGCCCGACCGCCTTCTTTCTCAACTGAAAAGGATATGATATTTTCATTCAGGATATGCCACAAGCAGCTAACAGCACGCTCAGTAAAGTCAGGGACAGCTTAAGAAATCCAGGACAGTCTCACTGTACAGCAGAAATCAGATCTTTCTTTAGAATGTCTCCCTCCCTTCCAGCAATAAAAGCTCACGCCTGCCCAAAGCTAATTGGATTTGAGGGAGGACCGTTTAAATGTGGGGGGATAATGTTGAGATGAGGGGGGTAAATCTCATACTATCTATACTCATCTAGTGTGATGTTGGGGATAGTTATTGATGAAGGGTTATACTATGTAAGATATATGAAGTGAAGTGTTGAAGAAGTATGGAGGAATGGGTTAGATGTGATATTTTGATGGGGTGTAAAGGTATGGGGTAAGTTAAGGGATTGTTAATGTGATTGTTAGGTGGGGATAAGTATGTTTTTTTGGGTGAGGGTTAGATTGGGAATTTTTTTGTGTGTATGTGGGTGGTGGGGGGTGGGTGTGAGGTGGAAGTTTTGTGTTTGTATGGGCGGTGGTGATGTGGGGGAATGTGGTGTTGTTTATGGGTTTAGTTTGAAAGATGTATGATGGAGTGGGTGAGAGGGTGGGGGGAGTGGAGTGGGAGGATATTGGTTGTTCTTTATGATATATTGAGATATGTGTTCATGATTGGGATGGAAGATGTAGGAGTGTCTATTGATCTAATTATATCTATCTGGGATTGGTGTATTGGGGGAGTAGATGATGATGTGGAAAATGGTTGTGGATAGGGGGAGTTTAGGGGATTGATATGGAGATGAATGTGGTTATGATGTGATTTATGGTAGTGAGTATGATAGAGGATTTTGAAGTATTGGTTGTTAACTGGGGTACTATGTTGAATGAGTTAATTGAGTGATGATGGAAATGTTAGTGATAGAGAAAATGATGGGGATAGGTATATAGGGGGGGGATGGTGAAAGGGTAGGAGGGGGGAGGTGATGGGGTGAGAAAGTAGAATATAGGGGAATTATGGGTAGGGATGAGATGATTGGGTGGATGAAGTGTTATTGATTTTTGGTGAGATATGTTTGGGGGTTGTTGGTGTTTTTGTATTTGTGGTAAGTTATGTGGATTTGAGGGAATAGTGGTTGATGTGAGAGAATGGGTGTTTATTGTAAAGGGAGGGATGGGTGGAAATAATGAATTTGGAGTGTTTGGAGGATGAGTGGGTGTTGTTTGTTGGATTTTTATGATTTGTTTTCTGTGAATTTACGGAAGTAAGCACCTCTGGGGACTGGAAGGAGTGTTTTTTTAAGTTTACAGTGGACATCGGAGGTTAATTTATGGTTTGGATTGGAAATTGATTGGTTATGATGGGTGTTGAGGGAGGTGTATGATGGGTGATGGTTGGAATTGTAAGTTTGGTCCTAGAGGCCTTTGAGAGGAAGCCCTCTGGATCTGACAAAGATGGGTCAGGTGCCAGCACTCAGGATACTGTAAGGTCATAGCGAAGGGACAGTAACTCTCCACCTTGGTCCTTCAGATCATAGATGAGCCCCGAGTTCTCTCCATAATTCTCGCTCAGCATTTCCTTCAGGAGTCAAACACAAGCAGTCATCGTGCAAACAATGAGGACAGAGCAGATGAGAAGCTCTTTGGGACCCTGAAGGCCGGGGTAGAAATGGGGTTTCAGGAGCTCCTCTTCCCATACCTTCAGCTCAAATGCCGGAGTATCCAGACCCTTTGCTCCGTGACGTTTGAAACAGCTAACAACCACATCAAGAATTTTCTCCCTCACAACCATCTGCTCAGGACTAAAATCCCTAGTGCCCTGGAAACCAAAAACAGTCACAGTGAAAAGAAACAAAAAAAAACAATGTAAGACAAAGAGCTAAACTTCCTATAATTTAAAGTATGAAGCCGAAAACTTACGAATTCATGACTCTGAGCTCCACTCAGTAGCAAAGAATAGTAAGGTTATTTTTTTTTTTAAATTTAATGTAGAAGGGCATTAAAAGGAGGCAGAGAGATGATCAAAACACAAGTCAATCTTCCAAAGCAGTCTAATGGGGCAGAGTGGACAAAGTGCACCTACCTTTGGGGTCTTGATGACAAAATTTGGTGTTTCTTGATGTGATTTCAGTTGCGATGTCAACACTGACTCTGCAGCCTGGCAGAAGAAATGTGAACTGTAGCTCCTGTGGCCACTGGCCAGACCTGCCAACATCTCTGAGCCCAGAAGCCACACAGGGGCAAAGCCCCTTGATCATGAGCAACAAAAAGCCTGGCTCCACTTTATTCCAGTCTCACCTCCCTGCACCCCAGAACCCACACTGCACGAACAATCATGAGTCATGCATGGCACATACATGACACCAGATCTCTGCTATATAAGCTTATTCACTCTATCCAGAGTGTTTGAATATTTGAAAAATTTTAAGCCCCTGAAAACAATAAAGGCACAAACAACCCAGCACCAAACACAGGCAAGAATTAGTACAGTCTCCAGTTCTCAGATCCTACTCAAACAGCAAAAGGAAGAAAATGTAAGATCGCACTGGTTATCAAGTTTGAAGATGTGACAAATGCAACCCCAAGACAGAACTGACCTGAAGCCAAAGAACAAGCCAGTGAAATGAAATTGAAGGCATTTCCTGACTGATATATATAGAGTGCTGTGACTGAAAAGTAATCAAATATTTGCATCCTGCTGCCTATAGAACATTCCAGAAACAGAGGGTGTGCTCCGTTCATGCTTTGGCGGCTCATTTCTCCAAAGCAAGTCCAAACTCACCAAGCCCACAATCTCGCAACTGCAATTCCAAAATTTAAAAATCTCTGAGAACCAAACGTGCTCTTTGGAAATTCACTCTGAGTAAATGCCAACATGCACTCCATCTACTTCATGACCTCTAGTCAGCTCATTTAGTGTAAATGTCCATGTAGTTTGCTTAGGAATTATGAATGTAATTGGCTTTAAATTTCAGAGAAAAGAGTTTGGATCTGTGTGAAAATCTTCCCTAACTATGCAGCCTGGGGAAAAAAATTATTTAATCTTGCAGCCTGTTTCAGCGACTATAAACATAGAAGTACAAACTCCAGCTCCTCTTGTAATGGATTAAACGACAAATCACCCTCAATCCTCAGTTCATGGTGGAAACTCCAGCAAAACTGGTGGCCATGCCACTGGAGTACTGGCTTGCAGGAGTCCCTGCTTGCAGACCTGGAGGCCTTGCCCGGGGGAATGGAGATACCTGAGCAGAAAGCCTCACCTGGCTGTGACAGCGGACCGCCTGGGGACACGCGCATCGCGGTGGTCGCAGGAGCTGGCGGAAGATTGCGGCCCAGGCCCTCTTGGGCAGAAGTCCGAGCTGCGGCATTATGCGCAGGAGGCCGGCTTTCCGCGACAGGACCCAAAAGACGCGACCCAAGCAAGTAGGCTGATCCCGAGTAAGGAACACAGAAGGAGCGTTACCGGTTCAGCCGGCTGAGCGCCACTAGTCCTCAGTCAAGGCTTCCAGTAGGTACCGGAAGTGATGTTAGGGCCCGGCAGAGACTCTCTAGGCGTCCGGACTGGCGACTCGATAGCCGGAAGTCATCCAGGCCGAATGTGAAGGCTGAGGCCAACAAGGGCAGGTGTGGATCGAGTCAGCGGGTGTGGACAGAGTCAGCCTCAGTGAACGGCGGGAATGGCTGACCGTGCGGCGCTCGAGGAGCTGGTGCGGCTTCAGGGAGAACACGTGCGGGGTCTCAAGCAGCAGAAGGCCAGCGCAGAACAGGTGCGACTCGGGGCAGCCGAGGGGCCGCGGCTAAGCCAGGGAAGCATTTAAAACTCGAGTCGTCTTAAATAGAAGACAGTCAAGCGGGAGAAGGACCGGGCTGGGAGGGATGTGGCTGGGTGTGTCCCCAGAGAAGCAAAGCTAGGCTTGGCTAGACAGATCTGCCCAGAAGCCTGATGCTGGAGGAATATTGAATGAATGGTGGGTTGGGGGGAGGGAAGGGAAGTGACTGATGCCAAGCCCTAGCTCAGCGACGTCTTTCTTTCACAGATAGAGGAGGAGGTGGCGAAACTGCTGAAGCTAAAGGCACAGCTGGGCCCTGATGACACCAAACACAAGTTTGTGCTCAAAACCCCCAAGGTAACAGCCTGCCTGCTGGGAACCTCTGAGGCAGTCTAGAATACCACTTACAGCCGACCCAGGTCGCGGATGAGGGCCTCAAAGGCTGCAGAGATGACAGCTGTTCTGGGCGGGTGGCTGGCGGGAGTGGGAGCAAGGCACTGTGCTATGACCCTAGCAAGGCAGCTGGGTGTTAGGGGACTCAGCCTGCTGCTCCCTCTTCATGCAGTGCTGAGTGCTCCTTGCGTCCTTGGAACTGTGCAAGCCACTGGATATATACTGGGAGACCATATATGCTGTCCTCAAGGAGCTTACACGATCCCACAGGAGACAAAGTGAGGACAGATGACCCCATCGTGATTGTAGCTAGTGAAATAAAAGAATCCACAGGATGCTTGGAGGGAGTCGGGGAATTTTTTAAAAAGTTCCCTCCAGGAAGTCACCTGGTAATGGAGAGAACCTGTGGGTGGGAGGTCACCAGGGGTGTGAAAAAGAGTGATCCAGGTAGAATATGGGCACCTTCAAGTATCGATTTTCAGTAGTTATTTGTGTAGCTTATTTACTGATGCTGATGCTTGGTGCTCAAAAATAAGTGTTTAATGTGTATATTTGGGATTGAATTCAGAAGGAGAGAGAAGAATATGTCTTCCTTATGTTAAGATGAACCCTTTGGACTTGAACTCACAGAACCATTTTTTTTTACTATATATAACTCATTTTCAAAGATTATAGAGAGTAAAACAATGAAGCAATGATGGTCAATGAATATGCAAACTGGAAGACATAGAAAATGTAATGGATGCTTTGTGATATGTTGGGCTTCCTCAAAGTTAACGATCAGTCTTAACATTGCTAAAAGATGAGCAGCCAGACATTGTCTTCCTGCTGATGTGTTGCAATAAGAAGTATGTAGCACCACCCATGAAGTATTCTTGCCAAACATGGAACCTGAATTTAATCAGGTCTCTGAACTGTGATGAGTTTACATCATGCTCTGTGATGCCATTTAATAAACATGCTAAATGACATATTTAAAATATATTGTGAATCAAATACAAAATGTGAAGGTTTTAAAGGACAAATGTCTCATTTTCTTCAACAAATACTTTTTTTTCAAAAAGGGAAGGTTTAAAAAAAAGATATATGTCTTTAAAGATTTATTTATTTTTTTATTAGAAAGGCAGATATGCAGAGGGGAGGAGAGACAGAGAGGAAGATCTTCCATACTATGATTCACTCCCCAAGTGGTCACAATGGGCTGATCCCAAGCCCAGAGCCAGGAACTACTTGCTGGTCATGCATATGGGTGCAGGGCCCCAAGGCTTTGGGCTGTCCTTGACTGCTTTCCCAGGCCACAAACAGGGATTTGGATGGGAGGTTCAGCAACCAGGGCATGAACCAGAGCCCATGTGGGATTCCCAGAGCTTGCGAGGTGAGGATTTAGCCACTGAGTTATTGTGCCAGGCTCCGAGGTTTCACTTCTGATTCAACTCCTTGCTAATAACTGGGGAAGAGCAGAGGAAGATGCTCAAGTACTTGGGACCTTGCCACCCTATTGGGAGACTCAGATAAAATTCCTGGTTGTTACATCTGTCTGGGGAGTGAACCAGGAACATCTCTTCCTTTCTCATTGTAAATGACTTCCAAATAAACAAATCTAAAAAAAAAAAGTTTAAATATGTAGTTTAACCCCAAAGCTATTTCCTCCTCTGTCCCTTTGTTCAGGTTGGCTATGTTGTGGCTTCCCTTTAGGCTTTCTTCAAGTTTAATGAACATAGAAAAATCTACCCTACAGACTGTTGGTTTCCTCCAAGATAAGGATTAACAAAAGCTTGCACTATTTGGCTTTTGTAACAAGAGCTTTGACACCTTGGCTTTTTAGGATATAGAAGTCTGTATGTTCATAGACAAAGTGCTTCATCCTAAAAGCAGGGATGGTCATCTCAGTGTAGTTTAATAAAATGATTTCTCTGTTGAAAGAAAATAAATAAAATATGTAGTTCAGTATCATGAAGACATTTCTAAAGTTTCTGGAAAATTTTTGTTGTAATTTTTTTTTAAATCCATGAATTCTTCTTTTCATAATAAGCATTTTCTGTGAACTTTTTGAACACCTCCTGCAATATACTCACATTGTGTACCACTGTCTCCGAAACTTTGATTATCTCAAATTAAAATTTCCCACTGTGACGGCTCCCTGCCCCACTCCCTTCAGCACCTAGTATTTTCTGTTCTACTTTCTACCTCTATGAGTTTGTCTAGCCTGGTTTCCTGTGTAACTGAAAGACTAGGAATTTTGATATCACAAAAGGAAGAATTCATTGATGTGGCTTTCAGATCCTGTACTACAACCAGTCTTTGAGAGGCAGGCATTGTGCATAGTTGGTTAAACTGCCACTTGGAACGCCAGCTGGTGCTGTGCCAATCCAAAGCCAGGAGCCAGGAGCTCTTCCGTGTCTCCCACACGGGTACAGGGTCCCAAAGCCTTGGGCTGCTCGTGACTGCTTTCCCAGGCCACAAGCAGGAAGCTGAACGGCAAGTGGGGTTGCCAAAACCAGAACCAGCACCTATATTCCCATATTCCCTGCGTGCCCATAGCGAGGACCTTAGCCACTAGGTGAGTATCGTTGGTTAAACTGCCACTTGGAATGTCAATATCCCATATGAAAATGTCCTGACTTCCACTTTTAACTTGTGTCCACTTTTTTTTTTTTATTGCAAAGTACAGAGAGGAGAAGGGATACACAGGAAGATCTTCCATCCATTGAGTCACCTCCCAAGTGACCACAAAGGCTGGAAACTTCCTGAGAGGATCAACCCAGATGGTATTACAGTCCCATTGACCCTGATCTTATAATGCTCTGGTGTAAAATAGAATGAGAGTAGAGAGAATCAGGTATCTCTTTTCAGTTAAAAGGCTTTGTTACTTTAGCCACAAAGTTAAAATAGCATTGCCCCGATTCTGAACTAGGCCTGAAGTTACAGACATGACTTTGTAAATGTATTGTTTTTCTCTGTTGTGATGTCCTTTTAGTTATTTGTTTATTTTTTGAAAACTGCTATCATGTAAGATAAGCTGTAAATTGCTGACAACTGCAATAATGATATATATGATAAAAGTGACCCATGGTGCCCAACTTGGTAGCCTAGTGGCTAAAGTCCTCGCCTTGCATGCACTGGGTTCCCATATGGGTGCCGATTCTGATCCCGGCAACCCTGCTTCCCATCCAGCTACCTGCTTGTGGCCTGGAAAAGCAGTCAAGATGTTCCCAAAGCCTTGGGACCTTGCACCCACATGGGAGACTGGGAAGAAGCTCCTGGCTCCTGCCTTCAGATCAGTTCAGCTTCAGCCATTGTGGCTACTTGGGGGGGTGAATCAATGGATGGAAGATCTTCCTCTCTGTCTCTTCTCTTCTCTCTATATATGCCTTTCCAATAAAAATGAACAAATCTTTTTAAAAAAAAATGACCCATGATAAGCAGAGAAAAATAGTATCTTTCTGCCCATACCTTTGTCAGAAGGAAATTAGAGAACAAATAGTACTGTGAATTAGGATTTAAAGGAATAATTATATTGAGAGAGAAAAGCTGCTGGTAGAATTTAGAATTCAGCTAGTTGTCCTAGCTTGAATTGGTAATATTCTTTTTATCAGGTAAGTATTTTTTGGCTAGGCAAGGAAATATTCTGTTATTTCTAGAAAGGGTTTTTAGAAAAACTGCTTGGAGAAAATAGTTGTAAGAGTATTAGAAATACTCCAAAATAGAACCAAGCCAAAATGGAAATAGAATCTGGGAGGTTAATAGCTAATGGATTAAGGATTAATAGGGAATTGTGCTTCTGTTATAACTCAGTGGCCAGTTTGGAGTAGGATTTGCTTTTTTCATTGTTGAAGTCATCCATTTATTTGTTAATAACTGCTTCTTATTTGACTCCAAGGGCACAAGAGACTACAGTCCCCGGCAGATGGCAGTTCGAGAGAAGGTGTTTGATGTCATCATCCGCTGCTTCAAGCGCCATGGTGCAGAAGTAATTGATACACCTGTGTTTGAACTGAAGGTGAGGTTATTTAAAGAGAAACTGGTGACAATAGAGAGGGCCTTAAGACCCCCTTCCTGTGATGGGCGCAGGCTTTCCCCAGTGAGGGGGACGGAAGTGGCATGGAGTGGGCTTTTATTTGTCTTGGTTGTGTCTGTGGCTTCCAAAAGAGAGTCCTTCTAACGAGTGGAGTTGTTCTAGCTCCTTTCTACAGTGAAATCCATGGCATATGTTAGACTAGTGCTAGCACTGGCGTGATGGTATAGCTGGTTAAGCCACTACCTGAAAGAACCAGCATTCCATATAGACGCCTATTTGAATTCTGGCTGCTCCACTTCTCATTCAACTCCCTGCTAATGACCCAAATGCTTATGCCATGTATGCACATGAGAGACTCAGAAGAACCTCCTGGCTTCTGTCTGGCCCAGTCTTTGTGTTGCAGCCATTTGGGGAGTGAACCAGCATATGGAAATCGACCTCTCTCACTTCTCTCTGTAACTGCCTTTCAAAGAAAACAAACACAACTTCAAAGAAACATACACACACACATTACACAGATCAGAGGGGCAGGCATTTGGCACAACAGTGAAAATGCACATGTCCCAGGCCTGGGGTCCTGAGCTCAGCTCTTTATTTCAGCTTCCTGCTGATGCAGACCCTGATGGGCAGCAGTGATGGCTCAAGTGCGGGGTCCCCACCACCCATATGGGAGACCTGCTTTGAGTTTCCAGCTCCAAACTAGTCCAACCCAGTGCCTGTGTGAACATTTGGAGAGAGAACCAGGAGTACACTGGCAGTCCTTTCTTTCGGCCTCTCTTTCCCTTCCCTTCCCTAAATAAGTAAATAAGAATTTAAGATAATAAATGCATATTTTATCACTCCCTTCTTAAATATCAGTGATCCCCTTATACTTAAAATGTAACCCAAACTCTTTACTTGGATTTGTAGACCTCTACAGGATTTGACTCTCATGCTTTTCTTCTTTCCCGTTACACTGATCTGGTCTTCTTTCTATTTCTAGAACATACTGTCTTTTTTTTTAAGGCCTTTGTCCTTGTTCTCCCCTTTTCTGAGTTCCCTTTTCCTCGGTTTTTACTTGACTTTGATTTCAGATGAAATTATTTTGTAGGTTTTAATTTCAGATCTCAGCTAAAATGCCAGTCCTCAAACAGCTGCCTTGCCCTGACATAGCCCTTGTCTGTCACATCAGCCGGCTTTATTCCCCCTAGAGCATCTGTGTCTGTGTGAAATCACCTGTTGATTTTTTCCTTGCCTGAACGTAGTGGCTGGCTCTCATTGGAAGATCCTCAGCTATAGGCGTGGCCTGCATTGTGCTTGTCAATAGATATTCAGAACCTAGGACAATGTCTACTACTGGTAGACATTGATCTGTAGGATAAATTCATATAAATGAAATTTCTAGGTCAAAAGATTATACCCATTTATGCCTGTACCAACTACGTTTGTTTGCTTGGGCCGCCATAACGAAGTGCTGTTGACTGGGTACACTCACTAGTCAACAGAAGTGTGGTTTCTCACAGCTCTGGGAGCTGGAAGTCTGAGATAAGGTGTTGGCAGGGGTGGTTCCTCCTCGGGCCCCAAGGAAGAATCTGTCCATGGCTTTTAGAAGAGTAGCTCCTTCCTCTGTCCTCCCTTTTTCCCCATGTGTCCAAATTTCCTCTTCTATGGGGACACCAATCGTATTGGATTGCAGCCTGCCCTCATGACTACATTTTGGCTTCATTACCTATTTAAGGATCATGTGGAGGTAAATAGGGTTTACAACTTCATCTTAAAAATTTGGAGATTAGGAGACTTAATTCAGCCCATAATATCAACCAATACATGGCTCTTTCTGATTCTACATACCGGGGACCCTTTGGACTTTTTACTCCTTGCCAACCTATGAAGTGAAATAGGTTAGCACTTCCTGCTGACGTAATAGGAAAGGACTTCTCTAACACCTATAGGACTCTGGGTTTCTGACATTGTTCAAATCTCAAATATTATGAAACATATGTATGTTTGCTGCTCTATTAATGCATTCAAAGAAGTTTATCCTTAAGACAAAAATATTATTAAAAGGAAAAAGCTATATACTTATTAAATGTCAGGGAAAATGCTTTGAAAATTTGGATAACATCTAACAGTGTAAGATTAGGAAGAAAATATAGAGCTTCTTCTCAATGGAATTTTTTCTTTTTTTTAGATTTATATATTTTTATTGGAAAGTCAGATTTACAAAGTGAAGGAGAGACAGAAAGATCTTCCACCCACTGGTTCACTCACCAACTAGCCGAAATGGGAAGCGGGGCTGCTGGGATTAGAACCTGTGCCTATATGGGATCCCAGCGCATGCAAGGCAAGGACTTTAGCCACTAGGCTACTGTGCTGGGCCCTTCTCACTGGAATGTTATGCATGTTTTAAAAATTAATATTTCAGTTATGTCACAACATAGAAAGCAGAGAATCAATACAAAATGCTGTTTGTCCTTTTATTTTAACTATGTCAGTTGCATAAGCATTGGAATAAAGAGTAATGTGAAAAAAAAGAGTAATGTGGACAGATTAAAATGTCACATTAGAGTAGTGGACTTTTGTTTTCAAAATTTTCTTAAAAATTGTTATGTTCTTTTAATCTGTTATATTTATGTAATCACTTTTCTGTTTTGTTGTTGTTGTTGTTGTTTTGTTTGTTTGTTTTTTTCCAGGAAACACTGACTGGAAAGTATGGGGAAGACTCTAAACTTATCTATGACCTGAAGGACCAGGGCGGCGAGTTGCTGTCCCTTCGCTATGACCTCACTGTATCTTTCTAAGCCAGAGCTCTTGACACTTTGGATGGACTGGCCCTCACTAGGGTAGGGCTGTTCCTAGCCTCAGGTGTAGGGAACAGGAGACATAGGTAGGTTTAACCATGAGGCTTAGCAGCTAGGGGATACTATTTGCTGCAGCTATTGATATGCAACAGGGAGCATATAATTAGTCTAAGTATGTTGAGTACGTTCTACAGGTCTGGTTGCAGGGATATTTGCAGAGACATGGGCCATTCCTGAATCGCAAGCTTCCTGCATATGGTGAAAGCTGCAGAGATGGGTTAGGAACGATGTAAAGGGCATGTGAGAAGGAGTTGGTTACATCTTTGACAGGCTTAGCTTAGTCCGGATATAAAGTGGATTCATATCGGGGTGAAATTGGTGTGGATATTATGGAGGGGAGTCAGAATCGTTGAGGAATTGGATATTGACTAGGGCAGATATTAAAGAGGGAATTTTGTTAAGTGAAGGTGTGGCTTGGTTATTTGATCGTATGTGGCATGAACAAACTGACCAACATTAAGCGCTTTCAACATAGAAAAAGGTCAAAACGGGATAACCCAGCCATGACCCGGGGCCGATATCGGGATATTCACCATGTGTGTGAGTATGGGGGTGTGGGAAGGATGGGGATTTCATACAAGAAGCATAGATCGATTAATATTTCGAGTGTCCGAACAACTGGTTGTCCCAGATGATGGCCTAAGATCTCTATTTACATATGAGTACATTTAATACTCAGCAGATGAAGAAATCTCAGGGGTAAGAAAAGCCAAGTCAGGAGAAGAACTCCATGGCTGGTGTCTTTTCTGTTAATCCGAAGTGATAGAAAAACAACAAAAGATAAGAAGATTGCATTTTAGACTTGAAAACTCCCAGATTGATAGCAAGGCTTCTGACTGAGCATAGAGGATAGATAATAAGGGATTAAGACCAGATAATTGCCCCAGAAGGAATTAAAGATGATGAAGAAATAGATACTATAGGGGTAATAGGAGATGGAAAGGCCATCAAAAGTGATGAGAAGCCCAAGAATCTGGGGGTTTCTATTAGGCTAATTAGGCACTGGGAATGAAGGAGAAGATCTGTGCTTGGGGTGGATAGGCCTTCATGGAGCTTCCACAGAGCTTCCAGAAGGATCTGCTTCAGGTTGGCTGACCCTTAAGGAGCTACAACTATGCCTGTTGCTGCAGGATTTTGACATCGCAGGGCAGTTTGACCCCATGATCCCTGATGCCGAGTGCCTGAAGATCATGTGTGAGATCCTGAGCTCACTTCAGATAGGCGACTTCCTGGTCAAGGTCAGAGCTTGGGGCGAGGAGGGTGAGGCTGGGCTTGGGCTTGCACAGGAGAATGTCTGGGCAGAGGAGCCAGGAGCCTAAGTCACTGAGTGAAAAAGTCCTTTGCTGTGCCTTGGGTCATGTCGGCCAACCCCCATCAGGTTAACGATCGGCGCATCCTGGATGGAATGTTTGCCGTCTGTGGAGTTCCTGATGCCAAGTTCCGGACTATATGCTCCTCGGTGGACAAGCTGGACAAGGTAATGACCCAACACCTCACTCTTCTTTGCCTAGATATCACTCTACCCTGAGAGTTGGGAATCGAGATTAGGAGTAAAAGGTGCCTACCTCCATGCCCACCAGAAGTTTAGTCTGAGGATGTAGGTCAAAGGGTAGCCTCTGCTTCCAGACGGTTCTTCAAGAAAGGTCTATATTTCTTCTGAGAGGGAAGCTGCAGGGTTCCTGACTGGTATCTCTCTGCCCAGGTGCCCTGGGAGGAAGTGAAGAATGAGATGGTGGGAGAAAAAGGCCTTGCCCCCGAGGTGGCCGACCGCATTGGTGACTACGTCCAACAGCATGGTGAGGAGTAGACCCCAGCCTCCCCAGTTGCTGATCCCTGTCCCAACCTCCCTGAAGCTGAGATTCCCATATGTGGGTGTGTTCATGCATGCATGTGCACGCACAGAACCCAGGCAAGATGGCCCCTCCCCCACCGTTATCTTGTGCCTGTCAGTCTGGACACAAATCTTTCCCTAGGTGGAGTGTCCTTGGTTGAGCAACTGCTTCAGGATCCTAAGCTGTCTCAAAATAAACAGGCCGTGGAAGGCCTGACAGACCTCAAATTGCTGTTTGAGTACCTGACGCTGTTTGGCATTAATGACAAAGTGAGTCCCGTTGGAAATGAGTGTCCTGGCTGATCGCTGGGGTTTCAGGTCCCTGCTGCTACTCTAGTACTGACCATCGTCGTCTTTCCACAGATCTCCTTTGACCTCAGTCTTGCTCGAGGGCTAGACTACTATACTGGGGTGATCTATGAGGCAGTGCTGCTACAGACCCCAGCTCAGGCAGGGGAAGAGCCCTTGGGTGTGGGCAGTGTGGCTGCTGGAGGGCGCTACGATGGACTGGTGGGCATGTTCGACCCCAAAGGGCGCAAGGTGCCCTGTGTGGGACTCAGCATTGGAGTGGAACGGATCTTCTCCATCGTGGAGCAGAGACTAGAGGTAGGTCAAAGGCGGGTGGGCAGGTAATGGTGTCTAAGCTGTCTTTGATGTCTGAGGGATCAAGTGGCACTGCTTTGGGTAAGGAGCTTATGTGAAAGAAGTGGAGCAAAGAGCATTGTACAGCTAAGTCTGAGCCAGCCCAGGAACTCCGTCCCCGTCTCCATGTGGGTGATAGAGGCCTAGGTGTGGGCTATGCTCCCCTGGCCTCCCAGGCACATTAGCAGGCAGCCAGATCAGAAAAGACAGAGTCAGGATTGCCATCTTGACAGTTAACTGCAGGGTCTCACCTCAACACTCTGTAGCGCTGTCTCCAAGTGGGCGGCCCTGAGGCTCTGGTATGTCACCAATGGCCGTGTTGATTCCTTAGCACCTAGAGTGCCTGAAGATCATAAGGCTTAGACCTCAGAGTCCCAAGGCTTTGGCTGCTGTTCTTCAGTTGCCAGGGCATTTCATCCTCTAGGGATGCTCTAACAACTGCTCACTGCTCCTATTCTTTTTGAATTATTATTTATTTGAAAGCCAGAGTTACAGAGAGATCTTCCATCTGCTGGTTTACTCCCCAGATGGCAGCTGTAGCCAAAGCTAAGCCAGGCCAAAGCCAGAAATTTCATCTGGGTTTTGCATAGGAATGCTCTCTTGGGTCCTGTTCAGCTGCTTTTCCCAGGTTTATTAGAGGAAGCTGGATTGGAAGTGGAGCAGCTAGAGCACAAACTTTGCTGATTTCAGACGCCAGCAGCAAATACAGTGGCTTTACCCACTATGCCACAACATATCACATCCTGTTCTTATGTGTGTAAGCACATAAGTTTCTCAGTTGAGGTCACTGCTCCATTAGGCATCTTATAAAAACTATGAAAACAGTTTTCCAGGTGCTGGTGTCAGGGCATAATGAGTAAAGCCCCTGCATCCAACACCAGCATCTCCAGTGGACACCAGTTTGAGTCCCACTGTTCCACTTCCAATCCAGCTCCCTGCTAATACTCCTAGGAAAACAGCAGAAGACAATCCCAGTGCTTGTACCCCTGTAACCACACAAAGCAACCCCTGGCTTTGGCTTGGCCCAGCCCTAGCGTTGTCAGCTGGAAAGTGAGCCAGTGGATCGAAGATTTCTCTGTTCTTCCTTCTACTGTAACTCGATCTTCCAAAAAAAATAAAGAATAATTTTTAAGTTTTCTAGAAGTCCAAGAACTACAGCAGTATTTTCCATCACCCCTTACTCACACACATCCTAAGTTTTTCCTTATAACTGATGTATGAGAGACAGTCTCCTAAATGGGCATATAATAGGTGGTGACTCCTACTGCCAGGACAGATTTGTCTGGGAGGTTTACAGTAGTATTTCTGAGTGAATGTTCTTGTGGGCCCTTAAAGTATTAAATAGAGATGAACTTGAAGTCACTGTAAATAAGGCACCTTGGTTATTCTGGCAAGTGGTAGCTATAGGTCAGATCATTTTTTTTTTTCTGTCTCTCTCTGTACACCACCTAATGCCCACTTGCTGGAGAATACTGGGTCCTTTCCCTGTTGGAGCTTACTTAGTGACCAGAGGCAGGAAGCTATGTTTGCTCCTGGAGGGTGCCAGCTCAGCTCTGACTCTCCTGCTCCCTGCCTTCCCCACCACAGGCTTTAGAGGAGAAGGTGCGGACCACCGAGACTCAGGTCCTTGTGGCATCCGCACAGAAGAAGCTTCTGGAGGAGAGACTGAAGCTTGTCTCTGAGCTGTGGGATGCTGGAATCAAGGTATGGGATGTAAACCCCAGGGTTGCGGCCTACTTGGGAGGGCTAAACATAAACTGCATAAATACTCCTCCCCATTGGTTCCTGCTATGACATCCTAGGATGTAGCTCAGAGTCATGTGCCAGCCTGGGACCACCCCCCCAGGAGATTACTCCCGAGCCTTCACTGTCTACCGTAATCCCCCACAGGCTGAATTACTCTACAAGAAGAACCCAAAGCTACTGAACCAGCTGCAGTACTGTGAGGAGGCGGGCATCCCACTGGTGGCCATCATTGGCGAGCAGGAGCTCAAGGACGGGGTCATCAAGCTGCGTTCGGTGGCCAGCAGGGAAGAGGTGAGAGAGCAGCAGGCAAGGCTGGAGGACAAGGGAGTATATGCCACATTGGCAGACCCATGGCACTTCAAGACCCAAGAAAGGTCTGGCATTCGCATTAGTACCAACTCTTACAAAACCCAAGGGTGTGCACAACCTGTGGCTGTGGCAGGTTAAAACCTCCACTAGATTGGCACCCCCAAAAAGCACCATCTCCCCTCAGCTGTTGGGACAAGTTCCTGCTTCCAGCTGGGAACAGTGGGGTAGAAGCTGTTCAGACCACCTTCCTCTCCTTCCCTTTAGGTGGACGTGCGGAGGGAAGACCTGGTGGAGGAAATCAGAAGGAGAACAGCCCAGGCCCCCTGCGCCTGCTGAAGAGAGCCACCTTTCAGAGGAAGGAAAGTGCAGCTGGCACTATTTGAGGCAAAGACAAAACTGCATCTGCATTAGGACAGCTCCGTGCCTCCATGTGGCTGCAGGAAGACCTGAGTGACTAGCAGACACTGTTCTACGATTACTTTATTGTTAATGCTTGGCAAAAACAGCCAGGATCTCTGGCACTTTCCACAGAAGGCCCCTGGGGATGAGTCCAGCATGCACCCCTGGCTCCCCTGAGGTGGCCTCACCTGGGCGCCACAAAAGCAGATGCAGCCCCAGAGCCAGCTGCCAAAAGTCCAATAAAATGACTCAACCACTAAGGCGTGCGGCATCACTGATGTCTAGCTGCAGGGCCTGGGCCCCCACCCGTTCAGACCACTTGAGGGGTGGAGACTGGAAAAAGACTCCCAGTGCCGCCCACCTCCCAGCCCTCAAAGCCAAGGGTGCATCCGGCCAACGGCGTCCCGGAGCCGAGCCTCTCCGGCGGCCGGGCCCAGGGCTCACTCCACCGCCAGAGTTTCTAGCTTTCACCAGCACCTCCGAGGGCCCGCGGCGCACGTGCACTGGGTACCTCCACCCCTGGAGGGGCGGGGTCATGCTCGCAGCCAATGGGCGCGTGGGGGGGCGGAGGGTTAGGGAAGCTTCCAGAGGCCGGCGTGGAGGAGGTTATAAATAGGGTACGGACGGGCAAAGGGCAGCGAAAGCCATGCAGTCCAAACGCGAGTGTGAGGTGAGTGGTTGGCGACTGGCGCGCCCACGAGCTCCGCCGGCGCAGGGGAAGGGTGGCCGCAGGGAGGCCGGGCAGCACCGGCGAGGTGGAAGGGACCTCGGCGATTCGCCATTCCGCCCTGCGTTTTCCCCCAGCAATGGTGTGAGAGGGTGAATCCGGAGAACAAGGCGGCCCTGGAGGCGTGGGTCAGGGAGACTGGCATCCAGCTGGTGCAGGTGAACGGGCAGAGGAAGTATGGCGGGCCGCCTCCAGGTACAGTAGCCCCTGCGCCTGCCCTGGCTGCCCCGGCTGCCCCAGCCCAGACGGCGCCCGGCTGGCCTTTGGGGGAGGGGCCTGCCTCGGGCCTCACCTAAACCCGAACCTGCATCTCCCCCACCTCCAAGCAGAGGAGGAAATTCGGTTTTGCTTCCCCAGCCACCCGCCCAGTCGAGGAAGGAAGCCAGTATTAACTTGCATGCGTTTTTCGACAGCCCTGCTAGCTCAGCCGCGTAATTATGCCAAGGACCGGGACTTGGGTGTTGTATTGCCCTTGACAGACGTTCGTTCCCCTCTCCCTTGCTGCGTTCGCGGATGCAAACTCCGCGCCGGGCCGGTGGGTGACAATGCCCCTCCGTACGTCCCCTCCCCAGGCTGGGTGGGCAGCCCGCCGCCGGCCGGGTCCGAAGTGTTTATCGGGCGGCTGCCCCAGGACGTGTACGAGCACCAGCTGATCCCACTGTTCCAGCGCGTGGGCCGCCTCTACGAGTTCCGCCTGATGATGACCTTCAGCGGCCTGAACCGCGGCTTCGCCTACGCCCGCTACAGCTCTCGGCGCGGCGCGCAGGCCGCCATTGCCACGCTGCACAACCACCCGCTGCGGCCCTCGTGCCCGCTGCTGGTGTGCCGCAGCACGGAGAAGTGCGAGCTGAGCGTGGACGGGCTGCCGCCGGGGCTGAGCCACCAGGCGCTGCTGCTGGCGCTGCGGCCGCTGGGCCCCGGCCTGCAGGAGGCGCTGCTGCTGCCCAGCCCCGGGCCGGCGCTGGCCCAGATGGCGCTGCTCAAGTTCAGCTCCCACCGCGCGGCCGCCATGGCCAAAAAGGCCCTGGTGGAAGGTAGGGCCGGAAGCGCGGAGGCGGGGGCGTGCTGGTCGCTTTTCGCTCAGGGTAGCCGTTTACAAGTCACAACATATTGACTTAAACGTGTCTCAGTTTGTGACTTTAAGCTGGTTGAGCTCAGAATGTTCTTCCTAGTGGGAAATACTCATTTTTTTCCCCTCTATGTTGAGAATGAACTATGTGCCTGTGATATTTAGCACCTTGCCTGGTCTTAACAGTAAAGATAAGCTATTGTGATGGTTAGGAAGTAAACAAAGCCTGCACTAACCAGTTACCTTGAGAATTTAGCAAGTAGCCATTAATTACTCTCCAGGAAATGCATTGGTTGGCTTCTTGCATAGGCCCCAGGGCTTAGACTTTGCTTTGTCTTTTGCCTTTTTTCCCTGCAGGGCAGTCCCGCCTCTGTGGAGAGCAGGTGTCTGTGGAGTGGCTCAAGCCAGACCTGAAGCAGCAACTACGCCAGCAGTTTGCAGGTCCCTCCCTGCGGCTCCTTCAGACAGAAGGCACCCAGTTGGCTCTACCCAGGGACAAGCTAGGGTCTCAGGGTGCTCGGGCTGCCCTGCAGCTGCTGTGCCAGCGGATGAAGCTGGGCAGCCCGGTGTTCTTGACCAAGTGTTTGGGGATGGGCCCTGCTGGCTGGCACCGCTTCTGGTACCAGGTGGTGATCCCTGGGCATCCAGTGCCTTTCAGTGGCCTCATCTGGGTTGTGCTAGCCGCGGATGGGCAGGATGGGCATGAGGTGGCTAAGGATGCTGTGTCCGCACGGCTGCTAGAGGCACTGGGTGAGTCCGGGGCAAGCCTCTTGTGGTCTGCGGGGGCTGAGGCAGCTGCCATGGTTAAACAGTGATCTTCACCCTTCCCACACAGGCAGCCTGAACAGGCTGGCAGAACCTGTGTCAGTCCCCAGCCCAGCAGGTCTGGCTGGCCCTCTGATCCACAAAGGGGTAAGGACGTGGGACCTGCCCGACAGACTCCCTACCGGGACGGAGTCCCATGGCATTGAGGGCAGCTGCGGCTTGGCCTGAGTTGTCCTGCAGAATTCTTGTCCTCCCCTCCTGGGATCCCAGGTCAGAAGGTTCAGACTCTGGTCTTCCTGGGCCACACCCTCCATGACCCCCTTCCCCTTCCTACTGTTCCTTTCCATCCTTGGCTTACATGAATCTGTTCAGATTTTCCTGATTGCTCTGTATTTTATTTGAGGGACTGGCTGAGCCAAAGGGACAGAAATTGTGCCCTTCATCCCCAGCACTTGGCACAATGGTTCTGGTTTATGTATCGTTTTGAGGTTTTTCTATGCTGGTTGTATTTATATTAAACATCTGTTTAGTTCGTACATGTGTCTGTGCTGTCTTGCTGCACCTTGGAGTTTGTCACCGGGAAGTCCTTGCCTCCTGGCAGTGCCCCAAGTCCTGGGCCTGCAGTGTATCTTCTTGGGCTGTATGGTGGGCGATTAGCAGCTCACGTCTTCCCTCAGGATGTCCTGTCCTGAGAAGCTGGCCTGCTGGCAGTGTGCATCCACCTGCCGCTCAGTCACTGTCGTCCTCGCTCTCCTCCCCTTCCTCCTGAGCCTTGGAACCTTCTTCCTCATCCCTCAGTCCTGCAAAGAAGTCCTCCGCACTCCAGGCCTTGCTGCTCAGGGCACGCAGAGGACCCCCTTTTTTTTTGCGCCGCCGGTAGTCATCCACCACCAAGGTTCGAAGCTGGGTCATGTCCCAAAACTTGAGGCGCTGGTCATGGCCACTGCTGGCCAGGAAACGGCCACAGTGGGAGAGGGCCAGCTTCTCCACAGGCTCCCCAGCATGCTGGCCCACGCTGCCCACCACGCGGTTTGGCAGGATGTTCACAGCCCTGCCAAGGGAAAACAGTATTGGAGGGGTTGCTGACTTGCTGGCCTTGCCCTTCCTACAAACCCAGGGGCTGGCCTGTGCCCCCTCACCTGATGATGCCGTCAGTGGAGCCAGCACACAGTAGGCTCTCCGTGACTGGAACCATGCAGTCGATGGACTCAGCTCTCAGGGCAAAGCGGTCACTGGTGGCTCCGAAGCCATTCCAATTGAAAAGGTAGATGGTCCCTTCACTGGAGCCACAGGCCACCTTCTTCCCAAGCTGCAGGCAAACAGGGCAGATGATGACGCGTGGCATCTGAGCTCAAGCCCCGAACATGTGCACAGCCCGATCCCGGCATACTCAGCTGTACTTTCATGAGCGTGACGGAGGTCAGGTCTCCCGACTGGGGCTCTGAGAGCAGCTCGAACCGGCGCCGTTTAATGTTGAAGACACCCAGGCAGCCATCGCCACTGCAGGGAGCAGGACAGCAGGCTCAGGCAGAGGCTTCCACAGAAGAAGCCACAGCAGGAGGGGAGGGGAGAGGCTCACCTAGCCGTCAGCAGCAGTTTCTTGGCAGGGTCCAGAGCCATGTCAGCAATGTACTCCTCATGCTGTCGCATGTCCATCAGGGGGCCCTCTTTGCGCTGGTCCCAAAGCCGGACCCCGCCTGTGTCATCCCCAGTGGCCAGAACATTCTCATCGACCAGCAACAGACTGTTGATGGGAGAACTGGAGAAACACTGACAGCACTTAGGGGATTTCTGTCCCAGCAAGGTTCTCACAGTCCTCACCCTCACCTTCACACAGACACAGCCTCTCACCCATGTGCCTTGGAAACCCGTTTCTCTAGCCGGCCCTGCTCCACATCAAGGAAGTGGATGGCTTTGTCCTTGGAAACAGTGACAAGTTCTGGGGAGAAAGGCGCGCAGGTTACAGTGCTGTCCGCTGCCCCCTCTCCATGGCCACACTGCTGCCTGCCCACCCCTGACTCACTCTGCCCATCCTCAGAGAAGACGACAGCACGGCAGGACTTGAGGTGGTGACCCGAGGACCAGAGCTCCTTGGTTTCTCCTTCTTGGCAAGAGTAGGAGAACCTGGGGTGGGGAGGCAAAGTGTGGAGTAGAGATCCGGCAGAAACCCGACCAGCCTGCCCCCGCTGTGGGTGTTCCCGCTCGCACATCTCCAAGCCCGCATAAGCACATGGTCCATTTTCCCCTTGTCAGTGAGCTCACATTACATCTAGTTTTCATTCACTATGCAGAAAGTGAGTAAGGTTAACTAAGTTTGAACTCTGATGCTGCGAAGCAGTACACATTCAGTAGAAACTCCTGGTCCTGTTCTGCCCTAGCTATATACAGTAAGGAACTGGTACTGCTGGGCAGTGGCAGCTGATACCCGGCAGTGTGCTGTGTTGCTAAGCTACAGTGTTTGCTGAGTCAGATGCATTAAATGAGCTATTTATAGTTTGAGTGTAAGCCCATTCTAAGTCTAGGAAACACTTGTATGTTAATTCAAGACACATTTGCTAAGTACTTTTTTAAAAAAGACATTTATTTGGGCCTGGCAGCGTGGCCTAGTGGCTAAAGTCCTTGCCTTGAACGCTGCGGGATCCCATATGGGCGCCGGTTCTAATCCTGGCAGCTCCATTTCCCATCTAGCTTCCTGCTTGTGGCCTGGGAAAGCAGTCAAGGACGGCCCAAAGCTTTGAGACCCTGCACCCGTGTGGGATACCCGGAAGAAGTTCCTGGCTCCTGGCTTTGGATGGCTGTTGGGGAGTGAATCATCAGACGGAAGATCTTTCTGTCTCTCCTCCTCTCTGTATATCTCACTTTCCAATAAATAAATAAATCTTAAAAAAAAAGACATTTATTTGAAAGAGTTACAGAGACAAAGATCATTCTTCCATCCGCTAATTCATTCCCCACATGGTCACAATAGCCATGGCTGGCCAGGACAAAACCAGGAGCCTGCAATTCCATCCAGGTCTCCCACTGCTCCTTCGCAGGCACACAGCAGGGAGCTGGGTCAGAAGGGGAGCAGCTGAGACTTGAATGGCCCTCATGTGAGATGTCAGCTTTACAGGAGGCAGTTTAAACTTGCTGGCCTCTCAGAGCACTTTGTCAACCCAAACAATTTCATCCCTGAATGCCCCAACTAGGAAGACTGGACCTGCAGGGCCTGTGTTGTGGCGAAGCAGATAAAGCGACTGCTTACGATGCTGGCATTCCATATGGGCACCAGTTCAACACCAGGCTTCTCCACTCCACTCCACTCCAGCTCCCTGCTAATGCTCCTGGCAAAGCAAGAGCAGAAGGCCCAAGTGCTTGGGGCCTTTGCACCTACATGACTTGATCCAAACTGCTCACTTCAGCCTAGCCCAGTCCTCGCTGTGGCAGCCATCTGGGGAGTGAACTAGAGGAAAATACTTTCCTTTGTCTCTGTGTAATTTTCTTAATTGTAAAAAGGGGGGCCCCAGCACAGTAGCCTAGTGGCTAAAATCCTTGCCTTACATGTACTGGGATCCCATATGGGTTCCGGTTCATATCCTTGCTGCTCCACTCCCTTCAAGCTCCCTGCCTGTGGCCTGGGAAAGCAGTCGAGAATGGGTCAAGGCCTAGGGACCCTGTACCTGCATGGGGGACCAAGAAGAGGCTCCTGGCTCCTAGCTTCAAATTGGCTCAGTTCTTGCCATTGTGGCCACTTGGGGAGTGAATCATTGGATGGAAGATATTCCTCTCTGTCTCTCCTCCTCTCTGTGTATCTGACTTTGTAATAAAAAAAAAAAATACATAAATCTTAAAAAAAAAAAAAATGGAGGTAGAGCAGAAAGCCACGAGCATGCCAGTTCAGCTGGAGGCAGCTATCCAAGCCTTGTGTTCCAGTGCTTGCCTCAGAACAAAGGTTCAAAAATGGGCCCAACCAGCACATGCTTAACTCCCAGTGAGCTCCAGGGGGACGAGCTCTGCTGACTGTTCTCTGTTGACCTGCACAGCGTGCAACAGCTGCTTACTACAACATTCACGGAGTGAATGTTCCAGAAGGCAAAGCTAAGAGGATTTCACAGAGTTCAAAAACACGCAACAGAGAACAGGAGCAAAGATGTCAGGCACATGCAGGTGTCAGTCTGGGGCATGGGACAATCAAGGAAAGACAAGATTGGCATAACTAAATCTGCAAAGATGGGCTGGACGGGGCTTGAAAATACGAAGACCAAGTAGAATTTAATCCTATGGGATCAGGTGCCTCTTAGAATAGTCAAGGGAGAAGTCAGAGTCCCACCAGGAAGCCATAGCTAGGCAGGCAGCGAGGGGCTGGATAGCCAAGAGGAGGCCCACACAGAACTTAACAAACTGAAGTTAGCGGCAGGGAGGTGGGGGTCTAGGGAGACTGCTCTGCATCTGGCACTGTAAACACACGGCCACACTAGGGATGCCTGACTCAACACTGGTCCCTTCCACAAGGTGGTGTCGGGTCCCCTTGTAAAGATGACCTGCTCAAGACCATTAGCTAAGGAGGGAAGTGGTTTAAACAAGCATATCAGCTGAACTCTCCTGGTTAAAACCTTCAGTGGCTTTCACATGGGAGGCCTCGATAACACAACAAATCATTCATACCCGATACAGTTTTTTGGGTTTTTTGTTTTGTTTTGTTTTGTTTCTTACTGTGGAGCAAGATTCAAAAGCTTGAGAAATATTTCTTTAGTGGAAGGAGCAAGCATGCAGCTCATGCCACAAATGCATTCTAAGTTGATGAGGGAAAGGTACCACGGTACCCATTCTAGTGTTACCCTAGAATCCTGTACATAGAGGTGAGAGTAGAAATGTCGGAAAACTCAGGAAAATGGAAGGGAAAAGGATTTCCCAAGCAGAAAGACTAGCAAATGTAGAGGAGCTGAGCTCCATTAAAGTGACAGAAGCCAAGAAGCCAGGGGCCTTCGCAGCCTATTTCAGGACCCAGAAGTTGGAAGATGCCTTCTGGTCGTGCTGCTAGGGTTGGTCACGCTGGTCCTGCTACTGGGTTCTCCTCTGGCTTCTTAACAGACCTGACCGAGGGAGAGGGGAGTGTCCTGCGCCGTTCATCTCCCCTTCCGGCCCAGGGCGTCCCCGCACCCGCTCCGCCCACTCACACGAACACGTCCCCGTCCACGTCTCCGGCCGCCAGCAGGTCGCGGGAGGGATGGAACGCCAGCCCACTGGCCGGCGCCTCTAGCACGATGTCTTCCGGGGTGTCCCGGATCCGGGCCGGGGCTTCGGTGCAGTCGGAGTCCTCCCCGTCACTGCCGTCCCCCGCCGGCCTGTCCTCACTCGGGTCGTCCATGCTCCCCGGAGCCACGAGTGGCGCCTCGGGCAGGAGAGCCGGCGCCGCCCTCACAGCACCGCTTCCGCTTCGGCGCGCCGGACCGGAAGCGTCTCCAGGCGTTTCCGGGAGAGGCGTGTCGGCCGCTGGGACGCACGTGGGCCGAGAGGCGGGTCTGCTAAAGCAGTACGGCAGTCAACCGTTCCTTGCTTTTGAGTTGGGGGCTGCGCTGAAGTACTCACCCCTCACTGAGGAGGACTTAATGCACTCGGGAAGGGAGAAGGGAAGTCACTGGCAGCAGGGGCTCACTCAGGGCGCCGCTGTCCCTGCACGGCATACTTGGCCCAAACAGCAGCGGCCTCAGCCTGTCCCTGCACTGTAGCTCGAGCCTCTCAGGCCAGATCGTCTGGCAATGCCGGAGCTACCGGGGAACTCCTCGGCTGTGGATCTGAAGGTGTCAGCTTCCCAAGTTCGGGCCCCTGGTGGCGGCAGCACCTGTAGGGTGGCGCGGTGTTCCGTGGCCACTAGAGGGCAGTAAGTGAGGTCAGGCCGCAGAGGCTGCAGGTCCCTCAGCTGCCCCGACAAGTTGCTGTGTGGCTTTCAGAGTCCTAGTTGGTCCTTTTTGAGGCCAAGCCGAGGGCCATGGTCACTCCTATAAGGTTCAGTGAAACTTGTAAAAACTCAGTTGTAAGCTGGCAGTCAGGCCACAAGTCTTGCTCTTGGTGGCCTGGGTTTCTTCATCTGAGCCACAGGCCTCCATGACCCGACAGGGAGCACCGCCCATATCCACGGAATCAGGTGTCCTTCGTCTGAGTTTGGCCACTCTAGGTGCTGCTGCAGACACAGGGTCATTCTCAGCCTCACAAGCCACATGGTCGACTTCGTCAAAAACCCTAGCTCATTTGGGTGCGGAGGGGGAATTTCCAGCATTCTCTGGATCTGCTGAACCCACAGGCCTTGGGTTCAGGGGAGGCAACTGCATTCAGCCACAAAGCATTAACTTTAGACTGACAAGCACATGACCAAAGTTCTGGCAATGGGCAATGAGGAATAAAAGGGCAGAACAGAGCAAGGTAAAGGCCAGGGGCTCAGCCTGGACCTGGGTAAGCTTAACTGGGAAATGCACAGCACCAAAGCCCTCTGCCCTGGAACCGCTGTTCCAGCGCAGGACTTCACAGACTTGCAGGACGGAGCTGCACCTGCTGTACCTCCAAAGCCCGTCCTCACCGCCATCCCTCCAGCCAGACGCAGCGATGGACACGCAGCATTACTGAGAGAAATTTTGTTCCTGTGGGCATCTTCATCATGTGCTCACCCAGAAGCCAGTGCAGTGCTGCCTTGGGATCAGGCTCACAGACTCCCGAGTGGACCCCAACAGGCAGGGAGTCTACCTCGGGAGGGACTGACATCTGCGGTTAGCCGTCAGTTTCCCATCAGACAGGATCATTTCTTCCCTCCCTGCTGGGCACACTGGCTAGTAAACATCCTTACTGTCCAGGAACACAGCAACATGTTTCAGGAAAGGACTGATACGTCTTTCTGTTTGTAATTTTTAAAATTAAAAAAATTTCAAAGGCCAGTGTGGCACAAGTTAAGCCTTCTCAGGCAATAGTGGCCTCCCATAAGAGTACTGGTTTGTCTCAGCTCCTGCATTTCTGATCCAGCTCCCTACTAATGCACCTAGGAAAGCAGCTGAAGACGGCACGGAGCTTGTATCCCTGTACCCACGTGGGAGACCCAGATTAAAATCCTGGGTCCTAAAGCCCTTGTCTTGAACATGCCGGGATCCCATATGGGTGCCGGTTCTAAATCCTCGCAGCCCCACTTCCCATCCAGCTCCCTGCTTTTGGCCTGGGAAAGCAGTTGACGACTGCCCAAAACCTTGGGACCCTGCATCCACATGGGAGACCCAGAAGAGCTCCTGGCTCCTGGCTTCGGATCAGCTTAGCACTGGCCCTGGCAGTCACTTGGGGAGTGAATCATTGGACAGAAGATATTTCTCTGTCTCTTCTCCTCTCTCTATATATCTGACTTTGCAATAAAAATAAATAAAATCTTAAAAAAAAAAATCCTGGCTTCTGGCTTCAAATGACCCAAAGGTGTAACCATTGCGGGGGGCAACTTCTGAGTGGACCAGCAGATGGAAGATTTGTCTCTTCCTCTCCGTCTACATTTCTTTTTAGTACAAAAGAAGTCTTCCATCTGCTGGTTCACTCTCCAAATGTCTCAACAGCCAGTGCTGAACCAGGCAGAAGACAAATACCTGGAACTCAGTCCAGGTCTTCCATGTGGGTGCCAGGACCACAACTACTTGGGACATCACCTGCTGTCTCCCAGGCTGTGGAAATGGAAGCAGGGTCAGGATGTGAAGCCAGGCATCAAGATACGGAGTCCTAGCATCTCAAGTGGCATCTTCATTGTATAAAGTCATACCTGCCCCTCTGGTGTGATCTTATAAAATCAGTGGATTACCCTCTTGGTGCTCCAAGGGCCCTGGAGGGAAGATGCTCAACACAGGAAACATGTGGGTTCAACAATTTTAATGGAACCAATGATTACACAATAAAAATTTTATATACATTTACCAGAACACCTAACAACCTTTCTGGGAATTGTAGGAAGCAAACAGTGGGGAGCACAGCACTGTAGAGAGATTCCCTAGTTGGAACTGAAGATCAGTACTTCGGTCTTTTGACTTCAACTCTACAATGGAAGGAGAAATGGATCAGCGTAAGATCAACACACTAAGCAATTCCTACCAGGTCCACCAGGAAAGCTGCTTACCCGTCTGCTTCCATCCTCTTTCTCTTCTCAATGATCTGCAGAGAAGAATGGAGAATGCGTCACACTGCCAGATTAAACCCAGGTAGGGCCCAAGCCTCCCGTGCAGGCCTCCCCCTATGTGCTTTGGTGTCTCTGGGCCAGTGTCCCTCTTAGTTGAAACCCTCCCACTCACCCGGACAATCCCACTTACCGCACTTATCTTCTTCCACTGGCGATCAAGCTCTGCCTTGTCATTGGTTTCCTTGAAGCGCCTGGTTTTCCGCCCTTCAGACATCTTGATTCCATATTGGAATGCAGCCCTGCAAAGAGCCATTGAGGGAAGAAGGCATCAGAGACTGCATAGCAGAAGAAAGGGTTTCCCAGAGGGCACTGTAGGCAGAGAACCTATTTGGGATTCCACCATCTGCATACACCCTCATACACTTGTGGGCGAGTTCACCCAGGTGCCATATCCCTCCTCACTCCCTGGCCGGATTCAGTGCCAACTCACTTGGGCAGAGCCTCCTTGTTGTTCATATACTCGCTGTATTCCTCTTGGGTATCAAAGTCCCAGCGGCCCAGGGGGCCCTTTTTGTTACCCTATTGCACAACAGAAGCGGGGGAGAGGCAAGAAAGAGATGTCATTGGAAACAGAAATGTAGCCCTTGGGTAAAACCAGACTGTCCCCAAATCACTTGTTTCACCATTCATAAACCTTACCCTAATAAACAATAATGAATGCTTACTGCATACTATGTAATAGGCATACTTAAACACAAACCTAGACACCTATTTATTTAATTATCAGAAAATCTATGAAAACCAAACTATATCTCTCCATTTTCCTAATGAGAAAACTGAGCCATAAAACAGTAAAAGAATTTGGTGAAGTCACAAAACTAATCAATGGCAGAGGTGGAACTGAACAAATTCCAAAACTAAAGATTGCTTTTAGCTATAGCAGCGCATCTAGAGTAAGGGCGTAGATGAGATTTCTACATTTTAGCATTAATTATGGTAATGATGTTTTACTATATTTTCATTCTGTTTAAGATTTACAGGGAAACTTAAATCCTGGCCAGAATGAAATTCATCTATTTTCTGAAGCCTGCAGTTCCACCTGCCCTTTCTACATATGCATTTATGTTTAGGGTAGAAATCAAAGCCTCGCATGCTGCTGCAGGAAATGACGATGTTCAGCCCTGTCTCATTTGATCTGGTGCAGAGGCTTTAAGCTACTCCATGATCTGCAATGCTGCTGCCTCTATGCCGCGGCTCTAAGAAACCCAGACATGGATTTTTGTAGAACAAGAAGAGACATGTTAAAAAGCCCCAGCACCATCTTTCCTTTGCTGTACCTGGTCCATTTTGCTATAATCCACCTCTTCATCACTGTCCACGGCCATGTCATCCATTCTAAAGAGAAGCAATGGTTAAAGCTGTTACCCACAGGCTGCCTAGAAATGACTTCCCCTCTGGACTTCCCACTCCCACTATAACAGTTAATCCAAGTAAAAAACACCCGAGTCCCAGCAAACCAAATCAAATTTCTATCTTAACACCCCAATACCCGGTTTTTCTGCATAATCCCAGCACCTCTTCCCACCAATTCCTTAACAGACTGACACATACGTGGCTGGGTAACACTCCGCGTAACTGTTGGACATGCCGAAGAAATCTCCCAGCTGCTTTTTGTCTTCTGGCTTCTTTAATGTATGCTATGTTAAAGAAAATACTAGACAGAATTCCATTGCAGTAAAGTTACAAGGATCAGGCCTGGCAGCATGGCCTAGGGCTAAAGTCCTCGCCTTGAACGCTCCGGGATCCCTTATGGGCACCAGTTCTAATCCCGGCAGCTCCACTTCCCATCCAGTTCCCTGATTGTGGCCTGGGAAAGCAGTCGAGGACAGCCTAATGCCTTGGGACCCTGCACCTGTGTGGGAGACCTGGAAGAAGTTCCTGGCTCCTGGTTTTGGATCGGCATAGCACTGGCCGTTGCGCTCACTTGGGGAGTGAATCATTGGACTGAAGATCTTTCTCTCTGTCTCTCCTCCTCTCTGTATATCTGACTTTGTAATGAAAATAAAATAAATCTTAAAAAAAAAAAAAGTTACAAAAACCGGCACAGTGGGAGCAGTGCCATACTGTTCAAGTCCCGGCTGCACCACTTACCATCCAGCTCCCTGCTTATGGCCTGGAAAAGCAGTCAAGGATGGCCCGAATCCTTGGGACTCTGCACCAATGAGATACCTAGAGTAAGCTGGCTCCTGGCTTCAGATTAGCTCAGCTCTGGCCACTGTGACCACTATGACCCTTTGGGGAGTGAAATAGTGGGTAGAAGACCTCACTCTGTCTCTCCTCTCTCAGTCAAGCAAACAAAACAAAAAACCCTCTCCAAAGGGGGGAAAAGAAAAAAGCTTTCAGGCAGGGTCCTGTGCTGTGGAATAGCAAGTTAAGACTCTGCCTGTGACGCCAGCATCCCATATGTGTGCTGATTCAAACCCCAGCAGCTACACTTGCATTCCAGCTTCCTGCAAATGTGCCTGGGAAAGCAGCAGAGGATGGGCCCTTGGTAGGCCCAGCTCCAGCTGTAATGGCCATTTGGGGAATGAAGCCATCTAATATTTTCTCTCTTCCCTGCCCCTGATTTCTATCAAACCCTGCCTTTCAAAGATATAAAACTTAAAAAGAAACAAAACAAAAACCACTTTTAGGCAGAAGAATCTGAGAGGGCCTGAAGGTTCTGTGGATTCTCTGGGGGAATGGTAAGGCATCTTTCGTTCTATTCAATTCAACATAAAATGGAAGGAATCAGTGAGGGAGTGAGGGGAGCAGAAAGGCAAGTGGGGTAGGAGTGAAGAGAGGACAATTCTGTAGAACTCCAGAACTATTAAAATAAAGGATATGATTCAGTGCCTTCCCAACCAGTAGACCCAGCAAATTTTTCGTTGATGGACTTAATGAGCTCCTTGGCAGAGCCAGGCCCTGAGGGAAAGAGAAAACTGCTCAGCACTTGAATAAGGTTGTCACCACCTCCTGGCCAGGAAGCACTTTCAAGCTTTCAGGAAAGTTTTTATTTTTGCCTTGGAAAAAAGTACTCTTTTGCCTAATAAAATTTTAGTCAGATTCCAACTGATAAGCTACCTGGCTGAGATGGTGGTACAGGTACCAGATCACTGCTCAACTAGCCTCCTCAAAACCTCAGGGCTACAGGAATTGCTGTCTATGAGCAAGTGTACCCTGCCACTGTCCAGGAAAGTGAACAGAACTCCGGACTCATCCTGTGTGTTCCACAAGCAGACATGACTTTTCCAAGAAGCCACCATCAGGGAGCTCCCCAGTCTGGCCTTTACCAGCTCTTGAGTTCTAGGCTGGACTCAGCCAAGGGGAAGGCAGCACTGGAAGAGCCAAAGCCAAGTTGCTGTAGACATAACTCACCTTTGTCGACATCCATGGGCTGGAAAGAGAAAACTGAGGTGAGTATCACCATGAGGGATTCCCCATCATCCCACCCACAAGGCTCCATCAGTCCCCAACCTGAGCTGTCCCCCTTTCCACCAAGGTTGCTCCCCAACACACATGAACTGACCCATGAGGCACTTAAAAAATGGGAGGGCCCCCACCCGGCTGGGCAGGATAGGGGCAACTCCACCAGGGTGCCAAGGGCCCCATCTCACCTCATCGTCTACTTTTGGTTTCTCAAAGTAACTGTGTCTCTTCTTCTCCTCCTCCCTCTCTCGGTCCCGCTCCCGTTCCCGCTCCCGATCACGTTCTCGTTCACGCTCTCGGTCACGGTCACGATCTCTGTCTCTCTCCCGATCACGCTCCCGTTCCCGGTATCTCTCCCGTTCCTTGTCCCGAGGTGTCTTGGTGGTGGAGGGGACATAATCCCCAATGTCTTCAAAAATGCTAAGAAAACAGAGGTCACTAGTTAGCAAAGTCACGTTTTCCCCCATCATTCATTCTTCTAGACTCTTAACCTGAAGCCTCCCCAAAATGCCAAAACCAAGCAACATGCCACCTCTTCCATAACATTAGGTGCCAGGAACTGGGGTACTTACTTCATGTCAGCCTCAGGAGGTTTCTTCTCTTCCAGCTTCCCTGAAAAGCCAACAGGGACATCAGGAAAGCACTCCTGAATTAACTCTCACTCTGCCCCAGCAGCCTCTCAGCTCTCAAAACCCTTTCAGATATTTTCTGTTGAAAGGACAAATGCTACCCACTCTCCTCATGTGCCACGCCCTCTGGCTGGGCCAAGCAGACAGAGCTGGAATGCAGCCAACTCTGTCAAGGTGCCACTGTTCCCTGGAAGCGTCCCAGTGCCATGGAGACAGAGGTTCCACCCCCAAAAGCCCCCCACCCTATAAGAGTAAAGGCCCTCTCCCTAGTGTCCCGGGTACCTTTATCCTTCTTCTTGAGCTTCTTGTTGCGGGTCCCCTGCCGCAGATATGAGAGGATCTGGGTGAGCTTGCTAATGACAATGTCATTTGTAGTCAACGTGGTCTGGGCCTGACAACCCCAAAATGCAAGAATGTTATCCCACTATGCAGAAATCTCTTCACTCATGCATGCACTTACTTAACAAACTTAGAAAAAGCTACAATTAATTAAATAGGGAACACACAAGGAGAAAAGGAGATATTGCATAAGGAAACCCCAGATTATCAAAAGCATACACAAAGGCCCTGCATCCAAAGTGACTTTAAAACAAGACAGTTGGGGGAAAAAAAAACAAAAACAAGACAGCTGGGAAACTAACAACAGGAAGTCATGGTGAAAAAGAGACCAGAAATAGTGGATGTTGTAAAGCCCACAGGCAGTGGTAAAGATTTTTCTCTTTAATTCAATAGTGGTGCAAACCTTTGAAAACTTAATTTAACGTGACAAAAATATGTATTTTTAACAGACACCCTGGTCATGTGGTAAAAATCATAATGGAAATTGGGATGAGGGAGGCACTGGTGACTAGAGAGAAAAATATTCTGTCATCGATTGTCATGATGGTTATATATCTGCACATCATTAAAAAGAAAGAAAAATGAAAAAAGGTGCTGAGCACTTTAAAATAAAAAGTGAATTATATGGATACAAATTACATCACCACAAAAAATAACATTTTAGAAAGAAGCCAGAATGGAAGGGGATTCTTTTAATAGCTTCAACAAGAGATTGTGACTTAAACTGGATGGTATCAATAGGAATGGAAAAAAGTAAAGGATTCAAATGAAATTTGGGAAGCAAACCGTAGTGAGAACAGGACAGAGGGGGGCTAATTCCTGCAGCTGAAGTTCATCCGAGGGGCTCCCGGGACTCAGGCTCACCTCCATGGTGGGGCAGTCGGCCTTGCTGCGAATCAGAGTGGTAGGGATATCCGTGTCTGCATACTCATCATCCAGGTCCACCACGTAGGCCATGCGGCCCGGCAAGAAGAGCTCATTCCGCTCGTATGCTTTGCTTTTGAAAAGCATGCGGTAAACATTGCGGCCTACAAAAGGGGAAGGGCAGGAAATAACCAATGAGAAACTTATGTAACAGCCACCATTTAATAAGTCTTACTCTAAGCCAGTCACCATGCCAAGTGCTACTTATGCCTTGCTTCAGTCACAACGTTATTATTACCTGTCTTTTACCGATAATACTAAGGCTGAAAACTAAATGCTTAACCTAAGGTTAAATCAAACAGCTGCCAATTGACAAAGCCATAAACTGGACCTAAGCACAGTTAACTCAAAATCCTGGGCTCCTATCCACTCTTCTAGAATGCCCTCTCCACAGCCCTGTGTGCCTGGATTGTATGGAGCCTGTGACGGAAAGGATGAAGCCTCATGTAATTTTGATGGTGGAAAAAAGATCTGTGCTACATGCTTAATGTGGCTCATTCCATGTGCACCATCTTTCAACCCTACAAAAATCCCAGGGGGTAAACATTAACCCAATTTGTATAGACAAGTAAAAAAGAAGCAAAGTCAGTGGCCTAAAATCACAGATCTGGGTGGGTTCAGCATCACTTATCTCTCCAATTCCATATTTTGTGCTTTAAGCCATTAGCCATGCCACCTCCTTTGAGACTCAGGCACCAAGAGAAAAGAGCTTCTCCGCTAACTGAGCAGACATAAATAATACATGAAATAATTAAGTTTCTGGAGAAGTCCTATTATGTATTTTTTTGATAACTAGTTAGTTTAAGAGGAAGAAAAAGGAAAAGAAAAAGTGGAGGCATATTCTGCTAAAAAGCATGAAATTTCCTTTAGTTCACCTAAAATGCAATTACTAGTATTAAAACCCTGTACTTACCCAGACGTGTTTTAAATTCAATTTTGTTTTCAGGGTCCTCATCTTTCCTAGGGAAGAAGATTTTTTAAATTTTTAAGCAATTTAAAATTTTTAATTAAAAAATTTGGACTAACTTGGTACCTTATTGTTAATTTTTTAAATACTCCTTAGCATATTTAGGTCTCACCGCTTTATAATCTCAAGACCTCCTTGATATTTACTCACTTTGTTTCCTTCTGGGGCTTTTCCATCAGTTCTTCTTCTTCTTTCTCTTTGCTGGCAATCTCAGCTCGTACCTAATAGGAAAATAAGTCAGGTTTAAACACTCATTTTACATGTATCTATGGTACATCCACTAAACCACTGGTGGGAAAGAAAGAAAAGGCACAGTAACTGCTCTAGTAAAACAGAATGCTTACACATGAACTGGAAGGTAAGGAACTGGGCACCTGCTAACCACACCTCCATGATCAGGGGTTTGTTTTTTCATTCAAGGAAATAAATTTAGGCTGATACTTGGAGGATCTATGGCAATCAGTCCTACAGAAGGACTAGCACTTCTTAGAATCCATGGTGTGAACTACCAGGAGTCTCCTGCCTCGCCCCACAGGCTGTACCAGAACATTCTGCACTAAGGCATTCCCACAGCCCACAGGGCACACCTTCTGCAGCAGAGCAAAATCCAAGCCTTTCACCAAATGGGTGTGTTCCATGTCACCACCCAAGAATTTGGACTCCTGGATCAACTGTCTTCTTTTCTCGGCAGCTGATTTATCCCTGCAAAATGAAAAATATCGCATTAGAACAATCCTCGCTGGCTGGCAAGTGTGAGCCCCAGAGCAGGGGCAGAATCAGGAAGAGTTCACATGGTGACTGGCATGCTGAGGAACCATTCCCTGACACTCACGCCTCAGCAGTAGGGCCCACAGCCCTGTAGTTAGCTGTGGTGCTTATCAGCTCAGTTTCCTCATAATCTTTGTTCACACCATCTCTCCGCTCTTTAGCACGGTCCCGGTATTTCTCTGCTAGCTCTCTTTCTCTCTCAATTTCTTGTTGGCGTAGCTTGGCATAATAACTGTGAAAGGAAAAGAGTACAAGTTACCTCCAGGTCAGCGAAACTATTCTTCCAGTCTCCCTGTATCTTCCCACAGCTCTCTACAGGCAAAGCTCATATGTTTCCTGACAGAACTGCTGACCACATCCTCACTATCCTCAAGGTGAGAATGAAAGCTTCTTCGAGCTCACAGAAATAATGCCAAACAGATAGCTCAGGACATTTCACCTGTTACTTCAGAATTCTTTTCATGCCCTCAACTTGATGCTCTAGAGGGCTGAAAGATTCTGTCACAAAGCAATCATAGAATCCTTTGAATTTTTATCATCTTCTAAATTTTAATTGAAAACAATTTATTCCTTGCTGGTTCACAGCTCAAGAAAGGAAAAGAAAAATACTAGGTCCAGAAAGTTTGTGTGTCATATTAATATGAATGAGGAAAGTAGGGGCCAGCACAGTGTTTGGCAAGCTAATCCTTTACCTGTGGAATGGCATCTCACTGAGGCACCAGTACAATTCCTAGTTGTTCCACTTCCCATCCAGCTCTCTGCCTATGGCCTGGGAAGGCAGGAGAGGATGGCCCAAAGCCTTGGGGCCCTGTACTAACATGAGAGACCTACAGGAATCTCCTGGAAGATCATTCTATTTGTGACCATTTTGGGGAGCAAACCACAGGTGAAGTTCTCCCTCTCTGTAACTTTTTCTAGTAACTTTCTAAAAAATTATGAAAATGATAGCAATCAAGATTTAGTGATTACTACATGCCAACACTGATAATGACAAGTAAAGCTTGTAACAACCTGCCAAAATTTATTATTACTACCTCTATTGGACAGGTTAAACAAAATGCCCAAAGTTATCTAGCTAGAACCTGGTGGCAGTGTGACCAGTGTTGTATTTAAGCTACTTTCTGAGATGCTAGCATCCCAAAAGCATCAGCTCACACACCAGGTGTCCACTGCCAGCCCAGATCCCTGGTAATGTACCTGAGAAAGCAGTGGAAGATGGCTCCAGTGTTTGGGCCACTGGAATTCATGTGGAAAACTCATACAAAGCTGCTGGTTCCTGCATCTGGTCTGCCCTAACCTCAGCTGTAGTGGCCATCCGAAGCCCGAATAAACACTATTGATTGACCTTTCTCAACAACCCTCCAGTATTCCTTCACCTTTTCTTTTTTCTCCTCCGTGCAGCTGGGTCTTCATCTTCATTGTACTCCCTGGGCATCCTATAAAAGATAAATTTAGTGACAGCAAAGTACCGCTATGGCACCACCAGCAACTCCAAAAAGTAATCAATGCAACAGTTTCAATCAGGTGGAAAGCCAGGTCAATATCATCCCCTGACAAGTCTTCAAACCTTATAAAGCATTGCAAGCAGTCTCAAGATAATTAACAGCATTTATCTCCCAGCATCTACCATAGAGAATCTAAGATTACAGAGCTGGAGCAGACTGTGAAACCTATCTGTGTGTACCAGCAGTGACTCCACCACATAGCCACGGAACAAATCCTGAAACCGGTGAGAATATGCCAGGGACAGGCTTCATCACAGCAGCTCTCTGCCCTCTAAGGCATTCCAGTTCAGTAAAGGGATAACAAAGTGCAAGGGACACATGCGAGGCAGATGGGTGGGTCCCATAAGACCTACTCATGGTGACGGGATTTTGAGGGTGGTGCAGAAGTGGGTGTAGCCCTTGGGGTCATGAGAAGCTTCCTAAAGTCTTCATTGGTAAGCTTTGATCTGTAAAAAAAAAAAAAAAAAAGGCAAAGATCAAATAATCAGCATTCGATAGGAAACAGAAAATTTGGTGAACTTTACTAGACACATCAGGGAAACACAAAGACATACCACTTCCAACACAGGGCAATATTCACTATTAAACAGTTTGATAAAAGAGAATTTTGAAAATGGATATTCTCGTCTACTGCTAATGGGATTGAAAACCATTTAATCAATCTGCAGGGCAACTTCATAATATCCACAAAATGTAAACATCCTGTTGTCCAGTAATTCTGTTTACTATATTCAGTTTGGTTGACTACCAGCGTAGGTGTTTAGGAAACCCTGTGGAGCCAGTGCCATTATGCAGGGGACTAGGCTACCACTTACAATGCTGGCATCCCATAAGAATACTGGTTTGAGATTCCATTGCTCTATCTCCCATCCAGCTCCTTGTCATGTCCTGGAAAAAGCATTAACAGATGGGCCAAGTGCTTGGGCCCCTTGCCACCCATGTGGGGAACCAGATGGAGCTCCTGGTTCCTGGATTCAGCCTAGCCCAGAGCTGGTGTTTGTAGTCATCTGGAAAAATAATCAGCAGATGGAAGATAACTCACTCTCTCTGACTCTACTTCTGTGTATGTCTTTCAAGCAAAAAAACAAAAAACAAAAAACAAAAACAACTTTTTCAAAAAGAGAAATAAAAATCTAGCATCTTCCCTGCCAGAATTTACTAAACTCTATTTTGTAGTAGCCCTATCCTGGCTAGGGTGCAGAGACAAAGGACCAGAGGATATGCTTTTTGAACTTTTCATGTTGACAAGACACCATCAGTCAGCCTTCCAGTGCACTCCCTGCTCGGCTTATTCCTCCCCACCCCACCCCACCCGCGGCCCTCCAAACCAATACTCACTGGTGGAAGGAGTGAGCATCATCAACATCATGGCCATCTGGTGCCAAGGGGTTGGAGAACGGCTCGCCTAAGAGGAAAGAATTGACGTTAATTTCATGTGTCAGGGCCTATGTAAACACGGGCACAGTTATGAACAACACAGAAAAAAACAAACAGGATGAACATATCGTTAATGTCAATATAACGAAGTATTGCAATAGGGGGAAGCTGTAGAAAGGCAGGGGAGTGGCCACGCAGGCGGACCAGCAAAGGCTTCCTGAAAAATCACAGCTGAAACACCGCCCTAGAACAAATGTAGGTAGCATGAGGCAGAGACCCGCGGGGGAGGAGAGTGCACAGACAAGAGCCGCCCGTCCTCACTCGGGGCAAGAATCGGGCCCGACAGCTCCGCGGGAGTGCAAACGTCACACTCGCTCACACACAGACACACAGACACACACATTTCAGACTCGAGCTGGGCCGAGACCCTCAAAGAAGAGACGACAGACGACCCAAGTCTTACTATCTCGTTCCGGCATCCTGTCCGAGGCCTTGAACTATAGCGACAAGCAGAGCTCTCACAATAACACCGTAGCGACAAGCCCCTTCCCACAGTGCACCGCGGAAGTCAGCCCACAATGCACCGCGCTCCAAGGTCCGTAAGCCGCCTCTCTGGCGTCTCTCAGAGCAAAACGTATATACCTGGCTGCCCAGCAATACTTTCGTGCTATTGGCTCATCTTTTACTCCGCCCCCTACGCCATCCAATCGGAGGTGGAGGTTGGAGTGTCCGCTATTGGTCCGCTTGCAGAATTTGGCCGGAAGCCCCGCCCCAGTGGGCTTCGGTAGCAGCGGCCATGGCGGCGGCGACCGCGGCTCGAGGGGTCGCAGCCAAGGTGGGATTGCGTGAAATTCGCATCCACCTATGTCAGCGCTCGCCCGGCAGCCAGGGCGTCAGGTGAGGCGTGGCGTGGTGGAGCGGGCGGACGGGATTCGGGGCGCCGGGGTCACGACCTCCCGGTGTTTGGGGAGACCTTGCCCACGGCTTGCGCGCCGCTGTCTCCGTCCCCGCAGAGACTTCATCGAGAAACGGTACGTGGAGCTGAAGAAGGCCAACCCCGAGCTGCCCATCCTGATCCGTGAGTGCTCCGACGTGCAGCCCAAGCTGTGGGCCCGTTACGGTGAGCGCCGGGGGCCGGGCCCTGGGACGCCGGTGGGGAACGAGAGCTGGCCAGGACGAGCCGCCCCACGTCTGTCAGAGAGGGGACTGGAACTCGGACATTGCCTTTGCCCGTTGACCGGGTTGTCAGTGAAGCTTAGGTTAGCAAGGTTCTGGAATGCTCTGTATTCCAGACCACGTCCATCTGGAGGCTGGTGTCGAGCTGACAGGAGCTGCTGAGCTGGTCGGCAGTGTAGGCATCCCCCGAAGTGTGCATCAGTGCCGATGCAGTGACGTTGGGCACAGAATACCTGTGCTGGGTGGTTTTCCAGTTAAATCTCACTTACCAACTGTATGGGACGCCGTACAGCTAGAATCTAGGCTAGAACATGATGGGCAGCTTTGTTCCTTTGCCCTAGAGCTTGCCCAGGCCTCCTTGTTACACAGGATGTTGTGATTTGGGTCTGAACAGCCTAAATTAACATTTAAAAGGCTTTATAACGTTGCCCCAGCATCTTTTTATAATCTTTTTGATATCTTGCTATCTGAAAATGTATTGTGCTAATGCATATAAGATCTGCAAAAAAACATTTAAAATGAACCAAGTCATGAATTATACCTTTGGCTCCACCCTGCGGGAGATTTGTTCTAATTGTAGTGTGCCACTTGCTGGCACTTGTTTCAAGTGGGGGGAAAAAGTTCACTTTAAAAAACCAGAGAAGGGGATATTGCGGTAGTAAAGAGTGGGTGCCAAGGCAAAGCTAGGCCCGTGCAGTGCACTGCTCATGGTGGTTCCTAACCAGGTTCTGCAGTGGATCACTCGCAGGCTTATTGTGGCCACCTCGGGTTGGCCAAGATTCTCAAGCCGGCCTCGCCACCGGATTCATGCCAGTCACAGCAGTCTAGCAGTCTACACTTTCCATCCTAACAAGGCCATAAGATACAGACCTTCGATTTATAGTTGTTGTGCAGAGTTGACTGCTCAAATCACATCTCTCCCTTCCCCCTCACAGCATTTGGCCAAGAGAAGAATGTCTCTCTGAATAACTTGAGTGCTGATCAGGTAACCAGAGCCGTGGAGAATGTTCTAAGTGGAAAAGCCTGAAATGCAGCTGTGGAATCAGAGCCCCGCCACTTGGGTTCTATGAGACTGAGTACAATGTGGAAACTGTGTTCTGTATAAAGTCCGTGCTGTGAAACGCTGTCTCAGAGTATTCTTGTCCTCATTTTACCCTCTACCTCTTTTTGTAGAACCCAGGCAAAGCAGTATAATATAAAAATAAAGCTTTATTGTTTCTCATCAAAAACCATCAGCTGCTGAACCAAAGAAAAAAAGAAAAGAAAGAAAAAGAATAAATAAAGCCACAACACCCTCCCTCCCTCTGATCATCCCGAATCAATGAGCCAGACTCCAGTTCCAGCTTAGGTTCGTTGTGGGAACAGATGGTGTAAAAACCCTGTTGTCATCTCAAACACACAAAGGCTCCAATTCTCCTGGCAGAGGATGAGGACAGAGAAGTTGGTGGGCTGGAGAGGAGTGAGTGACACTGGGAAGCTGGGTCACCTGTGCAGAGCTGCTTGCTGGAGCGCCAGGACCCGGTCCCGCAGATGGGCCTCCTCCTGGTGCCTTTCCAGAGCCTGCAGCCCGGCAAGCTGCACAAAGGCTTCAGTGGCCTGCGGGCAGGGAGGACAGGGACTCAGCACTTAGTCGCAGGGTTTCACAGACTAGCCGACTTCCTGAAAGGGCATGTCCACAGGTTCTGAAGGAGCTGGCCTGGAGGCCAGAAGGACTAGCCAGACCAGAGAAACAACTAGTTAGGGCTGGCATGGAAGGGGACCAGGGTAAGACCTGTGGCTTCAGAGCAAGGGAACAAAATACTGTGGCCAGAAGCCTCTACCTTTGGCTGATACAAGAATAGCAGGTGCAGCAATTCCAAACTCTGACCGACGACTTCAGTGTCAGAGAAGGTCAGGACATTCAGCACAGAGTGGAGCAGGGGCCCTGGCCACAGCCGCTGGCTGTAAGCAGGACCCTTCTCTGCAACATTGCACAGAACTGTGAGCACCTGCAAGAGTCCCCACAATGAAAGCCAGAAATGTAACAACAGCTAATATACATCAGGGTGCTTCAAAAAGTGTGGAAAATGGAATTAAAATAATTTGATGTTGCAGCATAGTGCATTAAGCTACTACTTGCAATGTCTGCATCCCATCTGAGCTATGCATGTAAGAAATTATCAAAAGCCTGCACAGGGGCAAGTGTGGTAGCCTAGCAGCTAAATCCTCGCCTTATTTGCACCAGGATTCCATACGGGTGCCACATCACATCCCAGCTTCTCCACTTCCCCTCCAGTTCCCTGCTTGTAGCCTGGGAAAGCAGAAAGCAGTAGCTGCATTCTTTGACCCTATACCCATAGGGCAGACCCAGCAGAAGCTCCTGGCTTCTGATTGGCTCAGCTCCAGCCATTGCAGCCATTTGAGGAGAGAACCAGCGGACAGGGATCTTTGTCTCTCCTCTCTAAATACGACTTCCAATAAAAATAAATAATTGTTTTTTAGAAATCTGCATAAATGTTTGAAGTTTTTGCCCGGAAATAAACATTTGTTTTTTGTATTTGAAAAAGCTGCAGAAAGCTCTTCCACTCACTGGTTCACTCCACAACTAGCTGCAATAGTGCCAAGTCAGTAGCTTCATCTCAGACTCCCAAGTACATGGCAGAGGTCCAAGCACTGGGCCATCTTCTGTTGCTTTTTACAGGCCACTAGCAAGGAGTTGAAGGGGAAATGATGCAGCCAGGATAAAAACTGGCACCATATGGGACACTAGCAGGAATTTTACCCACTGTACCACAGCACCAGCTCCTTATTTACTTCTTAAAGACTTTTTTATTTATTTATTTGAAAGAGACTGCCCTCCCTGTCTATACTCTGGCCACCAAGTCTTGCACTCCATACATACCAGGACGCTCACCACATTAGATACTGACAACAGTTGCAAAAGCGGCTCGATCAGATCCAGAGAGAGCAAAGAGGTGCAGACACTAGGACTATGGGCTGGAAGGAGAACATGTCAGTATAAAACCCCCAAAACTGAACCTGAGCCCCTACGCCTCCCCACTCAGCAGAGGTTGTATCCAGGGGGCCGGGCCAGGCAGGTCAGAGTGTGTACCAGTAAGGTTGTTGAGGAACCAGAGGCCCTCTGGCAGCAGACTGGGCTGCTTCTGGAAGAAGAACTGCAGGAGGACAAATAAGGCTACCACAACCCGCTCATCCCTGAGCTGCAGGTGCTCTCCCGCAGCCTCCTCTGTCACTTCGGTCAGCAGGTTGCTCAGACACCGAAGCACAGGGCATGCCAGCTGCAGAGACAAGTGAGTTGGGGGTCAGGTGTCGAGTAAGGAAGGAAAGGCAAAGAGCAAAGAAACACCTGTCAGAACCCACCCTGTGCTTCTCACCAGCTCTAGTCCTGCATCCTCCGTTCCCTGGACGGCCGCAGCCAACTCCAAAAGCAGCAGTGCCAGAGTAGTCAGAGCCCCATGAGCGATCAGCAAAGCATTGTTGACCTGGCTGGGTGAAGGGAAGAAGCAGTCACTAGCCAATCAGTCTCCCATTTAAACTGGGAAACAGAAACATCTCTGGGTCTTCTAGGCAAAAAGGACCAGAGATTAGAAAACTCACTAGAGCAAAGTTCTGAAACTGAAGGTCAAAGACTGAGGTGTCACAGAAGGGAGCCCTAGGAGAGGTGTTAGCATTCCCCTGGCTGCCCCTGTGTTACCTGCAGACAAGGTAGTGAAGACACCAGGCAAACTCCACAGCAACCCCAAGGTTCAGCTTTGGACCAGGTTGCAACAACTGCAGTATGTGCTGGGGGAGAGTGGAGCCCAGGACAGAGCTGGCGGCAGAAGCAGAGCTGTAAGTAGGACCCACGAAAATCCCAAACGGAGAGTATCCAAAGCCCGTGCTTGGCCAGACCCATGGAACTGAAATGTGCTATGGCTTTGGAAATGAGACTTTGCTGGGCATCCAAAAACTACTGAGTGGGTCGCTTGGGCTCTACAGATCAGGAGACCTATTACTTACGGGATGATCTTCTCTGGAGCTTCCTTAGCCTGGAGGAGCTGCGACAAGGCATATCCAAGGGCTTCCAGCACAGCCACGTGTGGGGACTGGAAGCGGAGAAGATAGGGATCTGACCTGGGACCACCAGGTCTCCCAAAGCTCCAGCTCCCTAAGCCAAGTAAGCGGGCAGGTGGGCAGGAGGGAAGGGCGAAAGGAAGGAGGCCCTGCACTCACCTGCATGCAGGTAGCCAAGGCAGGAATAATGCCCTGCGGCAGGAGCTGCCTTCTCACAGCCTCACTGTCCACGATCAGGTTACCCAGTGTATACAGACACAGCTCCTGATGACAGGGAATGAGCTCTGGACTGGGCCCACTTCCTCTCCCTGGGAGGACAGTCAGGGAGGACAGGGCAGCCCTGTCTTGGAGGGTGAGGAAAGGATGGCTACATGTGTGGCCATAGGAAGAACACACACACATAGGAAGAACAGGTTTTCTTCTCACCCAGCCCTCCTGCCACCCCCTTCTCATCTTAAACTGGACCCAAAACCCCCAATTTTTTTTTTTAATCTAAAGCCAAGAGCATAGTGGGGAGGGACACAGCTTACTATGAAGTCTGAACTGTGACCAGAGAGGTAGGTGAGGAGGTAGGAAGTGGCGGGTAGGCAAGCCTCGGCCACCGTGGACTGCTCAGAATGTGAAAGCTCATGCAGGCACCGGGCTGCCTCCAGCTGCAGCAGGGCCCGATTGCTGGTCAGGAGGCCGACTAGGGTTCGCATGCTGCCCTCCAGCCTACGTGAGTGAGCAGCAGAGCCCTGCTCAGCCCGCACGCCAAACCCTCCTCATTGCCCAGTCCCTCTGAGTCCCCAGCCATCCCCTCCCCACACCGGCACAGACCGAATGAAGGTTTGCTGTGTCTCCTGGTGCTGTAAGCCTCGTCGAAGGCTGGCGAGTGCTTCCTCTCTCTCCTTTTCCTCTGTCCCACGCTGGGCTAGCCACAGGAACCGCTGCACCTGCAGCCCAGGGCAGGGAGAAGACAATTCAAGCCCTGAGTCCCTCTCTGCCCACTTCACCAGTGGGCCCTCCACTGTCACATCCTTCCCAGAGCCTGTGTCCTTGACACTGATATAGCCAATAAGTAATCAACAGATGGTGGGGCGGTCAGGGAAGTCAGAACTGGGATCTAATACCAGCCCTGTCACTTCCTCTACCAGGGGCTGGAACCTCAGGTTTCTCATCTGAAAAACAGGAATAACAGTATCTACCCTGCCTTCCTATTGGGTTATTGCAAAGCAAACCTTCCTACCTCTCAACTTGGCAAGTCTGCCCCTCAACGGATCCCAACATGCTCGCTACCAGCTAACACGCCCAAGCTCCTGCACATGCCTGACACACCTTCTCCAGGTTCCCACTCCCCTTGGATTTCTGCTCCTCACTTACTGTGGGAAATGAATTCTGCCTTCCCTGGCAGGCTGGGGGGCTTCCCTAGAGCCTCATGTTGCTGTTCATTATTACAACTCTCTCCTTCACGGGGCATCTTTCCATCTTTGTGTACCTCCATCCCCAGCAGTGGCCTGGCGTAAAGCAAGCTAGGGGGACTGCCTTGTAAACTACACAGAACATGCAGGCAACACAAGCACAAGGCATAGCCAGAGCTCACTGAGTGAAGAAGCCTTCTCGCTGACTCATTCCATAAACACTGAATCTGGACAGCTCCTGGGAGCTGTCTATCCAATGATGACAAGAATCTAGATTCTTGTCCACGCAAAATCTAGCCAGAGAACTGATAATAAACTGGGCAAAATGATAATATTCTGGAAGAAACAAACACGAATACCAAGAGGGACCCACTTTACATGTAGCCAATGGGAAGGCCCCGAGGCAGAAAATAGGTAGTTTGGGGGCCCCAAAACTGAAAGGGACTGGCACAATTAACTGGTATGTTTGGAGGTGGGCATTGGTTAGGCCATGCTGAGCTCCCCAGGGCACACCCAGGAATCTGGTTTCTAGTGGTTTTCTAAGACACATGGCAGGTGCAAATACAAATGCGAGGTGACCCTTATGGGGCTGCGGTGGTACCCAGGGAAGAGACAACGGTGGCAGCTGCGATGGGCAAGTCGCATGAAGATATTACAGCTCTTTAAGAAGTAATAATAGCTAGGACTTGATGAACTGATGTGGTCATGAGGAACGTGTTCTGTCCTGGATCGCCGCGTTCTGGGTTAGGACCGACCTCGTGGAGCGGCGGGCGTCCAGCGCAGGGGGCGTGGCCGGCCCGCTGCCCCGCCCGGCGCCCTCACCTCGGCTTCCCCGAGGGCGGCGGCCGCACAGCCCTCTCCGGCTTCCTCCGGCACGTCGTCTCTCAGCAGCCTCTTGCTGATCAGCTGCTGTTCCCTCCGCGCCTTCCGCAGCTCTGGCGCCAAAGGAGCCGACTGAGCGTGGCAGGCGCTCAGTCCAAGTCCCAGACGCCCCAGCCCCAGAGCCCGCGCCTCGCCGCCGGGACTCTCCTCAGCCCATCTCCGACCGCCACATCCCCCGTGCTCCCTCGCCCGCCCGCACCTGCCTCCCGCTCCCGCCGGCGGCAGCGTAACTCCTCCACCCCGCAGACCACCGGTCTGAAACGACCCTGCCGTCGTTTCCACATGGCAAAGCTGCGGGATAGCAACCAAAAAACTCCGAGGACCCGACCCCCCGGGTGTCTGGGGAAATGGCAGAAACTGCGCAGCCGCAGAGCCGAGCGAGGAAAGAGGGGCGGGGCGAGGCGGGGGTGGGACTAAGGCTGGAGTCCGGGCGAGACCCGGCCAGAACCGGAAGACGCCCGGGAAGCGAACCCCCGACGGCTCCAACTCTGCGTCCTCTCCTTCCGGGTTCTGAGAAGGAAGTAACTCATCCCCGACCTCGGCCGCCGCCGGTCGACGGTGACACCCATCCGCTCGGCAGACACAACTTCCCCACCCCGAGCACGCTCTGCACCCACATCCAAAACGACCCGAGCTCTGGCTAAAGCCGCGATCACATTTCGGCAGTCAAGCGGCTCGAGCGCCCGAGCGCAGCGGAAGCACCTGAAATCACCACTGCCATCATCCCCTTATCATGGATGAGAAAAAGGGAAGAAAAAATATCATTACTTTAGTGCTCCGCATAACTAGAGACTGCCCCCTCCCCTCGCCCAGCTTTTCGCAGTCAGCCTTGGGAAGTCTTGGACGGTGGTGGGTTGGCGCGTGAGCAGACGCCAGTAACATGCTGCCACCATCAGGAAGTGGCACCGTGGGCATATTAGGGACAACCCGTAGTCGAAATTCCTCAGTGGGGGTGAGACCTTGAAGGATGAGGGAGGGAGACTGTACTAGCAAATGCCTTTCAAAATAATAATAAAAGTGAGCTCACATTATTTGTAAGATAAAATAATTATTTCACCAAATGTTGAGTCCCACTACTCCCAAAACCCACGTTTCCGTTGTGGGGCCGGTGTGATCGCTCAACTAGCTAATACTCCACCTGCATGCACTGGCATCCCATTTGGACACCGGAAAGCAGTGGAGCATAACCCAAAGCCTTGGGACCCTGCACCCATGTGGAAGCCCAGAAGAAGCTCCTGACCATTTGGTGGACTGAACCAGCAGATGGAGGATCTTTCTGTAAATCTGCTTTTCCAATAAAAACAAATAAATCTTAAAAACAAACAAACATTGGGACTTGCGCTGTGGCTCAACAGACCATCCCATATGGGCACTGATCGTGTCCTGGCTGCTCCACTTCCAATCCAGCTCTCTGTTTATGACCTAAGAGAGCAGCAGAGAATGCCCCAAGTCCTTGGGATCCTGCACCCACAGGGGAGACCTAGAAAAGGCTTTTGCTTTTGGATTGCCTCAGCTCCAGCCATTGCATCTGTTTGGGCAGTGAACCAGTGCACGGAAGATCTCTTTCTCTCTGTAAATCTGCCTCCCAACCTGAAAAAAAAATCTTTAACGAAATTAAATTTGTAGCCAAGTGAGCCATATGTGACCTACTAATCCCTTCTTACCTCCCTCCCCACAGTGAGGGCACCTCCCCTTACCCACCTCTTTCCTAATCTTCTCTTGCTGTATAAACACAGCCTGCTCATTTCCTCTCCTGGGACCAGGCTGTCCCCCTGCCTGGAGCCCTACCTTTGTCCTCTGCCAGCAATCTTCCCCTACACCTTCCTCAGGTCTTCAACTCCAGCGCCCTACTCAGAAGTACTGGACCAGTGTCCCTAGCAGGAGAATGTAGTGTAGCATTTACTTCTTTAATTTTTATTTGAAAGACAGAGGGAGACAGAGAAAGAGATCTTTCACCTGCTGGCTCACTCTTCAAACAGTGCCAACCCTGCCAGGGCCAGGCTGCAGCCAAGAGCCCCAAAGTCCACAAGGTCTCCCACATGGATAGCTAGGGATTCAGTACTTGGGCCGTCTTCTGCTGTTTTCCCAGCATTAGTAGCAAGCTGGATTGGAAATGGAGCAAATGGGATCAGAACCAGTGCTGGCTCTGCACTGAGCCCCTCACTGTGTCCTCTTTAATATCCCTTCGTATCTATGCATCTATCATTAACTTACAATGTGGATGTTTGATAGTTTGCTCTCATACACACTTTATAACTCCAAAACCATAGGGGCAGCATTTAAGACTATATTTTGGGGCAGTGCAATGGCTCAACGGGCTATCTTCCACCTCCAAGTGCCAAGAGCCCATATGGTGCCAGTACGTGTCCCAGCTGTTCTGTATCCTATACAGCTTCCTGCCTGTGGCTTGGGGAAGCAGTGGAAGACCACCCAAGTTTTTGAGATCCAGAAGCTCTTTCCTTCTGGCTTCAAATACTCAGCTCCAGCCTTTGCAGCAATTTGGGGAGTGAACCAGCTGATGGAACTCTTTCTCTCCATAAATCTGCCTTTTCAGTACAAATAAGCAAATCCCTTAAAGAAAAAAACACGAATGTTTATGTTTTCCTTTTAAGAATTTTTGAAAGGCAGAATTAAGAGATTATAGCTCAGATTATAGCTTGGGATACTACTGTATGCACTACAGCACCACAAGGGGGCAGTGTGTACTGTGGCTTCCTGGTTTGGCTTGGAGGCAGACAGCTACTCTCCAATTAAAGGGGAAGTAGAAAAACAAACAAAATAAATAAAGGGGAAGTAGAATATACATATCATGTAGAATTTAAGTATCATGTAGAATTTAAGAAGTTCAGGGATGTATTCCTGTAAGGACTGCTGTTAATATGAATCCCTCATCCCCACCCTCTGGGAAAACTTCTTTTCCCCCTTCCAATAAAAATAAATATTTTTTTTTAAAAAACAAATAAAAAATAGGGCCTGGCAGCATGGCCTAGTGGCTAAAGTCCTCTCCTTGAACATGCTGGGATCCCATATGGGCACTGGTTCTAATCCCAGTGGCTACACTTCCCATCCAGCTCCCAATCAGTGGCCTGGGAAAGCAGTCGAGGACAGCCCAATGCTTTGGGATCCTGCACCTGCGTGGGAGACCTGGAGGATGTTCCTGGCTCCTGGCTCTGGATCGGCACAGCACTGGCCGTTGTGCTCACTTGGGGAGTGAATCATCGGACAGAAGATCTTCCTCTCTCTCTCCTCCTCTCTGTATATCTGACTTTGTAATGAAAATAAATAAATCTAAAAAAATAAAGCCATTTAGGAAGTTAAAAAATACTAACACCGTGGGTTAAACTGCTGTCTGCAATGCTGGCATCGAATATTGCAGCACTGGTTTGAGTTACAACTACTCTGAATCTACTCCAGCTCTTTGCTAATGCACCTGGGAAGAAAATGGCTGATGGTCCACATGCTTGGATTTCTGCTGCCTTTGTGAGAGACCAAATGGAGTTTCTGGCTCCTGGCTTCAGCCTGACCCGGATCTGGCTGTTGTAGCCATTTGTGGAACAAAAGAGTGGGAGAGCATATCAGTGTCTCCCTCTTTGTCATACTGCCTTTCAAATAAATAAGTAAATCTCAAGAAAAAAAAAAGAGAGGAAGTGGGCTGCAGTGTCCTCATGACACACACTGATAAAAAGTTGGAAGACATTCTATCTGTGTAAATGTGCAACAACAGGAGTCAGAGTACAGAATTGCTATGAGGGTTTAGGAAATCACTCAGGGCAAGGCATTCGTTTTCAGACAGGAAGATCTTCTGTCTGATATTTCACTCCCCAAGAGACCGCAAAGAACGGTACTGCGCTGATCCAAAGCCAGGAGCCAGAAACTTCTTCCAGGTCTCCCACACAGGTGCAGGGTCCCAAGGCTTTAGGCTGTCCTCGATTGCTTTCCCAGGCCGCAAGCAGGGAGCTGGATGGGAAGTGGAGCAGCTGTGCTGGGATCCTGGAACGTTCAAGGAGAGGACTTTAGCCACTAGGCAACTGTGCTGGGCCCCAGAAAGTTATTTAAACAAATGAACACATAAACAAAAACACAAAGGTAGCTGGTTTTCTGGCTCATTTCCTTCTCTTGAACTAAATTCCTACCCCGTTGGAATCCCTGGATGAAATTCATGGTCTATATCACAAAACATCCAGGGAGCTTGGATTTGGGAGCAGAACATTCACAATAACCAGGAAGAGGAAAAATGGAAGGACTCACAACGAAATGGCTGATAATCTGATAATCTCCTACATCGTTGGGAGCATGATGGACTTGTGAATATTCACAAAAGGCACCCATTGTAAGACTGGAGAGAAGAACAGTGGGGAGGGGAGGGGGGAGGAGAAACCCCAGTTCCTATTAAACTGTGTCATAAAATAGAAAGGAAGGAAGGAAGGAAGAAAGAAAGAAAGAAAGAAAGAAAGAAAGAAAGAAAGAAAGAAAGTAAGCAAGCAAGCAAGCAAGCAAGCCAGCCCCTGGGTGATAATGTAGTGGTTAAAGTCCTTGCCTTGCACACACTGGGATCCCATATGGGTGCTGGTTCTAATCCCAGCAGCTCCACTTCCTATCAGCTCCCTGCTTGTGGCCTGGGAAAGCAGTCGAGGATGGCCCAGAGCCTTCAGACCCTGCCCCCGTGTGGGAGACCTGGAAGAAGTTCTTGTCTCCTGGCTTTGGATCAGCACAGCACCGGCCGTTGTGATCACTTTGGGAGTGAACCATCAGGGAAGATCTTCCTCTCTATTTTTCCTCCTCTCTGTATATCCACCTTTCCAATAAAAATAAATAAATCTTAAAAAAAAAAAAGAAAAAAGAAAAAGAAAACTTCACTGCAGAGGGGTTGAGACAAAGGCAGCAAGGAGCCAACATCCCGGCCTAAGGCACTGGGGACTGCCCGTTCTCCTCACTTGCCAGACATGCGTGGGGCACCTGAGTCATTAGGGCTCCGCCAGCAGTCAGTCCCTGGGTCAGCAGGGCACTGCCTCTCCCTGCCAATATTCTTCATTGCGGCACTTCCCAGAAGGGAAGTGGGGGTGGGAGAGGCATGGGGAACTGACCAGGGTTCACAGAGAGAGGGAACAGGGTGACATTCTAGGATTATGTAAACTGGTGGCTGCCAAACAACTGGAGCAGATTAGTGCGTGGAGATTGGTAACCAGAGGGTAGCAGTGGGGCAGGAGAGTGCTACAGGCCTCCTCAGAGACTTGGGCCACAGAGGGCCTCAGGATTTATTGATCATGGTAAGTAGGATGGTTTGGGTGGGGTCCCATTTGCGAACCCGGGCGCCATTCGGGGTCTCCCTGATCTCTGCTCTCTGTCCCAGGAGTGTGCGCCCTGCTTGTTTTTGCTGCTGCTCCTGCCGCTGCTGGATGCCTCTGTGACCGAGCCAGAGCCCTGCCAAGTGGACGATGAAGATATCCGCTGCGTCTGCAACTTCTCGGATCCGCAGCCAGACTGGTCCAGCGCCTTCCAGTGCATGTCCGCTGTGGAGGTGGAGATGTGGGGCGGCGGGCGCAGCTTGGAGCAGTTTCTGGGGCGCGTAGACCTCAATGCAGACCCGCGGCAGCACGCCGACTTGATAAAAGCTCTGCGCCTGCGGCGGCTCACAGTGGGCGCGGCGCGGATTCCAGCCGTGATACTGCTGGGTGTCCTGCGTATGCTGGGGTACTCCCGCCTCAAGGAACTGAAGCTCCAGGACATAGAAGTGACAGGTCCCATGCCCCCTCCGCCGCAGCCTCAGGAAGCCACCGGACCTGCGCTTTCCACTTTGGAACTTCACAACGTGTCGTGGCCCACAGGGGGCGTCTGGCTCTCCGAACTGCAGCAGTGGCTCAAGCCGGGCCTCAAACAACTGAGCATTACTCAGGCACACACTCTAGCCTTTTCCTGCGAACAGGTCCGCACCTTCTCCTCCCTCACTGCCTTGGACCTGTCTGACAATCCTGGCCTGAACGAGGGTGGGCTGGTGGCAGCTCTCTGTCCCCACAAGTTCCCGGCCCTGCAGCAGCTGTCGCTGCGGAATGCCGGGATGAAGACGCCCCAGGGTGTGTGTGCTGCACTGGCTAAGGCTGGGGTGCAGCCGCACCACCTCGACCTCAGCCACAATTCGCTGCGCACTGACGTTTCTGGGTGCCTCTGGCCCAGTGTGCTAAACTCCCTCAATCTGTCCTTCACTGGACTGGAGCAGGTGCCTAAGGGGCTGCCGGCCAAACTCAGCCTGCTGGACCTCAGATGCAATAAGCTGGATAGGGCCCCGCAGCCGGATGAGCTGCCCAAGGTGGATACCATATTACTGGATGGAAATCCCTTCCAGGTCCCTGGAGCTGCCAAACAAGAGGACTTGACAGGCTCCGGTGCTTTGCCAGTATGTGTGCATTTGCCCCTGACCATGGGGGTGTCAGGGACCGTGGCACTGCTCCAAGGAGTACGGGGTTTTGCCTAATGACGAGTTCTTACTGCTTTGGTTTCTGAGGAGCAGCATGGGTAGGGCCTTTGGGATTTGTGAACCAAACGACCTTGTGCCCCACTTTATTAAAATCTTAAACAATGGGTCCGTGTTGTTCACTCAACACATCTGTACTGTTGTTTGTTACATGCTGGAGAAGGTACCAATTGAGAAATAACCCTAACTTGCTGGAAACCCCAACTGGTTTCAAAAAAAGAAAGAAAAAGAAGTGCAGGGGCAGAGAGAGGGACAGGGACATGTCCCCAGGTTAGGGTTACATGCTTTGTGGTCAAGGTATTCCCAGAGGGACACTGGCACCTGAGAAAATTATGTTTGGGGGACTGGCATGGTGGTACAGCAAGCTAATCCTCAGCCTTGTGGCACCAGCATTCCATATGGTCGCTGGTTTGTCTCAGCTGCTAGAGTTCTGACCCATCCCCCTGCATAAGGCCTGGGAAAGCAGCAGGGGGATGGCCTGAGTCCTTGGACCCATGTACCTACATGGGAGACCCAGAAGAAGGTCCTGGCTCCCAGCTTTGGATCAGCTCAACTCTGATTGATGCAACCATCTGGGGAGTCAATTAGCAGATAGAAGACCTCTGCATCTCTCCTCTCTGTAAAATCTGCTTGTCAAATAAAAATTAATCTTTAAAAAATGATACTTGAATGGTAAGTATATCTGGGGCACATACAACGTTATTCTATGCACTGTTCAGGAGCCAGTAAAACCCTTCCAAAGGCGAGAAAACCCACCGCGGATTGCTTTCTTCCTCCACCTCCCTTTCCCTTCCCCCTAAACCCCAGGAAAGCCGAGCAGGAGTGTCTCCCATCCTGCACATGCTCATCAGAGTGCTTCTCTGGAAGGGATAAGCCCATCTGCACACACAGGCACAGACTCATGTTGTTAATGCCCACAAAATGGGAATTGTGGGCACAGGAAACAGATGTCACATTCAGTCTCTGAGCCCAGACCTTTCATTACTTTCCTTTTCCTTTTCTTTTTTTTTTATTTTTTTAGTCTTTTTAAAGATTTATTTATTTATTTTTATTGGAAAGGCAGATATACAGAGAGGAGGAGACACAGAGAGGAAGGTCTTCCATCCGCTGATTCACTCCCTAAGTTGCTGCAAAGGCCAGAGCTGAGCTGAGCTGAATCCAGGAACCAGGAGCCAGGAGCTTCTTCTGGATCTCCCACACCGATGCAGGGTCCTAAGGCTTTGAACCATCTTCAACTGCTTTCCTAGGCCACAAGCAAGGAGCTGGATGGGAAGCAGGGCTGCCGGCATACAAACTCAACTGGGACTCCTATGGGACCCTGGGTGTGTAAAGCAGGGACTTTAGCTACTAGGTTACCACGCCAGGATCTTTCATTCCTTTTCAACATATTTTACTTGAAAGGCAGAGAAACAGAGAGGGAACTCAATCTATTACCTGCTGCTTCACTCCCAAAGTGCCCATACCAGTTGGGACCAAGCTGGGTGGAAGTCAGTAGCTCAGAACTCAATACAAATCTCTCACACAGGTGGCAGGAGCCCAAAGGCTCAGGCCAGGTCCACATTGCACATCTGGAATGCCTGGTTTGAGTCCCAGCTTCTTTTCCAGGTGCATGCCAATACAGGATCCTGAAGAGATCATCTGTTCTTTATTTCTTCTTCTTTTTTTTTTAATTGTTAACTATTTATTTTTATTTGAAAGGCAGATTTACAGAGAGAAGGAGAGACAGAGAGATCTTCCATCTGTTGGTCTACTCCACAAATGGCTGCAACACCCAGAACTGGGTCTGGTCTGAAGCCAGGATCTAGGAACTTCCTCTGGGTCATCCATGTGGGTGCAAGGGCCCAAGGCCTCGGGTCATCCTCTGCTGCCTTCCCAGGCCTTTGGCAGGGAGCTGGTTTGAAAATGGCCTGCCAGCACCACAGGGGGAGGCTTAGCTTCATATACCCTGAGATCTTCATTCTCTTGATATTAGTTCCAAAGAAGATCACACATTACTGGTCAAGGAAGAAAACATTTTTACTGCAAAATGGGCAGCATACTGGGAGTTCCAAAATAGGATTCCAGCTCATCTTGGCAGTAGGCAGAGGGTCTGAAATAAGACTTCAGCCCACCCAGGCAGTGTGGTCTTCCTTCCTTCCTTCCTTCCTTCCTTCCCTCCTTCCTTCCTTTCACAGAGACTTGCTCTGAGGGGGCTGTGTCTAATAGATGTGGATGATGATAAAGGGGGAACCACTCCTTTCCTGTGGCCTGGGAAAGCAGCAGAGGTAGAGGATGGCCCAAAGTCTCAGGATCCTGGACCTGTGTGTAGGAAACCTAGAAGAAACTCTTGGCTCCTGGCTTCAGATTGGCTCAGCTTTGGCTGGTATAGCTGCTTGGGGAGTGAATCAGCAAATGAAGATCTTTCCCTTTGTCTCTTCTCTCTGTAACTCTGACTTTCAAAAAAAAAATAATAATAAAGCTTTTTAAAAAAATTGTACCCTGTCACCTAACAGATCCTGGCACTTAGTACATCTGTGGGCTCACACTTTCAGGCTTGACTTTCTAACTTGAAATTAGGACAACATCTCCAACAACTTTAGCATGAACAGGATGTGTGCCCTAGCTTCCTCTCTCTCTCTCTCCCACTCACACACAGTACACAGTAACACTGATTCTCGGAATACCAGACATTCCAGAGGTGCCCTCTCTTCTGAATCCTTCTTCATTACAAAGAAGAGGCAGATACATCAGAGCACCATCTACCTGCTTAAAACAGGACCAGAGGGAAGGCACAGAAGCTCAGTGGTCTTGCCTGCCTCTGGCCTGCATCAGTAGCCACACAAGTAGCAACTGGGAATGACAACAGTGATGGGAAAGTTAGAGGTCACCAGAGGACCACAATATTAGTTAGGCTCCCACCGGAGTGTCCCCAGCAGGCCTTCAACTAGCCGGTTGAGAGACTTCCAGTGTCACATCAATGCTTCTCACCTTTGAATAGTTCTGACCACACTTGATCAGCTTCAGAACTTCTGTTCTGCCAGGGCCCCTGTGTTACAGCCTGGTTTACTGAGATTAGTCAGAAACGTGTGTGTCCTCAACTAGTTCTCAATCCAGCCACAGAAAAAGAAAGAGATGTGAAGGATACTCATGATTCAATGACAGGAAGGAATGAACTCTACAAGGGAGGTAGCACTAAGAAGAACTAAGCCTGAAAGCAGACATCCAGACATAGACACTAACCAGTTAGGCAGCAGCTGCAAACCTCCATGCACTCCAGTGCCTAGTCTGTGTCAGGCGCTATGCTGAACTCTGGGAATGGAGCAGGAATAATGCAGACACTTCTGTTGTGTGGAGCTTTGGTAAAAACTGGATGGTAGATGTTAAAACTGGACTGAATGTTTGTGTCCCCAAATATTCCTATGTTTAAGTCTCAACCCCCAGTGCAGTAGTGTTTGGAGATATGGCTTCTGAGGAACAGATTTATATTCAAAGAAGTCATGAAGGTACCTGGGCTGGTGTTTGCTCCAGCAGTCATGATGCAGGTTAAAATGCATCCTATACTGGATTGCCTAAATTTCTAGCTCTGGCTCTTGACTCCAGCTTCCTGCCAATGCAGACCCAGGGAGGCCACAGTGATAGGTCCAGCTTGGGTCCCCACTCATCCACATAGAAAACCTGGGTTGTGTTCCAGGCTCATGGTTCTTCTGATCTTCATTCAGCATTCATTGTTGTTGGCATTTGCAAAGTAAAGAAACCAATGGAAACTCACTCTTTCTGCTCAAAGAAAAGAAAAAGTGTGTGTCTGTGTGTGTGTGTACATGTGTGAGTGCCAATGGAGTAGGCTGTTTCTACCGGCAGCACCAGCTTCACACACTGACAGTGCTTTGTGTTCTAGCTGCTTCCCTTCTTTTTTTTTTTTTTTAAGATTTATTTATTTTTATTACAAAGTCAGATATACAGAGAGGAGGAGAGACAGAGAGAAAGCTGCTTCCCTTCTGATCCAGCTCCTTGCTATGGAAAAGCAGCAGAAGATAGTTCAAGCCCTTGGGCTCCTTCACCCCTCTGGAAGACTTAGAAGCTTCCGGCTTCAGCCAAGTCCCGCTTTGGCCATGGCAGCCACTGAGGAGTGAACCAGTATATGGAAGATTCTGTGTATGTGTGTGTGTGTGTGTGTGTGTGTAACCCTGCCTTTAAAGTTAAAATAAAATTATAAAACAATTATCTTTAAAAAGGAAAAATAAGGGAAAGGAAGGTAAGGCTTTGATCCAACAGAATTAGTATCATTGTAAAAGAAGTCAGAAAACCCACCTCACACATATCATTTTCCTATCCTCCCCCCCATCACACAAGACCACATAAGGATACAAGAAGGGGGTCACATACAGGCCTGGAAGAGGAACCAGAAACCAATTGAACTGGCACCTTGATCATGGGCTTGTTTTTTTTTTTTAAGATTTATTTATTTTTTATTACAAAGTCAGATATACAGAGAGGAGGAGAGACAGAGACGATCTTCCATCCGATGATTCATTCCCCATGTGGCCACAATGGCCGATGCTATGCCAATCCGAAGCCAGGAGCCAGGAACCTCCTCCAGGTCTCCCACACGAGTGCAGGGTCCCAAGGCTTTGGGTCGTCCTCGACTGCTTTCCCAGGCCACAAGCAGGGAGCTGGATGGGAAGTGGGGCTGCTGGGATTAGAACCGGCATCCATATGGGATCCCGGTGCATTCAAGGGGAGGACTTTAGCCGCTAGACCACCATGTTGGGCCTGGTCAGGGGTTTCTAGCCTCCAAAGCAATAAGAAAAAAACTGTCACACAGCCTGAGCTGACTGGGAATGACTTAAATGAATGTGACAAGTGCTGTGAAAATGAATGACCCAGTGAGTCATAAAGGACTGTCAGGGAAGGCCTCTCTGCTAAGGGAAACATAAACAGAGACCTGGGTAAATCAGGAAGGAGAGGTTGGGGTTACATAGGGCAAAGCATTTCAGGCAGCAGTCACAGAAAATGCAAAGATCTTGAGATCTCTGGGATGTGATAGGACACAGTAATGGAGACAGTACGGCTGTGAAAGAACAGCCAAAGGTAGAGAAAAGGCGAGAGAGACAGCAGAGCTAGATCACATGGGCCTTAGAGGGCTGCTACTGAGAGTGTGGACCAGTGCCAATCTGCACATTTTACTACTGTCCTTGCAGAAAATGAATGTGAAAGGCAAGGAGTATACAGACATTCTTGAAAAAATTAAATCAAAAAAGGCTGGTGAACTCATGCTTCCAGATTTCAAAACATACTATAAAATGCATAATCTGGGTCTGGCATGATAGTTCAACTGGCCAATCCTCCCTCTTCAAATGCCATGATCCTATAAGGGCTCCAGTTCATGTCCTAGCTATTCTACTTTCAATCAAGCTCCCTGCTTGTGGCCTCAGAAAGCGGTGGAGGATGGCTCAGCAACTTGGGACCCTGCACCTGCGGGAGACCTGGAAGAAGCTCCTGGCTCCAAATCAGCTGAGCTCTGGATACTGTGGCCATTTGGGGAGTGAACCAGCAGATGGAAGATCTTTCTCTCTGTCTGTCCTCTCTGTAAAAATTTTCCTTTCCAATAAAAATAAATTAAAATTTGGAAAAGAAATTGCATAATCAAAATTGTGTGATACTGATGCAAAGACAGATATAGATACTTATGGAATCAAATAGAGATCTTAGCATCTTGACTCCCACGGCCAGTGTTGGGGCTCAGGATATTCCAAGCAAAGCCCAAAGGTGAAGTAAACTGAACCGATAAAGCAAGGCAGAAATGTATCCCACAGAAAGAAGGAAGTGAGGCAAGGAGAGGCAGATGGGTTGACAGAAGCAAGGGGTTCACTTCCACATTATTCTTTGTGGCCAACTGTTTGGTGTAATGTTAAAGATTTTATGCTGAAAGTGTAGGATATTGTGGTCATAGGACTTTCTTCTGAGCCCAAATCAGTTTCCTTGTAGCTTCCTCTTTTATTCTGTTACTGTTGTCATCTGGGACTAAACACAAATACTAATTCCTTCCTTCTACAATAACTCAAGTTCTTGTTCTTTTTTTTTTGTTGTTAAAATATTTATTTATATTGAAAAGGACTTTAGCTGATAGACCACCGTGCTAAGCCCAGAAATAAATAAATCTTAAAAAAAAAAAAAAAAGCAAAAGGAGACTCGGCATGAGGCATTGACTCAACTGGCTAATCTTCCACATCCAGGTGCCCAAATCTCATGTGGGCGCTGATTTGTGTTCCAGCTGCCCCACTTACATGTATGTATGTATGCTCCACTTATATATACCAATGGGTGTTGCAGTCCAGCCTGGTTCTGCCAAGCACATACTCAGCCCTCGCATAAACCAGTGGGAGCTGCAGCCTAGTTGGAGTGACCCGCAATAACCCCCACCAGGCCCGCTCCCTACCCTGGTTTGCCAATATGTGTAGCCAGGAGCTTCTTCTGGGCCTCCTACTTGGGTGCAAGGTCCCAGGGCTTTGGGCAGTCCTTGACTGCTTATCTAGGTCACAGGCACTCCTGGTGACCACAGGGAGCTGGAAGGGAAGTACAACAGCTCCCATATGCACTGGCTTCCATATGGGATCTTGACCCATGCAAGGTGAGGACTTTAGCCACTACGCTTCCATGACAGGATCTACCTTGAAATTCTTATAGGAATCTAAGTTGATTTCTTTGTATAAAATGACAACTTTCTACAGACACAAAACACGCAAATAACCTCAGGAAAGAAGAACAGAACTTGGAGACTCATACATCCTGATTTCAAAATGCATTGTGAAACAATGGTTAGCAAGACAGTGTGACAGTAACATAAGCATAAACATAGAGACCTGATAGAATGGAGGTCAGAATTCAGAAATAAACCTGGATTTATGGAAAGCTGATCTTGACAAGCAATAGAGACACTAGTCTTTTCAACCAATGGCTTAGGATCACCTGGGCATTCACAGGCCACGCATGATCTGGGATCTTCAGTTCATACACAAGCATTTATTCAGAGGCAGGCATCAGGCACAGCAGTCTAGACGACACTTCTGGTGACCACAGGCCACATCAGAGGGCCTGGATTTGGATTCCAGCTCTGCTCCTGATTCCAGGTTCCTGCTAACACACACCCTAGCAAACAGCAGGTGACGCCTGAAGTAGTCAAATCCTTGGCACCCACATTGAAGATACAGGTTGAATTTGGGGCCTCTGGCATTGGCCTAGTGCAGCATCCACTGTTGCAGGCATTTGAGGTGGTAAGCCACTGGATGGAAGATCTCTCTCCCTCCTTTTAAATAAATAGAAAATTTTAAAAGTGTTTTTCACTAACTCAAATGAGTTACTAACTTAAAATAGAAGAATCAAAATGATCAGGATCTCGAAAGAAAATGTAGAGGTTAGTATTGGTGACTCTGATTTGGCAATGGATTCTTAAATATGGCACCCTAAGTTTGAGCAACAAAAGAAAAAAATAATAAATTGGACTTTCTGTATGTCACAAAGTAATGATTGCGACGGACGGGCTCGGCCGGGAGCAATCAGTCCGACGGGAACAGGACCCCGGGAACGGTGGGCATGATAAGTGAAAGAAGTCAGATCCTAAGGCTTCCATTCTGTGCTGGTTCTTTCATGTAATATTTCCATTACAGGCAAATTCCTACTGCCAGAAAAGCAACTGACCCAAGACCAGTTCTAGCGGTGGCACTGGGGTTGACAATTGCTGATCCCAGTATATCCTCTAGCTCCAGGGTTGCAAGGAAGTGTAGCTTAGGGCTTTTCTTTTCAATGCTGTTTTTTCAACTCTCATACACAAATATACATTTATACACAAACACAGTAAGTATAATTTATCTAAGATAAAATAATTAGATACTAACTGGCTTTAAGAAGATGGTGACAGAAATATTTCTTCTTTTAGAGACTTATTTATTTTTTTCCTCTCATTTAAATAAATAAATATTTTTAAAAGATATTTATTTATTTTATTTGAAAGGCAGTTACAGAATGAGGAGAGACATAGAGGGAGACCCTTCCATCTGCTGGTTCACTTTTCAAATGGCCACTATAGCCAGAGCTGAAGCCAGGAGCCTAGGGGTTCCTCTGGGTCTCCTGTGTGGGTATAGGGCCCCAAGGTCTTAGGCCATCCTCCACTGCATTCTTTCCCAGGCCACAAGCAGGGAGCTGGATGGGAAGTCAAGGAACTAGGCCTCCAACTGGAACTCATAAGGGATGCCAGTGCCACAGGTTGAGAATTAGCTGGTTATGCTACCACATGGGCCCCATTAAACTTTTTAAATATAAATATATACTGAAATAGGAAAAAATAAAAGAATGCCTGATAATTGCCCCAAAAGCCTCCACTGGGAGTGTGGAAGGGAACAAAGGAAAGAGACTGGCCATATTTGCTCATTGTTGCAGCTGGGTATCAGAGGTTACCACATTACTCTATTCATTGTGCAACATGCTTGAAAGTTTTTGCTAAAGGAGAAAAACAGAAGGGATTCTATGCAATGCGGTTAGTCAGAAAAGAAGGAACTGCCACCTACCTTACTATAATGGCTCTGGGGCCCTCCAGCAAGGGAGGTAAAGGATTCAGAATGATCTGAGAAGAGGCCACCGGTACAGTGAGGGCAGCTCAGTCCCCTCAATTCTCACCTCAGCATTTCTCTCATCCTTCAGCCAGGGTGGAGTCAAGTGAGAAGTGCCTATGTTCACCAGGGTTCTCCAAGGTCCAAGGACACAGTGCTAATAAGATGTGCACATAGACAAGTACAAAAAGAGTTTTTTTTTTTTTTTTTTACTCATGCAGTAATGATTGCTGTGAAAGCTGAAGTCTGCAGGGTGAACCAGAAGGCTAGATCCCCAGGATAGCCAAAGCTGCAGTTTCCCGGTGAAGGCAGACAGAGCTGACGCTGCCAACGAAGGCTAATCATTGTCTGCTGTACATATTTCTGCTCAGGGTGTTTTTGCTGCATCCGGGCTCTTAACTGCTTGAATGAAGCCACTCACATTAAGGAGCATAATCTACTTTATTCAACATCCACCAACTTCCATATTAATCTCATTCAAAACAACCTTATAGACACATATAGAAGAATGATTGACCAAGTATCTGGGCCACTCCTGACTCATCCAAGCTGACATAAAAAAAATATTACTCCCCCCCACCCGTGTCTCACACACGTTCACTGCCATAGGGGGTGCATTCAGAAGCGCCTCTTCGGAGAGGCAGGACACCAGGTCAACGCAGGTAAGGAAATGGGGATAGTGGATAGGGAGGAGTGGTTGTGGTAGTGTTATAGGGTGTGGGCAGGACTTAGGAACCTAGACTTAGTTGATACCAAAGCCATATTTTTTTGGTCCTGGGAAGATCTGGAGCAACACACTCCTGTAGAGGCCAAATATGGGCACCGGTTCTAATCCCAGTGGCCCCGCTTCCCATCCAAGCTCCTGCTTGTGGCCATCGAGGACGGCCCAAAGCCTTGGAACCCTGCACCCACGTGGGAGACCCAGAAGAAGCTCCTGGTTCCTGGATTTGGATTGGCACAGCTCTGGCTGTTCTGGCCATTTGGGGGAGTGAATCATCGGACAGAAGATCTTCCTTTCTGTCTCTCCTGCTCTCTGTATATCTGACTTTCCAATAAAAATAAGTAAATCTTAAAAAAAAAAAACAAATAAATGTTCTCGCAGGTGAGCCCAAAGACCTGGGCCAGGCCTCACTGAATCCCCTAGTCCCTCACAAGCCTCACCGAATCCCCCAGTCCTGGGGCTCATGAGCCCAGCACCCACCTCGCAGGTGGGCCCAAAGACCCAAGCCAGGTGACCCAAACTCTGCGGGAACCCCACCCTGAAGGTGGGCCCCAGGACTGAAAATAAATCTTTAAAAAATTATGTAGGGCCCGGCGTGGTGGCGCAAGTGGTTAAAGGTCCTCACCTTGCACGCCCGGGATCCCATATGGGCGCCGGTTCTAATCCCGGCAGCCCCGCTTCCCTTCCAGCTCCCTGCCTGTGGCCTGGGAAAGCAGTCGAGGACAGCCCAAAGCTTTGGGAACCTGCACCCGCGTGGGAGACCCGGAGGAGGCTCCTGGCTTCGGATCGGCATAGTATCGGCCCGTTGCGCTCACTTGGGGAGTGAATCATCGGACGGAAGATCTTCTTCTCTGTCTCTCCTCTCTGTATATCCGCCTTTCCAATCAAAAAAATAATAAAAATAAATCTTAAAAAAAAAATTATGTATCAATTTGCAAAATGATTCAATTCAAGTAGCCAGTTCCATTAATGTGTTTTGTGAAAGTATAGCTAGCTTTATATTAACTTCCAAATGGCAAGTCTGCATATATGTTTAAATTATAATTGACAGGTAATAAACTTAGGATAGGAAAATAAATCAAATTTTTAAAGATTTATTTATTTGTATTGCAAAGTCAGATATACAGAGAGGAGGAGAGACAGACATGATCTTCCATCTGATGATTTGGTGTTGCCAATCCGAAGCCAGGAGTCAGGAACTTCCTCTAGGTCTCCCCCATGGGTGCAGGGTCTCAAGGCTCTGGGCCGTTCTTCACTGTTTTCCCAGGCCATAAGCAGGGAGCTGGATGGAAAGTAGGGCTGCTGGGATTAGAACTGGTGCCCATCTGGGATCCTGGCACTTTCAAGGCGGGGACTTAAGCCACTAGGCCATCATGCCAGGCCTGGAAAGTCAGATTTAAAGAGAGAAGGAGATAGAGAGAGAAAGTTCTTCCATCTGGTTCATTCCCCAAGTGGCCACAATGGCCGGAGCTGAGCCAATCTGAAACCAGGAGCTTCTTCTGGGTCTCCCACAGGGGAGCAGGGTCCCAAGGCTTTTTTGCCCTTGACCGCTCTCCTAGGCCACAAGCAGGGAGCTGGATGGGAAGTGGAGCCACCAGGATACAATCTGGTGCCCAAATGGGATCCTGACACATGCAAGACGAGGATTTTAGGCACTAGGTTACTGTGCCAGACCCAGAAATCAATTTTTCAAAACTATACACATTGTTCACTAAAACTATCTATAGAGGTGAATAAAAGAAAACTGTTGTTACCACAATAATTTCTTTTTTTCTAAAGATCTATTTATTTTCATTACAAAGTCAGATATAGAGAGCAGGAGAGACAGAGAGGAAGATCTTCTGTCCGATGACTCACTCCCCAAGTGAGCGCAACGGCCAATGCTATGCCGATCCGAAGCCAGGAGCCAGGAGCTTCTTCTGGGTCTCCCACACGGATGCAGGGTCCCAAGGCTTTGGGTCGTCCTCAACTGCTTTCCCAGGCCACAATCAGGAAGCTGGATGGGAAGTGGAGCCGTCGGGATTAGAACCGGCACCCATATGGGATCCCAGCGTGTTCAAGGAGAGGACTTCAGCCGCTAGGCCACGCCACTGGGCCCACAATAAATTTTTTTTTTGAATTTTATTTTTGGTGATGTTTACAAAGTTGAGAAGGGTGTGTACCTATATGGGCGGACCACTTATTAGGGTGGGGAAGACTGAGGTATGGGCAAAAGTGGATGAGACAATGGTTTTCATTTTTTTTCTTCCTGTATCTGGGGAAAAATGGAAAGATAATTTTTTATTTTAAAATATATTTATTTTTATTGGGAAGGCACATTTACAGAGAGGAGAGCCATAGGGAAAGATATCCATCTGTTTGTTCACTTCCCAAATGGTCACACTGGCTAGAGCTGAGTCAATCCAAAGCTAGGAGTTTCTTCCAGGTTCCCCATGTGAGTGTAGGCTTTGAGCCATCTTCTACTGCCCCCTGGGCAACAAGCAGGGAGCTGGATCAGGAAGTAGAGCCCCCAGGACACAAACCAATGCCCATATGAGATCCCAGCGCTTGCAAAGGGAAGGTTAGCCAACTGAGCCATTGCGCCATGCCCTACCATGATACTTTTTGAAATTATGCAATCATAATATGTAATTATGAATGATTCCTCGTTTTAGGTATTTTTGTAACAACAACAGAAAATAAATTAAGACATCTTTTAAGGTCACCCTTGTGATGTAAAAGCAAGTGGAAGCTACAACCACAGTGAGCAGATGGCCCAAGCGGTGAACGAGGCCACCAGGAACCTCAAGATTGGCCTGAATCACTCAGGAAGCTCAGGCCAGCAGAACCTCCTTGACCTCAAGTGTCTTCCTAGAATCACTTGTCCTGCCTGTGACAGCTGCCACTGCTGTGGCACAGTCATGCTCACTTTTACTATCAGCAAATAGTCACTCGTTCCTGGTGTTTGTCCAACAGACCCAGGCTGGACAGGCACAGCTGACTGTGGCTCCCCACCCCTAGGAGCTTGCTCTCTAGGATCCAAAGACCAGCACTGCAGGGATGGAAAGGCCTGATGGTTTGTGTGCCTCACAGTTTGTGGCTGGAGTACAACCTACCACCTGGACCTCAGCCCCAATGCACTGCATGTCACCACATACCCAAAGTGACCTGGGCAAGGGCATGACCTCTCTCAATCTGTCCTTTGTTCAACTCCAGGCAGTGTGCTGTAGGTTTCTGACTCTAGAAATTTCCACGTTAAACTCCTAACTACCAGTGTGTCTCATAGGAGGTGGGGCCTCCAGGAGATGGTTAAGTTATGAAGGCTATATTATCAGGAATGGGATTCGTGTCTTGCAACGAGACCAGGAAATGCATGTCTTGGTGCAGCAGGTTAAGGGCATCACTTGGGACACCTCTATCCCATGTTGGAGTGCTGGTCCCAGCTGCTCCATGCTTCTGAATTAAGCTTCCTGCTAATTCAGGAAGTTGGAACCAGCATAGGATGGCTCAAGTGCTTGAGCCCCGGCCAATCACATGGGAGATCCAAATTAATTTGGCTTCAGCCTCTCTCAGCACTTCATGCTGCAGGCATTTGGGGAATGAGTCATCAGATGGAATGCAGTTCTTTCTCTCCTTGTGTTGCTCTTTCACATAGATGATGATATACATTTAAGAAATTAAAAATAGGCAGTTATTTGAACCAACTTTTCTCTGAAGATAGGATGGCCAACAAACGTGTATCAAGGGGCGTCAGTGGTATTTAAGCATCGGTAGTTAGTATCAGTGATAATTAAGGAAATGCTCATCAAAACCATAATGAGTTATCCTGCTGTACCCTTGCTGGGGTGGCTAGAGTCCAGAAAAGAAAAACAACAAGCATAGGGACAATGCGGAGAAAACTGAAATCTGATGTGTTGCTTGTGGGAATATAAAGCGATGTAGGACTATGCATGACCCAGCAATCCCACTTCTAGTTATACAGCAGAAAGGAAAAGAGGTATTCTAACAGACACTTGTATATGAATGCTCACAGCAACACCAACCATCACAGTCCAAGAGTGAAAACAACCCAAATCCCTTTTGGATGAACAAAATATCTCACAGCCATACAATAAAGCAGCACTCCATAAATACCATAGCCATATCAAAGAATGAACCTCACCAACCACTAGATAAAGAAGATCATATAGGGTCCAGCGCAGTAGCCTAGTGGCTAAAGCCACTTCATGACCCAGCTGCTCCACTTCCTATCCAGCTCCCTGCTTGTGGCCTGGAAAAGCAGTCGAGGACGGCCCAAAGCTTTGGGACCCTGCATCCATGTGGGAGACCCAGAAGAAGCTCCTGGCTGCCGGCTTTGGATCAGCTCAGATCCAGCCATTGTGGCCACTTGGGGAGTGAATCAGCAGACAGAAGATATTTCCCTCTGTCTCTCCTCTCTGTAAATCTGACTTTCCAATAAAAATAAATAAATCTTTTTAAAAAAAGATCATATGTTGATGATCCCATTTCCATGAAATACCCACTAGAAGTAAATCAACAGAGGCAGAAGGTCTGTTAGGGTTTGCTCAGGCTGAGGAGGAGGTGACCATGGTGACGGTGGCATGCATCTGTGAAAACACTAAGAGTCACTGAATAGCACATTTTCGCTGAGTGGACTCTACAGTATATGAATTACATCTCAATAAACCTGCAATCTTGAAAAGACTGCTTTTTACAGACACATATCAGAAATGGATTTTCTGTTGAGGATAGAACAAAAAAATGAGATTGGCCAGGAGCTGGTCATTGCTGAAGCTGGGTACTTGGAGAGTCAGTCATTACACTATTCCTTCAACTGTTACAGATGTTTAGAATTTAAATGGGGGGGGGGAAAAAAAGCAGCTTTATGCAGTGTTTCCTGTGGAGACAGCGAACTGTCACTTTCCTTGACAGCTTACGGCCCAGAGCCACTCCAGCCCTCAAACTGGGACATGAATTATTGAGGGGAATCTAAGAGGCAAGACGTCACAGAGGGTGGAAAGGAGGCGAGTGCAGGTGCTAGCTTCAGCTGGGCAGCTCTGTCTCCTCCAGGGCCCTTCGCCATGCTGACTGTGGTGGTACAAGTGGAGCTGGGCAGTGAATCAGGTAAGGAGCCTGCTGGTGTGTGCTCAGAGAGGCACAGACCAGGAGCCGTGCTGAGTCAGCCCGGGCTGGGCGCTGCAGCTCTGCTCCACTGAGAGTTGATATGCAGCCCACCTCCCTTAGGCCCTGAGGCCTGCACCCCCACACTCCTTCTGGAGGGGCCCAGGAGCCTCCATCTGCTTCAGCCGGGGACTCCAGAGACTCAGGTAGAAAGAGACTCAGGATGGGGGAGGTGCAGGGAGGGGCAGGGGAAGAGGGAATGACATTGCTGACCCTGGCCTCGCCGACAGGGGCAAAGCTTCATCTTTGACAGTCTTGGGGACTGATGGTGCTCAGGTAAGAGGTCTACAAGGGTGATGGGAGAATGAGAAGCGGGCCGCTCAGTCTCTGGGTCCCTGGGGTGGTTGCATCCACACCAGCCCCTTTGCTCTGAGGAGGATGGGACGGGGCATGTGAGCAGGTAAACTGTGCCTGTGTCTCCCTGCAGTTGGCATGGCAGGAGCTGCTGGCACAAGTCCAGCCCTTGCTGGGCTCCGTGGGCCAAGGGTACAGCGTGGCCCTGTTGCTTCAGGGTCAGGAAGCCCAAGCACCCCAACTTGTGCCTCAGGTGAGATTCAAGGCAGCCACCAGGATACAGGCCTCATGCGGTGGAGGTCTTGATTTTTCCAATATATTTAAGATATTCTCCTTCGACCTCCTCCCGGCTGGACAGCACATTTCTCCTCTCTGGCTCCTATGAACTCTGGTCTGTAAAGAACATCTTTCAGGGTCTGCTTACTATCAGGGAAGGTGAGCAGCTGGGGCTGAGAAGAGGCAGAGGTGCACATGGATCAAATGTGCAGGTCTAATGCTCATGGTTTTTGGTCATAGTAATAATCCCAAACTTGGAAAGCTGCCTTGGGCCCTTGCTATTGGCTTCTGCCCTACAAACACCAGTGGAAGCACTGGGAAAGTTCACTTCCCATGAAATGTTAGGGAGAGAGCTGGAGCTACTTCTGTTCTGGATGCCAGGTCCCCAGTAATCCACACAGGGCCTGATGCAGACGTTCCCACTCAGGCAATGTTGAAGTTCATCTGACGCTTAGGCCCCTATAGGTCCCCTTCTCCACTCTAGCTGTTGCAGATGCTGTTTGAAGAAGTTCAGGCCCTGAGCCACTCGGACACTATGCTCAGCATGCTTAGTCTGGTACAGGTGAGACCCTTGGGGGAGTATAGAGCAGGCCTTGGGAAGGCAGGGCCCTGGTGACCCTGCAGAAGGGACTTGTGGGTAGCCAGAAGAGCTTTTGCCCAGCCCCTGCTTTGCCGTCCTGGGGTTTCCTCTTACTGGACTGGGAAAAGGTTGACTCCTGGATTTCCTCAAGGGGGGATCCTGTGAGCAAAAGGGAGGGGAAGGGCTCAGCTTGGACCAGGAATGCTTGTGTGATCCCAGCTCAGCCCTCATGGGATGGCCCAGGACCTGCTCTCTCTGGCAGAAGAGAACCTATCAGTGCTCAACGTGGCCCCTCTGGGTTTGTGAGTATCTGGGGGCTTCTCAGGGTGTGAGGGTGCTTGTCTTGAGGCAGGGTTGCACCCTGCAAGCCAAGCCCTTGGAGCCTTCTGCCTGCTGTCATTCAGAGGAAGGAAGCTCTGAGCCTTGGCGGAAAGGGGAGGGATGTGCTCCCAGGACTCAGTATCCCTACCTGTAAAATGGGGAGCAATTTCTACTGTCTCATTGCCCTTACTGGGCAGGTCACAGAAGGGGAAAAAATATGGTGAAAAGGAATGGTTTTTAAGGGAGGTATGCTGAAGCTACAGCCTTTGGAAGGAATCTTACAGGCTCTGGGGACCTCATGGGCTCCCCAGGGAGATGCTTGAGGGGACTGGACAGAGCCTTGGCACTCAGGAGCTGAGCTTCTTTCCCTTTCCTCCAGGGTGGTGGAAGGTGCTAAGGAAGTGGAAGTGACTGACTCGAGAGCTGCCTCTGAGCTGTACTTGCAGGCCACAGGGGCTGAGGGCAGGTGAAGACACCAGGGCACCTGTTCCCTGTCACTGCTCACCTGCCAGGCATTTGCCCTCTGACTCCCTTCTCTTTCACAGGGCTCATTCTCTTCTTACTGTCACCATGTCCTGCCAGGGGTCTGACCCCATGCAGGGATGTACCACCCAGGGTGTGTGGCGAGGAGCCTTGCGGATCCTACAGCTGCCAGGAGCTCCGTAAGTCTAAGGAGGCCTTCTGACGGCATGGGGGCTAGCTGGGGACTAAAGCGTGGATGTAGAGGCCCAGGGCAGCATCAAAGTCTCTCCTAACCTCAGTTCTGACAGTTGAGGGTGCCCCAGAGCCCAGGTCAACGCCATCTGCGAGCAGCCTATGCAGCAAACGACAACTGGGGAGAATTAGAGGAACCTTAAAATAAACATGCTTCCCATGACCACTTTCTCATATGCTCATAAGCATATCAAGGGAAATTCGCAAACATTGTCTTCAATTTTTTTTGCCTGATTTTTAAATTTTCATTTAAAAAATATTTTTAGCCACTTATGATTAGACTAAAAATGTGAAAGAAAATAAATTTCCAAAACCATATCATGTTTCATTATATACCTCAGTTTGCAAATTAATTTGACATTATTTTCTACCACCATTTCTCATTTTCATAACTTCTGAGCCTTGAGCAAAGGACAGAAAGTAAAGCATGAAGTCATGGTTACTTGGCGTTTTCTATCTTGGTTTGGGAAACTAGAAGGAAAAAAAAAGGAGTGGGAGAAGAGAACCCTAAATTCAGACTATAGTTTCATCTTTATTCAAATGAATAATTTTGGAGCCCTTAGTACATTCACAATGTTGTATGTCAGTCACCACTAATTTTAGAACATTTTCTTGACCCCATGATTCCATTTGCAAGCATTCCTGAGCCTGCCTCCTAATCCCAGTCCAAAGCAATCAATAATTCATTCTATGTCTATAGATTTACCCATTCTGGGCTTTTCATATAAATGGAATCATACAGCTTGAGCTTCTTTTTACTTAGCCTAATGTTTTCAAGTTCATCCATGCTGTAGCATCGTAATTTCACTTAAAATTTTTATTTAGGGGCCAGACCAGTGTGGAAGCATATCAGACTAATCTCCACCTGCAGTACCAGCTTCTTGTATGTATGCTGGTTCTAGTTCTGGCTACTTCTCTTCCAATCCGACTCTTTGCTTATGGCCTGGGGAAACAGCAGAGGATCAGCTGAGTCCTTGGAACCCTGCACCCATGTGGGAGACCAGGAAAAACTTCCTGGCTCCTGGCTTTGGATCAGCTCTGCTTTACCTGTTGCAATCATTTGGGGAGTGAACCAGCAGATGAAAGATCTTCCTGTCTCTGTCTCTCCTTCTGTTTGTAGCCTTTTAGATAAAAAATATTTTAAAAGGTTTAATATAAAGTTGCAAATTTATCTACTGGTGCTCAACAGGTATTGGAAACAGTGAACCCTTCTGTCAGAGAGTGTGATTCTGCCCAGTTTCTTTCCCCATCACTAGCAGACATCTCTCCTCCTTCTCTCTGGCAGAGACTGCCCCCTGCTGCAAGTATTGGCTGGTGAGGTTACTGGTGAGGAAGAGGAGGGCTCTCTGCCTTGGACTGTCTCATGGCTCCTGGAAGGAAACAACTACAGTGGCGTACTTCTTCATCTGGACCCCCAAGGTAACCTGGAGCAGGGTTCTGTGGGAGGCTCTGGGATCTGTCCTTAGGCCTGACATCCTATTATCCAATTATCCAATCAGCCCTAATTCCAATCACAACTGAGATATGGAGCAAAAGAGAGAGAGAGGGAGAGAAGGAGAGGGAAAGAGAGAAGGAAAGGAGATGGAGAGAGAGAGAACTTACAGGAGTTCAGGAAGGTCTCAGAGTGGATTGGATGCCAAAGTGTGGACAGGTCAAGGGTAATGATAAGAGGAACCCACCTACTTCACACTTGAGAGATGCTCTTCCCAAGGAATTTTGCACTGATTATCTTCAATTCTTGCCACAATCCCAACAAGTAGAGGCCTAATTTGCACATGAGGGAAAAGAGACAGGCTTACTTTATGGATGAGGGAAGAGAGGATCAGATACATTGGAAAATCAGTTGTTTGAAAAATGACAGATTTTTAAGAAATGGCAGTTGAGGCGTGGTAGCCTAGTGGCTAAAGTTCTCGCCTTGCACACACTGGGATCCCATATAGGTGCCAGTTCTAATCCCAGCAGCCCCACTTCCCATCCAGCTCCCTGCTTGTGGCCTGGGAAAGCAGTCAAGAATGGCCCAAAGCCTTGGGACCCTGCACCTACATGGGAGACCCAGAAGAGGCTCTGGGCTCCTGGCTTTAGATCAGCACACTTCCGGCCACTGTGGCCACTTGGGGAGTAAATCAACAGATGGAAGATTTTCTCTGTTTCTCTTCCTCTCTGTATATCTGACTTTCCAACTAAAAAATCTTAAAAAAAAAAAAAAAAAAAAAAAAAAGAAATGACAGTTGATCATTACGGAGAGTGTTAAGTTGCTTTCCTACATATATATATGCTTATACTGAAAAAAAAAAAAATCTGACCCTCTGTCTCTAAAAATCAACACACACATCTTCATTCAGCCAGTAAATTCTCAGGTATCACCATGGGCCAGGCTCCGCTGAAAGAGGAAGGTAAGTTGGGCAGCCCACACCCTCCGGGGCTGGCGTGTATATCTGAGGGGCCAGTTTGTACGTGACTCAGAGCATTGGCTTTAGCATCCACCAGACCTGGGCTTGAGCTCCAGCTCTGCCATTCACCAAGAAGGTATCCGATCTCTTGGAGCTTTAGTTACCTCATCTGGGAAATATGGAGGAAGGCAGGACAGATGAGAGCTGCCGCTTCACAGGAGTGTTGTCTGGATACAAAGGGTAACACAAGAATGACGAAAGCATGAGACTGTCGGCACACATGAAATTCTCACAGGAGTTAGATATTTTTATCAACAGTACCATTAATCAAAAGGCGCGACCAATAGTGTGCTTTGGGGTCCACAGGAAGTGATGATTTACTGAAGTCTTTCCTAACTAGGTATCTCCCTGACTTTGCTCCAGGCAGCTTTGTCTGGGGCCTTGGAAAGGAGGATGCAGGCAAAACAGGTGAGGCCTACCCTGTGGGATGCAGTGGAAGAGGCTCGAGCCCGCAGGGCTGGCCTGAAGACTCTGCGTTTAAGTCTCCTTGGGGACACCCTGACGAACAGTGGGCTTGGCCAGCTGGGCAGGGCACTGCGGGAGCTACAGGTGTGTATGGTCGGGCATGGGGGCACCCGGGGGGGCAGCCACAGCCAGAGCCGCTACGAATTCTCTTTCCATAGGTGATAAAGGCCTGCAGTCAGCACCTGAGAAACCAGACATTCAAAGGGGCTGGAGCGGAGACCGGGGGGCTCCTGGAATCACAGGTATTTTCCTCACCCAACTTCTTGGGAACCCGATTCGTGCATGCCTTCGTATCATGTGTTTGCACCACGCCATGAGGAGGAAATCACTCACTGATTTCCTGATTCCCCAACATTTACTAACCACCCGCTCTGCTGGGCACAGTCAGGTAAGTCTGCGAATTCCCTGTCCTGAGGTGCTTACTATTGCTTGGTATCACCAGGATCAGTGCTTTGAGAGGTTTATAAAAACAGCATTCTGGGGGTCCAGTGTGGTAGCCTAGTGGCTAAATCCTTGCCTTGCATCTGCCAGGATCCCATATGGCACTGGTTAGTGTTCCAGCTGCTCTACTTCCCTTCCAGCTCCCTGCTTTTGGCCTGGGAAAGCAGTAGAAGATGGCCCCAAACCTTGGCACCCTGTACCAACAAGGGGGACCAGAGGAGGCTCTTGGTTCCTGGCTTCAGATTGGCTCAAGCTCTGCCCACTGTGGCCACTTGGGGAGTGAATTAGCAAACGGACAATTTTTTTGTCTCTCCTTGTCTCTGTAAATCTGACTTTCCAATAAAAATGAGTAAATCTTAAAAAAAAAAAAAAAAACAGCATTCTCTGGGGGAACCTAAGTCTTGGCAAGGAAGGGAGATTTAATGGATGAAGTAATTCCTGAAGTGGGTTGGCAACGACAAGTCAAGAACAGAACATTCCAGGCCTAGGGATTGGCAAGCAAAGACTCAGAGGGAAGCAAGTGCCTGCAAATGGCTCAATTCTCTGGAGAAGAGAATCCGAGACACAGAGTGAGCAGAGAGAAGGAAGCAGGGGGCAGGCCAGGCAAGGACTCGTTAATCTATTCCTGCATTTGGATTCTGCTTGAAGGACAAAGGAGAACCACAGCAGTGTGTTCAGCACGGAAGACAACGCTGCTCCCACTGTCCAGGTGAGCAAATTCAGGGTCAGAAGAGACGTGAACAGTATAAAGTCACTGGCATTATCAGAGGCAGAAGAGGTGCAATCACACTCCAGTCCTTAGAAGCCGAATACAGGCGGTTTCATCCCATTAGGCAGAGTCTTTCTTGTGCAGAAAGGGGTTAGTGTACCACGATGGGTGCAGATGGTTGACACCCTACCCCTGCTAGCCTCCCCTGTTCCCTCCCTTCCCATGGTCACCTGCAATTGGTGTTTACAGCCCTGAGCCTCAAGCATTAGATTTGTTAGTGCCCACATATCGAACAGTGCCCAAGTGCCATGGCTCTGGGTGCATCGCTTCATCTCATATCCGCTACAACTTTCATCAGTTCTATTTTATGGAAAAGAACACAGAGTTGCCAAAAGCTGGTCAACTGCCTCAGGTCATACAGCTTAATCTCCATTGTTCTAGAAGGAAGGGTATAGAACAGTCATTATTAATATTTTCTTAGCATGTGACAGACTAGATAACAAGCCAGAGCCCAGGCCTCCAGCAGTGCCTAAAGGTGGATCTGGGACCTGGGGCTTTGGGAGACAGGGGTCGTCTTTAGCTGTGTTGTGATTATACTCTTTCCTTTAGCAGCAAGAACAGCATCTTTAGGATCTAGGCTCCAACCAAAGCATCCTTCTGGGAACACCGAGGAACAGGTAAGACCACAGAGTCTCCCAAGAATGACTGATCATTGCGGGAGCTCACAGCTGCAAAGCCCAGCTCAACTGCCACCTTCTTAGCCTGCCTTGACACCAGGGAGAAATACATCACTAAGAAACCCAGGGACTTGATGGGCTACTGGGTCGCTGAGGGAAGAGCAAGAGACTGGCACAATTTTCCTACTGGGTTGGATGAGAGGCATGGGATCCATGGGCTTTTCTACCAGGCCAGCTAGGCCTTGAATATAGTTCTGGGAGCAGCCGTGGGAATGAGGTTTTGTTGGAGAATTTGGGCGGTGTCTCAATGCTGTGCACACCTGTGGGTTTCTGGCTGAGTCTAGACTGATGCTATCTAGGACCAACAGGCTCCAGATGTGGCCTTGCAGTTCTCCCTGGCCCAGGCTCAGAGGCAGAGACTACGAGAGCAGCACCACATCTGGATCAGAGAGAAGCTGAAACATTTGGAAACACTGGAGGAGGTGGCAGAAGAGCAGAACAAAGGCCTGGTGCCTGAAGACCAGGTGAGGAGGGGCAAAGGGGGACAAGCCCTGTGCAGAGGGAAAGACCCAACATCAATCACAACCAATGGGCTTGCATTCTTTCTCATGGTCTTCACAGCCCTACGGGTGATAGATGAGACAACTCTCATGCCAAGGAGTAGGATGGGGGTTCAAGTTGCTTGTGGGTACAAGGAGGCAGACTTGACCCAGGCTGGAGTGGGTCAGAGGACAGGACATCTAAGCTGAGATTTAAACAACAGACATCAGCCAGAGAAATCCACTAGACTCCTGGCCCTGCAAAGGCATATGCAGGGGTGGGGAATTTTTTTCATGTAGATATTTATAACTTCACTTGCAGGCCTTCCACAACTATCAGCTTAAAAATTAGCCTGCTATTGATTTAATGGACTTTCCAGTCTTGCCTGTGGCTGTCCTATCAGAACCAAATGATTTCAGGGGTCTGGGTTGGCCTGCAGGATGGATGTTACCCACATGGCAGACACACTCAGCAAACTCGTAACTTCCTTGAATGAATTAAGAAGAGAACTTGACGTACATGGCATGAGGGAGGAAATCATGTTCTCAGGACAGAACTGGATGAGCGAAGGCCCAAAGGGAAGCACTTCCCCAAGGGGCCCTGGGAAGCACCAGCTGTCCAGTGTGGCTGCAGCCTAGTAGGTGTGTGGTGAGAGGTAAGGCTGCAGAGACCAGTGTGTGCTGCACCTCAAGGTTTGGATTTTGCTTCCAGGAAGATGGTGTATTATTGAAGTGCCTGTGTCCTATCATCTCTGTCCTTCAATGGCCACAGGAATTTGAGCAAGTGAGGTCACTTCTCTGGTCCGGTTTCCAAATCTTTAAAATGGTCACTGTCCCATATGGTTGCATAAAAGGAGATAATACACAAAATACTTAGCACCCAGTCTGGCAGGTGGTGGTACTCTGCAACGGGTACATACTGTCACTTAAGGCCTGCGAGGCAAGGACAAAGTGGCACCGGGAACGGACAGTGCTGAGACTCCAGCTAGAAGCCCTGCAGGAGGAGAGGGACAGAGCAGAGCAGGACCTGGCGGCTCTCTACGACCTGCATGTGCAGGCTGCCCGAGCTCGGACATGCCACATGTTGCAGGTCAGTGGGGAAGGAGGGCATGCCATGGGCTGGTGCCCCCAGGGCTGGCTGATCGACACGCTTTTGTGAATGTGGGTACAGGTATTCCGAGCCTGGCAGGAGCTGTGGGAAGAGCAGGCCAGGACCACAGAGCACTGTCATCGCAACCTGTTGGCTGACATCCTGCAAGACACCATCAACTTGGCCACACAGAACCAGGAGCTCCAAGCCCAGAATTGGCAGCTTCAGCACGGGGCAGACTAGGGAGGGGGGTGTGTGTGGAGGTGGGGAGCAATCACACTACAGCCCGACCCTGTGCCAGGTAGGGACACTGAGACTAGGAATCCTGTTGTGGCAGTTTTCTCCTGCCTCAGTCTCAAGGGTCCTAGCAGTGAGAAGGCGACGGCACACAACCAAGTCAACCCTCATTGCGGATCAATAAAAATATTCCCAACCAGGTCTCCTAGTGCCAATCTCTCTTAGCACATCCAGCATCTGTTACTTCATTTACTCTTTTCAGCTGCCTTGTAGGCAGGCACTATGGGATCCTCATTTCAGAGACATGCCAACTGAAGCCAGGGGCAACTAACGGCTAAGGACAGTTAGTGAATAAGTGGCAGTAAAGCCAGACTTCAAAGCCAGTTCTGCCATGGATCTACAGTGCAGACAGAAATGCTTCAGCCTTTCGGTGTGCATCAGAATCACTTAGGAAGCTTTTTTTAAGGTGGGAAAAAATATTTCCAAAACCCCTTCCCCAAGTCTGTTAGGTGTGGGGTAGACCAAAGACCACACCCGGCTTTTTTTTTTTTTAAACTAGGTCACCAGGTAGCCTATGAAAGAAGCAGGGGGCTAGCCATTCCTCTTGTCCCAGCTTTTAAAAAACATTTTATTTAAAAGGTAGAAATGGGGCTTGTGGGTCTGGTGCAGTAGCCTAGCAGGTGAAGTCCTTACCTTGCACCACACGGGTGCTGGGTTAATCCCAGTGCCCCTGCTTCCCATCCACCTTTCTGCTCGTGACCTGGGAGGGCAGTCAAGGACGGCCCAAAGCCTTGGGAACCTGCACCAGTGTGAGAGACTTGGGGGAGGCTTCTGGCTTCAGAGTGGCTCAGCTCTGGCCATTGCGGTCACTTGGGGAGTGAATCAGCAGATGGAGAATCTTCCTCTATGTTTCTCCTGGGAGTTGGATGGGAAGTGGGGCTACTGTGATTAGAACCAATGCCCATGTGGGATCCCGGTACATTCAAGGCGAGGCCACCACACCAAGCCCCCCAAAAATAAATCTTAAAAAAAAAAGAAAAAAAAAAGGAGCTTATGATGTGGCACAGCAGGAAAAGCTGCCGACATCAAAAAATGGGCATCGTACAAATCCTGGCTGCTCTACTTCAAACCAGCTCCTTGCTATTGTGCCTGGGAAAGCAGCAAAAGATGGCCCAAGTGTTTGGGTCCTGCACTTGGGAGACCTGGAAGAAACTGCTGACTGCAGACGGACCCAGCTCTACTGTGGCCATTTGGGTAGTAAACCTGCACATGGAAGATCTCTGTCCCCCTCTCCCTATACTATAACTTTTCAAGTAAATAGTTTAAGATGCAAAGCTTCCATCTACTGGTTCACTCTCCAAATGCTTCCAAGAGGCAGAGCTAAAGCCAGAGTTGATGGCAATCCACTTCTCCCACATGCATGGAAGGAATCTAACTACTCGAGCAATCATTATAGCCTCCTAAGGTCTGCACTGGTAGGGAACTGGAATCAGGAGCAGGGACTTGAACTGAGCCATTCTAATACGGGACATGGGTACCTTAATTACTAGGCTAAATGCCCAGTCCCTGGCAATGACTTAAAAGGATAAATGCCATCTGCAATTACTGCTGGGGGAAGCAGAGGAAATGAGATTCAGAACATTAGCAATGTTTTTCAGCCTAAAGTCATCTGTCCTGCTGGGCATAGTACCTTCTATTTGCAGCTCTCTCAACATTTCCCAGAGCCCAAGATTAGTACCTTATGGGAAGTTCCAAAACTGCTTGACAAAAAACTAGTATCAGCTCCAAAGAGTCAGGCCGCTATTATCAGTTCCAAAGAGCTCCTAAAGAAGTCAGGCCACTGGCCACAGCTGGGGACAAGCATCATTTTCTCCTAAACATATCTCCAGAATTAAAATACTCAGGATGCCAGGAAGACCAAAATCATGTTTGAGGGGAACTGTGCAACAGAGAAGCCAATCATGCCAGCTGTAGGAACCACTCTGTTCCTTAAAACACTTTATTTATTAACACCTTATTGCTTATGTGGTTAAGGAGACATTGATTGCGCTACACAAGTTTCCTGTACCTGGTCCCAGGTCACTCTGTGGAGAGCTTCCCCAGGCCGTTAGAAGCTGGGACACTGCCAGGCTGGAGCAGGTCCAGAGGAGGAATGATGGTTCCTCTTAGGAGCTTCACAGGTGGCAATGGGCTTCAAGAGGCCCCTGGGATAAGCAGAGAGGTTGGAAGTGTGGCTTAAGCCAGGGCCCAGGGGCGACATTCCCTGAGATGAGTCAAGCCCCAGCCTTCTCTGGGGTTTCCAGAACAAAGGCTGGTTGTGGGGAGCAGAACTGTAGAAGGGGATGGGGGCATCTCTCCAGGCACTGCTCTAGCTGACACAGCTCCAGAGCCTGGGTGACAGCTGTATGGTCTGTGGCAACAGGACCATCTTGTAAGACAGTCAGGGTTAAGTATCCCTTAGGATATCATCGTGCACCATGGCTGAGCTGCAGCAGTTAAGTACTAGGCCTGGGGAAAGTGGGCCGGGGATTGGGGTGGTGACCATGGTTGACAAGGAAAGCTACCTGTTTCCCACACCCTAGTCTGAGCAACTGTATTCATCCGGGATAAGACAGAATGCCTCCCTCATCAGGGATGGGTTCATTTCTCAGGTCTAGATATTGATGCACCCTCAATTCCTTTGTCTGGAAGAATCTGAGGTGGGTGGAGAGGTAAGTTTTCTTAAATACATCTCCCAGGGATACCCCTTTATCTACCCACCTCCCAGACACTAACCCAGCAGCCCTCACTTCCCCAGCTTTTCTCACAAGGCACTTGTGACAGGGCTGCTGAGGGGAGAGGGTAGCTCTGAAAGCGGTGCCCAATCTGCAGGCTCTAGGGTCAGGGCGAAGGTGTCCTGGGGCTAGTGGCTGCCATAGTATAGGCGCACAGCCAGGCCGATGAGCAACGTGGCCAGGAAGAAGGCGCCGGTGAGCTGCAGTTGTAGGAGTGCTGCCGAGAGCACGGCGTTGACCACCAGCGAGCAGGACACAACAAAGAGGCGCGTGATGCTGCTGCCATGCTTCATGACGGCTGACATGAGCAGTCCGCTGAGCGCCTGGCTCAGCACCACCAGGGCTGCCCAGCCTGAGAAACCTTCCAGGAAGCCTGGGCCAGGCCCGCTTCCGACGTGCAGACCCAGGTTCAGGAGCACACCGAAAGTGTAGAGGAAGAGGTTCTGCAGGGCCAGCGGCAGCCGTTGTCGCTTCATGAGCAGTTCTGTGTACACGGAGGACAGGCCCGAGATGAAACAGTACAGGACCAGGAGCAGCAGTCCTAGCGGAGTGATGTGCAGGGGCATGGGGCCAGCGGCAGCTGCTCGAGGGGGTTCAGAAAGAGTATTTCCAGGGTGCTGAAGGCCACCTGCTGCGTAGCAGGCCCCTGCTGCCATCAGCAGCAGCAGTGCCAACCCCTGACGTGCGGAGAGGCGGCGCTGGAGGCAGAGGCAGTACAACAGGGCTGTGCTTCCAATCTTGAGATTGCTCAGTACCTGGTAGGTGCTGGGGTCCATGTAACGCTGAAGATAGATTACCAGGTTGTTGTTGGCGCCATATAGCAGGGCTGACAGTGCGAAGGGAACAGCCTGGCGCCAGGGCAGGGCTCCTTGGGGCCACGTCTGCCAACCCGCTAGGAGGGAGAAGGCGCACAGCAGCAGCTTGGTGAGTTCTGTCAGCAGCACAGCGGAGGAGGGCCGAAAAGGCACTCGGCCATCTACGTGACATAGCGCCAGCAATGGGGCATGGGCACCATACATGGCAGTGGACAGGAGTAGCATCAGGGTCCAGCGGGCCTGCCTAGGATGGCCCAGGCTTGGCATACCCCCGTCCTCTCCACTCATGCCCTCACCAGATCAAAAGGCCTGTGTAGCTAACAAGAGACTAGAAGGGGAGAGGGGAAGATTGCAATACACTTGGGGAAAATCAAGTTATGGAGCCAACCCCTGGAAGAGAGGAGCCGTAGTGCATCGCCAGAGAGAATACTGAGTATGAGAGCCAGCTGCAGACTGGGAGCTCAGGGCTGTGAGAGGAAGGGGCTGGCGGCCCTCAAAGCCATAGTCTTGAGGGACAGTACCATGGAGTTAGGGAGGGAAGAGGAGCCCAGGGTGCAGGCTGACGAGCCACCACCTGTCCTCTGAAGAAAGGGAAGCCAGGATGAAGGAGGAAGCAAAGTTGGAAAAAACCAACGAGTCACAGCCAGGGAAGCTAAACCAAGTGTCTGTAATGGAAAGGCTGCCGCCTCCCCCATGGAATCCCAACCTAGTCTGGCCCCTTGCGCAGTGACCGAAAATAGTCCCTCAGTGTCTTCTCCACGTTGGGCACAGCATATGCCTGAGCTGCGTAGATGCCAGTGCAGGTACCCACAGCAAAGCCCAATACTGCAGATGCCCTCAGTTTGGCCACCACATAGCCAGCCAGGAATCCCTTGAGGAATGGGGAGGACAAGAGGGAGCCATCCTGTGGAGAGAAACGCAGAAGGAAACTCAGCCAGGCAGACTCTCCCCATTCTGGGGAACCTTGGCTGACAAGCATTACACCACCTGTTCATTTCCTCTTTGGCCAGCACTGATACTTTCTCAAAAACTTTCTCCATGTCTGGAGCGGGGAAAAGAATGTTAGGAGCCCTTACTCACATAATCTCAGAACCTTGGGGCAAATTCCAACCATAAAACTCTATTGCCAGAGGCAGGATTTACCCAAGTCATCTGAGCCCCAGCTATTCGTCCAGCCTCATTTTCTGGTGAGCTACTCCCCAAGCAAGGCAGTCAAATTGACCTCCTTATACCCCCACCACGTTTGTAAAGCTACTTCTCAGCCCCAAGAGCTTTAATGATGTGGTTCCATCTGCCTGGAGTGATTATTTTTTCAGTCCCCTCTTCATGGAGTTAACTTCTGCTTACAACCTCGGTTCAGGGACCACTTTTTCAGGAGAACTTTCCTTGGGGGTATCTGACAATAGACTTCAATAACTATTTGCTGAATATGTCTCTACCATCCATTCAACACACACAAGAGCACGCTGGGCAATGAAGCCTAAGGGATGGGGGGAGAGCAGCCCTACCTGAGTTACGCCGCTGCCGACCTCACTTTCCACACGGCGCTGTAGGCTTTCCAGTTGGTTCTTGAGGAATGTCAGGTCCTTAAGCTTGGGAAGAGAATCCTAGAACAAGAGAAAGGCTGGCTCTAACAGAATGACCCATCTCCATGTTCTTCAATTGTAAAATTTATTTTTATTTATATGAAAGGCAAAGAAAGGACCAAAAGAGATAAATATGCTGATTCACTGCCCAAATGCTCCCAACAGCTAGGGTTGGGCCAGGTCAAACCCAGAAACCGGAACACCATCCAGGTCTCTCAGGTAGATAGTAGGAACTCAAAATCTTGAAGCCATCAGCTGCTGTCTCCAAGAGTGTGTGTAAGCCGAAGCTGAAACTGGAACTGGCCCCAGAACCTGGACCCAAACATCTGGATATGGCATGCAGGGGTCAGAAGTGGAAGCTTAATGACTTTGCCAAACACCTGCACCTTCCTTCCTTCTAGTGTAACAAAGGCTGGGAGGTGAGGGGGATGGAGTGATCCAAAGAATTTCTTCCCAAGATGCCAGTGATAAAGGAGGAAAGGCAGTAAAAAGCACAAAATGCAGATGCCTGTAAGGGGGATAGATGGGATGGGTAGCAATAACTTTTAACAAGTAACTCAAGAATTTTATGTTAGGGGAGATAGGAAGCACAGTTATGGAACCTTCATTCGGGCCTACTGATTGGACCCAGAATTCCCTGAAAAGTGTGTCCGACGGTCTGCCTCGACTGCTGTGTCCCTGGGCCTATAGGCACCGGTCAGCACTCAGACCCGTGGGTTATGCTGAACTTCCAGTTCAACCGTAAGTAATGAATGACCCGAGGCAGCTCCCTGGACAACCCAAGAGTCAGCCTGATTTCTGCCCAAGCTTTACCCCTTTTCTGCCAAGGTCACCCAGGAGTACTAACTGCGGGCAAGAGCAAGTACATTAACCGAATGGTGTTGACTACAAGGGAGTCTGGAGGGTGGTTTGGGCGTCCGCGTGGTCAGGAAACCCCGCGTGTGTGGAAGAAACATTTGGGGCCTAGGACGTGAGGAAGAGTGAGCAGCGTTACCGGGCGAACGCAACACAGTGTGTGCTGCTTTCTGGGTATGAGCATGGTCCCGAGTAGGGGGACACTTGAGGGGTTCCAAAGCTAAGCCCCGCCCTCTCCAGGTGCCGAGGCAGTCTGTAACAGCTTCCGAAAAACAAGGTGTTCCGCTATGTTTGAGCAGTTCCAGTATCACCCTTTCCAGAACCAAGAATTTCACGGAGTTAGCGAACACCCCCGAAAGCTGACCACCCCATATGCGCTCACCTTGTCATCCGCCATCTTCCCGGCTTAGCTTGTTGCGCAGACGCAGCCCCGCCTCCTCATAGGACGTGTTATCGCCATCTTTACTGAGGGCGGAAGCTCTTCCGGGGCATTTTTTTTTTTTTTGAGAGGAGGCGGGGAACAAGTGGGGCGTGTTTCTTGGGAGGCCGAGTGCTGGCGCTCTCCTCAGATACTTCAGTGTGACCCCTTCCACACTGAAGGGGCTGAATCCCCGGGCTGAATGTGCGCGCGCACGACTCGCGTCCCGTGATCGCACTCGCGCGCGGGCCGCACGGCGCACGAAGGACTGGGTGGCGTTTTGCTGGGTGATGAGCTCATAATTGCGTTGTGACGTAGGCGGGCCCGTGGCGTTCGTGCGTCTGCCCACGCATGGATACGCGCCTCTACTCGGGGATCCACACGCCTGTCTAGCCGCACCACCCCTCGGCGGGCGGTACTGCTCAGGCCCTCCTCTTCCCGCCCCCGGGGCCGGCCCCTTCTCCGCCCAAGTGTTTGTGCAGCGCCAGTCCGACAGCCGGTTTCAGGCGCAGAGAGGCTGGCCTTGGAGCCGCTGCAGCTCCCGAGGTCGCCGTGGGCTGAGAGCCGGCGGGAAGAGGCCGGCGGGGACGCAGCCGGGGATATGTTGGGCAAGGATTACATGCTGGCCATCATTCTGGTCAACTGCGATGGTGTGCACGAAGGGGCCTGGTGGGAGAAGCAGGAGCTGAGGGGGAAAGGCTACTCGGAGGCTCAAAGTTGGGGCTGGGGATGATGGGATAGGTCTCTGTGTGTGGACCAAGGTGAACCGTGGTCATCACATACTATGTCTTCCAGACTCGGGACTGTGGACTTCCAGTCTTGGCTGGAGGGAGCTTTCTGGCAGGCTGTTATTCTGAACTGATGGTGTGCTCCTCTTCTTCAATCCCGTGTTCCTGTAGATGACTTGTGGGGAGACCAGAATCTGGAGGGGGAGCCAGGCCTGCCCCCCGGTTGGAGGAAGATCCGCGATGCTGCTGGTACTTACTATTGGCATGTACCCAGCGGAAGCACCCAGTGGCAGCGGCCCACCTGGGAGTTAGGAGAAGCAGAGGACTCAGGCACGGTAGGTGGAGGGTGAGGAGTCTGAGCCCTTGCATGCACGTTGGCTTCAGCTACACTTACTAGCCCCCGCTTCACAGGGGTCGGAGAGGATCTGGGGACTACGACCCCCCAAAGGACGATCCTTCTCTAGCCTGGAGAGTTCCCTGGACCGGAGGTAACAGATAGCTCAGACACAATGAAAGGTTTGAAGTTCTGTGGCATTCAGGCATGCAGCTGGACCCATGAACCAGACCAGGTTCTGGGTTGTGTCCCTTGTTTTGGGTTTGTTTTGTGTTCTTGGCTGCATCCCCTGTTCTTGAACAGTGCTCTAAACTTTTGTCCTGGCTACATGTGCTTTGTTTGTGTTTTAGTCCTGACTTGTCATGTTCCTTGGCTTGTTGACTTAGGTTCTGGTCTTGGATTCTAAAGTCTCATTCCAGTTTGGGTGTCTGCCCCACACACTGGCCCTGCTCCATGCTTGTGACTTTTTTTTCCTTCTGTTTCTGTGTGCCGAGTTTCTTCACAAATTCTAAACCGTATTTCCAAGGAATCTCATTTAATATGCTGTGGGCTCCCTCCTGTGCTGACTGTATATTTGTCAAACGCAGCCTCACCAGAAGCAGCACACAGCCTGTGCCCCTGTGCGGTGCTCCTCAGTGTTGTTTGGACTGGGTTTTACAAATGCACCTGCCATAGGAAGGGTGATTTTCTCACTGGTGGTTTCGTCTGTTCCAGCAGCTCTCTGTCTTGGTATGGTGAGGAGTCCTCCTACGTCCAAAGCCTGGAACCAGGTGCTAAGGTAGTGACTGGGCCTGGGAGCTGGCCCAGGATCTTGGGAGGATTTAAGGGAAAATCAGGGGTTGGGGTGGGATTGAGCAGAGGTGAGCAGGTGTGAAAGAGGGACTGTCATGGGGTGTGATTGTGTGAAGTCTGTCACCCCTGCTGCTCTGTTCCACCTCTCTGGTTTCCCTTCCCTTCCTGGAATACTTCAGTGCTTTGCTGTCCGCTCTCTGGGGTGGGTGGAGGTACCCGAAGAGGACCTGGCACCAGGGAAGAGCAGTATCGCAGTCAATAATTGCATCCAGCAGCTGGCCCAGACCCGCAGCCGGAGCCAGCCTCCAGACAGTGCCTGGGGCGAGGTGAGCTGCCTGGCTTCAGCCCAGCCCAGCAGAGGCAGTTACTCCTGATTGACCTGCCCTTGTGGGATTCTGAACTCCATCCTCAGCAGGGCCAGAACATGCTGATGATACTGAAGAAGGATGCTATGAGCCTGGTGAATCCTCTGGACCACAGTTTGATTCACTGCCAGCCTCTGGTGCACATCCGTGTGTGGGGTGTGGGCAGCTCCAAGGGTCGGTGAGGACTTGACACTCCCCAAAACGAGAGCTGCTTCTCCCTCCCCCTGCAGGCTACGGTTCCCCACTGATGCTGATCCCTGGTATTTGAACCCCTGGATACAGATCCTCTGACATGGACCCAGCACTGCCTCCCCTGCCTGCTCAAGCCCTGGTTGGGGAGGGTGGGCCCAGCTCAGCAGGGACAGATTGGGGAGAGCCCAAGAGGCTGGGCTGATTCTCTCCTGTGCTCCCACATGCTTCTGGAACAGTGATAGGTAAGTGACCACCAGGTACACTAAACCCTCACCCTGTCCACCCTACCCTATCCCTACTGTATCTCTGACATGGCTGTCTAGTCTACAGCAGGCACCACTGGCCCTTGCCCCTAACCAGCATACCCTAGCCCCCATTTCTGCCTCTGCCAGGGACTTCGCTTTTGTGGCGGGTGACAAAGACAGCTGTATGCTCAAATGTCATGTGTTTCGCTGTGATGTCCCTGCCAAGGCCATTGCCAGTGCCCTCCATGGGCTCTGTGCCCAGGTAAGGGCCAGGTGTGGGGCTGGGAATGTAGGTAAGGGCTGAAGCTTCCAAGACATGGGGGGCAGAGAGCTATACTGGCTCCATTGCATTTTAGATCTTGTCAGAGCGAGTAGGGGTTGGTAGTGATGCCTCTTGCTGTCCCCCGGACCCCATCTCTCCTGAAGACCTGCCGCGGCAAGGTATGGGGAGCTGGGTGCTATGTGGCAGCATTGGGGTGCTTTGAGGAAAGATGCAGGGCTGAGGGTAGGGGTTGTTCTGGCTACTTAAGACTTCTTTATGACTGGTCCCTCAAGCTGGAAGAGCACCTGGGGGCTTTGTTCTTCCAAAATTAACTCTGCCCTGGGCCTGGCCCTCTTAATGTGGGGAAGGAGACCACTGAGAGTGAGCCCGCAGGCCCACATGATGTATATATTTCAGTGGAGCTGTTGGATGCTGTGAGCCAGGCTGCTCAGAAGTTTGAGGCGCTGTATATGGGGATCCTGCCAGTCTCCAAAGCCATGGGTGAGGATGGAGAGGGCAGGATGGGGTAGGCCGCATGATGTGAAAGGAAGGTGGGTGAAATGGGGTTCCATCACCATTTCCCAGGATTCCTCCCATGGCTTTGTATGTATGGCCTGGTATATGCCAGTCTTCCCATCTTGGAATTCTAGGCCCAGCAACAGCTCTCCTTTTCCCAGCTCTTAAATTCCAAGTCACTGGGAGGGGTATAGACACTCCCTCTTCAACACCCCCAATCCTTTATTTACAACTGGAACTGTGGGTATATCATCCCAGGTATGGATGTGCTGAATGAAGCCATTGGTACCCTCATTGCCCGGGGAGACCGGAACGCCTGGGTTCCTGCCACAATCAGTGTATCTGACTCTCTCATGATTGCACATCCCATCCAGGTACCTAAAGAGGGTGAACTTGGGGGCTGTGGAGGGGTAAGCAGGGAAGCTGAGGGGTCACTGCTTACTGCTGGAAGAGCTTGGGGGTATCCTGCCTGTGGTTGGCCTGCCAGTGACTAACCCTGGTGTGGGTAGGCAGAGGCCCGTGCAGAGGAGGAGCCACTGTGGCAGTGTCCTGTACGCCTGGTGACCTTCATTGGTATTGGCCGTGACCCCCACACCTTTGGCCTCATCGCTGACCTAGGCCATCAGAGTTTCCAGTGTGCAGCCTTCTGGTGTCAGCCCCATGCAGGGGGACTTTCTGAAGCTGTGCAGGCTGCCTGTATGGTGAGTTAAGAGTGGGAATGGGCAGTTGGGGTTGTGGCACAGCTGCTCTGTGCCGTGAGCAGCACATAGTATGGGCAGCCCCTCTGAAAATTGCAAGCCAGTGGTCCTAGGCTGACTCTGGTGCATGGGTATTTTTACCCTTACTCTGTTTTTAGTAAGTTTTTATTAGTTTAAGTAGTAGGACATTTTACCTAATAACTGTTTTTCCCATTTTTTCCTTAAATTATCAGGAGCTCTGACCCTAGTTCACACGGGTACATTTCAGCATACAGCCAGGATGGGGGGGTTGGTTGTGCACAGAAGGATGGGCATTGTCTTTCCTGCGTGTCTCTCAGGATATTTCCCGGCATCTATGGGCATTTGTGAGAATTTGAGGCAAATCTGAGCCTGCAGGGTCCCAGGCCTCATATATGACCTTGTGGATCAGGTGGTATGGAGCGCGCAGCCCTGACCTACATGGAATAGAAAGGCTGCCACAGGGGCAGACCAGAAAGAATATAGGATGATGGAAGAGATGGCCTCTCTATGGGTCAGGAAGGTTTCTGTAAGAGGTGACAGAAAACAGGTCCAAGGAAGAAATTAGCCGTGAAGAAGCAGCAGGATATATGTGCCCCACAGAGGAAACCTCAGCTGTGGAGAGAGATCTTAATGGGTTAGAGTATCTGAAGGAATCAAGAGTATATGGTGTGCAAGGGGGTCCAAGGATGCAGTGAAATGAGGCCCTCTCATTAGTCAGAATGGTAAGTTTATCCCAAGGTGCTAAGAACCATTCAGCAGTGTGAAGCTGGACAATAAAGTCACGTTTGTGGATGAGGGTGATGAGCTAAGCTGTAGCTTGGGTAAAAGATTTTTGAAGACCCAAGAGAAGGTAGGACGACCAATCAGGCCTCTTTGAGTAGTTCAGGTAAGAGACAATTGGTGTAGCTCCCTTTGAGCAGTGCCTGCCTCATGAGAGACCACTGTGCCACTGAGAGATGGCAGACTCACACAGTGGTAGGCATGGTATAGGGCACAGGCTCCACAGCTTGCTATAACTAAGTCTGAAGACAGATTCTGTTTTTTTCTGCTGTATGACCTTGGTAAAATCACTCCTTTAGTCTCTGAATCTCAATAGACTTACCTGTGAAATGAGGAAAATACTTCATAGACTGAATTCAGTTACATTATACCAAATGCCTAACACACAGTGCCCAGTCCTTCTGAAGTGCTCAATGTCAAATTTTCTGTTTTTGTTATTGAGTGACTTAGAAATGCTATGTGTGTGTGTGTGTGGGGGGGGGTGTTCCAGGCATGGTCAGTGACAGGCTTCATGTCAGACAGAGTTCTTGGCCAGTTCTGTGTCTTGCAGAGACACAAGGAGGCTGGATCTTCACATTCCGCTTCTCTCTAGGTTCAGTACCAGAAGTGTCTTGTGGCCTCTGCAGCTCGAGGCAAGGCCTGGGGTGCTCAGGCCCGTGCCCGCCTGCGCCTCAAACGGACCAGCTCCATGGACTCCCCAGGAGGCCCCCCACCGCTCCCCCTGCTCAAAGGTGGGGTTGGGGGTGCAGGAGCAGCACCTCGAAAGCGGGGTGTCTTCTCTTTCCTGGAGGCCTTCCGGCTGAAACCTTCTCTGCTCCATATGTCCTAGATTGATCTGGGAGGGCTGGGGAAAGAGGCTCAGGGCCAAGTCAACTCTTGACCCTTCATTCCCCAGGGGCCTACAGCAGCCTCTGACCACTTGGAGTCTTGTCCAGGCCCTGCCCCCTCTATCCATGCCCACCCTTTGTTGTCCATCGTATTGTTTCTAGGGATGACTGAGAGGACCTGGACCCCATTCGAGGTCCCTGGCTTCCTTTTCCTTGGGTCCTCATGTTCCTTGCCCTGGTCAAGCCCTTGACAGTCGGCTCTACCTCAGCAACACTTTATAGCAAAATCAGTGCAAATAAAAATCCTTCAGTGACCTCACCAGGTGTGGCTATGTTGGGCCTTAGGGCAGGGCTGGGAGGCTAATAACCTATGCTTAGTGAGTTTGTGTCTGTACCTGTTAAGATCTGTGTGCCAGGCACTGAACTAGGCACTGGGGACACACCACCTTATGAGACTGAGTCCAACAATATAGAAGCTATTGTATAGTACATCTAGGAACTCTCCAAGACTTGGAGGAGGTCTGGTGAGGAGGCCCTTAACTCAGCCTGAAGCATTGTTGAAGGCTTCCACAAGAATTGCCCTCCAAACTGATGGCTGAAGGGAGGTTAGTGCTTGTTATTGAGCCCAGAAAAATGTGTGGCCATGTGAGGGCAGTGGGCAGGGGTGAGTCCCTAGAAGTACATTTGGCTACATCATAGAGGGTCTTCTGTGGGGCAGGGGGTTTCTGGTAATTTAAACCTAATCCTGAGAGAACTGGGATTTGGCCCAGAGAGGACGAAGGCTCCTACACCGTCGGCCCCGCGTAGTGCTTTGTGACCGGGGTCCGCACGGCGCTGACTGACGCAGGGTCCCACAACGGCTCCCGGCGGTTGAGCAAACCGTCCAATCTGTACGGGTTCCGGCCGGTCGGGTCCTGGACGCGTCCCCGCAGGCTCTCGGGAGCAGCCGTCCCGGAAGTGACGCGTTGCCCCGTTGGCTGTGCGGAAGTGGAGATGGCGGAGCTGTACGTGAAGCCGGGTGAGCGCGAACGGAGGACTGGGGCGCCGTCTTTGCCCCGGCTCACTCTCGGGGCGGATACGCTGCGGGTGGCGGACCCACTGCCGCCCCTCCCCAGCCCCCGCATCTTCTCCCGGCCCGCGTCACACACGTCCTTTCTCCTCCGCAGGCAACAAGGAGCGCGGCTGGAACGACCCCCCGCAGTTCTCGTACGGATTGCAGACACAGACAGGCGGGCCCAAGCGAACGCCGCTCACCAAGAGGGTGGCAGCCCCGCAGGATGGATCCCCGAGAGGTGCGTGGGACCCTGTGCGCGGAGACGAGGCGGTGCTATGGACCAGCCTTTCCGAAGGGCGTTTCCGAGCATTCCGTAAAAAAACAGTTTGGAGGTTAGGGCGGGCAGGTGCTGTTCTGAGGCCACGTCGGCTGCTCAGGCCAGTGACACCTTGGTTTCAGGAGACTCCCTATACTTTCCTCCCTGGTGGTACAATCCAGACCAGTGGGCTTTAAGACCATTTTTATTCTCAAAATTGTTTTTCAACAATAGCCCTCCTCCTCGACTCTGAATAGCTGTAGTTGTTCCGAGTCTTGAGTGTGTAATAAGCATCTTCGATTTAACGTATTCATTCAGTGGGTATCCTTGAGCTCCCACTAAAGCGCCAGACACTGATGGAAGAACTGCGGTGTACAAGACGAAAGGTCTTTGCCACTGTGGAGCCTGCGTGCTATGCTGCTGATGGCCTGCTAGGTGAAACAGCAATTGAACAGGGTAAAGTGGAAGTCGCTGGGTAACTAAATTAGGGGCCTAAAGGGGCTGGCAGCCTGAAGTCATGACTGGAAGTCAGGCAGGCAAAGCTGAAGTGCAGGAACATTCCCAGCTGAAGAAACCACTAAAAGGAGTGTTGAGAGGAGAGCAAAGTTTGGGAAAAAGAAAGAAAATGCAGTGGTTAGGGTGTAGTTAGTTTTATAAACCAGAGTAAAAACTTCTCATTTTAATCTTTGCAAAGTAGGAAACCACAGCAGTGTGCAAGGACTGCCTTTTCCGTGAGTGGGCTGGGGCCAGGGTTTTGGGTTCTTCTTCCTTTTTTAAAGATTTATTTTGTTTTTATTCACTCCCCTAATGGCCAGAATGGCTGGAGCTGCACTGATCTGAAGCCAGGAGCCCAGAGCTTCTTCCGGGTCTCCTACCGAGGTTGCAGGGTCCCAAGCGGCTGGAGGGTCCTAAGCCTTTGGGCCATCCTCGACTGCCCCCCGCCCCAAACCCCAGGCCACATGGAAAGTGGGGCTGCCGGGATTACAACAGGCGCCCATATGGGATCCCAGCATGTGCAAGGCAAGGACTTTAGCCACTAGGCTACTGCACCAGGTTCTTTAAGCAAATGTCCCCCTGTTCATATCATTCCCTCTGAAAAGAATGATATGTGTGTGTGTTCAAAGACTTTTATTGGAAAGGTGGAGTTACAGAGAGGAGACAAAGATCTTCCCTCCATTAACTCATTTCACAAATGGCCAAAACAAAGCTGAGCAGATATGAAGATGGGAGTTTCTTCTGGTTCTCCTATGTAGGTGCAGGGGTCCAAGGACTTGGGTCTGCTGCTGCTTTCCCAGGCCATAAGCAGGGAGCTGTATCAGAAATGGGACAACCGGAACATGAATCTGCCCACATGTAGGATACCAGTAATGCAGGTGGAGGCCTAGCCTACTATACCACGGCACTGGCTCCAAGATGGGGTTTCTTAACTTCAGGACTGCTGATAGGTGCAACAATCACAATTCCTTGTTTTGGAGGCAGAGCTGTCCTGTGCACTCTAAGATACCTGACCTCTACCTAGTACATCCCAGTAGCGCTCACCTGGTTGTGATAGCTAGAAATGTCTTCCGTCATTTCTTCTGGGAGGAAGGAACCTCATGTGAGGGTTACTAACTGATTTAAGTCTTCTTTGAAGATTTATTTCATTTGAAAGGTCTACTCCTTCATGGCCACTCAGTGAAGACAGGAGCCTGGAACTCCATCCAGGTCTCCCCTCTAAGTGCCAGGGGCCCAGGCACTCTAGCCATCTTCTGCTTTCTCAGTAGGAAAAGTTGAAGGCGCAGTCGGGAGCATGATCTGAAGTAGAGCATCTGGGATTCATACCAGTGCCCATATGGGATGACAGCATTGCAGGCAACAGCTTAATTTACTGTACCACATTGCCAGTTCCTGATTTGCATCTTTAAGGTCTGCTCTGTGGAAAATGAGATTTTAGGGAGGAAATGTAAAGACAAATTTAAAGGCTACTTTGGTAACATAAGCAAATTAAAAAACAAAACTTTTGAGGCTAAGAGAAACAGAATTCTCATCTGCCAGTTTACTTCCCAAGTGCCCACAAATGGCTCGGGCTGGGCCTGGTTGAAGTTGGCAGCAAAGAACTCACTCCAGGTCTCCAGTGTGAGTGAGAAGACTGTTACTGGAGCCATCACCTCCCAGGGTCTGCAGTAGCAAGAAACTGAAATCAGGAGCTAGACCTAGGAATTAAGCCCTGGCACTCTGATATGGGAATATGCACATCTTAACCACTGGGCTGAACACTTGCTACTAGACCATTTTAAGAATTCAGTAGAGGAGGAGTCAGCAAGTAAGCAAAGGTTCAAGAACAAAATCATGAAGTCATGAGTTAACAGTGAGGAGGGCTGAAAGAGACAGGGGAACACTAGATGTGACAGACACAACAGTCACCAGTTATCCTTAACAAGAACAGTTTCTGGAATGGCGAGAAAATGCTGATGATCATGTAGACAGCTCATTCAATAAGTTCTGTGAATGGGGCAATGAGGTGAAAACAGGATGTGAAGGAAAGTTGTTTTTGCTAGTAGCATGTATGTGGACTCTGGGATGATTAGTGGAGGGAGTACTGATGATGGAAGAAAAGCCAAAGACAAGAATCAGGATGCAGAGTACAGCTGGACAGATGGCTTTTAACAGGAGCAGGAACTGTTCTTCTCTGGTAGGAGAAAGGAAAGTGACTACATGTGCAGGGGAATTAGAGTAGATAATGGGAAGATGGAGAGTTCCTGTGTGATGAATGCTTTCCCAGAGGAAACATGAGGCATTCTCAGTTACTCCGAAGAACAGAGAAAGGGGAAGGCGGAAAGTCCAGGGGATATGATGTTCTGAAGAGTTAAAAATGAGGTGCAGTGTGGTTTTTGTTTTTTAAGATTTACTTATTTTTACTGGAAAGGCAGATATACAGAGAGGAAGATCTTCCATCCAATGATCCACTGCTCAAGTAGCTGCAACAGCCAGAGCTAAGCTGAAGCCAGGAGCCAGGAGCTTCCTCTGGGTCTCCCACATGGGTGCAGGGCCCCAAGGCTTTGGGCTGTCCTTATTTGCCCTCGCAGGCCACAGGCAGGGAGCTGGATGGGAAGCAGGAGCTGCCCAGAATCAGAACCGGCACCCATATGGGATCCTGCACATGCAAGACGAAGATTTCAGCTGCTAGGCCACCGCGCCAGGCCTGAGTTGCAGTGTTTAATACATTTTGAGATCTGTAGCCATGAGCTTGGCATAAATATGTACATAGTTTTTTGTTCCAAAGTATGGGCAAGTTGGGTTTAACAAAAAAGCGGGACAGTGGGAAGAAGTGAAGAAGGCAGAATTTATAAGGGAATGTTATAACACCCCCAGACACTGGAATAGCTGGGCTAGAAGAGTAGGGAGGGGAGATGAGATTCAGAGGTGACAGTGGATTGTGAATAAGACAGAGGGGAATGAGAAACTGCAGTACGAGGAACAAATATGAGTACTGGAGGTAAGGTAGGTATTCAGGTCACTGAGAAGCCAAATGATTAGATGAATTAAAATATCATTCTTGATGTTAATGCCTAGAAGTAAATGCCTGACTCTCTTCCATTGGTTTTCATTGCTAAAATCAGACACCAAATAATTTTGACTCCTCTCTTCTTTACCTGCAATCCACCAAAGCTGCTATTTCCTAAATCAATCTTAGACCACTGCCCTCATCTAGTCTTACTCCTTGACAGCATCTTCTTGCTTGGATTACTAATATTCCAGCTGGTGTCCTGCCTCCATTTTTGACCTGTTCTCAGTTGTTCACAGAACACACATGTAAATAAGTCCATCTCCTCTCCACTTTTGGATCCTCTTACCCTTAGGTTCAAGACAAACTCCTGGAAGGCCTTGCAGCATCTAGATCCCTGCTTATAGCTCCAGTGTTACTGATTTCCAAACATACAGATCTCATTTCTGTCCCTAGAACAAGTGTCTCTCCCTGCTTCTTGGGAACTGCCCTTAACCTCTGCCTCGTATGTATTCCTTCAGTTGTTTCTTGCTGCATCTTTCTCATCCATCAGTTCGAAACTGAGTAAAATCAGCTAGTTTTGTGATTATGTTTTGCTGTATGCACACCTAGCAGCTATATCTGTATTCCTAAGTTACTGCAACCTTGTGAAACTCACAGTTTACTATAGCACCTCATTTAAGCAAGTTATTTGTAACAAGTTCAGAGAACTCAAGTTTTTATTTAAAGATTTATTTCACTTTTATTGGAAAGGCAGCTCTTGCAGAGGAGAGACAGAAAGATCCTCCATCTGGTGGTTCACTTCTCAAATTGCCACAATGACTTGAGCTAAGCTGATCTGAAGCCAGGAACCAGGGGCTCCCTTTGGGTCTCTCATATGGACACAGGGTTCCAAGGACTTGGGACATCCTCCACTGCTCTCCCAGGCCACAAGTAGGGGGCAGGATGGGAAGTGGATTAGGCAGGACATGAACCGGTGCCAAAAAGGGATCTTTGTGCATGGAAGGCAAGGATTTATCCACTGAGCCATTGTGCCAGGCCCACATAATCAGTTTATATTTCTTTTGTAGCATGTAACATAACTTAGAAACAGAAACTTTTCTCAGGAACCTGTTTGGTTTGCAATCTTTGGTGTGCAGCAGATGTCTGGGATATAGTAGGGACAGTAAGTGCACATTTGTGTGTAGGTGTGTTATGCTAGAGAGTAGCCCTTAGAAAGGATGAATTTCGAGTTGTGCTGCTTACCTATTTAGGCTGTATTGTTTGATCTTTACCTTCCAGTTCCCACATCAGAGATCCTTCCGGGGCACCCCCCAGTTGGACCACCACCTCTAAGTAAGGCTCCCGGGCCTCCACCTGGGGAGAGATGTTCCTCTTCCTGTGTGGAGTCTACAAGTTCCCCAGTCGTTGAGTCTGAGGCTCTGATGGAGGATGTTCTGGGTCCTTTGGAACAGGCATTGAAGGACTGTCACGGCCACACAAGGGTAAGCCTGGCATTCCGGGGTTGGGGAGAGCTCCCATCCATAGCTTGTGAGCAACGGCTTTTATTGACGTCTGCAGAACCTGATATGGTCTTTCCAGAAAAATAAACATAGTCTTTCAGAAGGGTTCACTAAAACCAATTAAAAGAAGATTGTGAAAATTTAGTTTCCATTACAGAACCATTGTCAGCTTGATTTTCTATACCTTCAGGCTATTCAGAGCAGAGTGATGACTTTGTGCTTGGGTAATTTCTATTAGTGTTTCCTAAGTTTTCTGGAGGCAAGAGATCTGAGGACACTCTTAGGAGACATAATGATAATTTCTTTTATCTCTTAGTCTCCTTATTTGTAACAATATGAGTTTTTGAGGATTTGAGAAATCCCTGAAATTTAAAAATCCTAGCCATATATGTATATGTTTTAGTAGGTTCTTAGTGAGGAAATCTAACCTTTGGATCAAGACCCAAAACTCTAAGGTTTAATTGCAAACTTCCTGGGCCAGCAAAAGCAGGCACCTTTCTGATGCCTTCCCCACTCCCTGTTGGGCTACCACATTGGGAGGGCACTTGTATCTCTCAGAAGCAGCTATGTGATGACATCAGCCGCCGCCTGGTGCTCCTGCGGGAACAGTGGGTTGGAGGGAAGCTGTCAGTTCCTGTAAAGAAGAGGATGGCTCTGCTGGTGCAAGGTATGGGTGGGCTTTCTGGCACAGCCTAAGTGTCTTGTCCTGCCATGGCTATTTGAGCTGGAACAGACGCTGACATTTTGACTAACTGGGATGGGAGGCAGGGGATCTGTCTCTTAACCCACGTAGCTTGCTCAATCCCTGTCTCCTCTTAGAGCTTTCAAGTCACCAGTGGGATGCAGCAGATGACATACACCGCTCACTCATGGTGGACCATGTGACAGAAGTCAGTCAGTGGATGGTGGGAGTTAAAAGATTAATTGCAGAAAAGAGGAGTCTATCTTCAGAGGAGGCCGCCAACGAAGGGAGATCTGAAGCCGCAGCTGAGAACGAGACCAGGCCAGGCTTTCAGCAGGTGCCATAATCCTGCTGGTTCCCTGGACTCACACCACATCACCTATGCCTTGATGTGGCAGGACTTTTCTCACTTGGTTCCTCACCACTAGGGACGCTGTCCTATTGGCCTGACCCACGTGTATGGGAAAAGGAACTAGGCAATAGGGCCGCCACTTGTGACCCCAAACATGCATTTCAATAAAAACATCTCGGTGGTGGGCCTCCGGTAGGACATGAGCCCTTCCTGTGCCAACTCTGGTCCTCATTGGTGTCCTCAAGTGCCTTGAGCCCTGTGTATCCTGCAGACCTGTTTTCCTTCCTTCTTTCATCACAAAGGGCTTAACTGAGCATGACCAGATTGCTGACAGCTTCTTTCCCCAAACATCCTTTGGTTAGGGGAACAGCTTCACCTTTGGGTTCACATCAACCTGAGAACAGACTTGGACTGCACAGTTTGCACTGTTATCACTGTTCAAGTATGCTGGTGGGACAGGGTAAGAAGCAATGGGGTTTTTGTAGAAGTTGAAGAGAAATACCAGGACTTGCTCCAATCAAATAAGGTGCTGTCTTATTTTGGACTCTAATATGGGTCCTATAGTTTCTCCTGAACCTTTGAAAAAAAGAAACCCAGGTTTTTGGTGGACATGATGCTATAAGAGCATATGTTTCCAGAATGGGAGATTGTTGCTTTGGAATGAATAGGGGAAGACTGAGAAGGTCCTGTTCCCAGAAGACTGCTTCCTGGAAAGGCAGGAAGAGCCCCTGACAAGAATAAGACATTTGCTGCTTCTGGTTTGGCAGTTCTTGTATAGCCTGTGATTGAACCTGGATATACCAGCATTGAGAACACTGGAGGCAATGCATTTCTCTGAATGTTTACTAAGCAGACAAAAGGTGACATACTCCACCCTCAGTCCCAGCCCGTAAGCATAGAGGGATGGGCTAGGAGGAGTACCTACAGACCAAGGATAAAATAGAGCTAGGGCTTGGCAAATAGCCCACTCTTATCCCTGGTCTAGCTGCCTCAGAACTAAGGAGGCCCGGAATCAATGTCAGTCCCTTCCACATCAGATGAGGCCAGCTGGCCTTTGGATACCCCAGAAAGAGGTGGTGACAGCAGCGGCTTGAGGGCTCCCTCTATAATTCCACACCAGGGTTCATCTGCATTGGATTAGATGTCCATTTCAAATTGTGCGTCATCTGGAGAGAGAAAAGGCAGGACCGGTTGCTGGTGTGAGGGCATGCAGGCCCAGTGTTAATGTAAAAATCCCTCTTGGAGTTGAATACCCATTTCACTTCATAAAGCTTCTGAACTCAAGGGCTGGGAGCATTCTGTCATGTTAGGCCCTTATTTCCTTACCGGGTATCTCTTCCTCTGTCTCCTTCTGCTCCTTCAGCTCCTCTAGTTTGGAGGGTGGGGCTGTTGGAGGAGTTGTGACCCCGGGAATCTGAGGGAGGCAGCAAGGGGGTGTCCGGGCAATGGGTGAGCTCTTGCACTCCAGCAGGAACTTTCGGTCGTAGATGATCCTGGTGCCTAATGAGGGGTAGGGGCTGAGGTTAGAGTCAGGAGATTGGGAGCTCACAGAACTGGGGCCCCAGATATAGTTTTTTTGGCAAATGGAAGTATGGTGTGTACCAGTGTTACCCTTTGTGTCAAAGGGCATCTGCTCTGCAATCCTAGGATTTTTCCCAAGAAACCTGCACAGAATTCACTAATAGGATCCTGGTCCTAGCCCAGATGTGGCTCAACAGCATAAAGCAAGTGGGACATTCCAGCTGATGCAGGTTTTAGGTTTGGGGGAGCTTCCGGTCTGTGCTCAAAGAAGAGCACCAAACTTGGAGCCTGGGGACTTAGGGATGCTCTGCTATCCCTCTGAATGTCCTTGTTTGGCAGTTCTACTGCTTCACTCTGCCAACTTGGTTCTCATCTTCCACAGTGAGGAGCTGGTTCCCTTGAAACATGGGAAACGTTCTTATCTGAGCCTCTCCTGATCCCTGTAAGGTTCAGCCCCCAGGAACTTGGCCCTCAGTGTCCCTGTCCTGTTCGCACCCCTCCCCTATGCTTCCATGTGGCAGCAACCCCTGCACCCAGAGTCCAGCAACTCTTGATTGCTTCGCCCCACCAAACCACCACCAGCCAGTGGTACAAACTTCAAGCCTTAGCCCCAGTTTCCTGACCAGATGCCAGGGGGCGATGTTGGGAGGCTCAGAGCTTGCAGTGGATGTCCCAAACCCAAGCCAGAGAGGGATCACAGCCCGGTTATTAGGAAGCTGGGATCAAAGCACTGTCACATCTCTTGACGTTTATGAAAACTAGGTCTCTGTTTCAAATCTCCTCCCCTAACACTACAGCCTGCGGAGGGTACTGCGGTGTCAAGGCAAAAGCACACAACTTCCCACCCCCGCCCTGAGACGGCTCTCATGCGCTGGTCCACAGCTGGTGGACCCTGGCCCGCTGACCTCCCGGGGTAGTGGCATATAGCGTGCCCTCCGGCGTGGTGCTGTAGCAGTTGAGCAGCCCGTCCCTGTCCCCGGGAATCGGGCAGCTTGTTGATGTAGACATAGCGAGAAGGCTCAGGAAGGTGACCAGCTGGTGCTGTGGGCACGGGAGAAAGCCACGAGGAGCACAGCACAAAGTCTGAGGTGGCCTTAGTTAACCAACTGTGGCCTCAGGCAACAACACCAGGACTACGTCAAGCCCAGGGCGGAGCAGCCATGTCACTCAACCTCGTCCCTGCCCCCAGGGAGGGAGCAAGCCCTGGCTCTGCCCAAGCTGTTAAAGGACACCCGCCTCAGTCCCTATTGGCCCATCACTGGCTAGGCCCACTACAGGTGTTACATGACCTGGTGGGCTGTGACTGTTACAGGTGACCACTGGGAATTGGGGGGCAGGTGAAACAGCATATGGGGTAAAGCACAATTTGCCATATTTTACCATGAAGAAAAGCCCCCAACAGAGGTTAGTGGCTCAGAGTCACATGTCTTGGAGGAGGGGAACCTGGGATTCAAACCTGAATTTATCTACAGAGTCTCTCAGCACAGCTGCCCCCATAAATACAGACAATTATGGTACAAAGTGAAAAGGGTGCTGGCTCCAAAAGGCAGCGAAAGCTGGATTTATTAAAGAATAAGTAAGGGCAGAATCTGCGGGGAGGCGACATCTGAGACATCAACAGTGGGGAGGCCTGTCCTTCCACCTTGCGGCCATAGCTAAGGAAAGGTGGGAAATAGGTGAAAAGGGGTTGGCCTCTAGGTAAGAATACTGGTCACTCTGGCTATGGAGGGTAAGATATTTTGATATGGATATAGTGATGTGGCAGGCAAGACAGAAATGACAAGACAGTTAAGACTAGTATCTATGTACAGTTAAAAAAAAATTCCAGCTTCATTCACTGGTCGTATTTGGCTTCCTCAAAATGAGTACTGTCTCCAACCTCCAAAACTAAGTGCAGAGCATTGGACTGAACTCATTTATGAAAAGTAGCTCCAAAAGGAAAAAAATAATAAAAGTAGCTCTGGCTTCATCATATTCTTTCAGTTCTTTTTTCCCCCCTAAATTTAAGCTGCAATATCCTCATTTAAAAAAAAAAAAAAAAGCGGGCCCGGCGCGGTGGCGCAAGTGGTTAAGGTCCTCGCCTTGCACGCCCGGGATCCCATATGGGCGCCGGTTCTATCCCAGCAGCCCTGCTTCCCTTCCAGCTCCCTGCCTGTGGCCCGGGAAAGCAGTCGAGGACGGCCCGAAGCCTTGGGACCCTGCACCCGAGTGGGAGACCCGGAAGAGGCTCCTGGCTTCGGATCGGCATAGTATCGACCCGTTGCGCTCACTTAGGGAGTGAATCATCGGACGGAAGATCTTCCTCTCTGTCTCTCCTCTCTGTATATCCGCCTTTCCAATAAAAAATAATAAAAATAAATCTTTAAAAAAAAAAAAAGCATTATTGTAAGAATCAGTTTCTCAAACTTTAACGTCAGATTCCCATAGGCAGGGGTTCAAGAGCTGGCTGTGCCATTTCTGATCTGGTTCCCTGTTAATGTGCCAAGGAAAGCAGTGGATGGTGACCCAATTATTTGGATTCCTGCAATCAAGTGGGAGGCCTGAAAAAAAATCTCTGAGCTCCTGGATTTGGCCCGGCACTCAGCTGTTGCAGTCATTTGGAAGATCTTCCTCTCTCAGTAACCCTGCCTTTCAAATAAATAAAAAGGAATCTTTTAAAAAATGAGCACTCTGATATAGATTAAGTTTGACCAAAAATTCTACACTTTTTAAATCTCAGATTCTGTAGTGTTGCAGATCCTCAGAAGCACACACCAAGCAGCAAGCATATGTGATTCCAAATAAGGTTTTGGAGCCTCTTGCACCTAAATGAAGTGTCCTTTTATTTTTTATTTGAAATGCAGAGTTACAGAAAGACACACAAACACACACACCTTTCATCTGGTGATTCAATCCCCAAATGGCCACAAGGATTGGAGTTGACCTGATATGAAGCCAGGAGCTTCTTCTGGGCCTCCCATATGGGTACAGGGGCCCAAGGACTTGAGCCAACCTGTGATGCTTTCCTATGCGAAAAGCAGGGAGCTGGACCTGAAGTGCAGCAGCTAGGATTGGAACCAGCATCCACTATGAGATGGTGTCACAAGTGGAGGCTTAGCCCACTACTCTACAGTGCCAGCCTCATAAGGTGTCTTGATAATACAGGAAGGTCAAGCCTGAAAGACTGGAGAGCCATCTACTGTAACTCAGCTTTTAAGCAAGGTGGGAGAGTAAGTCTTGCTGGAGGGTGAGAGCAAAGAAGGATGGGGTAAAGGATAGTGAGACCAAAGGTGGAGAGTCCAGCCTAGTGAAACCAGGTGGGAGAAAGAACTGTGGGAACAGAGAAGAATAAGGTCGCTAATTAAGGGTGAGGTGAGGTGAAGGGTGCCAGAGTCCTAGCAGCTGGTATACTATTTATTTTTATTTTTATTTATTTTTGCTGGTATACCATTTAATAAATAAGAAAATAAGAAAGAAGGGGAAAATAAGAGGGGCATATCTAAAAGTGGGGAATGAGTATTGGTGTAATGTCCAGGGTGACAGGAAGGAAGTAGAGCTACTGGTATGAAGTTCAGAGGGAAACTTTGGGCTAGTGCTCCAGATTTGAGCAGTGTGAAGTCCCAGAATGCCGGATGAGATTACCAGGGCACACTGACATTTGTCCAAGGGTCTGTGAAGAAAGGACTTATCAAGAGAATAACAGCCAGACCTAGGACTAGGAGAGAAGTGCCAACGATTTTCAAGAAGGATCAATGTTGGAATGAGATTTCCCTTTTACTAATCTCTACTACAAATAACAGCAGTTACTACAATAAAAACTAATGCCTACAGCTGACTTTTCTTGAGAAATTATGTGTAGGTCAGGAATGAGAAACTACAGAATAATTAGTTGGCTTTAGAGAGAAAGGTTTATCCATGAAAGCAGGATGAAGGACTAAGAATTTAAACGAGAGGGGGCAACACTAATTATCCAAAAAACCCAGACTTATAGCCAGGCCCTACTTTTTTCAGAGCTGTGATTAATCCTGTAAGGAAATATAGGTCTTTGCTATCAGAACAGCTGCTTTTCAGTTCACATTTGATACCATTAAAACAACACAGGAGGTGGCAGGTAATTACAAAAAAGAGACAACCAGTGAAGTGAGAAAGAAAATGGGCCATTATCAGAACTTCTCACCCCAGGGCAGGGTCCACTGGGAAGAAAGTCAAACCAGGCGCACTTTCTGGTAGCAATGCATCTTGCTAGTTAGAACAGCATGTTCAGGAGTAGTTCCTCCAGGTTTATTTGCTTTTTCCTGGGTTTACAATCGAGTCCAAAGGTCTTCAACAGTGAGACAGAACTACCTATACTAAGTACTCTTCTGTTTGGCTTCAAACCATAAAATGGTTATAATATTTACCCTTCTACAAGCTAGCTCAAAACTGAGAATGCTCCCTTTGTGCACTATTCATGAGGTTGGGAGAAAGATTTGGCCAGAACCTACACAACAGATGGGAACCAGAGTTCCAAGTCCTGAGATTTCTTACCTCTGGTTAGGAGAAGCCACCACTGGCTGTCCAACTCTCTTCTTCGGTCTCGTTAGCTGAGGTGACGAAATTTCCCCTTTGAGAGCAGGGACTGAAGGAAGCAGACTGGCCTATAAAAGGGCAAGTCAGCACACTGTAGCCACAACAGGTTTAAAGGGTCTTAAAACATCAATAATTCTGTCATTGATGGATTTGTATTATATTGAACAGCACTGGAAGTAACGGTCCAGAAACCTTGATGTAATAGTTTTGTTCTGGAAAGAACTATAACTCATGAGGTTTATTGTGCCTTAGCAGGATGTTTCTTAATGAACTGAGCAGGGCTCCCTGTGGATTGTGAAAGGTTTTCTGCCTTCACTAAAGTCTCAGTCAGTACTCTCCCCTTTGGATTCCATGTGAGAAATAAGGGCTCTCAACCTCTGCTCTGCAAAAACATTCTCATGGTTACCAGTATTTCTAACTTTGGTATTCTTGTTCATGAGAAGAAAACCTATGTTAGAACTAAAAGACTCCATTTTGAGTTAGGTTCATTTTCATTTTTCAGATAGAGTGCAGGACACAGACATGAGATTATTTGTCTAGGTAAGATCATGCAGGTGCCAGTTTTAGACATGAAAGCAGATGGAGGCTTCTGACTCTTGCACCCATGCTACCTCCCTCATATCCCTTGTGTACCTTGAAAATAACCAAATTCTTACCTGAGCTAGGTTTTATCCAACATTCAGTTTGGTAAAATAGCAATAACAGTAATGCCAGGAGAGTCAGGCAGAGGAAGAAGAGATTATACCAGGAGAAATGGGATTGGGAGGAGGCTACTGAGATCCAAATATAGAGAAAGAAGGCAGTGCTGGTAAGAGGAAAGAGTAATATATCCTAAAGAACCACCTCCAATTGCACAACTGTTTCTTGCTAATTCCCTTGGGTTTCTCATAATTGCCTTTTTCTTTATGTGGTCTAGTTCCTGACCCGAGGTAAAATTTATCTCAAGGTACAGAGACATACAGGCTCCTCCAGACAATTCAAATATATTAAACATTTCAGACAAAACATACAAGTAACTGAATTCATTCATTTCATTTTATCCCTCATTATTATATATTTCACTAAGAGTAGTTCTATTTATTTTGCTAATTTTAGGTGAATTTTTAAATTGTCATTAACAGTAAGTGGAAACAGCAAGATTATGTCCCTGATTCCAGGGGTCTTCTGTCCCCTCCCCATCACCAAATCAAGGTCAGAGGACCGCTTGAGACAGCCTGATAAGGCTATCAACTGCAGCAAAGGAACAGCTTTAACAGCAGTGATACCTTCTTTTAAATCTAATAAAAATAGGAAGTAAGAATTGAACTTCAGGAAGCTGTCTCATACATTAAGCTGATAATGGAAGGCCAAAAATCAGATTATGTCTAACAAGAAACAAGCACAGTGGGTCTAATCTGTCTTTAGGCTCCAGAGAGAAGAATTAAGAATTCCTGTTGGTATGACAGTTCAAAAGTGCTATCTGTACAGTTCTTCCTATAGGTACTACCCTTTTTCTGTATATTCTCCTTTGCTTTTTAATCAACTCCAAATATTTTCTTGTTCATGAACGAACTGATGAATGTACTTCTCAGTGGGTTAATTTTCTTTTCTATTGCATCAGATTCTTGGCATAGCCTATGATTTGGCCACCACAACCATTTCAGTGTTCCTGTGTTTAGTTTGCTGAACATATTGTCTCCACAAAACTGGAGCCATGGAACTATGCCCAGAATTAGTCACACAGTTGTAAACATTCAGCTGATTCAATAATACAGCAGACCAACAAAAGTCATCCCCCCTTTATGTCCTTCAAATAAAATACCTATAAGCAAATAAATATTTCAGATAAATGAAACTCAGGAAACACAAAAACAAACTGGAATTTGATGATCTGGGTGGCCCCCAAGTTTGTTCAGTGTCTACTGATTGAATCCACCTGTTCTGATTGACATACTTATGATTCACAGATAGTGAAAACTATCAGTGACCTAACTGATATATTAAGATATAATTCCAAAAAACCAAGATAGCAAAAATAAATAAACAGATAGATACACAGATAAAACAGACATAATTCAAGGGCCTGCATTGAGGTGTGGTAGGCTAAGCCTCTCACTGCAGTGTTGGCATCCCAATGAGTACTAAATCGTATCTCCAGCTCCTCACTTACAGCCTGGGAAAACAGAGGAGAATGGCCCAAGTCCTTTGGCCCCTGCACCTACATGGCAGACCTAGATGAGGCTCCTGGCTTCAGACTGGCTAAGCTCTGCCGTTGCAGCCATTTGGGGAGTGAACCAGCAGATGGACAATCTCTCTCGGTCTCTACTTCTCTATATAATTGTGCCTTCAAAAAAAATTTTTTTTTAAAAAAAAGACAAAATGCCAAGGCTTGCAACTATCTAACATGTAACACGATATTGAAGGGAATGAGGACTGTTTAACACAGAACAGAAAACTAGTTTTAAAAGTGCAACCCAGGATCCCATATGGGCACCAGTTCTAACCCTGGCAGCCCTGGTTCCCATCCAGCACCCTGCTTGTGGCCTGGGAAAGCAGCTGAGGATGGCCCGAACCCTTGGGACCCTGTGCCTGCGTGGGACACTCAGAGGAGGCTCCTGGTTCCTGGCTTCAGATTGGCTCAGCTCCAGCTGTTGTGGCAACTTGTGGAGTGAATCAACAGACGGAAGATCTTCCTACCTCACCTCCTCTCTTTATATCTGCCTTTCCAATAAAAATAAATATTAAAAAAGAAGTGCTTTTTCAAAGCAGTTCTAAGAATGGACTGTAAAAGTGTAAAATGTAAGAAACCTGTTGCAAATACAGTTTTAATAATCTGGTTGTGTATGAATGTGGATTGGGTAGTTATCTTCATGACCACTGAAAGGATCACACCCCACTTCTAAACACTGTTCATCTTTTTATTGAAGATTCTGGTCAGTATTTCACATTGATACAGGCTACATTAGATAGAGCCACTCTAAGACAATAAATTTACTCAACGTTTTCCTTTTAAGTATGTAAACAATTATACATGTATTTACCACCCTAAAAGGCTGAAACATGTAATCATCTAATTCTTCTTCTGCATACAAGTGCACACAGTATGTTTAGTCAAAAGCACTAAATTCATCTGATCTTAAGTTGAAAATGGCTAAACTGAAAAAAAAAAAAGAAAGAAAAAAGAAAATGGCTAAACTAACCACAGAACATAATCAGGTGGATAGGAAATCAGTCTGTTCTTATACAATGGGCAGTAATGTTTCATCGCTAAAGCCTCAAGGAAAAATATCTTAATTAGGCACATTAAGAAAAAAAAATCCCCAGAGTTCTTCCAAGGTCATAGGATTTCTCAAACAATGCTAAAGAGTAAAGACCTTTATTCTTATAACTTAGTTGACATATTTGAGATGCATGTTTCCAACATGAGGTGCCCATGTGCCAGGCCAAATCTGAAAAGGGGGAGGAAAAATTGGAATTTCTAATTAGGATTCTTTAGACATTTACAAAATGAATAAATATATGCAACGGCAATTCACTGTTTCTGCCTGGAAAGAATACAAACATATGAAATAAATGCTTGGTAGCATCATTGTGAGATTGAAAAAAACTTTATATCAAGGAGTTCAGTCATGACTTTAAACATTTTGAATTGAATAATTAAAAGAATTATATGATAAATTTGAAAAAAAAAGTAATAAGAGCGTTAAATCTGTTTTACCTGTTGGGCATCAGTGCAATCAGCTGAATTTTGGATAACTTTTATCATAGGATTCCAAGCAGGATCTGGGTTGTGAAGCCCATTAAACAGTGGGCCTCCTGGAACATCAGCAAGCTGATGAGAAGGTATTATAGCGCCTCCATACATGGAAATTGGCAAACCCTAAAACAGCAGAAAAAGATTTTAACTTTGAAGTAACTTTAAATAATGATTTCTATAACAGATTCTTTAACCTTCCCTTAATTCAGAGAACTCAAAAGAATCCTAAAGTATAGCATGGAACAGTGACGAGAGACCCCAGTTGTTTATATGCATTTCCAACACTTAAACAAGAAGAGAAAGGGAAAAAACGTAAAACTGCAACTAAATCCAGTATTAAATTATGTAATACCCCCAACTTTCCCACATTTTAATTTCACTAATAAGTTTTTCTAAGAGCAAAAGGGGACAGCTTGCAGCCATAGTCTGGCGTTACAGCAGCCAAGAAGCTATCAAAAAAGACAAGAAAATATTGGACAGGACACAACAAGCTTTTCAGGGAGGCAGAGGCTTTCTTCAAAGTTGTGGCAACAGAATACAAAGCAGTAAAACTTAAGTCCCTCAAATATATTAAAAGGATAAAAACTTCTATAGGATAATGTGTGAACAAACTAATATGAACCATGCTATCTCCTTGAAAGTGAGCAAAATATTTGGTAGTAATGGAAAAGGGAATATTATTTCAATATGAACTGTTCCTTAACATGTAACTACAAAGACCAGCAAAGTGTCAAATGAATTACAATAAATCTTGTCAACTCACTTTGGAAAAATCCACAAAACCACCTGGCATTGGTTGATGAAAAATATTAGAGGGGGCTACCATTCCAGATTCATCTCTCTCCAATGGTTGATGCTGAGAGAATGTGCTTGGGTCTGATAGTTGTTGATGCATTGGATGGTTTCCTATCATAGACTGCGACCAACCTGATAAGCCTTCTGGAAAAAAATAATTGAAAACAGGCCTTAATATTTGGACAAAACAATAAAATATTACTTTATTCTTTTTCTAACCAAATTTTATAAAAACAAATCTTCTAGAGAAAACAGCACAAAAGCCACAGTTTTGCTAGAGAAAAAAAAAGTCTAATGAGTTAGCAAGCTTATTAAGAGGAAAAAGTAGCTTGTTTGCATCATTTATTTCTTTTTTTAAAAATATTTAATTATTTTTATTGCAAAGTTAGATATACATAGAGAGGAGGAGAGACAGAGAGAAATATATTCTGTCCGATGATTCACTCCCTAAGTGACCACAATGGCTGGTGCTGCACAGGTCCAAAGCCAGGACACATGAGCCAGGAGCCAGAAGCTCTTCCGGGTCTCCCACGAGAGTACAGGGTCCCAAGGCATTGGGCTGTCCTTGACTGCTTTCCCAGGCCACAAGCAGAGAGCTGGATGGGAAGTGGGGCTGCTGGGATGAGAACCAGCACTCAAGGCCTGGCATGATAGCATGTCCTCGCCTTGAACGTGCCAGGATCCCATATGGGCACTGGTTCTAATCCCGGCAGCTCCACTTCCCATCCAGCTCCCTGCTTGTGGCCTGGGAAAGCAGTCGAAGACAGCCCAAGGCCTAGGGACCCTGCACCCGCATGGGAGCCATAGAAGAGGCCTCTGAAGTCTGTTTGGCTCAGGTCCAGCTGTTGCGGCCGCTTGGGGAGTGAATCATCGACAGCAGATCTTCCTCTGTCTCTCCTCCTTTCTGTATATCTGCCTTTCCAATTAAAAAAAGAAAAGAAAAAAGAACCAGCACCCATATGGGATCCTGGCAGATGCAAGGGGAGAACTTTAGTTACTAGGCCATGGCTCTGTGCCCACATCATTTATTTCTAATTAACTCTAGACTCTGAAATTGGACCTAACTCTCAAAGATACAGCCATTCTTTCATGACTGACTGCTAACCACAGAACTGAGTTTTGTTTTTGTTTTTAAAAGAAAGTTTTAACAGCAAACTCTTGCAACTTACTTGAGATATCCCTTCAGAGAGGGGATAAGGTAACTGTACCTGACATGGCGTTAACACCAAACGACCAGATTCCACTGTGTCCAACTGGAGCTACAAAACTGGTCCCCACAGGAGCTTGTGTCACAGAACCTCCTTGCCGAATCCGTGCCAGTCGCTCAGTTCCAATGGGAGGCGGTATCTTCCGATCCTGACTTGCACTGCCTGCTTTTGCTTGGCCCAAAGGTGGTGGAGCAGAAGTGGCTGAAAGAGGTGAAGATGATCCCGAAGAAACAGATGGAATAGGAGAGTCACCTGGTGGCAAAATATTTCTCTATTGTTTTATTACATATAAAAACTAAGAGTGTGAGAAACCTTGTTGTAAAGCTCTACTCCATAATAATAATTCTGTAAAGAAAAATTTCATTTGATATAATCATTCAAATGAAGATATGTAATTTCTACAATCATTATTTTATACTGTTTCTGTTATAATGTATAGAAACAATTATCTCCCATTTTTTCCCCCCACGTAAACTGAATAAAGCTAGAAAGGAAGAAAGCCACATTTACTCTCACTCTAGTTCTAAATAATTTTCTCAAAACAATGTATCATCATATTTAAAATTAACAATGTGGGAATGTTTACACTATATCTAGAATGAATTAAAAAAACATCTGGTGGCTCTCTATGCTTGTTAGTTCTCTTTTTCCTTTATATAAACCTTTTTTGCTCTAAGGAAGAACGGGTAACCATGAGTAAAGCATCCACAGCTTTGCTTCTTAAAGTTCCTCTCTGGTAATTTGGGGGGTGTTCCTTGTTAAAGAGCCACACTACTGACTACCTTATGATACTCATTTTAAAGAAATGAAATTCTGTTCAATTCCAAATACTTCATTTGTTCTAAATATTAAAATAACTCAGAACAAAGGAATATTTCTACTTCTAATATCGTTTCATAAAAGGCAAAAATAAGCAATTACTTCAAACAGTAATTCATATAAATCCAGCTTTTTTCCTGATTTCAGAAATTCTCTCTCAACACTGCTCGCAAAGGGTCCTTTTGTAAAACTATCTAGATTACCTCTTTAGGTCCAAGTCCAAATGTACGCATTTCTAGCTTGGAAGACCAGCTTGACTCTTTCTCAAGTTTTCTATCCTAAAAATGACTAATGCTATGATACAAACCTTGGGGGAGGGGGGTTCTGCAAATCATTTAGCTTGCTAAAATACAGTATTCCCTGAAACAAACATTTAATAACTTATTCAAGATTCTTTGGGATGAGTTCCTCCAGGATTCCTACATGAGTTTGAGGCGCTTGTCCAAGGATGGGGAGAAAAATGTTGTCTGTTGAAACTAGGAGTCCCAACAGGAGGTGGCGCTGGTAGGAAAACCCTTGTTCCTGGTATACCGGAGAAACTTGTCAGAGGAGCAGAAGAGGAAGATGGGGAGCTGCCTGATGGGTCAATAGATGGTAACCCTGAAACAAAACAGGTCCAAGACATCCCATTAACCAAGGAATTAAAACAAAGTCATTGCTTTATTTAATTTTCTTATAAAGAGAAGAAAACATTTGGTGTCTTTTTGGAAATCACAACAAAAAGAATGGGTGGTTAAATCTATTTTTTAAAATTTTGCTTACAATGCACAATACCAACAAACACTACTAAATATAGAAAAGCAAGCTAAATAGTTAAAAATGGAAGTCACCTGCAGTAATGCTCTAGCTAAATTTTGAAGCTTTTCACTCAAACAGCCATGATGTGAGAGCATGCTATGACGAAATGGTACCCATCACAAATTTGTGTTCACTTTTGTGGAAAATCTCTAAATATAACTTTTTATCACACAACTATAGACACTTCTGAAAGAAGGTATTATTGTTTCTTACAATGACTGCTTCCTCACAGAGGAGAAAAACACTAAGATTAATTTTCACAATTTCTAGTGCAAAAACAAAATGTAAATAGTTGAAAACTATATCAAAGTCTCTACCACGATTCCACTGTGTTCTCTGGAGAAAGTATTCTACAAAGGAAACAAGCTTCTTGAAAGATATTATAAGGTACTCATTTCAGGAAAATATAGTTAATATCAATACAAATTTATCAAATCTTTTCAAGCAGGTCTTATTTTCAAATAGTTTGATTTCCTCATGATTAAAACAAATAGTTTGCCTGAGCTATAGGCAGTTGCCTAGGTTGCCTTATACCTAAGCAAGTTTTATACTGCTGGGAGAAAGCAGCCAGTAACTGACGGGCACTCTGGGCTTGGTTAATGCCAAATTTATGTTAACTATACCAGTATGCCAACATAGTTGCTTATTCCTTTTTTTTTTAAGATTTATTTTTATTGGGAAGTCAGATATACAGAGAGGAGGAGATACAGAAAGATCTTCCATCTGATGATTCACTCCCCAAGTGGCTGTAATAGCCTGAGCTGAGCCAATCTGAAGCCACATCTGAAGAGGAGCGAGGATCCTCTTCTTGGTCTCCCATGTAGGTGCAGGGTGCCAAGACTTTAGGCCATCCTTTACTGCTTTCCCAGGCCACCAGGTCAGAGCTGGATAGGAAGTAGAGCAGCCAGGACACGAGCCAGTGCCCATATGGGATCCTGGTGCTTGCAAGGTAGGAATTTAGCCATTGAGCCATGGTGTCAATGTGGCTTTCAAAGTGCTACTACATAGGGAAAAATCATTTTTATAATAGCTTCTTGTCACTATTTTTATAGTGAATTCTGTCAGTCTTTTATAAAGATAATCAGACTGGCATTTTTAGTAAATGAAACAGATATCATGTGAATGTATTTGTTATTGGCCCAACTGAGGTTTAACTCACACAGAATGCTCTTCAATTATCTGAAGTTATGCATTCAGTTGCATTCAACAGCACAACCCATTTTAGAATATTTTTATTGCCCTAAAAGGAAAACCTGTACATCATACATCTATTGCCCCACTCTGCATACTGCAAGCCCCACAACCTAATCTACTCTATGTCTGTACAGATTTGCCTATTCTGGAAACTTCATATAAACGGAATCAATAATGGTCTTTGGCTAGTGCTTTAGGGTGCTTTCACTTAGCCAAATGTTTTCAAAGTTCATCATTTATATTAGAACATGTATTTGTACCTTTTCTCTTATTGTCAAGTGAGGATAATATTTTTTTTTAAAAAGATTTATTTATTTATTAGAAAGTCAGATATACAGAGAGGAGGAGAGACAGAGAGGAAGATCTTCCATCCGATGATTCACTCCCCAAGTGAGCGCAACAGCCAATCCTATGCTGGTCCGAAGCCAGGATCCAGGAACTTCTTCCGGGTATCCCACATGGGTGCAAGGTCCCCAAAGCTTTGGGCTGTCCTCAACTGCTTTCCCAGGCCACAGGCAGGGAGCTGGATGGGAAGTGGAGCTGCCGGGATTACAACCAGCGTCCATATGGGATCTCAGCACGTTCAAGGTGAGGACTTTAGCCGCTAGGCCACACCGCTGGGCCCAAGATAATATTCTTTATACAGGTGTGACATTTTGTTCAGATGTGGAACACTGAGTTGTTTCTATTTTTTTATTATGATAATACTGCTGTGAACATTTGAACACCAATTTTCTGTAGACATGCCTTCTCGTAAGTATTCTTAGGAGTGGAATTACTGGATCACACAGTTTTATTTTTAATGACGATTTCTCATCTGCTTAATAAGACAGAGATGATCCAGTAATTCCATTCTGAGGTCTGTTCAGCTTTTTAAGGACTGTGACCTGCTTTTCCAAATTGGATGTTCCATGAAGCCAGCTAAGGAATTAGGCTGAGTTTTTCTAATCCTGGGCTCCAAGAGGGACATCAAGAACAAATAGTTTCAGTCACAGCCTGGGGCACTGGCAAGGAGCTCTTCTACTCTGTGGCTCCTGAAGACCTCTACTAGCTTACCATAACGAAATGCTAAGTGACAACAGTGCTTCTTAGATTAATTCTGGGTTAGTCACATTTCCAATTCGTTCTTCACAATGGTACAGATCCAACTCAAATTTAGCTGATACATTCTGATGGTGGCTTTCCAAATATCTCCAACTCAATACCAGTCTCCGATTCATCTGTACATTTTTTGATGATGCCTCAATAGATAACTTCTAATTTTGAGGAATCATAGCTTAATCTAAGTTGGTTATTTTAAAGTAAGAGCCTATAGAGTCAGGCACAATATCTTAGTGGTTAAATCCTCACCTTGCAACTGCTAGGATACCATATGGGCACTGGTTTGTGTTCCAGCTGCTCCACTTCCCATTCCAGCTCCCTGCTTGTGTCCTGGAAAGGCAGTCGAGGATGGCCCAAAACCTTGAGACCCTGCACCTGCATGGGAGACCAAGAAGAGGATCCTGGCTCCTGCCTTCGGATTAGCTCAGCTCTAGCTATTATAGCCACTTGGGGAGTGAACTAACAGATAGGAGATCTTTCTTTGTGTCTCTCCTCCTCTCTATAAATCTGATCTGCCTTTTCAATAACAATAAATCTTAAAAAAAAAAAAGTGAAGCAGTTGTGACTCAAATGGGTGCCCACATAGAACTTTGGCACTGCAGGAGGTGGCTTTCCCACTATGCTACAGTATCAGCACTCCATTTCTTTTCTTTCTTTTTTTTAATACTTATTTGAAAAGCAGCAAGAGAAAGGGAAAAGGAGAGGAAGTGGGGAAGGAAGGAAAAAGGGGAAGGAAAAAGAGGGGAATAGAGGGATAAAATCTTCCATCTGATGGAAGCTTCACTCTCCAAATTTGTTACAAAAGCTAGGGCTAAGCCTGGTTGAAATGAGACCAAGAATTCCAACCCTGTCTCCTACAGGAGTGACAGGGGCCCAAGTACTCAGACCATCTTCTGCTGTCTTCCTAGGTGCCTTAGCAGGAAACTGGATAAAAGGAACAATTAGGACTTGAACTAGTGCTACAACATGGTATTCTGGCACTGCAATCAGCAATTTAACCTAATGTGCCACAACACCGGCCCCTGGAATTTCAATTTTTTAAATCTAAGAAACACAATCATTATAATTTTTTGTCTGTAAATTTGGAATCCTGTCAAATAACACTGTTTGACACCAATTCCTAGAAAACAAACTGACAGAGACATAACCCAGTTATTAAGAGAAACATCACCTAGAAAACAGAATAGCTCATTATCTTAAATGACTTATCTATGCATACTTCCTTTGTTCATTCAGCCGGTAATCATTAAGGATCTTTAACTACTTGTGACATGTTAACATTTCTTTCAGATCATGTAATATTAAGCACAAACTGAGTATTATCTTGGAAGATAAAAACAGACTGTGAGAACCCAAAGTTAATCACTAGCAGTAATTAACAACTTACCAACAGGACTAGTAGAAACTCGCTGGGAAGGTGGTCTGAAGCCAGGTGCCTTGGAGTTGTCAGGATGCACGTTTTCTAAGTGTCCAAGTACAGAGTTACTCAGGAATGCTGAGTGAACAGTGAATGACGCATCTGCAGCAACTCGTGACGACAGTGGACCATCTCCCCAACCCTGGTTGGCTGGCACCTGACTGTTATCAAAAAGACTACTGAAGTGATTAAAAAGTGTGGCTGGGCCAAATGTAGGAGGTAAAGACTTGTTTGCTGGGTTGATGTGCATCTGAGAACCATTCATAATGTTCACGGCTGAAGACAGCTGCACGGCAGCTGGTGGGCCTTGAGGTGGTGTTAAAGGTACTGGATTTGTAACAAAAATAGATGGGGAATCCTGGTGGATGGCTGCATTTGGTACCACTGAGTAAAAAGAACCTCTTGGTTGCATTCGATGAGAAACTCGAGGAGCTGGGATAGGTAACTGAGGTAAATTATTGGTGTCCTGATTATCAGCAGAAACCATTCTGGGTGATGTCAAAGTCTGCGGAGCAGGTTCTGAGTTGGATGCAAAAGGTACTGATACAGGGCTTAAATCAGATGCGTTGGACGGCTGTGCCTCCTCCTGGGTGGTGCTGGAGGGAGAAGTGGGACTACTGGGTGGATGAGTTTCTGGAGCTCCTGTGGTGTTGCTGGCAGAGCTACTGCAACTATTCGCAGTTGAAGATGGGCTACACAGATTTGCTGTAGGTTGGTCCTGTGTAGATGCTTTCTCTTTGGGGGATGGCACAGTAGAGAAAGACTCCACTTTTTGTGAAGAAAGTGGTGCTTGAGGGGTACTGGTGGGCAAAAACGTGGTTGTAACTTGCCCACTTGTGACAGGTGTAGAGGAGACAGAAGCCAGGGAACTACAAGTGCTTGTCACAGAAGAAACTGCTGTTGCCGGAGGACTTGTCTTAGGTACACAGGCAAACAACTGCTTTCTGACTGATGAAGGAGTCCGGGAACTAGTCACACACAGTTGCTGACTGGCAGCAACCACAGAAGAGACAGTGATGGGACAAGCAGCAGTAGTTAGTCCAGGAGACTCTGTTGGCAAAACAGTCCCATTCTGGTTAGGTAGACGGTTGCTTGTAGGAGTATGCTTTGGGGAGCTGTTTGTGTTGCCAGGATTGACAGGTCTCACTGGGAATGGTCCCCAAGTGTTTGCAGAAGGTGAGAAGGTTCCTCCAAACTGGGCCATGGGTAAGCGTGGATGTCGAATCTGTTGCATAGTTTGAGCAGCTAGCAAAGCAAAATGAGGGTGGGGATAAGCTAAGGGCAGAGAAACTGGGAAAGAGGACCGTACATTAGTTGCCACATTCTTATTAAGTTTATTAGTGGGCTGGAACGTGGATAATGTTGTGGCTTGTGAAGTTACAAGAGCTGGAGCACCCAAGGGAAATGCATTTTTACTAGAAGCTGCTGTGGTGCCTACTCCAGACGAGAAGTTTGCATGAATGGATTTGGTGCTGGTAGGTGTTCTGATATGATTTTTAGGAATTAAGTCTTCTAATTCCTTAGCAGGATCCTGAATAAGTGCATTGATAAGTTGAACTGCATATCTTGTTGATTCTGTACCACCTCTGCAGAAAAATAAGAACAAAAACATGACCAAAAAAAAATCCAGATAACTTTCAGTATCAAAAAATCCCCTTAACTGTACTCAAGAAAATTGTGCTTTTTATGAAATAGAACTCCTGATTGAGAACTCAGAAGTGAATTTTTCATAATCACCTTATTGTGATCATCCTCTCGCCATTCTTATCTTTTTGTTTATCCACATCAATGTGGGCTCCGGTAACATCTTGTATCGCAGTAATGTTGCATCCTCCTCTTCCCATTATCCTGGACACTACAGAGGCTGGAACAGATAACTTCTTTGACCTAAAAAAAACAGATATATGAACTTCGGAAATCAAGTGTGTTTAATATACTCAATGTTTTACTTAAAAAACACACACACCCCTCAAACTATTAAACACATGAAATCTATTCCTTACAATAAAAATTTAAAAGCATTTCTCAAACATTAAAGTGAAAATTATTTTAGAAGCTGATTTCTGGGCTCAGCACGATGGCTCAATAATTAAATCCTTGCTTTGCAAGTACTGGGATCCATATGGGCACCAGTTCCTGTCCCAGCAGGGGAAAATGGCCCAAGTGTTTGGGCTACTGTTACCCATATGGAAGACTTTGGCCTGGCTCAGCTCTGCCTGTTGTGACCATCTGGGGAGTAAGCCAGCAGCTAGAAGATCTCTCTGTTCTCCCTACACCCAATATGTATCTTTTCGAAATAAACCAATCAATCTTTAAAAATAAGACAATGAAGAAAAATGTCATTAATCAATCAGGTAATCATTTTGTAAGAGAGCCTGCTTGGTTTATTAAAGCTATAAAGATAGGATTAATTCTACTTACCTTCTTACAACTTCTTTCCACCCTTCCTCTCTTTTTTGGCCCCTTTTAGGGCTAGTGAGATTCAGTTTGAGGTTTGGCGAACTTAATGGCAGTGACACTGATTTGTAGTTTGTGGCTGAGGAATTAGGATTTACTTCACCTTCAAGTCTGAGAAGAGAAAAATAGCAAGTCTGAAAAAAGAGAAGGAGCCTCTCTGCCTCAACGCTGGCATCCCATGTAAGTATACTGATTTAAGACTCAAGCTCCCTGATAATGCATCTGGGAAAGTAGCAAAAGATGGCCCAAGCACTTGGGCCTCTGACACCCAATGGGAGACCCAGATGAAATTGCTGGCTTCCAACAGTTGTGACAATCTGAGGAATGAATCAATGGATGGAAGATCTCTGTCTCTGCCTTTTTCTCTGTAACTCTGTCTTTCAAAGACATAATCTTAAACAAATAAAATTCAGCACATGAAAGGACTTGTATTGTGACACAGCTATTTAAGCTGCTGCTGGGGTACTGGCATCCCTCACTGAAGTAATGATTTGACTCCCTTCAATTCTACTTCTGATGTTGCTCCCTATTAATTGTCCTAGCAAAGTAGCAGAAGACCAAGTTCTTGGGTCCCCGCAACCCACAGGAAAGTTCTATATTGATTTCCTGGATCCCAGTTTTGACCTGCACCCCAGTAGTGATCTCTAGGGAGTTAGCCAGTGGGGGGAAAAATATCTTTATCTCTTTTCTCTTTCCTGCTCTCTGACATTCTGCCTTTTAGAAAAACAATTGTTTGAAAAAAAATTTTTTTTTTCTGCAGGGGCTGGCGCCATGGTGTAATATTGTAGGCCTCCTCCTGTGGCACCAGCATCTCATATGGGTGCCAGTTCAAGTTCCGGGAAGCTCCACTTCCTACAGTGCCCCCTCCTACAGTGTAGGAAAGCAGAGGAGGATGGCTTAAGAACTTGGTCCCATGCACCCATGTGGGAAATCCAGAAGAAGCATCTGGTTCCCAGCTTTGGACCAGCCCTGCTTCAGCTGTTACAGCTATTTGGGGAGTCAGCTAGTGGATGGGTGATCTCTCTCTCTCTCGCTCTCTCTCTCTAATTTTGCCTTTCAAAAATAGAAACAAGGTGCTGGAGACATGGTTTAACAGGTTAACCCTCCACCTTTAAGCATCGGCATCCATATGGGCACCGGTTCCTGTCCTGGGAGCCCCATTTCCAATCCAGCTCCCTGCTTATGGCCTGGGAAAGCAGTGGAGGATGGCCCAAGTCCTTGGGACCCTGCACCCACGTGAGAGACCCGGAAGAAGCTCCTGGCTCTTGGCTTCGGATCAGTTCAGCTCTGTCGCAGCCATTTTGGGAGTGAACCAGCGGATGGAAGACCTCTGTCTCTTGTTCTCTCTGTAAATCTGCCTTTCTAATAAAAAATAAATAAATCTTAAAAAAAAATAAAAAATGAAATAAATCTTAAAAAAAGGTTTGGTACATCAAATAATAAACAAGTCAAAACAGAAGTAGAGCACAGTTGCCATCTATTTTATTATTAAAATGGATTCAGAATCCAAATGATTGTCACTGATAAAAATGACATTTAAATAAAATGAGCTAATATTTTCAACTTCAGATTGTCAATCTTATAAAAAATTTTAACAGTTGTACTTTGTAAGTAGCAAACAATTAAGAGAATACAGATAAATCTCATATCTGAATATTGAAGACAAATATTTAATTCTTAAAATTGTTTATCACAACTTGTGCTTGGATAATATAGTTCAAATTCTCACATTAGGTATGAAAAATGAAATGTGAATATAGAATTAACAAATCAGGCAAATTTACCGTGTCTGAGTTTTGGAAGCTGTGGAACTCGTCTTTTCTTCTTGGGAATGGACAAGCAGTGAGGGGCATTTCCTATCATTAGAAGAGTTCATATCCATAGTGAAATTTAACTCTTGGCTTTTACCACCACTGCTACTCTCACTGTTGCAGTCTGTGCTGTCCAAATTATCTGAATCACTATTCCCATTTGCACCACCACCTCTAGGTTCTCCATTTATTTTATTTTTATCAGCTTTTTGTTGTGCTAAAGACAGATGTTGTTCTGGTAATATTAAATGTGATGTGGGAGGGGTCTCCTTTGTTTTATTCTTCTTATTTTTCCGATTGGTGCTGGGGGTTGTCACCACGTTGGTCCTTTTTTTCCCAAACGCATTGGTGAATGTTGTAGATGTTGCAGAAATTCCAATTGTGGTGGTGGTAGTTGCACTAGGAGGCTCTATGGGGACTTCTTGTTCAACTGAAAAAAGGATAAAAATTACACTGAGAGTCACAGAACTCAAATTATGACAGAATACATGTAATAATTCATAAAAATTAAATCTTTAAGGACCTATTTTCATGAATGATTAACAAGAAAATTTTTACTTTTGTTATGACAAATATATAAAAGGATTCCCCGAAATCTGAACTCATTAATATACTTCAGATATTAAATATTAGTCTTATGACCTATCTAAAAACCATAATGTGATTTGAATCTAGGTAAATTTTTAAATAGTATTTTTAAGAAAAATATTTATTTACTTTTATTGGAAAGTCAGATATATATAAAGAAGAAGAGAAAGAGAGGAAGATCTTCCATCCATTGATTCACTCCCCAAGCAGTTGCAATGGCTGGTGCTGAGCAGATCCGAAGCCAGGAGCCTAGAGTCTCCTCTGGGTTTCCCACATGGGATGCAGGGTCCCAAGGCTTTGGGCTGTCCTCTTTCCCAGGCCACAAGCTCGGAGCTGGATAGAAAGTAGAGTAGCCGGGACATGAACCAGTGCTCATATGGGATCCCGGTGATTGCAAGGTTTTAGCCACTAGGCGACTGTGCTGCCTTTAAATAGTATTTTCAAAATAGAATCTAAGTAGAGCAAAATCATTTACCTACTAGAATCATTGGCAGATATGAATAATATATATATTCTTTGAAAGTAGTCACTTCTAGCTTTTAACAACATATCTGTCCTCTATGGCATAAAGCCAGATCCTTTGCTAAAAATTTATTTTAATTAATTGACTAATTAATTAATGAACACATATTCCTCTAGTTTCTAATTAAGGGTAAGAAAAGCTGGTAGGTCTTTTACTTTACTATTCTTAGTATATCCACAGTATTTTACAAGGTTACTTAAGTTATAATCAAGCTTCAAATTATGCGTCTGTCTTCCTCTTTTCTCTGTGAGGCATAACAAAAAGCATTTAGAAACTCTGACGATCAGAGTTACTTGTCTGATGCATAAAATCTAACCAGAGTTATTTAGAGCAAAAAGACACTCAAAATGAAGATTATAAGGCAGTTGGCAATTAATTTAGATAGGTGACTAGGCTGCTATTTACCATCATCATCGTTCTCCTCTTCATCTTCATCCTCTGGTAGTTCTGAATTTTCTTTAGGTTTGTTTTCCTCATCTTCTTCCTGTTTCCTTTTCTGTTCTTCTTTTTTCTTTTTTCTCTTTTCTTTTCTTTTTTCTCTTTTAGCTGCAAGAGCCTGCTTTCTGCTCTCTTCTCTGGACTACAAGTAAAGAATACAATTTTAGTAGGAATGTGACAGTTTGAAAGACAAGGCAGATTTATTTTTTAAGATTTATTTACTTTTGGGCCCGGCGCGGTGGCGCAAGTGGTTAAGGTCCTCACCTGGCACGCCCGGGATCCCATATGGGCGCCGGTTCTAATCCCGGCAGCCCCACTTCCCTTCCAGCTCCCTGCCTGTGGCCTGGGAAAGCAGCAGAGGACGGCCCAAAGCTTTGGGACCCTGCACCCGTGTGGGAGACCCGGAAGAGGCTCCCGGCTTCGGATCGGCATAGTATCGGCCCGTTGCGCTCACTTGGGGAGTGAATCATCGGATGGAAGATCTTCCTCTCTGTCTCTCCTCCTCTCTGTATATCTGCCTTTCCAATAAAAACATAATAAAAATAAATCTTAAAAAAAAAAAGATTTATTTACTTTTATTGCAAAGTCAGATATACAGAAAGGAGGAGAGTTGGGTTGTTTCTACTTTTGACTTTTATGATTAATGCTGCTATGGATAGAAGCAGATAAGTTTTTATACAAACATATTTCATTTGGGTATACTTGAGATGGAATGTTGGATCATTTGGTAATTTTTTTTTATCAGATGGAGGAAATGGAGCAACTAGGACTCAATCCTGTGCTGAAATGGGATGCTGGTGTTGCAGGCAGTCACTTAACTGGCTTAACAACAACACAGAATCTAGCTTGGGCTCGTGCGGTAGCCTAGTGGCTAAAGTCCTCGCCTTGCATGCACCAGGATCCCATATGGGTGCCGGTTCGTATCCCAGCTGGTCCATTTCCCACTCCAGTTCTCTGCTTGTGGCCTGGGAAAGCAGTTGATGATGGCCCAAAGTCTTGGGACCCTGAACCCATGTGGGAGACCCAGAAGGAGCTCCTGGCTCCTGGCTTTGGATCAGCTCAGCTCAGGCTGCTGCAGCCACAATGGGAGTAAATCATTGGGTGGAAGATCTTCCTCTCTCTGTATCTGACTTTGCAACAAGCATAAATAAGCCTTTACAAAAAGCTTATCTGTTGGAGCCTGGTGCAATGGCCTAGTGACTAAATCCACACTTGGATCCCATATGGGTGCTAGTTTGTGTTCTGGCTGTTCCACTTCTCATCCAGCTCCTTGGCTGAGATGTGAGAAGGCAGTGGAGGATGGCTCAAAGCCTTGGAAGCCTGCACTTGTGAGAAAGACCTGGAAGAATCTCCTGATTTCAGATTGGCTCGGCTCTGGTCATTGTGGCTACTTGGGGAGTGAACCAGTAGATGAAAGATTTTTCTGTCTATTATGTTCTTCTCTCTGTAAGTATGCCTTTCTATAATAATAAATAAATCTATTTTTTTTATCTTAAATCAGGAATGAGCAAACTATGGCCTTACTGCTAAATCATATCTGATATCTGTTTTTTGTAGGACTCAAAAGCTAAAATTTGCTTTTACATTTTATTAAAGATTTATTTTTATTATTTTTTATTGGAAAGGCGGATATACAGAGAGGAGAGACAGAGAGGAAGATCTTCCGTCCGATGATTCACTCCCCAAGTGAGCACAACGGGCTGATACTATGCCGATCCGAAGCCAGGAGCCTCTTCCGGGTCTCCCACACGGGTGCAGGTTCCCAAAGCTTTAGGCCGTCCTCGACTGCTTTCCCAGGCCACAGGCAGGGAGCTGGAAGGGAAGCGGGGCTGCTGGGATTAGAACCGGCGCCCATATGGGATCCCGGGCGTGCAAGGCGAGGACCTTTAACCACTTGCGCCACCGCGCCGGGCCCTGCTTTTACATTTTAAATAGTTGAAAGAGACTCTAATTGTATCATGACATTAACTTGTTGGGATAAGAGGCTAAGCAGGGAACTGGCTATGTAGGGAACAGCTGACCATATACTTGGGTAATTATAGAAATACACATAGGCATTGGACATTAGTATTTAACTTCAAACTCCACTTCATTTTAAAATTAATATAAATTGTTTTCCTTCCTAAACTATAATCACATTCATTATAATACTAGCATTTATTTAATGTTATTTTATTCACTATTATAAGCATTCGATGATGAGTGTTCTCATGAATTTACTTTTAGCATTTGTCCTATTATTCACCTAATTAAATTACTAAAAATGAAACAACTGGAAATAAGAGTTTAAATCCTTTTTATGGCTTCATTTGTCTAATCACCTCCAGTAACTGTACTGATTTACACATCAAAAATTGTATTAGAATGCTTATTTTTCTACACCCTTGACATTAACATTACAAACCTCAAAAATTTAAGTTTTGTCAAATGGAGAGAAAAATATTATTGTACTCCTATTATGCAATCCTTTATTTATAAACCCTAAAGTAGAGCATCCTCCATCTACTTATTGGCTGTTTATCTTTTTTTGCATGCGAATTGCCAACCTATTTGATTACTTTTTTTTGTTATCTTTTTACTCTCATTTATTTATTTATTTTATTTATTTTTTTTAAAGATTTATTTATTTTATTGGAAAGGCAGATGTACAGAGAGGAAGATCTTTCCACCCATGATTCACTCCCCAAGCGGCTGTAACGGCCAGAGCTGTGCTGATCCAAAACCAGGAGCCAGGAACTTCTCTCCAGATCTCCCACGCGGGTGCAGGGTCCCAAGGCTTTGGGCCATCCTCCACTGCTTTCCCAGGCCACAAGCAGGGAGCTGGAAGGGAAGCGGGACTGCCGGGATTAGAACCGGCGCCCATATGGGATCCCAGTGCGTTCAAGGTGAGGACCTTAACCATTACACTATTGCGATGGGCCCCACTCTCATTGATTTATAAGAAATCTTTTCTTCTGCTTTTGGCAAAATAATTTTTAATTTATTTTTTAAATATATTTTTAATTTGGGCCCAGTGTGCTGTCTCAGTGACTAAATCCTTGCCCTGCATGTACCAGATCCCATATGGGCACCAGTTTGTGTCTGGCTGTTCCACTTCCCATCCAGCTCCGTGCTTGTGGCCTGGGAAAGCAGTCGATGACGGCTTAAACCCTTGGGATCTTGCACCCAAGAGGGAAACTGGAAGAAGTTCCTGGCTCCCAGCTTTGGATCGGCTCAGCTCCAGTTGTTGTCATTTGGGCAGTGAACCAGTGGATGGAAGGTCTTTTCCTCTGCCCTTCCTTCTCTCTGGAAATCTGCTTTCCCAATAAAAATAAATAAATCTTACAAAAAATGTGTTTTTAATTCAGCCTGTGAACCAACCCATCTGCTGCTTCACTCCCCAGATGCCTGCAAGGGCCAAGCCTGGGCCAGACTGTAGCTGTGAGCCAGGAACCCCATACAGATCTTCCATTTTGGTGTTAGGAATCCAACCACTTCACCCAGCACCGATGGCCTCGTAGGTATGCATTATCAGAAAGTAGGAGCAGAACCAGGACACTCTGACATACTATGTGAACAACTCAACTGCAAATCCCTTTAGCCGAGTTTCAACAATTTCTAAGGAGGAAAATTATTTTTCCACTCACCTTCTCCAGATCAAGTTCCTTTAAAAGGATACTCGCATTCTTATTTGCTTCTGCAGCCTGCTGGTCTTTAGCCTTCACAATTGTCTCAACACATTGGTGACATTTTTTCAATAGTTCCTATACGAGAAAATGAAAACACAGAAGTACAAAATCACATAGTGCATGAATTCAAATGAGAGTTGAGCTGATCAGCCTATTGCCAAATATTAACCCTCAAACAACTGAAAGTTCACTAAACCTTCTTTTTTTTAGGGGGTCATGGTTTTTTGAGTCTAGTCATATATTAATCTTTCAACAAAATAAGAAAATCTTTTTTAAGGAAAAAAAAACTTATGTTCTTAGAAAACTTAAAACAAATGGTTTAGAAATAAACCTTGGTTATAGTCTCTATGGTCATGGTCCATTGTAAGAAAGAAATTTCAAACCACTTAATTAAAATGTGGCATACAGGGCCTGGCATGATAGTGTAGCAGTTAAGGTCTTCATCTTGAATGAGCCGGGATCCCATATGGGTGCCAGTTCTAACCTGGCAGCCCCACTTCCCATCTAGCTCTCTGCTTGTGGCCTGGGAAAGCAGTTGAGGACGGCCCAAGCTTTGGGACCCAGTACCCGTGTGGGAGACCCAGAAGAAGTTCCTGGATCCTGGCTTCGGATTGGCATAGCATCAGCCGTTGTGGCCGCTTGGGGAGTGAACCATCGGACTGAAGACCTTCCCCTCTCTCCCCTTTCTGTATATCCACTTTTCCAATAAAAATAAATTGAAAAAAAAAATGTGGCATATAATTCACAAAGAAAATTGTGCTTCAGTAACATATTTTACTTACCTTATCTGTAATTGTTGCTATGTATCTCATGCATTCTATATCAGAAGGAAACTGATTGACTTCCTTCACCAAATATTGAACAACTTTGACATGACCCTGTGAGGAGAGCAAAAAAATAAGCACAAAAACGACCCTTGAAATTCTGTTCCTATTCTTAAAAACTAAATTAAATGAAGAATAAAAATAAGCAATAATCAGTTCTCCAAAATCAACTTACCTCTCTGATATAGTTTCAACTAAAGTGAATTTAAAGTGATTAAATTTTCTTTTGCCCTCCACCTCAATTACCTTGCGGAATGCTGACATGAGCGGTGTGATTTTCCGGTTATCTGCTGCATCCACGTCAGCACCAGCTTGTACTAACAACTGAACTACATCAAAATGCCCACCATTGGAAGCCAGCCAAAGAGGCGTATTTCCCTTCTTGTTACGAACATCAATGTGAGCTCCCCTGGAAGCAAAGAAGGTTCATATCGTTTGTTTTCAGACAAGAAGTGGTTGACATTTTTTTTTTTTTTGGTTTTCTCTGCTATATTTTGTTACTTAATTATTTGTACAAAATAACACAGAGTATTGCTTTGAAAATGTTAAATAATTTTATTAATTGTATAGATTCTAAAAAGTGAAAGAGACCATTGGAAGTTCTGTATATACTAACAGAAGGTGACTCACCTACTAATCAGGAGCTCACAGAACTTGTAGTGGCCTTTGTCTGCTGCTATGGTAAGAGCAGTGTCCCTCGAGGACGGCACCGGTGGTGCATTGACATCTGCTCCTTTATCCAGGAGAACTCGGCCAACCTCAGCATATCCTCCAGAAGCAGCTTCCATTAATGGGGTCAGACCAGTCTGTTCAAATCAGCAATTTACATAACTAAATTACACAATCTCTTTAAACACTTTTTTAAAAAAAGCTTTATTTTATCTTTTTTATTGGAAAGTCAGAAATACAGAGAAGAGACAGAAAAATCTTCCATCTGCTGATTCACTCCCCAAATGGTTGCAATGCTGGAGCTGCAACGATCCAAAGCCAGGAGCCCAAAACCTCTTCCGGATCTCCCACACAGGTGCAGGGTCCCAAGGCTTTGGGCTGTCCTCGACTGCTTTCCCAGGTCACAAGCAGGGAGCTGGATTGGAAGTGGTGCTGCTGGGATATGAACCTGCGCCCATATGGGATCCCAATGCATGCAAGGCAAGGACTTTAGCTGCTAGGCTACCATGCCAGGCCCTCTTTAAGTATCTTTTCAAAAAATGTTACTTATTTATTTTCATTTTATTTGATATGTAGAGGGACAGAAATCTTCCATTTGCTACTCCACTCTCCGAATGACTTTTACAGCCAAACCTGGACCAGGCCAACGCCAGGAGAAAGAAACCAAATCTGGGTCTCCTACATGGGTAGCACAAACCCAAGTATTTGAGCATCATCAGTCGCCACCCAGCGTGACCCAGAAGGAAGCTGGGTTACAAGCAGAACAGCCAGGACTAAGCCAGGTACTCAAGTTTAGAACATGGGCATTCCAATTGCCACTTAGGCTGTGGCCCTTGTCATCTGCATGAAAGACTAAGATGGAGTTCCTTGTCTCTTGTAGCCTAGCTCTGGCCATTGTAGCCAGGTGGGGAGTTAACCAGTGGAAGGACAATCTCTTTGTGTCTCCTTTTTGCTGTAACTTGGCCTCTCAAATACATATATGAATATTTTATCTTATTCAATTTACTTGAAAGGCTGAGTTACAAAGAGAAGAGAGAGGAAAGAGAAATCTTTATCTACTGGTTCATTGTTCAAATGGTGACAACAACCGATGAAGGTAGGAGCTAGGAGCCTGAGTTCTCCCGTGTGAGTGCAGAAGCCTATGGACTTGACTTTCTTGAGTTACTTTCCAGGTGCCCTTGCAGGGAACTGGACTGGAAGTGGAGCGGCCAGGACACAAACATCGAATGCTGGCATCGTAGGTGGAAGTTTAATCTAGTACACCACAACAGTGACCCCAGTAAATAAGTTTCCAAAAATAAGTGAAAGTAAAAACTATATTCAGTAAGAATGAAATGTCACTTTTTTTTTTTTGTCTAGAAATTTATTTGAAATAGCTGACAAGACATAAAATGCTTACCTTTGCCCTGTGTTCAACATTGGCTTTTCGGTCCAGAAGCAAACTCACTACTTCGGCTCGGCCCTGGAAACAGGCCAGGGTGAGGGCTGTGTTCCGGTTTGTCTCTATCTGAGCATTAATGTCTGAACCCATATCAAGGAGCAGTTTCACTGCAGGAACATGTCCATTCATTGCAGCCAACATCAGGGGAGAAATACCTAGTTTACTCCCAGTCCTAAGAGGGAAAATGTGCTTAGAAAATGGCAATATGTTACCTATACTTGCTGTGAAATTAACATTAAGGATAAAAATATTCATTTAAAGATGTTTATAACCAATGTACACATTTAATCTGTTTACAGGAATAGGGGAACTTTTTCTGCAAAGGTCTTTTCGATATTTATAACATCTGTCATTGACAAAGTTATCAACTTAAAATTCAGCCTGCTACAGCGTTATTTGATTTTGAGTCCTGTCCACTTCCCTCTGCTGCTTTGACTAGACCTGACCAAATACTTGGTGTGCATCATAGTGCTAAAGGGCTGAATGTTTATGTTTCCCCATCTGAGTTACATCAGTAGTGAGGAATAGGAACATCATACAACTTAAAAAACACAATTCCCACTTAGGGGTCATAAACTTCAAACTACATGAAACAAAGTATTTTTTGAAATAACACCTATTAAAAGCAGATTATGAAGACATGCTGAGATTACTTTCAAGCACATTATAAGAATTACTCACTTCATAACTTCAGTGCTATCTTAACTCAAAATGATATCAATTCAAAGTTCAGAAGACACCAACTTCAAGGAGGTAACTAATCATGAGTAATAAAATCAATGCACAGGTGATACCTTGAATTAATTTCGGCCCCCGCATTAAGGAGAATCTTTATGATATTAACATATCCTCCAGATGCAGCCAGACTCAGTGGCGTATAATCAGACACATTCCTATGTTCTTTATTTGCACCTCGAGCCAGCAGTAAGTCTACTACCTGTAAAGTAAAATATTAACAGATAAAGTCAGGTTATACCGAACAGTCAACTTTACAATGAAATAAACACAAGGAAACAGAACTTTCAAGCTTCTTTTCTAAATTTCTGACATTACATTGGCCCTGAGTCTTAAAATATTAACATTAGAAAAACAAATTCAATTTTATTGGGTAACAAATTCAATTTTATTGGGAACTTTGAAATCCCAATTACATTGAAATCACAAGAAGCTACACTATCTGAATTTTTAGGCAACAGATTTGCACGTCACATGATTAGTACTAGGATTCATTCAAAGTCAATAAATATAAAGAGAATTTTTTATTTGGACTCAAAAGTAAGAAACAGATTCATCCAAAGAGAATTTCTTATTCCCATTCAATGTAACTCCATTTCTCTGCAAGTATACAAAATGTGTCAAAATAATGTAAACCTTACTCGGATACCATATGCATACTGAAAAATATAATAAAAGTTACAAAATTAAAATCAACATTAACATACCTCCTGACGTCCACCAGAACATGCCAATGAAAGTGGAGTATCTTTAGTTCGCTCAGACTGTGCTTCTATATCTCCACCTTTATCCAAAAGAATTTCAACAACCCCAACATGCCCTGCTGTTGCAGCCAGGATCAGTGGTGTGAAACCTAAATCAAAATAAAATGCTAAGTCAACAAAAACTATTACAGTTCATATCCTGTAATGAGCTTTGCTATTTCTGTATGAACTACTTTTGGTTAAAGAGAATAGCAATCACACATTTATCTTCCTCCTTGATGACTGTTTGAGTTTTTGAATTTCTACAGAATTATTTCCCTACACAGATCAACAATTCTGGATATCCCTAACAGGGCTCATACATATTATCACTGAGATAGTCTTACTGACTTACTGACAGTGAAAAGGATGAAGCTGTTTAAATTCACTCATTTTATTTCTCACCTTTTTTATCTCTGTGCTCAATTTTAGCATCTCTTGCAATAAGTACAGATACAAGTTCTTCATGACCGCCCGCACAAGCCAATGTTAATGCTGTGTCATGATTGCTCTCCGTCTAAAAGAAAAATTTACTTTTATAAAATACATATGTATATATATTTAAAGATTTATTTATTTTACTTTAAAGTCAGAATTACAGAGGGAGAGAGGGTGAGACAGAGAGATCTTTCATCCACTGATGGCTTCACTCCCTAGATGGCTGCTCAGGTCAGAGCAGGGCCAGTCTGAAGCTGGGAACCAAGAGCTGTTCCTGAGTCTTTCACATGGGTGCAGTTATCAAAGGACTTGGCCATCTTCTGGTGCTTTTCCAGGCTATTAATAGGGAGCTGGATCAGAAGTGGAACAACTGGAACATGAACAGCCTTTCATCTGAGATGGCCAGTGCCACAGGAGGAGGATGAGCCTGTATGCTACCAACCAGCCCTAAGATTTATGTAAAAAGCAGAGTAGACAGAGGGAGTTTCCATTTGTTGCTTCACTTGTTCACTCCCAACTGGCCACAAAAGCCAGGGCTGAGTCAGACTGAAGCTACAACTCAGGAGCTTCATTTGGGGCTCCCATATGGGTGCATAGCCCCAAGTACCTAGGCCATCTTCCACTGCTTTCCTAGATATATTAATAGAGAACTGGACTGGGAGAGGAGCAGTAGGGACTCTTAACTGGCACCCATAAGATTGGCACTATAGGGGTGGGTTAACTCACTCTGCTACAATATCAGTCTCTCTCTCTGTTTATATATGTGTGTAAATAAATAAATAAATAAATAAATATATATATATATATTTAAAGATTTATTTATTTCTATTGGAAAGGCAGATACACAGAGAAGATGAGAGAAAGAGGAAAATCTTCCATTCGATGGTTTACGCCCCAAGTGGCCACAAGGACTGGAGCTGAGCCAAACAAAAGCCAGGAGCCCAGAGCCTCTTCTGGGTCTCCCATGTAGGTGCAGGGTCCCAAGGCTTTGGGCCATCCTCCACTGCTTTCCCAGGCCACAAGCAGGGAGCGGGTTGGGAAGTGGGGCCACCGGGATTAGAACCGGTGCCTGTATGGGATCCTGATGTGTTTAAGGCAAGGACTTTAGCTGTTAGGCAATCCTGTTGATATATAAACATATATATATATGTTTTCTAGTGACACATTTTAATATGTACTGGGGTCTCCCTCCTCCCCCACCCCTCGCTGGCTTTTTTTTTTTTTAACAAAAAGGTTATTGAAGAGCAAATATTTCTTTTTTTTCCCATAATGATATAGCAATTTCCCCTTCTAGAAAAAAAAATTCAGAATGTATAAAATAAATTTAAGTAAAAAGTATACTCACATGTGCATCAATGTCAACAGATGGATATACGGGGGGTATAGATTGCGAAGCCACGTTGCTTGGAGTCTGTGAACAGGATTCAGGTGTAATACAATCTGCCATTTGAGAAGAACTGTTTGAACCAGTGGGTACTCTGCTACTCACAGCTGAAAAACAAAATACATATTTCTAAATTTCAATTAAAAACACTAAGGTGTGAGCACACAGAAAAACACAGAACATAGAAATTTATATAGCAGCAACACAATGAATAAAATATGATCAGATGCATCCACATTTGAATTCCAGTATCATCGCTCATCTCGGGTAACTTAATTTCTCTGAAGCTCAATTTTCTTTCTATATAGCACTTGGACTTCAGTATCTACGATGGAAATTTGCATGCATAACATTTGACACAGTGCCTGATATTTACTGCATACGCAATATATGGCAGCTTTATTTGTTAATATTATCTATAAGGAAAAAATAATTTCCAATTAAAAATAAGTTTTACATCTTCCTTTGTAAAAGGCAAAAAATAGATTAAAATATCCTGTGGACATTGGAGAAAAAAAAAAAAGAGGGTGGAAGGGGATAAGGAAGAGACAAGGTAAGCTAGAATATCTGATACAATAATAGGGAGTATATGCTTCCTATTCATTGTTCAAGTCTTGTGGTGTGGGAGTGGAGAGTGAAGCCTCCACCTGTGACACCAGCATCTGCTTCCCATCCTGACCACTCCATTTCCAATCCAGCTCCTTACAAGTGCAAGACAGCTTAAGTCCCAGATCGCTTGTACCTCCATGGGACACTGGATGAAGCTCCTGGCTTCAGTCTGGCCCAACTCTGGTGGTTGTGGCCATTTGAAGAATGAGCCAATGGATGAAAGATCTTTCCTTCTGCCTTTCCTTTCTCTACAGAACTTTCATTTTTTAAAAAAAGATTTATTTATTTTTATTGGAATGGCAGATATACAGAGAGGAAGAGAGACAGAGAGGAAGGTCTTCAGCCCAATGGTTCACTCCCCAACTGCCACAATGGCTAGTATTGAGCCAGTATAAAACCAGGAGCCAGGAACTTTGAGCCATCCCTGACTGCTTTCCCAGGCCTCAAGCAGGGAGCTAGATGGGAAGCAGGGCCGCAGGTGCCTTCAAGGTGAGAACTTCAACCACTATGCTATCACACTGGACCCTCTACATAAATTTTAAATAATATAAATAAATGAAATTAAGTTATTTTAAAAATTGACAGTGGAATTTTACATTTGAAATCCCAAAAATCTGGATAAAACAGAATTGGAATTGTCATTCTTGTCTCTGAGTAGGCCCTATGCTTCAGAAAAGATGGAGTTTAATGCACATGTCAGGGAAATAGGAGCTACTCAAAAGGATATTGTGAGTAATCCAGCAGGCAACGTACATAAAGCTTTTAACACAATGAGCAGGAAGTACCACATAAATATAGCTGTCAGAGATTTTATGAGACTTTCAATACTATATTTGTTCTATTAAAACATTACGTAGGTAAGAAAAAAACTCTGAAAAAAATAAGACAAGAAAAAAAAAAGCTTTGATAATACCAATAACCTTTTTATTTTATATTGTGCCCAGATTATAAGTTAATCAAGAGAATGGGGCTTAAAGGAAAATGTAAGCATTGCAAGTGTTTCTAGAATTTTGATATGATTAGAACTAAATCAAGGATACTGTTCACAGTGTGAATGTGTTTAGTATGTCTCTAAGTTAAATAACATGCTTTTACATGAACTTTTCCCACTTTCTCCCCATTGTTTCAGCAATGTAAATCTCTGAAGCTTTTGTCACTAACAGTTTAATTAATTAATAGGAATATATATGTATATTTCAGCTATCAGATTATGAACAATTGGAAGTAAAGCTTCAACATTTTATTCAGTGGGTCCTGGTGCATTAGCAGTGTCTAAAGTCTTTGCCTTGCATGTGTTGGGATCCCATATGGGTGCTGGTTCTAATCTTGGCAGCCCACTTCCCATCTAGCTCCCTGCTTGTGGCCTGGGAAAGCAGTCAAGAATGGCCTTAAGCCTTTGGATTCTGCACCTGCATGGGAGACTAAGAGGCTCCTGGCCTCTGGCTTTGGATTGGCGCAGCTCTGGCCATTTCAGCTACTTGGGGAGTGAATCAACGGATAGAAGATCTTCCTCTCTGTCTCTCTTCCTCTTTGTATATCTGACTTTGCAAGAAAAATAAATAAATCTTTTAACAAATTTATTCAGTGAATTAAAAGTACACAATACCGTTACTCTTCAAAATAATTGAACTATTTATTTTTTATTCTTTTGCTTATTCGTATCACCGGTTTTCATTATGAAAGAACAAATATTAAAACAGTCAGTTAAAACACTATACCAGAATAGTCCTTCGTCAGAGTTGGCTTTTAAAATGTATTTTAGGGGCCACTAGTATGGTGGTGCAGCATAGTAATCCTCCAACTGAGGTGCCAGCATGGATGCCAGTCCTGGCTGCTTCACTTCCTATCCAGGTCCCTGCTAATGGCTTAGGAAAGCAGCAGAGGACGGTCCAAAGTCTTGGAAAGGCTCAGCTGTGTCCCCAGTAATATCCATAGTGAACCAATGGATGGACAATCTCTCTCTCTCTATGTCACCCTCTCTGTTGTTCTTGCTTCTTTCCAAAAAAGCCTAATTAGATCGCTCCAGTGTTAAAGTATATTTAACAATTCTACTAACAAATATGTGTTGTAATGACAATATTAGATACCTTTGTTTTCCTTATTATAAAGACAATCAGGAACATTCCACTGAAAACGGCTTTAACAGAATTAATCACAAATGAAAAGTTATAAAAAAGATAAAACTAGAAAGCAACAAGGCATTTCAAAGTTACATGTGGAATAAGGGCAGTACTAAGAGAAAATTATGATAGTTTTACAAACCTTAAAATGTTTCCTGCTTTTGAATGTCATCTGAAATGAATATCTCTGAAAATATCTCTGAAAATGACTATCACAAGAAAATAATTCAAATCATACTTATACATTATCTTAAAAATAGGAGATGGAATAATGAGGTGTAGAATTCTACTGAACTCTTCATAAAGTTGCAGAAAGATAATTTTATAAGCATTATGGAAGATAACAAATTTAAAAAATCTTACTGACCAGGTAAGAAACATTTTAAGATTCTAAGATATTTAATTACTATAACTGTTATATACAATAGTAATTTCAATAAATAGCCATAAATATGTGAATAAAGGTCTATAAATATTAAATCAGTTTGAGAAAACAAAAGACATTTTAGTGTCAACATCCTCATTTGTGAGGATATCCTATTTTCTCCTTCTTAAACCTCTATAGTCTCAGAGTTACTTAAAACAAATATGAGGGGCCTTTAAAAACTTCATGGAAAATATACACTATGAAAAATGTAATAATTGATTCCAGTAGTATTTTGTGTTAAAATAAATTTTGAGGTTCCAATTTCTTCATGAACTTTCAGAAGTCCACTCATACTTGCAATTTCTTTTAAAAAAAAGCTATCAACAGGGCCGGTGCCATGGCATATAGTAACTGACGCCTTTGCCGGGACACAGACATCCTATATGGACACAGATTCCAGCTCTGACTGCTGCACTTCTGATCCAGCCCTTGTTAATGACCTGGGAAAGCCATGAATGGTCTAAGCTCTTGGGTCCCTACCCTCACATGGAGTCCTGGGAGAAGCTCCCAGGTCTGTCTCTCTCGCCTTCTCTCCCTGTTAAGTCTGCCTTTCACATAGAAATAAAACTTCTAAAACGAAAAGGCTTTAAGGTGCAACAGTAATAATACATCAAAAAGTCATAAATCTATATGAAAATTTAAATAGCATGTCAAATCTTGATGTAAAAATGAGGGTAACTGTTACCTAACAAAATTTGTAAGTTTAAAATGATAGTATCTTTACTTTAGAATTTAAAGTTAAATCAGATGAATGCATGTTACATATCAGAATCTTTGACCTGGAATTGGCTTATCTGAATTTGAATCATTGTGTTTATTAGCATCTTAATTTCCCTAAACTTCCGTTTTTCAACAGACATACCAAAGCTAAGAAAGGTATTTATAGGATTATTATTAATATATTAGGAAATAATGCAAATCAAACATTTAGGACACAACCTGGCACATCATAAATATTTGATAAGTGCAAAAAAAGTGATATTAGTTGAATTTTAATCAAACTTGTTTATGTATTAGAAACACAATTTTATTAAATGTTTCTAGAACTGTTCAAAAGTCATAGCTACTTTGAATCATTTTATATTACTTTATACATTTCTAGAATTTGAATTTTGAGAATCATCTGCTATTATGATTAACTACTAAAGTCTTAATTTCATTACCAGAAGAAAAGAACCTGAGGAACCATGGCATGAATCAAGGGTGTACATATTCTGCCAGAGACTATGAAAAGTAGGACACAAATAATATACCTTATATACTATAAGGTAAGTCAGTCAGTCAAGCAAGGACTGACATTAATCATTATAAAAAGTATTTTAGGAGCAGAAGAGCAATAAACAGAAACTAACTCTGAATTTAAAGAAATTTATTGCTATTATATATAATAGAATTTATATAATACTTAGAAAACCTAAAATGTATAACATTCTTTAGTTATAAGAACTAGATTTAATTTAGATTAAATTAAAACTAAGAGAAAGTTGGATTTTGAAAAAGGCTTTTTAATTTTAAATGAGACCACAATGTTGAACACTGAAAATATAACTACTGCCACATATTTCTAAACAGTTTCATGTGACCTCTATAAAAGGCCACTATTTCAATTTGACAACTTCAGTGAAATAAAATCTGATATTCTAAGTTCCCTTTAATGCCTTTTTTTTTTAACACTAAAAAAATGGGGGTGGTCTAACTGGGTTGAACATTAGTTAGAAAGCTTTCATAAGAGCCAATTGAGAACTGAATTGAGACTCTTATGATACTTAAAAGACCCTACATCTTAAAAGTGCTATTCTCATTCACCAGTTTCATCATTATTCAAAATCATTATTTACACTTTAATGTCTATTTTTATTCAGATTAGAAACTAAAACTATAAATAGTTTATAGATTAATTAATAATTTATAGCATCCTCCAATGCCAAAGGCTACCAGTAAGTAGCTACTGACTGAATGCATAAAAACTCAAAGAACCAAATTCTTTAGCATTTCTCAGTGTTCAATTTTCTTTAGGGAAAGTGAGACATTCCTCCTCCGCAAAGCAATACCTTGTATATCAGAGGAGCCTGAAACCAGATACAATTCTTTAACCACTGAAGCCACACACATACCCTCCCAAATTCCTGATTTATGAGATTTTATTCCACATTTTTAGGATTCAGTAAAGATTAGGAAGATAATGGCTCACAAAAGAAGAAAGAAAACTGGAATAGAGAGGAGGGATGAGAGGAGGGGAAGAGAATGACAAGTGGAAACAGACAACATAAGGGAAAAAAATGTTGCAATCAAGAGACAGAGGACTGGCCTGCCTTTGAATATCACTCCAGCTACATCTTAGTTCTTGGTCTTCATCCACTGTCAACAGCCATTCTGGCTGCATTTCTGAACTGGGCTCTCATGGAGGTGATACATTCACCAGCCATCTTTAGGAAGGTAAATGATTAATTGCACTGTTTTCTCACTGCTGCAAGGACAATGAAAGCGAAAGTAAACTTGTGCACCTCATTTCATATCTAGTTGTAATTTTCCATACAACAATAAACAGAAACATAGACTTTAAAGTTATAAGGCCTTTCCTTTTTTTTCTTTTCATATGTGTACACACTGGTGTTTAGGGGTGTGTGTATATGGATTTGGTATATATGTGTGCTTTCATAAAGAAAGCTAATGTAAAAATCCTAATCTCTAAATCACCAAGTGGCAGTAATGTCAATGAACTTTAATTTTGTAACCATAAACACTGTAAGTGCAATGTTTAATTCTGTCTGAACATCTCATTCAATTAAGCTTAATTTATCTAATAAACTTATAAGATTAATGTATAATCTTAAGTAAATACCTCTAAACTCTACAAAGAAATTCCATTTTGATATACCCAGAGCATAATACCAAAGGTCTAAAATAAAGGGTTATGGAAACTACAATGGGACAACATTAAAGAGCTTGAAACATATTGTGTTTAGTGCTACTGAGTTTGGTTAAATTCACTTCCAAAATACAAGAAATGGCTACTTTTACATAGTTCTAAAATGGGACAGCACAAAGTCTGATTTTGGAGGAACATATCAGGAACAGAGATTAAAGAGAACTGATTACAGATATATTTCTTAACCCACCTGCTATCAGGTCATCAAGAGTGTCGGTTAGCGTCTGGGCTGGAGTTGCCACCATTAGTCCATCTGGTTCTTGAACTAACAGCCCCTGATCGTGTCCAGTAATAGCAATCTGAGGCTGTCCTACAATCTGTTGATTACCTGATACTTTCTGAAGTTCAAGAGAATTGGTCCCGTTAGGGCCTACATCACTGGAAAAGGTACACTGTGGAGATGGTAAAGGCTGGACTGGGACAAAATCAATTTGTTCTGCCGATGGTGGAGACTGCTGCATATCATCAACATCGTTATCTTTAAATAAGATTGTGTCAACCTGATGTAACTCTGAAAAGTGATCCTCTGGGAGACTACCATCTCCTTCCCCTTCTGGGAAGACTCCTCTATGAGAGCACTGGTGGTGAAGAGACACTGTATCTTTCTGACCTTTGGTTTCCAAGTATTCTTTGGTAAATTGCTGTTGTGTTTTCATTTGCAACTGCCTTTCCACTTTCTGCAGTTCTTTCAGAATTTTCTTCTTCTTCTGGACTTGCTCTTCTCTGTTCTTTTTAAGTTCTTCTATCTTATCTTTGTTCAGAGGTTCACCTTGAATTAACTCCAATGATTTAAGCTGTGCTTTTTCAATAGCACTAATTCTTTGTCCCAGTTCATTCAGCTTGCCTTCAGTTTCCTCTACTATGCATTCCAAAGGCTGGTATGGGTGAAAAGGTGGCAGTAGGTCCTGATCTGCTACCTGCAGGGAACTGGACTTCTGCTTGGATGTACCTAAGCACATGAAAAATGTTTGAAAAAATGCCATGCTAAAAAGAAGAAAAGAAAAGAAAAAGAAAAAAAGAAAGAAAGAAAGAAAGAAAGAGAAAAAAAAAGCGCTCCCCTTTCCCACACATATGGATTTCCCCAACCCCATCCAAAACCCTTACAACAGATGCTGCAGAAGGACTATTTAAAGAGTCACACAATGTTAGGCCAATTAAAGCCTATAGTTATCTGAAATAGCATAATCTAGGATACTGCCAATTCAAAATGTAGACTTTAAAAAAATCTTGACTTTACAACAGGAGAATTTTTGAAAAATAAGAAAATTAAGGCAACATAAGGAAAATAAAAAGCAAAGAATCAGCTGATTAGATTGTATTTATTTTTTTTAACAACATTAAATCTAAAGGAACACCAAACAGAGTTGAGGATAACACTAATGCTTAGTTTAACCGCCCATTTCAAACAACTGTTCATTATCAATAGTAACTATACTAGTAAATGTTACTATGAGACTTAAAGAGCAAAGCAAGAGTGCTTTTCAAGTTGGCAAAATATTTCTCTTACTATATGACAGCATAAAGGAAATAATTTTTTAAGACACATCTTCTAAAATTCTCCATTAAGTAACACATCTGTACCTGAATATTACATTAAACAAACATGACAAAAGACAATTATTATGAGTTTAAATCAAAACACTTCACATAAAGTCTATTTATGAAAGAAACAATGATGAATCTATATAGGATTACCCATATGCGAGGTTAACAATGAAGGAAATGTGTATCATTTTAAGGTTTTAAACGTAAAACCATTTCTCCTATAACAAGACAACTGAAAAATAATTATCAATAACCATGGCATCAGAGCATGATCTTGAGGAAATATACTTTTTGATGGTACAATAACTTGCTCTAAAGAAAACTCAAGGGTTCAGTGAGAACTCAACATCTAGTAACAGGAAGGAACCAACTACTGATACATACTACAATGCAGATAAATCCTGAAAATGTCATATTAAGTTTAAAAAATTCAGACCAAAAAAACTTCACATTGGCTAATTTCAATTATATCAAGTCTGCAGAAAAAAAGGCAACTCTCTAATAGAGACAGAAAGGAGAGTTACGGTTGCCAGGGATTATAGCAGTGAATATGAAGATCAATGCTAAGCAAGAAGAGAGCTCTTTCAGGGTGACAGAAAGGGTTTTCTAAAACCATTTCCTCTAAAGTCAGGGGCTTAACACCTTTTTTTCCTGTCAAAAGCCATTGGAATATTTATAGCACCATTCATACAAAATTATCAGCTGGGCCTGGCACGGTATCCTAGTGGCTTAAATCCTTGCCCTGCATTTGCCGGGATCCCATATGGGTGCTAGTTCTAATCCCAGCTGCTCCACTGTCCGTCCAGATCCCTGCTTGCAGCCTAAGTAAGCAGTTGAGGATATCCCAAGGCCTTGGGACCCGGCACCCAAGTGCAAGACCCAGAAGAAGCTTCTGACTCCTAGCTTTGGATCAGCTCAGCCCCAGCCATTTGTGGTCACTTGGGGATTGAATCAGTGGATGGAAGATCTTTCCTCTCTGTCTCTCCTTCTCTCTGTAAAGCTGACATTCCAATAAAAATCTAAAAAAACCAAACCCAAATAAAAACCAAAATTATCAACTTAAAACAATTAGTTGCTAAGGATTTATTGAATTTTGAGTTCCATCTGTGGTTGCCTTGGCAGGACCAGATAAAATAATTCCATGGGCATTATTCAGCACACAGATGAGACATTCCTCATCGTTGTCCTGGATACTGCCATTTATCCAGGTAAGGTCAGTTAATATACTAAGAGGTGTAATTATTCCCTACAAATATACTTTAGTCAAGTGTGGTGTCTATATGCAATTTTATATAATTATCTGAGCAAATTGTCAGAGAGGAATAGATTCACTACTTCCATAAGATATTACATTCAGGGCCAGCTCTGTGGTATAACAAGTTAAGCTGCAGCCTGTGATGCTGGCATCCCATGTGAAAAGCAGTTTGAGTGTCCTGGCTGCTTCATTTCCAGTCTAGCTCCCTTGGAATGATCTAGGAAAAGCAGCAGAGAATGGCCCTAGTGCTTTGGTCTCTGAAACCACATGGGAGATGGGGGAATGAGCTTCCACCTAGCCAAACCCCAGCCCTGGTGGCCAGTTGGAACAGATGGAAGACCTTCATCTGTTCTGATTTTGCCATTCAAGTAAAAATTTTAATAGGCCTGAAGTCCATTTTTTAAAGTGTCCAGTAACAATTAACAGGCAATAAAACTTAAGGCATGTTGGACCATACACAGACAAGTAAGATAAATCCTGCCCAAGTGGAGCTTACAGTCTAAGAGGAAGAAAATAATCCAAAGATATTCTCACACTATACAAAGATTTTCATCACAGTGCTTTTTCTAGAGGTGAGCAGTTTAAGAAAAACATGGTTACCCATTCACCATTGGGAAAAACAACAGGTAAAACATGCAGGATTTAAGAGGTAAAGTATTATGTTTCAGTACTATGTATGCAGACGTAGACTCGGGGGCAGATATTAAACACAGTGCTGAGTTAAAAAAAGGAAAACAAAAGGGCATTTACAGCAAAGCACCATTTATGCTAGTTAAAAATGTACACTGAGTAGTAAATACTTTATAAGAACTTGTAAAGCAAAAGGCTATGCTCATCAAACATGTTCAGAACGACTAATTATGGGAGTAGGAGAATGGGAGACAGATAAAAGGGGAAAGATTAAACAAGAAGAATCCATGATGACAAAGCACTGCCTTCTACATTTGATGTTCCAATAGTACATGCAAGTAATAACAGTATATGGTTCCAATAGTATATGGAAGTGACAACAGTCAAAAGGAAGACCAATAAAATAAGCAGATATTGAGAGAAAATAAATTATTTCTCAAGATACTTAGATGTGTTTTGTTTATCCTGTCATTATTTCAATGCTTTGTAGCAGATTAACTGTAAAACACACAATTTGCAGATCAAAATTTGTCTTTTCTTCTAGAATGACAGTTAAATGCAAAGAGGTAATAGTTGGGGTAGACATCTGGCCCAGAGTTTGGACTCTTATGTCCCATTTTTGGGTGCCAAGATCTGAAAATCAGGTCCTGCTCCTGATCTCACTTTCCTAATACCAACCCTAGGAGGCAGAAGTGATGGTTCAAGAGATCAAATTCCTGCCACCATGTGGGAAACTTAGACTGAGTTTCCAGTTTGAGGTTTAGCACCTAGGACAGCTGGGCCCAGGTCACTGGGAGCATTTGGATAGTGATCCAGTGGATGAGAGCTCTGTGTCCTAAATGATAAAAGTGTTTGCAATCAACAGTTAGAAAGATTTATTTATTTTTATTGGAAAGGAAGATTTACAGAGAGGGAAAGATCTTTCATCTGCTGGTTTACTCCCGAAATGAACACAATGCCTGAAGCAGAGCCCACCCAAGCCAGGAGCCAGTAGCCAGAAGCTTCTTTCGAGTCTCACAGGCAGGTGCAGGTTCCCAAGGCTTTGGGCTACCCTCCACTGCTCTCCCAGGCCATAAGCAGAGACCTGGATGGGAAGTGGCACAACAGGAACTAGAGAGGAATCAGCACCCCAGCCCCCTGCTTGACTTTAAAAAAAAAAAAAAAAGATTTATTTTATTTTTTTGGAAAGTCAGATTTACAGAAACAAGCAGATGCAAAAATATCTTTCATCCAATGGCTCATTCCCCAAATGGCTGCATTGGCTGGACCCAAGATGATCCAAAGCCAGGGGTCAGAAGCTTCTTCTGGGTCTCCCACATGGGTCGAAGGTTTCAAACCTTTGGGCCGTCCTCTACTGCTTATCCAGGCCACAAGCAGGGAGGTGGAAGGGACGTGGAGCATCCGAGACACAAACCAGCACCCATATGGAATCCTGGTTGTGCAAGGCAAGGACTTAAGCCACTATGTTACTGTGCTAAGCCCCCTGCTTCATTTTTTTCTTTTTTAAGATTTTTATTTATTTTTTATTGGAAAGTCAGATATACAGAAGGAAGATCTTCCACCCAATGATTCACTCCCCAAATGGCTGAAATGGCCAGAGCTGAGCTGATCAAAGCCTGCAGCCAGGAGCATCTTCCGGGTATCCCATGTAGGTGCAGGGTCCCAAGGCTTTGGGCCGTCCTCGTCCCCAGGCCAGAAGCAGGGAGCTGGATGGGAAGTGGAGCTGCCAGGATTAGAACCAGCGCCCATATGGGATTCCAGTACGTGCAAGGCAAGGACTTTAGATAGTAGGCTACTGTGCCCTCACCCCCTGGCTTCACTTTCAATCTATCTCATTGCTTGTGACTGGGGAAGCAACAGATGATGGCTCAAGTCCTTGGATCCCTGCACCTACATAGGAGACCTGGAAGAAGCCTCTGGCTCTTGGCCGAGCTCTGGCTATTGCAGACATTTGGGGAGTGAACCACTGCAAGGGATTTTTTTGTCTCTCTCTTTTCCTCTCTGTCTCTGTAAAGGTTTGCTGTGTATAAATTATAGCAGCCATGTTCACTGCTAGTATCCAACATGGGCACCCATTTTAGTTACGACTACTCCATTTCCAATCCAGTCCCATGCTAGTGTTTTTAGAGAGTAATAAAGGATGGTCCAAGTGCTTAGGCCCCTGTATACATTGGAGAACCTGACGAAGCTCTTGGTTCCTGTCTTTGAATTGGCTCAGCCCTGGTTAGTATTGGCCATATAGGGAGTGAAGTCACCGGTGAAGACTTTCCTCTTTCTCTGCCTCTCCTCTTTAACATCAGCTTACCAGTAATTTTTTTTTTTTTACACACAGAAGAGTTTATTTAAGTGACCGGAGAGTGTAGAAAGAAGAGGGAAGGCAAAAGCACCTCTTAAGAGAAAGTTGAAAAAAAAAAAAAAAAAGAGAAAGTTGGTAGTTGGGATGCCTCTGGAAAGGAGAAAGGGAGAGACAACCCCAGGAAACAATTTAAAAAAAAAAAGCACCTAGAAAAATGGTACACATGGAGCCAGTGCATCGACTCAACTGGCTCATCCTTCACCTCCAAGCGTTGTATACCATATGGGTGCCAATCCATATAAGGGCCTTTCCATTTCCCATCCAGCTCCCTGCTTGTGGCCTGGAGGGCAGTAGAAGATGGACAAAACAAAGCCTTGGGACCCTGCACCCTTGTGGGAGATCCCGAAGAAGCTCCTGGGTTTGGATTGGCTCACTTCTGGCTGTGGTGGCCATTTGGGGAATGAACCAGCAGATGGAATCTTTCCCTCTCTGTCTCTCCTTCTCTCTGTAAATCTTCCTTTCCAATAAAATAACTAAATCTTAAAAAAAGAGGAAAATGGTACACATGGGCCACCAAAGAATAGCATTTGTCTTCAATGAAGCAGTTAAATGCACACCAGAGATGCAAATCTCTGCATGAATGAAAATACAAATAATAAAGATTGCTTTGTTTGAAACAAACAAAAGTAAAATGGAAGAACTTGAAAAGATGATTGCTAGGAAAGGAAGACAGTGCTGAAGAATATGAATACACCTATTCCTTATTGTATATACGATAGGAAAGTAGTATATGAACTTAGAAGACACAAAACAAAATCGTCAAACAGCCATCTTATCACTCAATACAGCTAGAGATTTTAAAAAGATCTAAAAAGTATACTATACTTTTAATTATTTAAGATAGACTTTTTTTCTTTATTGTGATCCACCCCTCACCCATTTTTGATAGTTATTTAAAAGGTGCGGAAATCACAGACACACATGTGCCATATTCAGGGACAGAATGGTCATGGAGGGACAGAGATGTTTCTATTTTATGTCTGTGGAAACAGAGAGCCCCTCCACATTGCCTGGCATTTGAGCCTGGAAAGAGGAGTGGTCATATTACTATTCTCAAGTCATAGGTGAGGCTGGGTACTTCCTGGTGTAAGGGCCATTTCACTGACAGGCAGACAGTATTACACAGGGTGGGGAAAGTATGGCTTCTAATTTGCGACTAAGTATACCACCTGCCTATCCCATTTCATTCCCCACTCAGAATAAGATAGGGTTTTCCCGATCCTGGCAATTCAGTGTAGGCTCTTACATCATCTATTAGTCTTTCCTAACTCAACAAACCCCCAAATACTCTGATATGTACAGCTTGTATTAAAACAACATCTTAACATCATGTATGATCATGCATAAATGTTAGGTTGGCAATGCCAGTTGACATCCGGGCAATAGCAAATGCCCAACTGTCCAGATACAAACTTTTTTTTCCTCAATAATTAAAAAAAAAATGAAAAATTCCTTAGGTGAGTTCATTTCTACACCATACAGTAAGTAATAAAACACTGAAGAGAAGAAAATGAGTAGATAATCCAAAAAAGACACACAGCAAGGAAAAATATACCCACGTGAGAATAAACTTAAAACCACTGCCTGTACATTTCAGTTTATTTACATATTACAATGTTTCATTTTCTCTCTACACATATTTTGTGTAGCATATTCTTTTGCTATTTTGTGACTCTATGTTAATTTTTTAAAAACAATTTCTTTTAGTGCAAAATTTCCCAAGCCATAGGTTGGCTAAACAGAATTAAAAAAAAAATGTGGCCATCTTCTTTTAAATATTTTAATAATGGCTATCAACTGGTTATAATGCTCAGATTGAAAAAAAAAGCAGGAAAAGCCTGAATGACTAAGTATCTAATGGAAAGTTGTTAGGATCAGCCGAAATTAGAAAGACTATAGGGTTTCACACATGAAACCCTAAGTAATCCTTGGCAAAGGTCCATAATAGTTTAATTACTAAAACTAGATAATTTGAAAGAAGTTTGTTGTTATAACAATTACCTATAACTATTTCTTTAAGAAATCACAGCATTAAAGGTACCAAGAAATACCTCACTGTGATTTCAGTATTCAGGAATCTGATTACTATATACTGAATGAACTATGTTCATACATTAATTTTTTATGGAGCACAAAAATCCTATATATTACCTATTTTCTTCATTTACAGAATAAATTATAATTACAAATGATTATGATGAAAAGTACTTTATATCTACAAATAAAGAAAGCAGAAAAATATCAGAGCACTAAAACTGATCCTCTTGGTAGCCATTTAGAGCTAATTTATATAGATTGTAGGACAGCTGTTTGTCCAGGGTCACATATTGACAGACCTTACTCTACTCTCTTTAGCATCACACAAGTCAAACTGAATTTAAATGAAATCAGTGCTACAAAGATTTCAGTAGAGAGCAAATAAACCTTTGTTTGTCATTTAACTCTATTTTTTAGCTAAAAAAGTACAAAATGAAAAAATGTCCAACAAATTTCTGCTACTTTAATATAATCAGAGGCTAGGTTTGCCTAAATTTTCAACTGTTAGATTTAAACTGCAATTATTGATAGATACACAGCAAAACAGTAAGACTATTCTATTTATATCTTTTTTATTTCAAGAAGTCTAAGAATATTTAATCTGTGAGAATTACCTACCTGTGAGAATTAACTAATTAAAACTATGTAGTATTCGTGTGCCATTTAAGTTAAGGCATATTTTTAATAATGCTGGAACAAAGTATTTTAAGCAAAATAATTAAATATAACTAACCTTTCTGTACTCCTAAAAGGGCAGGAGAATTCTCCTGCAAAGTTCTGTCAGGTTCCTGTGGAGGTACAACCATGGCAAGTGTATGCATTGGTACACGTGGAACCTAAAAAGTCAACCCAGAAAAAACCATGTCAGATGAAGAAAACAAAGACTCACAAATAAAACAGTGGCACTGTTTTTCATTTTCATCATATACCACTATATTTATTTTATTCCTTAAGGTTTACAAAAGCAAGAAATAATTTCTGAAAATATTTACCAGGCCGACTTAATCAATCTATAAGCAGTGAATACATTAGGCTAAATGGAATTAATTTACACTTTTGCTAAAAATCTTGATCTTTGTTGGTCCCAATTATACCTTAGAGTACAAGTCAAACAGTTGGTATTTACTTGCCAACTTACTCTTGTTCATTTTACATGGGTGACCCAACACATTTCCTGAATTAGGGTATACCATAATTCTTTGGAAAAGAAAATTTAATACTCTTGGTGAACTCTACATCATTTTAGATACTTCAACAAATTTTTGGAGCATGCATCCTGGGTAAGTGTACTTTCTTGGTTGGACAGAAGTCAGCATCATGAAGCAAAGATACTTAAAACTCTCCTGGGAGATATTGAGGGGAAAATTCTCTTGGCTCAAGATGACATTAAAAAATCTAATTAAAAAAAAAGAAGAACCTACTTGTACAAACCTACTTGTAGTAAGATAATGACTTGGATTACTTATACTTTAGTTTCACATTAAATGGTGTCTGAAAACCCTATTCTGAGTAATTGAGACAATAAACACTCAATGAATAAATCCTGAATAAATCTTAATAAATAAGCTCTATTTTACTTTACCTGAGATTGATCTTGAGAAGGTGAGGTAAGCTGAGACACATCTGGAGTAGGAACTGACAAAACATTATTTGGATAATCCAACAGGTAAGAAACAACATTGGTGTGACCACCCTTTGCTGCTTCAATGAGCATTGTAGAGCCATCCTGAGGAAAGTTTGACACCATAATTAACTCTTTATAATTTCTTCTTATAACTTAATTTATATACAAATTTAGTTTCTTAGCAGCTTCCATAAATCAAACATTTGAGTTGTAAGCACCATATGTTTCCATAATAACATATATTACTTATTTTACAGTAGAATACCTTGAGTCGATGAGTAGGGTCAGCCCCATGCGCCAACAGCAGCTCAACGACTGCCAGGTGGCCTCCTGCACATGCCAACGACACGACGGTATGATCATTATTGGTTGTAGCCCGATTCACATTGGCACCTTTAAAGAAAAAATAAACAACAATCTTAAGCAAAAGGTGAAATCAAGCCAGTTCCCACTATCATTTTAAAGATGTACTAGAAGTATAACAGATTATGAGAGTACATGAATCATAAGGTTATAATTCAAAAATTTTTCATAAAGTAAACACACCTGTGAAACTAGCACCCAGATTAAGGCATGAATAGCATCCACATCCCAAAAGTTCCATCTGGTGCCCCCTTTCAGTTACTACCACCCCCCAGAGGAACTATTACCCTGGCATTCAAATTGGTTTTAATGTTTGAATTTTATATGAATGAAATCATACAATGTACTTTTTTGTATTGGCTTCCTTCACTCAATATTATATTTGTGAGATTCATCCATATTGTTGCAGGCAGTTGTAGTTCATCCATTCACTATCACTTTTAAAATGGAAAAATGTAGAAGACTAAGTAAAACATATCCAGGTTAACATAAGTATCAAATAACACAATGGTAGGTAACTTTTAAAATGCTTCAAAGGAATTTTTGACTTAAAAAAGTGCCATATACCCATATCTGAAAATAGAGACAATATGTCTTCAAAACCAGTATTTAAGAGATACATAATTCTTTATACGTTATGTATTTTAAAAGACAGAGGGACATGAATATGCACAGAAGACAGAGGATTATCCAATTAAATAATCTGAGAGGCTATTTAGCAAGTTGTTCAATAGCTTTGCACAATATTATCTGGAAAACAATTAATGTACAATCTGTTCTTTCTGTTTTGATAAATGATTTCTGACCCATGGAAGAGGAATTGATTTTCAGTACTGCTACCTGCTATAATTTTAAAATTTTCATCTAGATAATTAACATTATATGAATACTCATTCCTTCATCTTCACTAATTTCAGATTGATTTGTGTAATGGAAAAATAAGGCAATAGGCAAAATAACTCTTTAAATTATTTAAATTATTTAACTTTCAGAAAACACTCAGATGTACCTAATCCTAACTTCCAAAGGGTACATTTTGTGAAGTACAGGACACAGCAAAGAACATTGTTATACAAGCAACATGAGATTATTTTTTAAATTGTTAACAGTAATAAAAGATGGTGGTATTATTTAGCAATTACCATAAATTTAGAAAGATTATAACCAATGTGTTTATATTCCAGACAAGCCTGATTGTATTCTTAGCAGGTCTGCAGTTGGGTATGTTTAGATTAGGTGTCCTCTGTAGTAAAGAGGCAGTGGAGAGTTTAAAAAGGGGGCTGGCACTGTGTCATAACAGATAAAGCCACCACCCATGCTGCATCATAGTTTTATTTCCCTTTTCTATAGTAAACAGACTCAACTAATTCTTCATATATCAACTGAATTTATCTGCTAAATACATATTTTTTATTACTTGTTTTTTAGAGGAATATAAAAATAGACAGAGCACTCAGCTGTACCATAAGTATCACCATAGCAGACTTTCTCTGTGCTTCTCACCTCCACATCCCAAAGAAACATATCGTTAATTGTTGAACATTTACTTAGGCCCAGCTAGACATTTTATATTTCATTCCCAATTTTAGGGTGCAATCACCTGCTATTTTGTTGACAGAAACTTAAAACTGAAAAACTTAATAAAATTTCCTTACCTCACAGATTCTATGATTAATTGACTAAACCAACAAAACATTGGAGTAGAATAGTTTTACATAAAGGAGCATTAAAACAAAATACAACTGTTTAGGATTTTTCTTTTTTTTTTTTCTAGAAATCATAGCCTCTGAGAAATGATGAACTGTATTTTATTTACCTTTGCTAATTAGAAACTGCACAGTACACAAATGACCAGCTCGTGCAGCTTTCATCAAAGGGGTCCGTCCACCTTCAGATTCATGCTCCTGTTAAGGAAACAGAAAAAACATCCATAAGAGACAATGGAAATAGCACTTTTGATAGGAAAAGCAACAAACTTTTAACCACTTCTGCTACCTATCTTAACTCTTCCAATCCGGGATACATTTCAGTCACAGGACATGGTATGCCTTTTATGAACAGGTTCTGGTTTGCACACCAAACAATAACTAGTTAAGATAATACACTAATGTTTTGTCTACTTCTCAACAGAAGTAGAAGATTGTGTATTTCCAACTTGAAGGCTAAAAAGATATTTCCCTATTTTTCAGAACTACAAAAAAAAAAAAAAAGGAAACTTAATCCTGATGATTAGACTTGAGATCCAGTATCAGAAGCCAAAAAAAGCTCTGCCAACAGATTGAAAATTGAAAACACTATGGTATTTTAGGTGTTAAAGAAAAATATGTATCAATTGGCATATTCAACGGTAAAATGCAGTCTTACAACAGCAGAAGTTTTTATTTTTTCTTGAGGTTTGCCAGCAAGAGGAATGGATGATGAAACAGTCTCTTATCAAGACTCATATCAAAAAAACACTGAAATGAGTAGAACTGTCAGCTGGGACAATTGTGAACTCTTGTTGCATTCATAATAGATGTTAAAATCTAGCTGATATTTCACTGCTATGAAAAGTTCTCTCATCTAGTTTTTCTTTCACTATGTAAACCAACATGAATTTCTGTCTTGTTATCAAGAAAATTTGATGAATAGTGGTTACATAAGGCTTTAATTCGTTCTATTCTTTTAATTAAGTAAAAAAAAAAACCCCTTTGATTTCCACAGTCAATTTAAAAACAGTTGTTCTCTCTTGCTGGTCATTCTGGTCCATTACAGCCACTAGTCTGCACTGGCTAGGATCAGAATTATTGTTTTCTGGCTATTCCTGGGACTTCCAGCTGAGGATAAACCTGGACTTAACAAAGGACTTTCCCTTTAAATTCTGTGGTCTAAATCACAAAATGTTATTCAAGAGAAACTTACATGTTTCTTAAAATAAACAGGTGCGTTGTCAACAAATACAATTTAGTATATTTTCATAACTATTTCTTATCTGTAATTCAGGAAAAATTATAATAAAAACAGAATACTAATCTAATGGGGACTTTAAACTGCAGCACAGTGACAGGAACTCTCCCTAAAAGCAGTATTCTTATTTTAAATCTTGATAGCACAGTGTTCAACTGTTTACAAAAATTAGGTCATATTTTTACTTCTAATTGTTACATTAGACAAAAATCTATTAACTCTAAGTTGCAGCAGAATGAATAACAGTAAATAATATATAAAAATAGATGTGTTGGAACAGATTTTGAGCTTACATTTAAATTGAGACAAATCTAACCTTCTGGCAATTTATTTCAAAGTGGGATATACACTGAGACCTTAGTCAGAAAGACCTAAAAAAATTCTTTGTTCTGTTTTTTCACCCAACTTTATTTCCAAACTATCATAATCAACCATTGCCTGGAACTAAACTACCCTTTTAGCAACTTGTTATTCTCAACCCATCTGCTACCTGCTGCCCCACTTTATGCTGGCTTTTTTTTCCCCCCTGTGTAACGCATCCCTACTAAACTGTTTTTAACTATAGTTCTAAAGTCAAATGATTAGATCAGTCTTACTGAATCGAAGTTCCAGGAATATCTCTTTTATATGTTGCAATCATGACTTTATGTATTTACTTAATGTATTTTTTCCACTGTAACAGTAAGTTCTAGAAGGCAATCATATCCATTTTTGCACTCATTTAACACTTAATTCCTAAAACAAGAAAGTGACTGAATATTGTTTACCAAGCAGGAACCTAAGCATAATTCATCTCTCAAATCTTCCCTCACAGTACAGTACTGAGGTTTGAAGTTTTTACTTTCTACTAGTAAACAAAAGAAAGAAAAGTTAAACAAGAAATCAATAGTAGCTGAACTCGAGTTAAACATTATGTGTAAATGATAATAAATTATTAGAACATGATTTAGGAAATATGGATGCCACCTTTTATTTTTTTCTTTCTCTTCAACCTGGCATTAACACCTATCACTAGGACCAGGGCCTATGAACTATGGCAAACACAAAAGGTTTTGAAGGCTCTGCCTTAGAGCTAACTTTTTAAAGCAACTTTTAATTGTTTGAAATACTATCATAACTGTTAAAGAACACAGTGTCAAGTTTCTCACCAAGTTTCAAAATTCAACATACCAGCAAAATTCCTGAAATAAAGGAGTGAAGGTCACTTACTATTTTCTTGCCTATTCATTCCTTTAGTTTCGAGTAATGTTTGGGAAAATGGTAAAGACAATGCCACAACTTCATATTTTAAGTCCTAAAAATAAAAATGTATATCCCACCACAAATAACTTTCCCAAAATATCTGATGATTAAAGCCTTCTTTTGTGTATATTACTTAGAAGTATTGGGGTTTTTCATACAGTATTTGTTCAATTTGCATAATATCAAGACCAACACAATTTCAGGATGTGAACCAATATTTTCCTTTGAAAACACATCAAGTAACTGTCCAGGGCTATAAACTGAGAAAATGGGCAGTTGAATGTTTTTTCTGTGTTTTGGGGAATACAAAAATTAACCATTTCTTATATATTTGGTGAAAATTCATCTATATTTTTATCTGTACTCCTTACCTTTAATGATGAGTAATTTTAAACTATGAATCTGATTTGTAGTATAGTTAATGCTTTGTTGAGATTCTTATTATAAACTTGGTAATTTATATATTTATAGAAAAAAAAGAATTCACTCGAGTTTTCAAATTTATTGAGTGGACATGATTTTGAACTTTAAAGATTTCTTCTACATTAAAGCTTTAATGTACAGATTGTTTGTGTCCTTTTCTCTAATAACATCATTTTTAAAGCTTATTTATTTGGAAGACAGAATGACAAGAGAGGAAGAAACCAATGTTTTATTAGCTGGTTTGAGCTCCCAAAAGCCATCAATAGCCAGAAGGCCTAGAAATCCATCTAAATCACTCATGAGGATTCTGGGGACTCACATATGCCGGCCACCATCTGTTGTTTCCCAGCTGTGCTAGCAGAAGCCCAGAGTGCCTGAGATTCGAACACGTGCTCAAACAAGGGACACAGGTTTCCCAAGTGGTAACCTAACTCATTACCTCACAATGCCTGTCCCTAAAAGTCAGCTTGTTACTGTTAACCCTTAATTTCTTTTTAAGATTTATTTGAAAGGCAGATTTAGAGAGAAAGACAGAGACAGAGAGATTTTCCATGAACTGGTTCACTCTCCAACTAGTCACAATGACTGGTGCTTGGCTGATCTGAAGCCGGGAGCCAGAAGCTTCTTCCAGGTCTCCCACAAGGGTGCAGGGGCCCAAGCACTCAGGCCATCTTCCAGTGCCTTCCCAGGTGCATTAGCAGGGAGGTGGATCAGAAGCGGAGCAGCTAGGACTCGAACTGATGGTGCCATAGATAGCAGTTTTAGCAGCTACACTACAGTGCCAGCCCCAATTCTTATTTTTCAACCCCTCCTTTTTCTGCTAATTTCTATTGAATTAACTTATCCTTTTATCTGTATAACTTTCCTTTGCTGTGCTGTTATTAACAGCTTCACTTTTTTCTTTTTAATGTGTAAAATTATAAATTTTTCCACTTAAGAACCTCTTTAGTTATAATCTCCCCGACAAGTATTATGTGTAGCATTTTTATAATAATTCGGTGTCCATTTTGTTTCTTTTTTAAACTGGGATTACCATTAATCCCACAAATTATTTTTATTAAGTTTCTAAATGTGTCAGATTAAAAGAATATGCTACAATTGACTTGTAATTTTAAAGCAACAGATCAGAGAATGTAGCTCAAATGAATAGGGGTTTCAGGATTTCTTAGGTTTTCTTTTTGGTGGCATAAAATATGTATAATTTTTATAAATGTTCCATGGATTAGAAAATGGTGTGTTAACTGGAAACAGAAAACTAGCTCTATAAGATTAAAACTTATTGCTTACATTTTTACAAAAGATTTTTCTATTTAAGAGGCAAAGAAACAGAGATGTTCCACCTGCTCATTTCACTCCCCAAATAGCCATAATGGCCAAGGCTCTGACCTGGCTGAAGCCAGGAATCTAAACTCCATCCAGGTCTTCCGAGTAAGACAGGGATCCACATTGAGTTCTGGGCTCCTGGATTTAGTCCAGGATGACACAGGCATCTGGTGAGTGAACCCAGAGAAGGAAGATTTCTGCGGTCTCTCATTCTCTGCCTTTCAAATACAATGAAAATAAATGTCTCTCTCTCTCTCTCTCTTTTTAAATAAACTGATGACTTAAAATCTTCAGAGAAAACGTTCACTCTTTTCCTGGAAAAACTAACCATATTCTGAAAAATCACAGATATTTAAGTATAATGAAAGGATTTTTTGTTGCTTTGCATATATTGGGGATTTAGAATTGAGAAAACAAGTGATACAATAATTTTATACAGGATTATTTACTAATAAACAAAACATCTAGTATTTTCAAAAATGCAAATACCTATAAATTTTTTTGAGAATAGAAAACTCAAAATACCAACATTAGTCAGCCAAAAGATGAGTCAAATGAAGAAACTCAGGAATTAAGAAGCTATAAATGAAAGATTATGAAGGTAAGCAATGAATCTACTTAAATGTAATGTGGAAATATTATATATATATGTAAAGGTAAACAACTGGTGGTGTGAAACTTGGGCTTCCACTGGCTGAATGCTTGCTCTTCTGGGGTTTGTGTTTGTCCCAGTCCTGCCTTGCAGTGACCAGGTCTGTTTCCCCCTGCAGAGTCAGTCTTCCAACCTGTCAGGCTTAACCATTCTAATGCCAGCGGTATCTGTTGCAAATATTGGCCAGCTTGCATTTCAACCATGATTGTCTATGACGGGTTATTGCTACACTGACTGTCTTGTGTCAATGGTTGGAACCAATCGCTATGGGATGTCAGAGGAGACTGCAACAGAACTCAGTACAAATACTGAAGTATATTCATTGACTTAAAGATGTGTTTTTTATTAAGTATGAATCCAAGTTGTTTTGTGAACACTGCTTCCCTGGGTGGAAAGTGCCAGGGCTATCATTCTTCCCATCAATCACTCCTATAATAATATAATGATAAATGATAATAACACTAATGTTATTTCTGTTTTCAATTTTGCCGGTCCTTTGGGAACAGTGATAAAGTAAACTAAGAGACTATATTTACAGATTAGAAAATAAAAATCAAATAATTCCAGAAATGAAAGGAGAAGCAATCTAATCATGTTTATGAGTATATGGAGAGTAAACCAGTAGTTGTAAGATCTAATTATTACATGCACTCTTTTTCTTTCTGCCCCACCACATTTCAATTAAACTTAAAATCCTGAATCCTGAATCTGTTAACAGTTCATTATAATAATCCCTAAAATAAGGTATTTGGGGAATTCATCATATAGCTAAGTACAAAGATTTGAAGGGGAAAATTGATGTTAATACTTAGCTTCATTATATTAATTTATATCTTAAAGATTAATTTTCCTTGAGATATCATGGCACTTTACTCATCTCTTAGCTAACAAAGCACTCAAAATCATCTCATACACTTAATAATCCCAAACAGGTAGTTGGATTAACCTGTTCTCACAGAAATTACAGACTTGGATCTAACTATGTCATTAAAGAAAATGTTCCAAAGTCCTTATTAACAAAGGAAAAAGAAGGGGAAAGAAAAATAAGACTAAAGAATTTAAAGAATATTCTCAGGAACACCCAGCAGAGCCAAAATTAGAATCCAGTTTTTGAAGGGTGGTGCCCAAACACAGCAGAAAAAGACACCACTTGCACATATGGGTGCTGGGGCACATCCTGCACTTGCAAATATGGGTGCTGGTTGACCTTCTGTCTGCTGATAGTGTGTCTGGGAAAACTGCCAAGATGGCCCCAAGACCTTGGACTGTGCATCCATCTGGGAGACCTGGATGAAGCTTCTGGCTCCTTCTTTTGGCCTAGCTCATTCCTAGTCATTGTAGCCATTTGGAAAGTAAATCAGCAGATGGAAAATCTCTCTACTTCTCTGTAACTCTGTCTTTCAGATAAATAATTTTTTTTTCTAAAACATTCCAGAACCAAAAAAGGCACTTATTGCTACTCCATGCTGTTTCCCTTCCAAATCTTAAATTAATAATATTTACATGACCTTGATAAAATAGTTCAGAAAATAACATTTAATTTTACAGATCAAAATAGTGAGGCAAGTTTTGCTTACAAATCAGTGATTTGATAGCCACGTGAAAAATTAGGTCCCTTTTCTAATTTTCAGTGGCAGTGCTTTCTAAAGTGTACTTTTTGTTATTCATTAAGTTTGCTATCAGATATAGAATTACCTTTTGACAAGCATTTCCTCCTTTTAGTAGATTTGTTTTTACATAGTAATGCAGAGCTATAAAATGGTAAACTAGAACACAAAACCTCTTTATGTGAATACATAACTGGAATGCATTTACCTTGTCTTATATCTATTTTAGCTGTTTATTAGGGAAATATTCTGAGTTCAGAATCTACTGATCAAAACTACTGTAATATTCATTTAGAAATGAAAGACAGGCCAAGGAACTGTAAGCAAGGAAGGAATATTTATTTACCTGATTTTAATATTGCTTTTTCTTCCACTCCAACTTCAGCTTTATTGACAAATACATGTGAAGCAAATTCTACAGATGACAAATACTTCTTCTATCTTAACAAATATATCAAAGTTTTAATACTGAAATCACCTCTAACATGTTAGTCAACATAATGCTGCCATCTAAACAAAAATGACTATTCATGCTATCATTAGGGCTTTTGAAACCCTGCCAGGATGAGTCATATTTCATCAACAAGCTGTATTTAGTGGAAAACAAAATTGTTGGATGTGGAATAGGAAAATAAGAACATCAAAGTAGGTCAAAATTAAAAGCAAGTAAAAGAACAAAGCAGAAAAACAAAGCAGAACAGTGCTTTATAACCCGAATTATACTGTTGAACAGTTAGCATATCAAATCAAGTTCTCTACCTAGAACATTAACTTTTAATAATAAAGGAACTAATGAAATGACTGTGGTAAATAACTCAAGCTACAATTGCTTTGACTGAAGTAAACTATAAAAATTACAAGTATGTAGCACTAAAATTCTAAAGATTAGTAACTGATCAGTAATCATTAGAGTAACACAGGACACCAGAGGAGTGACTGAAAAATACTAAGGGAGTGGATCAATTTCAATTTTAAAGTGGCGTTTATTTGCTATTTCTGCTCAAGTAGTTCAGTAATAATTTTATAAGGACACTGAGAAAATTCTTCTCAGAGAAGTATGAGTAAGTAGTTTCCAAAGACCTTCTAAAGAAATATTTCCTTTATACTGCATGTACTGGGGCCAGCCCAGCAGTTCAGCAAATTAAACTGCCGCATGCAATGCCAGCCTCCCATGTGAGCATCAATTTAACTTCCAGCTCCTCCACTTTTGATCCAGCTCTCTGCTATTGTGCCTCAGACAGCAGCAGAACATAGTCCAATTATTTGGACCCTGCCACCCAACATGGGAGAACCACATGCAGGTCAAGGCTCCTAGCTTTAGCTTGGCCCAGTTTTAGCCACTGTTGCCATTTTGGAAGTGAACTAGCAGATCAAAGATTTCTCTAACTCAAAAAAAGCAAAAAAAAAAAAAATTAGTAAAATAAAATCTTAATATGCATTACAAATGTAGAAATGTCTTTAATAAGAACTTTATTGCAACTGGCTTATGCCATATTATACCTATAATTACACTAAACTCTTTAAAAAACAAAACAAAATATCCTGGGCCTGGTAAACAAAGGCTAGGCAGAAAAATATATGAAAAGGAATAACTTTTATTTCAATATACAGTGATTCCCATTGTTGTAATAACAGTAAGTGCACATAACAGGAAGACATGGATTAACTCATTTGTTTAAAGCTATATATTGAGACAATAGTTAAAATGATCCAGCATGTTGATGAGGAAGACCTTTCAAATAACTCTGGAATTAATGGGCAAGTTTATATTTCATTTAATTTTTTTTTTAATTTTCAAAAATAACATTTATAGTGTCCTTATTAAGAATACTAAACTAGTCCAAAAGTTTTAATTAATACAATTTTATTATTCAAACTTACTATTTTTAGAAGTTAGATAATATTATGAACCACATTAAAACCTATTTCCCATTATTCTCTAATATATAAAATTTATTCAATGTGCTAAGTAGAAACAGATATTTTAAATTTTAAAACATTTTAAACTAGATAAAATGAAGTTTCAAATGAATGTTTTAAATATGAAATGAGAACATGCAAAAATTTTGAAGACCTGCTTGAAAATGCTGAAATCTATCATGAGTTTTGGCTACCGATTTTTAAAAAGCAGTAACTAAGAAAAATCTTAATGTTCTTTTTAAATCAATTTTTAAATTATGTCTACCATACTCTCAGAAAAAAGGTCCTAAAACTTCTCAGTTTCAACCCAGGAAATAACAAAACCAAATTGTGACATAAAATGCTTCTAAATAATAATAAATAAATAAATAAATAAATAAATAAATAATAATAATATCCTATCTCATTCTGGTACAGAATATTTTAAAGAAATGCAAACAGAAGCTTTTTAATTTCATTTACAATCACACAGAAAAGCACATTTTAAGAATCAGCAATCTAAACCTCAACAACACAATTTACAATACCAGGAGTAAAATCTATCCCCACTCCACGCAGCGGGGATGGATAGTCTACTATCTGAAAACCAGTGGAGAAAATACTACAGCTCAAAACAGGCACTAAGAAATGGCAGCAAAGATTGGAGGACAAGAAAGAAGTATTGCCTTGAAAGGAAAGGCTAATAAAAATCATTGGTAATTTTCTATCAGACAAAAGATTGATCTGTTTGCATTACTCTGATGCTGCCCTGCTTTTCATAAAGGATTTTTCTTTCTTCTAACCTATAATACAACTTGAAGTTATAAAATGGAAACATCTTTCAATAGACAGCAAAAGCACGAAATAGGAAATATATTTTTAAAATTTTAAATCAATGTGAAATAATTAAAAAAAAAACAGACACAAAGTTATTAAATCCAACAGTGCTTACAATGGCAAAGAATGAAAAACAAGTTAAAAATTTAACAGTTAAGTGCAACTAGATGGAATGTTGTGCATAAATCATAAATATAAACACTAAGTATTTTCAAATATGTTTAACAATATGCAACTGAGACAAAGAGCCAAGCTTTCTAAAGTTATTTTATATAAAATATGCAAGCTAATGACGTCCACTGATGTATTGTCAGTGATGAATATATTAACATTTATACAAAAATATTTAAAGTATCTTACTAAATCAGCCCCTGCTTGAAGTAAAACATCTGCAACATCTGTATGTCCATTTTCACAAGCATAGGTTAAGGCTGTGTCTCCTGTTGCTGTTGTAGCATGCACATTAGCACCTAGCAAAAAAAAAAAATCATACATTTATTTTGTGAACTGTTAAACTATATTACTTCAATTTTACAATCTGGTAAAAACTGAAGAAATCTAAATGTGAAAATATGATACTGCATTTTAAGTATTCTAAGTTTTGCTTAAATATGTTTCTTTTAAAAAATTTATTTATTTTTATTGCAAAGTCAGAGATATATAGAGCAGAGAAGAGACAGAGAGGAAGATTTTCCATCATATAATTCACTCCCTAAGTGACAGCAATGACTGGTGCTGAGCCGATCCAAAGCCAGGAGCCAGGAACTTCCTCCAGGTCTCCCACACAGGTGCAGCATCCCAAGGCTTTGGGCTGTTCCCAGCTGCTTTCCCAGGCCACAAGCAGGGAGCTGGATGGAAAGCAGGGCTGCAGGACTGCGCTCATATGGGATCCTGATGCATGCAAAGTGAGGACTTTAGACACTAGGCTACTGTGCCAGGTCCCCCATTTCCCTTCTTAATAACAAAGATTAATCAAAAAAACTACTTTCTCTCTCCCTGAAGTAACACCATTAATGGAGACAACTGAATGAGAAATTTATAGTCACTAAGAAAACATTAGCAATACTAAAAAAATTCTTAAAATCTTTCTTTTTTTTTTTAAAAAAAATCTTTCTTAAAATTAACTTTTTTGAAAGGACAGACAGGCATGATGGTACAGCAGGGCTTGTTTAGGACACTGGTGTCCCGTGTCTAAGTACCTGGATCCCATCTACTCTTCCTCTCTAGGTTCCTGCTGTAGTGACTGGGAGGTAGCAGATGATGGCGCTAGTACTTAAGTTCCTGTCACCCAAATAGCTATGTGATGGGAATTCCTAGCTCATAACATCAGTCTGGCCCTGACAACTGAAGCATTTGGAGAGCAAACTAGTAGATGTAAGTTAACTGTGCCTCTCCCTCTTGCTCTGTAATTCTTTCAATTGAAATGAACAAGTATTAAAAATACAAGGATGATTTTTAGAGATTTAGGAATAGCTAAATTATACAGCTATCTTCTAACTTCTGTAAAGGTGAAAAAGCTAAATGTTAAAACGATGTTAAAACACTACAGGGCCTGGCACAATAGTTCAGTGGCTAAATCCTTGCAAGAAGTACATCCTGCTTTATCTTTTTGTATTTCGTAAGCTGTATAAAGACTTCTCACATGTCTAAGGAATACAGTGTGATATCACAAAATAAGTATCTACCGCACATCGATTAAATCAGCCTAATCAACATAATTATCATACGTCTCACTTCACTTCCTTATCATTATTACTATTTTTTTTTTTCACTGTCTGAAACACAGAGGAATAAGCAGATGTTTTCCAACTGGGGCCAACACAGTGGTGCAGCAGCCTGCAATGCCAGCATCCATATTGGATGTTTGAGCCTTGGCCACTTCACTTCTGATACAACATCATGCTAATGTGCCTGGGAAGGCCCAAATAGCTGGGGATCCCTGCCCATTTATGTGGGAAACAGATGGAGTTCTTGGCTCCTGGCTTTGGCCTGGCCCAGCCTTGGCTATAGAGGCTATCTGGGGAGTGAATGAGTGCAAGCTGTACCCCTCCCTCTCCTACTTTACTCCCCAATGCCAGGCTTTCCCTTTCTTCTCTATGCTGCCTTTTGAAATAAGTAAATAGGTAAAGTTTTTCTTAAAAATTAAAAAAAATTATACAAAGGTAACAAATTTCATCTCATCTAAACAGTTCTAATATTCATCTTCCATCTACCAATTCACTCCCCCAGATACTCATGGCTAGGGCTCAGCCATGCTAAAACTTGACAGCCCAGAATTCGACCTGGCTCTCCTACATGGATGGTAGGGCCCAAGGATTCAAATCATCATCCACAACCTCCAACAGTGTGCACCACCAGGAAGCTGAACCTGAAAGTGGTACCAGGAGTTGAACAGAGACATTCTAAAGTAGAACATAGCATCCGTTTTAGCAACTCTGAAATACACATTTAATGTTACCTATAGTTACCATGCTATGCACCAGATCTCTCATATTTTTTTCTCCTAATTGAAAAACTATTCTCTTACCAGCACCTCGCCTTCCACACATCTACCCCCTACACTCTTGTTTTGCCCTGAGACCCTGGCACGCACCATTCCAATCTCTACTTCCATGAGTTCACCTTTTTTACATTCCATAAATAAGTTAAGTATTATGTGTATTGTCTTTTTGTCCTATAAGGTATTTTAAAGCCACATACCAGCAGTCAGCAAATATTTAACCAACTCCAGGTGTCCCTCCTGAGAAGCTTCCATGAGAGGTGTGGAGCAGCCAAGTTCTATATCAGCCCCTGCCTTAATCAGGAAGTCTGCAACTTCAGAAAACCCTCCACAGCAAGCCAAGGTAAGAGCAGTTTCTTGAGTTTCTTCTGTCTGGGCATTAATATTTGCTCCTTAAAAAAGAACAGAAATAAATAAAAATAACCACAAGAGACTTCTAAAGATACTAGTGCCCTGACTTGTATTATTTCTATCTTTTCTGTTTCTGTGGCTCTTTCCAGGGTATTCAGAATTGGTTTTGTCATCAATGCCAAAAACAACTCTAGCTCTAATAAGCTAGATACTACCAAAAAATAAATTTGACGGAAACTGTTTTTATCCCCCCAAACAATAAAACTGCTTTACCTTGTGCTAAGAGCAACGCCACCATCTCTTCATGTCCTTCTCGAGCAGCTTCCATCAAGGGAGTGTAACCTTCATCATTGACTTCTTCAAGATTTGCTCCCCTCTCAATAAGCAGAGCTGCCAATTCAACATGTCCTCCACAGGCAGCTAAGGTCAATGGAGACTCAAACGAATCTGCAGGCATGTTCACTTGAGCACCACTATCCAAAAGCAAACGTGCCACTTCAACATGTCCATCCTGCAGATTTTTAGAAGTAAATCAAAAAGGAGACATGCTTTGTTTCAAGTGGAAGAAGAAATTTAAAACACAAATGAAGAAAGAAAACAGGTAAGACTGAGCTTATATGGAATATTTATTATGCTCATCTAAGCCTTATCAAAAATCTATGAACACTTTAAATTATATCACTTTAATTTACTTTTGAGCAATTCCAAAATCTTTCAAGAATCAATCTTGGAGACTTCCAATTCTAATTCTTAATTTACGTATAGTTTGAAGAAAGCATTAAATCTATATGATACCTCTAATTAGTTGATACTACTGCCAGGTCAAATACTCAATCACACTCAAACTCAGGTGGCATATTCCAGTAAAGAGAATGTAATAGATCTATTTTAGAAAGAAATGTCTGACAGAAAAAAAAAATTTTGTCAATACCACTTGAAATTTTGTCACCAAGATAAACCCCTGAGAATACAAACTATTTTATATTTTCCATAACAACAGTGTGCTGCAATGAGGAAAGGCTATTACAGAGATGTAAAAATAAAGTCACCTCTCTGTAACTCTGCCTTTCAAATAAATAAAAGAAAATCTTTTTAAAAGAAAATAGTATTTTAAAAATGTATGGCTGTTCTTACCTATGGAGAGGTAGCAGGAATTACATTTACTCTCCTACCACAAACTAGAAATACACGAGAGGAGGATATGTCAAAAAAAAATCATGAAAAATGGTATTAAAATGTAAGCTTATTTTGATTCAAAAGTTTTTGGAACCACATAGCCTTTTGATAATACACATGGGGTACTGGACACCAAACGAGCTTGGGCTATAATCACTGAAAAAGAAGGAGCACAAGAAATGAAGCCTATATTCATTCCAACTTACTTCCTGTGGGTATCTTCCAAACTGTGGTCATGGGAAATAGAGCCTACATATAATGAACATTTGCTGGGATAAAAGGATAGAAAAAGATCAGAATATGAGGTAGCCAAGATACTTGGGGCCTGGGGGCTGTGGGCAGGTTCCCAGAGCAAAAGAAACCACAGAGAAGGAACCTTCAGTAATTATTTTCAAATACTTAGAGAGCTCCTGAATTTAGTATTCCAAGGATGCCTATCAGAGATTAGCCACTAAAAAGCTGGAGATCTTGGGAATTCAGGCACAGCCAAAACGGATAGACCTTGGTTACCTAGGCTTTCAGCTGAGAGGGTAGAAGGCCATCCCCAAGGTCTAAGGAACACACCATAGGAATAGGCACAAAGCTGAAATCAAGCCTCATCAGGATCAGTGCAACCTCCTGAGAATTGCTTGCCAGAGCAAAATACAAGAGTTTTACAAGGAAGACAGTATAATCCACTGCTTCTAAAAGGTTACAACTATAATGTATGGTTTACAATAATAAAAAAAAAATTATGCTCATTAAAGAGGAAATAATGGCTTAAAAAATCAAAATATAAAATAATCAAAGCAATAGTACAAGTGAATCATATATAGACATTAGCAGAGGAGGACCTCAAAGTAACTAATAATGATATAATAAATAAAATAAAAAATGAAAAAAAGGGAAAAATGTTATGTAAAATCTGAATTTTAAAACATCATATCAGTAATTATCTTAAATGTAAATGGACTAAATAAGCCAATTAAAAGATCAGAGTGAGTGTTGTAATATGCAGGTTAAGCCACTGCTTGGGACAGCCACATCCCATACCAAGAGTGCCAGCTGGAGTTTCAGCTACTCCATGATTCCCATCTAAATTCTTTGTTTCCTTGCCAATGTGCACCCTGGGAGGCAGCACACACTGACCCAACTACCTCAGTTCTTGCAATGCTACCTAAGAGACCCAGACAGAATTCCTAGCTCCTGGTTTCAAATGACCTAGGTCTAGCTATTGCATGCATTTGGGAAGCAAACCTGGACATCGATCTGGACAATCAATCCGTATCACTCTGCCTTTCAAGTAATGTAAGTCTATAGCAAGCATATTAAAAGGCAGGAAATACAAACATATAATTAAGACAAAAATAATACAAGCAATCCTAGAAGTAAATCAAATATGCATGAGCTGGTAGAAAATGGCATCAAGGTAACTATTAATAACACATTAAATAAAAGGAAGAAATAGAGAAAACAAAGAAAAAAAATACATCTGGATATTGAATAAGAACTTTAAAAGACCCTAACAACTACTTTAAACGTAAAACGTGTGGCGCCAACGCTGTGACATAGCATGTTAAGCCACCATCTGCAGCACTGGCATCCCATAAAGGCACCAGTTAGAATCTTGGTTGTTCCACCCCTAATCCAGCTCCCTAATGCACCAAAGAAAGCAGCACAAGATTTTTGGGACCCTGCACCCATGTGGGAGACCAGAAGCAGCTCAGGGTTCCTGGCTTCAGCCTGGTCCAGCCCCAGCAGTTTCAGCTACTTGGAGAGTGAATCAGTGGATGGAAGATCTCTCTCCCTCTCTGTAATCCTTCCTCTTAAATAAATAAATGCTTAGAAACAAAATGTCAAAATGTCAAAAGTCTGGAGTGGGTTTTAAACTCCACTATAACAACTCCAGTATAATGCTAGCTTTAAGAAACTGACACTGCAATATGATGATGCAGGCACACTGAAAGGATAAACACATGTATTCAGCAAAACTTATTTTTAAAAAGGAGCAGCTACAAGCGAAGACTTCAGAGCAGAGAAAACTGCCAGGACAGAAGTCTTCGCATTAAAAAAAAGGCCAATTTACCAAAATACACAGTACTTCTAAAAAGGTAGATACACCAAACAGAACTTCAACATGTGAAGCAACTGAAGAAATGTACAAATCTGTAATTACAACTGGAGATTGCAATACTTCTCTTTCAACCATTAAAAACTAAGCAAAATATCAGTAAGGATGAATAAACACTATGGCAACCAACAGAGTCTAATTATTTTTTTTAACAGTCTAATTAAAAACAATGCACTCAACAACAGAATAGGCATTGTTTTCAAGTACCCATAGAATATTTATCTACTCCTCCCCACAAACAAACCCCCCAAATTTAAAAGAACCTAAGTCATGGAGCCAGCATGGTAATGCAACAGGCTAGTCCTCTGCCTTGCAGTGTTAGTATCCCTGTGGGCACCAGTTCTAGTGCTGGCTGCTCCACTTCCTATCCAACTCCCTGATTGTGGCCTGAAGAGCAGCAGCGAAAGGCTCAAGTCTTTAGGCCCCAGTACCCACGTGGAAGACCTGTAGCAAGCTTATGGTTCCTCATCGGCCCAGCTCTGTCTACAACACTGGCATCCCATGTGGATCCTGGTTCAAATCAAGCTCCTGCTAATGTGCCTGCAAAGCAGCAGAACACAAGCTGACTCCTTGGGCTCCTGCACCACAGGGGAAACCTGGAAGAAGCTCCTGGCTCCTAGCTTTGACCTAGCCCAGTTCTGACCATTGCAACCATATGGAGAGTGAATCAAGTGGATGGAAGATTCTTGGTCTTTCCTCTCTCTAACTCTGCCTTTCAAATAAAATAAATCTTTAAATACAAAATGTCAAAATTTGTATAGTATAGCTAAAGCACTGCTAAGGTAAAATACAGCATTAAATCCACACCATTAGAAAAAGAGTGAATGTCTCATATCAGTAATTTAATAGCCTATCTCAAAAACTGGCAAAGGAAGAGAAGGAAGAAACAAATTGAAATTTAACAAATTTTTAAAACAAAAAGTCAATTTCTTCAAAAAGATCAAAGTTGGCAAAATTAATAGACCAAAAAAAGACTCAAATTTCTAATATTAGAAACAAAATATTATTAACAAAGAAATAAGATTATATCTTATGCCGAAATCAGCTAACCAAGATGAAAAAAAAAATCATAGAAAATCATAAACTAGCAAAACTGATTCAGAGAAAAAAAATTTAATCCAAAAAGAAAATTAGAAATCAAAATATTGTGATCAGGGGCCAGTGCAGTAGCCTAGCAGCTAAAGTCCTGCCCAGAGGCTATGAAACTGTGTCACATAATACAATGTAAGTAATAAAACAAACAAACAAACAAACAAACAAAACCATGGTTCTAACAATAACTAACTAACTAACTAAATAAAACATGGTTCTATTTTACACTACAATCAGTTATTTAGAAGAAGCATTAAAAAATAAATAAATAAAAACCACATTGGGTTCTCTCGATGGCTCAATTAGCTAATCCTACCCTTGAAAGTGTTGGTGCTGGGATCTCACATAGCTACTGGTTCATATCTCAGCTGCCACATTTCCCATCCAGCTCCCTGCCTGTGGCCTGGGAAAGCAGTCGAGGATAACCCAAAGCCTTGAGTCCCTGAACCCCTGTGGGAGACCTGGAAAAAGCTCCTGGCTTCAGATCAGGAATCTGATCCCCCGCCTGGAATCTGGGATTCTCCATCACTGTTTCAATATATAGAATTTGGCAGAAATGACGCTGTTCCAGTTCTCTCCTGGAATGTTAATATTTAGGATTCAGCTAACTTAAAGGAAACCTAAGGAAGTCAGATGGAGCGACATTTACAGTATGAGGTCTCAGTCTTCTAGTGATATCCAAGGTGTCAGACATATGAATTAAGTCATCTTAGAAATTTGATGGCAAATGCATGAGAAACTAACCATTGAGAAAGACCAGCAAAATCACAACCTCATCAATCCACAGAATATTGATAACAACTGGTTGCTATATTAAACCATTACGTTTTGAGTACCCAATAAAATAGAAAGTAACATAGATAATAATGAGCTTACTTATTCAAATTTCAAAAACATTTACACTGCTAAGGCAATTGTTTCATGATTAAATAACTGTGTTTTAAAACCTTCTCAGAACAATTGGAATTTCTTTAGATGTACCTTTCACAGTTACACATTAAATGCATAATATTCATGTGCTTCCAAAGGAAGAACAAAAATGGCTTATGGATTGACAGCGTTAAAAGTGACCATTCAGTGACACAAATGATATGCATTAAAATGTAATCCCAAATTATTCTCAAAAAGCTAATTACATGCTTTATATGTACTCACAGAGTATGACTCAATATATTTTGAGATCTATTTGTATAAGATTCCAATGTAAACTTATAAAACAATAGAAATATGTCCACTCTCTCAAGATTCAAGTCTTATCAACAATATCAAAGCAAATATATTACTTCAAGATTGCTTGTTCCTGTCCTCTTCCAAAAGCAGATACTCAAGCATTAACTAAGATCTAATTTAAAAAGTCATTCAAACCAAACAACAAATAATTCTCACATGTCTAGCATATATGCCCTTTTTTCCCATAAAATCTCAAGTGAATGCAATTTAAAATTACCATGCAAGCCTCCATTAAGGCAGTGTGCATCTCATCTGTTTTGTGTTCTTGATCTGCACCAGCTTCAAGAAGAAAGCGAACCATATCCAAATGGCCTTTAAAAGAAAAATGTTTTTTAAAGGATTGACTACCAACTTAATGCTTAAGTATTAAAATGGGGAATCTTTTTCTTTCAGAAGTCTATACAAAAACTTATGTGAACTTATTTTGCATCCAATAAATCAATGAGTTTCTACAAAGCCAATCTAAGACAATGAGCAGCTCACATCAAGGTCTTACTGTCTAAGCTTTACAGAAAAGTAGTCCAAAGCATGTATTTCAAGTTAGATAAAGCAATTATGCTGCTTTTCTTTTGATTTAAGCTGTATAAACTATCAAATCAAAACACTGATAGCAAACAGAAAGCCAAGTAAAGTATCTTTGGGTCATATATTCCAAGAAAACAGCTTTAAAATAACCATAAATTCACTATGGCACTGAATAAGCACAAAAAAACTATTCCTCTTAATATATTTAATATATCAAAGCCTTAATAGCAAATATGAATAAGAAAGAAACATTTCAGTAGAAAAATGGGTGAAGGATATGAAATGATAGTTCAAAAAAGGAATGCAAATAAATATTAAACTGATGAAAAAAAAAGACATTAAACCTCCCTATTAAAGAAATACAAAATAAAATGACACCATTTTCTTAACTATCAAAATGGTAAATTATTAAAAAGAATGGTAATACCCAGTGTAGGTGAGGGTGTAGGGGGGGTAAGGGGCACTATCAAACACTGCTGGTGGGAGTGTAAATTGGCTCAACCTTTCTAGAAGGCAATTTGGCAATATGTATCAAAAGCCTTAAAAATGTCCATACCCTTTGACCCAGCAATTCCACTTCCAGGAATTTATCCTAAGGAAATAATCAGAGATTAGGCAAAAATGTCTGCAAAAGGATGTTATCACAGTGTTTTTAATAATAGTGAAAAACTGGGAACAATTCAAGTGTCCAACAATAGGCAATTACGGTGCATCCATTTGTTGCATCTGGCAGAGACTGCTAGCACCCTACCCAATATCCATTCTCTTATTCTTCTCTAACAGAACTTCAGTTTTATCTGGGTGGTTACATGCCTAACTAAAAGACACATTTCCCACACTCCCTTGTAGCAAAATGTGTGGCCAATGAAATGTACGTGGGAAATTTAAGATGGAACTACTGGACTCCCTAAACAGTTTATTAAAATCGGAAGGTACTCCCTACTTTGCCCTCACCCTCCTACTCTTTCCTAGAATATGGATTACTGTGGCCCTAGGTAACACTCTGGTTCACAGGTAACCCTGTAGACAAAAACCATACACCAGGATGGTGAAGGAGAAAAAAATAGAATTCTGAAATTTTGATGGCAATGGCTTACCCTTAGATTTTCCTTTTTAAATCATTACTAGTTTTTTGATATATTCAACCAAATGTTATCCTAACTGAAATAGTCAAAATCTATGTGATCACTGAAAGTTGTATGGCAAGAATATTTATTGAAATGTGGAAAATGCTCACAATACATCACTAAATAAGATAAGCAAAGCATGTTTATTTTACTAGAGAATGTTTGGGTGTGTTTGTTTTGTTTTTAGAGTGTTAGAGTCTTTTATTTAAAATGAGTCTATGCTTATATGTGTATCTGTTTATATATATTTAACATATGGAAAGTACATACATTAAAATACTATTCACATGCTTTAGATGGTATTACATATCATTTAAAGATTCTTTGTGCTAGTCTGTATTTTTCAGGTTTTCTATATCAAGTGTGTATTAGTATTATTAGTATGTGTATATTATTTTTTGAATAAAGGTCTGAAAAATAATACAGAACAGAAGTTATTAAATAATGGAAATCCTCTAAATCTGTGCTAATTTCATAAGCAACTGAATAAATTTGAATTAAAATAATAAAAAAAAGGATACACTAGGATAGTACATCATAGGAAATATAGGCCAAAATTGACTTTTTAATAAACCTCTTCTAAACTAGAAAATTCTCACAGTACAGGTAAGACAAATATTAATTTAAGCAAAATACTCAATCCTCAAAAATTCAAAATTATTGTGAAAAATAAATATTTAAATATATGAGTACCTTTATAGCATGCAAGTGTAAGAGCACTTTCTTTGAATTCATTAGAGTGAGTGTTGATGCCTGCACCATGGTCTAGAAGAACTCTTGCAACTTCCACATGACCTGCACTGGCTGCTTCCATTAAGGGGGTATGTCCATTTTCATTATGATCTTCTATATTTGCACCTTCATTAAGTAGCACTTTCACAATATCAACAAATCCTCCAGCACAGGCATAAGTTAGTGCAGTGTTTCCTAACAAAAAGCAAAAAGAAATAAAATATGACACAACCGATACAATTAAGATGATGCTACTGCTCTGACACCTCTTCAATGCCTTTACATTCAACTACTCTACTCATCAAGCAGTGTATGCACATTGCCTTGCAGACGCCTTCCTCCTGCATACTGTTTCTACTTCAGTTGAAACAAACAAACAAAAAAACCAAAAAAACCCTTGACCTCTCCCAAGCTCCATCCTCTCAAAATGATTCACTTTGCTTTTAAAGCAATCTTGCTTTTCACCTGCGTTCAAAAAGACCCTTTGTCCATCACCAAGAAGTTCCTCAAAGATCTCAGGAGACGGGGAAGCCCGAGGACCAGAAATCTAAGTCCCCTGATCTCTATTTAAAAGGCAGAGACTCAGTCACACAGAATCTTCCATTTACTGATCAATTTTTTTTTTAAAAAAAGATTTATTTTTATTGGAAAGGCGGATATACAGAGAGAGGAGAGACAGAGAGGAAGATCTTCCATCTGATGATTCACTCCCCAAGTGAGCCGCAACGGCTGATGCTATGCCGCTCCGAAGCCAGGAGCCTGGAGCCTCCTCCAGGTCTCCCACACGGGCGCAGGGTCCCAAAGCTTTGGGCTGTCCTTGACTGCTCTCCCAGGCCACAAGCAGGGAGCTGGACAGGAAGCGGAGCCGCCGGGATCAGAACCGGCGCCCATATGGGATCCCGGGCGCACAAGGCGAGGACCTTAACCACTGCGCCATTGCACCGGGCCCCACTGATCAATTTTGCTAGCTGCTAGGTGTATCAGATGGAAGCTAGAAGCCAAGAACTCTTGAGTCTCCCAAGTAGGTGTCAGGGAACCAGCCAACTGAGCTTTCACCTGCTACCTCCCCATGAGCACGTCTGCAGGGAGCTGGATCAGAAGCAGAGGTGGCACCCAAACCCAGGATCTCTAATATGGAAATGCAAGCATCCCAAATAGCAACTGAACTGCTGCACAAAACTCATCAATCACCCATCTGTATTTACGATAACTTTCCTTTTCTCAGTACATTATTATACCTGTGCTTTCACATGCTATTTTTTTTTAAAAGATTTATTTTTATTATTTTTTCATTGGAAAGGCGGATATACAGAGAGGAGAGACAGAGAGGAAGATCTTCCGTCCGATGATTCACTCCCCAAGTGAGCGCAACGGGCCGATACTATGCCGATCCGAAGCCAGGAGCCTCCTCCGGGTCTCCCACGCGGGTGCAGGGTCCCAAAGCTTTGGGCCGTCCTCGACTGCTTTCCCGGGCCACAGGCAGGGAGCTGGAAGGGAAGCGGGGCTGCCGGGATTAGAACCGGCGCCCATATGGGATCCCGGGCGTGCAAGGCGAGGACCTTTAACCACTTGCGCCACCGCGCCGGGCCCTCACATGCTATTTTGTATAAAGGTTCTTTGAACAACTTTAAAACCCAAAGATTTAGAAAGGAAAAAGTAAAATCACTGATGTCAGCAACTTATTTGTTGTGTATTTAAAAAAAAAATTATTTATTTGAAAGTGTTACAGGAGAGATGGAGAAGTAGAGAGAGGCACAAAGAAAGACAAGGAGCTTCAATCTGTTGGTTCAACGTCCACCTTCCTTCCCCACGGCCACAACAGTTGGGGTTGTGCCAGACCAATAACAGCCCACCTTCAACTGGATCTCCCATGTGGGTGGTACATCCAGCTGCTTTTCTCAAGCACTTGGCATGGAGCAGCTGGGAATCAAACCGGTGCCATGGCAAGCACTGCAAGCAGCAGCTTTATCTACTAGATCACTGTTATGGCTTACCTACACACTGTGTTTATTTCTAAAAGCAACATGTATGTATACCGCATGATGCTGTTAACTAAGTCAAGTTTTTGTGATTTTTTTTTAAAAGAGTTCATTCTTTCTTTGAAAGACAGGCAAACATAGACAACACAGACACACACACACAGAGGTTGGGGTAGGGGTCCATTTTTAAGATTTATTTATTTGAAAGGCAGTGTGACAGAGGAGGGAGGTACAGAGGGACTGAGAGGAATAGGTGGATCTTTCATCAGCTGCTTCACTCCACAAATGGCTACAAAAGCAGAAGCTCCATCCTGGTTCCCCACATGGGTGGCAGAGGTCCAACTACTTGGGTTACCTATCCTTACCTTTCCAGACATGTCAGATGGGGGCTGGGTAAGAAGCATCCCACACAGGGGCTCAACTCATTGCACTCAAAGAATGTTGCTTTGGTTTTCTTAACTATACTGTCTAATTTAAAATCTTTCCTTATGCTTCAGCAACCTATAAATGTTTCTATGCCAAAAAAAGTAATGGCAGAGTAATGCAATGGAACATTGTGAAACCTTTCAAACATTTTAAATGACAAAACAGAAAATAGGTGAAGCCAGAATTGCAGTGTGTATATTGCTTTTTTTTTTTTTTGAAGAAAATCACAGAATATTTATTTGAAAAGACAAATAGGTGGGTGATATAAAAACCTTTTACCCTTTGTTCAGTTTTCACAAAGTATAGCTGAATATTTAGAACAAAGATAATAGGAATGTTTTGGCAAATTTGAAAAATGTAGAGTGAAATAAATGATAATGATAATACAAAGATATGTATGAAGGAAAATGGAAGCATACTGCACATTACCTGTGAAAGATATTGTGTGTGAAGAGAACACTAATATTAGAGGCAAACCTACATATTTTAGCCCTGAAAGTAGACAGGCAGATAAAACAAATGCTAAAAATTTAAAGGGAAACAGAAGAAAAGGAAACATGAACAAATAATAGGTAGACAAATGGCAACATGATGGATATAAAACCAGGAGTTTTCGAAAGTTATATTAGTATGGATTCTGAACATTCTAAACAAAAGGCAAAAATCTAGAATTTTTTTTAATGGAATTAATTGACATAGTATTGAGTAAACAATATGTTAAAAATAATGCAAGTTCAATTTTTCAAAACACATGGGTTGAGACAGTATCAATGACAAGTTCAAAAACAAACAAACAAACAAAAAAATTATAGGTTAAATTAAGGCAAACATGTGGTATCTAACCTTTTGGGATTCACTCATTTCCCTTAGCATTATAGTTTCCAGTTGGGCCCATTTGGCCACAAAGAACTGCATTTGTATTTTGCTTTTAAATGGCAGTATGACAATGCAATATCTCTACATTTATAAACCAAAAGAATTGGAAGGAATTAAATTAACATGAAAATAATAGTGACTTCTGTACCACAGAGAATACAGAACAATCTTTGATCCTACTTGCCTGCTTTTTTCAATTATTTAATTTTTTTGGAAAGAAAGATGAGATTTATAGAGAGGAGAAACAGATCTTCCATCCACTGGTTCACTCCCTGAATGACCACAATGGCTGAAGCTGAGCCAATCTGAAGCCAGAGCCAGGGGTTTCTTCCAGGTTTCCCAAGTGGGTGCAGGGTCCCAAGGCTTTGGGCCACAAGCAGGGAGCCAGATGGAAAATGGACCAACCAGGACACAAACCAGCACACATATGGGATCCCAGTGCTTGCAAACGGATGATCAGCCGATTAAATCAATGTTTTGGGGCTGATTTTCTCAAATATTCTTAGAATGAGCATATATTGCTTTCATACTCGGACAAAAAATAAGTAAATCTAGCACAACAATCCTCTCTACAATGCATTTAGCATTTTTTTCTATGTAATACGCATTTCTTAACTTTTATATTACATCCCTTTTAGTTTTACAGATTTAATCATGAGACAGAGTATTGTTCAGGTATGCTTTCCTATTGACTATCTTTACCCTGTATTTACAATATGAATCAGGCAAGAGAGGTAAATGCCCCCCTCAGCAGAACTTACTCAAGAAACATTTCTTTAAGACATCATAATTCCTGTGATATGCTACTTATTTCCTGTTTTTTTTGTTTTGTTTTGTTTTGTTGTGTTAAGTTAAAGGTAGGATGGAGGCAGCTTAGCCAAGGACCAGCAGGGGACAAAGACTGTTTTAAACGAAATTAGCATTTTTTAATTCAATTTGTTCGGAATTCAGTCGTTCAATCTTCTTAGACATTATGGCAGTATGTATCATTAAAAGAGAAATCAGTCAAGCAAAATGACCTAAAATCCTTTCTACAAAGTCATGCTCGGGCCTGGCGCGATGGTGTAGTGGTTAATATCCTCGCCTTGCATGCGTAGAGATCCCATATGGGTGCTGGTTCTAATCCCAGAAGCCCTGCTTCCCATCCAGTTCCCTGCTTGTGACCTGGGAAAGCAGAGGAAGACAGTCCAAAGCCTTGGGACCCTGCACCAGCGTGGAAGACCTGGAGGAAGTTCCTGGCTCCTGGCTTCGGACTGGCTCAGCTCCAGCCATTGCGGTCACTTGGGGAGTGAACCACTGGACGGAAAATCTTCCTCTCTGTCTCTCCTCCTCTCTGTATATCCACCTTTCCAATATAAATAAATAAATCTTTTTTAACAAAAGTCATGCTCACTTTGAAAATAAACTATATATCATGGTAGTAAGACTGAAATGTTTTAATTATTTTCATTTAAAAAAATCATATGGTTGACTCACTAGGGCATAAATTAAATCCAAGAAAACTCAACATCAAATCTATACCCATAACTCAGGATATATGAGTGTATTTCAAAAATTCACAGGCAGGGTGTTCACATATAACATAGCAGTTAAAGATACCCAGATCCCACATCAGGAGTATCTAAGTTAGAGGTGCATCTTGGGCTCCAGCATCCAGCTTCCTGCTAACACAGACCTCCACAGGCAGCAGCAACAGCTCGAGCAGTTGAGTCCTGACAGCTATGTGGGAGATCTACATTGATTTCCATTTTCAGGGAGTGAATCAGTAGATGGGAGCTCACTCTACCTCTCAAATAAATAATTTATTTTCCTCAAAATTATGGAAAAATAGAATTAAAACATGCTTATTTGTAGTCAGAAAATTTTACCTATTGCTTTTCTTAGGAAACAAACTTTTAGCTCTTAGATTACGTATATTGACTTCAATTCTCTCAATACATGATTCTCTACATACCTGTTGCAGACTGGGAGTTGACATCTGCATCATGAAGTAGTAATAACTTCACAATATCTAAATAACCTCCACTGGAAGCTGCCATCAAGGGAGTGATGTCTCCTTTATTTCCTCGATCTTCAACATTAGCATGCATAGCAAGCAAGACCTTTAAAACACATACACACAGGGAAAAATACTGTCAATTCTTACTATTCATAGCATTTCTAGGAAATATACCAAACCTGGGAAATTATAGTTTTGGAGTGATGATAAAAAATTAAAAGTAGTAATTTTGAAAATACAGTATTTTTCACTGTCAAAATACCAGGTAAAGAAAGTATTTTTATTTTACGGCATAATAGTATTTCAAAAAGCCTGTGGAAAAAATGAAATTAATTATATCATTTTATGTGGTACAAAAACATTTTTTTTTTATTCCAAGCATAATGTTTTACTAAGTAAGACTTGTTTGAAATGGCAGAAAAATGAAGCTGAATACATAGCCAACAAAATGAATTATATGAGACCTTCAGAAAGTTGGCAGAAAGTTAAGTCCAGGGGCTGGTGTTGTGGCACTGAAGTTAAATCAGTTCTTGGGATATGGGCATCCCATACTAGCATGCTAGTTTGAGTTAAACCACCTTCCAAACCAGTTTCCCCCTAACACATCTGGGAAGGCAACAGAAAATGGTCCAATTATCCGGTCCCTGCCACCCAGGAGGGAGAGCGAGATAGACTTCCTGGCTCCTGGTTTGGGACAGAAGCAGTAAATTAAAGATCTGTCTCTCGTTACCTCTCTGTCTTTCATATAAAGCATCTCTCTGATTCTCCTTTTCACTAAGTGCTCTTGTATATCTTGTGCTTTTTTAAAACAATTTCAAAACAGTTTTAATTTATAAAACAAAAACGGTGAGGCAATAATACAAAGAGTTTCCATGCATCTCTCACCCTACGTTCCCTATTGTTATTATCTCATATTTTTGTTTTGTCATTATACATGTTGCTATTTTGCCTACACCAGAAAAAATGACCAGAAAATCAAATTATATGTTTAAAGGAATAAAGATGAATAAAACCGTGAAAATCCTTGCAGAATTACAGTCAGTAAAGATAATTTCTGCTTACTTGTGCTAATTCATAGTACCCTGCTGAACAAGCCAAACACAACAGGCTTTCTCCTTCTTCTGTATGTTCATTTACACTTCTTCCTTCGTCTAGCAATTTACGTACAGCATTCACATCCCCATCTGAACAGGCTTCTGCCAGGCTTCGACTGAAATTAAAACCATTCAATAATCAGTATAGAAAAACTAAGGGTCCAAGAAAAATGATGGTAAGTATAAAGAAAAAAAATATGAACATATCTCACTGGCCAAGCAACTAGAATTAAACATGTATGTCAACCAAGCCAGAAAGCTAGAGGTAGAGTTTCAAACTAGTTGCTGTTTTTATCCTTCAAGTTAACTTTTCAAAAGAATTTGATGTACAAGTTTTTAAATCCTAAAAATGTAACAAAATATTCTGAGTTATAATTTTATGGCTTAAATTTTGTTTGGTTAACAACAAAGGTAGAAATCTAAGAAAATATTTTACAACAAAATGATTAAATCAATGATCTTCAGACTTTAACATACATACAAATCACTCACATTCTTGATAAAATGCAGATTCAAACTCAAAACCTGGAAAAGAGCATAAGATTCTGCACTGCTATCAAGTTCTGAGATGGTGCTAATATTGCTAGTTCATGGACCATATCTGGGCAGCCAGCAATCAGATTGCTACATTATGTGCAGGAACCCAGGTGTAAACCATGCGTAGAAACCATGTATTATTCAGTTTGGATTTCCCAGAGTCTGGCACAGTACCCTCCATAGGAATGCTCAATAAAATAGTCTTAAACACCTTGAATAAAAAATGCCAATTTTATACTTATACAGTGTCACATATACATACACATAAAATATAATATCAATTTGACAAAAATGTCTAAGCTCTTCTGGAAGATACATTTAACCAAAGCTGGATACTTTTCCAAATCCACTCAAGAACATGTCTAATAGCCAGCTAAAGTCATAAAACATACGTGTCCACATGGCTTGCATTCTGGCTGGTTTCTGCTCTCATTCTAGTCAGGGCAGCAGCTGCTTCATCCAGCGCACAACTAACGGAGGACGTCAGTCTTCGGAGGACCTCCGGATCTGCAAAAGCTTTACCATCAGCAGTTGACAATTTGCCGATTCCTTCACCGGGCATCAATCAGGTAGTGCAGGGGAAGAACAAGCATAAAAATGCAAATTGCAATTACATTTCTTTTTTTAAAGATTTGTTTCATTTTTATTTGAAAGGTAAGTTGACAAAGAGGAGAGACAGCTGAGAGAGAGCTCCTCCATCCATTGCTTCACTTCCAAAATGGCCACAACAGCCAGAGGGCAAACAATCCAGGCCAGAAGCCAGATGCCTCCATTAGGTCTCCAATGTGGTGCAAGGACCCAAGGACCCAAACATTATTAAAAAAACATGTATGTAACCACCTGTTTGACAGTCCATCTTTACAATGCACATATTAATTTTTCAGGGCTGGGGTTGTAGCACATTGGGTTAAGAGGCCACCTGAAATACCAGTATCCTTTATCGGTGCTGGTTCAAGTCCTGGCTGCTTCACTTTGAACCCAGCTCCCTGCCAATGTACTTGGGAAAGACAGTAGTAGGAGACCCAGAAGATGCTCCTGGCTTCAGGCTGGCTCATTCCAGCTGTTGCAAACATTTGGGAAGGGAACCAAGGGATGAAAGATTTCTATCTCTCCTTATCTCTCTGTTAACACTGACTTTCAAATGAATAAATACCATATATGTGTGTGTGTATTTTATAAATATTCAACTGTAAATCTAAATTAATACAAAGTTTCTCAAACCAATGTAATTTCTCTCAAAATACACACTCATATGAGAAGGTCTCTAAGATAACTGACAATGCTATTTTCAGTAGTAATAAAGAAAATATAGTATAGGGCCTGGCGGTGTGGCTTAGCGGCTAAAAGTCCTTGCCTTAAAAGCCCCGGGATCCCATATGGGTGCCGGTTCTAATCCCGGCAGCTCTACTTCCCATCCAGCTCCCTGCTTGTGGCCTGGGAAAGCAGTCGAGGATGGCCCAAAGCTTTGGGACCCTGCACCCGTGTGGGAGACCTGGAAGAGGTTCCTGGTTCCCGGCTTCGGATGGGCACAGCACCGGCCGTTGTGCTCACTTGGGGACTGAATCATCGGATGGAAGATCTTCCTCTTTGTCTCTGCTCCTCTCTGTGTATCTGACTTTGTAATAAAAATAAATAAATCTTTTTTTTGAAAAAAAAAGAAATTAAAAATTTCTCATGAAAAAAAATCTTCTGAAGTGTGAGTTCCTCTTAAAAGCTATTCAGGAACAAACTTTGGACAGCTACTTAACAACAGTTATAAGCATTTTAAATACAAACATTCTTTTTTTTTTTTTTTAAAGATTTATTTTTATTATTTTTTCATTGGAAAGGCGGATATACAGAGAAGAGGAGAGGCAGAGAGGAAGATCTTCCGTCCGATGATTCACTCCCCAAGTGAGTGCAACGGTCGATGCTATGCCGATCCGAAGCCAGGAGCCTCTTCCGGGTCTCCCACGTGGTGCAGGGTCCCAAAGCTTTGGGCTGTCCTCGACTGCTTTCCCAGGCCACAGGCAGGGAGCTGGAAGGGAAGCGGGGCTGCTGGGATTAGAACCGGCGCCCATATGGGATCCCGGGTGTGCAAGGCGAGGACCTTTAACCACTTGCGCCACCGCGCCGGGCCCAATACAAACATTCTTTAAGCCAGTCATATTGCTATCTGAAAATCTCTCCTGTAGGGGTATCTGTACAGTCAAAAAAGCTGCAGATACAAAAAGATAACTATAGCATTAATTGTAATGTTGAAAACTGGGTATAACCTAAACATCTTTTAATAAGGAATTGACAAAATTAATTAGGATATATTTCAGCAATAAAACTAAAATATTCTTTATAAAAGATCCAGCCTCCGGGACTCCTAAGATTTCTTTCCTTTTATAATATTTTTTCCAATAGTCAGAGTTACAGAGAGAAAGACATACAGATCGTCCATCCTCTGATCCTCTCTCCAGATGGTTGAAATGGCTTGGGCTGGGTCACTTTTTTGAGCTTCACCCTTTCTTGTTTCCCATGTGGATGGCAAGGGGCCAAACACTTGGGCATTCTCTTGTGTTTTCCCTAGGCTCTTCAGCAGGAAATTGGATCAGAAGTAGAGCACCTGAGACACAAACCTGAGCGTACAATGGGTTATCAGAATCACATGTCTGCCTTTCCATTGGAAATAAATAAATCTTTAAAAAAAAGAAAAAAGTCTTAGGAGGCAGTTCCCAAAAACAGTGGTAAGAAAAAAGCTTTTTTTTTAAAAAAAATATATATATAGTATAATCTTACTTTATTAAAAAAAGATTACATTCAGGGTGCTGGCACCATGGGCAGCTAAGCCTCCACTTGTGACACCAGTATTACATAAGCGAGCTGCTCCACTTCCCATCCAGATCTTTGCTTGTGGCCTGGGAAAGCAGTAGAGAATGTCCCAAAGCCCTGGGACCCTGCACCCACACAAGAGACCTGGAATAAGTTCCTGGTTCCTGGTTTCAAATTGGTTCAGGTTCAGCTGTTGTGGTCATTTGGGGAATGAATCTGCAGATGGAAGAACCTTCTATCTTTCCTTCTCTCTGTGTAACTGCTTTTCAAAAAAAAAATAAATAAATCTTGAAAAATTTATGTTCAATCTTTCATGCATTTCAACATATTAAAAGGGGACAAATATGAAAGTTAATGCAACCCTCGACAGAACAGAGAACGGCTGTTGAGATCAGCATTCCATATTGGCAAAAATTTGTGTTCCTGCTAGTACACCTGGGAAGAAGATTCAAACAAAATTCCTGATTCCATGACCTTGGCCATGGTGGCCATTTGGGGAGTGAATCAGCAAATGAGATATCTCTCTCTCTGCATCTATCCCTGTTAATTCTGCCATTCAAATAAATCAATCTTTTAAAAAAATATGTAAGATGAGACCATTTTTTTCAGAAAAAAAGTTTTATTTAGATCCCAAATTTTTGAATAACACTAACAATTGTGTAACAATTGTCTAAAACTATGTAAGGAGATTCAGATTTTCTGTAAATAGATGAAAAGAAAAAACAAAAAATAAAGTACCTGCTGCTTCTAGCAAAGCTTCAAGTCGTGCCTGTGTCTCTGGGTCTACAGTACGTAAGTCTGCTCCTTCTGTTGTACTTGATAAGAATATCTCTGAGGTTGTTTTAAGCACTGGGTTATCCAAATCTTCTTGGTCCAAAATAAATGATTCAACCTGTTCATAAAAAAATGCAGTATGTATGATTATCAATGTAAGAATAACTATAATTTAACGGACTATAACAGAGTATATTACCATAGAAACACAAGGTTAGAGAAGAGTTGGACGAAACATTTAGACTGCTTATCTTCATACATGACTACAGGTATAAGTCAAATATAACAAAGTCTCTTCCATGTCTAATACAGAGCACGAAAAGCAATTTTTAAAGATGAAACAAGCACATGAACTGCTGAAAAGATGTATACAGAGCTATATACCTATTTTTATTTTTTTAACATTATTTTCATAGTTGAGAGGAATGCATGCTCATGGTCTCTGATTAGGGTAGGGAGAACCAAGGTATGCAGGATGGTGGGTGGCACACGCTTCAATTTTTTTTTCTTCTGTATCTCCAGTGGGGGAAGATATGGAGGTTACTCCTTGCTGTCAAACTACATCAGCACCCAGGGATGGGGAAATGGTCACTTGATGACACCTGAGAGACCCTGATATGGGGAATGGTGTTATTCAGGTGGTTTTGATAGTTCTGAGATTTCACCAGCTTCACTGAACTAGGGTTGAGAAAATCTTCAAGGTCTTACTGGGCTAGTCAGGTCCACCTCATTGCATCCACAGGCCCAGGAATATATTGCAAAGCTTGGCCAGGAGAGTGGTCCAACCTGTTTTGTTTTCCATCCTCTGACTAAGCACTCAACATTTTCTGCTGGCCTGGATGAGCTGCTGTCATATCCCCCATGTACATCTGGGCATGCTGTTCACTGTATGGGCATCAGCAACTGAGGAGGTCTACTCCTGACACATGTACTCCAAGGACCAACCACATAAACTGTGATTTTTTCTCTGTGGCCAGGGTTTGAGTCCAGCCATCTAGTTGAGATGTCCCCCAAGAAATAGCACCTGTAGTGACTTCAGATTTGACTATTGTGACTTCAGATTTGTCAGATTCAGTCAGTGCAGAATCTGGTTCGGTCCATCACCTGCATGGGCTGCAGTACATAACAGTGGATGCTGCTGCCTGGTCAGTTCCACCCCATCCCAGCTCTCACAAAAACTGATGGGTGCGGCAAGCCTAACTAGGCCAGGCTTCATGTATACCAGCAGCTACCACAGCCTAGTTGGGGTGATCCACAATCAGCCCCACCAGGCCCACCCCAGCCCCAGTTTTTGCACATGTCAGCATGTGCTGCATCCTAGCCCAGTCTGTCTACCATCTGGCTCTCATGCACACCCATGGATGCTGCCGTTTAGTTCAGCCCAGCTGGCCCCCAGACTCAGTCCACAGTCATGCTGACAGGTTGCTACCATCTTGCCCAGCCTAGCTCACCACCAGCACTGGCTCTTGTGCTCACCAATGGGAGCTGCAGTATAGCAGGCAATACCTTCAGTTTCACAACCAGACCCGCTCCCAGCACTGGATCTTGTGCTTGCCAGCAGGTGCTGTATCCTATCCCATATGGCCCACATGCATATTGGTTCTCATGTGTGCCAGTGGGTGCAGCAGCTGAGTCCAGCTCCCAGATCCAGCTTCTCACACTCACAAGTGGAAGCAGCAGCCCAACAAGAGTCTCCAGAGCTCCCCTACCAGGCCCACTCTCAGCCCTGGGTTATGCACACACCAGTGGGTGTGGCCTAGTCAGAGATGTCTCACCAAAAGTCTCAGTTTTTTTCAGTAGATGTTACAGCTTGGCTTAGCACAGCTCACTCCCAGTCCCAGCTCTCACCGGTGGACATAGCAGTGTAACCTAGCGTGGCCCGGGCCCACCTCTCGGGGTAAACTGGCAGATACTGCAGTCCAACTCGGGCTGGCATGCAGGCCATTCCAGCTCTCACTTGTACTAGTGTGTATCGTGGACCGGCCAGCCTGGCTAACCCCCGACCTGGCTCAGATATGCTGATAGGTACTACAGTCCAAACTGGCCTGGCAAGCCACAACTCCAACCTTTGCACTCACCAGCTGAAAGTGCAGCCTTGCAGAGGAGTCTCCAAAGCTCCTCTACCAGACCCACTCCTACCCCCTGAATCTCACTGGTGGGTACTAAAACCTAGCCCAACTGGCCAACACCTATGCCAGCTCTTGACAGTGGGTGTTACAGTCTATTCCAGCCTGGTCCATTACCTTATCTGGTTCTCATGTGAACCAGCAGGTGCCACGGTGGCCTAGCTTGGCTGGGTCTGTCCCACACCCATTCTGGCTCGCATGAGTGTCAGCAGGTGCTGGAGCCCAGCCCACTCTGGCCCACCCCGAAATCCAACCTGCACACATGCTGATAGGTGCCGCAGTCTTGCACAGCCCAGGCTGCCAACCCCCTAGTCTTGGCTTTCACACTCCTCAGGAGAGCTGCAGCTTAGCAGGAGAATCCCCAGATTACCCCACCAGGTCCGTTCCGAGCCCAGGATCCTGCACTTCAACCCAGCCTGGAATGACCCACTGTATTCTCAGCTCTCAGTGGTGGGCACAGCTTTCCTTTCCTAGCTCTCAATCATGCCAGGAAGTGCTGTGGCCTGGCCCAGTCCAGCTCCAGCTACTGTACTCCATCAGTAGGGGCATTCCTAAGTTCCCATACCAGGCCCAGGATCTCACATTTGCTGATGGGTACCATGACCCTGTTTGGCATGTTCTGCCCTTGGCCCAGATGCAGCTCCTGTACTGATGGACTCTCATGTATTGATGGACTCTCATGTCCCAGCAAGTAAGTCTGCTAAACCCACTGTTAGGTGCGAGACTCAGGATGAGGTACAAACCAGGCTGAGTCAGGACACAATATTCCCCAGTTTACATTAGGGCCAGGACTAGGGGCTGGACGGACTAGCCAGGGCTGCAGCAACTGTCAGCCTTGAATGCAGGTTGGGTTTGGGGGAGAGCCAGGCTAGGGCACAGCATTCATTGGCAAGTGCAAGATAAGGGAGTGGGCCAAGTAGGGAAATTGTAGGCACTCTTCTGCTGGGCAGCAGCTCCCACTGGTGTGCACAAGAACCAGGCCTGGGGCCCAGCACAGTGGCCTAACAGCTAAAGTCCTCGCCTTGAACACACCGGGATCCCATATGGGCACCGGTTCTAATCCCGATGACTCCACTTCCTATCCAGCTCCCTGCTTGTGGCCTGGTAAAACAGTTGAGGATGGCCCAAAGCCTTGGGACCCTGCACCCGTGTGAGATACCCTGATGAAGCTTCCTGCTCCTGGCTTTGGATCGGCACAGTACAGACTGTTGCAGTCATTTGGGGAGTGAATCATCAGATCATCAAACAAAAGATCTTCCTCTCCATCTCTCCTCCTCTCTGTATATCTGAATTTGTAATAAAAATAAATAAATCTTAAAAAAAAAAAAAGAACCAGGCCTGGTGGGCCTGGTGCAGTAGCCAGTGGCTGAGGTCCTCGTTTCACAAGTGCCAGGATCCCATATAAGGGCTGGTTCTAATCCTGGCTGCCCCGTTTCCCATCCAGTTTCCTGCTTGTACCTGGGAAAGCAATCAAGAATGACCCAAAACCTTGAGACCCTACACCTGTGTGGGAGACCCAGAGTAGGCTCCTGGCTTCAGATCGGCACAGCTCCAACCATTGTGGCCACTTTGGGAGTAAATCAACAGATGGATGATCTTCCTCTTTGTCTCTCCTCCTCCCTGTCTATCTGATTTTTCAATAAAAATAATAAGTCTTAAAAAAAAAAAGAACCAGGCATGGGGGCAGACCAGGCTGGACCTGGCGTCAGTACCCAATGTCATACGTCAGTACTCAATGTCATACATATGGACTGGGTGGAGAGGTGGGGTGGGCTAAGCTAAGCTGTAACACCCATAGGTGCAACCATAGCGTTCTCATGAGCCCAACTGAGATCACCATGGACTGGACTAGTCTGCTGCACATATTGGCATGAATGGGAAACAGGGCTGGTGGTAGGCCTGGTGGGGATTATTGGGGGTCAACCAAACCATGCTGCAGTTCCCATTGGTGTGTGCAACAGTAAGATTGGTAGCAAACTAGGTTGGGCAGGGCAGCATGTGGCAAGCTAGGTTGGGCTAAGCATAAGCATCATGGCTTTGCATGAGATATGGGGCTGGGGATGGAACTGACAAGGCAACTTCAATCACCGGTGTGTGTTTAGGCTGATACTGGTGGTGGACTGAAGCAGACCCTGTATTGGTTGGCACATGCAGGAGTCAGATTTGGGGTCGTAATAGATATTGATGTTTCTTGGGGGAATTCCAAAATAGGCCACTGGATTCCAAATTTCAGCCACAGGGAGGATCATTGAATTTGTGGTCCAACCTCAAAATGCATGTGTCAGGACTGGGCCTCTGTGATTACTGATGCCTGTGCAATGGCCAGCATACCCAGGTGCATACAGGGGACATGACAGCCAACTTATTTGGGCTTGCAGAGGATGTCAAATGCCATGTCAGACGATGGAGAACAGAATGGGTTGGATAACTCTGGTTGAGTTTTGGCAGTGTCTAGATGAGTGGAGTAGACTCTCTCAGTCAATGGACCTTGGAAGGATTTTCTCAACCATGGAGCAATGAAATCAACAGCATTTCCAAACTATCAAATCAAAACTATTCAAGCAATGTCCTCAAAACATTCTCCACATTATGGTTTCTAAGATGACATCAATTGGACATCTCCATCCCCTGATACTGATGTAGTTCTGGCAGCTGAGAACGGTTCCCTCCCTACCACTACATCCCCTACACCCAGATATGGGAGAAAAGGGAAGAAAAAGAAAAAGGACTTTTTGCAAGGTCAACAAACCGTAATATATTTGCAGGTATACATGTCTGCCAGTGGGAAAGACATTTTTTAAATTAAGCATTTTTATATTAACATCCGCATTGAGAGGTTTCAAAAAGTTCACTGGAAATGTTTACTATGAAAAAACTGCATGGCTTTCAATTTTTTTGCATCAATTTTAATTACATTTCCAATACATTTTTACATTCCATTTGTATTATGTCTAATGTAACATTTTTTAAAATATAAGTTGAGGATTTTTAGTTTTCTCTCTTTAATTTCCCAATTACTGGCTAAAGGCCTATACTATACACCACGAGAAAACAAAAATGTGTTACAAAAAAAAATATTCTAACAACTATTACAAAAGGACTCAAAGAGAACCAAATGGTACAATTATATGCAAAAAGGGATAAAGAACTTGCAGCCCGTCACTTACAAAGACTCTACATGAGATGCAGCATGAGTAAGGCTCTGAAGGATGCAGAGACTTGCATTAAGTGATCAGATAAATGGGTGGAGGTAGGTAAAAAGATAAAAAGGTCAAAATATTTCCAATAAAAAAGGGTATAAAATAAAATTTCAAAAAGCCTTAGGGCTCAGAAATGTACTGAGGATGGGGCCTAATTCTCTGCCTATAGGAGCCAGTCTCATATATAGACAATGGTACAACTCCCAGCTGCCCCACTTCCCATCCAGTGCCCTGGCAATAGCCTAAGAAAGCAGTGGAGGAAGGCACAGGGCCTTGAGCCCCTGAACCCACATGGGAGACCCAGAAGAAGCTACTGGCTCCCAGCTTCAGACCAGTCCAGCTCTAGCCATTGACGCCATTGCGAGAGTGAACCAGTAGTTGAAAGATCACTCCATCCATCTCTCCCTCTCTCTAGATAAATCTTTCAAGTGAGAAAAAAAAAAAAAGGAAGAAAGGAAGAAAAGAAATGTACCAGAGAAGGACCAGTATTGTGGTAGAGCAAGTAAAGCTGCTGCCTGCACTACTGGCATTATATATGTGGTCTGTTTCAAGACCAGACTGCTCTACTTCCAATCCAGCTCCTTACTAATACGCCTGGAAGATCAGTGGCAGATGGCCCAAGAGCCTGGGCTCCTACACCCATATGGGAGAATGGGAAAAAGTTCCAGGCTCCTGGGTTCATCCTAGCACAGCCCTGGCTACTGTTCCATTTTGGGAGTCAAACAGCAGATGGAATTTTTTCTGTTTAATCTCTCCGTCTCTCTCTCTCGCTCTGCCTTTCAAATAAATTTCTAAAAAGAAATTAAAAAAATACACCGGGGAAGTGATGAATGGTTTACTTCCAAAAAATGTTAAGTCCTTATGGACTGTTACTAAAAATACTAAATGGTGCAACCAAATGTGGGAAATAATCTGACAGCTCAAAATTTCAACCAAGATTTACATCACCCAATAATTCCACTCCTTGGTATATAACATAAGAAAACTGAAATATAAAAATTTACATAAATATTCAAAGCAACATTATTCTTTATGGGGAAAAACTAAAAATACCCAAACATCTATCAACATATAAGTGGATAAACAAAATACCACATGGTTATACAAAGGAGTATCAGTCAGTGGTAAGAAGGTATATATACTGATACATGCAGGAATATAAACTTTGAAAAGATTGTATCTAGTGAAAGATATGAGCCATAAAGGCCACATATCATGATTTCATTTATAGGGAATGTTAAGAATAGAAAACTCCATACAGACAGACTGGATTACTTGTTACCTGGGGAATCAGAGAGGGAAGTATGGGATGGGCTGCTACTGAGTCTGAAGTTGCTTTCTGGAACACTGAAATTAGATAGTAATGATTACTGTATAACCATAACCTCACAAATATACCAAAATACCATTGAATTATGACTTTAATTTATATATTTGATGTATACCATAACTGTTTTTCAAAAAGACATAAAGGTACCTAGAACATCACTATAGTATTAGGCAAGAAAGAAGTGGGAATATTGCATAAGACCATACAAAAGTTGTTTCCCTGGTCATCCCAGCTAAGACAATCAGTAATAGCAATCTCCTGGTGCCAACAATGTCAGTATCACATATGACAACACATTTCTAAATGCTTCAAAATAATCAGATTCAAAGAAAACGACAAAATAGAAATGTGTCCCTTGTCTTTAGAAAGACTCATAACTAATATTTTTTGAAAACCATAACATAAAAAGATTTGCTAATTTTTTCATTGTCTTAAATTGTGTACAAACTAAAGTTCAATCAGGTAACGGGACTTAACAGAAAGAATAATGCACTAGAAATCAGGTGAAAATAGAAGTTTAGTATCAGTTCCATCAGGTATTGTTACTTCAGGTATCACATGAACTTTCTTTTTCAATTATCACTATAACCTGACAGTCCACTTTTTCACCAATAAACAGACAACATCTGCTCCTACCTTACAGTGCTACTGAAAGATTTTTACAGAGATAAAAATCAATTCAAAAGTAATGAATGTTGGCACAGCAGCTTAGACATCCCTTCAGAAACCCACATCCTATATCCAAATACTCGGGTTCAAGTCTCAGCTCTGCTATCAAATCCACTTCCTGGTCAAGTGGCAGGGAGGCAGCAGGTAATGACTTAACAATTTGTGTTCTTACCACACACATGATGGATGGAGTTCCAGGCTGTGGCTTTTACCTGGCTCCGCTTCAGTTGCTGTGGACAATTGGAAGAGCAAACCAGTAGATGGAAAGTCTATCTGTATCTCTTTGCACTTTTAAAACATTATAAAAAAGTAATTTTAGGGTCCGGTGGCATGGTCTAACGGCTAAAGTCCTTGTCTTGAACGCCCCGGGATCCCATATGGGTGCCGGTTCTAATCCCTGCAGCTCCACTTCCCATGCTCCCTGCTTGTGACCTGGGAAAGCAGTCGAGGACGGCCCAACCTTAGGACCCTGCACTCGTGTGGAATACCCGAAAGAAGTTCCTGGATCCTGGTGTCGGATCGGCGCAGCACCGGCTGTTGCAGTCACTTGGGGAGTGAATCATCGGACGGAAGATCTCCCTCTCTCTCTCCTCCTCTCTGTATATCTGACTTTCCAATAAATAAATCAATCTTTAAAAAAAAAAAGTAATTTTAAAAGGGTGATGTTGTGGTGCAGTTCAATAAGTCACTGAATGGGATGCCAGCTTCCCATGAGTGTCAGTTCAAGTCCCAGCTGCTCCACTTTCAATCCGGATCTCTACTAATACACCTGCGAAAGTAGTGGAAGGTGGCCCAAGTACCAGGATAGAGTTCCTAGTTCCTGGCTTCCACCTGACAAAGCCCTGACTGTTGCAGGTAGTCTTTGAGGGAGTGAACCAATGGGTGGAAGGTCTCTCCCTGTATGTCACTCTGCCTTTCAAATAAATAAATCCTTTAAAAACAAATAATTTTCAGAATATAATTACAATTCTTCTGTCCCTCATTATAGTGTCTGTTTTCTACATCTTTCAAAACACGAAGAATCATACTAAGAATCTAGTAAGTTGCATTTTTATCAACACTCACCTGAACCTTCAAGTGTGGTTTTAGGCAATTTACACTTCAGATATGACTCACAAGATCAGCATTCTTTAATTTACTAGAAAGGCAGACAGAAAAGGAGACAGACAGAAATCTTATACCTGCTTGTGCAGTCCCCAGATCTCCAGGGGTAGGACAGGATGATGCTAGAAGCCAGAAACTCAAATAGGATAGCATACATACATAGGTGGTAGGAACCACAGTAAACCATCACCTGCTGCCTCCCAGGGTTTATTAGCAAAAAGCTAGAACTGGGAGAATTGAGACCTCTAGGCCAAAATTCTGTTAGAAAAATTATTCCAGCTACAGATTTAACTGAAACTCATTCCCACATGAAAATAATTCCTACCAAGTAACCACATCAAGATTAAGTTTCCAATAATATGGTCAGGTATTTGGCCCAGTGGTTAAGGTACTGCTTGGGATGCCCATCTCATTAACAAATAATTCTGTAAAACTTTCAATAATAAATAGGTTAAGTCTTTTTTAAAAAAGATTTATTTATTTTATTACAAAGTCAGATACACAGAGGAGGAGAGACAGAGAGGAAGATCTTCCATCCAATGATTCACTCCCCAAGTGACCACAACAGCCGGTGCTGTGCTGATCCGCGACACCAGGATCCAGGAACCTCTTCCAGGTCTCCCACGTGGGTGCAGGGTCCCAAAGCTCTGGGCCGTCCTCGACTGCTTTCCCAGGCCACAAGCAGGGAGCATGGGAAGTGGAGCTGCTGGGATTAGAACTGTCACCCATATGAGATCCCAGCGCATTCAAGTCGAGGACTTTAGCCGTTAGGCCATGCTGCCGGACCCAAGTCTTTTTTTTTTTTAAGATTTACTTATTTATTTATTTATTACAGAATGGAGAGAGACAAAAGATAGAGATTATCTTCCATCAGTTAATTCACTTTCCAAATAGTCACAATGGCCAGGGCTGGGCCAGACCAGACAGAAGCCTTATTTGGGTCTCTGACATCAGTGTAGGAGCCCAAATATTTGGGTCATCTTCCTAATGTACGTTCCCAGGCACAGTAGCAGGGAGCTGAATTGAGATACTGCAAGCAGTAGCTTAACACACAATGCCAGCACCCTACTTCAAGTCTTTTTTCCTATTTTTACTATTGGAAAGGCAAATTTCCAAGACACAGAGAGAGAGAGAGAAAGAAAGATCTTCCTGGGCCCAGCATGATAGCCTAGTAATCAAATTCATCACCTTGCACACGCAGGGATTCCATATGGCACTGGTTCATATCCCAGCGCCCCACATCCCATCTAGCTCCCTGCTTGTGGCTCTGGACTCCTGGCTTTGGATGGCTCAGCTCTAGCTGTTGTGGTCACTTGGAGAATCAATCAATGGAAGGAAGATCTTCTTCTCTGTGTGTCCTTCTCTCTGTATATCTGACTTTCCAATAAAAATAAATAAGTCTTTAAAAAAAGAAAAAGATCTTCCATCCACTGGTTCAATTCCCAAGTGAATGCAAAGGCCAGAGCTGTGCTGATCCAAAGCCAGGAGCTAGGAACTTCTTCCATGTTTCCCATGTGGGTGGAAGGAGGGTCTCCAGGCTTTGGGCCATCCTCCACTGCTTTCCCAGGCCACAAGCAGGGAGCTGGATGGGAAGTGGAGTAGCCGAGATATGAACCCGCACCCATATGGAATCCCAGCAGTTGCAAGGTAAGAATTTAGCCACTGAGCCATCATGCCAGACCCTGTTTTAAGTCTTAAAATAAGAACATCTCACACTGATTCATAACTAATAACAGTTCATGCCATATTTCTAAAAACAGCAATTACTAGGTAACAGAGAAACTAGGGAATACTCAATGATAACACATTTTTGTTTATGTATTATTTAGTTTGGCAGTCACACCATGAGCAAAAAACACCACACCCAAGCTCTCAAATTTAAGTAAAAAATACACTGTTTCATGGATCCCTTCTTAACCAGATTAATGGATAATGAAATTTAATGCTAAACACAAACATGTTAAACAAATTAGCATTGAGTTAGGAACTCAAATACAAGTAACCACAAACTTCATTCCTCACAGGCTTTTGAATAATCACCACTTCCATAAACTCCAACTAGAGTTATGAGAACACTGAAGGAAAGACTAAATATTTCCTACAACCTTTTCTGACAAATCTTCAAATACGAAGCATTCTTAATATTCATTTAAATTGGGAAGGTATATCTATTCTAACTTTCACAAATACATACATATTTTAAAATTTATTTCTTAGATCTTTTTTATTTAGTTTATATGTGGATAGGATAACTTTTCCGCTCTGATTTTTTTTTTTTTTTTTTTTTTTTAGGATTTAGATTATGTATTTAAGAGGCAAGGGTGTCAGTCAAAGGGAAAGAAAGAGAAAGATGACCACAATGGTCAGGGTTGAGCCACTCCATTCCTGTCTCCCACATGATGACAAGTGCCCAAGTATGTGGGTCATCATCCACCACTGCTTTTCCATGTGCAACAGCAGGGAGCTGGACTGGTAGCAGAGCAACTGAAACTCAAACCAGCACCCTGATATGGAATGCTGGCATTGCAGACAGACTCTGCCACAACGTCCACCCCAAGCACTCCAAACTGGATTACTTAAACTAATTTTCAGAAAGCTAGTGGCTTACTATTATTTCTACAAACAACAGCCAAAAGGATAGGCCAGTGGTCCAAGAGGCAAAAAGGTGATTATACAAAGCATGATCGCAAACAAATGAACAAGCAGATTAGCATCAATTTTTATAAAAAACAAACAAACAAACCAGATTTTCAGGGCCTGGAGCAATACAATAGTGGCTAAAGTCCTTGCCTTGAATGTACCGGGATCCCATATAGTTGCCGGTTCTAATCCTGGCCGACCTGCCTCCCATCCAGCTCCCTGCCTGTGGCCTGGGCCTAAGGACAGCCCAAAGCTTTGGGACTTTGCACCCACGTGGGAGACCCAGAAGAAGCTCCTGGCTCCTGGCTTCAAATTGGCTCAGCTCCAGCCTTTGCGGCTGCTGGGGGAATGAACCATCGGATGGAAGATCTTCCTCTATGTCTCTCCTCCTCTCTATATATTTGCCTTTCCAAAAAGATTTTCAAATTGTCAACAGTAGCATCCACTGAAAACATGCCACGAGACTCATTTGAGAAAGTTATACAGTTGCAAATTAGGCCCACATAATGATAAATTAGGAGTCAATTTTTCTGACATAAAAATCTGATACAATAACCAACATCTTGAAATACTGTAAGCAAAACATTAGAATAAAAATGTTAAATTCCTTCTTTTTTTTCTTTTCTAAGACAGATGTATTTGTTTGTTTGGAGGAAGGGAGCTGAGGAGAGATCTTCCGTCTACTTACTGCTTTACCACCCAACTCAGGGTAAGGCTTAAGTCAAGAGTCAGTAACGCTGCCCAGTCTCCCTGGTAGGTGACAGGTATTCAAGTACTACAGCAATCATTCTGTGCTTTCCCAGGAACATCAGCAGAGGGTCTGTTCAAAACTGATGTACCCAGGACTCAAACTGGAACTCCAATACAGACAGTTAGTGTCTGAGTAGCAACGCACTACATACAATCCCCACCCCTCAACTTTAACAAGGAATACTAAATCTGTCAAAGTACCAAAGCAGCATCTCAGGATTTCTGAAATTGGTTAGCTTCACCAAAGACCAAGAGAAAATCACCATGCTTTTCCCAACAATAAGCTAAAACTAAAGCAATGAACTCTACCTTGCTCATCTAAAAAAACTTCACTTTTAAATTATAGCTTTAGTACAGAATCTAAAATACATTTTAATACATAATTCCATTATAGTTTATTTATTTATTTTAATTTTTTTAATTGCAAAGTCAGGTATACAGAGAGGAAGATCTTCTGTCTGATTGTTCACTCCCAAAGTGACCACAATGGCCAGAGCTGCACCAATCTGAGTCCTCGCCTTGAACGCCCCGGGATCCCATATGGGCACCAGTTCTAATAACGATGACTCCACTTCCCATCCAGCTCCCTGCTTCTGACCTGGGAAATCAGGAGAGGATGGCCCAAAGTCGTGGGACCCTGCACCCATGTGGGTGACCTGGAGGAAGTTCCTGGATCCTGGCTTCGGATCAGCGCAGCACTGGATATTGCGGTCACTTGGGGAGTGAATCATCGGATGGAAGATCTTCCTCTCTGTCTCTCCTCCTCTCTGTATATCTGACTTTGCAATAAAAACTAAATAAATAAATATTTTTTTAAAATACACAGAAGTTATCTTCTCATCAATCTAAATAGAAGAGCATTAAACAGCCCAAAAAAATAATCAGTAAGTTAGAAAGTTCCATAAATCTCTAATACCAATCAGGGGAAGACAGCATTATAACTAAGAACAAGGACTTCATCAGGCATTGGAGCCCACCTCATACAAGGGAATTTTTAGCTGGCCTTTTTTTTTAAACACCATAACCTCATTTTCTCCTACTGTAAAATGGACAGCAGTAATTACATCATAGCATTATTGATGAGTAAGCAAAAAGAGACTCTAAATTGCAGAACAGTATTTAACACACTGCAATTGCTCAACAAATATTATTTACTATTACTATTAAAATTACCACTGCTGCTATTATTAAGGTCAGCCTGACTACAGATGTCTTCATATTTTCATTCTCTGCTCCACAAAAACACCACAGAATCTGTAACAGGTAGCCTGAGCATGTTAAACACTGCACACATTCAATCAACACTTAATAAGTAAAACTAGGCGCCATTCTACTACACTGGGAACATAAAAATATGATTCCTGCTCATTGAGAAAACATATGAAAACATATAAATGCAATAAAATATTACAGATGTTAGAAAAGAGTTACATACAGAAAGCAGGAGAGCACAAAGATGATGGTCAATCCCAGTTGGGGCACAAATCAAGGAAACTAGATGATAACTCAGGACAAAAGGGTAATCATCCAGCAAGATGGAAAAAGGGACAATAAAGACAACTGCCACATCAGAAAAAGGGACTTACTAAGAGATCTCGCTTTGAATCCTGACTCCATCACTACTAAACATATAACTTTGCATTATAAATTATCTCTGTATGCTATAATTTATATGCTATAAATTGTCTCTAAGCTTTAATATTCTCATGTACTAATTGGGAATAAACACTTTCCTCAGATGCTAGATATAAGATTGATTGTAGTGGCTGGTGTAGTAGCTCAACAGGCTAGTCCAGCACCTGTGCCACTGACATCCCATATGGGTGCCAGTTCATGTCCTGGCTGCTCCAATCCCCATCCAGCTCTCTGCTTACAGGCAGGGAAAGCAGCAGAGGATGGCTCAAGTCCTTCCTTGGGCCCTTGCATGCACATGGGAGACCTGAAGGAAGCTCCTGGTTTCTGGCTTCTGGCTTCAGATCAGCTCAGCTCTGGGCATTGTAGCCATATAGGGAGTGAACCAACAGATGGAAGATACCTCTCTGTTTCTCCTCCGAGTAAATCCTTTCAACTAAAAAATACATAAATATTTCTTTTAAAGATTATCTTAAATGCATACAGGTACACACTGGCACAGCAGTTACATCATCAAGTAGGATACCCATGTCTCACATCAGACTGCTAGGTTCAAGTCCTGGCTACAATGCTTCAGATTCAGCTTCTGCTAAGGCACACACTAGCAGGCAGAAGACAAGCACACAAATATTTGGGGCCAGGACTAGTGTCATGGTGTAGCATGTTAAGATCCCACTTGCAGTACCAGCATCCCTTGTGGGTAACAGTTCCAGTCTCAGCTGCTCCACTTCCAACCCAGCTCCCTGCTAATGTTCGGAGAAAGCAGAGAGAATGGACCTACTGCTTGAGTCTCTGCACCCACATGCAGACCTGGTAGAAGCTCCTGGTTTCACTCTAACCTAGCTCTGGCCACTGTGGATATTCAGGGAGCAAAATTATGGGTGGATGATGTCTCTCTCTCTCTCTCCCTCTCTCTCTGTATTGTAACTCTGCCTTTCAAATAAAGATTAATAAATTCTTAAAAAAAAAGAAAAGGACTTGGGTCCCTCCCTGCCCCCTGCCTATTGCAGGCATTTTGGAAGTGAACTAGCAGATAAAAGATCTCTCTTCATTTGTCTGTTTTCTGTCTGCCTTTCAAATAACAGTGGAAATAAATAAAAAGAATAAAATATGTAGGTGAGAAGTTGATTCAATGGATAATAAGCACTCAACATATAGCAGCTATCATTATGATTCTACAAGACCAAAGCAATAGAAGTATATACATAAGGATATATAAAAGTCTGATATTTTCAGAACTATAGCAATTTGGTATGGTTGCAGTGTGAAAAGCAAATAATGCAGGGTACAGTGAGAACATATTTGGAAAGACAGAAAAAAGCGTGAGGGGAGGAGAAGCTCTCTTCTGCCAAGGGCCATTGGATATTTATATCATTCGTGGGTCACAAAAAACCCATCAACATAAAAACATCCTGCTATAAGAGTTGGTATGGTGGCACAATGGGTAAGACCACTGACTGTGATGTATACATCCATATAGACAGCCAGTTAGTGTCCCAGCTGCTTCACTTCCCATCCAGCTCACTGCTACTAACCTGGGAAAAGCAGCAGAAGATGGTTCATTTACTTGGGTCCCTACTACCCAAGTGGAAGACCCAAATGAAGCTCCTGGCTTCAGCCTGACCCAATACAGGTCATTGCTGCCATCTTGAGGAATGAATCAACAGATGAAAGATTTGTCTCTCCTTCTGCGACTTTCACAAAAATAAATAAATAAAACTTTAAGAAATGTACCCTACTTGTGGCTGGTGCAGTGCATCAACAGGCTAGTCTTCCACCTATGAGTGTCAGCATCCCATATAAATACCATTTTAAGTCCTAGTTGCTCCACTTCCCATCCAACTCCCTGCTTGTGGCCTGAGAAAACAGCAGAGGATAGTCTGGGTCCTTGGGCCCCTGAACCCATGTGGGAGACTCAGAAAAGGCTCTTGGCTTTGGACCGACTTCACTCTGGCTGGTGTGGCCATTTGGAGAACGACCCAATTGATGGAAGATCTTTCTTTCTCTATGTAAATTTCCATTCCAAGTAAAAAGAATTAAATCATAAATACACATACACATTCTACTACAGACTTCAGGTCTCACCTGAAAATGCACTGGAAAGGCCAGATCAAAGATTCCACATCCCTGATACACTATGTGGGCAGGGCATTCCCCACCTCCACTATATGCTTGCCATACCAAAGAATTTGAACCTTTAAAAAATTTTACTTATTTATTTAAAAGCAGAATGAGGCAGGCCAGGCATGTGGAACAGAACCTCAGCTTCATCGACCACCTTTGACTGATGAGCAGAGGGCACAGTCCACTCCTGACAGCTTAAAAAGCAGCTGGCACCATCTTAATGTGGGCAGCCAATGTGCCCATTGAAGGCCAGGCTTTACCTGCTGGCCGCCTGCTTTCAAGCTCTGGAGACTTGGGGGTGCTGAATTATTGCCTAGGGAAATCCACAGATAAGGACATCTTACGTGTAAGTGAGGAATGAATCCTGAGGGACACCTAACAGGGCCACTGTACTTGCTGATAAGTGAGGGGACTGAGACCTGTGGTACAGAGGGAAGAGTATGGAAGATCTATATGGGTCAGACTGATTCACCAGCCCACATGGGAATCCCGAGATGGACTTGTTAGTGCAGAGCATCACTGACTGCCACACGCCAGACCACATGAAAGCTGAGGGCCTGTCTAGCTGAGCTAGATATCGGTACCTGATTGAGTACTGGAATAGGGGACAGGTCACATTAGGCAGAGCAACAACACTAACCAACAGACAAGAGAACCAGGTCTGGTCCGGGGGGTTAGATTCTGTGGGGGATAAGTGGGCCCAACCTTATGAAAATTCAAGATCTACTGGTTAGCTCAAGAGTAGGGATGGTGATGGGCTGAACTATGTGTGAACATAGAACCCACCAGCACTCAAGGGTACTGGGGCTGAGAATAGACTGGGCAGGTCCAAGCTGCAGCACCTGCATGTGCATCCTAAAATAGGGTGTGGAGAGGTCCAGCCCACAACATCCACCCAGCTCATTCAAAAGCCAAGATGGAGCAGCAGGCTATTCCAGGTAAGGACCTAGCACCTGCGGGAGCATGTGAGATTTGGGTCTGGGAGTGGGCTGAGCGGGGGAACCTGGAAAACTCCCCTACGGGGCCATAGCTCCCACTGGTAAGCACATGTTCCAGACCTGAGAGTTGGGCAAGCTGGTCAAGGTAGCCTCATCTGTTGGCAAGTATGTGGGTTGGTTTTGGAAGGGGGCAGACCGGGCAGGGCTGAGTAGACTTTAGCCCACTGGCAAGTGCAGAAACCAGGCTGGAGTGCAGGTCATGTGGGGCTAGGGTATCACACTGAGCAGGACCAGGTTGCAGCACCCGCCAGTGAAGGTTGGGACTGGAGGAGGCTGGCTAGGTCAGGCCAGCTTGCAACATCCAAAGCAAAGGCTAAGAGATGAAGGGCTATGCCAGACCAGTTCAGAGCAATCACTGGCACGTGTAAGAACTGTGGTGCCTGGTTGGGGAGCAATAGGGACACCCTGGCCAGGTTGTGATCCCCATTGGTGAGCGCAAGGGCCAAGTGGAGGCTGCAGTCTGGTTTGGATATGGCTGCAGGATCCCTTGGCATGTGTGTGGGCTGGTCTGGGATGTGCTGGACTGGGTTAGACTCCAGCACCCACTGATGCTCATGAGAATCAGGGTAGGTGTAGGACAAGCTAGGCTAGGTCTCTGCCTCTGCTGAGCCATGTGTGAGCTGTGTCTGGGTGTGGACCAGGCATGGCTAGGCTATAGCACCCAATAACAAGAACCAGAATGGGTAAGGGCTCGTCAGGAAAGGTCACTGTTCCTGTGGGACAGGAGGTGGACTAAGTAGGGTTGGCCCAAGGACTCACTGGTGTGTGCGAGATCTGGCATAACTACAGTTCCCACTGGCATACATTTGGCACGTCGGGGGCAGGCCAGGCTAATTCAGTCCATATCACCCCCTGGTGAATCTGAGTGCCAGAATGGAGTGTGGATTGGGCTAGGTCAGGATGCAATACCAGCCAGTCCACATGAAGGCTGGGAATGGGGGCTGACAGGGTTAAGGTAGGTTGTAGTCCCCACTAGTGTGAGTTGGAACTAGTGGGGGGAAGCCTGGCCTGGCCAGGCTACAGCACCCACTGCCAAATGCTGAGGTGAGGCAGGCTGTGCCAGACTGGACCGCAGCACCCAACCAGCACATATGAAACATGAGGGAGGTGGGACGGACCCAGTAGGGGGGCTATGGGGACCCCACCACTGGGCCACTACCTTCACTAGTGAGCATGAGAGTTGAATGGGGGCAGGCCAAGCCGGGCAGGGCCACAACATCTGATGACCTACATGTGAGCTGGATCCCAGGGAAAAGCCAAGCTGGGCTGACTGTACCTTCTGGTACAAGCATAAGCCAGTTTGAGTATGGGTTGGTTGGGCTTTGCCAGAATCAGCTGCCAGATGCTGGCACAGGGGCCAAATTCTGTCAGGTGCAGGCCTGGCTTAGACAGATGGTGACACCGCTGACACTAGTGTGGACTGGATAGTAGAGCTGGTTGGGATGAATTCAGTTTCAATGCCCATCGACATGTACGAGAGCTGAATGGGATGTGGGACAGACGAGACCAGTCTGCTGTATATACTGGCAAGCACCAGAACCAGGACAGGGGGGCAGGCTTGGTGAGGGTCATTGCAGGTCACTCTAACTAGGCTGTGGCTCCCACTGGTTTGCGTGAAGGTCGAGTAAGTGGTGGGCAGAATCAGGCTGGGCTCCAACACCCATTGGTTTTCTTAAAACACGGGGCTGGAGACAGAACTGTCCCAGCAATTGCAACTACCTGTGTGTGTGTATACTGATTTGGGTGACAGACTGCATGGGATCCTGCATTAGCAAACACACAAAAAAATCAGGTCTGGGATGGCCTCAGATGAGGTTTCTTTGGTGATTCCCTACCAACTGAACTACTAAACTCAGAACACCAGCCATGGAGAGAACTGCAGCTTCCAGGGTCTCCCACCTGCATGGGAAACTTGGACTGAGTTCCTTAGCCCAGACCACACCATTACAGGCCCGTGGGAAACGAAACAGTGGGTGACAGTTTCCTGTCTTTCAGAAAATGTTTTTCTAAATTTATTTATTTATACTTACTGGAAAGGCAGAGGAAGCAAAGGATCAACCTCACACCAGCTGTTTCATTCCCTAAATTCCCACAATATTCAAGGCTGGGCCAGGCATAAGCCAGGAGCCACAAAATAATGCTACTCTCTTGGGCAAAAGACATTCTGGAAAAGCTGCTTGCATCAGTCTCGCAACTTTGAAGTTTGAAATTCTATCAAAATAAAAAGTAACAAAAGAAAAGACCCAACATAATCTGTACTACTTTTCCTTTGAAATTTTGTCTTTGATAATGATAGTTTGTTTCACATAGTATTATGTGTTAGAAATGTAACAGAAGAATAAGCACACTTAGAGAGGCTGATAAGAGTTGAACATCTTTCAAACTGCAACATTCAAGGTATTTTGTAACAAATGGGATTTTATAAAATGCCTATCAAAACTTTCTCAATTCTACACCATTAAAGAATATACAAGTGAATTTATGTATATTTAATATCACATTGAAAGTTTTTCCAAAACTGAACTCATCTCTTGCTAGCATTTAAGTAGTATATGAAGCATTTTGATCAATCACAATTTAATCATGGACTAATAAGGAAGACAAATCAGGAATTCAGGACAAAATAATATCCAAAAAAAAAAAATCTGCTATTGGCTTAAGGGCTTCAGGAAGAGCATCAGTAATCTTAAGTAAGGCAGTCTTTCCCTGTTACAGATGATGTTTAGCATCCTGTCAAGTTCACTTTGATTTCTAGTATCTATTCTGACGGAATTACATCTGATTTGTATCAAAATTTGTTCTCACCCAAAGGGAACCATAGATTGAATGTAATCATTATCAAATCCCAATCTCTCTCTCTCTCTTTTTAAGAAATACAAACATTTATCCTAAAATTCAGACTCAGCAGTTACAGGCATTGGGAAAGTGAACCACTAGACAGAGGATCTCTTGTTCTTCTCTCTCTGGAAAATGACTGTATTCTCTGTAATCCTGCCTTTCAAATCAATAATTTTTAAAAGTATGCTTTTAACAAAAGCTTCATATGTAGTCCGTTAATCTTCCAAAAGGGTGCCAAAGTCCTTCAACAAGGAATAACAGTGTTCAACAAATGGTGCAGAGGAAAACTGGATTTCCATATGCAAAAGCATGAAATTCTGGTCCCTACCTTTATTCCATACATAAAAGATAACTCAAAATAGAGCAAAGATACAAACTTAAGAGCTAAAAACTGTAAAACTCCTAGAAAATTCTAGAGAAAATCTTCATGAAATTGTATTTGACAACAACTTCACAAGAGCACAGACAATTTTAAAAAATAACTTGGTAAGCTATACAATGGAAGCAAATATTTGCAGGTTCTAGAAGAGATATTTACACACCTATGTTTATTGTGGCATTATTCACAATAGATAAAAGGTGAGAGCAATTCAAGTATCCATCAACAGATGCACAGACGACAAAACAGAGTATTAAACACATACAACAGAGTACTATTTAGCTTGAAAAGGAATGAATTTCTAACATATGCTATAACTGGATGAATTTTTACAAAATTATTGGAATATACAGTATTTCAGTGTCACTGTTTCCCTTACTGGCAAAGGTACACACAGGGATATGCCTTCCTATACCTATGGTTTCACTTACCTCTTAACCCATTAAAAAATAATGAATTGTCTGAACCTTTCAAGCAACTTTTTAACATAATTACCTTAAAATCATGTTCCTCTATACATACTTGTACTTAATGATATCCCTTCTAAAAGTCCTAATCTGCCTTGCTTTTAGCAATTTCATTAAAAAATACAAAACTTTTCCAACAAGGACAACTATAGATTGGTTACACACCAGCTTGAGTAAGCACTCCCCAGCAACTAATTACATTCTTAGGTACATTCCCTCAGAGGAGAGTCACCAGGACAATACAGTGAAACACAACGAGAGTGGAAGTCCCACAATCTATTTTCTACTGCTGAGAGCTACGTATTAGCTCGGTGATCTTGGGCAAGTCTCTTGGTTCAATGGTTCTCATACTTTTCAGGGTCCTGACATAAAATTTCCAATTTGATACTCTGTCAAGTATAGACATTTTTAACATTTTGTAAAAATGGAACAGCATAATCTCAAAATAGAAATTTTAAAAAGTTGATAAATTTAATACTGTCTTTATTTGCCTCATTTCACTTTAAAACTATAAAAAAACTCAACACAGACTAAATGAATTATTGTAAAAACAGCATTTAATGTAAACAAAAATGTTGCCAAGAAAGAAAATAGCATAGGCTTTTAATTCAATAAGATTCAAATCCTAGCTATGCCACTCACTAGCTTTGTAACATTTTAACCATCTTTTTGGTTTTTAAATTCATCATTTCCCTGGGCATACTTTACTCGCCTATAAAAATGTAGATGTACCTATCTCAAAGGAGTGTTGAAACCATTAAATAAAATAATGAAAGTAAAAATAAATGAATAATAAAAGTATCTAGTATGGTACTGGCACATAGTAAGTATTCAATAATTAGTAGCAGTTACCAAAGGAGATGAAGCAGTATTACCACCAGGATTCTATGACTATGCGGACTAGCAACAGACAAGGGAAATGTGAACAATAAGGTGAGAGAAGGTTGCTACTGTAAAACAGTTCATTCATAAAGATTAAAAAAAAAAAACAAAAACACTGATTTTATTTCCTACAACTTAGGTTCCATACTGCCAACTCAAGACTAATGATCTAGAAAACTGTTTTGCTCTTTTTAAAACACATATTCCATTTATCTTACTGATCATCAGATCAGAAGGCCAGGATTGGTTTCAGAGGTCATTCAGTCCATCATGACTCCAACAGGTTCAGAAAGGAAAGTGTTTAAATTTATCTCCATGCTTCATTTATAATAATTTAAAACTTTTAAAAGTCTAAATCCCTCTCAAGTTTACCATTCAAAAATTTCACATGGGGCCTGAACCAACGGCTCATTGGCTAAATCCTCACCTTGCAAATGCCAGGATCCCATTCTGGCACCAATTTGTGTCCCAGCTGTTCCACTTCCCTTCCAGCTCCCTGCTGTGGCCTGCAAAAGCAGTGGAGGATGGCCCAGGGCCTTGGGATCCTGCACCCATGTAGGAGCTCTGGAAGACGCTCCTGGCTCCTGGCTTCTGGTTTTGGATCAGCTCAGTTCTGGCCACTGTGGTCATTGCAGCCAGTTGGGGAGTGAACCAGTAGATCAAAGATCTTTTTCTCTATAATTCTGCCTTCTCAATAAAAATAATGAAAGTCATTAAAAAAATTCACATGAACAGTATGCTGCCTTTTATGTAACAATAAGGAAAAGAAAGTATATATTTATACTTTCACAAGGAAATTCCAAAATGAAATATATAAGAAGTACACAAGGCAGAGAGCAGGCAGCAAGATCAAAACCTCACTGTCTACTTAGATTACTTCAACTTACGGGCTCAATGAATGTAACTGCCTACTGAAAAGGTTCTACATAACAACCCCTGGGGCAGGAGGAGGGAGAAACAAGCCCCCAAAAATGCCCCACACTTCAAGTTTCATAAGGTTTTCCTCCTTATCCATATTAATCAACTATGCACCGACTTACCATTCACACATATTTGCTCACCCTAATAGATTTATACATAAAGTCTCAATGCTTTACAGAAGGAAGGCTAAGCAAATTTGATACACAGAATACAACAAATCACTAGTTATTTGTCTTCAACAAACAATTCCTCCAAAACTTGTCCTCTAAAATACAAAGTTCTGTCTCTTACTTGCTCACTATTGGTGGTAATTTATGGAACAAAACCCTTTTACCTTAAACAAATTGACAGTGTTCATGAGGGTTTTTTTTAAAGCTCATTTTCATAAACAGTAACAACCTTTTATAAACAGTGTAATGTTTTAGAATAAAGTTCCACAAAATGTTAAGTATGCCACTGAAAACTGACAGCAATGAATGCTGATTTTAAACCTTATAGTACCTTCTTTCTGTTTCCTTCCTTGTTAAGTTCTGAGATCCTATTAAAAGCAGTGACTCACCTTGTTTACCTGAAGTTTGAATACAGAGTATTCACAAAATTGCCATCTCTGATGACAAAGAGTGGCCTCTAGACCAGTGATTCTCAACTAAGGGTGATTTTACCCCCAGGATAAATTTGGCAGTCAGAAGACTTCTTGGCGTTACAACTGGACAGATTCTCCTGGGGTCTAGAGGTAGAAAATCAGGGGTGCTAACGCCCTGGAGGCATCCTCACAAGAAACTAAAAAGAATATCCAAAATGTACCTATGTTGTTGTTGAGAGGCACTGCCTTATACTTTACATCACATGTAACCCTAAGGCAGTAACTCATCTCCTTTCCTTCGTAGAAAATCAGGACGGGATATCTGTATGACCTGGGCTTTAAAACAAGAAAAGTTTATTTTTTATTTGAAATTTTATTTTAAAATTTTTATTTGAAGAACACAGTGACAGCCCCAACAACGAGGGCTGGATCAGGTTGAAACCAGGAACCTGGAGCTTTCCCAAGCCCTAAACAGGGAGCTGGATGGGAAGCGGGGGCCACCAGGATTAGAACCTGCACCCATATGGGATTTTGGTTTATGCAGGGCGAGGACTTTAGCCACTGGGCTACCCACCAGGTCCAAGAAATATTTTTTTTAAATTACAATTCTAAATTCAACATTTAAAAAGTTATTTTTAAGGAATCTTTCTTTTTTTTAAGATTTATTTTATTTTTACTGGAAAGGCGGATACGCAGAGAGGAGAGACAGAGAGAAAGATCTTTCGTCCGATGATTCACTCCCCAGGCGGCCGCAATGGCTGGAACTGAGCCAATCCGAAGCCAGGAGCCTCTTCCGGGTGCAGGATCCCAAAGCTTTGGGCCATCTTCGACTGCTTTCCCAGGCCACAAGCAGGGAGCTGGATGGGAAGTGGGGCTGCCAGGATTAGAATCAGCGCCCATATGGGATCCCAGGCGCACAAGGCGAGGACCTGAACCACTGCGCCATCGCGCCGGACCCTAAGGAATCTTTTTTTAACCTGACCTCTGTTGTGAACAATGGGTATACTTCAATAATATCCAGTGCAAATTTTGATTCTTGCCTTCAAGACCTTAGCTAAGGATCATGTTCAGTATACCTGAAGAAATACAAAGCCAAGTATTTACCCCAGTGTAAAAAACAACAAAAAAAGAAAGATCCCCAAATGGTGGCATGCCCTAAGAAAGCAGAATTCCAGTACTGAATAGGCTGAAATACCTACCTCCATCCCTTGGAGTTCTTTTGTCTTGGCCAGCAAGGAAAAATTGCTCATGTTTTTGAGCTCTTGGTTCCTTTTTTTTTTTTTTAAGATCTTATTTTTCTTGGAAAGATTTGCAGAGAGGAGGAGATACAAAAAGAAAGATCTACTGTCCAATGGTATACTCCCCAAGTAGTTGCAATGGCCAAAGCTGAGTTGATCCAAAGCCAGGACCCAGGAGCCTCCTTCAGGTCTCCCACACAGGTGCAGGGTCCCAAGGCTTTGGGTTGTCCGCCACTGTATTTCGGGGCCACAGCAGGGAGCTGGAAGTGAAGTAGAGCAGCTAGGACACAAACCAGCTCCCACTTGGGATCCTGGAGCATGTAAAGCAAAGATTCAGTCACTGGGCCATCAAGCCAGACCGGAGCTCTTGGTTCTAATGAGTAAAGAAACCCTTACAGTATCTACTACTCTGCACACAAGATGTAGAGGACTTCAACCACAGCAAATACACCAGCTCTCCACAATTCCCACTCACTTCTCCATTTGGTGAAAAACTCCATTCCCAAACTACACACAAACTCACCATCTTTCTAAATGTGTAGGAAACTTGCTTCTAAAATACTTAGGGAAGTTGAAAATGAGGACTTTATATTATACATTCAGTGGCAGTCGGAGCATTTCTTGAAAAATGTTAATTATAATATTTTCACATAGGAAACATTTAAACATAGTACTATAGAAAAAAAAAACAGCACATCTTGCCAGAGAGAAAACAGAAATGGTCAGACAAGTGTTGGGTCATTCCTTTCACAAATACAGAGGCTATTCTCTACTACACATGCTTTATAGCAAAGAACTTCTTGATATAATACAGGATAAAATAGTACACAAAAACAAAATTTTCTTTCTCCATAGGTTAAGAATTAAGGATCTACATATATACTCAGTATCACTTTAAAGCAAAAAAAAAAAAAAAATTTAATTCTAAAAACAAGGTTAATATGTATTTAAAATATCTAAATCCTAATGAATACATTTCCACACTAAATCATAAAGAAACACAAAGAGTGTGGATTGTGCCCATGGCTTTAACCATGATACAGAAGCTCCAAGTGAAGCATACAAGGAGTCTTCAAAAAGTTCAAGAGGGGTGGGCACTGGCCAGGTGACTGAGCTGCCGATACTGTACATCATAGGGCCTTGGTTCCGTTCCCAATTCCAGCTCCTGATCCAGGTTCCTGTGATGCAGACCCTAGGAGGCAGTGGAGGTGGTCCAGGAATTGCGTTACTCTGGCTCATGTAAAAAAGCTAGATGGAGTTGGAGCCAGATGGAGTTCCCAACTTCAGACAGGTTAGGGGTTGTGGACATTCTGAGAGTAAACCAGCAAATGGGGACTCTAATAAACTTTATCAATTCGTGAATAAGTAAATGTGTGATCTTTTCAAATTATCCACAAACTTTGAGGTCCCCTCATATGTATGGATTTCAAATTTTTCCTGCACCAAAATAAACTTATCTTTCAATTCAATGTTCTGTAAGCATTTTCCAGTTCCCTTGTGGGAAGAGAGGATGAGAAAGATTTATGACCTTGGAAGCTCACAAGCACTCTGCCTCTGAAGACATTTAATAATATACTTATATAAAAGCAGATGTCATCTTACCCATTATAATTATGTAAAAATGGCCCAGAGAAATAAGAACACCCTCTTTCCATCACATTTAGGAGGACGAATCCCTTTTCAGATAATCCCTTAGAAGTTTCAAAGAAAACTCTAATCTTGGGACTCTAAAGATCTCTCTGTGAAATCCTAACTAAAGAGTACATGTCTTCCAAGTTCATCTGTCACAGGGTTCACTGAAAGGACAAAAAGGAAGCCTTCCACCATACCTCACACAGAACCCAAGCCCTATCTTGACTTACAAATTGTTTCCCTTCTGGTGAAATTCAAAGACACTGAAGAAACCAAACCCCCTAATATTCACACAGCACTTTTTCCAAAGAACACTGGAGTCACAAGGGGCCAAGATTTTACATCTATGGAAATTCCTGGACAGAGCTAAAATGAAGACGGTCCACTAGCTGCATTCTGCAACCTGCCACATTTCTCCTGATTCTTCTCAAATACAAGAGCCAGGGATCGTTAGTACACAGAGGGAAATTCCAGTACTTTAACACCAAGACCAGAGGCTCCAATAATTGGTCACAGGGGATGAAACAGGCACCTTAAGAACCACAAAGGCAGGTTTATTCTGAGCACTTAAAACAACAGTCATCACAGAACGAGGCTATATGCAAGCCAGAGTCAAGAGAATGAATTATATATACAAAAACAAGACACCTTTTTCCCTGGAGCCCAAAAAGAGAGAATGCCTACCACCTAGGGCTGCTCAGATCTAAAAATGGAAAGAAATGAACTTAAAACCAGCACGGGTCACTGCAGCGGGCACCCAGTGGATGCTCCGTCTTCCCTACTAGTTCAGCTACCCAGCTGTTCCGAAGGCCAGAAGTTAGACTGGAAACTTCCTTTTCCTGTCTAACTTCACACAAAAAAAAAAAGTCGTAGGAGCAAGTCACGTGATTTCTCAGAGTACAGGCTGAGCGCTCTCTTAATACTCACCTGTCTCAAGCCCAAGAGGGAAAATTAAGAACTCTCCGCAAAATAAATAAATAAATAAAATGCCTAAAGCCAATCCAAGTACGACTCGACTCTGTGCAGAGGCACGCACAAGCAAAGCTCCCAGAGCGAGCCAGCTCACTCAGTCTGGCTCTTTCGGTCTCAGTACCAAGGGCAGGGACTCCAGCAAGACCCCGCCCCGCTACTCCCCCACCCCACCCCGCCCCCCAACTCCACGGCTCGGCGGGCGGGAGGTAGCCGGTTCCCGCGCGAAGCTCACACACCAAAGGACTGCCTATTGTGGATCTGCGGCCGCGGACGGGAAACCCGTCCAGCTCCAGCCTCCAGCCACGGGGCTCCCAAAGGCCCGCGTCGCGGCCACCGATCGCCGCGATCGCCGCCTCGGAGCCGACTGCTGTCAGGGAACCCCTGTGCCCGGGGCAGCGCGAGGCTGCTCCCGGCCCCGTGCCAGCCCACAGAAGAGTTCACGCCTCACGCCGGGGTGGCAGGCGGGGGTTCTCGCAGCCGTACCTCGGACACCTCGTCCTCGTCGCTGCCAGAGGCGCCGCCACCACCTCCACCCCCGGTCCTCAGCACAGCAGCCGCCAACTTGAAATCCAGCGCCGCGTCTCCTCCGACTGCACCCGCACCGCCACCGCCGCCACCGACTCCTGGCGCGGGCCCGGCCTCTCCAAAGAGCCTCACGGTGCGGATCCCCAGCCCGACCCCTCCCGGCGGAGGCGGCTCCGAGGCCCCGGCCGGGGCGGATCGCGGAGCCACCGAGTCCAGCTCCTCCTCAAAGGAGGTGCCACCGCCCCCACCGTCGGTCAGCATGGTTAGCGCGCGGAACCGGAGACGCAGCCCAGTCACTCGCGGCCAACGCCGCCGCGGATCCCGGGAACGCACCGAACAGCAGGAGGAAGAAGCGTCTCCTTTCCCCCGTCCCAGCAGCGCCACTAACTTCTCACTGCCTAACCTGCTGCCTCCCGCCCACTCGACTCACCACTGGCTGCAGCTCCCCGGCGGCTGCAGATCATTGGTCACGGTGACCCGTCGCTCAGGCCCCTCGTCACGCGCCGCTTGCTGGCTCGCGGCCCCCAAGCTGCGTTGACCCGCGCAGGCCTAGGCGGTTGCGAACCCCCGCCTTCTAACTACCCACGAGCCGACTTCCGGTCGTTGTCTTTGTCTATTGGCCAGTCTCTCTGACGATCGCGGCACAACCTTAAAGCGGATTAGCTAGCCTCGTGTTCAGTCACGGGGAACCGCAACCAGGGGAAACTTCATTTGCACTGTGAAGTGTCAGTCACTTTGTCACAGGACGTCGCGTGATACGATTGGCCGGGGAAAGTACTAGTCATCCCGCCCCCATCTGAGGTGACGGGAAAGGGCCGGGAAATTTCCCACTTTTGATGAAAATGACGGCTAGAGCGCTGACCCGCAAGAACCGGTAGAATGTAGAGTAGACCTACCACTGCGCTTAACTGAGGCTCAAGCTGCAGGAGGCGCTGAGGTCCCACAGCTCCCACCTGTCGCTCTCCGCCGGGCGCCGAGACTGTGGCCGAGGGAGCTGCATGGCGATTGGAGGGAAGGAACAATCATTCTCGTCAGGGCCCACCCTCTTGCCACAGCCTGGTTGGAGGAGCGTGGCGTCAGTCATTGCAGCCGTAGCCGCCTCTGGAACAGGTGAGGAGGCGCGTAACCTATGTAGCTGTGGCCCTTTAGGCGGGAGGAAGGACCCGGGAGCGGCCGAGAGCCTGACGGGCGCTGCCGCTGACCTGGCGCGCCTCTCGCCATTCCGAATAGCCCCCTGCGCGCGAAGCTGAAGGAACCGGGGGCCCCCTCGCGATGGCCGCCCGAAGAGGACTCGTTCCGCCTCGCGTGCCGGACGTGGCTGGGCGCGGCGGTTCTACAAAGTCTTCGGGCCCAATGGCGCTGTGGGGTCACACGTTCTCACGCCCAAGGATGGTGCGGCGGGACCCAGGGCTGGACAGCGCCAACCAACAGTACCAGGAACTGTCCCACCACAGAAGGCTGGGGAAGCTGCCAGAGGTGCACGGGAGTCGCCACAGAGAGGCACCAGCAGTGGCCAGGCCGTGCTCTGGGGGGCCGTTGTCCAGTTCTGCGGCCACTATTTCATTGCGGGACGCCCTCAGTGCATTTGTCGTTTTCATCTCTGTAGTCTTTTGGTTTGCTCATCTGTGAAATGGGAGTAATACCAAGCACCTTCCTCGTTGGGTGGTGGTTCGGAATAAGTCAAATGGTGACATTCAGCGCAAAGCAAAGTGATCAGCTAAGAGGAAATCTACTGCTTCCTCCCGTTTGGGGAATTCTCTGCTTGTCCCTGGGACCCTTCTGCCCACCTGGCCAGATTCCAATCAGAAATCTGCAAAGCAACACAAAGCTAGCGAAGGGGCTCTAACCTCTAAGGCACTCAGGACGCAAGGACTCTCTGTCTCTCACTCACTCATCCACTCACAGAAAATGCTCACATTCCAACCAATCCTGTAATCAAGGATCATAAGTTTCATGAAGTTTGTAGGGCAAATGGTCTTTTAACCCAGAGAATGTTCCCGTAACATAAGTTCACTAAAAGTCAAAGATTTGTTGTTTTCTCTTACAACTCTCAAAGGATTCTGCATAACTTGATTGTGTAGTATCTAATATTTTACCTCCCTTCAATTGTGGATTTTAAATTCTCTAAAGAATTTAAATTTCTAAAATTTTATTTGAGGGAGAGTTCTTTCTTCCACTGGTTCACTCCCAAAATGGCTGCAAACTTGGGCTGAAGCCAGGAGCCTGGCGCTTCTTGCCGTTCTCCCCAGCCGGGTGTGGAGGCACAGGCACTTGGGCCAGCTTTCCCAGGTACATTAACAGGGAGTTGGATCAGAATTGGGCCAGCCAGAGCCCAGGAAGGATTGTTGGCCATAAACTGAATGTGAGGTGAATGTTCTTTCAAGATAATAAATACGTTTTAGAAAATGGGAAGTCATTGGTAGCTATGCTCTAGAACTGTTTTTGATATAAATGTCATGTCTGCTGGCTTTAGTTAGTGTTTGTGGAACTGAATTAGCCTGTATTCTCAGCGCCTTAGTTTTCCAGGCATGTATGATTAGATCACATCCCAAACTTAGAGCCCCAACCAGAGAAACCTAGCACTGCCCAACCCACTACAAAGCAGGATTATCCAGAATCGGTGAGGAGACATCCTTAGGCAAAAACAGGTATTGACTAGCGCCACATTACAAAGAACTGCTTGTCATTCCTACCACTAACACTGAAACAACTGCTGATGCAACTCCCTGAACAAACTCATTAAATTCTTCAAACAAATGTAATGAATCTCAAGGACCGAAGGAAAGGACAGCTGGATATATGTATTTCCCCCCGGATATTTGAAAGGGAAACATACGCTGTACTCAATGCCTAGCAACCAATGTGAATATAGTCAGATGATTAAATGACAATCTTTGTTTGCCCTAGACCTTTAATGAAACTCCTGTCAGTAATCTGAGTCAGAATGGGAATTAGGAATCTCTGGTCTTTTAGATTTTGGTGACAGCTCTATCGTCAGTATTAAGTGTGATTTAATATATTCATATATATAACATCCCTGAGGTTTTACAAATGTGAAAACTGACTAAGAAAACCTTGCCATATGGGGTAGTGCACTTGATGATTATATGAATCACACTCAATGTGCTAAATGTAAAAATATCAATTATAAATGTGATTTAGTAGGTAGATTGCTCTTGGTAGAGCATACAGTGGCATTTACTAATGAAAGTAATACACTGATTTTTTTTTCCAAAGGGTGAGCCACTGACTACTACTAAATCCTCCTTAAAAATGTATTAGTTAGGAATGAGACTTAGAGGTTAGAGCACTTTTGCTAGCTTTGTGTTGCTTTGCAGATTTCTGATTGGAATCTGGCCAGGTGGGCAAAAGGGTCCCAGGGACAAGCAGAGAATTCCCCAAACGGGAGGAAGCAGTAGATTTCCTCTTAGCTGATCGCTTTGCTTTGCGCTGAATGTCACCATTTGACTTATTCCGAACCACCACCCAACGAGGAAGGTGCTGGTATTACTCCCATTTCACAGATGAGCAAACCAAAAGACTACAGAGATGAAAACGACAAATGCACTGAGGGCATCCCGCAATGAAGTAGTGGCCCCAGAACTGGACAATGGCCCCCCAGAGCATGGCCTGGCCACTGCTGGTGCCTCTCTGTGGCGAGTCCTGTGCACCTCTGGCAGTTTCCCCAGTCTTCTGTGGTGGGACAGTTCCTGGTACTGTTGGTTGGTGCTGTCCAGCCCTGGGTCCCGCCGCACCATCCTTGGGCATGAGAACGTGTGGCCCCACTGCACCTAACCTGTCTGGTACGCGAGGCGGAACAAGTCCTCTTTGGGCGGCCATTGCAAAGGAGGGAAAACAATGAGAATATGTATTAGGATGTATTTGTAGTGTGTATCAAAGTTCTCCCCTTTTCATCGTGTTTCAGGCAGAGAAAGGAAGCCATGTAGGCCAAGAATTTTAAAACTTGGAGTTAATAAGCTTCATTTCTCACAATATGAGATTGATAAAATAAATCAGATGCAGGCTTCTTTCCCACATATATTTTCTGAGGGCAATTTCTGCAGGCCAGTTTTTAGTTCATCCTATCTATGTAAGAAAGAAAGTGAAATAAAATCAACAAATTTATACCATTTAGATGTTACATCAGTTTACCTTTATAATAATCCTATTCACAAGCTGGTGTAATCCTCCACCTGCAACGCCAGTATTCCATATGGGTGCGGGTTCTAGTTCCAGCTGCTCCACTTGCATTCAAGCTCTGAGCCATTGCCTGTAAAAGCAGAAGAGGAGGGTCTAATATTCAGATATTTCATTAGCTTCTTAGACCATACCCCCCCAAAAAAATCTGATAGTAAATACACTCAGTTCAAATTTCAAAAATATACCCAATGAAAAACACTCTTTGTTTTATTAATTTTTTTTTGAAAAACACTCTTTATAGTTGCCTACAAAATGCCAAGATACCCTCTCATAACTAATATTAGGGTTTTGGGGGGGGGTTAAAGATTTATTTATTTATATTGGAAAGTCAGATTTACAGAGAGAAGAAAAGACGGATCTTCCATCTGCTGGTTCACTCCCCAGGTAGTTGCAACAGCCAGAGCTGAACCAATCCGAAGCCAGGAGCCAGGAGCTTTTCCTAGATGTCCCATGTGGTCACAGGGTCCAAAGGCTTTGGACTGTCTTTGACTGCTCTCCCAGGGCAGACAGGGAGCTGGAAGGGAAGTGCAGTGGCTAGGACATGAACCAGTGCCCATATGGGATCCTGGCACATGCAAGGCAAGAACTTTAGTCACTAGGCTACTGCACTGGACCCATGATAGTAGGTTTTAAACAGTCTTCTGGAGTGTTTATGCATATATGAGCAATTTGACACATGTCTGTTTTTCTGTTACTAATACAAATTGAAACTGTGTATACATTCCCACACCCTACTTTTTCAGGTACTTTGTTCTGGAGACTTTTCCTGTCAATATATAAAGTACTTTGTCATTCTTGTCTACTACTTCATAGGATCCTGCTGATCCACTTCTATGATTTTGGACATTTAAATTGTACTGCACCCATTCCCTTTCCCTTCGCTCCTTCTTTCTTCTCCTTTCCTCCCTCCCTTCCTTTTCTGGTATTTTAAAAGCAATCTTACAATACTTAACTTGCTAAACTACTCTGTCTCGCCACGGGAGCACATGCTAGTTTAATTGAAACTGTGCAATTTTAATTAGACTTAAGACTAACAATTGTTTGGGCTACAGTTGACTCTACCTGCAAGATACTTAGCAACATCTAAGCAATAGGCATTTAAAAGCAGGCCCAGCACAATGACCTAGTGGCTAAATCCTCACCTTGCACATGCCAGGATCCCATAGGGGCTGGTTCGTGTCCTGGCTGCTCCACTTCACATCCAGTTCCTGCTTGTGGCCTGGGAAATAGTAGAGAATGCTCCAAAACCTTAGGACCTTTCACCCACATGGGATACCTAAAAGAAACACTGGGCTCCTGATTTCAGATTAGCTCAATCCTGGCTGTTATTGCCATTTAGAGAGTGAAGCAGCGGACAGAAGATCTTTCTCTCTGTCTTTCCTTCTGTCTGCAAATCTGATTTTCCCAGTACAAATCAAATCTTAAAGCAAACAAAACAAAAATCAAGTAGCTGGGACCAGCTAGGTGGCCTAGTAAACTAATCCTCCATCTGCAGCCCCAACATCCCATACAAGTACCAGTTTCTGTCCTGGCTGCTTTACTTCCCATCCTGGGAAAGGAGTTGAGGATGGCCCAAAGCCCTAAGCCCCTGCGCTTATGTGGGAGACCCAGAAGAAGCTCCTGGCTCCTGGTTTCAGATGATCCAGCTCTGGCCATTTGTGACCATTTAGAGCCACTTAGGGAGCAATCCAGTGGATGGAAGAACTCTCTCCATGTCTGTGTAGCTCTGACTTTCAAGTAAAACTAAATGAATCTTGGGCCCGGCAGTGTGGCCTAGCAGCTAAAGTCCTCGCTTTGAACATGCCGGGATCCCATATGGGCGCCAGCTCTAATCCCAGCAGCTCCATTTCCCATCCAGCTCCCTGCTTGTGGCCTGGGAAGGCACTTGAGGATGGCCCAAAGCCTTGAGACCCTGCACCCATGTGGGAGACCCGGAAAGAAGTTCCTGGATCCTGGCTTCAGATTGGTGCAGCAACCGCCATTGTGGTCACTAGGGGAGTGAATCATCAGGGGAGTGAATCATCCGATGGAAGATCTTCAGATCTTCCTCTCTGTCTCTCCTCCTCTCTGTAGATGTGATTTTCAAAAAAAATAAATAAACCTTAAAAGAAAAAAGAACTCTGATTCATTGCTGACGAGAAATGGAACAGCTACTTTAGAAGACAGTTTTAGAAATTTCTTACAATCTAAATATAATCTTACTGTACAATTTAGCAAGTGCATTTGTAGTTATTTACAGTCCTATTTGAAAATGTACATCCATGCAGATTCCTCCAGAGGTTAATTATCTATGGATGGTAATGACGAGTAACTTCGTTTATTTGTTTTCAGTTTTTCCTTAAGTTGTGAACTAGTACAGTGGCAATCAGGAAAGATTCCAGCAACGCACGAGAAAAAAGCACTGGGTAGAAAATCAGAAGGCTGATCAAGTGAAATATTGACAGTATTAGGAAAATCAAAAAGGACTAATTCTTTTTGGGTAAAAAAGATCATGAGCATTATTTGTTGAGTCAGCCAGAAGTCCTCAAGAGAAACTGCATTGAGTGAAACTCAGATCCCTTTTCTGTAACTAGGAACAAATTTTAAGATGTGAAATTGTAGCCTTGCTTTTCTACAGAAGATGGGCATCTCTCTGCAGCAAGCTCATATTGGTTAACCAGGAAATGAAGCCATTTCCCTCCCAGATAAACCCATGGTAGATATATTACATGTATTGTACTAGAAAATGCATACTGGAAATGTTAATTGTAGCAATTCTGTGAGCTCCCTCAACTTTGGTACTAATTAAAAGCAAAAGATAAAGATCACACTGAGGCATAAGCACCAGCAAGTTTGTAAAAGTTGAGCCCAGAATCTTCCAGGGCACAATTGTGCAGCCCTTTAGTAAGAACAGGTTCTAAGAACCTGGAATTGAATCAATAGATCCTTTGGAGAAATCCACACCCCTATCCTGCTTCTGCTGTGCCACCCTTGGGAAACCTGATGCTGACCACTGCAGATATCTCCTTTTTTTAAAAAAAAAAATATTTATTATTTTTATTGGAAAGGCAGATATACAAAGAAGAAGAGAGACAGAGAGGAAGATCTTCCATCCTATGGTTTACTCCCCAAGTGGCCACAACGGCTGGAGCTGAGCCAATCCAAAGCCAGGAGCCCGGAGCTTCTTCCAGGTCTCTCACGCAGGTGCAGGGTCCCTAAGCTTTGGGCCATCCTCAATTGCTTTCCCAGGCCACAAGCAGGGAGCTGGATGGGAAGTGGGGCTGCTGGGATTAGAACCAGTGCCCATATGGGATCCTGGTGCATTCAAGGTGAGGATTTGAACTGCTACGCTATCGTGCCTGGCCTAGACATCTCCTTTCACATGTCCACTTACGCACCTCAGCCTGGTAGCCATACCCACATGCTTTGGAATGCTCCTTAGCTGGCACCAAGCACTTCTGCTGCAGACTTCAGACACTTTCATTCCTGGTCAGAGTTTGGAATTTTTTTTTTAATTTTTTTTTAACTTGAAAGTGTGATTTATGGAGAGAGATGGAAAGATAGAAAGATCTTTCATGTGCTGGTCCACTACCTAAATGGGCACAATGATCACAGCTGAGTCTGACAAAACTGGAAGCCAGGATTCTTCTGGGTCTCCTATATGATAGCTGGAGCCCAAGGCCTTGGGCCATCTTCTGCTGCTTTCCCAGGCCATTACCAGGGAACTGGATCAAAAGTAGAACAGCTGGGTCTAGAACTGGCACCCATATGGGATACCAGCACTGCAGACGGAGGATTAGCTTGTTAAACCACCATGCTGAACCCTAATTTTAGCATCTTATGGTCTCAGCTCTTTCTAATGAGAAGCAAAGATCAATCCCAGCAGCAAAACTTAGATTATTTTACAAATTATGCTGCCTAGAAAAAATAAGCATGTTTGAGTAAAAAAGATCCTTCTGGGGGCCTCCAGTTTTTATACTCCTTTCTAAAAGAGAAGTACCTGGAAGATGAGGCATTAAGGTCTGGATCTTCCCAGAGAATCTCTAAAGTGATCCATGTGACCTCATCTGTCACCGGATGTTACCCATGAGAATCAGAAGTACATCATTGATTACCAAAATGGAGAAGGAACAGGCACAGCACACCTGACTCGGTACAGTTCTGGCTTGTGATGAGGACTGTGTCACTCCAAAGCCTCATCTGAGACTTGATGCAGTATTTGAACTCAGCTCAGTTTGCCACACCCCTTGTGCATCAAGCTAGGCCCATAAATCAGGAGATACAGCGCAGCACTCACCTACAAGGCAGCTAACAGTGCCACCTACCAGCTGTTCTTCCCCCAGGAAGTGGCATGATGTCTGCTATACAAAGTCTGGTCTTGAGGGTGCTGGTGTTGTGGTATAGCAGATGTTATATGCCACCTGTAATGCCAGAATCCCATATAGACACTGGTTAGTCCCAGAAGCTCCATTTTTTGAGACAGGAAACTGTCACCCACTGTATAGGAAAAGCCCCGACACAGAAGCCTAGCAGCTAAAGTCCTTGCCTTGCACATGCCGGGATCCCATATGGGCACCAGTTCTAATCCCAGCAACCCTGCTTCCCATCCAACTCCCTGCTTGTGGCCTGGAAAAGTAGTCAAGGACAGCCCAGGGCTTTGGAACCCTGCACCCGCGTGGGAACTCCAGAGGAGACTGAGCTCCTGGCTTTGGGTCAGCGCAGCTCCAGCAATTGCGGCCACTTGGGGAGTGAATCAGTGGGCAGAAGATCTTCTGTCTCTTCTCTTCTCTGTATATCTGACTTTCCAATGAAAAATAAAATAAATATCTACCAAAAAAAAAAGGAAAGAAAAGTACTTGGGGCTCCTAATACCTGTGTAGAAGACCAGGATGAAGCTCTTGGTGCCTGGTCTTAGCTTAGCCCCATCCTGGAGGTTGCAGACACTTGACAAATGAATCCGCAGATGAAAGATTTCTCTCTCTCTATTTCAATCTCTATCTCATTCTCTCTTTCTTTCCCTCCCTCTCTCTTTGATTCCTTCCCTCCCTTCCTACCCCTCTTTCTCCATCTCTTCCGTTTTAATAAAGATATTTATTTGTTTATTTGAACGAACAAATCTGAGAGGGGGGAGAGACAGATTTTCCATCCACTGGTTTACTCTGCAGGTGGCCACAACTACCAGGGCTGGTCCAGGCTGAAGCCAGGGGTTAGGAGTTTCATCTGGCTCTCCCACATGTGTAGCAGGGGCCCAAGTGATTTGGCCAGCCTCTGCTGCTTTATCTAGGTCAATAGCAAGGAGCTGGATTGGAAGTGGAACATCTAGGACACAAATTGGCGCCCATATGGGCTGTCGGTGTTTCAGGCAGAAGCTTTAAGCCTACCGATTAGGTTATAGTACCAATCCCTCTGCCTGTAATTTTCAAGTAAATAAATTAATGTTTTTAAAAGAAGGAAAGTTTTAGAAAAAAAAAAAAACTAGGGGTTGGCTTTGTACTGCATCTGATTAAGCCACTGCTTGTGACACCAGCAGCCCTTATTGAAGTCTCTGATTCTCTGCTTCTGAGCCAACTTCTGTGTGACCAAATGGTTATTAACAAACAGCGTGGTCAGATTAGAACTATGGACTCTGAAATAATAAACACTTTATTGCTGAAATGAGCAGAGGATATTGTGAAGGACTTTGGATGGGTATATTCAAACATAGGTCTCTGAAAACAACCTGGAGAAACCTCCCAAGGCCATGTTTCTTCCTGAAGGTTCACTTGGCTGGTGGTTTCCTGAGCTTGGTATTGGGGATTTCCCCAGATCTCACCCAGAAGTGGTAATCCCTTCAGTCCTAGTGGCCCAAAAGGTTTCCAGCACCCCAGCCAGGACTCTGATGATTAGACACCAGGCTCAGGGCCTACCTTTTTTTATAAATCAGCTTTTAAAATTACAGTTTATATAAAACTCAATATATTGAGTGTACCATCCAATGTTTTTTTTAAAATCAGAGTTTTGCAAATGTCATATCTATTTTGGAATATTTTTATTACCCCAAAAAGATATCCTGTACTTATTATACTTAACAGCAATTATCTTCAGACTCTCCAGCCCCAACTATTCTCTCTGTCTTTATAGATTAGCCTCCATCTGCTGGTTCACTCCCCAAAAGGTCCAATGGCTGGAGCTCAGCCAGTCTGAAGCCAAGAGCCAGGAGCCAGGAGCTTCTTTCTGGTCTCCCATGTGCGTGCAAGATCCCAAGCCTTTGAGCCATCCTCTACTGCTTTCCTAGGCCACAAACAGGGAGCTGGTTGGGAAGTGAAGCAACTGGGACACAGACTGGCACCTATGTAAAATGCCAGTGCTGCAAGGCAGAGGATTAGCCAGTCAGCTATTGTGCCAACCCCTAGATTTACCTATGCTTGATATTTTATATAAATGGAATCCTACAGTTTGTGATCCTTTGCAACTGGGTTCATTTTCTGAGAATGTTTGCAAGGTTCATCCTTGTAGCATCTGTCAGTGTTTCATCCTGCTTTGTGCTGAGCAACATTTCACCATCTGGATATAACACATTTTATTTATCTACCCCCCCTTTGGGGTTGTTGAGTCACTTGGGTTGTTTCACTATTTGGTTCTGCTGAACAGTGCTGCTATGACAATTTTTACACAAGTTTTTGTGTGGATATAAGGTTTTAATAATCTTGAGTATATATTTCACAGTAAAATTGAATCTTGCATTAACTATATATCTGGCCTATTAAGGAACTGCCAGTCTCTTTTTCAATGTAACTGCATTCTTTATATTGCCATTAGCAGTGTAGATAGGTCTAGTTTCTCTTCATCCTCACCAATACTTACTTGTTATTTGTCTTCACTGATATAACCGGTCCAGTAGGTATGAATGTGATTTTCATTTCCTTGATGGTTAATGATGTTGAACATCTTTTCAAGTGTTCATGGTCATTTAAATATCTGATTTGAATAAATGTCTGTATGAACTCCTTGTATGTTTTGTAATTGGGTTGTGTTTTTTTTTAAAGATTTATTTATTGAAAAGAAGGAGCAACAAAGAAAGGGGAAGATACTGAAATCTGTCTACTGTTTCACTTCCTAAATGCCTGCAATAGCCAAGGCAAGTTCAGGCCAAAGTCAGTGGCCTGGAACTCCATCTGGATTTCTCACGTGGATGGCAGGAGACCGAACAGGGCAGGAATCCTCCCAGAAGCTGCATAAATAACATTGAGCAGCTGGGACTTGAGCAGGATGTGTACGTTCTAAGCAGCAGCTTAGCCTGCTACACACAATACCTGCCCTGGGTTGTCTTTTTGTTATTGAGTTGTGAGAATTCTTTATATGAGCTACACACAAGTCCTATAACAGATAGGTTTGCAAATACTTTTTCCTACTGCATAATAGATTTCATTTTCTAAATAGTGTCCTGTGGAGCACAGCGGGATATTTTTTTCATTTGATTGATTGATTGATTGATTGATTTGATTTGGAAGGCAGAGAGAGAGCTCTCTTGATTCTGTCTCTAAATGCCCACAATAAGCAGGGGCTGAGCCAGGCTGAAACAAGAGGCCAAGAACTCAATTCTGATCTCCCAGATGAGTGACAGGATCCCAGTTACTGCAGCCATCACCTGCTGCATTGCTGGAAGCTGGACTTAAATCCAGATATGCTGATTAAGGGATGCAGGCACCCTTGCATCTGAACTGCTATATCACTCCCTGCAAGCAATTCTTTTTTTATTATTTTTTTAAAAATATTTTATTTATTTGAAAGACAGAAGGACAGAAAGGGAGAGGGAGACAGAAAGATCTTTGTCTTTTGATTCACTCCCTAAGTGGCTGTGAGCATCAGGGCTGAGCCAAAGGCAGGAACCAGGAACACGATCTGAGACCTCACATGGGTGGCAGAGGTTCAGCTACTTGGACCATCTTCCACTGCCTTTGCAGGCACATGAGCAGAGCACTGGATCAGAAGTGGAGCAACCAGGACTGGAACAAGTGTTCCAATATGGGATGCTGGTATAAAAGGCTGCAGCTTAACTTGCTGTGTCACAGTGCCAGCACTGAAGTTTTCAATTTTAACAATGTCCAGTTGATATTTTTTTCTTTTGTGGCTTGTGCTTTTGTGATCGTATCTAAGAAACTATTGTCGAATCTAAAATGATAAAAATGATGCTTCTTTCTTTTAAGAGAAGCGTTTTGTATTAAGATCACTTGTGGTGCTAACATTTCATGTTGGAGTGCTGGCTCAGCTGCTGCCTCCCACCCAGCTCCCTGATAATGAGCCTGGGAAAGCAGCAGAGGACAGCCCAAGTGTTTGAATCCCTACCACCCATGCAGGAGACCTGGATGGAGTCCCAGGTCCATGGTGTCAGCTTGACTGAAGGAGCCCTGGATACTACAGTCCCTTGGAATGAACCAGCAGATGAAAAATTTCTGTGTGTCTGCTCCTTTTGCTCTCTGTCATTCTGTTATTCAATTCAGTATCTCTCTTTCTTTCTTCCTCTCTTACTCTCTCCTGTTACTTTCTTCTCTATTTTTCCCCCAATATTTTTATTTGAAAGGCAGAGTTATAGAGAGGAGGAAAGACAGAGAGATCTTCCATCTGCTGATTCATTCCCTAGATGGCCACAAAGGCCAGAGCTGAACAGATCCAAAGCCTGGAGCTTCCTCCAAATCTCCCGCATGATGCAGGGACCCAAGGATTTAGCCATACTTGCAGCTACTTTCCCAGGGCATAAATAGGGAGCTGGATTGGAAGTGGAGTAACTGGGATTCAAACCATCACTCATGTGGGATGTCAGCACCACAGGTGAAAGTTTAGACTGATACGCCATAACTCCAACCCCTAGCCCTCCTTTTTAAAAACTTATTTATTGGAATGGTAGAAGGAAGGAGAAACAGAGAAAAAAAAGAGTGAGAAAGACATATTTTCCATTTTTGGTACACCCTAAATGCCCACAACATACAACAGGCCCAGCCAAAGCCAGGAGCATCTTCTAGATTTCCCACATGGATGGCAGGAACCCAAGCACTTGGGCCCTCTTCTGCTGCTTTCCCAGGCCATTCACAAGGACATGGATCAGAGGCAAAGCATCTGGGACTTGAAAGAGTTCTCACATGGGATGCCAGCGTCACAGTTTTAACATGCTACACCACAATACCAGTGCCAAGCGAAGTGTTTTAGCTCTTACAAGTTCATTTCGAGTTCAGTTTTGCAAGTGGTATAAGATATGGACATAAATGCATTTTTTTTTTACATGTGGGCTACTGGTTTTCTCAGCACCGTGTGTTGAAAAGACTTTTCTTTCATTGTTGGATTTTCTTGACTACCTCTAAAAATTAATTGGCTGTGTGAGGGTTTGTTCCTGGACTATCAGTTCCATTCTGTTAATCTATATGTTTTTCTATATGGCAGTACTACATGTTGTCTTGATAATTACAGCTTTGTAGTAAGTTTTGAAACTGGAAAGTGTTAAGTCTTCTGCCTATTCTTTTTTTAAGATTGTTTTGACTATACTGAGTTGATCCTACTATTCTTACCCCAAGTGAAGAGGCCTCGCCCACACTCCCTTTTCCAGGGTATTCATTATCTTAACCTACAACCCTAATCCTCACCCTCTCCAGCCTCATCTCCCTCCATGGTTTCTTTCAGTTTCTCAGACATTCCAAAGTCCTTCCTTCCTAAAGAACTTGAATTTATATTCCTGTGGCTAAGAAAATTCCCCTCTCTCCCACATAATACCAAAGCCAACTTCTTTTGTCACTTGGTCTCTGCTCCAGTGTATTATCTCAGAGTAGCATTCACTAATCCATGATCTAAAGTAGGAACCTACCAAACTCTTTAACGCTGTCATATTAGCTAAATGTTATCACACTTAGCACTGTTTCAAATTGTATATATATCTATTTTTTTTTAGTTATTTAGTCTATATCTCCTGTGTTGGAAAAGAAACTCCAGGAAAGCAGGTTTCTTACCTTATTAACTCTGAATTCCTACAAATAGAATACTTCCTGGCATATAATTGATATTAAAAATATATTTATTGATTGAATGATCCCTAAACAACCCTTTAGTAGGATTTAGTACCAGTAAGAGAGGTAAGAGGCAGTAGAACAGGTCCTCAGCCTAGGATTGCTTTCTGTGGACACACCCTCTTCCCTCACTTTGTACTGCTCAGCAATTATCCCTCTCTTTTGAAAGATTTTAATTTGTGGGCCTGGCACAATGGCTCAGTTGACTGAGTCTTCATCTGGCAAGTTCTGGGATGACATATGGCTGCTGGTTCATGTCCTGGCTTCTCCACTTCCCATCTACCTCCCTGGCTCTAGCCTGGGAAAGCAGTCAAGGATGGCCCAAAGCCTTGGGACCCCGCATCTATGTGGAAAAACCGGAAGAAACTCCTGGGCCCCATATTGGATTTAAAAACAAATGGGTGGGCCCGGCGCGGTGGTGCAGTGGTTAAGGTCCTCGCCTTGCACGCCCGGGATCCCATATGGGTGCCGGTTCTATCCCGGTAGCTCCATTTCCCTTCCAGCTCCCTGCCTGTGGCCCGGGAAAGCAGTTGAGGACGGCCCAAAGCTTTGGGACCCTGCACCCGCGTGGGAGACCTGGAAGAAGTTCCTGGATCCTGGCTTTGGTTCGGCATAGCATCGGCCGTTGTGCTCACTTGGGGAGTGAATCATCGGATAGAAGATCTTCCTCTCTGTCTCTCCTCTCTGTATATCCGCCTTTCCAATAAATAATGAAATAAATCTTAAAAAAAACAAATGGGTGGGAGCAAGGAAATGGGGAAGGAAGATTTAGCAGAGCAGTGAACTTGCCGTTGGTGATAACTATACCCAATGTGTGACAGCCTGGTTCAAGTCCTAGCTACTCTGCTTTTATCCAGCTTTCTGTTATTACACATCCTGGGAGGCAATAGAGGATGGCTTAAATACTTGGTTCTCTACCATCTACATGGAAGACTCAGATGAAATGATAGCCTCTTGCCATGGGCCTGATCCAGTGCTGGCTGTTGTGGGCATCTGAGGAGTGAACCATCCCATATAGGCACTAGTTTGAGCCAGCTCCCTGCTAATGCACCTGGGAAGGCAACAGAAGATGGGCCCAGTGCTTGGGTCCCTGCACCCACATGGGCAACCTGGAAGAAGCTCTGGGGTCTTGCTTCAGACCTCCCAGCTCTGTCCTTTGCAGCCCTTTGGGGCATGAACCAGTGGATAGAGGACCTGACTCTCCTTCCCTGTCACTCTGTAACTCTGCACTTCAAATAAATACATAACTCTTTTAAAAAATACATGAGGGCGCAGTGGTGCAAGTGGTTAAGATCCTCGCCTTGCACGCCCGGGATCCCATATGGGCGCCGGTTCTATCCCAGCAGCCCCGCTTCCCTTCCAGCTCCCTGCCTGTGGCCCAGGAGAGCAGTCGAGGATAGTATAGTATCGGCATAGTATCGGCCCGTTGCGCTCACTTGGGGAGTGAATCATTGGACAGAAGATCTTCCTCTCTGTCTCTCCTCTCTGTATATCCGCCTTTCCAATGAAAAAATAATAAAAATAAATCTTAAAAAAAATACACGAAAGCAAGAATTGGTATGTCCTCAAGAAGTTATTAGCAAAAACATTATCATAGATGGTGGGTTTTTTAAAAAAGATTTATTTATTTTTATTGGAAAGTCATCAGATACACAGAAAGGAGGAGAGACAGAGAGGAAGATCTTCTGTCTGCTGATTCACTCCCCAAGTGGCTGCAATGGCCGGAACTCAGCTGATCTGAAACCAGGAGCTTTTTCTGGGTCTCCCATGTGGGTGGGTGCAGGGTCCCAAGTTTGGGTCATGCTGTACTGCCTTTCCAGGCCACAAGCCCATATGGGATCCCAGCACATTCAAGGTAAGAACTTTAACCACTAGGCTACTGCACCAGGCCCCACCAGGTGGGTTTTTTTTTCTTAAGATTTATTTATTTTTATTGGAAAGGCAGATCTACAGAAAGAAGGAGAGACAGGAAGATCTTCCATCTACTGGTTCACTCCCAGAAAGGCCATATCAGCTGGAGCTGAGCAAGGATTTAGCCACTGAGCCATCACACTGGTACTCAATGTATCAAACCAACCAAATAAAGTCTTAGGTAGAACATTTTGAACAACACTGCTAGGCTGGCATGATAGATACTTATTTCTATTCAATAGAGAATATATTCTAGGGAGCAGTGATTTGGCTGACCAGATAAGGTACCTGCGTCCCACAGAGGAATGCGGGGGCTGCAGTCCTGCCTCCGGCTTCCTACCCAGGCAGACCTGGGAGGCACTGGTGACGGCTTAAGGAACTGAGTGCCTGTGTCCCACGTGGGCTTGCACTCCCAGGTCTTCTGCCCTGACCCAGCCCCGGCTGTGGCAGGCTTTTGGAAAATAAGCCACAAAATGGGAGTACTGTCTATCGCTTTCTCATTCTCTCTCTCTCTGTGCCTCATAAGTAAAAAATAATTTTTAAAATGTTTTGAAAAACTTTTTTTTAGCACACATAGACCATTTATAAAATATAAAAATATGCCCTGTTGGGCGGCAGCATTTGGGGAGTGAACCAGTGAATGGAAAATTTCCTCTCTGCAGCTCCTCCTCTCTCTCTGTAACTCTGCTTTTCAAATAGAAAAGTAAATTAATCTTTGAAAACAATTAAAATTAAAAAGAATTCACTCGTGCCAGGCCGTAAAGTTATCTTTACCAATGACTAAATGCAATTAAGATTGGAATCGATCACACATAAAAAAGGGAAAAATGTGTTTGGAAAATTTTTAAGTTTATTTGTTCTCTTTATTTATTTATCTGAAAGGAAGAACAAGAAAGAGGGATAGAGATTCATTCTCCAAGTACCTACAGCAGCCAGGGCTGGACCATACTGAAGCAAGGCACCTGGAGCTCCAGCCACGCGTCCCGTGTGGGCGGCAGGAGTCCCAGCACTTGGCCCTTCACAGCTGCCTCCCAGAGCGCACATCCCAAGTGACCGCCTGGCATTGCTGTGCCACAACATCCGTGCCTTGGACATTTCCAAAGGCTCGTTCATCAGAGTGTGAGTAAAAGAACGATTCATAGTAGCAATTATAAATATTTTGAAATAAGAATTTAGAAATGAAATGACAATATTATCTATCAAAACTTGCGATGCTTGGGAAGAAATATATAACAGTAGTGCTTCTGTTAGAAAACAATTCAGGCTCAAAATGAGTAGCTAAGAAGTTAGGAAAAAATGACAGAATAAACCTAAGAAAACAGAAGGAAGGACATGACAATAAAAGGGAGCAGAAGTTATAAGAATATTCATAACAAGGCAACAAAACTAAAAACTTACACTGAAGGGCTAAACTAACTGTTCTTGCAAAAGGAGAACATTTAACATTAAAAATTATGCAGGAAACATAGCTAAATGTGCTATAAGCTTGAACAGATAAGGATTATAACAACCTTATATCAGAAAATATGAGAACATAGGTAATATGAATAGATTCCTAGACAGTTCACAAAAAGTAGGTGAAAAAAGAAAGAGCCTGAAAACTGAAGGCATTAATCAGTACACTTGCCACCCAATAAGCCCCAGACCCAGCAGCATTCTGGGGAATTCTCTGAGTCAGTAGAAAAAGGAAGAACTGAATTGTGCTAGAATCACACAATGGAATGCCACATGGCACCAAAAATGAGCAAACTAAACTCCCTGCATCAACATGATTAAGTCTCAACATTCTTGGAGTGAAAGGAAGCAAAGAAAATTTCTAATAATATGATCCCATCTATAATAACACTCAAAATAGGCACTATGATAAACACGTAAAGATACGCAAATAGGTGTTAAAACCACAAAGAAAAGCAGGAGAATGATTACCGTAAGTTAGTGTTCACCTAGAATAAGGGATTCAGTCTGGGAAGGACATACAGAGGGGCTTCTGAGGTTCCAGAAATTTCTTAGGTGTTAACCTGAGTGTTGCATGCATACATTTTTGTTGTTATTCTCCACTTCTACTCCCAGGTACATAGACTGGAGAAATTATTGTACTTACAGTGATTTGTTGCATATTCTTTGTGTACATGATATCTTTTTTCTAAGAGTATTCATTTTTATGTTGGTAACAAGAATGAGGTAGATACATGTATGTGTACTGACATGGAGACAGTGTCCAAGGCATATGAATTGACAAGCATGTTGTAGAACTCAACATTGTAATCACATTTTTAATTAAAAATAATATAATCATTATAATGCAAATATTGATGTGTGCACAGAAAAAAATCTGAATAGTATTTACTAAAATGGGAATACTAGTTATTTCTGTGACAGTCTTCATTTCAAAATTACACATTTCTATGTAGTTTCAGTGTTTTTCAGTAAACTCAGTTACTTTTGCGGTTAGAAAAAATAACAAAGTCTATTTTTATATACATTAAAAAAATGGTTTAAAATAGAAGAATACTTATTCTGGAAATAGAGACTTACTCTGCCTTTTACAAACAGAAGGGGTTCCCTGATGACCTCCAGATTCTGTCAGAGAATGTATGAGGGCAGAAAGTTCAGCTGGGAAGAGCTGAGGTCCCTCCAACCGAGGCAGGGTGGCAGGGCCCGTCAGTCCCTCTCACTCAGCACCCTGCCCGCTCGCTGGTTCCCTGCCACTCTCCACCCTGGCTTTGGAGGAAACCGAAGGGTTGGCCAGCTGTTCTTTTGTCCTGCCCTATTGTTCCAGGCCTGAGCATTGGGCAGTTAAACTGAAGGCCAACAGCATCCTGGGTTTGTGAGTAGACACCTGTAAACTAAGGGAAGACATGGTGAGGCCAGAGCAAAGGAATACAGAAAGCCACAAATTCTAGTGCCGTGCCAGCCAGTGGATTGCTTTTGCTCCTTCTAGCAGCTCCGATTTCCTACTGCACGTGTTGGAAAGAGAGGGGATGGCTCTTGAGATTAGAGCGGCGTGAGAGGAAGGTATTATATAGACCAAAACAAATTTCAGTTTATTAAGGGCAGGTAGCTCCAGAGTTTTGTGCGTGCTGTAGTCTCTGCCTACATTTTCCCTCCCTTGTTGTCCCGGCTAGCTTCTACTCCTTCTCCATCTTTTCAGTTTTGAACCATTTAAAAACTTTTCTCAATTCCCATCTTTACTACTCCAAGAAAAGGTTCAAGGATTCTCTTCTTCCACGACCTGTGACTTCCTCTGCCCTTATCTGGCTGTCATTACTGTCTTGCTCTCCCGTTGAGGTTTAAGCTTCTGAGGGTTGGGATTTACGATTGTCTTGCTCACCACGTCTCAGTCTCCAAGATAACTCCACGATAAGTATGTTTGTTATACCTCAGAAGATGTTACATGGATGAGTAGTGAAGGAATGACAAGGAGGACAAATCATTAGGGGATCCTTCCATAATGTGGTTCTTAGCAGCCTAAGGGTGAAGCCATCTATCTGGGCAAGGGAAAGGAGCGCCAGGCCATCCTCCCTGTTTCATCATCGCGCCTCTTTCTTCTGCTCCCCCAGCACCACCACTACCTGTTTGGCGTATGAGCTTGTGCTCCCTCTACCGGCCAGGCTTGAGAACCGCAGGGAGCCAAGGCCACGTGCTCTTGGCCTTTTGAGGAGACCTAGCAGTTCCCTAACTCCAGGGTTGGCCAAGGATTGATTATGAAGAAAAAACAGGGCTGGTCAGGACACTGGAGGCTTCTAAGGCCTAAGCCTGCACCCCGATCCTCCACAACTGGAACTCCCCATGTTTCCTTACCTCATGTTTGGCTTCCAGGGGTCTTCACTCCCAGATTCCTGCTCCAGCTAATTGACAGAGATGTTGATTTCTGGAACCTTTGGCTGGTACATTAGTTCTGACTGTGGAAACAAAGATCCCAAGGTGGGATGGGAATAGATAGGTACAAAAAGACACACGTAGAGGAAGGACCAGGGATGGGTTTGAAACCCCCAGCAGGACAAAACAGAGATCAAGGCTGTGGAAGGAAGAGTCCCCTCACCCTTTAGTCTGTCTGTGCCAGCACAGAGCTACAGCAGTGACTGTGCTGATCAGATCTTGGGCTTCAGGGAGATATTAGACTTCGGGGACAGCTTCTGCCCAACAGTGCTCTTTCCACCCCGTCCTATCCCCCCCCACAGGGACCCAGCCAAGAACTCACATCTTCGCTGTCACTCCCGCTGAATGATGGCCCCGGTTCCAGCCCCTTCTCAAGTTTATTCCCCTCCCCGTCTGGCATCAGCTCATCCAGCCAGAGGAGTTCCTGTGGTGAGAAGATCCACTCCAGTGCCTTTCGGACTCCCACCAGACCCAGCAACTGCAGGAACAGCCACATAGCCCAGAGCCATCAATGGCCACAGCGAGAACCTCAGCAACAGTAATATAATAGTCAGCAAGTACTTCCTGTGTGCTGGGCATGATGGGTATTTCACTAAGGCTAACACATTCCTATGAGGTAGATGAAACGATTATTTCCATTGCACAGAGAAGGAAACTGATAGCCCTAAGTGCTCAGTAACTTGGGATATGAGAGCCAGAATGGTCGTGCTGCAAAGCTTATAGCTCTTAACTGCCTCAGTGAATAAGAAAAAGACAAGCCACCTGTTTTATCACCTCACTGAGTTAAAAAATGGCAGAACTGCCTCTCTCCCAGGACTTGGTTTTGTTCTGGGTTTTATATTCCTACTTATGATTCATCAGCCCGAGGAGGTTGGGAAAGGAGGCAATCCTTTGGAGGAGCCCTTCTGTTGGTTTCTGTCTTTTTTCATCTTAGGATTTCCAAACAAGCAGAGCCAGGGCAAATAAGAGGGAGAGTCTCCCATGTCACCTCCCAAACTCAGAATCTTTCAGGAATCCCCACCACCACCACCACAGGACAACCTGCCCCCAAGTGACCATGAGGGGGAAGATGATGGCTGCTGGGGTGGACTTGATTATCCAGAGTAGACCCAGGCAGGACAGCTGGATGGCTGTGAAGAGGTGGACCCTGCTCAGAGGCACGTGCCGCAAGAGCAGCAGGTCCGGCTGGTGCTTTGGTGGCATCAACATTAGCTGCACTCGCTTCACGAACTAGGGGAACAAGAGGAAGAGGAAGGAGGGGCTCAGGGAGCCTGGAGTGTGTCGCTGCTGGCTACCCAACCCAGCATGGGAACGCAGGGCAGAGCAGAGGGCTCTGAGGCCTCTTTCCCGGCCCAGGAACTGTGTCTGATGGGGGGGGAGGGGAGGGGAAAAGAGGAGGGCAGGAGAGGAATTGGCAAATGTAGGCAGGAGGTATTGGCCGGCTGCAGAGAGGGGAATGGGGCTGCAGGTGGGCTCACCTGGATGCTGCTAAGTGCCGCCACCCCCATGTACAGGAAGATGCCGTAGAGCACAGGCATTGGGATGAACTGGAAGGAAGAAGTGGGATGCTGCGAAGGAATCCACCCCTACCAGCTGCCCAGAGGCTACACCTTGGATTCCAGCCACATCCTCTAGCACCTGGCATTGTTCCTGCCCAGGCCTTCCCCTTTTTCTCTCAGGTTATATGCCTGATCTCCTATCTGTCAGATGAGCTAAATTCTGTTGCTCCATTTTACAGATTGAGAGAGAGAATTTCTGAACAACTAAGTAACCTGCCCACTCCCTGGCCTACCTCTTCAGTCTTACCTGTTGCCTTCCCTTTGATCTTTAGGCTCTCTGTTCACTGGCTTCTGCTCCTTCCCTCCGCAAACAAGTCCACATCTCTCCCTGACCCTTGCAAAGCCTTTCTGCTTTGTTACTCTCCTCACCTCCCACGGCCTCCACCAGGTTTCCTGTGTCACTTCCCTTTTAGCACACATGCCACATCCCATGACACCCCAGAAAGGTCGTTGCTGACCCCAGGCACTCACATATGCCCTTTCCTATCTTAACAGAAGTTATCTTGTTTGCCTGATTTACATTTTCATTCACAGCCTACAGAGATGGAGACTTGATGTCTTTTGATCACCACCCCACTCCCCAGTGGCTGGAACTCTGCGTGACTTATGGCTTAGACTCAGCAAACACCTGCCAGATGAGAGTCACCCAGTTAGCAAGTGGCTGATCCGGTCCCTCTGGCTCTTTCTGCTACCCCACTCTCTCCCAGGCTCCATGACCTTTCCCTGCCCAGGCCACTTGCCGTCTGCTAGTGACTCTTGCCTGACATTCTCCACGCCCTCTTGACTGTTTGCTGTCCTGGCTTGTCGGACCTTTCTGCTATTGCTTAGGACTGAATTTTTGATTGTCTGTGTGCTTCAGGTAGGGGCTTGGTGCCATATTCCTTTTCAGTACTACTCATGCCCCCTGGCTTTTCCCTATCTTTTGCACGCGATAGACCCACGGTAAAGAGTTTCTGGGCTATTCTGTTTGTGCTTGTGGGTTTACTGGGACAGTGCTTGGCCCCCGGGGGATGGTGGTGACATGTCGACATCCTGCTCTGCTGGATGGGAAGCTCACCGGCTAAGAAGTTGGATTCACAGATCTCAGAAGCTGGCTGTCTTGGTGCAGTCTTGTGAGCTACTTCACCTCCTCGTCAGGTTAATTTGAGGGTTAAATAAGGCCAAGTGTAGAAGAGACCTAACACAGTGTATGACCTCCAGTAAGTGTGCAGCTCTAAGCGCTCACAGTCAGCATGTCCGTTCTCACTATACCTGTTACCGTAACTTCAGACCTTGACCCTGACCCATAACAGTGGTACCTTGAGCACAGGTGCCAGGAAGACGGAGACTCCTGTGAGGATGAACACCACCAGGCCTGTCAGCCTCTGCTCCCTGTGGAGAGAAGGAGGAGCTCTCGTGGGGTCTGCGAGAGTCCCCACAGCCTGCAGATGGGGGAGACCCTGGCAGCCAGGAAGCTAGTGGGACTCCTCGGTAGGCAGGAAGGGAATCTTCACAAGTAGGGGTGAAGAGGCAGAGAACCCCAAGCCTCTCCACCATGATGGCCCCAGCCTCCAGCAGTTCAAATTCAGAGTGGTTGCTTTCATTTTTGTGGAAAATAGGTATTTTAAATGTCCTAAAGACAGACATTTCTCAACTTACAAGGCTGATTTCATATACTTTAGACAGATTATGTTTTCAAGTTACAGAATTGTTGTTGGAATAAATTCCTTTGTAACTTCAACCATGTGCTTCTGCCTTGGATGGGGATTAATAGGGTGTCCCTCACCCTCTGCTTGAGCCCTGGTTGCCTCTACCTTTATATCTTGAGGTGCCTCCCAGTCCCCTGTGCTGCAGGAGGAGGCCCCCACGTGGGAGATCTCACTTCAGAGGCTAGAACTCACTCACTCCCCAGCTGCAGGGCTCAAGCAGGGTACCAGTCCAGCTGCCCAGATAACTCTGCCATGTGCTTCTACCACCCCACCTTGCCGCCCACCTCTCACTCCAGCCTCACCTTATGCCTAGAAAGCTGGGGGGCTCCCCGGGGGCACAGGCTCTGCTTTCCCTCCGAAGACTGTCCATGTGGGCCAGGGAGATGACGGTGGCAGAGACATACCATGGCAGGCCGAGCACCGAGGTGAGCAGCACCAGCACAGCCACACAGAAGAGGTCTAAGTGGAAGCCAGCTCCCTTCTGCAAGAAGTGAGGGGAATGATGAGGATGGAGCCAATCCATGTGTGGGTCCTTCATCCTTGGTGGGACGGGCTGCAGAGAGGACCAGAATTTTCCTCCACACACACCGCCCCTGGAGCTTCTTTCCCTCAGTCTAAGTCCTTGCTCCCTGGATCTCACCTGCAGTCTGTATTCCCCGCGGTTGAGGATGACTGCTGTGATCTGCTGGTCCATGAAGATAAGGATGGACAGCAACAGAGCCGGCAAGGCAGCTGCCACACTCAGCCACCAGGGGTTGGCTCCAAAAGGGGACACCAGCCAATCACGACCAGGGAGTGTGGGCTGGAGGAGGACAGAGACAGGTCGGAGAGGATCTCTCAAAAATATATCTGCCCACCCCAATTTCCACACCTGACCCCCCCCCACCCAACCCACTGGATGCTAAGTACGGGGAGCGTCTGCACGTGTCCACACGCATTCAAGTGCATAGTTAGTTTGGAGCAACTTAATGCCTTCAGAGAGGGCAGAGGAAGGAAGCAAGCCTTAGGGTTGGGGTCCCACTCTGGAAGAGGAGGCGGTGGCAGATGAGGCCCATACATTTTGTTATACAGGATCCTACTCGCCAGGCACCCCCTCCGTTCAGGGTGGGGCAGCTCAGGCTCAGACCTGCCTTGATCTGGGGCAGGGGCAGGGCTGGGTGTGTCTGCGTCTTCCCTGATTATAAGCGTCGAGGTGGAGGAGGGAGCCCTAGTTGCTGCTTCAGGTTCTGAGTCCCCAAGGCTACCCAGTGGAGCTTCCCTCCATCCCCCTCTCATTCCCGTGAAAGGCTGGAGGTCTCCACTTTGACAGTCTGGAAGTCAGCTAGGTCTTGCCTTACACAATCATGGCCTGGGGAGGGAGCTCCAGGTTATGGAATCAGAGCAGGCAGTGAGGGGAACAGAGAGCGGGGAGCAATGGGAAAAGTAGAGCCAGCTTGTAGCATTAGCTAATATCTATGGAGGAGATATCACACTGGGTTCTTTTATAAAACCCAAATAAGAACCTGTGGGATAGGAGCTACTGCTACTTCTTGCGCCCTCTTACAGATGAAGAAGTTGGGGCTCAGAGAGCTACATTACCTTGGCTGTGGCACACCTAGGAAGCAGCAGATCTGTAACTCAAAACCAGGGCTGGCTGAAAAGAACTATGCCCAAACCCCTGCCCTCTCTATAATAACAGCCATGGAGTGGAATATTCTGTACTTACTCTGTGCCAATGCCTCATGCAATCCTCACCATGCCTCAGAGCCCATTATTAGTCTCTTTCTGTTTTATAAGGGAGGAAAGCAGCTTGGGGGAGTAGAAGTGTGGGATTTATGAGTCTGCCTCCTCTGCATGTCTGCTGGCCCTGGTGTCCCTGCCGCTCTCTGCCCTCAACCTGTTTCTCCTACACTTGATCTTAGCCAAAAGGCTGAGAAGTGATAGTCATCCTCTCTTACCTTGAATTCTTCAGGCACTGTGAGCTTTGGTGTAGCTAGGCCCAGGAAGGCATCAAGACCACAGCCCAGCAGGATGGCCAGGATTGAGGAGAAGTCGCTGAGCACCTTGCGTACCTGGCCACGCAGATGATGCTCAGCCAGGCTCAGGCCTGCCCCTCCCCTCCTACCATACCCTCTCCCTTTTTCAGACAGGGTTCAAGTCCAGGACCAGGCCTCTCCCCCAGGAAGAAAGGTGACACTCACCACAGAGGGGAAGAAGCGGCTGTTCTTTACATGTTTGAGGGCAGTGGCACAGAGGAAGGAGGTGAGGAAGAGCAGAAGGGAAAAAAAGGTGATGTCTGGGACTGTATGGCAGCCGGGGCCCCGAGGGTGACCTCCCTGCTGGACACACTTGTGTGGGGGCAGCAGGGACACGTTGACCATGCCTAGGTCCTGTATGGAGGGTGGTCAAGGATGTGTGATGAGCGGGTCTACTCTCCTGGATCCACCTTAAGGGAAGGGGGACCCACAGGGACATGAAAGGCCCAAAATGCAAGGTCTCTCGCAGTAGGAACTGCCCACTGACTGCTTTTACCTCTACCCTTTCTCGTTCCTTCCCCATCCTACCTCCCCCCCCATACACATAAAACAGGCTCTTACCAGGCTCAGGATGTCATCTCTATCTTCTGGCCTTGATTTTGTCCATTGCGACTCATTTCCTGGGAAACAGGGAAGAATGTGTGTGTGTGTGTGTGTGTGTGTGTGTGTGTGTGTGTGTGTGTGTGTGTGTGTGTGTGTTTCCTCCTGGGAACCTCCTCCAATCCCACAGGATTCTAATCTGGTAAATCCAGCAAAACCAGGCAGTTCCAAGTTCTGATTCACCTGTCAGCTGACTCCATGGCCACCAACTGCATCCTCTTTCCATGCTGTTGACCTCCTGCCCTCTGCCCCCTCAAACTCTCTGCCTGTCTGTTTCCCCAAGCACAGGTCCTGGCCACAGCAGCTGCTGAGCAAACGTTGGCTGTGTGTTCAGGCCTGGCAGAGTCCAGTACACACTGGAGGCTGCTTCCTCTCCAGGCCTGCTTGTCTTCTGTGTGCAGTGTGATCCTCCAAGCCTCGCTCTACACAGCCAGTCACTCACCTAGCGGAGGAGCAGTGATCTGTTTGATTGTGGAGATGGGGAGATGAGGCTGGGTGGGCATGGCTGACCCTACTCTTTCCCCTCCTCTCTCTGGGGAGGAAGCTGCCAGCTTGGTGCATATATTTAGCTCTGCCCCTCTGTGGAAAGAATATCCTGTGCAGTGCTGCCATGAGTGAACACATGCCTCTCTCTGATTTTGGCTTTTTTTTTTTTTTAAGATTTATTATTTTTTTAAATTTCCAAAGTCAGATATACAGAAAGGAGAAGAGACAGAGAGGAAGCTCTTCCATCTGTTGATTCATTCCCCAAGCAGCTGCAACAGCAAGAGCTGCCCTGATCCAAAGCCAGAAGCCCAGAGCCCCTTCCAGGTCTCCCACTCAGGTACAGGGTCCCAAGGCTTTGGGCCGTCCTTGACTGCTTTCCCAGGCCACTAGCTGGGAGTTAGATAGGAAGCAGAGCTGCCGGAATTAAAACCAGTGCCCACATGGGATCCCAGCACATGCAAGGCAAGGAGTTTAGCCACAAGGCTACCGGGCCAGGCCCTGGTTTCATCTTTAGAAGCCTTTTCACCTCTAGGCCAAACTCATGTTCTTCTTTCAGTGTTGTCAGAAATAAACACGATCTTGGACCTTTAATGGCCTCAGTTCCCAGATTGAAAACCTGAGCAGGCAAGAGCTCTGCTGATTGTTTGAGTGAGGAATCAGCATTTCATTAGACCTGACAAGCGGGACAGTCAGGAGACACACAGCTCTTGCCCCACTCCTGCACCCTGCCTCACCCGGCCATCCCTGTCTCCCTCACCTACCTCCTGGGCCCGGGCCTGGGTACTGACAGAGGCAGCCATAGGCAGCAGACCCAGGCCTTTGGATGGGATAGGTCTGGGCCAAGTTCAGCATTTTGCCCACAGCATCGTAGATGAAGATGAGGCTGATGAGGGCACAGAAGCCTTCCTCGGTGAAGCGGGTGAAGTAACGCACCAGCACGCTGGCCTCTGTGGCTACCAGCACGAGGCAGAAGGTGGCCACCCAGATGCCCACCCATAGACGGAAGGGCAGGTAGTCCAGGCCATAATCTCTGTTGGGGTGAGAGACAGGAGGGCTCTGCAGGGCTGTCTGCGTCACACCTAAAGGGCCCCTGAAGCCAAGCAGACCTCTTCTCTTGTCCCAGCCTGGGCTAGGCTAAGACGTGGCTAGTGCAGGCCAGCAGGGGGGTAAGATGAGGTGGGTGAGGATGGGAGGGCAGGAGGAGAATGTGGGGAGAGTGGTTCTCTTACCTGCTGAAGGAGAAAAGCAGGCGCTCAAAGACCAGCACTGGGCCAGTGCTGCTGAGGATGGTCAGAGGCTGGCCTGCTAGGAGGCAGAAGGCTGCCCCAGCCACCGCTGTGCCCAGGAAGCTCTCCAGCACACCCTGGAAACCAGCAGGGACTTAACACAAGAGCCCAAACTTCCAGGAGCCTCCCCCACAGCCCCAGGAGACTCCACAGTTCACACTTGCTCCCCAGCCACCATCACCACCACCCCACCCCACCCCGTGCAACCCACCTGAGCACCTTCGGTGGCATCTCCCAGGAGACCTCCGAAGGTGATGGCGTTAGTGAGAGTGGCCAGATAAATGTAAAGCACAGCCGAGATGCACTGGGGGTTCAGGGCATCCGAGAAATCGCTGGGGTACCACGAGGCTTTCCGGCGCACGTCCTGGACAAGGCCCCCAAACAGCCTCCCGCCAGAAGGTCATCAGTGATCCCAGTCTCCCCACCCCACACACACCCGGCACCCACATCCCTTCTCCAGCCCAGCTCCTGAGTCCATCCGGCTCGCCTCACCTGCCAGTTCTCTGCAACTCCGGGCTGGGCGCCAGCGGCCCGTGTTGGTGCCTATCCTTTGTGCCTGTCCCGCGCAGGACAGAGCAGCCCTTGACTTTCCGCAGGTGCGAAGAAGGCCTATGGAGAGGGGAGATGCCCCAGTTGGTGAAGGCTCTTCTTTCTAACCCTGGGTCTCCCCGCCCGAAGCTCGTGACACCCTGCCCCCTGGCGGCCGCTCGCGGCTCTGACCGTGGGAGCGTGGCGTCAAGGTCACGCAGAGCTCTTGCAGAAGGAAGGTGTTTCCATCCCAAAACGAGAGTGAGGAAGTTTATTTTGGTCTGCCTGATTTCCAGGATAGATAGATCCCTATGTTTCCTGGGACCCCGCCATCTCCTCAACAGTGGCGCTGAGCCAGGGGCGGTGGAAAAGGGTCTCTGTATGGGATGGTAGGCGCCAGGTACCTTTTGTGCTGAGGGGGCAGACACTTGGGTGGCAGAATCCGCGCTGTCGGGTCCCACCGGCCTGGGGGCAGCACAGTCACCTCCTCCAGGAAGGCATCCAGGGCTGCGAGAAGGTCATGAAGGTTGCTGGCCCGACGAACCGACCATTGGAATTGCTGGGTTTTAAGGACACAAAATGGGTGGTTACATGCTTTTTTTTTTTTCACACCGTGTGTGCTTCAAATCTAAAGACACGTGAGTAGGCAAGCCTTTGCACACACTCATGCATATATGTACATCTGCTTATTCATTTCATGAGTATCCACTGAGTTCGCCCACATCGGGTCAGTCACGGGCTGCCCTGGTGGCCGAGGGAATCACAGTCCCCAGGCTGTGGACACAAAGCCACAGGGCCTCGCCTCAGAGTCCTGGTGCGTGCAGGCGTGCCCATGGTGCTCACCTGGTTGCTGAGGAGGACAGCTGCAGCCCGACCCATCTCACCATAGACCTTTCCCAGCGTGGGGGGACCCAGCAGGAGGCAAAAAAACCTTGGGAGGGAAGAGTGGGGCCCCCAGGCAGGCTCAGAGGTTGCTTCCCCATAGGCCAGACCTGTGCCCTCCAACACTCAGCTCTGGCCTCCAGCCCTATCCCTACTGAGACCCCCAACCTCCCAGGCACCAGCCTCAACACAGCCTCAAGGAACTGCTCCAATGTCCTCACCTGCTTGGGAGGGGCACCTCCATGAGGGACCCCAGCAGCACCGGGTCGCGGAGGCGCACAAAGGCCCCCAGTGGCTGTGCCAAGGAGCCCAGCTCTCCTGCCAGCACAGCCGCTGCCTCTGTGCCTGGAGGCAGCTTCCGTCTCAGCGGGTTCTGACGCTGGGATGGGGGTTCAAGGAGAGAAAGGGTGTGAGAGGGAATGTTGGCAGGGTCTCCACTGACAGGGGCTGCGGTCCTCCGCCCCTAAACCCTCCCCCAGCCCTTGCCCAAACCTGTTCTTTCAGGGGGGCTTCCTTGTCCGGAGGAGCCTTGCTCGGCCGGGAAGAGCCTAGGAAGACAGGACAGTGCTATGGGGGAGGCCATGGATCCAGCACAGCGCCCCCACCCCGGCCCTGCCCTCGCCAGCCTCTCCATGGACAGACTGTGGGAAGTGAGGCACAGCTTCCCCTCTCTGAGCCTCAGTTTTGTCACTAAAATAGAAGTAATCAAGTAAGTTAATGAGTTTAACACTACCCAGAACTCTGGCTATTAGGATTCTGCCCCACTCCCTGTCTCTTTCTTTCCTTCTTCCTCATTACCAGCCATACTGAACCAAGCCTAGGTGACTCTTGGCCCAGGAAGGTACAGAGAAGAAACAAGGAGGGGGTGAGGGGGCAAGGGGGTGAGGGGGTAAGGGGCAAGGGGAGCCCACCCACCCAGAGAGGGGCCTTACCCCAGCATGGCCCGGAACCTGGGGTCTGGACATGATGCTGGGGCTTTTGCAGGAGCAAAGCCTGCAGCTGCCCCCTCAGCTCTGGGCTCAGCGACTCCACCCTGGTCACTTGCTCTGGAGAAGAAGATGCAGAACTTGAACTCCTTGCTGAGAGCGCCCTGTTCCATGCTCAGCCCATCCCAACCCCTTTGCCTTCTGGGAGTTTCAGGGAATGCAGGGACCAAGAATGTTTCACTCTGCTTTTCCACTTCCAGCCCATGACAAGGGTGGACAGCCATTGGGGTAGATGGGTTATGGGAGATTCCGAGAGATGTGACTCTGGGTGACACAGTATGGTGAGCCAGACCTTTCCTGCAAAGGCTCCAAGCTTACCCACAAGCTCCAGGAGGTTCTGAGCTGGACAGTCCAGCAGGACAAGGCCCTCGGCCAGCAGGCTTCGAAGTTTCCAGAGGCTTGGCAGTGCTAGTGTGGGCACATGGGGGGCACTCCAACGGCTGGCACCCCCCTCTAGCTTCTCCTCAAACAGCACCCACCTGGGGTAGAGTGGGGTGGGCAGTGTTACCAGGGGCATCTCTCTCACATCCATGAAGTGCCAGGATACAAGGGAGCCAGGGAACACTGAGCGGGGAAGGTAGGGCCCACTGGTCGAGTCGGTATACCCCTGCCCGAGCACATGCCCAGAGCACTGCTCTTGGGGGACTTAAAACTAGACAGTATAGGAGACCATGCATCATGGAGAGTGAGGCCTGGAAATAAGGGGATCCAGAGAGAAATGTTCTGATTTGCGGTGGGAAGGAATCTGCCCTTCCCTTCCAGGAGGAGCAGGGTCATGGAAGAGGTCCCAGTTTGAGAGGGGAAGGACCCTGTAGAGCTGCCGCAGCGTCTCACTCACCTGCCAGTCTCTCTCCACTCCAGTGTCTGGGGCCAGCCCAGCAGCTCGTTCAGCTGGATGAAGAGTGGAAGGTCCTTGGGTACCCCCAGGTCCCTGCTGCCTGTGTTCAAGGGATCTGAGGGACTGGGGTCGGAGCCAGGGTCACCGTCCGGCTGCCCGACAGGAACATCATCACAAGCATGGGAGGCTTCCAGCTCCTCCTGTCCTGACAGCTTCATGCTGGGACCTGTGCAGTTGTGAGGGCCCTCTGGCTGGTCTGGATTTATAACATACCCCACCCACACCCCCACCGCCCAGCACAGCAAAACACAAACGTAACAATACCTGCTGACTCCAGATCCTGCTGGGTCATGGCTCCCCCACCTGCTCCCCTCTTCTGCTGGCCTGAGAATGAACTTTGTCAGCCTCCCCAGAAATGCCCAACCTGGGGGCAAAGTGTGTATGTGTGTCCATTTCCTGAGGGATCGGGTTTGACCTTGCTGTGTTTTGAGTAAATAAACGGGAGTAGATGGCTGGCCTGGGTCTGAGAGCTGGCACCGCACCCCTCCAGATTATTGCTGCCCCAGGCGTGTATCACATGCAAACACCCAACACCCAGCAGTGTTTCGGGTGTCACCAATACATGCTGGCAGTCACAGACATGTCTACTTGGACAAACAAGGACCTAATACAGTAAATAGCTGAGTCTAAGGGAGCCAGTCAGGGTAAGGGAGACAGCAGGGAGGGGCCCTGCTCATGGAATGGGATAAGGATGGAAAAGCAGGCGGTTTTAGGGAGGGCATCAAGCTCGAGTCTTCAATTCTTTGGTCCCACATATTCTAGAAACTCCCCCAGTTTAGCTGGCTCCCTGGAAAAAAAAATGATGCATGGATGTGTGCGTGCTTGTGCTCACACACGTGCAGGACTGTCTAGAGCTAAATGAGCAAAGGAGAATGTGCTTCCTTAACAAGGTCAAATTCTGTTGGTTCTACCCTCGACACAGACCTGGAACCCAATCTCATTTGCCCACCTCGCAGCCGCCATCCTGTTTTACCTGAAATGCTTCAACAATCTTGTTTGGTGAAATAATCTCTCTGCTTCTACTCCTCCTCCCCTGCTTGTTTAACTCCAGCCTCCACACAGCAGCCATGGGGGCACAGGGGTCTTCATCTTTTTTTGAAGGTCAGAGTTATAGACAGAAGGAGAAGCAAAGATCTTCTATCTGCTAGTTCACTCCCCAGATGGCTGCAAGAGCCAGAGCTGGGCTGGTCCACAGGACCAGAGAGCCAGATCAGAAATGGAGCAACTAACTTCCGATCTGGCTCCCTGCTTATGGCCTGGGAAAGCAAAGAATGACTTAAGTTCTTGAGCCCCTATATCTATGTGGGAGACCCAGAAGCAGCTCCTGGCTCCTGGCTTCAGATCAGCTCAGCTCTGGCTGTTGCAGCCATTTGGGGAGTGAACCAGGAAATGGAAGATCTTTCTATCTCTCCTCTCTGTAGATCTGCCTTTCAGATAAAATTTTAAAAACAAACAAACAAATAAATAAATAAATAAGTGGAGCAGCCAGGACTCAAACCTGCATTATAGAGGACCTTTTAAAAAGCAGTTGTGGGTCAGGCCTTTGGCACAGTGAAGTCCCCACTCTGGACACTTGCATCCTTTATTAGTCTAGCCTAGAGCTCTGACTCCACTTCCGATTCAGCTTCCTGGAGTGACTCAAGTGACGAGGTGATGACTCAAGTTCTTGAATCCCGGCCACCCATGCAGGGGAACTGGGTTGGAGCTCTGGCTTATGGCTGTCACCTGGCCCGGCCCTGACTGTTACAGGCCTTTGAGTAATGACCCGGCAGGTGGAAAATTTCCCTGTCACTCTCTGCCTTTCAAATAAAATGAAAACTTAAAAGAAGGCAATTGAGCCACATTAGTTTTCTGCTCAAAACTCACCTACTGCCTTCCATTTGACCTGAGATCGAACTGATTGCCATGGCCTACAAGAGCCATAGCTCTTTTATGGAAAAGGCAGATTTATATAGAGAAGGAGATACAGAAAGATCATCCACTGGTTCACTCCTCAAGTGGCTGCAATGGCTGGAGCTGAGCCAATCTGAAGCCAGCTTCCAGGTCTCTCACATGGCTGCAGGGTCACAAGGCCTTGGGCCATCCTTGACTGTCTTCCCAGGCCACAAGCAGGGAGCTGGAAGGGAAGTGGAGCAGCTGGGACACAAACCGGCTCCCATATAGGATCCATCATGCCAGGCCTGTAACCCATTCTCCTTTGACCTATGTCAAATGTTTTTCCTTTACTCAGGTCTGTCCCAGGTACACATCTGCCTTCATCTGCCCGGCAAGGGCTGAGCCGGCCAGTGGTCTCTGCAGCAGCCATTCTTTCTGCAAGGAAGCAGTTTGTTCCCCTGATCCTCACATGACTGGATCCCTGTCACCCACATCTAGCCTGCCCTTTTCCGCCTTATGTTTTCCTCCTAAGTCTCTCCCGGTCACAAGTCTGTTTGACTTTCTTTTTGTCATTTATCACCAAGAGCAACTGTGTCATCTGTTTATTTGTTTATAATTTGTTATCTGCCCCCTTCACACACACCCACACTGGGACGTTCCTCTCGGTCCATGGAACAGGTATCTTATCTCTGTTGGCCTGGAACTACTCCTGGCACGCAGTGACTCTCATTCAATAAATACTTGTTCCATGAGCGCATACATAGAACCTGGGAAAGTGGCTACACTTTTCTGGGACGGCCACACGGTGGCGCTGCCTTCCACGCCCGGATCACTAGAGCCGCTCCCTCAGAGCATGGCGGCGGCAAGGTGGCGAGATGGCGAGGATGTTACTCCCCAGGACCGGACAGCAGGGATGGAGAGGGGGACAGGGTGTGCGTGTGGAAGCACAGCAGAATGGGGAAGGGAGGATCCGTCAGACTCGTCTGAATGTGAGTCAACTCCCGCACTCTCCCCATTATCCCCTCCCACATACACACAAACCCTGGGTACCTGGGACCACCACCTGTCTATCCACCTGAGAAATGGGTGGATCCCAGGCCAGCCCTCCCCACCAGGACTGACGCAGGTAGGTGCCAGGACGAGAAATGCAGGATCCAGTCACTTTATTACCGGTTGCAGAGGGCACTGAGGCTGAGGGGGATGTTAGTTTCCCTCCCAGGAGGAACAGAAACTGGCCCCAGGCTTCAAAAGAGCCCAGGAATCCTGGTGACCACCTCTGTCAAGAATGTGCTCCAATCTTAGGGAGAGGTGTCTCAGGGACGCCACAGGAATACCCCTCCCCGCCCCCTACAGGCCTGTTCACCTGCCCTCTTTGTGACTCCCAGGGTTCCCATGTAGTCTCCTTCCCCAGAATCCAGGCTCACCTCTGGGCTGCAATGGCCTGAACTGGGCAAGGCGGGTGAGGATGTGAGCAGGAATCCCAGATTTGCCAGTTGGTGCAGTGCTGTGCCATTCCGAGCCAGGAGACATGCAGGCAAGCAGCCCTGAGTGTGGCCCCCCGCAACAACATCAACAACAACAAAAACAAAAACAGGCGTTGCAAGCCTGGTTCTCACCCTCTTTGGGTCACAGAACTTTTGGGAGTGCTGGAGCAAGGCCTGTCCCCTTTCCGAGTCCTTATTTTCCTGCACACAAACAGCCGGTGGAAGTCGGAGAATCCAAGGCTCACGGCACAATCTTTACACAGCATGGGGGAGCTGCACGGCTCCTGACAGGTGGGCAGGTGGACGGGTGGCCATGGCACTGGGACCAGGCTGGATTCACCGTAATGCACACACATACATTCCGTAATTCCTGGCTTGGGCCACTTTCCAGCCAGTGGAGAATAATCACTTTTCTTGTGAGCCAAGGAGAAACAATAGCAGTCCTCTTTTCGTAAGCTTTGTCCACTGAAGCCGTGGTGAAATAGCCTCCTGGCGCTTGGCAAACACACAGGCAGGAGAAGGCTACTGTTACAGTGAGGACAGTCACTTCAAAAAAGGGAAGGAAGAAACTGTACGGTGAAGGGCTGAGCACTGGGGCACAGCCAGTTAAGCCACCACTTAGAACACCCACTGCCCCTATGGTAACATCGGCTTCCAATCCACCATTACTGCTAAATGCACACCTTGGCAGGCATTGGGAGATGGCCCTAATACCAGGATCTCTGCCACCTACATGGGAGACCCAGGTTGAAGTTTTGGGTACCTGGCTGCAGCCTGACCCAGTCCTGGCTACTGTGTGTATTTTAGGAGTGAAGCAGCAGATGAAAGATCTCCCTCTCTCTGCCTTTCAAAATGAGTAAGTGTTTATTTAACAAGTTCATAGAAAAATGCATATTATGAAAAAATTATGCAGAGATGTCAGATATTTTACTCAGGGCCGGTGCGGTGGCCTAGCAGCCAAAGTCCTCGCCTTGAATGTGCCGGGATTCCATATCGGTGCTGGTTCTAATCCCGGCAGCCCTACTTCCCATCCAGCTCCCTGCTTGTGGCCTGGGAAAGCAGGCGACGACAGCCCAAAGCTTAGGGATCCTGCACCTGTGTGGGAGACCTGAAGGAAGCTCCAGGCTCCTAGCTTCAGATTGGCTCAGCTGCAGCTGTTGCAGTCACTTGGGGAGTGAATCAGCAGACAGAAGATCTTCCTCTCTGTCTCTCTTCCTCTCTGTATATCTGACTTTCCAATAAAAATAAATAAATCTTTTTTAAAAACCAAATATTTTGTACCAAAATGAACTTTTAATTCTGTTTTCCATGACTTCTTTTTTAAAATATATATATATATTTTTTCCTTTAAGGAAAAAAAAAAAGAATGAAAAACAGGGAGCTGGATGGCAAGTGGAGCAACTGGAACACAAAATGGTGCCCATATGGGATTCCAGCGCATGCAAGTTGAGGACTTAGCCAAGAATGTGATTAAAAAAAAAAAAACAGCAACATTATTTCAGTGTGTTAGTGTGAATGGATTGTAACTACTCTACAAATCTCAATGAAAGGAGGTACCTTAAATGTAATAGCCGTAATATGGGTCAGATAGGTTGTATTGGCACCTCATTCTAATTTCCTTTTCTTTTTAAAGGTTTATTTGAAAAGTAGAGTGGTAGAATGAGAGTAAAAAGAAAAAGAATATCTTGCATCACTGATTCACTGCCGAAACGACTGCAATAGCCAGGGTGGGCTAAGCTGAATCCAAGAGTCTGAGCTCCAGCTTGCTCTTCCCTGTGGGTGGCAGGGACCCAAATATTCAGGCCATCTTCTGTTTTCCCAGGCCCATTAGCAGAGAGCTGAACTGACACAGCGCTGGAACCCTAACCAGAACTCGTACAGGATGACAGCATCACAGGTAGTGGCTTAACCGGCACCACTATGCCGGCTCTCAACAGTAATTTCTTTCCTGAAAGCAAATCCATGCAAAATAATCTTTTCGTATTTTTTATACAAATTGAGGATCAGTCTTGACTCAAGTAACCAGTTAAATTTTTCATCAGTATAAGAGATGGGTTGGCAGGACACTCAAAGGTAGTGTGGAGTTTGAGGTGGGGGGATTCTTAGTATTAAGGTTAAGGGTCTGAGCTCCTTTTCTCCCAAATACCTGAGACTGATTCCACAATCTGTGGCCGGCAAAGCCTCTCCTGCAATTATCTAGAATGTCCCCCAGAGGGCAGTATCTCTTCATTTGCAAACCTTTGTCTTGGATCATCCTCAGGTATTAACAAAGGATAACTTTAAATAGCAACTCTGTGGCCATCTTTCTTTTTTCTTTCTTCCATTCTTTTTTCAGTTTTATGTACTTATTTGAAATTGAGAGTGACAAAGATCTTCTGTCCACTGGTTCTGCAAACGTCCACAACAGCCTTAGTTGGCCCAGGCCTAAGCCAGGAGCTCCAGCCAGCTCTCCCACATGTATAACAGGGTCCAAGCACTTGCGTCATTCTTTGCTTCTTTTCCCAAGTGCATTAACAAGCAGGGAGCCTCGATCAAAAGTGGAGCAGCTGGGACACGAACCAGCGCCCATTATGGAATGCTGTTGTCACAGGATTTTCCTGTTGCACCACCGTAGCAGCCCCAGTGACCACATTTCTAAAAGAATCAAATGTATGCCTTGCCTGGCAAAGAGTCTTACGTGACCACATTCCTGAATTAAGCACTGGAAAAGTTATTGAGAGTATTGACCAATGTATGTTGAATGTCTCACTTTGCCAAGATGATCTTTCTCCTCTGGCTGTCATAAGAACCCCCCGAGATACACTGGTGCTCTCCTGATTAGAGATGAAGCAGCCGAGGCAGACAGAAAGGTTATCTTGCAGTTCTGCCACTGTTGACTATCGTGGGATTTTCTCAGCCAGGCTTCTGAGAATAACATGACACGGACACTTCATGATGAATACAGAGCAGTTGTTTCAACCCATTCCCCAGCCCCACCCTCTGAGGTGTCTGAGTCTCAAAGAGGGAGCCAGGTTGCGTGATATAGGAGAAATCACCCTACTGGCAAAGAGCCACCTGTGTCGGGCTGATCGAGGTCGGGGACTGGGGTGTTCATCACTCAGAGTCACCAGAACGGGCCCAGAAATGGAGAGTGTTGGCTTGCCTCCGGTACGTTATAAATGTCCCTTCCTTTGCATCTCCTGGGAATTTCAGGGACCCCCCTAACACACCCGCCTCCAAAGCCTTCCCCTCCCTTGTCCATTCCCATTCTTCACTCTGTTCACTTGACTTCTGGCCCCACTCAGAGAGCCTACCCATCCTCAGGTACGCACAGAGCAGGAAGAGGAGCAAAGGTACTCCAATTGGCAGACCTGTGTCCTAGCTCAGCTGTGCTCCCCGGCAATCTTCCCTTGTCAGCTGCATCAGAAAGGGTGAAAGAAGCCAGCCTGGTACAAGAAGCAATGGCCCCTCATCCTAACCTTTCAGGTCTGTGTAGCCCTAGGCTCATGGCCAACTGAAGCTCCTTCCTGCACCCTCAGCCCCAGCCCAGCATCGCTTGGAGGCTGCTAATAACTCAGCTTCTTAGTTCAAGCGGAAGGAGAAAGCAGGTGAATTTTCTCATTTAAGAGCCATGTGATTCTTGGGCCCACACAGTAGCCTAGCGGCTAAAGTCCTTGCCTTGAACATGCCGGGATCCCATATCAGTGCTGGTTCTAATTCCAACAGCCTTGCTTCCCATCCAACTCCCTGCTTGTGGCCTGGGAAAGCAGTGGAGGACAGCCAAAAACCTTGGGACCCTGTGCCCATGTGGGAGACTCAGAAGAGCCTCCTGGTTCCTGGCTTCGAATCGGAGCATCTCTGACCATTGCAGTCACTTGGGGAGTGAATCATCAGACGAAGATCTTCCTTTCTGTATCTTCTCCTTCCTATATATCTGCCTTTCCAATAAAAATAAATAAATCTAAAAAAAAAAAAAAAGAGCCATGTGATTCTCTGAGTTCCTAGCCCAGGTTCCTTTCTAAAATTGAGATTTCTGGGGCCAGCATGATGGCTCAGTTGACTAATCCTCCACCTGTAAGCACTGGCATTCCGTATGAGTGCTGGTTAGTTTCCTGGCTGCTCCACTTCCTGACCCTATTTGTGGGCTGGGGAAACAGTAGAGGATGGCCTAAAGCCTTGGGATGCTGCACCTGCACAGGAGACCTAGAGGAGGCTCTGGTTCAACTCCAGCCATTACAGTCATTTGGGGAGTGAACCAGTGAATGGAAAAATCTCTCTCTTTGTATAAATCTGCCTTTCCAATAGAAATAAGTAAATCTTTAGAGTTGATATTTTTGAATTTTGGGTAGACTTGGGGACCATCTCCCAAGGCATTCTGAGGACAGCTTGCCCACTTCAGAGCAGCACTTTATTCAACTGTCTACTTGAAAAAAAAAAAAAGAAAGCAAGCATTTGCTCATTTATTAGATGACACTGAGTAAGCACCACATGCCAGGTAAATACACATGATCTGATATAACCTCTGCAAGAGTCCTACAAAGACAGTTACTCTTACTCTCCCATTTTTTCATGAGTTCTTGCAGAACTGAGCTGCTCCTTTGAATTTGCAATTCAATGTGAACAATATTTCATCCCAACATTTGGTCATCAAAAAGATTCCACCTGAATGTACAGTCTGTCCCTTGCTCAGTCGTTTTATCCTCCTCCTCAGAGCCATCAGTCACTGACTATTGTCATCTAATCCCAAAAAGAATGGTACCCTGGACCTATCATTCATTTTGTGAGTTGGCTGGCTGGAAGTGAGAGAGACAGAATAGCATGTATCAAGTTAGAAAGCTAAAGAATAACAGGACAGAAATTTGCACCAATCACTAGCTGCTGAATGCCTTCAGCTAATCCTTCATTCCAGGCTAGTGAGGCAGAGATTGTTACCACAGCACTCCTAGGACAGGTGGAAAATGGAAGTTCAGTAAAGCTGATGTTACTGTCCGTTGCTGTCTTATCTGTTACCTTGGGGGAGTTTGGAGCTTAAACCCAGAGAGGGATTCATTGGGATAGCTACCGGCTGGGTGACCTTGAGCTGTTACTCAACTCTTGGAGCTTCAGTCCTTCCCATGGGGATGATGAACACAGGAGGGTCCAGTCTGAGGGCCGCTGTGAGGATCAAGTGAGACACGCTCATGCAGTGCTGAGCACAAGCTGTCTTCCCTTCCCTTCCTCTGGATCAGAGGAATAGATTGTGTTCAGATGTCTGACATGCGGTCCTGACTGATTCAGAACCTTGCTGGTGTCGGAAACACCTGCCTAAAGTAGAAACACTCTAGCCCTGCCCCGGGAGATTTTTAAGACTGACTGATTGATTTGAAGGACAGTTACACACACACACACACACACACACACACACACACACACACACACACACAGAGCTTCTATCAGCTGCTCATGTCCCAAGATGATTGCATCAGATACAGGAGCCAGGAGTTTCTTCCTGGTCTTCTTTGTAGGTTCGGGGTCATCTGCTGCTGCTTTTCCAATGCAATAGCAGGGAGCTGGATTGTAAGTGGAGCAGCACAAACATGAATTGGCACCCATACGGGAAATCTGTGTTGCAGGTGGGAGCTTAACCCACTCCAGGAGATGTTTAATTTGAAAGACAAGAATTGAGCCTGTGCCTTTTTATTTTTTCATTTACTTATGTTTAATCCTTTTTGGAAAAGATTTATTTATTTTATTTGAAATGTAGAGTTATGGAGAGAAAGATCTTCCATCTACTGGTTCACTCCCCAGAGGGCCGCAACAGCCAGAGCTGAACTGATCTGAAGCCAGCAGCCAGAAGTTTTTACTGGGTCTCCCATGTGGGAACAGGGGTCCCAGGGACTTGAGCCATCCTCCACTGCTTCCCCAGACCATAAGCAGGGAGCTGGAAGGGAAGTGGATCAGCTGGGACAATCCAACATACACAAGAGATGCCAGTGCTGCAGGCAGGAGCTTAGCCTGCTATACCTCAGTACCAGCCCCTAGACTTTTTTGTTTTTAATAAATTCCCTGGTAATTCTGATGCACAGCCAGGTTGGGGAATACCAATATATTAGTGTAAATGTCTCAGCCACAATGGGCAAAGAAATTAGTTTTTTAAAAGATGTATTTATTTGAAAGAGCTACAGAGATAAAGACACCGATCATGCATCCAGTGGCTTACTCCTCAAATGGCCATGGTCAGGAACATCCAGGTCCTCCACATGGGTATCAGAGGCCCAAATACTTGGGGCATTTTTCTCTGCTTTCCTAGGCACATTAGCAGGGAGCTAGATCAGAAGTGGAGCATCTGGGACTGGTACCAGTGCCCATAGGAGATGCTGGAGCCAATTCTGCCCCTTTCTTGTCTCCACTAGCAGCCCATTCTCCAAGGTCCTTCCCATTGGCTTGCAAGTCTTGTCCCCAAATCAAGATGTCTGTGCCCTGATAATGATGCCTCAGTCACACTCAGCAGCCAGAGGAGCTTGCCTTTCTAGAAACCTGCACAGGCTGGGAAATACGATGCCAAGTTTTCTGCTTTGAATTTGTCCCCTGTGACTCTGTGAGTCAGTGAGTCTCCAAGCCTTACTGTGCCCATGATCCACGGAGCGGCTAGGACAGCCCATCCTTAGGGCCATGTCTCTTGTACTTGACCATGAGAGAGCAGGTAGGGAGGTTTGGAGGAGAGGAGAGGAGACAGTAGAAGAATCCTGCTTACGTGTGCTTTCCAAACGACATTACATTTGACGCCCACAATGACAGGGAATCAAACTCAGCATCTCCCTAAGGGGTCTCCTGTCCTTTCTTTCTGTCCCGAGCCTTTCTTTCATGCTGTGTCATCTGCTTGCTTTCAGGACCTTCTTATGAGTGCTTCTTATGAGCACTCCAAGCCTGCTGCCTCCTCAGTCTTTGCACCGTCTGCCCAGCTTGCAATCCTTCTGCCAAGCCTGGTTTCTTCTCCTTCCAGCTTCAACTTATACGTCATCTATCTGCTCATCAACCATCAAATGTGAAATGTCATCCCGGGCCCCAGGACATTCATCTTATTACACACATTTTATACTTCATCTTTCATCTTAGCACCTGCTGCCTTAGAGTTTCTTCTTTCTTGTTGATGTCCTTGATGTGTCTCCCCATCTCACAGAGTGCACACTCCAGGAAAGCAGGGTTCTCAACTGTCTTGCTTGTTGCTGCATCTCCTTCCCCCACCCCAAGCTTGAAAAATATTCAGCAAATGTTTGTGGAATGCATGAGGTATTGAGGCTGCTCCAGCTTGAACTGTGATGCTAAGAGGGGAAGTGACTGTCCCAAATCCAATTCAGGTTTTCCTTTTTTTTTTTTTTTTCCCCCTAAGCCCTTCTTGTAGAAACTGGTTGGCAGACAAACCTAGTTGTGGTGAGTCTCCCAGGTGTGATGAAAGCTTGGAGTTGCCCCATGAACTGGGCCGCAGCTGATGCGGGGGTGAGAAGGCGGAAGGACAATGCATGCAGGGAGAGGCAGGCTGCAACAGGAGAGCAGGGTGTGAACAGCGGGTGGGGACCACGGGGAGTGAATTGGCCCATGTGTCAGGAAGTGTTTCCCTCCACCCTCTCCTGGAGACAACCCTGACCCTTGGGTGGCTTTGTTTTTTGGGAAAGCGGGAGGTCAGACAGCTATGGGGGATGAACAAAGGTGTGGCCTGGGTGGTGACCATCCACAGAGGTCCTGGGGCACCGGCCATGATCAGCCAAAGAGTTAACCCAGCAATGGCTATGGACCAAATAGGTGACAGGTGAGTTTCTGTGGGAAACCAACCCAACCCAAACCAACCAGGACACTAAGACTTGGCCTAAGGGTAGGCAAGGGCTGCAGAGGGAGAGAAAGAAAAGAGGCCACTGATGAACTGAGTGGTCCCAGTCAAATGCTTAGTGTTAGCAACACATTTAAAGCTGATATCATGCCTAGCACCGCATAAACTCCTGCACATGTGCTCCTACAATCAATCCTCAAACAGGACACACACACACACACCCCAGCCATGCGGCACACCTACACAAATTAGAAGTTGTTGTGCCCACTTGAGAGATGTGGAAACTGAGGCTCAATGAGACCCAGTCTCTTATCCAAGGTCACAGAGAAAGCAGCAAATGTAGGATGCAAACTCCAGCCGGTAGTGACTCCAGCTCGCCACGGAAACCTAGGATTGCTGGGGCAAGTGCAGAGGGTAGAATCAGAGTGACCCATGGGAAGATGGGGGTGGGGAAGAGAGAGTGGGTTAGACTGCATATAAATAGCAGGCCTGTTTTTATCCCTACACTGGATTCAACCAGGCCACTGCTCCATCTGGCACACTCTGAGGGCTCTGAATGCCAACCCAGCCCTATGTCAAACAGCCTTCTCCCAGCCCGTCCGTGGGAGCTGAAATACCTACTGAGAGACTCACTTCTGTGGGGGGTCAGGGCACTGGTTCCAGAAAAGCCCTGCAAAATGTGTGTGTGTGTGTGTGTGTGTGTGTGTGTGTGTGTGTGTGTGTGTGTTTTGGGAAAGGAGATTTACAGAGAGAAGTGGGAGCCACTTTTTATGATGGGGAATTCGTGGGGGAAAAGTGTGAAGCTGGCTTCACAAACCTGCTGGCGTGGCCTGGGGTACAAGTGAGGGGAAGCCACTCCAGCTCTGGGAGAATCTTAACTTCCTTGGTTTCCATACCAAGTACCTGCAACTCTCTTCCGCCGGACACCTGCTGATATTCAGGAGTCTGATTTCTTCTTCTTTTTAATGCTAAAAAAGATGATTATTTATTACCTGCTGTGTTAGTAAGCCAAAAAGTGGGCTTCACGTGCAGATACTCCCTGTTCAGAGACCGCCCAAGGAACCAGGCAGGCCCCAGCTCAGCAGCCATCAGGCTGCAGCCCGACAGGCGTTCGGGGAAAGATAGGAAGTGGTCCCCACCACCTGCCGGCCAACAGTTCTTCCTGCAGTCAGGCCACTACGGGCCCTGGCCAGGTCCCCAAACAAGTGAGCTCGGCCGTCGCCGCCCCTGCCTCCGCCGCGCCCCGCCGAGTCGGGGGCTGCGCTGGCGGCGCCGCGAGCCGGGCGCGCTTCCCGGCGCGGGAGGGGGAGGGGAGGGGGCGGCGCCGCGCGGGGCGGAGCTAGGGCGCCTCCCGGAGCCTTATTCCCGGCCGCGCGCCCGGAGCGCTCAGTCTGTTGAGGAAGCTGCGCGCAGCACGCGGGTGCTCGGCCTGACCCAGGTGCAGCGGCTCGGGCGCACGGACAGAAGCACACCAGCCGCGAGCTGCGCGCGGGTCGCCAGGCCGGGCTTGCATCCCCCCCACACTCCCCAGAAGAGGACAGCAGACGGTACCCCGGCGAATCTCCTGCGCCCCGGCCGCCTGGCTCCCCCGCCAGCCCCTTGGCCGCCGCCTTCAAAGTGATCGCTCCTTCGCCTTATCCACTTGGTCCGGGACCATGAAGCTGTTGCCGTCGGCGGTGCTGAAGCTCTTTCTGGCTGCAGGTAAGACGGCTGCCGACGCCCCCCGGAGGTCGCGGGCGAAGGGGGCGCTGTGCTGGGTGCACGGGGAGGAAGGTCGCTACAGCTCCCCCGGCGCGGGCCACTTGGTGGGGCCCGTGCGCCCTGGCGGCCGAGCGGGCGTGGGCATAGGTGCGAGGTGGCCCCCAGGGTCGGGGATAAGGGTCTGATGCGGCCTCGCTCCTCGCCTTGCAGTGCTGTCCTCTCTGGTGACTGGTGACAGCTTGGAACGGCTTCGGAGGGGGTTGGCAGCTGCAACCAGCAACCCAGACCCTCCCACTGGAGCTACGGATCAGCTGCTGTCTACAGGAGGTGCCCGAGGCCGGGAAATACTGGACTTGGAAAACACAGATCTGTACAGAGGTAGGTGTGAAGGCCGCTGTGCGACTCGGCTGGGCAGTTGAACAATGAGCTCACCTGAGGTTCCTGCTGTTTGATTAGCCTTGTGAAGTGGGGGTGAGGTGGGGATGGGATGTGGAGGACATTCATGAAGCACCCCAAGAAAAAGCTGTCCAGCCTGTCAGGAGGACTGGAGGATGTCCTGGAATACACATCTCTGTCTGCCTTGTCCTTGTCCTGCTGGGTGGCTGTCCTGCTTTGGAGCAAATTGATGCTGGAAAGTTATCCTCCCAGCCTCTGAGGGAAGGTGCTTGTGGGGAAAAGGAATGACTGAGATGCTTTCCCCAGAGTTCCTATGTGACATGGTTGTGCGTCCCAGCTCCCATGGCCGCTAACCATTATGTATAAACTAGAGGTAACAGACCTGGACATTCCTGGGAGTGTAGGGACCATGTGTAGTGTCGGTCCTCCCATATGAGGAGGCCCTCCCTCCAGGCCAGAGTCACAGAAGGCAATGAGGAAGCTCTTGGTCTCCATAGGTGAGGCCAGCACCTCTGGGAGAGGTGATAAGCACTAGGTCCCTGGAGAGCTGTTAAAATACTAGATATCTGTGACTACCCCAACGCCCCGAGACTTCCCAACCACCTTGAGTCCCTAAGGGAAGGGCCACGTGGGGCTCTTCCACCTAGCCTATGTGGCTGTGGCTGGGCACAAACCCAGGGCAGAGTCCAGAGCCTGCTAGCTTCCGGGGCCAGCCACCTGCAGTGATTCTCTGAGGGTGGAGCAGGCACCAAGGGCCAGGAGCCCCGGAATGACCATATTTGGTTGGAAAGCATCTCACCTGTTCTAGCCCTAGTGTCCTAGGCCGTCTCACTCCCTCTTCACATATAGAGCTTTCTCTGAGTGCTGTTTTCGCTTTGTATAAACCAAGAGCATGCACTCCGAAGCCCTGGGCTCTCACCCTCACTGTGGCCCTCTGGGGGTCCCCCAGGTCCTGGATTCTCTTGGCCCTCTGCTCCTAGGCTGGGCGGGGCTGGGGTATGACTCATCCCCCACCCCCATGGCTGCTCCTCATACCTCTTCAGACCTGACTCACTGCTCCCTCTCCCCAGCAGGCAGGCAGAAGCCTGGCTGGCACCCGGCCACTCTCCCTCCCAATTCTGATTGGTTGTCCGCCCTGGTCACTGCGTTCTTCTGACCACCTGCCTCACCTGAGCCCTGAAGGGATCCAGGAATGGATTCAAACAACCTTAGGCCTACCTATGGGGCTGTAACACCCACTCCTTCTCTTGCCTTCACTGGGGAAAGGAACAATTTTTCCAGATCCGAAGAGCCAGTCTAAAATAAGTAGCTACTCCCGTTCCTCAAATGCCTAAGGTGTTCTAGGCATTTGGCGTGATAGCCAGGTTGACTTAACCCTGGTTGTAAGCTTCTGCAGCATTTGACCAGGAACCCCAAGTTACAGTGAAGTTAAGTGATGGGGGCCCAAGGTTATGTGGCTAAAACCAGAGCACATGTCTGCTGACTTCAGGGCCCATTCATTCCTGGCTCTCCATCTGGGATGCTCTAGACTGCTGGGAAGAAGGAGATAGGAGTGTGTGAGGCAACCTGCTGTGCTGGGGAATAACACTGGACTGGGAGTCCAAAGACCACAGTGCCAGCTGCAGCCCTGTAAGTCACACCACCTTTGGGAACCTCAAGATTTGCATCTGATATTCTTGGGAGTCTCTCCTAGCTTGTGGGTGTCAGGGCTCCAGTCTAACGTATCCTCCCCTTCATCTTCTAGACACATGGCTGTAGCTGTGGATTTGGGCACCTCTTTCCTGCTAGGCGACAGGGAAATGGAGTGTTTGGGGGTGAGGCTGGTGCCATATCCCTGGGATAATGGGTGTAGTCCACGGTCAGTCCCAGCTGGGTGTCTGGGTGAGGTTGTTTTTTTATCCTAGTCTCACTGAAGCCTGGAAAATGTTGGGGAGAAGGGCAAGACTGTGGAGGGGGGAGTGTGTACAGTCATTGCTGTTCTCATTCATTTTAGTTCCTTCCTTTTCATCTCTTGACCCCCTTATACACATTGTATCCCCCTCCCCAAATTTGGGAACAGGACATTTGGGGGTAGATGTAAGTGGATCTTTGAGAACTCAGGTGAGCTGTGAAGGGCATAAAGCAGGGTTAACTCTGCTTATAACAAAGGCCCTGTCCAGGGTGACCTGCTTGCTGTTCCCAAGCCAGACTGTGCCCTGGACTTATGGTACTCATGGTATCGTAGGTCTGACAGAACCCCCCTTAGGACATGTGGCTGGAAAGACATGGACACTTTTTCTTTTGGGAGTCTTCTCACCCCAGAACCTCCAAGTATCTTCCCCAGATATGTTTCACATTTGTGACTCTGCCTGCAATTGGGTCACCAAGTGCAGCATAGGGAATAGTGGGTGTGGATAAGGCTGGTGGCATTAACTGGTGAGCTGTCATCAACCCACATCACCCAAATCAGGTTCTTCAGCGGGGTTTGTGGAGTGCTTCTCAGGGACCCACTGTGGTCTCTGCATCCCTCCAAGGTTCCCTGTGTCTGGAGGTTCATTCCAGTCTGTCCTTCAGCCCCTGGGAGGCACCAAGCAAGAGGGAGTCTCCCCAGCCTCTGCCAGCAGAGGGTTCCCAGGGGGCACACTGCTTCCAGGCATCATGCTGCCCTCATATTTTTCCCACTGGAAAAGTCAAAGGCTCACTGAGCTGCCTCTTTCCTGCAGCTGCGTTCTCCTCCCAGCCACAAGCTCTGGCCACACCAAGCAAGGAGGAGCGTGGGAAGAAAAAGAAGAAAGGCAAGGGGTTAGGAAAGAAGAGAGACCCGTGTCTGAAGAAATACAAAGACTTCTGCATCCACGGGGAATGCAAGTACCTGAAGGAGCTCCGAGCACCCTCCTGCATGTGAGTGTTCCCTGCCCTAGGCTGGCTCTCCTCGGCACCCTCACTCTCAGCCACGTGGCTGGCTGTTCCTTATTGTCACTATTCCTTGAACTCATCACCATCTCACCCGGTTTCTTCATAACCTCTGAGCGGAAGTCGGGAGGAGGGAAAATATTTTTAGTCAGCGGAAGGGCCCCCTCCCCACCACCAAAGAGGATGCAATTTCCTGTGGTGTGGGTTTGTGACGCTGTCTTTAATCCTTGGGGATGTTTCCTGCTTGCCCAGAAATGAATGTAACTCAGTGTGGCTAGGAGAGCTGGCACCTGGAGGCAGGTCCTTTGGGGAGAAGCCAGTGGGAAGCAAAGATAGAGTGGACACTGCCGTGCAACACAGCTCCTGCAGGCAGGGATGGGGTATGCTGGGACACGGGCTGTGCAAGTGTTTATGCAATCTGGGGTGTGTGTGTATGTGTGGGCACACACATGGGAGTGGGCAGACGTGGAGGAGTTCTGCAGCATGGCATGACTAGGCAGAAAGGAACTATCCTGGGACCAGTTGAAGTCCCAGCATCATGGAGGGTGTTGGCCTTTGGCCAAGAGGGTGGGAGAACACTTCCTGTGTGCAGCCTTTGTAGGAAGTGGACTCGAACGCAGCAGGCCTCTGTCCTTGGTCAGCAGCAGCACTCCTTCCTTGGGTCAGGCGCGTGGGCAGACCGGGGCCATGGGTCCCTTAGCCTCCCTTCTAGAGGCTGTGCCCAGCCAATGGCTGCTGCCTTGGCAACCCCTCGGGGTGACAGCACGGCTGTGCTCTTGGGCAGACATAATGTCCCCTCTGTGCCCAAGGCCAACACCCCACGTCAGGCCACAAGCATCCATCCTCCTCCCTGGCTGGGGGCAGGCTCTAGGGGCCTTGTGACCTAGGAGCCCCTGGCCAGGACCAGGAAGCTGTTGTACACACACATGCTATCTCCCAACCTATCCAAACAGCTGATGGCCTGGTGCAATGCTGGTACAGATCCCCATCCCCTATTTTGTTTTTTATTTTTCCAGCTCCCTGGTCCCTGTCTGATGACATGTAGCACAGCTGCCCTGAATTTGCAGTTGGCAGGCAGACCTACCCCTTCCTGCCACATCCAGTCCATATGTGGGTCCTTTCTTTATCACATCTTCACCAAGAGCTTGGTATTGGAGAGGTTTTAAAAATGACATGGAGAGTTCCCCTGCGTTCATCTTCCCAAAGTCTTAGGACAAGGCAGGCAATGTTGTCTTAAATTTGTAACATGGCATCATTAGCACAGGGTGGAGAACGTGACTGGGAGTCTGCTAGTCAAGATGAATGGAGGCCAGGGGCCCGTCTAGGCTGAGTTGGGTCAGGGCATTCTGCTTGGGTGGAAATGGGGCTGCCCTGAGCTGTTGAGAAGCCTTGTGAGGCTGTCATGCTGCCCAGCTGGACTCAGCTGACCAGTTGTGCTCAGAGAAGATGACAAGCATGTCCAGGGAAACCTTTCTGGTAACACTAGTGACAATGATTTCAAAGAGTACAATGATTTCATCTCTGCTTTCTCCCAAAGCTTTCCTGTTTACCCTAACTTTGCCTGGAACCCAACAGGTGTGTGGAGCCCCTGCTTGGTGCCAGATGCAGTTCTAGGTAGTAGGGAAGAGAACTGTTTCTTGGGATTTTGGGGGTAGGGAAGACTTGCTTTCTCTGCTTGAAAAATGGGAAAACTGGAGCCAGGAAGGAGGAAGCCATTTGCCCGAGGTCAGTTACTAAATAACATGGATACAAATGGGACAGGATTGCTGGTGCCCAACTCCCAAAGCAGGATGCTTTTTGTAGCCGCTAGTTGCACTGAATATGACTTTCATGCTTCTTCCTATCCCTGTCCCTACAGAGCAGAATTTGAGCAGAACTGTGTGGAAGGCAACTGTTGCTGTCCTGCAGGGCTCTTAGGGCTTGTACTAGCCTGACAGCATAGTTGTTGGACTGTAACACTTAATGCTAGCTTCCCAGGAGGTGGATTTTGTATGTGCTCCGTCTGCCCCCTGTGATGGACAGCAACAAGAAGGACCCAGAGCTACTGGTCTGGGGGCAGTGTGGCATCCATGCACTCATATCCGGGCCTCTTTGCAGCTCCTCTTTGCCTCCAGGCCCAGGAACCATCAGGCAGGGTGCACCCAGGCTTCTGCGGTGAGCCTGAGGCTAGTTGGCTCTCTACACCAGCTCTCGGCAGGCACCACCAACAGGAAAACCCTTTTGTGTCACCAGCCAAAAGTTGCCCTCAAAAAAATAGCCTCCCAGAGGCTGCTGACCCAGAAATTGGCTACTGAGCTTCCTGTGGCCGAAGGGAACCTGGGGACAGCAGGGCTGAGGCGGATTCAGAACCTAGAGTTCCATAAGTATCCCACTGCTCACAGGCCACAAGGGAATGGCAAGGCCCCTTTCCCTTTGGCTCCACTGCCAATGGGGCCCTGTTTCTCATGATGCAGGCAGTTCGATGACATCCAAACTCTTGTACTTGGACCTGGCCCTGTATTAATGCTGTCATGTACCTTCACTTGCTTGATCCTTATCAGTCCTCTAGCAAGGTAGACATTTATGCTCTGAGTTTTGCATGTGGAAACCCAAGTTTAGACAGGTAATGGGTACCAGTCCAAGATCAGCTGGCTGGAAATCAGAGCAGAACCAGTCTGGAATCGGGTTTTATGAGTCCCCTCCTTTTCCCAGGGTTGGGGGAGGGAGCAGAAGTCACTGGAATCAATTGGATCCTGGGCTTCTGTTGTAATACAAGTCCTGAAATGGGCCACGTGCAGTAGGAATGTGTTCTACTTTGATGGGAAGCTGGCTGTGGGTGAGGGCACACATGATCCCAGGAGGCTTGGAATGTCCCCCTCCCTCTCCTGTCTCCCCACCACCTTACCCCACCTTGGGGGAGAAGTCAGTGAAGGGAGGGGGAGGGGTAATATTAGGATGTTTACATTATTATCCTCTTGACTCAGTGTGGGGTGGACGGATTATGTAACTGAATTGTGGGCCTGTGAGGCCAAGCTTTATTTCTATCATCTGAGTAACTACCTGTGGGGCTAGGGTAAGGGAAAACAGACTCTGGACTTGAGCTTCTCCCACCCCACCCTGGGGCTGCAGTCCCAAAGTCACCACCAGCTCTGTAACTCTGGGCAAGTCAGTGAACAACGTTAAGCCTCAGTCTCTGCTTTAAAATGGGGATGGTAAATGGGGATGGTAACTTGGACTAAACAAGAGACGGTTTTAAGATTAAGCAAATTTATCCTTGGAAAGCAGTTCATGTGGGGTTCTTGGCTCCTGGGAAGCCTTTGGTGCTTGCTATTTTATTATGACTTATTACTCAGATTGTGACTAAATACTAAGAATGCTCAAGTCAGAGAGCAGGCTCAGAACAGATGCCCTCTCTGATTTCCTCAGAGCTCCCTATAGGGTACAGAAGGGGAGGAATCATGAATGCAGAATCTGCCGAGACGGGTTCCCAGTCTTGGCCCTGCCACTGCCTTACAGTGAAACTTCTGGTAAATGATTTAACTTTTGTAAACCTTCGTCTGAGCCTTGCAATCTGTGAAACTCGGCAGTACCTGCCTGCCAGACTGTTGGGAGGCGCAGCTGACCTAGTCCATGAGGGCAATGCCTGTTAACTCTCAGCTAAGTTTCGTACAAGTGACTGACCACAAGCATTCCTGCTTCCCCTGCAGCCAGGCAGGGAGAGGGTCTGTTTTTTGTCCGCCTGAGCTGATTGGACACAAGTATGGAAAGGCTGGACGAGGACCTGTGCCCCTGGGAAGGCTGGGCCTGCTCCTTGGAGATTCCCTGGGACACAGCCTCCTTCCCAGAGAAGGCACAGCTTAGAATCAGATCTCAGCATTTTCTTTAGTGACTAGTGGCTTCAAGTCCGCAGGCAGCCAGTAGTGCCCCACTTCCTGCACCTCTCAGCTGGCTGCTGTGGATTTGTGGGATGCAAGCAGGCAGCCCACAATGCATGTGCGCGTTTTTGCTTTGCTGTCTGACCTTCAGACCAAGACCCCTTTCTGTACAATGGGGCTCTTACCTGCATCAGGGAGTCTGGGGTGTTCAGATAAGGAAGGGTTACGAATGTGCCTGTTTGACTGGAAGCACTTCCGAGTCGTCCAGGGAGCTTCCAGGAAGTGCTTTGTGTTGGAGGAGGCAGTTGGCTGTATGATTTATTTCTTGAGTGGAAAGAGCCAAGGGATTGTTTCTGACATTCTTCCAACCCTCCGGCAGGGAAGCTGGGCAGGAAGATGTTATCTGGGATTGTTTGCTTTGTCCGGTGCCAAAGGAGGCACATGGGGAGTCCAGAGGCAAAGGCCAAAGTAAAGCCCCCACATTGAATGCTGCAGCACCCCTCCCAACCCTGGGTTGAATGAAGGAAACTTGAGGAAAAAAAAAAAAAGACTCCTGGCAAAGGGATGGGGCCTATTAATAGGCTGGGCAGTGGTGGGGCAGGACTGGATGCTAGACACTTTAATGGGCAAGGCTGGGTTTATTTCTGGTCAGTGCTGAGAGGGGCCTCTGCACAGGGAATGGCCCCGAATCCCCTCCACTGTGCCCGCGGCTCTTATGCACATGTCCTCTACAGTCATTTAAACACAGCACCCTGGTACACATGCAATATATCAGCCACATGTGGATCCCATCTAGTGGAGACCTTCACATCCTCCCTCACTTTTTCCCTGCCTGGAGCAGGACTCACAGGCCGGAGAGAAGCAGAGGGGACGGAGATGGGGGAGGAGGACCATACAGCCTTTCAGAGGGGCTTCCAGTATCCTCAAGGGGGTGGGGGTCATGCTCAGACAGCAACAGGTCCAAGGGGGAGAAGAGTGAGCTTTGGCTTTTGTGGGTGGGGCCATTTCTAACCTTGCCTCCTCCTCCATTTCGTCTTGATGTAGCTGCCACCCAGGTTACCACGGAGAGAGGTGCCACGGGTTGAGCCTCCCGGTGGAAAATCGCCTGTACACCTATGACCATACAACCATCCTGGCCGTGGTGGCTGTGGTGCTCTCATCTGTCTGTCTGCTTGTCATCGTGGGGCTGCTCATGTTCAGGTGAGTGTTGGGGATGCAGCAGGCCATTTCTGCATGCCACTCCCATTCCCTCTCCTTTCTCAGATGGTCTTCAACCCGACCCCTCCCTACATCTCGGACTAATTCCTGGGTGCAAGTTCTTCTCTGGAATTCGGAGTTCTTTGGCATGCTGAGATGCTGAGGGTCCAGAGTCCAGGGTGAAACTCGCTGGGCCACAGGTGGCTGTGCTTCTCCAAAAGGCCTTAGTTTCTTCCTTCCTCCATGGCCCAGCCAGTCACTCATGAAGTCATCACTTCATACATTGCTTTGTCCTGGCTCTGTTCTTAGGAAGTACTAGTTTGTCTATGAGTGTTGGCAGTCAGATCATGAAGGATGCTCCTGGTCTGTCTTTCCCATTCGGATACAGCAGGTATATTACAGGTGGGAGCAGATCCCTCAAGGACCCTCTGTCTGTTTCCAGGCAGGGCAGTTTGTCTCTGGGGAGGCCCTGCCACAAGTTACCTGGAGGGAGGAGCGTAATCTTTGAGTGATGGCCAGCTCTGCAGAAGCTAGTAGTGAGGATCAGATAAGGTGAAAGCTCTCTCTCACCTGCAGCGCTCAGGACAGGAAGGCATTTGACCCCTGACCCTGCTGGGCTGCTTTATCCTCAGGGATTTGCCAGGCAGTGGAGGGACCATCTGTAACATCCACTCCTTTGAGCAGTAGGTGTGCAGGCAGATTTCATTCATGAAATGCCTCTTCTTCAGGTACCATAGGAGAGGAGGTTACGACGTGGAAAATGAGGAGAAGGTGAAGTTGGGCATGACGAATTCCCACTGAAAGAAACCTGTGTTCAAGGTAATGACCTGTCCTTGACTCCTGGAACTCTCCCTACCTTTCCTGGATTTATTCTACTGAGTGCTGAATTCTTCTTCTGCCTTAGGAGTTGGGTTGGGGGACAGATTGCTGTGGGGCCAGGGTCCCATGGCAGTGTTGTTCCCGAAAGACTCATGTGGGGTCTGGATTTGAAATAGTAGTTAAAATGCTGCTTGGGATGCCTGTATCACTTATTGGAGTGCCTGGGTTCAAGTCCCATCTGAATTGCTGATTCCAGTTTCCTGCTAATGCACACTCTGAGACACCAGCTGATCATGGCTGGGATAGTCATTTAAAAAAAAAAAAAAGATTTATTTATTTATTTGAAAGAGTTATACAAAGAGAAGAAGAAACAGAGATCTTCCATCCATTGGTTCACTCCCCAAATAGCCACAAGAACTGGCGCTGAGCTGAGTCAAAAACAGAAATATGGAGCTTCTTCCAGATCCCCCACCTGGGTGCAGTATCTCCAAGCACTTAGGCCATCTTCTGCTACTCTTCCATGTGCATTATCAAGCAGCTGTTTCTAAAGTGGAACAGCCAAGTCTTGAACCAGCACATATATGGGATGCTCTGTCACAGGTGTAGCTTTACCCACTGCACCACAACACCAGGCCCATAACAAGGATAGTTGAGTCCTTACTAGCCCTTTAGGAGATCTAGATGAAAATCCCAGCTTTCTCTTGTCCCAGCCTGGACCATTTTGCACATTCAGAGGGCAAACTAGCAGCATAGAGCTCTGTCTGCTGTCTGTTGCTCCTGCAAGTAAATAAATGAACGAATATTTTTAGGAAAGATTGTTGTTGCTTCTCCACTTATGACAAAAGTGGCTAAAGAGTTACCCAAGAAAGACGCCTGAGAGTGAAGCTTCTACACTTCTCATGCGCTCTCCCACTGCTTCCCAGATGCTCTTTCCACTTACTAAGTCTGGCCCTGGGAGACTAAAGGTCTCTTTAGACCACACCCAGCTTTAATGGCCTGCCTTCCTCTGGTGCTGTAGGAATTGGCGGGGATGCCTACCTCTGAGAAGACCCAAGGCCGTCGCAGACTCCACAGAGGGAAAGGACTTCACGTCTAGCTGGGAAGACTCCTTTGTCCCCATTTACTATCTCAATTGGGCCTCCCATCATCGCTTTGCCAAAATGCCAGAGCCGTCACGTGCCAGACTGAACGTATCCAATGGGATCTGCATCAGAAGAGAGTGAAAGCAAGGGACCTCCATGCCTTCCTGATTCCACTAACCCCCACGTCCTCCACGACTTCGGACACGTTGGTTCTGGATTCAAATGCCAGTAAAATTCATATGCCCCAGGATCTTTGGATGAAAAAAAAAAAAGAAACAGATAAATAACTAAATTGTAAAAAAAGGAAGGAGAAGAGAAAGAAGGAAAGATTTGTGTACTGGAAGAAAAGCAGCAGAAAAGCCATGTACTCAAGTAGCCACTAAGGGATTGGCCATTTGGAACCTCTAGTGCTGGCTTTGATGAGCTAACTGTGAAAACCACAAGCCCAAGAACTTTTGAATTTTGGGACTTCTACCCAGATGGAAAAAATAACAACTATTTTTGTTTGTTTGTTTTGTTTGTTTGTAAAATGCCTCTTAAATTATATATTTATTTTATTCTATGTATGTTAATTTATTTAGTTTTTAACAATCTAACAATAATATTTCAAGTGCCTAGACTGTTACTTTGGCAGATGTCCTGGCGCTCCACCTTGCAACCCCACCGTCAGCTCAGCGCCATCACCTGAGATGGTTCTGTTACCCCCATCTGTTGGAACTTGTTGTCTGTCTACATTTCTGAACATCATCTTCTGGGGTCAGAGAGTATAGGAGGGGTTGTGCCTGGTCAGGATGTAGGGGTGAACTTGGTCAGAGCCACTCTGTGAGTTGGACTGCAGTCTTGACTAGGCGATTTTGTCTACTGTTTGTGTTTTGAAAGCCCAAGGTGCTGATGTCAATGTGTAACAGATATCGGTGTTTGCCCCATGTCCTCTCCCCAACCCAGTTTCAGTCTCCCATGCCTTCAGCTTCCCCTCACCCCTGCCCCCCTGCAATCTCTCCTCTCCGGCAGTGTGGGAACTCATACCTCCCCTAACCGCCGCACCCCACCCCACAAGCTCCCATCCTGTGTCAAGACATTTCTCCCAGCTTCTGCCATTCTTCTGGTGCTACTCCACACAGGGGTCAATGCAGCAGAGGATTGTCTGGAGAAGGTGGTAGCAAAGGAAAAGGCGAGAAGGAACAGGGAATGTTGTAGTCAACTGTTACTGATTGGTTACTGGCTCACTGTGGCCAGTGGTGCAGAGAAGGTTGGAGGTGGGGAAGGCTCTTGTGTAACCCCACCTTTCTCACTGAACTACTATAAAGGTTTGCTGTAATGGTCTCTTCTGGAAGTTTCTGGTGCCATTTCTGAACTGTTACAACTTGTATTTCCAAACATGGTTCGTATTTATATTTGCAATCCAAATAAAGATAACCCTTACTCCATAGCCTCTATCTGTTTTAATGGGGAACTGGCTTAACATGGGTTATTTTCAAAGTCGTGCTTTAGTGTTAGCCTCTAAACTGGGCCTACTATGTATATTGTCTAAGCATTTTCTTTTCTTTTTTTTTTTTTAAAGATTTAGTTATTTTATTGGAAAGGCAGATGTACAGAGAGGAAGATCTTTCATCTAATGATTCATTCCCCAAGTGGCCACAATGGCCGGTGCTGCGCCAACCTGAAACCAGGAACTAGGAACTTCTTTCCAGGTCTCCCACGTGGTTGCAGAGTCCCAAGGGCTTTGGGCCATCCTTGACTGCTTTTCCAGACTACAAGCAGGGAGCTGGATGGGATGTGGAGCTGCCAGGATTAGAACTGGCACCTATATGGGATCCCGGCGCATTCAAGGCGAGGACCTTAACCATTACGCTATTGTGCTGGGCCCCTGTCTAAGCATTTTCAACAGTTCTATAATGGAGGGACTCTTACTGCCCCATTTCTCTGGAAGTGGAAACTGAGACTAATTATTTAACTTGCCTGAAGACACTTAGTGACAGGACTGGGACTAGTTGTCCGAGTCTAATACTTTTGTCTCAATACTTATACCATACCTCCTGTGAGATGAGAAATAGACTTTGCTCAGAAAGTCGGGCTGGCTACAATCCACCCATTTAGTTGGCAAGACCTGGACTCTGGTCAAGTACCATCCATGCAAGCCTGAAGGCTTTGCTCCTGGCAAAAAGGAGACCTCTTACTCTTGCTCTATAGCCCATTCACCAGAAAAAAAAAAAAATATATATATATATATATATTTAAAATGTATTTATTTTATTTGAAAGGCAGAGACAAAGTCCTTCCACCTGCTCCACCAGCAAATTTTGTCAGCCCCAGGCCCACCTTTAGAATACATGTGGTATGCAACTTCTGCTCACTGCCACTGCTATCACCCAGTGCAACTTGCCATCCTCCCCTGCCAAGACTACTACCACGGCCTCCATTCTCTAGTTCCAGCTTGTTTTTATAGGGCCTGTTGCCAACATCATAGCCAGAATGATTGTTTTAAGATGTAATTTGGCTCTCGTCTACCCTGCAGACCTCCCCGATGATCCTGACATACAATAGCACAATCCTCCTACCCCATTGTTATTCCCTTTACATTGCTTTATATTTCTCCATCTCAAGCAGCTCTTACACATTCATGTCAGTTGTCCATTTCTCCCATTAGCAACATGAAGGTAGTAGTGGGTCCATTACTCCAAGACCAGAATCCGAGATAATACAAATGAGTTATGGGAATTCAGTATTTATTTGAATGAATGAACATCAGCAACAAAATCCAGTCTAGACCACTAAGTGAACAGACTGCAATCTGATGCTGCCCCGAAAGCATGGTTGGGTTTAGACACCAGCCTCCCTTGAGGAGAGTGGATGGGGATGACAGCATGACAGTGGAATTTGGGCCATATCATGTAACATGGTACCCTGAGTGGGTTGGAGGCAGAGAAGGCCATTAGAATGCCATTCAACAAGTGTCATCGGAGTTCGCCCCCTGCCTGTTCTCTCAGGTACCAACTGAAGAGTTGGTACCATCTGAAGTTCTTCCAGGAGCCCACACAGAGATCTTGGATGTACTGTGAATATCACTTTAACAGCAATTACTTCCGAAGCTATCCATATGCACACGCAACATATGGTTCCAATCCAAGGGGCACATGCAAGAGAAGAGAATACAAATGTTCCCTGAAATATGTACAAGAGTGAATTGAGCTTTCATGAACAATGACTGCAATCTGGAAATCACCCCAATACTCATCAGTGTATGATGATGAAAGGAACAAATAAGCAGTGGAGTACCTGCAGAGCGAAACATCAAATAGTGATAGGGATGAGTCTCCCAATGTGTGTGAACAAAGCCAGACACACAAGTATGCTCTGGGTGACTCCATGTATTTAACATTTACCAACATACAGAAAGGATGTCAGAAATAACTGCCCTCATGAACTCCTTTGATCTCGCCTAGGGACTCCCTTTCCTGCTTCCAGGCTCCAAGCTCAAACCTCTACCCGGGCTGAGCTTTTCCGCTCAGACTTTGTTTCTCCCATGGAGGCTTCCTGCAGGCTCAGGGCTTCCTGCTTGGCAGCTGCCCCTCCTTGTCCCCCATGTTGCTGACCAGGGAGCTGCCCTCTGTGGTGGAACAGCCTCCTTAGTCTTCTTGTGTGGAATGGTTGGGAATGGTTGGGAGCCTGTGAACCTGCAGTCGCTTCCCAACCTCACACGGAATGCAGCCCCTGGAGCCCTGAAGAATGCTCTTGCATGTGGGGTGGTGCAGGCTTCCCTTGCAGCCCCCTTTGACACATTTCCTTTGACAATATTCCCATTGAGCTCACTGGGAGACACGGGACCACACACTTCCCGGCTCTCACCCCAACCTAGAGAGGAGGTACAGAGATATTAAAGGGTTTAGGGGCAGCTGAACTGCCCAGCTGCTAAGCCAGCCTTCTGAAACAATCATGTGTCAGACTTTTCTTATAAGGTCTGAAGCCATTCACAAAGCAATTATATGAAAAAAAAAATTGAGAGAAGAATTCCATAGAGCTCAACTACTCTCCCTGGCCCCTCCCCAGATGAGATTCACAAAAAGTGGCCCAAGGTGCTTTATGGGAGGGGCAATGGAGGCAGCAATCCTGTAGGCTGTTCCCAAGTTGGGTCTATGTCCAGGTGCCACTGTTTATTAGGGTAGTGCTTGCACTCATGGACCATACCCTCTCTGGACCTATCTAAAAAAGTGGAGATCCTAAAAATGCTTACCTTGAAATGTTGCAGAAATTAAACATGTGAGCAAAGTGTCTCTCCAAGCCACGCATGAGCTAGCTGCTCAGTAAATGCTGGTTATCTCCCAGGAACTAATTAGCAGCACAGCTAGGATTGAAGCCCAGGCATGTGCTATTGAATTCGTAATCCTTTCCCTAGCAACAAACTTGGCTTTTCAACTGCCGCTGCATGCTTTAATGTCAGCTTCACTTTTGAGGGATCCCTGAAGGATCTCAGCAAGGGGCTGTGGGCTTACCAGGCCAAGGAGCAGCAACTCTGTCGAAATAGATTGCTTCCACTCAACCAGCCTGAAATTCTTCTCTTTGTCAACAATGCCTGAAATTCAAGCTTCCTGTTGGAGAATGCTGATGCTCCTGGGAATAGCTGCGCCTTGAGAGGCTGACATTCCTTGGTAGTGTAATTCATTTTCACGTCATTCACTTAGCAAATATTTGTGGAGACCTCCCTATCACCTTCCAGATGAGAGCCAGGCTCTGACTGGGTGGGGTATTTGGATGCAGTGAGGGTGCAGGGAAAGGAAAAATGATCCTGAATCAAGGACATTCATTTTTTAAAAAAAGCACTTAAAATGGACCCAGAGATATTTTTGTCACTGGAGAATCAGTCCCTTGTCAGTGGACAATCCTGATACACAGACCAACCATGTGAGCTTGAAGAAAGAAATAGGCTTTAATCAGGGGTGGCCATATGGGCACCAGTTTGTGTCCTGGCTGCTATACTTCCCAACCAGCTCCCTGCCTGTGGCCTGGGAAAGCAGTTGAGGATGGCCCAAAGGCTTGGGACTCTGCACCTGCGTGGGAGAGCCAGAAGAAGCTCCTGGCTTCAGATTGGCTCAGCTCTGGCTGTTATGACCATTTGGGGAGTGAACCAGCAGAAGGAAGATCTTTCTGTTTCTGCTTCTCTCTGTAAATTTGCCTTTCCAACAAAAATAAATAAATCTTTAAAAAAAAAAAAAGAAAAGAAAAGGAAGGGAAAGAAGAAATGGAAGAAATGGGTCATATCCTGAGGAAGAAGTAACACTTTGCTCTACCTGTCCTCTCCCCAGCCCTCGCTCCCCAACCAGCACATCACAGGGAAGTGCTGAAGAGTTGCTGAGAACAGTTCATTACCCCAGGTGCCTCAATAGAGATAATTTCTGAAGATGTAACATAACACCTGAATTGAGACAACTGAGGATGAGGCACAACAAAGTGTGAGGTCCAGAGAGGACACAAGCGCCCTCTCAGGAAGGGCTGTATCCTGCTGCAGCGTAGGCATCTGAGATCCAAGAGGTAAGGCCAGGGCCAGCTCCCAGAGAGTCTTGCTGGCGTGGGAGTCTGTGGGGACTTCTGAGCAGCAGAATGGCTGGTTTGCTTTAGATAAGAGACCCTGCTGTGCAGAGAGGGGATCCTAAGCAGCACAGCGAAACAAGAAGAGCAGTGAAGGAGTCAGGTAGGTGAGAGGTGGCAGTGCTTTGGACGAGGGTGGCTGGGGCCTAGATGGTGAGGAATGCTCACATTCCCACCATGCTTGAGAGATGTGCTGACGGAGTGAATGTGGCTGCTGTGGGAGAGCAAGGAGCATCAAGGATGGCTCCCTGAATTTTAGCCTGAGCCATGATGTAGACCAGGGCCCTGGTCATCAAAACATAAAGGAGTGGGGCAAGGGTGTGGGGAGCATGTTTACAAGAGCTATGATGCCAAATACACAGTATGTGTCGAGGAGGAGAGGGAGGTGGTGGTTAATCTCTATGGCTACAGAGGGGCCAGGGACAGGAAGTGGCACTCACTGTACAGAAGAGGCAAGGGAGGTCCATGTTCCCCATAAGTCAGGAAAGGATAAGGACCTGGTCCTGGTGCAGGGTTCCTCAGCTCTATAATGTGCTTCTTTGATAAGATCTTAGTCAACCTTCACACATCGTGCAGGAGAGGGAGTGTCTTGATGTTCCAGGACTCACAGGCTTAACCAAGGAAAGCAATTTTCCACCAGGCTGCTGTGCCCAGGACAGTTCCAGTTGCTCAGGGTCCAAGAAGGCCCAGCGTGGCCACTGTCTCCTGGCATTAGGCTCTGTGCTTTCCTCCTAGCTGTACAGCGGCAGCCAGGCCAGGCCAGGCCTCCAGTAAGCCAGGTGCCAGGCAAAGCAGCCCTGAGGCCAAACTCAAGGTGGAGTGCAGGTGGAATCTCTCGCATTGCCCCTTCTCCAGGCTGGTTTCTGGAAAGTTCAGTCACCAACCAATTAATATAATTTGGAGGTTGTTGTGGTTTGGATTTTCCTTTTTGAACTTCTTAAAATCTCAGATCATTGTTTTTTCCTTGATTGCTCCCTTGATTGGTGGATGAGAGAACAGAGAACTCTTAGCTCACTGCCACCCACACAGCAGCTAGGGAACCTTGCTTGCAGAGAAAACCCCTTCCTCCCTCTCTTCCCTCCCAGCGTCCTGGCGATTACTAACCAGTCGGGCATCTCAAGAAACGGGCTCCTTTCAGGGCCGCAGAGCTGTAGTTAGTGGAACATAATTTGTGTGGGAGGCTTCCCAAAGACAGATGCTGTGGGTGTAGGAACCAGATAGACGGAAGGAATTAAGTCACCCTTTTCCTCAACCCTTGCTTCCATGCCCAACCTAGAAGTCAAATCCCTGGGTTGCTTTCCCAACACTGAGGAACAAGTTTTCTTCCTACTGGACCCCATCTTTGGCCAATGGATGGGCTTCAAAAGGAGGTGTAGAAGAAGAAAGAAGCTAGTGTCTGGGTTCAGGACAGCTATGAAGCTCTCACACACCCATGCACTCAGCAACTTCAGAAGGCCTTCAAAAGAGTCATTTTCTCCTGCCCAGGATGTGCAACCCCAAGCTCTTGAGATTCCAGGCCCGAAAAGTGTGACCCAAGTTCAACACTGCAGGCACTGACATCCTTTTCCAGGTGTGTGCCGGGACACCTTCTGGAGAAAGTCAGTCACCTACTCTTGTTCCTGGCTGTGTTAGTTACTCCTCTGTTTTCCCACAGACCCAGTCTTTGGGACAATGCAGGGACAATTGGTCTGCCTCCCACAGCAGCTTCTGCTTTCCTCTGCCATAGCTTCAGTCACAACATGCATTGTCCTTGGCTGTTGACTCATCTTGTTTCTCCCACCATGAGCTGCCAGAGGTCTTGGGGTATGTCTTCTACAGTCCTATGTACAAGCATCTATAGCCCATAAGAAATGCTTACTACATTTTGATGCATGCATGCATGCGTGAGCAGGTGATTGAATCAATACATACATGCAAGAACAAATGAATGTGTGGAAACAGAATGGAAGAGTTCAGCCTCTGGATCAGACAGACCTGGCTTCAAATCTTTTTTTTTTCTTTTTAAAGATTTATTTATTTATTGGAACGTCAGATATACAGAGAGGAGGAGAGACAGAGAGGAAGATCTTCTGTCTGATGATTCACTCCCCAAGTGAGTGCAACGGCCAATGCTATGCCAATCCAAAGCCAGGATCCAGGAACTTCTTCCGGGTATCCCACACAGGTGCAAGGTCCCAAGGCTTTGGGCCATCCTCGACTGCTTTTCCAGGCCACACGCAGGGAGCTGGATGGGCAGTGGAGCTGCCGGGATTAGAGCCGGCGCCCATATGGGATCCTGGCGCTTTCAAGGCGAGGACTTTAGCTGCTAGGCCACGCCGCCAGGCCCATGGCTTCAAATCTTTATCACACCACTTGCTGGTTGTATACTTTTTGAAAAAACTATTTAACCACTCCCCCAGCCTCTGTGGTTTTTGTTTATTTTTTCATTAGGGTTTTTGTGAGGATTGTAGTGCAAGCAAATTATTCATTGCAGATCCTGCACAGAGCAGGTGTACTTAACACCTGGTTATTGTTACTTTTATTAACAAGCTTTGATTTCTAACTCCCTGCCAACTTTTACTCTCGTGGGTCTTGTCCTGCAACCCTTTGTCTCAGTCTGTGCCACAGCCTTGTCCTTGGTAGAATCAAGGCTTGGCCTGCAGGACTGCACCCAAGGGGTGTAAGTTGGGGTCGTGCTGTGGAAGTGGCTGTAGCTGCAGGCTTCAGTGAGAAGGGGAAACTGATAGGAGCCAATCAACTGAGAGCCAGGCAGATAGGCCAGCTGCCACCCCATTGTCTTCGCACTTCTGTGCTAACAGAGTCCTTTGGAAGACAGGAACAGTGCTGCCCTTAAGGTGCCCAGATGACAGCCACATCAGATATGTGACCTTTCCCTAGGAGGCCTGGTTTCCATGGTGAGCAGAGCCCGTGGTCAGTCTCAAGCCATGCTCTGTGACTCTCAGCCTGCCCTGGAATGTGATGGCAGTGGCCTCGGCAGCTGGGTGGGGACATCTGCCTAGAGGTTGCCTTTCCAACATCTTGGGGCTGGAGGAGAGGTTGAGATAGCCCCTGGGCTATCTGATGCCCACATTAGCCCTCTGATCTGTCCGATGAGGTCTGTATTTGGCCATGGTATTATTGCCTTCTCTCTCCTCCCAATCGTATATGTACCCCTAATGACTGCCAGACATACCAGCTGACTGCCAGACTGGGCAGAAGGAAAAGGGAGGAGGGAATCTTTCTGTGAGCCCCCACGTTGGGCAGAGGTTCTGACCGCCTCTGTCTCATCTTGGCAGCCTGGGCTAAGGGAAAAGGGCTTGCCTCGCTAGCCTTGGCAAATTCTGTGTGCAGCTGCTGTGACAGGAGCTGAATGCCCAGGGCCACTGCCAAAGCTTGCTCACTTCTTTCTTCTTTCCCTGAGCTATGCAACGGAGGCTGCCCAGGAATGCACCCAGCACCCACCTCCCTCTCCCGGGCCTGTGCTCGGACTCCCCACCCCCCACCCGCAACCAGCCGCAGGCTGGAGTCACACCAGAAAAATGCAGGGGAAGAAAGAAATCCCCCAATGTGTCATGACGTTACATTTCCGTCTGGTGCTTAGAAACAAGAAAAAGAGGAGAGGGCTGGGGAGGGAGTGTGGTGAGTATTAGCTGACCCAGGACCTGGCACACCTCATGGCCTTCCTGGGGCAGATCACCTGCTGCCTCAGGACTCCATTTCCTCTTGAAGTGGAAGCAAGTCACCCTGATTCAGTTCCAGAGAAACTCAGGATTAACTGTTTGTTAGCCTTCAAGAGCTCGGCTTTGCCTAGGAGATACCAAATTGCAACTTCAAACCAGCATCTCAGTCAGCTCAGTGCCCACGTGTAGGCTTTTGACAGGCTTCTTTTGAGTCCCATTTTGTTTTACAGGCTGAGAATAGCAGGTGCACAGGACTAGAGCCGGCTCCTTGAGAACTTGTGCTCTCACAGGCAAAAGTAGACAACTCAACATGAAGTGCACGTGAATAAGTCAGCTTTGCTGGGTGATTGGAGGTACTAGAAGAGAGGGAGGAGGCCACTGCTCAGAGGAAGTGAAATTTGAGCTGAGGCCTGAGAATGACAGAGCTGTGGGCCAAGTGTAGAAGGAGATTAGGAAGTGTGCTCCAGGCAGAGGAAACAGCCAAAGCAGAGAGGGAGAGTGACCAAAATGGGGAACAGAAATGAACTTGGTGTGCCTGTACTGCAGACAGATGGGTTAGGATCAGCAGAAAGAGGCTGCTGCCAAGGGAACTCTGGCCAGGTCATGAATGGCCTTCAAATGTTGTCAAGGAATGTACACTGGGTCCTCAGGGTGACAGGGAGCAACACAGGGAGTTAAGGGGTGGGTAGGCTGCGGGTGGCTGATCAGATCTATTTTGGGTTAGGTGACTCAGGATTGGAAGAGTGGCTAGAGCAATGGAGCAGAGAAAAAGTCCATGAATAAATGCAGAACATATTTGAGGGACAAGAAAAAAAGGGAAAATGAGCAGGAAGGACTGAATTGTATGTTTGCACATATGGGTGGAAAGTGGCTGTGCCACAGATACGTCCCCCTGGAGAAGGAACTTCTGCTGCAGGGGAGTACAGCAAGGCCACTTTTGAGCGCCTGAGATCTGAAGTGATGATCACTATGTCAATGCAGAATGTCCGGTGTACAGGTGTGAGTGCTGAGTCTGGAGTCCTGGGGATGGCTCTGGGCTAGCCAAATGGCCTTGGTGTACATATAGTGAAGAAATGAAGAGTTAAGATTATTCCAGGTGCTAGCAGAAAACACAAAACACACCACACTAATTTATGTATTACTTCAGTGAAGTGCAGAATGGGTGTCCCTAAGAATGGGAGGCTCTTTCTGTAAGCAGTGGTTCATGGAACAGGTCCTACCATGACAGGTCTCTGCCATCTCCAATACCGGGTATCCGAGTTCACTATAATGGGGAAGAAGCTTGGGGGTACGGGGGGGGGGGCGGGGGGAGGTACATTATGCAATTGCATCTAACCCCCAGAGAAATGGAACAATGTAAGCTCACTGGGTGGACCCTGGGAAGCAAAAAATGAATTTGTCCACCAGCCAGCTGAATCCTGGCACAAGAGGACTCAGGAGTGGATGAGAACACTTGGCGAGGCTGGGATTTATGCCCATTGGTTTGTCCCCATTTTCTGATGCATTTTCTGATGCCTGCATGCAGGGCAGCAGAAATGTCTTCCTTCCTTGCCTCCGTTCTCCTTTCTTCTGGGAAAGACAAGCCATGGTAGCCTCTACTGTACACTGAACACCTATTCAGGTAGGAAGTGATCACGCAGCACTAAGTCCTGTGGAGTCTGTCCCTGGCCACTTCTGTCTCTTCCCTGAGACCAGCTGTCACTCACCCTCACTTTACTTTCCTTCCCAACAATCATTTCCTGAGTGCCTGCTATGTGCTGGGTACAATAGCAGATACCGGAAGCTCAGCAGTGATTGGAGGGGAGGCTCCTCAATATGCTTGTTGTCTGGTCTCTGCCTAGGACATTAAGTGTCATCCATGACTTTGTGCCCTGTCCTGCTATCCTCCCTGGCACCTAGAACAGCACCTAATGCATGGCCAGGCGGTCTGGGAAGAATGGCCAAATAGGCAGGTGGTGGAGCAAAGGTCCTTGTGAGACCATGTCCCTGACAAGTACCCGAAGATGGGGAGAACATGGTGCTGGAAGGGGGTGGGGGGATGACACTGTGACCTAATCTGAAGAGCTTTGAGCTACAGGATAAGTAGGTGGCAGACAGACAGAAGAGCATATTCTAGCACCTGGCCTGGGAAGACTGCACATGGGGCCATGCCAGTTCAGGGGACTGTAGACTAGACAGAAGGGTAGGCATGGCTTGGGTACAGAGTACTCATGGGGCCTGTAAAGCTGCCATGCTCTGTGTGGAAACTGCACCCCTCAGTGGTGCCTGGGGCACATAGTCCTTGGAATTGAGGTCATTGTTCCAAATGCATGAATTTGACTTGCTGCACGATCCTTAGCTCATTGCAATGTTTCGGCAGGGAGCAGGGATACAAGGCCAGTCTACTGACTCTTCTGCCTGCTCAGAGACTTCTCCTTTTTAGTGAAACAGGCACTGGGACGCTGCTATTTGCTGACAGACTGGGGTGCAGGGAGAAGGCAGCGGGGAGGGCAGGAATGGGTAATGAATGACTGCGCATTTCCAGGAGTTGTGGTATCCCTGGGAGGTTGGCATTGTTGTCTGCATTTCTAGACCAGGCTGTGGAAAGCTCCAAGAGAAGCTGCAATAAGGCTAGGGTGCTGCACCTCTCTCTGGACAAGAGAGTCTGAAGCCATGTTAGTCTTCACTGGGAAAGGAACAACTCTGACCTACTCCATGGTCATAGAACAGAACTGAAAAGCAGCCAGTGGTCACTTGAGACCTGAGACAAACAGCCTGCGAGAAGGGGTCCAGCTGGGGCTCTAGGGTGCCTCGCCCAGCATTCCAGAAGCTCCAAACAGGGCCTCTTCTCCCCAGGAGTTCATAGCCTACTGGGGCAGCAGGAGTAGGGGAGTACACCACAGGTAAGAGGAGAGAAGTGTCAATGCAGTATGAAGAGTTGTTCTGACAGGAGCATAAACTGATCCTAGAAGGGAAATGGGGGAGGTCTTTAATTTAAAGTATTGTCCATTCAGGGCTGAGTAGGCTGTGTGAGATGTACAACAAGTGGCAGATTAGATACTGACCCAAGCCCTATGGTTGTTTCTTTCTCCTTCTTCCTTTTAAACACCCTCTCATTCATCCCACTAATACCTACAATTGTTGATGATGCACTGAGTTCTTGGGATAAGGCAGTGAATTGACCTGGTGCCACTCTCGATAGCCACTAAATAAACCACAAGAACCTTACCTTGCCTATAAAAGGATACTTAAGCTCTAATAGTACAAACCCTTGGGAAGGAACGCTGAGAGCCAGAGTAGGAAGCTCTGTTGTTGTTCTTAAAGATTTGTTTGTTGGGTCTGGCACGATGGTCTAGCAGCTAAAATCCTCGCCTTGAACACACCGAGATTCTATATGGGCACTGGTTCTAATCCCAGCAGCTCTACTTCCCATCCAGCTCCTTGCTTGTGGCCTGGAAAAGCAGTTGAGAATGGCCCAAAGCCTTGGAATTCTGTATTCATGTGGGTGACCTGGAGGAAGTTCCTGGCTCCTGGCTTCGGATTAGCACAGCACTGGTCGTTGTAATCATTTGGGGAGTAAGTCATCAGACGGAAGATCTTCCTCTCTGTCTCTCCTCCTCTCTGTATATCTGACTTTCCAATAAAAAATAAAATAAATCTTAAAAAAAAGATTTGTTTGTTTATTTGAAAGGTAGAGATATAGAAACGGGGGAGAGAGAGAGAGAGACAGAAATAGAGAATCTGCCATTCGCTGGATCACTCCGACAATGGCCACAACGGGGCTATGAGAACACACTCAGAATGCAGTCTGTATACTGGAGTGTAAGAATGGTGAGGATAAGAACAAAAACAAAAACAAAACAAAACAAAAAAAGAATGGTGAGGATAGGGAGATTGTTATGCTCATTGCTGGAGCAGTTCCCAGCATGTTGTAGACACATAGGTTCTCAAGGGACACAGAAATGGACTCATTCATGGGCTAGGCGTGAGGGTTCAATTGGCTAAACCCTTACCTTGCCAGCATCAGGATCCCATGTGGGTGCTGCTCTACTTCCCATCCAGCTCTTCCCATCAGCTCTTTCTGAGCTGCTGGAATTAGAACCAGTGCCCATATAGAATCTCGGCGTGTTCAAGGCAAGGACTTTAGTCACTAGACCATCGTGCCAGGCCCTCTTTCTTTCTTTTTTTAAGATTTGATTTGTTTACTTATTTGAAAAGAAGCTTTAGAGAGGAAGAGAGAGAAAGACAAGGAAAAACACACAGAAAGAGAGGAAGACCTTCCATCCCCTAGTTCACTCCCCAAATGGCCACAATGGTTAGAGCTGGATCATTCCAAAGTTAGAAACCAGTTACTTCTTCTGAATCTGTCACATGGGAGTAGGGGCCCAAGCCTGGGACCCTTCTCTGCTGCTTTCCCAGACATATTAGCAGAGAGCTGGATTGGAAATGGAGCAACTGGGACTTAAACTGGTGCCCATGAGGGATGCTGGAGCAATGCAGACCCTGTTTTTAACTTTCTAGGATTTTGTACACCTTTAGGATGCTGAGGAGCTCATGCTCATCCCAATGCAGAGCACCTGGCATGAGAACAGCTTGCATTCTCTGCCAAGGATAGTCTGAATAGCTAAGGGACTCCCTGGAGCACTCAGAATTCCCAAGGAATTAGGCTGAGCTTGAGGAGCAACAACAGTACCTGGCCTCCAGGATAGAGAGCTCTCATGCTCTTTCTTCCATGTTTTTACTTTGTGTCCTAAGGGTCTTTTCAAGACACAGGTTTAAGTGTAAACACCCACAAAAAAAATCCTATATTCCCAAGATCAATGAAACTCTTGACTCCCACTTTTATTTTATTTTTTAAAGTTTTTTTTTTTTTAATTGGAAAGGCACATTTACAGAGAGAAGGAGAGACAAAGAAAAAGATTTTCCATTTGTTGCTTCACTCCCCAAGTAGTCTCAAAGCCCAGAGCTGAGCCAATCTGGGGTCAGGAGCCAGGAACTTCTTCTGGGTCTCCTATATGGGTGCAGGGTCCCAAGTTGTGGAGCCATCCTCCTCTGCTTTCTCAGGTCACAAGCACGGAGCTGGATGGGAAGTAGAGCAGCTGCGACATGCACTGGCGCCCATATAGGATCCTGGTGTTTGGAGGGAGAGGATTAGCCAGTTAAGCTGTTGTGCTAAGCCCGAACTCCCACTTTTTCTCGTATTTGAGATTCAGTCATGTTGCCAGAATTCACCTAAAACACGAGGTAGAATGACAGGAACTCTAGATGACAATCCAAGACTCTTAGGTTCCAGTCGTAGCTTGGACACCAATTTTCCAGGACCATAGAAAGTCACTTCCCCTTAGTAAATCTTGTTTCTTGTTTTCTTTATAAAGTAAGCACATATGCAAGAAGAACTCAAAGTTTACTTCAAATTCTTTCAGTTTAGCATTCTCCCTTCACCCTTCCCGGAAACTTTACACAAGATTTTATATTTAGATGACAGACACAATTGGGGACGTGGGAAAGACATGGACTAATGGGGGCCGTTGAAGAATCTGCGCCTCATCTGTGCCTAGCCTTCTGTAGGTAGAGTCTGAAATTGCAGTGTAAGTATCACTCTTGATGACCTCCTGTGTTCTCTGTTGTGCACTGTGGTTAGAAGGACAAAGACTGATGAGGTCATGGATGCCACTCATCCACAGCCTGCTGAGTTCTGCCTCTTCCCAAACCCACGCATAGGCATTTGACCTTGGCTGAGAAGACAAAAGGAAGTGGTAACTGCCACCTCCCCTCTGCAGTGCCTGTAACAATTTGTCTTTAATGAAGCTAGAGAGACAGTGTCTATGACCAGAGAAACCAAGCCAGATTGAGTCTCAGATGGAGCCTCCCTATACTCAGAGGTCTAAAAACCCCTCAAAAGCCATGCTGTTTCTTTAAGATCCTTGAGCATTATCATCTGGGGAAAAATAAAAGATCAACATTATGAAGTCCATAACTAATTGAAATTAAATCAACATATTCATTAGAAGCTCGAAAACTTTGAAATATTGGCAACAAAGTTGTAGTGCACATGTTTGTGTTATTTTTTTTTTTCACTTACAACATATATTACTATTTCCTTTGACAGTTATGCTTACTCTTTTGGAAAGAAGACTCTTTTTTAAAGAAGAGATTTATTTAATTTAAAAGTGTTTATATATATATTTGGGGGGGTGCCTGTTTATAAAATGTATGTGGAGCTTTGTTCAAATTTCAACCCAACCCCACTGTCTTCCTGTTGCTATCGTAAACAACTCATGACATTTTATTGTCTTCTTTTTTTAATGTGAAAGGCAGATTTACAGAGAAAAGTAGAGACAGAAAGATCTCTTATCCACTGGTTCACTCCCCAAATGACTACAATGGCTGGAGCTGAGCCAATCTGAAGCCAGGAGCCAGGGGCTTCTTCCAAGTCTCCCATGTGGGTGTAGGATCCCAAGACTTTGAGCCATTCTCTACTGCTTTCTCAGGCCACAAGCAGGGAGCTGGATGGGAGATGCCGCAGCCAGGACATAAGTCAGTCCCTATATGGGGTGCTGGTGCTTTCAGGTGGAGGATTAGCTTGTTGAGCCATGATGCTGGCCCCATCTGCTTGCTGAATGGGGCTGATCATGGCATGGATTCTCCACTAGACTTTCAGTTTCCTTAGTTTTATCCAACTCACAATCTTGAACAAACTCCGCATCTCATGCTGTGCTTCCCACACCCTCACTTTCTCTGGTGAGCCACAGGATAAATACCTGAACCTTTGACACATTCTTTTACACAGCTCCATCTCCTACAAAGGTTTAAGTCATGGGCATTAATTGAAAATATTACCTGCCTTTTGAATTTTCATAAACAGATTGAATCAGATGTGGCAAGATGCCTGGGAAAGGTCAGCATCCGTTCCTGCTAAATGCGACTCACTTCCTCTGATTGCAGAGTTTCCTATGACTGTCTTGCTCTGTGGGCGCAGTGAAACCCCTTTCCTGCTCAGCAGGCTCCCAGCCCTGAAAGCTCTTGGTTAACTCAAGTTTCTTGGCAAAGTATCACCTGGGGAGGTTCATTTCCCATCCTGGAGGCCCTGGCAGAGCTACCATAGGAGCCTTCCAGATGCCCCCAGCTGTAGCAGAGTTCACCTGTAAGGAAGCAGCTGAAGGGTTTCAGAAGATGGCCCATTGGGAGGAGGCTGGAAAGCTTTCAGTTCTGCCTCATTTGGTTCAAGACTCTCAGAGGATGCCATTGGGTGGTGTTGCCAGGCTCACAGAACCCATTTTTCCCAAGTGCCCTGGGGCAGGGTGACTGAGAGCTTGGAAGGGGCATCTACAGAAATCATCAAGATATGATGCCATAGCAAGGGGATGTGTGGCACAGGAGTGAGATAAGCCAGGAAGCAACGTGTCTATAACAGCTCTAGTTTAAAAATGCTCATGGCATACACAGCGTTTCAAGCAACATCCTGAACACTCAGTACATACATTGATTCACACCATCTGGGGATTGAACCAGCAGGTGGAAGATCTCTTTGTCTCCCTCTTTCTCTTTCTCTGTAACTCTGACTTTCAAGTAAAAGAAATAAATCTTAAGGAAAAAGAAAAAAGAAAAAAGGGATGAATCAAACATATCAGGGTCACTCTTTGGGAAACTGTCAAAGGACTATAGATTCTCAGAGCTCTCAGACACAGACAGTGTCTGCCAGTTTAGAAGTGCCTGTAAGAGCTGTGGCCAGCGTGGTGGCTCAACAGACTATTCCTTTGCCTTGCAGTGCCAGCATCCCATAGGGCTGCCAGTTCTAGTTCTGACTGCTTAACTTCCAATCTAGCTCCCTGCTTATGGTCTGGGAAAGCAGTGAAGGATGGCCTAAGTCTTTGAAAAGCTGCACCCACATGGGAGACCCTGAGGAAACTTTTGACTCCTGGTTTCGGATTAGCTCAGGTCTAGCCATTGTGGCTATTTGGGGGGAACAAACCAGGGGATGGAAGATCCTCTCTCTATTTCTCTGTAAATATCCCTTTCCAATAAAAAAAATTTTTTTTGAAAGAAGTGCCTGTGAGAGAAGGAAAATAGCTTAATTATTTTGAAAACTGAAGTGAAAGTGAGATATGGAAATATGGTCTAATGATCCCCAGCCTTAAAAATGCATGTATATGGCTCAGGACAAGTTTTATTCTCTTCCAATTAGGTTTACTTATGTGGGGTCAATAATTAAGATTGGTCTGGAAGCCACGAATCTCCCAGCTCCGTGGCAGAAGTGAATGTATAATCATCAGACCCAGTTGATGCTTCCTATAGGAGAATTTACATCCAGAAACCCTCACATGACATGTCACTGGAGAGGAAGTTTAAGATACTTAAGTTTACTTTATTCTCATTATGTTCACTGTTGATTAAGAAAATATTGGAGGGGAGGATATCATGGTGGAGCAGTAGACTCCCATGTGAGTCCTGGTCCATGTCCTGGTTACTCCACTTCCAACACAGCACCCTACAAAAAACCTGAAAAAAACAAAAAAACAAAAAACCAGCAGAAGATGGGTCCTAGTGTTTGGGGCCCTGCTCCCATGTGGGAGTTAAGGGTGAAGCTCCTGGCTTTAGTTTTCAACCTGGCCCAACTCTGATTGTTTGGCCATTTGAGAAATAAACAAACCAATCAAATATGTCTCAATCTTTCTCTCTCCTCCTTTCTCTCTCTCTGCCTCTGTCAAATAAACACATCTTAGAAAAAAAAAAAGTGGTTATGCTAAAAAAAGAAGCAGTAAATCAAAGGATGGGAGCTCTCTTTTCTGTCTCTTAGGAAAATGAAATCAATTAAACAAATGTTAGGGACATTTAAAAAAGAACCAAAGATCTTAGATATTGAAACAATTCTATATATGGTTTAAAGCAGAAACTAGGCAAAGTTGAAAAGATGAAACATGGGTAGAAGAGTTGTAGAAAGCGAGAGTGCAGCACAAGAAAACAGAGTTTAAAGTAGAGATTAAGAGATCTGACTACTGCTAACGCATTTTATTAGGAGTTCTGTGAAGACAGGTGAGAACTAATTTCCATGAGATTTTGATTGAACAATTTCCAAAAATTGACACAAATCCTCAAATTAAAGAAACACACCGTGCACCAAGCAGGAGAAATACACATCTCAGGAAAGTCAGGTAGACCCCAAAGACAAACTGAATGCTTTTGTTTGTTTGTTTTTCAAAGATTTATTTATTTTTATTGGAAAGGCGGATATACATAGAGGAGAGACAGAGGAAGATCTTCTGTCTGATGATTCATTTCCCAAGCGGCCGCAACGCCTGGAGCTGAGCCAATCCGAAGCCAGGAGCCTCCTCTGAGTGCAGGGTCCCAAAGCTCTGGGCCATCCTCGACTGCCTTCCCAGGCCACAAGCAGGGAACTGGATGGGAAGTGGGGCTGCCAGGATTTGAACCAGTGCCCATATGGGATCCCGGGGTGTGTTCAAGGTGAGGGAATTAACCACTACGCTATTGCACCAAGCCCTGAATGCCTTTTTTTTTTTAAGATTTTTTTTTTTTTCATTGCGAAGTCAGATTTTTAAGAGAGAAGTATTATCTTCAATCTGCTGGTTCACTCCACAAGTGGCTACAATGGCTGCATCTGAGCCTAGCCCAAGCCAGGAGATTCTTCTAGGATCTTCTTCCGGGTCTCCCATACAGGTGCAGGGTCCCAAGGCTTTGGGTCGTCCTCTGTTGCTTTCCCAGGCCACAGGCATGGAGAGCTGAATGGGAAGTGGGGCAGCCGGGATTAGAACCGGCACCCACATGGGATCCTGGCACATGTAAGCTGAGGGCTTTAGCCAGTAGGCAACCGCCCAGGCCCCTTCCTCCCCCCAACCCTCATCTTTTCCAAAAACAAACTTTTCCCGCTTTTCTTAAGAGCCACTGCGACTAGAAGGTGTATGGGTGCATATAGTGGAACTAAGTTCTCTGGACAGACAACCACGCCTTCTAACAGTCTTCTCCATACTGTCCTGAGCCCTCTCTTACTCATCCCTGACAGCACAGGATCAGCTGAAGCACTGAGAAACGGACCAAGGTTTGATCTGATTCATGCACATCTGCATTTAGCAGCAAAGCTATTTGTCAAATTGCTAACAGCCACACACGATATCTGCGCGTGGGGCTGTATCTGGGAGATGTGGAGGAGTAAGTCAGATCTGAGAGGTCATGTGGCAAAACGAGCGCATTTAGAATCAAGAATACTCAGGCTCACCTGCCCAGCAGAAGGGGAAAAAAAAAAAAAAAATCCCAGGTAACTCGGTTCAAGCGCAGGCGCATTAGGTAGGCGAACCGTCAAACCGCGTGCCCTTCCCCCGCCCGCTTTCCGGCCGCCCTCCATCGCGCAGGCGCTTGGAGGACAGCAAGATGGCGGCCCCCGTGGATCTGGAGCTGAAGAAGGTAGGGGGGTCTTGAACCGGGAGAGGCTTGTGTTTGGAGGCTGAGAGAGTTGTGGGCAAGAGTTATCGAGTGAGGCTTGAACCTCGCAGAAGAAAAGAGGAGCTAGAGGGCTGGGGAATGCTGGCTCAAAGGTGTTCCCAAAGGTCTCAGGCGGGACTGCTTTTCCTTCAGCTTGGCGGGTCGGGGGTCGGCAAGCCTCTCTTGGTTGGTGGGAGCTGGTGGGTCTGGGGAGGGGAGGCGAACGAAAGTGCGAACTTGTCGGCTTGTTCAGAGCGCCAGGACCATTTCGTGGCGCTTTAGAGGACCCAGTTATTTGGTAGTTATAGAAGACAGTGTTTTCAAGCCTCTTTAGAATGCTTGCTTGGAGCGGGGGCTTCTGTAATGCGGCTTGCTTAAAAAAAACTTTTTTTTTTTAAACGCCAACACCTGTTTTTAAAGCAATTTATTCCATCCTGTACCTTGAAAGGTCGTAAGAGGGCTTTGCGCTCCCGCCACCCCTTCCCGTTCTGAAGGTCTTGTCTAAAAAAAGACTAGGTTGAGAAAAGGGCATTGGATTTTTTGGTTCAAACCGTTGCTTCTGTATGTGTGACATCAGGGAATAGTCAGGATTCGAACACCACGACAGGCTTTGCAGTGGTGATGGAAGGGTGGAAAGGACTCTACACATAATTTAGCTAAAATCTGCTTTTTTTGGAAAGGGAAAAGGTGCCAGAGAAGTCTGAAAGATTGGAACTAGAATAGTGTTTTCTTACACTTTTTTTTTTGACTCATAGTTTAGATCCTCCAAGTGAACTACAATTGGTCAATCTTTGCCTTAGAAACAGGACAGCTGAAATAGCTGTTGCTGAATGAAGCGGTTCTTGCTTTGATTGAATGTCTTTTTTTTTTTTCCTTCTCTTGTTTTGAAACTTACACATTTAGCCTTTGCAAGTCTTTCTCTAATCTTACCTTTAACTTCTTACTTCCTCAATGAATTATGTATAGAACAGAACATCTGGAATTGTACATTTTAAAACATATTTGTGTCCTCTAACAATTTACCTTTTTTTCCATTATATACAAATTTAAACCAGGATTTTACTGAAAGAGCTATTACAAGGATTCACTGTTAATTAACTCTGAATTTATTGTTAGAAAACAGATGAACAGTTAATGCAAACTAAGGGAAAGTTTTGGATAAAATGGATAGTTTTGACAACCAGTTAAAAAACTTGTGTTTATAAGTTTTGCCAGCTAATGTCTTTGTAACGTATTTTTTTGAGTGGAGACTCATAGGAAAATATAGGCATCTCTTCGTCCTCAAAATCTTTTGGAGCCCTGCTGGTAGATAAGTCAATTTAAACAAGAAAAAAAGTCGAATACACACACCACAGTACATTATGAAAACAGGTATATATTGCAGTCAGAATGTCACTATTAAGACATGAAGTTCACTGCATGTGAAAGTCATTCCAGCCACTTCAACAAGAACATCCAAGCGCTGTGTTGATTTTCAGGTGAAATGTATCCAGGGGTCAAATTGGGCTTGATGTGGGTGTCTGAAGATCATAATGTAATTCTTCTGCCAACTTTTCTTTTTGTTCTTAAAAAAAATTCATGTTCTATATGTTTTTGTAAACAGTAGAGCTGAGATTCTGTAACTAAGGAGTCAGAAGAGAGGAGTTTCAGTACCTGCCTTTCTACTCAATATTGTTCAACCTGTGGAAGCCATTTTTTTTAAAAGATTTTTATTTACTTTTATTGAAAAGTCAAGTCTACAGAGAAAGGCAAATATACAGAGAGGAGTAGAGACAGAGAGGAAGATCTTCCGTCTGATGATTCACTCCCCAGGTGGCTGCAATGCGGGGAGCTGAGCCAGGGGTGTTTGGCCTCTTCCAGGTCTCCCATGTGGGTTCAGCGTCCCAAGGCTTTGGGCTGTCCTCAACTGCTTTCCCAAGTCATAATCAAGGAGCTGAATTGGAAGTGGGGCCACCAGGATATGAACTAACACCTTATGGGATTCCAGCAGATGCGAAAGCAAGGACTTTAGCTGCTAGACTACCATATTGGGCCCAGAAACCGCTTTTTGTGATTTGCAGTTGGTCAAAGTGTATTCTCTAAATCAATGTTAGTTAGGGGAATAAAGGATATATGTACTTTATTTCTCTTTAATATTTTCCTTCATTTTCTCATTTTAACATTTCAAATGAGTGTGGGGAAGTGCTTTAAAACCTAGTTTTGTACTACCAATGGAGTGGTTATTTTAAACTTTTTTGCTGTTTTTAAGATTTATTTTATTTATTTTTATTTGAAAGGCAGATTTCGCAGAGAGAAAGTCTTCATTCACTGGCTTATTCCCCAAATGGCTGCAATGGCCACAGCTGAGCTGATATGAAGCTGGGAGCTAGGAGTTACTCCTGGGTCTCCCACGTGGGTGTAGTGGCACAAGCAGATGGGCCACCCCCAACTGTTTTCTTAGGCCACAAGCAGGAAGCTGGATGGGAATGGGACCCAAACTGTTGCATATGGGATGCCGTTACTTGTAGGTGGAGAATTAGTCTGTTGAGCCACTGTGTCAGCCCCAGACTTTATTTATTTGTAAGGTAGAGTGATGGGATAGGGAAGGAGGAAGGAGAGTGCAGAGGAGGGTTAGGAGGAATTAGGTAGATATTGAACAAGCAAGATCAGTCCTTCATCCTTCTGGTTCACTCCTCAAATGCCTGCAACAGGCAAGACTGGGCCATGTTGAAGCCAGGAGCCAGGAACTCCATCTGGGTTTCTTGCATGGCTGACAAGGGCCCAGGCACTGGGCCATCTTCCTCTGTTCTAAGCATGTTAACAGAAAACGGTCAGGCACTCCAGTATGGAATGCCTGTTTTGCAAATGGCAGTTTAATGTTCTGTACCGCCACTGGCTCTTGTTTTTCCTTTGAATTTTTAAGTTTTGTCCTTGAAACCTTTGAGTGCTTGATACAGTTATGTGATACTTTTTTTTTTGCTTCAACTTGTGTCTTCCAAGGATAGGTAAATTTAGTATTTAGCATATTGACTTGATTATTTGCAATTATGTTGCAAACTTATTGATGCTTGCTTTGGTAAATTTCAGAGTTTCATGAATTGAAAGTAAGGTTTAATGTATTTTTATTTTGCATACATGCTTTTTATGAAATGTTTTACCTGCTAACCCAAGTATCTGTTTTGTTAGGCCTTCACAGAGCTTCAGGCCAAAGTTATTGACACTCAACAGAAGGTGAAGCTTGCAGATATACAGATTGAACAGCTAAACAGAACAAAAAAACATGCACATCTTACAGATACAGAAATTATGACTTTGGTAGATGAGACTAACATGTATGAAGGCGTCGGAAGAATGTAAGTAAAACATCTTTAAAGGGGGTTATGGGAGAACGTTTGATTTAAATCCTTGACTGTTTATTTTGAAATAGCTTTAGTGGTCATTTAGTCAAATGCCTTTTTTTTTTGATGAGTTAATGAACCTCAGGTGTGAGTTTTTAATTTCAAACGCTGAATTGTATATCTTAAATCCCTGTTCTCTCTACAGTTAGGTACTTAAGTGTGTAACTGATAAAAATTTGATTTATCATGGGAAGATGTTCATAGCAATTTTGTATGCAAAGATTCAAATGAGAGTAATTTTACTTTTTGAAGATTGTATTCATTGATTTGTAAGGTGGAGTGGTAGAGGGAGAGAGAAATCTTTCATCTGCTATTTCATTTGCCATGTGGTTGCTCTAGCTAGGCTGGACCAGGCTGAAACCAAGAGCCAAGAACTCTGTCTGGGTGTCTCACAAGGGTGGCAGGGACTCAGTAACTTGTGCCATCATATGCTACTTCCTAGGCACAGTAGCACATAGCACACAGAAGTTGAATGGCCAGACCTCAAGCTGGCACTGCTACAGGGATGATGGTGTTGCAGGCAGCACCTTAACTTGCTGTGCCATAACATGTACTCTCTGATTTTAAAATTTATTTGAGAGACCGACAGAAAATGTTTATCTGTTAGTTAACACCCCGAATGCTTGCAATAGCCTATACTGGACAGGGATAAAGTGGGGGGCCAGGAACTCAGTTGAGGTCTCCATGTAGTTAGTGGCCGGAACCCATCACTGCTGACTCCCAAGATCTGTGTCAGCAGGAAGCTGGAGTTAGAAGCTGGAACCAGGTATTGAACCTGGGCACTTGGGCGTCTTAACTAGTAACTGCTGGTCTAATTCCTGACCCAGTAGATGTGGTTTTAACCTGCTTTTTCTTGGCCTGTTTATTTAGGAGGCATAGAAATCATAAGTATTCTAGATGCCTGGAAAGTGTTCTAAAACTAAAGATTTATGTACGATTCAGTATTCTCATTTTAAGTCTCATGTATTGTTTTAATAGAACAGCTCATAAGTTACGTATCTAGTAAAGCAATTTACCTTTTGTCCTAATTATAATTAAACAGTTAACCGCTTGTATTTTGCTTTTTATGAGAGAGTAGGTCAGTGTCATATTCTGTAAGCAGAAATTAAGGAATGAGAAAGCCCTTAAGTTCAGGTCACATTCCATTTCAGTGAGCTAAGGGAGAGGGTTGATTTTTAAGTTGGGGAGGAGGAGGAGGACTTCTGTGGAATTTGATCTTTGAGTATAACTTAGTAAGTATACCATTACTTCAAGTTTGGAGGTCTTTCAGTTAGAGTGGAATTTGACCTCTTGGGATGTCTTGTTTTGTGATTGGTGTGGGGGAAGCATAACATGTAAAATTTAGTAACGGCTTTAGAATGACAACATGAGAAAGGGGCCTGCCTTGACTGACCCAACTTTCAGGATAAGAACTAGATTATGAGTAAACTGGTTTTCTTTCTCCCAGTGAATACTATATTACAACTACCTTTTCTTTTTTAAAGATTTATTTATTCTTTCAGAGAGTAACAGAGAGAGTGAGAGATCTGTTCATCCACTGGTTCACTTTCCAAGTAGCTACCACAGCCAGGGCTGGGCCAGGCCAAAGCCAGAAGCCAGGAGCTCTATGCACGTAGGTGGGAGGGGCCCCGTTATTTTGGGTCTTTACTTGCTGCTTTGTAGCCATATTGGAAATGGCACAGCCAAGACTTGAACCAGCACTCCAGTAAGGGATGCTGGCCTTCTGAGTAGGAGATTTGACATGCTTGTGCCCTAATGTGCCCTAAATAAATTTTTCTCTGAGTTCATATATTTTCATTTAGAAATTTTTAAAGATTATTAATTTATATTGGAAAGTCAGATATACAGAGAGACCGAGAGAGAGGAAGATCTTCTATCTGTTGATTCATTCCCCAATGGCTGCAGTGGCTGGAGCAGAGCTGATCTGAAGCCAGGAGCCCAGAGCCTCTTCTGGGTCTCCCATGTGGGTGCAGGGTTCCAAGGCTTTTGGGCCATCCTCAACTGCTTGAAGGGAAGCAGGACGGCTGGGACAGGAGCCAGCGCCCATATGATATCCTGGTGTGTGCAAGGCGAGGACTTTAACTGCTAAGCTACTGCACTGGGCCCTTTTCATTTAAAATTTAAAGACATTTATTCAGCAGCATCACGCTCTTGCCTTTTTTTTTTTTTTTTTTTTTAAGATTTATTGATTTTTGTTGGAAAGTCAGATATATAGAGAGGAGATGAGACAGAGAGGATGATCTTCCTTTTGCTGGTTCACTCCCCAAGTGGCCGCAGTGGCTGGAACTGAGCCGATCTGAAGCCAGGACCCTGGAGCTTGCTCCATATCTTCCACCTGGATGCAGAGTCCCAAGGCTTTGAGCCGTCCTCAGTTACTTTCCCAGGCCACAGGCAGGGAGCTGGATGAGAAGTGGGGCTGCTGGGACACATGGCATCCTGGTGTGTAGAAGGCAAGAACTTTAGCTGCTAGACTACTGTCCTGGACCTTCTATTACCTTTTTATTTTTTTAAAGATTTATTTTTATTGGAAGATCAGATATACAGAGAAGGGGAGAGACAGGAAGATTTTCCGTCCGATGATTCACTCCCCAGGTAGCCACAATGGCTGGTGCTGCGCCGTTCTGAAGCCGTGAACCAGAAACCTCTTCTGGGTCTCTCACATGGGTGCAGGGTCCCAAGGCTTTGGGCCATCCTCAACTGCTTTCCCAGGCCACAAACAGGGAGCTGGATGGGAAGTAGGGTAGTTGAGACTAGAACTGGCAGCCATATGGGATCCCAGCGAGTTCAAGGTGAGGCCTTTAACTGCTAGGGCACCATGCTGGGCCCTATTACATTTAAAAAAAAAAAGACTGTTACATGAACTGGTGACCATATGGGATGCAGGTGCCTGCACTTGGAGGATTATCCTGTTGTGTTGGCCCCTTCGGTGTTGTCTTTAATGCCAGCGAAGATCATGTTCACAGGTGGACTCCTTGGCCTTGGAAATCTTGTTTTGAGGCAGCCCTATTTGGGTCCACAAGTCTTCCCTCCACTTTCTATGACTTCCTTTCAGGGCAGAGTCCACCTCCTCTGGGGTGGCATACCCAGAGGCAGCTCCTAGAATGCTCTGTGTTCTGGTATCTTGCTGCCCTGCCCATCAGCATTCCCTGTCACTCCAAAGGTTCCTTGGACTCTCATGTGCTGTTCCCAAGCTCAGCCCTCTTCTGAAGGACTTTGCACCTTTTCTGGCTCTTCAGGAGTCTGACTTAGAGGTGACAGTGCTGGGAAGAGAGAATGTGATGATGCCACCTCAGAGGCATGAACGTGCCCTTTAGCTTAAGAGGATGAGAATACCAATTTGAGAACTGGTTTCATTACACAGAACTGGTTTCATTACAAACTAGAGCATTTGAATGTGTATCTATACAGTGTGAGGTGCATTATTGGCATTCACTATGGTCTGATTTTATCTTTAATGTGAATATCCTTAGGTCTTTGAACAGTAATGTTAGGTTTTCTAGTATGCCTGTTAACATGTTGTACTTGGGTTTCACATTGCTATATTAGTCTTTGTTTGCGACAGCTAACTATTTTACTGTCTGGCATTTTGGACTATGTTGAAGTTTTTATTGTTAGAATAATTTCATTGGTTAAACATGCTGCAGGAGAAGTCAGATGACTTTTTTTTTCTTTTTTTTGTAGTGTTCAAATTGCTACAAACTGGTTGTCTTCCACACAAAGCATTTTAGAGTTTACAGACTAGGATATGTGTTTGCTAGTATTAGGATGATGGTATTATTTTTACATGGTTTATTTAATATGAATTAGGTTTCTTAAGGGAAGAGCATACTTTTGAATGTTTCAGTAAAGTGGGGCTCCTGCATGACTTCAGCTGTTTGGTTTTGCATCTGACTTTTTGCGCCCTCTGCTTCTCACTGGACATGTGTTTGACCCTGCATAGTAGGGGCATGTAAGGTGAATAGGGCTTGTTTTCTGGCTAGAGTATGAGTGCCCTGAGAGGAAGAAAAGACTTGCTGAGTATCAGTCTGGTCATGAGGATGTTTTCTTTCTTGATGCTAAACCTGAAATATCTATTTCTGAATTTATAGTCTTGAGTAATCTTGGATATCATTGTGATTTATTTCTTTGATAATTCTAGTCTTTATCTTAATTTATCTTCTCTTTCTCTTTTTGTGCATTATTTGAAAATTATGATCAGAACATTAATTAGCTTCAAGTTTTTATTTTGAAGGCACAGATTACAAAAGCCCAAACCCTATTTTTTGTTTTAGAATCTGCAGTAGATTTTTCCATTGCTGCAATTCAGACCTCATTGTTGCTTGCCTGACTCCTGCAATAGCATCTTAACTGTTCTTCCTGCTTTCATTGCCTGTCCAAATCCATTTATAACACATCTGCCAGAGTTGACCATGTCAATATTCTTAATAAAATCCTGTGTCAGACAAATGAATAATAATAAAAAAATATAAAGTACTATGTCACAGGATAAAATCTAAACTCATTAGCTAAGCATTCATGGTTTTTCATAATTTGTCATTAATTTACTTTTCTCACCTTGGATCCCATCACTTTTTATTCCCTGGCATAGGGTAGCATGTACATTTCTTTCTTTCCTTTTTCTTTCTCTCTTTTTTTAAGATTTATTGTATTGGAAAGACAGATTTGCAGAGAGAAGGAGAGATAGAAAGATTTTCCATCTGCTGGTTCACTCCCCAAATGGCCACAAAGGCCAGAGCTGAGCTAATCCAAAGCCAGGAGCCAGGAGCTTTTTCCAGGTCTCCCACGTAGGTGCAGGATCCCAAGGCTTTGGGCCATCTTCCACTGCTTTCCCAGGCCACAAGCAGGGAGCCGGGTGGGAAGTGGAGCAGCTGGGATGCAAATTGGTGCCCATAGGGGATGCTGGCACATGCATTTGCAAGGAGAAAATCAGCTAGTGGATCCATTGCACCAGGCCCGGAATGTATATTTCATCTATATATCCTCATTCTTCTGATTTGTTGCTGTTTGTTGAAAGGGATTTTGAGGTCTTAGTGAGCTTTAAACATGTTCTAGAGGTGGGTGTTTGGTCTGATGGGGAGATGCCAGTCATCATTGACTCTGCTCCTGATTCCAGCTTCCTGCTAATGTGCACCACAGCGGACAGCAGGTAATATTTCAAGTGGCTTGGTTCCTGCGATCTGTGTCGGAGACCTGAGTTGAATTCTTGGCATTCAGCTTTGTCCCCCTTTGGCCATTGCAGGTGTTTGTGGAGTGAATCATCACATGGCAGTGCTCACCTCTGTTCTGTCTCTCATAAATAAAAAAAATTTTCGGAAAGATTTTATTTTTATTGGAAAGGCAGATCTACAGGGAAGAGATACAGAAAGATTTTCTATCCTCTGATTTATTTTCCAAATGGCTGCAATGGCTCGTGCTGAGGTGATCTGAAGCCAGGAGCCTCCTCTGGGTCTCCCATGTGGGTGCAGGGTCCCAAAGCCTTGGGCTGTCCTCCACTGCTTTCCCAGGCTACATTCAGGGAGCTGTATGGGAAATAGAACATAGAACAGCCAGGATACGAGCTGGCACTCATATCGGACCCTGGTGCTTGTAAGGGGAGGAGTAATGAATTGAGCCATAATACCAGGCCCTCATAAATAATAAAAATTTAAAAAATCCTTTTGGGATGGATATTTGGCACAGTAGTCGGAATACTTCTTGGGGTGCCCACGTGTGATTTCAGAGTGCCTAGATTGGCTCCCCTGCTTTGTTTCCAGTTCCAGTTTCCTGCTGTTGTGTACCCTCGGAGCAAGAGGAGGCCAGGTGCTTGAGTCCTTGCCACTCAAATATGAAACTCACATTGTGCTCCAGGCCGCTCACTTTGGTTTGGCTAGTCCTGGCACTGTGGGAAGTATACTAGCAGAGAGAAGACCTGACACTCTATTCTGTCTTTCAAATAAATTAAAAATCCAAGTCTGGTATAGTTGATTTTCATATTATATGGTGAAAGAGTAGAAGCTCATGTCCCAGAAGTTGTTTACTCTTGTCATGTGGCTTTCATTGCAAATACTATGTTTTTGTGTCTTTTCATTTTTGTGCATTCTGTGTTTGATTAGCAATAACCCTGTTTGCATTGTGAAATTTTTATGTTAGGACATAGCTCAAATCATACAGCTTCTGAAGATCGTCCAGCCTTAGAGGTGGACTTATTTCACTTTTGTCTTATTAGTTGTATTCACCATTTGCTTGGTGTTACCAGGGGTGTTATTTTGACAGGTGACAGAACACATTGGGTATTTAAAATGGGTCCATCTCCCCACCAGTAATTGTTGGCACTCTGAGGCCATGTCTGTATGTTATGTTTGTTTCCTCATTTCTTGGTATAATGTGTGGAGCAAAGTAGTATTTAATGTATGTGGATTTGAGCTGGAGCTGAGTCTTTCTGTCACCTAAAGTAACTGCATTTTCTTCCAATTTTTCATATAAAATAGTCTTTGGCTGGAAAGTGTCAGACATCAGAGTTTATTTTTCTGTTTCAGCATATGATTCATTCAGCAAGGAATTGGAAAAGTAAGATCAAAGGAAATGAGTGCTTCTGACCAAAGTTATGTGCTTTGTTTTGACAGAATTATTTATTGAATCCTTTTTATGTTGACCATTCCTAAGTGTCACCCACTTGCACAGATAGAACAAACAGCATAGAAACCAAAATCTGTACAGTGATGTTGAGAATAGCCTAATCCTTGGAGAATAAAGGCTGTTCCCTACAAAATAGCATCGGTAAAATTGAAGCTTATACAGAATGGAAGTCTTTTTTTCTTTTCAGGGTGTGAGGTTAACTTAACAAATCATTCAGGCCTAGAAGCCTTTAATCTCAAGAGTATAGAGAAATATGGTGGTGTTAAAAGCCTCTTAGAATTGTCTATTTTTGGTTTGAACAAGGAAAGTCAAGCTATAGAGTAAGAGCTGATGAATTGCCATATGTGCTGCAAACTCTGAGAGTTTGGTGCTCAGAGCTATAGGCCATCCAGTCTCTTGGCATCTTGCCAGCACATTTTAGTTCTCTTACTTCATATTCTTTGGAGAGGCTGTTATGTAGCCTGATACTACTACCACCGATTTCTAGTTTTGCTACTTAAGCTGTTTGTGAGCTGACCTCACCATACCACTTCGAGAACTATGATGAAAGCTACAACTGTGGGGTGACCTGTCTGAATATTTGGAAATGTTTGTCTTTGCATCTTTCTAGCTTGCAAGGAGGGAATACAAATCTCAAGCAAATGTTTCGTGAATGTTTCCTGTATTTTCTATTTTCATGAGTGAAAACTGGCTTGTTTGTAGGTTTTTATTCTCTTTTTAAAAATCTACGTAGGAGGAAAAAAGAACTTAAAATTTAAAAAGAAAACATTGTAAGTTACATTTCAAAGTGCACATAAAGGACTCTTAGTGTTTGAAAGAGCCTTTATTAGAATAAATGTCAGTCTTATATATATTTTTTTATTAATAATAGGTGTGATCCTGGCCCTGATTTCATATGTGGACTGTTAGTCTTCTTTTGCTTAGCATTATATAAATAACATTTCTTCTTTATAAAGAGACAAGTTTGTTTTCTAATTTTTTCTTTTAATATAGGAGGAACTTGAGTAGATTAGCCTTTGGGAAGAATGATTGGTAACTTTTTAAAACTGGAACCTAACTAAAAATAACTTTGTACCATATTTAAACTAATTTAGAGGTATGCTACCATTCTGTGGGTATTTTTTTACATTTAGGGAACTAAGAATGAACAATGGTATAAATCTACCGACTGGATAAGTGTCTAGCAATGCAGTAGTTGCTGTTTGGGAGCCGTGTTGCTATTTCTACTTGTTGAAGTAATTTTGTGGTTGAAAGATCTAGAAGTATAAAACTGTAGAGAAATAGGCCATAGGTAGAAAGTGAATCAGTAGGACTATTTCTGATCAATAACACATGAAAAAATGAAATAGTGGAGCAATTTTTCAACCAATTAGGATGTAGAAACCTGGGCAGTTCATGACAGTTTGGTTGAACTGCCCTTTGTTTAAAATGTTACGGATTTTCTTTGTGTGTGTGTGGACTTAATTTATAGTTCAGATGTTGGCCTGTTCTTTTGGACTCTTTTAGTAAAAGCATAATGAATAATTTGCAGTTTCTCCACGTGTAGTTATGTTAAATATTAATAGAAAAGGTCACACTGCCTCAAGTTTTGCAATCCTTTTAATAATTTTGTGTGCCTGTGGAGTTGGACTTCAGTCAGCTTGAGGTAATTTTAAAGCTGAACAAGTAGCTTGCTATGTATTATCCTTAACAGAGTAGGAAGTGAAAATAAAACCCTTCTGTAATAAATATTGTTCAAAGATACTATTGATATTGAACTAAAAATAGCTTGTGTTATTACTCTCCCCAGAATGAAGCTTGGATATTTTACCTAATGCTTTGCTTACTACAGAAGAAAATGAATACATTGTGCTATGATAGCCACATTGCAAATGCAAATTTATTAATTTATTTTACATTCTCTTTTAAAGGTATTAATATGTATTTTAGACTAAACAAAGCGAAGATAAAATAAATTTCAAAGGTAGAAAGTCACTTTTCACTTTTTAAAACGTTTTCATGTTTTAATCTAAAAGAACGAGAAGTTCTTGGTCGTTCGGCTGTATTTGCTAATAGAATGTGACCCACCCGTCTTATGCTTTTATACTGAACCATTTAAAGCATTGCTCAGAGTTCTAAGGGCGAAAAACAACTTTTCCTGTTGTGCAGGGAAAATGACTTCAGTTTTGTTGACGTCTAATATGTATATGACCCCAGATGGGCACTCTCTTCCTTCCCAGATGCAGTACTCTGGGGAGAGGAGGATTTTGAGTAATATTATTAATTTCCTTAAGATGTCAGTGATTTAAAAACTTGAAGTTTGTTATACTTATGCCCTGGTACTTTTCTAGAATGACATCACTGTTTTCATGCCAGGACAAATTAACAAACACTTGGGTAAGAATTACACAGTCATGTTTGTTCATCCTTTCCCTTCTTCCCCTCCCATATCCCCCAGAATCTAAACATTCTCACCAGAACACGGGAAATTAATTTTGAAAGTGTTGTGCTAATTAGAAGTCTATTGTTGAGAAAGGAAATAAAGTCTGTTATCTTGGAGAATACAAACAAGCTAAAATGAAATTTTTTATTTCAGGTGTCCTTGTTATGGGCTTAACTTATTTTAGACTGTGAACTTGTTTAAAAAACAATAAATGTAATTAATTCATTTAGTTACTTGGAAGACTTTGGATCTGTGTTTCCTGACATCAAAAGATGTGCCTTTTTTTTAACTGACCAAAGATTAAACAAAATCTGCCTTTGTTACATGTAAGTAGAAGTTAGCAACAGGACAAGATCCTATTGTGTGTGATAAGCAGTAATCAATGCAGTCAGCTGAAGGAAAAGTACCATTTTGGTGTTCTTATGTAAATAGAAAATAGATGGCAGCATTCTTGAACTGTGTTACTTTGTCACTTTGGCATTGTATGCTATAGCTGGCTTAACTGAAGCTGAATTTCTCCAAAAAGAAAATAGTCCATTTTAAGCTGTACCAAGACTTTTCTGATTTTAGCCACCGCTTGTCTCATAGTGGCAAACTTAGAAACGACTTACTATCTAGATCAGAGAAAGCACTGAAATGCTCCTGTCCAGGGTCATAAGCTGCTTAATGAAATATCCAAAATGGGGCTCAGAAAAATACTGACCTACAAGATGGGGGTCAGCTCACAAGTGTGAACACAAATGTGGTAATGACTTTGTTTTTCCTTTCCTTTGTATTTCTTACCTTGGGGATTGGTGGGAAACTGCAAATATCTTTTATCTTGATGGAATAATCAGGATTGTGTGCAATGACCCATTAGAGTCTGAGGTTTTGTAAAGAATGTATGCTCACTTTATTTTTAGAATTTAAGTTCAGATGGACATGTCTGGGTGAATGTTATCTCCTTATCCTGAACAGTAACACTCATTACCAGCTCTTTGAGTAAGATCTGTTACCCTGGAATGGACCAGATTGCTTGGAAGACATATTCTGTTGGGTTTGAAGATGCCTTGAAATGTTCTTTTATCAAAATTTGCACAGGAGCAGGAGCTAGGATTCAAAATGCCGTTAAATAGAGAAGCGCATGTGACTGCCCTAAAGCCAACCTTTTAAACTTGGGCTCAGAGTAAAAAGATTTGGACCCCAGTGTGCGTTCTGTATGTGTACGTCTGACTGAGGTGTTGGCATTTGTGCCAAAGTATATTTCTTTCTCTACAACTTTCTGCTTTGTACCAGAAGTTTTCTTTCTGTGTATGTCCTTTCGTACTCACTAAATAGCATTTTTTCAACTTCCAGTAGTAATGTTTTACCCAGTGTTGTATTTTAACTAACCAGAGAGACAAATATCACATCTTAGAAAATGTTGAAAAGCTCAGTGCTTCCGTGTGCAGACGTTTAGGGTTTGGTGAGGCCAGAGTAGAAGTGGTAAACATCAGAGGTTGATTATTTACCAGAATATTATTTACCAGAATACTTAGAATACCAAATAGTAACCCAAAATAAACTTCATGTTTAAAATAGATTAACATACTACTGTTTCCATTTCAGGAGTAATAGTTCTGATTTAAAAATAGTGATTCTTAATTAGTGCCAATTGAACCTAGCATTGTATGTTACTCATCTAAGGCAAGCGATGTTTGTATAGATTAGATCCCAGAAGACATCACGATTCTGTCATCAGTGAATTTTGGTCCTCATCTTTTTTGACCAACATTTTGCCCAGTTGGTCTTCCTTCCCTCCCTGGCCATTCCTCCTCAGTCTCTTTTACTGTTTTTTTTTTCCCCCCCATGTTTCTAAATGATAGATTGACCTTGCTTCCAACCCTTGGAGTTTTTTCTTCTTACTTATACTCATTGCTTAATGACCTTTTCTAGGCTTATCTGTGCTACATGTCTTTTTATATATTAAAAGCTTCCTACTTTTTATCTTTGGTTTGGACCCTTTCATGGAATTTCATACTTCTGCCTATTTTACATTCCCGTTTGATGGCCTAAAAAAGGCATCTCAATTTGGGCAAAATAACGTTCTTGCAGTTTACAAGTAAACCATTTCCTTGAAGTCTTCCTCATTTTAGTAAATGGCTTTTCAACCCTTCTGATTCTCAGAATTTTCTGTAACTGTTTTCTTTCAGTTTTGCATTCAGTACATTAGTAGATACTATTGACTGTGTTTAAATTTTGTCCAGAACCTGAACACCTGCATTTTTTTACCATTGCTGGGTTTCCTGCTTCAGTATGGAGAGTGGACATCCTAGGAGGTGCCCCGCCCGCCAGTTTTATGTATTTAAAGAGCACCGTGACAATGACAGACAGACAGACAGACAAAACATGGGTGGTTGAGGTGGGAGAAATATCTAACACACACTTCAGATGGCCCCAAATGGGCCAGTCTGAAGTTAAAAGGCAGGAATTCCATCCTGATCTCTCACGTGGTTGCCAGAGGCCCAGATACACTCGGAGCATCCTCCTCTGTCTTTAGCAAGGAGTGAATTGGAAATAGAACATCTAGGACTTGAACCTATATTTCAGTATGGAATGCTGGTGTTGGCTGTGGCAGCTTATCATGTATGCCATAATGCTGGTCCCGCTTAAGGGAGTGTTTTTTTTTTTTTTTTAATGATTTATTTGTTTTTAACAGATTTATTTATTTTTGTTAGGGTTATAGAGAGAAAGATCTACCATCTGATGATTGAATCCCCAAATGGCTGCAGTGGCTGGAGTTGAGCTGTAGGAACCAGGAGCTTCTAGGTCTCCCATGTGGGTGCAGGGTCCCAAGGTTTTGGCCATCCTCTGCTGCTTTTCCAGGCCATAAGTAGGGAACTGCATGGGAATTGGAGCAGTCAGGACACGAACCAGCGCACATATGGTATGTTGGTACTTGGCAGTCAACATACCATAAGGATTAGTCAGTTGAACCATCATGACGGCTCCAGGATTGAGTAGTTTTTTATGACTCTTAATTTTTCTCTGCTTTAGACTTACTAGGTATTCCCCTTAAATATTTTTGAATATAATTGTTGTCCTATGTTTTACAGTGTGCATCTTTAATTTTTTAATACTCTGCCTTCAAATAAGCCATTTCATCTTATGTGTCAAATCCCTCTCTTTCTCTTTTTAAAATTGTTACAATTTAAAAAAATATCTATCTATTTTACTTGAAAGAGTTCAGAGAGAGCTCTTCCATGTGCTGATTTGCTCCCCACATCAGTGATATTTCCAAAATTAGGCCAGTCCAAAGGTGGGAGTCAGGAGCTTCTTCTGAATCTCTTACATGGGTGTAGGAGCCCAAGTCTTTGGTCCATCTTTTGCTGCTTTGCCAGACACATCAGCAGGAAACAGGATCTGAAGTAGAGCAGCTTGAAGTTAAACTAGTACCCATATGGGATGCTAGTGCTGCAGACTGAGGCTTAACGTACTATGCCATGGCATTGGCCCACTTTTAACATTTCTTATGGTAAAAGATAATTAAAAAATAAAAATAATAAAAATAAAGATTATTAATAAAAATAATTTTAAAAAGAGATTATTTTGATATTAGAATACTCAGCCTTTGTTTGAATGTATCCTTTTTTTTAAGGTTTTTTTTTTTGTTTTGTTTTGTTTTGTTTTTGAGAGAGAATGAATCTACCTTCCATGTGTTGGTTTGCTTCTAAAATGGTCACAATGCCTGGACCTGGGCCAGGTCAGAATCAAGAACTAGGAGCATTTTTCAGGTCTTCTGTGTGGGATGACCCCAAGCATGTGGTTCATCTGCTGCTGCTTTCCTTGGCACATTAACAGGGAGCTGGATTGGAAGTAGAGATGCTGGGATTTGAACCAGTGACCGTATGGGATGCCATTGCTGCAGGTTGCAGCTTAAGTTGCTATACCACAGTGCAAGCACTTTCCTTTATTTTTAAAAGCTATGTAGTTATATTTTTTTCATTGTGTGTATAATATTGTGTTAATGGCTTTTTTCTTTTTGCGCCTTGAAAATGTCACAATTTTGCAGTGATAGTTCTTACCCCCCTTTTCAAAAAAAGATTTATTTATTTTTATTGGAGTGGCAGATCAAATTTATAGAGAGAAGGAAAGACAGAAAGATCTTCCATCTGCTGATTCCTTCCCCAAATGGCTGAAATGACTGAAATGGCCAGAGCTGAGTCGATCTGAGACCAAGAGCCAGGAGCCTCTTTTGGGTCTCCCACATGGGTGCAGGGTCCCAAGGCTTTGGGCCATCCTTCTCTGCTTTCCCAGGCCACAAGCAGGGAGCCAAATGGGAGAAGAGCAGCCAGGACACAAACCAGCCCCTATATGGTGCTTGTAAGGTGAGAATTTAGTAATTGAGCCGTCATGCTGGGCCCAGTTCTTACCTTTTTCTCCCTTCCTCCCTTTCTCCCTCCCTTTTTAAATTTATTGTACAATTTTTAGTTTGTGAGGCCAAGGAAATGATAGAAACATATAAAAAGAATAGAGCTTCTATCTGCAGATTTTATTTCCCAGATGCCTTCAGTGACTGAGCTTGGGCTGCTGCTGCTGAAGTTGGGAGCCAGGAATACAGTCCAGGGGGCTCGTGTGAGACACTGCCTCCCGGGGACTGTCTTGGTGGGAGGTGAGTCAGGTCCTGGGACTCAGACTTGGATCCTCTGGTGCGGGCAGTATGGGCAGTGAGTACGCTAAATGTCTGAATGTTTCTTTGGGTGTGTTTGTCTGTTCTTCTGAATTGATCAGCACATATAAACTAGCCAAGTTGGTATTGTCTCTTTGATCTTGTAGGTTGTGTCCTAGTTCTTACATTTATTTCTGTTTTGTAATATGTGTATATTTTTTCTTTTGATGAATTTTTGTTGACATACCTTTCAGTTTACTTGGAATTTGACACCCATCAGACTGAAACACTGAATTAAATTCTGCACTTGAGCCTTTCTGGATCATGTGATGTGTTGAATTTTGACCACAATCTAAGAGAAAGCCAGCTTACAGTTACTGATTGTTCAGACATAGTTTTGGTCTTCATTTTACTTGATACTAAATGTATCAAAAGTTTCTTGTTGTGCTCCACTAAGAAGCAGGTTTATTTCCTTTACAGTTTTAGACTCAGAACCTGGCTTTAATGGAGTGTTCTGAGAACATCCTAACTTTAGATGGCCCCTTGACTGTCTCTCTCTTTCTTTATTTTTTTCAAGATTTGTTTTTATTTGAAAGGCAGATTTATGAGAGAGGAGAGACAGAAGGAGTTGTTCCATCTACCGGGTCACACCTCAAATGACCACAATGACTGGAGCTGGGCTGGTCTGAAGCCAGAAACCTGGAGCTTCCTCTTGGTTTCCCCACATGTGTGCAGGGGCCCAAGGACTTGGTCCAGCCTTTGCTGCTTTCCTTTCTTCTTTTTTTTTTTTTTTTTTTAAGATTGTTTGTTTTTATTGGTAGGTCAAATTTACAGAGAGAAAGATCCTCCATCCACTGGTTCACTCCCCAAGTGACCAATTGCTGGAGCTGAGCAATCCGAAACCGTGAGTCAGGGACTTCTTCCCGGTGTGTGCAGGGTCCCAAGGCTTTGATTTGTCCTTGACTGCTTTCCCAGGCCACAGGCAGGAAGCTGAAAGGGAAGCGGAGCAGCTGGGGAACAGACTGGCACTCACATGGGATCCCAGTGCTTGCAAGGCAAGGACTTTAGGCACTTGGCTACCGCACTAGGCGCCCTTTGCTACTTTCTAAGGCACATTAGCAGGCAGTGGAGTGGCCAGCACTGGAACTGGTGTCCTTATTGGATGCCAGTCCATCAAGTAGAAGCTTAAGCTACTGCACGATAGTGTCAGTTCCTTGACCATCCCTTTTAAATTCCATTACTTTGTCAGTTTAAGTTGTCAAGGTCTCCAGTGATCAGAAGGGTGATATATTTTCAGAGTGAAATTTCAGAGTGAATTCCTGAGTGAAAAAACAATGTATTACTTTCTTGTAATCCTGAATCCCTAATTTCAGTTAATCTTGGGCCTCTGTAGAATCCTTTCTGTTAACTCAGCAAACATTTTTTTTTTGGAAAAAAAAAAAGAAATTTTTTTTTTTGCTTTGCTTTCATAGTATCTGCTCTGCATTATTTCATTAACAGAAGTCTCTAACTCACTAAGCGTCCCACAGTATGGCTGTGCTGTAATTTTTAAATTGCTTTCTTGCTGAGAGATTGAGGAATTTTCTACTCTTTCTCTTGCTAAAATATTATGAAGTAAACATTTTCTTTGTACATGAATTTTTGTGAATGTGTGCAGGAGTGGAGTTAAGAGTGGAGTTTAGTCTCTTTTTTTTCTTTTTTAAGACTTACTTTTATTGGAAAGGCAGGGTTACACAGAGAAGGAGAGATGCGGGGAGGGGTTAGGCAGTTGAGCTGTTGTGTTGGGTCAAAATCTTATTTTTATTCAGTCTTTTCTGTTACACAATCTGTGACTCTCTGAGGCCTATATAGTATTAGTTATGTTTTCAGACATCCTGTAAAAATGTCCCACACAAACCGTGTTGACTGTCGTTAGCATTTTGTTGTTTCTTATTCAGGTAATCGTACTTTGGAAATACCATGGAAAGATAATGTTGTCTCTCATCCTAGGTTGTGTTTGTGCAAGTGAATGACATTAAAACACACACACACACACACACACACACACACACACACACACACACGGTTCTGTCTTCCAAATGCCTGCAACAGTAAGGGCTGGACCAGGTGGAAGGGAAGAACCAGGAACTTCAGCCAGGTCTCTCATGTGGATAACATGAGCCATGTATTGAGCTAGCATCCCAGGGTGCACAGAGTAGATTAAAAACAGTCAGGATTTTGGCCAGGTGCTCTGTTAAGGGATTCAGACATTCCAAGCTGCGTCTTAAACCACTTTCCCAAACTTTCGCTTTAGAAAAACACACTTGATTTCATGCTGATTATAAGAAAGTGTGTGTCATCTACCAGCATGTATGATTTAGAACACAGCCTTTGATAATGTTCAAATGATCAAAACCAAATACCATCGGAGGATTATGTTTTTCAGATGGCATGATTGCATGTAAATGAGGAAGTGGTACAATGGGTTACAAGCAAGGTCACATGGCATTGACTTCCAGCAAAATAGAAAAAGCATTGATACTAAGAAAGGTTGTGTAATTCTCAGTATTATAAACATACTGTCTTCATATCATTGGTAATATGAGAGTAGTTTCACTCTTCATGGTCTAGTTTTTCTTTGTGGTACATTTTGAGCTTCATAATCTTTTACCTATCATTTGGCTTCCAATTGGGACATTGCACAAACCATTTATGATGACAAAACTCATGGTATGTTCTTTGTTGTAATTATTTTGTTAACATTGGATGTAAAAATTTGTTTTTGATATTAGATATGACTTTTTGTTTATTTTACTTGATGTCATAATTACAGGGGTTGGGGGAAAGAGGAAGAGAGAGAGAGAAAATCTTCCGTCCTCTGGTTCATTCCCCAAATGGATGCAAGGTTCAGAGTTGGGCTGGTCAGAAGCCCAGGGCTTTGGGCTGTCCTGTACTGCTTTCCCAGTCATTAATCAGGGAGCAGACAGACTAGAACCAGTGCTCATATGGGATGCTGGTACCACAGGTGAAGGATAAGAGTGCTGTGCCACCACATCAGGTCCTAAGTTTATTTTCATTTACTTGAGAGCCAGATGACAAAAGCAGAGGAGTTGTCTCGAATAGTCAGGGCTTGACTCTCTTCACATTTCCCTGATAGAACCCAGAAGCAGGACTGGTGTTGTGGCAAAGCAGGTAAAGCTATACTACCTATGATACAGGTATCACATATCTGTGTTGGTTTGTGACATGGTTGCTGCAACTTCTCATCTAGTCCCTACAAATGGGCTGGGAAGAGCAGCAGAAGACGACCAAAGTGCTTGGGCCCCTGTTGCCCACTAGTGGATAAAGTAATTTTTAAAAAGACTCAGAAATGGGCCTATCATGGTAGCATAGTGGCTGAAGTCCTTGCTTTGCACATGCTGGGATTCCATGTGGGTGCAGGTTTGTGTCTTGGTGGCCCTGCTTCCCATCTACCTCCCTGCATGTGGCTTGGGAGAGCAGTAGAGGATTATCCAAAGCCTTGGGACCATGCGCCTGCGTGGGAGACCTGGAAGAAGCTCTTGGCTCCCGGCTTTAGATCAGCTCAGCTCTGGCTGTTGCAGCTACTTGCAGAGTGACCCAGAGGTTGGAAAATCTCTTTCTCTGTCTTTCTCTCTTTCTGTCTGACTTTCTAATAAAAATAAATATTTTTTTAAAAGACTCAGAAATACAGATTTTTGGGGGGACCACTTTCTAAATTCATGTCTTATTTCTTATTTTAATTGAAGACTAAACCACATTTTCCATAAATCTTGTATTTGGTCTTTGGCTTTGTAACTACCTTTTGAGGTGAACATAGGAGTTTCCTTTATACTCATCCTTATTTACAAATGTCATGGCCTAGATGCCTTAGGCTTGTAGCAGCTTGGCCTACTTTTATGGAATCTTGCTGGCCTTTGAGGTTGTCCCTGTCTGTTATAGCCACCTCAGTGGTGTGTGGCCATGGAAAAACATGTTTTTGTTGTTGAGTGTTCTTGCTTTCTAGTAATTTTATTTTCTGCTCAAGGGATTTAGTATCTGTTCAGATACTTTCTTTTTAAAGGCCACATAAGTAGTGACTTGACCTCTAATCTTAGCTTTGAAATTTTCCCAGACTCTAATAAAGATGACGTCTGATGACCTATTATTTGAGAATACTACGCATTGGCCAGCAATCAACGCTATTTAAAAATGTATATTTTACTTTGAATACTCTGTCCAAAGGACTTTGTTGGTAAAACTGTGTTTAATGACAGGATTTGACAACTCTTGGGACATTGTTTTATTATACACAGTATTGGCTGGCACTTGATAGAATTCAAAAACCACTCTTCTTCCTGAATTCTAGCATGAATTCATTCTGAAAAAATATTCTGTAAATCATAGTATTATTTGAAATAGTTTCTTTGGGCTCCAGTAAGAACATTTTGGACCTGAAAGATTCTGTAGTAAAAGACTGAGTTAATCCTTGTTTTGCATGAAATATGGATTTTTTTCCAGTGAATGTATGAGTAAGGTTTCTACAAAAGATCAAGTTACTAGTGAGGAACAAGGCTATTGGTTAAATTACCTGAGCTACCCACATCAGAACATAACAATGAAGCGGAGTGAAGGAGTTTATCGGATTGTATTATGTGTGGAAATATCTTAAAAAACATTTTTTATATAATAGACTGTCTTGGTAAGAACTCACCTAGGTGCATACAGTTTTTGTGGAATTGGCAGAGGAAACAGCATGCTAATGTTCTCTTGTTAGGCTTTTTGCTGGAGATGATATTTAGTCCTTTGTTGCTGAAGTGTTAGTGCAAAGAAAAGAACAAAATCTGAATTTTGTACTCTTTAATTGGAATCTATATTAGCTTCGACAATCCTAAAAACGATTCCAGTGAAAGGAGAGTGTGTAGGTCACTAATTCAAGGCTGTAGAACAGTTTATTCTTCCTTTCCCTGCAGCAAGAATTGTGAATATAAAGTCACAAAACAGCTTCAGTGCTAATTTTTAAAGCTTCCCCATGTTTCCACCCTCATCTTTGGTAAATAATGTGCCTGACTATAAAACGGAAAAAGTTGAAATTTTCCACTTGTGCATTTTGAGCTTTTCAGAGGTATTATACACTCTGGAAATAATAATAAAAGATACCAGGGCTTATACAGTGCTTTTTGTGTGACAAGCTCAAATGAACACTAATGCATTGATCTTAGCACAGTACTTGATTGTGGCTTTGAAAGGTCATGAGTTGCTGCTGTTACCAAAAGGGAAAAAAAAAAAAAAAATGGAGGGAGGTTCCACTTTACAAATATTGTTTAAAAAAACCTGGACAAGAATTGAATTAGATAACTAAAAATATAAATTACAGATTTTTCTTGCTTGGATGTTGACTTTTCTCTTAGCCAGTGGTAGATTTGTATCTGCTTATTATTACCATTTATAATTACTTGGAACTGATTTCCCTCTTTGAACAAAGTAGAAGCTGTGATGGTCTTTTTCGCTTCTTAGCCAAGAAAGCTTGAAATTCCTGGTGGTGTCTAATCTGTTACAACCATGTATTTAAAGATCATCTTTTTGGTTTTCTTTGTTTAACATTTGTGACCCATGGCTGTTGATTCCGATGGATATATTTTTTATGGTCTGAATTTTCAACTTTTTTTCTATTTTGTAGGTTTATTCTTCAGTCCAAGGAGGTGATTCACACTCAGCTGTTGGAGAAGCAGAAAATAGCAGAAGAAAAAATTAAAGAACTAGAAGTAAGTTTTGAGTGAAGTTTGGCAATAATGGTTGACTTTCCAGGAAAAGATGATCTTGTGTATCATACTGAATGAGCATGCACATTCTGCCTTCTCATTTTTTCTGAGTGTGTTAGAACTGTGAGCAGTCATGCGGCAGTGCCCAAGACATCCCCTGCAGGAAAAGTCTCTTTAGAACTTTGAGGATTTTGAAGACACTAGGATCCTGTTGGTCATATTTTCTCCATTGCCCCTGAATGAGCATGTCTGCATAAAAGCATAAAACTGTAGCATGTGTTCAAGCACCTCATATGTGTAGTGGAATGGTGTATGGATGAGACTGGTCATGAGAGTGGAGGGTAGAGGATCTTGGCGTAATGTTCCGTTTACACATTGTAATTCTTTCAGCCTAGATAAGATTCCAGACAGTCTAATAAATAAAGTAAAATTACCTCCAGATAATCACTTACCTGGAGGTTGGTGCTATGAAGGAAAAAAAAAAAAGTTTTTTAGCAAGAAAAAGGATGCTATGTAAGAGTAAGTTAATTTTGGAAAATTTGAGTCTTATTTCCTTTCACATGGGGATCTTGGTGGGATATTCTTGGGCTTTGGTGAAAGGTCCATCCTTTTCACAGAAAAGTCAGACTGGGTAGGAAGTTAGTTTTTATTCTTAGGGATCATATTTCCCAGATAGGGGTGGTTACAGTGACTTCATAGGTCACCTTATGTAATTCTCTGAGCAGTATTTGACACAGTGGTCCAGAATCTGGCTCCGCCCTCTGCTGTACTGGGCAGAAACCTCCTGTAGGTTCCTGGGTATTTCTCAGGGGCACTGGCTTGGTGGGACCTGGGTGTCATGTGTTGGCACAGACCAGTTGGGCATTTTTTTTGAAAGGCAGATTGACATATATCCTCTGGTTTACTCCCCAAATATGCCTGCAATAGCAGGCTATTTGTCCCAGTAGCTGGGACAGGATGAGGCTATTACTGTCTTGTGAGTGACAGTGTTGCCAATACTGCAGCTGTCACCTGGTGGCTCCCAGAGGTGAGCGCTGTCAGGGAGCTGGAATGGAGAGCAGAACCAGGGTGTGACCTGAAGCACCCTGATAGGGGACGTTGGGGTCCAAAGTAATGTGTTAACTGTTGTACCAAACACCTGCCCCACTTTTTTTTTTGTGGGTGGGGGGGCGGGTGGTAAAGCAGGGCTACTGATGATTTAAACTCGGAAATACATTTGTGTCTAGAAAAAAGTTTGGTAAAGAGGAAACCAAAAAGCTAACCAGCTTAGTAAAGAAGCCGAGCATGTGATAACCGATTCTTGTGTCTAGTTTTATATTTCTCATCCCAGCTGTTTTAGAGTTTTATATCCTCTTGTGATTTTACTTATAATAGCAAACGCAAGTATCTTAAAAACCAAAACCAAAACCATAACCATATTACATAGATTTAAAAAAGTGGTTTTTTTTTTTTTTGTAAAGATTTATTTATTTTTATTGGAAAGGCGGATATACAGAGAGGAGGAGAGACAGAGAGGAAGATCTGTCCTGTGCTTCACTCCCCAAGTAACCGCAACGGCCGGTACTGTGCTGTTATGAAGCCAGGAGCCTCTTCCGGGTTTCCCACATGGGTACAGGGTCCCAAGGCTTTGGGCCATCCTCGGCTGCTTTCCCAGGCCACAGGCAAGGAGCTGGATGGGAAGCTGGGCTGCGAGGATTAGAACCAGCACCCATATGGGGTCCCGGTGCGTTCAAGGTGAGGACTTTAGCCACTACGCTATCGCGCCAGGCCCCAAAAAAATGTATTTAAAAAAAAGATTTATTTTTTATTGGAAAGGCAGATTTACAGAGAGAAAGATCTTCTACATCTGCTGATTCACTCTCCAAGTGGCCACAGTGACCAGAGCTGAGCTGATCTGAAGCCAGGAGCTTCTTTTGGGTCTCCCACAAGTGTGTAGTATACAGGACCCTATGCCTTGGGCCTTTTTCTACTGCTTTCCTAGGCCAAAAGCAGAGAGCTAGATGGGAAGTGGAGTAGCTGTCACGAACCACTGCCTATAGGGGATCCTGGCGTGTGCAAGGAAGCAATTTAGCCACTGAGCCATTGTGCTGGGCCAAAAAATGTATTTTTATAGCTGTAGGAAATATATGGAAGTTAATCCAATGAAGAGATAGGAATATTCAAAATAATGTTCACAAAATCCTCTTTTGATGAAAAATAAAAGCTAGGCTCTGTGAACATTGAAAATGATATGTAAGGATACATATTGTTAACGTTACTAGCTCTAAAAAAAATTACATGAAATATGTAGCTAAAAGGTTGTTTTCCTTACTGTCTCTGTTTTGAACACATTTTAACAAATAGACATTAATTTAAAAAAATTATTTGAAAGGCAGGTTTTTACAGAGAGAGAAGGAGAAAGTGGTCTTCAATTTGTTGGTTCACTCCCCAAGTAGCTGCAGTGGCTGGAGCTGAGCTGCTGTGAAACCAGGAGCTTCCTCACGGTTACTCATGTGGGTCTGGGCACTTGGGTCATCCTTTGCTGCTTTCCAGGCACATTAGTAGGAAGTAGAATTGAAGTTGAGTAGCCAGAACTTGAACTTTCATCCATATGGGATGCTGGTTGGAAGTGGGTGGGGGGAGTGGAAGTGTCAGCCCCACCTTTTAGAGAGATCGTGTATCTATGAGCTAACTTCCCAAATTGCCTTAATAGCTGTAACTGTGGCAGTCTGAAGCCAGAAGCTAGGAGCTTCATCTGGGACTCCATGTGAGTCCAGGGTCCAAGCATTTGGACCATCATGCTAATCCCAGGCCATTAGCGGTAAGCTGGTTCAGGAAGTGTAGCAGCCAGAACTAGAACCGTCACCAGTGTGAGGTATCAGTGCTGTAGGCTGAGGACTAGCCTAAACACTACCATCCTAAAGCCTAACATTTATAGCTAATGAAATTATTAAGGTAAAATTGTCCCACTTGATTTTAGCATAATATTCAATTCTGGTATCTGGAAACATGTTTTCCTGAAGTTTTATTTTGTGGGGCATCTCAGATACTAGTGGAACGTTCAGATAGATTGCATGTACTGGGATTCAGTTATGTATATTTTAGAAATAGGTTAGGTGACTGTTTAGTCCCTGTTTGAAATGCGAATCGTAACTACAAAAATCCAATAGTATTAAACTCTGATGTAAAAAGTTGTTGTTTCTTCTTGATTTTCATTTTACATATTATTTGTAGTGTAATAGGAATACTAGTGCACAATAAAGAGATAAAAATGCCAACATGTATAAAACATGATTGGGGCGAGCACATGGTGCAGTGGTTAAGTCATCCCTTGGCTTTGCTGCGTGCTGTATCACAGTACCTGGATTCAGGTCTCACATCTGCTTCCAGTTCCACGCTCGTGCCGGTGTGTATCCTGGGAAGCGGCTGGGTCCTCCCACATGGAAAACCAAAGAGAGTTCTGGAATCCTGGCATAGCCATGGCTCTTGTAGACAGTGGATGAAAGATCTTTTTCTTTGTGTCTTTCAAATAAAAATGAAAATGAATAAATAAGGAAAGACATTTTTAAAAAGCAAAAGAAACAAAAACAGAAACCTCTCCGTCTCACTTCCTGAACACCTGCACACGTCACCTCTTTGTTTTAGCACATTCATAAATATACACAGCTTTTAAAAAGAATTGTGCTGAATATGCTGTTTTCATCATTTGATAATATATCTGGTTTAGTGTTACAGATTAGTTTATATTTGATTTCATGTTTTACATTTTTTTTTTTGCCATTGCAGGCTTTTATTACCATTTATATGTACAAGTTTTATTTATTCCAGATATATACAAGTCCTATTTCTGCATTGAGGATGCTCTCCAGTTCTACCTTCCTATATTTTTAGCCCTGCGGTCTCTTTCCTGAAATAGTCTTGGGGTTTTCCACAGCCAATGTTAAAGTCTTGTTGTCTGAACTTGAAATGAGTGAATATGCACTCATTCACATATATGCTATTGATTGTAGTGTTCAAATTTTTTTTTCCTGATTTTTCTTCTGTTTATTCTGTCTCCTATGATATTATTTATAAGTTTCTCCTTGGTCTGTTAGTTTAGTAGGTATATTATTGCAGTTTAGATACCTGAAGACCCATAGTGGTAGCCTAGTGGCTAAAGTCCTTGCTTTGCATCTGCTGGGATCACAAATGGTCACTGATTCGTGTCCCGGCTGCTCTGCTTCCCATTCAGCTCCCTGCTTGTGGCCTGGGAAAGCAGTAGAGGACGGCCCAAAGCCTTGAGACCCTGTACCTGCATGGGAGACCTGGAAGAAGCTCCTGGCTCATAGCTTTGAGTAAGTTCTGATCCAGCCCTTGCAACCACTTGGGAAGTGAACCAGTGGATAGAAGATTTTTATATCTCCTTCTTGCAGTGAATCTTTCTAATAAAAATAAACAAATCTTAAAAAAAAAAAAAAGTTAACCTGAGAGGATCTAACTTAAGTAGAAAGTTTATTTTTGCTAATGATTTTGGAAATTCACAATTCACAGTCACATGGCCCCCTTTGGAGGCATTTGAAGGTGGTGGATGGCAGAATGTGGGTAAGCCAGGGAACAGAGAGCTGTGAAGCCCAGCTTAACTTTAAAGTCTTTTATGTTAAGTTATTTATTTGGGAGACAGAGAGAGCATGAGAGAAAGACTGACCAGAGTGAAACTGACAAGAGTACCCATCTGTTAGCTCACTTCCCACATGTTTGCAGTAGCCAGGACTGGATCATGCCAAGGCCAGGAGCAAAAACCTATCTGGTCTCCCAGGTAGTTTGGTGACTGCCCGCTACCTCCCAGGGTGGGACTAGTCAGGAAACTGGAATCAAGGTGGCGGCAGGACTGAAAGTAGTGCAACTATAGCAAGAGATGTTAGTGTCCCATGAAGTGACTCAGTTGCTGTGATGAATGCCCAGCTCCAGCTCAGCTTAGGACCAGCCTTCCAGCGCAGTGACCTTAAGATTTCCATCTGACCCACTTGTTAAATTAGATCTACTCTTGGCCTATCGTCCATTCAACATTAACATAGGACTTGGAGGACCTGGGCCTTTGAGAGACAGCCAAACTGTTATCCACATCTGGTTTTTAGAGAACTACTTTCTGGGGATATGTAAGTGTTCATTTTACTGTGTAAATAATTTAAAGTGTATGCTACATTGTGCTGTGTATTTTTTAAAAGGGATTCTGTTATTTTAAAGATAGCATTCTACTGACTTGGGATTTCCTTTGTTCTTGTTGGGGAAGTCATTTGTTCGTCTAATTGTTCATTTGTCTTTTCTCTTTGACTGCTTTAAATATTTTCTCTTTCATGCATTGTAATTTCTTGAATATGTTTACATATGAATTTATTCTTTTTTTTTAAGTGTACTTATTTTTATTTGAAAGGCAGAGTTACAGAGAGAGGAGAGACAAGAGAGATCTTCCATCTGCTGGTTCACTCCCCAAGTGGCAGCAACAGCCAGGGCTGGGCCTGTGCAAAGCCAGCGGAGTCAGGAACTTTTTCAGGTCTCCCACGTGGATATCAGGGGCCAAGGACATGGGTCATTTTCCTCTGCTTTCCCAGGCTATTAGCAAGGAGGTGGATGGGAAGTGGCAGCTGGGCCTCAAACTGGTACCCATATGGTATGCTGCTGCCTGCTAGTAGAGGATTAGCCGATTGAACCGTTACACTGAGGCATAGTTAACACAGGCATGCAAAGGCTTGGCCATTTTTTTTTGGAACATTTTTGTCTGTGATAGTATTCTTTTAAGTCTGGGTTATAGATCCAGTTTTTATTAACACTGTTAACCTGCTTAACTAATTGGGCCCACATGGATGCCTCCCTAACCCTTGCCAGCAGTCTGTCTGGATCATACTGTGGATGGACCTTCTGCATGACATGGGTGCCAAATGGCTGTGCGTCTAGGATCTGAGAGCTCATCTTCAGTGCTGTTTCCAAAACTCTTTCACCAACCTGGTTCTACTGTTTCTTTTTATTTGCCCTCTCCAGAAGTCTGGTCTTTGGAGGTTTAAAGCTTAGCTTGAATTTGTTTGGTTTTTGATAGTCCTTCATGCTGTGCTTGTCTTGTCAGCCATTTTCTCTTTGACGGCAGGAGTCAGACTATGTTGCTGTCCTAGTGGTCTGTTGATAGTGATATTCCTTATTACGAGAGCAAAGACAGACATTGTCTTAACGGTGGAAAATAGGCACACTTTGTCTTCTTACAGCTTGTTCAGTTTTCTTAAACTGCAATTGCTTGTAGTTTATGTGAGAGAGAGAGATCTTTAGTCTACTGCTGCACTCCTCAAAGGCCATAGGTACTGGTCCTGGACCAGGCTGAAGCCAGGAGTCCAGAACTCCATCTGATTTTCCAGATGAGTAGGAGGAAACCAGGTGGTTGGGCCATCACTTGCTGCTTCCCAGGTGCATTAGCAGGAAGCTGGATGTGACACGGAGGCAGAATTTGATCCTGGGCACTCTTCTGTGGGATGTAGGTATCCCATATAGTGACTTCACCTTCTGCCTTAACTTGCTGTACTATAGCATCCATCTTTTCTTTACTATTTTTGGTTTGAGATGTGTTTTATTATTATTTTTTAATTCGTTTATTTTTATTGGAAAGGCAGATTTGCAGAGAGAAGGAGAAAAAGAAAGGAAGATCTTCCATCTGTTGGCTCACTCCCCAAGTGGTCACAGTGGTTGGAGCTGAGCCTAGCCGAAGTCAGGAGCTTCTTCCAGGTCTCCTACATGGGTATAGGGTCCCAAGGCTTTGGGCCGTCCTCCACTGCTTTCCCAGGCCACAGGCAAGGAGCTGGATAGGAAGCAAGGCCGTCGGGATTAGAACTGGCGACCATATGAGATCCTGGTGCTTGCAAGGCAAAGACTAACCACTACACTGTTGCGCTGGGCCCAGAGCTGTCATCTTTTAACTTACCCCTTAAATGCCTGCAACAGGCCAGGACCAAGCCAGGAGCTGAGAATTCAGTCCAGATCTCTCAGGTGGATGGCGGGATCCCACGTACCTAACACATCACCTCTGCCTCCTGAATGCACATGAGCAGAAAGCTAGAATTGGAAGCAGAGCTGCAACTTCAACGTAAAGACTCTAGTATGGAATGTAAGGCATCCCAACCAGTGGTTCACAGCTACTCCAGATATCCGTTCCATGGTAACTTTTGAATGTATGTTGTTCCTAGGAAAATGCAAAGGTAACATTTTGAAAAGTAACAAGTAGAATGTTTTAGAATTTGGAACTATGGTTTTGAGTCTGATTTGTTTTTGGCAAATTCATTAAAAATTTAAATTAAATTTGTTTAATAAGTTAGAAATTTATTAGCTGTTGCAGAGAGAAAGTGGAAGTCTTTTGAACATAATTTTGTTTTGAAGTTGACTTGTTATTTGAAAGCAGATTTACAGAGGGAAAGAGAGAGGGAGATCTCTTCCCTCTGCTAGTTCACTCTCTTAAGTGCTTATAGAAGCTGGAACTGAGCCAGTCTCAAACAAGGAACTAGGAGCTTCTTTTGGTTGTCCCACGTGAATGCAGAGTCCCAAGAACTCAAGTCATCTTATGCTTCCCAGAAGTGGAAGTGGAGCAGCCAAGACATGAACTGACACCCATATGGGATGCAGGTGGAGGATTAGCCTGTTGAACTACTGTACTGGCTCCAAAGAGTTTTATCTATTTTATTTATTTTTTAAACTTTATTTGGAAGAAAGATTTTTACAGAGAAAGAATGAGAGGTAGAGATAAGGTCTTCCATTCGTTGATTCAGTCCTCAAATGGCCACAAAAGCCATGAAGCTAGGAGCCAGGAAACAGCAGAAAATGGCTCAAGTCCCTGGTTCCCTGTACCCATAAAGGAGATCCAAAAGAAGCTTCTGGCTGTTTACTGGCCTAGCTGCAGCCATTACAGCCATTTGAAGAGCGAACCAGCAGATGGAAAACAACATCTTTCTGTGTAACTTTGCTTTTCCAATTAAAATAAATCTTTTAAGAACTGTTTTCTATTTTTGCCCACCTTTTTTTTTTTTTTTTTTTTCCAATTAGGGAGGAAGTAATCTTTTCAATTTAAGTTTGGCTTTTAGGTAGACTAGAATTGAGTTCCTGACCTTCTGAATCATAGCTGTTAGGAGTTCTGGAAGTTAGCTTACAGGGATAGATTTGTACTCATTTTGACTGTTGGTTCTTCATAGCCTCTCCTTTGCTTTAGCTGGGTCCTCAAACAATTCACTGCTTCAAGTTCATTTGCCCTATATCTCAAGTCCTTATTATATTTTAGATACATGCATACCTGTACACTTGCTAATTGTAGTCACTTCTTTCTGTCTCCAGCATGGTAATTTCTGCCACTAAGGTTGGCTTCTGGCTTGGTGCTGCTTCTGATGCACTGTTGCAATTCATGGGTCGTTGAAATACTGTATCCGCCCTGTGCTATAAAGTAAAAGCTCCCACTGAAATGACATTTTGCTCAGACAGTGGTTATTGATTACGTATTAGGCAGAGTAGTGACTGGATAGGCTAGTGGCTTAATTCTGATACTCTGATGAGAACATGTCTTGGAGAACTTAGAATGATTGAGGAGAGTCTATGGAGAGTCACTTTTTCCATTGCACGAGTGACAGTTGGATGTCTGACTAGGTTTCCCTTAAGTACTTTATTTTCAAAGTGGTACTGTTAAATCTGATGGGAGGCCTCTTTGGAGGTGATGTCAAGTGGACTCCACCATGGGATGGACACTTGATTCTGACCTGAGTTTTCAATGAAGAGATGATGGCAGACGAGAACAGAGCCAATGACAATAGTGTTAACATTAAACAGAGTGTGTCTAGTCGTTCACCTGCTTATGTAGTTCAAAGTTTAGAATCTATGAAAAATTAGTTATTCTGTAGTGCATACAGCATTTCCAGAGATATATACTAAGTAATGTATTATGAGGGTGCTTCAGTGTGTTTGTGGAAAATAGTATTAAAAAGAGTTTATTGTGTTGGAAACAGTTTTTGAAATTTATAAATTTTTTGACCCTAATGTATATTTTTCCATGAAATTTTTGGAGGTCTTTCCTTTATAGCTTAATAATTATAAGGCGAGCACCTGTAGCCATTTTCTATGCCAAGAAATCAGATATTGCAAAGCATCTCTTCTCGCCTCCCCCCGACTGCCCACATTGTTCTCCATCCCTTGTTTCCACTGCCGTCACTGCCTGCTCCCTTGCTGTAGGTAACCACTACTCTAACTTTTGAGATAATTATTTTCTTTACAAAGTTTTATTAATTTTCAATTTCTTTTTGAAAGGCAGAGCTGTAGAGATCTTATATCTGCTGCTTTACTCCTCAAATGCCTGCCACAGCTAGGACTAGACTAGACAGAGCCAGGAATGTGAAACTCAGTCCTGTTCTCCCATCTGGTTAGTAAGGACCCAAGTACTTCAACCGTCTGGCTGTCTCCCGGGGTACCCATTGACAGGGAGCCGGAGTTAAATGGAGGCAGAACTTGAACGGAGTTATTCCCATATGGGATGTGAGTGTTTAATTTCTATACGATATGACCATTCCCTTTTTTCTCTCCTCTCTTATCCTCCCGTTTCTTCCCCTCCTTTCCTCCCCTTCTCTCCTCCCTTTCCTGTCCCATTCCTTCCCTGTTACAGAGGCAGGGAGAAATAGGTTTTTCCATCACTGGTTTACTCCCTGGATGACTGCAATGGCCAGGATTGGATCAAACTGAAGCAAGAAATTTCAGCTGGATCTCCTTTGTGGGTGGTAGGATCCCACACACTTGGGCCATCTTTGGCTGCTTTCCCAGGCCATTAACAGGGAGCTGGATAGGAAGTGGAACAGCCAGGACATGAACATGCACCCAAATGGGATATTGTTATTGTAGGAGGTAGCTTTATCTCTTACCTTGCAGCGTCTCCGTGCCATACTGTCATTACTTTTTCTTTCTTTCTTTTTTTTTTTTTTTTAATATTTATTTAGTTTTATTGGAAAGGCAGATACACAGAGAGTAGGAGAGACAGGAAGATTTGCCGTCCGCTGATTCCTTCCCAAGTGGCTGCAGCAGCTATAGCTGAGCTGATCCGAAGCCAGGAGCTTCTTCGGGTCTCCTACACAGGTGCAGGGTCACAAGGCTTTGAGCCATCCTCAGTTACTTTTTCCAGGTCACAAGCTGGGAGCTGGATGGGAAGTTCAGCATCCATATGGGATCTTGGGACATGCAAGGCAAGGACTTTAGTTACTAGGCTACTGTACTGGGCCCTCTCATTTCCTTTTTAGAACATACAGTTTTACTATGTGAATGTGTCTTTAAAGAATATGATTTAGGGGCTGATGTGATGACAGCAAGCTAATCGCTACCTGCAGTGCCAGCATCATATGGTCATCATTTTGAGTCCTGGCTGCTCTGCATCACTCCAGCTCCTGCTTAGGACCTGGGAAAGCAGTGCAGGGATGGCCCAAGGCCTTGGGCTGACCCGGAAGAAACTCCTGGCTTCCCAGCTTTGGACTGACCCAGCCTTAATTGTTATGGCCAGCAGATGGAAGATCAGTCTCCCTCCCTCTTTCTGTAAAGTCTTATTTATTAAAAGACAGAGCATCAGAGAGAGGGAACGAGATACAGAGAGAAACAGAAATCTCCAATCTGCTGATTCACTTCCAATAGCTGCAACTACCTATCCCGGCCAAGTGAAAGCCAGGAGATAGGAACTCCACCCTGGTCTCCCACGTGGAAGGCAGGGGACCAAGCACTCGGCCCATTGTTGGTTGCCTTTCCAGGCACATTAGCAATTAGCTGGAACAGAGTTTATCTCAGCCAGTTGCTACAGGAAATTGTTTTTTTAGAGACAGTTTTTCTCTACCCCATGGAAAGAAGCATAAAACAGCTTGATGGGGCCTGGTGTAGTAGCCTAGCGGCTAAAGTCCTTGCCTTTCATGTGCCAGTATCCCCTATGGGCACCAGTTCTAATCCCGGCAGCCCCACTTCCCATCCAGCTCCCTGTTTGTGGCCTGGGAAAGCAGTGGAAGACAGTCCAAAGCCTGGGAACCCTGCACCTGTGTGGGAGAATCAGAAGAGGCTCCTGGCTCCTGGCTCCGGATTGGCACAGGTCCAACCATTGCTGTTGCTTGGGGAGCAAATCAACGGATGAAAGATCATCCTCTCTGTCTCTCCTCCTCTCTGTATATCTGCCTTGCCAATAAATACTAAATCTTAAAAAAAGAAAACTTAGCTTGATAATTTCCCAGCTACAATAGTAGCTACATGGAAAGGCTTTATAGGTATTTTTTCCTTTAATCTTAAAAGTAAATACAAGTTGCCAAATTGTTTCCTGTTGTTTTCACTTAGGGAGTCTTGAGTGATTTCTTTTATTGTTGCTTATGTGGGGATCTCAGGTATGACTGCTTGCCTCTTTGTAAGGTTCCTTTGCATTCTCAGCATTGATGAAAATGATGTTTGTTTGAAAATGGTTTTCAGTTATTTAGGACTGAGGTTCAAAGAGCCGAATGGTTGGAAATCTCAATGTGTAGCGAGCTGTGCATGGGCTCCCTGTGCTGGTATTCTGTAGAATCTTCTATTGTGGCTTAGTAAAGAGCAGTTGTGAGTTCCAGAGTCCACGTGTGCTCTTCCGGTTGAGCATTCTTTAATATCAGTATTTGCAATGCCTTGGTTAGTGTATATGATTCAAGATTCACTTGCTAAAATTTGACTAGATATAAACTGTCTGGGATGTTCTTAGTCTCCTTAGTATACGCATAAAAGTATTTCAATTCTAATGAGAACTTAGGTGTAAACTGTTCAAATAGGTTGATTCATTTAACTGGATATTCTTTTGTACTTATCTGTGAAATACAGCTTATATGTTTTGGTTTTTTTAAAAAAAGATATTTTTTATAATTTGAAAATCACTTCATAGAGAAAATGAGAGACAGATTTTTCATCCACTGGTTCATTCCCTGAATGACCTCAACAGCTGGAGCTGAGCCAATCTGAATCCAGGAGTCAGGAAGCCTCCTCCAGGTTTCCTATGTGGGTGCATGGGTCCAAGGACTTGAGCCATTCTATGCTACCTTCCCTAAACTATAAGCAATGAGCTGGATCAGAAGTGGAGTAGCCAGACCTTGAACCGGCGCCCATGTGGGATGCTGGCACCAAAGGCAGAAACTTATGGGTGTGGGCCCTGGATTTTTTTTTTTTCTAATGAAAGATTATTTGAAAGGAAGAATGATTGCGAGGAGTTGGGGGAGAGAGAGAGAGATCAGTGGAGATCGAGAGCTCTTACATTTGCTATATCATTCTCTAAAAATGCTCACACAACCTGGGCTGGACCTAACTGCGACCAGGGAGGGGCCTAAAGCTCCGTTTGGATCTCTGCCTGAGTGGCAGGAACCCAGGTGCCAGGGTCATCACCTGCGACCTCCCAGCTGCGCTAACAGGAAGCTGGATTAGAAGCAGAAGTGGCGCTTGATCCCAGGTACTCCAGTATGAAGTGTGTGTTACAGATTCTTAACCTGCTGTATCAGTTTGATTGGTGTCCTGATGATACATGTGTATTTGTGTGATTACAGTCAAATATTTAAGATAATTTTATTTTTAAAGATTTATTTATTTATATTGGAAAGGCAGATATACAGAGAGGAGGAGAGACAGAGAGGATGATCTTTCATCCGTTGATTTGCTCCCCAAGCAACCGCAATGGTTGGACCTGTGCCAATCCGGAGCCAGGAGCCAGGAGCCTCTTCTGATTCTCCCACATAGGTGCAGGGTCCCCAGGCTTTGGACTGTTTTCCACTGCTTTCCCAGGCCGCAAACAGGGAGCTGGATGGGAAGTGGGGCTGTCGGGATTAGAACTGGTGCCCATAGGGGATACTGGCACATGAAAGGCAAGGACTTTAGCCACTAGGCTACTGCACCAGGCTTAGATAAATTTGATTTTAATTCAGTTAGCCAACAGTTTGACTATTTTCCTCATGCTTTAGTTATTTTTTCCTTGTTGGAAGCATTTTGAGACTGTGTGTTTCTTTCTGTTTGGAATATTTGCGCCCAAAGCAGGCTGTGATTGCTTTAGAGTTGCTGGCGTCAGCCTTTACTGTTCCATGCTTTGAAGTAGTAGCTGAGGTGAGCGTACTTGAGAAAATTCTTGTTGAGAGGGTGGGCCTTTAGGTTGTCGATGCTCACCTCCTGCATCATAGCGCCTGTCTGTAGCTCCTGCTTCCAATTTCCTACTAGAGCAGACATTGGGAGGAAATGTTGTGACCTAAAGTAATTGAATTACTTTGCTTTTAGGGCCACGAGCCTCAGCCTTTGCCCAGCCCTACATGGGTGCCGGGATTCTAGTACTTCAGCCATTTTCTGCTGCCTTCCCAAGCACATTAGCCAGGAGTGGGATGGGAAGTAGAACAAATAGAATGGGTTGAGATGATGCTGTGTTGTAATTATGATTAATTAGAGGTTATCTCCCATCTCACTTGGCTTTTTCTTTGTGCTGCCAGCATAATAGATTGTGCATTCTGTCACTATGCATGGAGGAATTCTTTTGGTTACAAAATCCTCTTATGAGTGAATTTTTCCAGAATGAATTGAGATGCATTGTACTGTGTTACGAAAGGCAGTGTGTAGTTCGTTTGATCTGTGGCTTTTTTTCTTTTTTTTTTTTGATCTGGGTTTGTTTTTAAGAAAACACATGTAAGGGTGGAGCACTACTCCAGATCAGGAAGCGTTATCGGTTTCCATTGCTGTGGTGCACACTCTGTTTTTGTATGTGACTCTGCAGGCGCAACTCAACCTATGTGATGCTATAAAGACATGGAAAATGACTCTTTCTTAGGTTTGGAGAAAGTGAGGACTAGTGGATTTTTTTTTTTTTCCTGGTAGTATCTGATAATCCCTGTAGCTATTCTAGGCATGTGTAGTTGTCAGGCGTTGTCGGACCAAATTGCTAAAAATAACAAATAAGGGGGAGGCTGTTTTAAGGCCAGCTCTTGTCACTGTCTGTAATCTGTGTTCATAGTGAGAAAGGCCGAAAGGAACATGGTGCTGTTCTCATTGAATTTTTGTTGTTATTGTCGTTTAAAGACATTGTGTAAACCCTGCCTTTTCCTAAACCCCATAGGGTTCACCTGTGCACATCCACTTACAGTGTGGAACTAGAGCCTGAGGACTCAAGGAGCGTGCTCTGATTTTTTGGTGGTGCTAGAGATTAACCAGACAATTGTGGGGTTTGTGTTTTTTGTTTTTGCTTGTCCTTCATGTGGCTTTTGACAGTGGAAATATGCAGTTGGCCTGTAACAGTATGAGAGTGAGCGTGATTGTTAGGAATGGGAGATTAATGTGTGAATAATGAAGTCCTTGTGTTTACCACTCTGCTGTGACTGCTCAGAGAGCCGTGTTGTTTGCCAAATTAACCATATATGGACCTGATGCAGTGGCTGAACTGGCTAAATCCTACACCTCCAAGCACTAGCATTCCAGATCAGCACTGGTTCGTGTCCTAGCTGCTCCACTTCCCATCCAGCTCCCTGCTTGTGGCCTGGGAAAGCAGTAGCTCAAAGCAGTGGCTCAAAGCCTTGGGACCCTGTACCCACAAGGGAGACCTGGAAGAAGCTCCTGATTTTGGATCGGCTCAGCCCTAGCCATTGTGGCCATTTGGGGAGTGAACCAGCAGATAGATCTTTGTCTCTCCTCCTCTCCATAAATCTGATCTGCCTTTCCCATAAAAACAAATAAATAAATAATAAAATAAAATAACCATATGACTGATTCCAGGGAATCTGCATTCAGTGTGACCCTCTGTTGCCCTGCTAAAGCTCTACTTTCATTTGGCTCTTGACACTTTCGGACCTTCATCTCTTTCTCAAATAAAAATAACTGTGAAGTGGAGATGTTTGTTAGCTGTGGAAGATCACTGAAGGATTGTTTGTATGCCTTTCCTGTCCCCTGCCAGCATGTGTAAAAGCCAGAAGCAGACATTCAATTGGAGTTCTGAGTTTTATGTTCTTTGTTGACTCACCTGACAGCTTATTGGCCTTTTTTTTTTTTTTTTTTTTTGGTATCCCGAAGTCTCATTACAAATGCTTTCCTTTTTTTCAATTTTATTTTTGGGAAAGGAGCCATATATGAATCTGACCCCTTTTTAACACCAAAGAAGAAATGAATTGTGTTTATTATAAATTTTTTGGAGGGGGAGTCTGTATGTTGCTGAACATTCTGCCACTTGGAGACCTATGTGGACAGAAACCACAGGCTTTGGGAAGATTTTCTTTCAAACATTTCTTCCTTTTCTTTTCTTTCTTTCTTTCTTTTTTTTTTTTTTTAAGATTTCTTTCTTTTTTCATTTTCATTGGAAAGTCAGATATACAGAGAGGAGGAGAGACAGAGAGAAAGATCTTCCGTCTGATGATTCACTTCCCAAGCGGCCTCTATGGCCGGAGGTGAGCCGATCTGAAGCCAGGAGCCAGGAGCCTCTTCCAGGTCTCCCACGTGGGTGCAGTCCCCCAAGGCTTTTGATCATCTTCCTCTCCCTTCCCAGGCTATTAGCAAGGAGCTGGATGGGAAGTGGAACAACCAGAACTAGGACCAGTGCCTATATGGAACGCTGATACTGCAGGCAAAGGCTTAGCCTGCTGCTGCCAGTACCTGCCACTCCCCTTTTTAAGATTTATTTATATCCATGCATGGCAGAGTTACGGAGGGTGAAAGAGGGAATAAAATAGATCTTCTAGTCTTTTGGTTAACTCCACAAATGTCTGGGAGCTGGGCCAGTCTGAAGTCAGGAGCCAGGAGCCTTTTCTAGGTCTCTTGTGTAGATGAAGGGGCCCAAGCACTTGGACTGTTCTTTGCTGCTTCCCCAGGTGGGTGGCAGTAGAACAGCAGAGACACAAACCAGCACGTCTATGTGATGCCAACACCACAGGCAGTGGCTTTAGTGCAGTGTTACAGTGTGAAGTCCTGGGCAGATTTTAAGGTTGAGTCAAAATTACTGGATATCAGGCCGAAAGAGGATTTAAAAGGATTGAATGTTTGCATGTCTCCCACATAAAGCATTCATTCTGCCACTAGCAAGATGTGGCATGATTTTTGGGCAAGGGGGCCTTTGTTTTTGCCTGGCTTTGAAGACGATTGAGTTTTTTCTGGATAGTGCTGGGGCAGAGGAGAGTGCTTCAAATCAAGAGCATGGACTGAAGACGGGAAGTAGAATGGTAGTGTTGGAAGATCGGATTGCAGTAAGAAATGTCATTGGGACGTGTCATTCACGCAAGAAGCAAGGGTTGGGAATGTTCCTTTTTGTGACAAAGGCCATTTGGGCAATGACATCACACATAAGTTTCAACTTAAGATATTAGCCTGAGCAGATTTATTGGATTTCGAGTCATACCTACAACTACATGGGCAGGGCCCGGCCAGAGTTCTGCACCTCTGCTAGGGAAAGGAGTTAAAGCTAAAATGAATGAAATCAGCACCGCTTCTCCTCTTGCCTAAGTACTTTTGATCCCAGTGCTGGTGCTGTTCACCCAGTTGAGTTTCCACCTCATCTTCTGTCTATTCTGAGGTCAGCAGATTGTACCACTACATTCTGCCACATTGTTAAAGGAACAAATGAGCAAAGGCTTGTTCATACATCAGGGGTTCTTTTAGTGAATTTTCCCATTTCATAACAAATTGTAAAAGCAGACTGGGAGTTTCGTTTCAGCGAGGGTTGTCTTTGAGATAACTGTTGTGACATCCAGCAGATAAATGGAATAGCCTCTTGGATCTGTGAGTTTGGGATTCTTCGGCAGTAATATGAATAATCATCAACAAAACTGTCAGTTGATTGATGGGGTTTAAACTAAGGGAGGTGGGTAGCTCAAGATGGGACATCATTCGTGGACTGAGCTGTTAGAGGTGTGGACGGTGTGCAGTGGAATCCAGAGAGCTGACCGAGGGTCCACACTGGCAAGACTCAGCTGAGATGGTGCCAGGCTTTGGGGTCGGGACCAGCTCCACATGGAGAGGGCGTTGACAGCAGGGGTGTCAGTTCTATTCAGCCGAACTTGCAAGTGCCTTGTGACCTTCCCTTGCTAGCGCTTAACCCTAAAGCTGGACAGCGTGGTCAGCGAAGGAGTTGGTTCTGGGAGGGAGTGCCGAAGGTAGACGTTGACATCAGTTTAGACCCACAGCTGAGGGCCCACACTGCGGGAAGGGAGTGCCTGGATGAAGTGATTCATAATACGGGAAGTAAGGAAACCCTGCTATGAATCTCTGGTATGTTGAGTAAAATGTGAGGGAAGTGGCTGCTTCCATGGGCAAAAGAAACATGCCCACTAGTCTGGAACTAATTACGAAGGTTAGAAGATCCCTGGAGGGATTTTATAATTGCTGTTACCTTTACATTTCTTTGTACCTACTCATACCTCTGCACACACATATACACACAACATTTTCCCATCCTCTTTGAAATCCAGGCATGTTCCAAGAAAAGTCTCAACCCTTAGGATTGTTTCCCTTTTCATCTTGGAGATTCTGCAGCAGATACAATTTTCTTTGTTCTGACATGCATAGAATAATACTTGGTTGGGCTGCAAAATTATGAACTCCAAAATCAATGTGAATTTGGAGTCTGACTGCCATTTTTCCTTTATTTTTTATTATATTTCATTTTCTGAAATCATTTCATAGGCTCTGAGGTTCCCCCAATCCCTCCCTGTACCTTCCCCCCATGGTGGATTACTCCACCTTATTGCAGTATTACAGTTCAAATCCAGTCATGCTGCTTTCATTGCAAGCATGTACCATGCATAGAGTCCAGCATCTTAATGTTCAGATAAATTCAACAGTTTCTTGGGGAGACCATCTCTGGTCTAAAAACAGAGCTGGTAGAATATTGTCCCGACCAACAGTTTACAACATTATGGAGTTAATTGACACAGTATTGAGTGACTGATATGTTAGAAAATGCAAGTTCTTAAACCACGTTCTGTGACTACTTGTTTGACGTTTCTATTTTGGTTTATACACAACCGGCTGCTATCCACCTTAAAATGGCTAAAGGATATCATTCAGCTGTCTCGTGTCTATTTTCATATTTCTATTTAGCAGTTTATTGTATTGAAGCATAGTTTTTACTGAACTTGGCGGATTTTAGGATAGTCCAAGCTGCCTTATAACTTTAACAAGGCATATGTCAACAGCTGAGGCACAGAACAGTTTTAGGAGGGGTGTGCAGAGAAATCTTCAATACCCCAATGAGGAAAACTTATTTTCATGTCCTACCTAGTAAGGTATATATGAGTCCCTGCTGACCATTTCCTGTCTGGTTCTAAGTTTTTCTTGTGGTTCTCTGTCTATCCTAATTTTGTTTTGTTTTGTTTTGTTTTGTTTTGTTTTTTGGAGGTGGGCTCTGGAGCAACCCTGATGGTCATTGCAGGAGAGGGTGGGGATCCAAAGTTGGAACTAAATAGGTGACTCTGCCATTTTTTCAAAATTATTTTATTTTGAAAAAAAATTATTTTGAAAAAATTATTTTATTTTGATAATCTTGTCTTAGTTGATTAGGGCACAAAGGGTCAAGGACTACAGGAAAGTGGTAAGACCATTGTTTCCACATCATTATTATTTTTTCTGTGGGGTAAGGAGGGAGATAAAGGGAGAAGCCCCACCTAGCCTCCCACCCATCCCAGGTCCCCAACATGGGGCATGCTCCAAGGGTCCTGCTCAAGTGGTTTTGATAGTTCAGCAGTTCTAAATTGCTGCCAGTCTCGCCATTCCAAGCACGATAAAATCTCTCCAGAATCCACTGACTGACATAGTCCACAGTACAGTCTCTGTTTTGACTCTGTCATTTAACTACCATTTAGAGTACATTATTTGGTGTTTTCTGTTAGGAAAGAGATGCAGAACAGAGAAGAGATGGGGTAGGAATTCACAGCCAGATCAGATTTTAATGATTGTTAAAGACATTTGTCAGAAGTGATCACCTGTGGGCATGTAGATGGATCAGTTACATGGCAGTGACCTAGTCCTTCTGCAGGCCTGGCTGAAGGGTGTTCAGAGGGATGAGGGTTCTGGGCAGAATGGAGGTAGCTTTTTCCAGAGCATTTCAAACTTGGTAGACCTTGCTCCCTGGGGACTGGGTGATTGGACGGGAATGCAGAGGGTGGGGTTGGGAACAAAACAAGGCCTGGGCTAGACTGTGGGTCCCTAGGAGATTGTCCCTGTTTACAGTCTGGGGGCTAGAATGGCTGAGGGACTGGAATGGTTAACACTGTGTCTTTGCTCCATCAGTGTGAAAGCTGAAGTCTGAAAAGTGGCAATATCAACTGTGTTGGGATGGAGCAGGCAGTAAATAATTTTTTTTTAAGATTTATTTATTTATTGGAAAGTCAGATATACAGAGAGGAGGAGAGACAGAGAGGAAGATCTTCCGTCCAATGAGTCACTCCCCAAGTGAGCGCAACGGCCGATGCTAAGCCGATCCGAAGCCAGGATCCAGGAACTTCTTCCTGGTCTCCCCCACGGGTGCAGGGTCCCAAAGCTTTGGGCCATCCTCGACTGCTTTCCCAGGCCACAGGCAGGGAGCTGGAAGGGAAATGGAGCTGCCGGGATTAGAACCAGCGCCCATATGGGATCCCGATGCGTTCAAGGTGAGAACTTTAGCCACTAGGCTACACCGCTGGGCTCAGTAAATAATTTTTAATCTTGAGCCAAAGATGGAACCATTGAAAGGAGATGGATGTATAAATTAGGCCTTTTAAATATATTTTACTTTTATGACTGATAGAGAACAGGTTTGAAGGATGTAGCTGAAATTTATAGCAGTGATGTGTTTCTAATGCTGATCTGGAGTAAAGACATAAAGTTTAGATGAATTAGGGACTGGCACTGTGGCTCCATAGGCTAATCCTCCACATGCAAGTGGTGGCATCCCATGTGGATGCTGGTTCATGCTCTGGCTGCTCCACTTCCCATCCAGCTACCTGCTTATGACCTGCGTAGGTAGCAGATGATGGCTCAAGTCCTTGAGCCCCTGCACTCGTGTAGGAAACCTGGAAGAAGTTCTTGGCTCCTGGTTTTGGATATGCTGAGCCATTTAGGGAGTGAACCAGCGGGTGAAAGACCTCTCTCTCTCTTCTCTTCTTTGTAGATCTTTCAAATAAAAATAAATAAATATTTAAATAAATTTTAGATGAATTGACCCAACAGATCTCAGTGTGGGACAGCTGCAGAGTCCCGTCGTCTGCGGAGGTAGGCGGAGTCTGTCTAGCTTACACCTTTCCCAAGCAGGCAGCCCCTGGCAGAGCAGAAGGAGCTGTGGCAGCTGCTACCCTGGTGTGCCAGCCAGGGAAGTTCTTCCTGACATTGGCTTGAGGAAGTCAGGGCCAGAGCTCAGGAAAACCAGGGTGAGGAGGATAAGCATTTCTCCCTTTTAGAAAGGCTGCCTAGGAAGGGAATACTTCGAAGTCACTTGACATGGTGCCTGGAACGTAGGATTGTAGTGCTTGTGAATGGTGGGGGCTTAGCAGTTCTTGATTGATTGGGCATTTTGCCACCGGGTGCTTAAAAAGATAAGAGGTGGTGTGTTGTATTTAAATTGGAAAAAGACACACCAAATATATAAAAGCTTTCTAAAACTGCCTTGTCTGTTTTTATTTGAAAGTCAGATTTTACAGAGGGGAGGAGAGAGAGAGGTCTTTCATCCATTGGTTCATTCCCCAAATGGCCACAACTGAGCTGATCTGAAGCTGGGAGCTAGGGGCTTCCTGTGGGTCTCTCACAAGGGTGCATTGTCATGAGGCTGTGGGTCGTCTGCTGCTGCTCTCCTAGGCCATAAGCAAACAGCTGGATAGAAGTAGAGCAGCTGTGACATGAATGGCATTCATATGGGATGCAGGCACCACAGGCGAAGGGTTAACTTACTACGTCATGGCACCATCCCCAAGAATCTGTAACTTTTGTGTTTTATTTGAGGAACTCGTAGCTTCAATGTATGCCTGGTAAGTTTGGTCAGAAACTTTACTGTGTGTAAAGCATTAACACAGCCATGGTGACAGTAACTAGAAGGCTCAAGTATGTAAGTGCCGGTGGTCTGGGAGTTTTCTGCTGCTGCTCTTATTTTGTAATAGTCTAAGATTTTGTGGTACACTCATCTCATGAACTTGGTAGCCTCTGCCCTGTGGTTTGGAAATGGAGGTCACGTGACCGCTGTAAAGCCAGAATTGGGGAGAGAGGGTGGTCAGAGAGGAAAGCAGGATTTCAGGCTCTAGACTCCAACCACTGGATCATTAACTTTTCCTCTGAACAGAATTGGGATTTACATGTCACGGCTGGATGCCTTGTACAGCTAAGCTTTCTCAGACTTACAAATTGACAAGTCCCCTAAACACAGGTTTGAGCAGAGAGATCCTGAGTGATTTCTACATGGCTCGCATCTGGAAAATGCAGAAAGGGCAGAGTGAAAACCACCCTTTGAATCATGTTTGCCCAGAATAATGTGCCAAGGGCTGTAGTGTCATTATGAATTTAATTGGTGTTATGTCAGCTCCTTAGATCAGAGCTAGCCATTCTGTTGACAGCAGTTCCATGGTGACTTGGTGGGTGGGGATTTGGGGACAAGTGGTGGCTATGCCGTTTGGCCTGTTGGATGATGTCATCATGCTCCGAGTACTGCATCAGTCTGGATGGAGCCAGGGGGCAGTTGGGGGCATGGGTGAGGAGGGCCTGACCGTGATGATCCTCTGAGCACTCGGGGCTGTGAGCAGAGCTCCTGGTTGCTTGCCTGACCTGGAGGTTTAGCTTAGAGTTAGAGAACAGAGTTTCTTAGATGATAGTGATGAGTTTACGAATGAGTTTCCTTTGTCTTAATGAGAGAAATGCCAAGGTTTTTTGGAAAGCTTTCTCAATAGCCCCTTGGTGTTGGAGTGCATTTGTAGTTCCCCAGTTCTGCCCTCTGTTGACCTACACAAGTCAGCGAGGAGGGGCCGTGAGTCATGCGACTGTGCCCGCAGCGTGGCTTGTTTTCACTGCCTCCAGGCCCTTTTATGGGCTTCCGGTTGCCGTATCTTTATTTTCTTAGTTGTATAAATATGTTACTTGATTGGAAAAGTAGTAATGTGATCACATAGAAATTTCCTTGCCCTTGTTTGTTGGCTCTTCCAGAGTACCCAGTTCACTCATTTATCCAAATGGTTGGTGCTTCTGCTTAAAGTTACTTTACAGAAATTAATATGTCAGTATGTTTTACCCTGGTTAGTTTCTGTATTACTTCAAGTCCTTGTGTAGACTGTGGACTGGTTTGCTGATGAAAATAATTCAATAAGAAGTCCGCTTGCTTTGTGTGGTTTCAGACATAAAGCTTTGATGTCTAATCTTTTCTGTTTGGGTGCAGCATTGTGACAAAGCATGGGAATTCCTGTTTTGAGAATTTATGGGAAATTCACATAAGATTCACAGTGTTGTATAATCATCACTGCTGTCTGATTCTAGGACTTGTTTTAAAAATTTATTTTTATTGGAAAGGCAGATATATACGTATATAGAGGAGGAGAGACAGAGAGGAAGATCTTCTGTCCGATGATTCTCTCCCCAAGTGACCGCAGTGGCCGGTGCTGCGCTGACCCAAAGCCAGGATTCAGGAACTTCTAGGTGTCCCACACAGGTGCAGGGTCCCAAGGCTTTGGGCCGTCCTTAACTGCTTTCCCAGGCCACAAGCCAGGGAGCTAGATGGGAAATAGGGCTGCCGGGATTAGAACTGGCGCCCATATGGGATTCTGGCATGTTCAAGGCAATGACTTTAGCCACTAGGCCAGTGTACCGGACCTTGATTCTAGAACTTTTTTTTTTTTTCATTTTTAAGCTTTTTATTGGAAAGTCAAATTTATGGAGAGGAGGAGAGGCAGAGAGGAAGATCTTTGTCCGTTCATTCGCTCCCCCAAGTGGCTGCAACCGCTGGAGCCAAGCTGATCCGAAGCCAGGAACCTCTTCTGGGTTTCCCATGCTGATGCAGGGTCCCAAGGCTTTGGGCCGTCGTCGACTGCTTTTCCAGCTCACAAGCCGGGAGCTGGATGGGAAGCGGGGTTGCTGGGATTAGAAACAGCGCCCATATGGGATCCTGGCGAGGACTAGGCGAGGACTTCAGTTGCTAGGCTACCGTGCCAGTCCCTCACTGTGGCTTTTATTTGTATCTTGTAATAATTAATGATGCAGGATAATTTCTCATGTGCTTGTTAGCTGTTAACAAAACTTATTTGGAGAAATATCTCTTCAAGCCCTTTGCTCACGTTTTGATTGGGCCGTTAGTTTTTATGATGTTGAGTTGTAAGAAAATAGGAGTTCTGGAGACTTGCTTGGAACAGAGAACGCTGTTAACCTGACTGCAGAGTTTGCCACACACACCTGCATGGGAGCCCTGCCTCCAGTTGGATTGAGTCAGCTACACCTCCACTTCTAGGAATGCAAGGTGTTGCCATTTCTTTCTCTCTAAGCAGACACACCCTGCTCACCTACCTCTTTACCATGCCTACAGGCCAAACTTCACTGTAAACATTGCCCATTGGTGTTCTTGTAAGACCAGAACAAACAGAAATAGTGGGACATTCTGTTCTTTCTCTGGTCAGTTGGTACAGTTTTAATAGTCCTTGTAGTCCCTCTTAGATTTTTTTTTAAAGGTAGGTTTACAGAGAGAAAGCGAAACAGAGAAAGATCTTCCATTTACTAGTGGTTCACTCCCCAATTGGTCACAATGGCTGGGGATGAGCCAATGCAAAGCCAGAAGTCAGGAGCTTCTTCTGGGTCCCCCATATGGGTGCAGGGTCCCAAGTCTTTGGGTCATTCTGCACTGTTTTCCCAGGCCACAAGCAGGAGGCTGGATGGGACACAAGCTGGTGCCCACATGGGATGCTGATGCTTGGAGGTGGAGGTTTAGCTAGTTGAGCCATTGACCCGGCCCCCAAAATTTTTTAGAATTTTTTTAAAAAGAATTTTTAATTTAAAATTTTATTTTGATGGTTATTGGATAGTTGAGAAGGTTCATGCCCATGTGGACCACTGATTGGGGGAAGAGTCTAGGAATAGAAGGTAGATGAGACCTTGTTTCCAGTTTTCCTTTTTTGTTCTGTATAGAGAGAAGTGGGGAGAGAATGGGAGAAGCCGAACCTAGCATCCTAACCACATCAGCACATGGGGATGGGAGATGGCCGCTTGATATCATCCCAGGGTCCCTGATGTAGAGCTATAGATTTTGTTGCTCCAAGGATGAGGAAATCCTTCCAAGGTCCATTTGCTGATATAGTCTACCTTAAAGTCTCCATTTGCCCAGATATTTGTTGTTAACGCTTGACCGGGATTGTTAATTTCTTCTGCCCTCCATCCTCTGCTATGGAATTAGATGTCCTCTGCAGGTCCACATGGACTGCCTGCCATATTCCCCATGTGCATCTAGGCATGCCTTCTACTGCTCCATCTTCAGCAGCTGTGGAGGCCCAGTTCTGACATGTACGTGTAGCAGACTGGTGTGGTTTGTCCCGCATCCCATTCAACATTTGTACACACCAGTGGATGCTGCTGCTGCCTAACTCAACCCAACTGACCCCACTTTCCAGCCCACAGGTTGGGCTGGCAGGTACTACTGCCTGTCTTTCCAGGTACACCTCTAGCCCCAGTTCTCATGCTCATCGGTGGGAGCTGCAGGCCATCAGAGGGGTGCTCACAGTTTCCCTAATAGCCCCCCCACCCCCAGCCCTGGATCTTTCCAGATGGTTCTGTAGTTTCACTTGACAGGACTTACTCCCAGTCCCAGCACTTGCCAACTGATGCTGAGGCAAAGCCCAACCAAACTGCAGTTACTCTGGCTCATGCATGTCACTTAGCCCAGCCTGGCTCTCCCTCCCCAGCTCTCATGCAGACCAACAGGTGTTGTAGCCCTGCCCAGCCTTGTCTGCCCTCTGTCCCAGTTTTCATGCTCACGAATGGGAATAGTGGTCCAACAGGGAAGTCCCCGTTGCCTCCCCACCTTCCCCACAAGTGTTATGTGTGCTGGTGGTATGCAAGTCTGGCATGGACTGCTTTACCTTGGCATTTACCAGCAGTTACTGCAGACTGGCTCTGCTCAGCCTCCCCCCAACAGCGTAACCCAGCCTGAACAGCCCCCAGTCCCAGCCCTAGTGTGAACTGGCTAGTGTTGCGGCCCAAACCAACTTGTCCTGCACCCTCTTCTGCTTCTTAGTTCTACCAGTGGATGTTGTGAATTGGCCCAACCTGGCCCTCCTCCAGACCTGACCCTCACTTTTTCCAGCAGGTACTGTAACCTGGCTCAGTTTGGGCTGCTCCCAATCTTGGTTTTTGGGTTCACCTACAGAGACCGTGTCCTGACTGAGTTGTTCACCAAGCTCCTTTATCAGGTTTCCTCCCAGTGACAGATATTGCTCATACTGGTGAGTCTTTGGCCTATCCTGACGACCCATCTCCTGTCCTGGCAGGAATAGTGGCCTTGCCTGACCAGCCCACATCCATTCCGGCTCTTACTGTTGGGTGTTGCAGTAAGAACCACTCCCATACCCAGCGTGGTTCATTGGGTGCCAAGACCTAGCCCCCCACGCCCCCCCCCCCCAAAAAAAAGACCTACCCAACCCATCCTACACTGACTCTGGCTCTTTAGAGCACCAGCAGATGCTGGAGCCTAGCCCAGTCTGGCACACCCCAAATCCGGCCAACACCCGTACTGTGGTATACTGTAGTCATGTCGAGCCTAGTTTACTATCCCCGTTCTGGCTTTGCACTCACCAGTGGGAACTACAACCCAGTCAAGGTACTCAACCAGTCGACTCCCAACCACAGATCTTGCATGTGCCAGTGGTTGCTCTTACCCAGCCCGGCATAGCCCTTCTGCTGTCTTGGCCTTGGCCATTAGATGCTGAAGCCTGACCTGGCCCGTCCTGCACCCAGTCCCAACTCTCGCTAGTGGGTGCTGCAGTCCAGCCCTGCCCAGTCTTCCCTGATCTCTGGCTTTCATGCAAACCAGTAGATGTGATAGCCTAGCCCAGCATGGCCCACACTACATCCTGGCTCCAGCACATGCCAGTGTACAAAAGTTTAGCCCAATCCTGCCTGGTCTGCCCTCCTCCTCCTCCCCTACCCCCCACAGCCCACATACTTGCTGACAAGTGGAACTGCCTTGCTCAACCTGATCAACACCCAGGCCTGATTCACATGCTCACCAGTGGGAGCTATAGCCCACCGGGGGAATTCCCAGGTTCCCCCACCAGGCCCACTTCCAGACCTAAATCTTACATGGGCCAGTGGGTGCTAGGCCCTTACCCAACATAGTCTGTTCCTTCTGTTTCAGCCTTTGTGTGCGTGGTGGACGTTGTGGCCCATCCCACCCTAAACCCTATTCTTGGGTGCACCTATAGGTGCTACAGCCTGGATAAGTCTGGCCTGTTCCCAACCCTAGTACCCATGAGTGTTGTGGATGTTCCATGGTCATGTCTAGCTCAGCCCTTCACCTGTCCCAGCTCTTGAGCAAACTAGCAGGTATTACAGACCCACAGAGGTGAGCCTACATATGCCTCCACAGAATCTGACCCCAGACCTAGTTCTCTCGCATGCTGGTTAGTGTCATGGCACAGCCTAATGTTGCTGTTCCCTGTCCTGACACTTACTGATGAGTACTGTAATGTAGCCCTGCCAGGTAAGCACCCTACCCTGACCAGTGTGCACTGGTGGGTGATTGTTGAAGGTGATCCATGCTAACTAGCCCGGCTCAGGACTCCCACGTGGGTAGGTGCATCAATCTAACCTAGAAAGGCTTCCAGCTTACCCCTCCATATTGCATATTGCTCTGTCTCAGCACCCTCACTTAATTGCAAGTACAGTGACTTTGTCAATGGAAGTTCCCCAGAAGTCATTCCTCTCCTGCAACATACCCCATCTCACACATCCCCATGCCCCTTTCCCTGAGCAATCCACAGTCCCTGTACCTGGGAGTGAGTGCATGGTCCACTTTCGGTGGAGTGGTGTGCTAGCCTGGAGCTCTGCCCACCCACCAGGAATCCAAGCTGCTACATGGGTCCCCAGACTTAGTCTTCTGGTACAGGTTCTAGCCTGGGACTCTACCCTTCTGCCCACCCAAGATCTGAGCACGCTCACAGTTCCCCAAGCCTGGTCCACACACTAACCTAGGGCTCTTCTCTCTTCCCCCACCTGCCTGCCTTGGTGCAAACTCCTAGATCCCCACATGCCCTACAGGTGTCATCCCACTTGGTCCTCTGCAAGCCCGCACCCCCAGGCTTCTAGGAGCCCGTCCATGCCAGTGGGAGAGACATTTTACACCTGCTGGTTCACTTCCCAAGTGACTACAACAGCTGGGGGTTAGGTCTGGCCAAAGCCTGGAATCAGGAACTCCCGTCTGGGTCTCCCACATGGATAGCAGAGTCCCAAGTGCTGCTTTCCCAGACACATTAGCAGGGAGCCAGATCAGAAGTGGGGCAGCCAGGATTTGAAGCAGTGCTCATATGGAATACTGACATTGTAGCTGGTGGCTTGGCCTGTTGCGCCACAACACCAATCCCCTGACAAATACATTTTAATCCTGGAAAAAAAGAAAAAAAATGGAAAAAATTTGTGTACTCTGTCAGATTCTGTGGAGGTATATGTAGGCTCACCTCTGTGGGTCTGTAATACCTGCTAGTTTGCTCAAGAGCTGGGACAGGTGAAGGGCTGAGCTAGACATGACCATGGAACATCCACAACACTCATGGGTACTAGGGTTGGGAACAGGCCAGACTTATCCAGGCTGTAGCACCTATAGGTGCACCCAAGAATAGGGTTTGGGATGGGAAGCTTCCTGCTTTCCTGTATTGTGTACATTTATTCAGATTTGATGTAACTAAGAAGTGTATTATCCGTAGGCTGTGATTGTTCATTTGTTCATTAGGTTGCTTCAGAAAGAAAACAAGGATCCAGGAGTTGGGTGCTGGATGGTGGTGGTGGTGCTGTGTGCTCCTTTCTCCTGATTGTTGTTGCTAGTTCCCGAAGTGACGGGGTTGATTTGGTTAGTGTCCTTTTAGTACATTTATGCTGCACAAACTGCTCAGCTGTGAGACACTGTGTGGTCTCTGAAAGACATTATCTTTGCTCCTTTGGTTTCTGAATATATACAGCATTTCAGCCATTAGTCAGGACTTACTGTCCTGACATCATTACACCAACGCTTCTGTAACCGAGTGCTGGACCACTGGAGCCCATTGCAGGTAGGCGGTGAGCTCATGGGTCCTGACGTAGCATTCCGTGGGCATTACTCTGGAGGATTACGTGTGGCTGTGAAGATACCAGTCCTTTTTCCCTGAGGGGACTTCAGGGTCAAGTCTCCGTGTTGCAATCCTGAGATCTCCCAGAGGTTCCCCTCTCCGGCCCCAGCCATTTTTAGCACATTGTTGACATTGTCCCTGTTCGAGTGCATCCGGTGATACCCAGTGAGCTCATCCTTTGCTGTCAGTGACACGCAGGTTCCCTCCTCTTCAGTATTAGTGATTATTTCTTCCCCTTCCTTCCAATCTAACATTGTTGAAGTTTTTGAAACCTGAGTCCCCTTACTGTGTTCTTTCTGGGAATCCCATCCCTTCTCGTGACTTGTACTACTACTTGTATGCAAAATGGAACCTGCAGCCCAGGTATCTTCTGTGAGCTTTTGTCCCAAGGTTTTTTTTTTTTTTTTTTTTTTTTTTTTTTTTTCATTTCTCATGTGGCTGTCTCACAGGCCCCTGAAACCTAGTGCAAAACAGATCTCAAGACCCAGTTTTCTCCAGAACTGACCTCGGGGGTTCCTTCTGCTGGTGCAACTGGTGCTGCCCTCTCAGTGTGCAGGCGAGATAGGCATGGGGCGGTCACCCTTGACACCATCTCTCAAAGCCCCATGATTTTTGATATGTAATCAATGTGACAGTTAAAGCCTGTAGTTGATTTTCCTCCTGAATATTTCTTGAATCTTTTCTGCCTCTCCAATGCCACTGTCAGGATACTAGCATCTCCTTCCAAGACTGTCGTCATGAGCTGCTACAAGTTCCCAGCATTCATGCTTGCACCGCTACTGCAGTGCTTCCTCAGCTTTTTTACATTATGGCACGCAGTGGGCAAGGTGCTTGAGGTTGCTGAAAGTTGCCTCAGTGACTGGCAACCCTGAATGCACCTGGCCACTCCACGCACTGCGGGGATCAGTGTCTTGGGCATGACTATTACCCACATGTAATTCAAAAGACGTTCTCTGGGCAACTCTGTTCTGATTCATTCTTTCAGCTTCACCCTGAGTGGTAGTCTGTTTTTGGTGGAAATTTGATTTCAGTCACTCTTACCTTATAAGCCAATTGCTTTCCAATGCCTTCAAGAGAAATACTGAAACTTGGGGATTAAGTTAAGCCACCTGTGACGCTGGCATCCTATGTTTGTCTGAGTCCTACCTGCTCTGCTTTTGATCCTGCTCCTTGCTATTGTGCATGAGAAAGCAGTAGAAGATGGCCCAAATCCTGGATTCCCTGCACCCACGTGGGAGACTTGGATGAAACTCCTGGCTCCTGGCTTTAGCTTGGCCCAGCCCTGCCAGTAGCAGCCATTTTTGGCATGAACCAGTGGATAAGTTCTCTCTCCCTCCCACCTCTCCATATCTCATTTCTTTCTCTCTCTTCCCTTCCTTCCTTTCTTTCTTTCTTTCTTTTTTTAAAAAATATTATTTATTTTTATTGCAAAGTCAGATATACAGAGAGGAGGAGAGACAGAGAAGAAAATCTTCCATCCTATGATTCACTCCCCAAGTGACCACAATGGCCGGTGCTGCCCCAGTGTGAAGTCAGGAGCCAGGAGCTTCTTCCAGGTCTCCCACACGGGCACAGGTGCAGGGTCCCAAGGCTTTGGGCCATCCTCGATTGCTGTCCCAGACCACCAGCAGGGAGCTGGATGGGAAGTGGGGCTGCCGGGATTAGAACTGGCGCCCACATGGGATCCCAGCATGTTCAAGATGAGGACTTTTGCTGCTAGGCCATGGCACTAGGCCCATCCCCCTCTTTCTTGTCTTCTCTTTCCCTCCCCTCCTTTCTCTGTAGCGCTACCTTTCAAATAATTTTTCTCATTTAGAAGTGGTTTTTTTTTCCTTTTTTCTTTTTTATTATTTTTTTAAAAGATTTATTTATTTTTATTGGAAAGTCAAATATACAGAGAAATGGAGAGACAGAGAGAGAGGAAGATCATCTTCACCGTTCAGTGATTCACTCTCCAAGTGACTGCAACGTTTGGAGCTCAGCTGGTCCAGAGCCAGGAGCCTTGTCTCCTACGGGTCTCCCACACGGATGCAAAGTCCCAAGGCTTTGGGTTAATCCTTGACTGCTTTCCCAGGCCACAAGCAGGGAGCTGGATGGGAAGCGGGTTTGACAGAATCGGTGTCCATATGGGATCCCAGCGCATGTTAGGTAAGACTTTAGCCACAAGACTACCACGCCAGGCCCTCAGATAATTTTTTTTTTAATGTAAGAGAAACACCAAATTTTAGCATGGCTAAAGACCTTGAATGATTGGATTCAGTCTCACCAGCCTCGCCTGACAGGTTCCATCTCTTCCCTTTGCTTCCGTTTTGGTGACCAGCACTCAATTCCCTGAACACTGCCTGCTCTGTGATGTGGCCTCTGACCTTTACACACACTGACCTGTCACCTGGTTTCACCGATTCCCTGACTTTCACCTCCACCTAGGGAATTCCTGTCTCTCCTTGGCTTTTTCTATCAGGTATTTCCTCCATTCCCTTGTACTTTATGACAATGGTAGTTTCTGTGTCTGCTCCCAGAGTAACTTGTGTGAATAAGTTGGTGACTCACTGCTGTGATCCTGGTGCCCTTTGGGCCAAAAACATAGCAAGTGCTCCATCATTGTAGAGTACATTGAGAGGTGTGTCTGTTCCTGGTGCTCAAGTCAGGTAGGATCCATCCTCCTAGGCAGCGTATGCTGAGATAGATTCAAGCAAGGGGCCAGAAACGGCCATGTGGGAAGGGGTTATCTGGGGAGTTAGTGAAGATCTGCTTTTACTTGGAAAGACCTCTGAAAAGGTGAGGTCTCGGGGAAGAGCAGAATGAGAAGGAGCAGCTGCCTGACGTGTGGATAGTCCAGGTAGAGGATGCAGATAGCGTTACTGTCTCAAGGTCTGAGTAAGTTTGGTGGAATCATTTAAGCATGTGAAAGGACAACGTGGTCATGAGGTTGTGAAGGTTGGTGGTGGCCTGTTCACCTAAGTCCTGTTGACCAGGGTAAGGAGCTTGGATTTTATTCCAGGTATGATGGGTTTTGAGTAAAACCTAACTCAACGTATGCGTAAAAGTATCCATGCAGGCCAGAGGTTGTGGGAATTCTCTTGAGGAAGGTAGCAGTGGAGTGAGAAGGAAAAGCGTGATTTGGGAATGTATTTGGAAGTAAAATCATAAAATTTGCTTATGGGAGAGATGGGGTTTGAGGCTCAGGGATAGTGGAACTTTTGATTTGTGTGTGTGTGCATGTGTGCGTGTGTGTGTTTAAATCAGTTGGATGAGTTCATTGAGGTTGGGAAACCTGGGAGGGGTGACTGTAGTTCACTTGTGTTTGCCTTAAACATATTAAGAATGGGTTTGACATCTAAGAGGATACATTTTGTAATGAAGTTATTATGTCTGCCTGGAATTAACAGGAGGTAAGAATTTGAGATGCGTATTTAGACATCATAATAATGTTTTAAGTTATAAGACTAGATGAGAACTTCTAAGATGCAGAGACGTGCTAGGCAGCTCCCTGGTAAATGCCAATGTTTAGAAATTGAGTAGCAGTGGGATTGTCATCATGGGAGAACTTAGAAAGAGTAGCCAGTGATGTAAGAGGCAAAGAGGGTGTGGTGTCATGAAAGCTAGCAGAAGGAAGTATTTCAAGAATTGTGCTGCAAGCTGGTGACAGGTTGCGTAAGAAGAAAACAGAAGTAACCGTTGCTCTGGGCAGCATAGCAGTCTTGGGCCTGGACCATAGTGGGCTGAGCAGAGCAGAGCAAATGGAAATGTGATTGGAGAGGTCTGAGGGAAGGAAGTGGAGGTGGCTGCTGATAGTGGCTTTAAGTTTGCTACGAGGCAGAGAGAGAGAGAGGGCGGTGCCTACGGGGGACTGTGGGGTCAAGAAGCTTTTTTGGATGATCTGCCTCATCAAAAAGGATCTTGCCAAGAAAGGGATCTCAAGATTGCAAAGAAAGGATGACTGTGGGGGTGGAATTTCTGGAAAGGCAGAAATAGAAGGGTTTTGATTCCTGTGAAAACACATGGCCGTTGTGCCAAAAGGAAGAGGCTGTGTGCATGCGTCCAGCAGACTTGGCAGTGGGAAGGGGTGGGGTTCACGTCAGGTGGTGCTGGTTTTCCTAGGTAGGGGGAGAAAGGAGTCTAGGAGATCCGAGGAGACAAGGCTGTATGTGAAGTAAGTTCTTTGGAGAGCAATTGAGAGGATGCAGCAAGAACGCTGAGTTTCCAGCCCATGATGAGTGCCCGCCCAGCCACGTGCTTGTCTCCAGCAATGTTTGGCTGTGTGCTTACAAGTGTGAGGTCAGTAGATTGGTTGGGTTTAACCTGGACTGGCGTCTTGCCAGGTGGGTGTGGCCAAGGGGCAGGGGGCTACAGGAGAAAGGGAGAGTAAGTGATGGACTATGGATGCTGCACCAGGTGGGAGGGGAAAGGCTGCAGAAGCACAGTGATGAGGTTGAAGCAACTTTGGAAGGGAAAATTTCTGGTAGGAGCGCCCTGCCAGAACGTGAGGCATAGTGACGGGGAAATGGATATTTCACAGGTGATGGAGTTTCTGATTGTGGGTGAGGTCGCAGTGTGACCGAATTCCATGTGGCTGAGACGGGCTGTAGTCGACATTGTGAGGGTGTCTTATTGGATGGTACAGTGGAGAGGGAGAAAAGGAGCCTTTAACAAGAAAGTGGCGGGTCTGAGTGGGATCAGCACGCAACAGCACAGAGCAAGGAGCGGCATGGCAAGGCACGAGGCCATGAACTTAAAGCCTCTGGATGTGAGGGAAAAAGAAGTGGTTTGGATAGTGAGCTGCATGAGTGGAAGGAAGGTTGGGTGGAAACTTAAGCTTTCACTAGGCAGCTGTCATTCAAAATTAAAACCTCTGAATTGTCTCCTTTAAAGAACAACTTGTGAATTGCAGCCTGCTGGCCAGATCCAGTGGACTGTTTTTAACATAGTCATGCCCATCCGTTTGTTGGCATATTGTTGAGGCTGTTTTGGTGGTCATGGAGTTTCCAGATGGCAGTTGTTTCAGAGACAACCCTATCACCCTGAAATACTATCTGGCCCTTTCCAGAAAAAAATGTGCAAACTTCAGATGTAGAAGCTGGTCAGCCTGCATCACAGTCACCTATAGAGCTATCAAAATGGATGGCTGGACCCTACCCCCAACCCACATTCCTAGTTCAGTGTGCCTGGGTTGGGCTCTGGAATATACTGATGCTTCTAGTGTAAGGGCCAGATTTAAGAGCAATAGCTTTAGATATTTTAGGTGATGATTAAGTTCCCTTTCCCTTTAATCTTGGGTGACCCACATGTCCCAATCTCTTGCAACTACCTGCTGCTAGATGGGATTTCCGGGCTTGTTTGTGCCCCCTTTGTTGAGCCTGAGGCCTGCACAGGGCTGTGGGGCTGCTGATGCGGGCAGGTATGTACCATGAGCACCGGAGCAGCTGCCCCTTCATAAAGGGCTCTGTGCTTCACTGTGAGCCTTCGCTCTCCTTTGTCTTTCCTGCTTGTCTGGTAGACTTGGCCTGTGTGTCAGGACAGCAACTTGAAAGGCAGACTTACAGAGGGAAGAAGAGCTTGCATCTGATGGTTCATTCCCTAAGTGCCACAACAGCCAGAACTGAGCCAATCAAAGCCAGGAGCCAGGAAGTTTTTCTGGGTCTCTCACGTGGGTATAGGGGCTCAAGTACTTGGGTCATTCTCTGCTGCTTTCCCAGGCTATATGTAGGGAGCTGGATGGGAAGTAGAGCAGCTGGGACACAAACCCGCACCCTTATGGGATGCTGACACCTAAAGGTGGAGGGTTAGTCTATTGAGCCACAGCACCAACCACAGGCAGCAAGTCTTAAGTGAAGCTGATGTGTTCAGGAGGGCCACATTGGGTAGAGACCACCCAGACCTCAGGTAGTCTTAGGAAATCAGAATTTCCCTGTAATGGGTCTGCGTAGCTAAGGGCCTTGGGAGAGGTTGCTCTCAGCAGAAGGAGACAGTCGGTAGCAGCATGGCAGTAAGTGGGAATTAGGGTGTCTGTCCCCCCACGGGGCAGCAGTGTCCGAGCGATAGCAGGTGGACAGACGCCCGAGAGGAAAATGGCATTGCTGAGCTGACACTGTCTTCTGTCCCTGTTGTTGAGACTTCTGAAGCACATTTTGAAATATTTCTAGAAGATGCAAAGGACAGCAACGGAGTTTTCTCTGTCTCCCGATTCCTGTGTCAGTTTGCTTTCTCTGACTTTGACTTTGTCTCCCAGTGGTGTGGCTCAGCAGCTGCCTGCAGCCTCCTTTTCAAGTGGTGATGTGGCTATCACACAGGAGTTCACAAGCAAATTTGTCCTTGGATTATCAGTATCCAGTCTCTTAGCTTCAAATCTCTGCTCAGGTTTCGCCTGCCTTTCCCGCCTCTGGCGAGCGCTTCTCACCATTCAGGCCATGTGCGTTCTTGCTCCCCCTCACAGCCCCCATCCAGCTCCGTAGTGCCCATTGGTCTCTGGCAGATCCTTTTCTCATTCTTTGTACCCTCTCATTGTCTTTTTTCCTTTTTCTTCCTTTTTTCAATGTCTCCTTTCACATTTTGTCCCATGTGTGCTAGCAAGAATACCTCAGCCCACAGGAAATTAAAAAAAAAATTTTATTTACTTATCTGAAGCACAAGTTAGGGAGAGAGAGGAAGAGATGCAGAGGTCATCCATCTACTGCTTCACTCCCCAGATGGCCACAACAGCCAGGGTTGGGCCAGAGTGAAGCCAGGAGCCAGGGCCTTCTTCTGAGTCTCCCATGTGGGTGCAGGGGCTGTTTTCCACTGCTTCTTCCATGCTATAAACAGGGAGCTGGATTGGAAGTAGAGAAACCAGAACATGAACTGGTGCCCATGTGGATGCTGACGCTGTAGGTGGTGCTTTTTAACGTGCTACAGCATAGGTCTGGCCCCACTTCCAACCACTTTACAAGTTTTTGACAAAGATTTATTTATTCATTTTTACATTGAAATCTTTACAGAAAAAGAACTTCCTGCTGGTTCACTTCCCAAATGGCTTCAAGGCCTGGAACTGAGCCAGTCCAAAGCCAGGAGCCTTCTCTGGGTTTCCCATGTGTATGCAGGGTCCCAAGGACTCGAGCCATCCTCCGTTGCTTTCCCAGGAGTATTAAGCAGGGAACTGGATCAGAAGCAGAGCAGCCTGAAATAGAACTGGTACCCATATGGGATGCAGGCTTTGCAGATAGCGGATTAGCCTATCGAGCCACTGTGCTGGCCCAACTTTGCAGTTCTGTGGATTGAAAGAACATGAGGATCAGTGAGGCTCTTCGGTTTCTTATTAGGAAGCTGTGGGAGAGACAGAGGTTAGCAGGGATGTGCAGAAGTAGACCATGTGAATTTATCACAGAAGCAGGTGGCCTGGCTGGATCAAACTCAGTGTCAGAAACAGGGACTCGAAGCAGAGGATCTCACAGGGCACCCAGACAGCAGGGAACCCCAGACATGTCCCTGGGACGGCAGTAACTCACCATGTTCCGCACTCCTCTCCTCCTTTTAGGCAGTACATTTGAAGATGGGGGTCTGTGGCTGAAGAGAAGTTGGGGTGTTCTGACTAGGCTGCGGCACCCACTAGTAGGCGTGAGGACTGGGTCTGTGGTAGGCTGGCTGGGCTAGGCCACAGCACCTATATAGAGTGTGATATAGAGCTGGAGCAGAACTGACCAGGTAGCTGCATCCATCTTGTGTGTGTTGGTTGGTGCAAGTTACAGACTGAACCTGACCCTGCACTGGCTGGTGCTCACAAGAGTCAAGTCTGAGGTCACCCCAGGCAAGGTTTCTTGGGGAACTCCCCAGTTAGACCGTATAACCTTGGAGTGCATGTATTGGGACTGGGCCGCCTCAGTTGCTGATGCCTGTGCAGTGGACAGCACGCCCAGGTGCACACGGGGGACATGCGAGCCTGCTCATCTAGGCCAGCAGGGGATGTCAGCTGCCTCATCAGAGGAGGTGAAGCAGAACTGGTTGGACAGTTCTACTGATCAAGCTTTGCAGAATGTTCCTGAGCCTGTGGATGAACTAGGGTGGACTTGATCAACCAATACACCTTGGAAAGATTTATTTCAACCCTGGTGCAACAAAACTAGCTTCTCATAACCACCCAAACCACTCAAGTAACACTCTTGGAACACTCTGCCCCACGTCGGGATCTATAGGGCGTCTTCAGATGACGCCATCCCCGGGTGTGTAGTTTGACAGCAAGGAACAGCCTCCTCCCCCACAGCAGGGAAAAAAATGCTGAAATATTTGTCCCACCCTCCTTCCTGTGTGGCTGACCCTCCCCACCCTGGTTGGGGGCCCACTTGGGTGTGCTTCTCAACTTTGTAGGCGATATTGAAAAGAGAATAAAAAATTTAACAAAGAAGTTGGGGTGTTTGGGATGGGCCACCTTCTCATTTTGCAATTGAGCAAGTAGAGGTTAGAGAGGCCAAACACACAGGGCAGGACCGCTTTGTCAGTGGAAGGCTGGAGACAGTTCCTCGAACAGAAAAAGCCTGTTGGCGAGTGCGTCAACAGGGCATGAGGACCAGTTAGCTCGGGGATCTAAGAGGTTGTGTCATGGCAGGGAAGTTCTGGGGCCTTGCATCTCTCTCCTCTCTGCGTGAGAGGCTGCATGGGGAACCCTGGTCCCCCTCTCTAACTCCCAGAAAAGAGAACCTCAGCTTAGTGAGCAGTGACGCCAGCGGTGTCATTTCCCTGGTCCAGCTGGGGCCCACAGGAAGTCTCAGAGTTTCTCAGCAGGACAAGGCCCACAAGAATGTCGCCCGCTTGAGCTCTTGGCTGCTCCCCCTGAAGAATTTCCGAAGGAAAGGTTTCTAAGGGAAATGGCTCAGCAAAGGAAGCCACAGAAGCCGCAGGGCCTTGCGGGGGTAGGGATGGTGGTGGTGGTGTTGCGGGAGGAGGGTTTGAGTTCCAGATGCGGTCCCCAGATGCACATGGCCCAGAAGGGGTTGCTTCTTGGGGATTCTGAGCTGGCATATGGGAAACGAGGATGGTTAGTTTTGCAGGCTGACCTGCTAAAGCTTTGGGCCGGTTCTGTTTGTAGGAACAAGGCTTTGGTGCCGCTTGCGGGATCAGTGAGGTTTGAGTTTTAAGTAAATGCACATGCAAGAGCAGGGGTCAGAGGTCAGTGCCAAACCCACTGGTGGGCCCTGGAGAGTGTCTGCCTTGGTGTCCCCTGCTGGGTGACCTCAGATGGTCCTCACTTGTTTGTGTTGGCGGGGGCGGGGGGGGGGGAGATTGGAAAGGAGCACCGAGGTCTTGTCTCCCATAGCAGATACCCTTTCTTTAGCTTCATGAACTCCTGTTGGGCACCAGGCACTTTTTTTGACCCCAAGAGTCTGTCAAGGGACAGAACAAAGTCCTGGCTGCGTTGGCCTTTCTGTCTCCTAAGCAAAGCCAGCCAAGTGCTCACTGCCTCTGATGCCGCTAAATGCTGCTGGGGACAGTCGGGGCAGAGAGAACAGGGCTGGATGCGATCTGGATCTGGGGGCGTGTGAGAGACCTGAGGGCAGTGAGAGCACACATCCTGCGGTGTCTGGGACAGAGCACAGACCAGGTGGGCCCGTCCCTGGTGGGCTGCAGGAGCACGTGGAGCCGGAGGAGTGAGACAGGGTAGATGGCGGGGGGACTCCGAGGGCAGTGGCCACCCCTGGCTTTCGGACGGTTCTGAAGCACCACAGGCAAGGTTTAAGATTCCTGTGTTGACATCCTTGTTGCTAAGGTGACATTAGGTGTTGGCCTTCGGGAGGTGGTAACTGCATCACGAGGGTGGCACCTGGTGGGTAGGATTAGTGTCCTTCCTAACAGTCCCACGGGAACTCATTTTTCCTTCAGCTGTGTGTGGACACAGCAGGCAGCACCCTGAACCAGAAAGGGAGTCCTCAGTGGACACCAAGATTCCCTGGGCCATCCAGCCCCCAGCACTCGGAGATGGTTTCATTTGGCTAGAAGCCACCCAACTGGACATGCTGAGTTACGGCAGCTCAGACAGACCAAGATAAAAGGCTTCACCTTGGATCCTGGACAGGCTGTGCATGTTTCAAGATTGCCGGCCATCATATGAGGAAGAAGTGAGAACTCAGGAGATTCAGGGTATATTTTCATATAATGCTAACAGGTTTGGTTGGATATTAGGTGTGAAGGAAAGAACATCTGAGATGCCGCAAAGTTTCAGTCTTAAGCATTTGCAAGAGTGGAGTTGTCATTTACAGAAATGGGGAGGGCTGGGTTCACAGAATTTCCGGCTTGACCAATCATGTTAGGACTAGGTATGAAGATTGAAGGCGGAATCGTTCTGACTAAGTTTGTTCCTTAATTTTCTTTGTCCTCGGACACAGCCTCCTTTGTATGTAGGTTAATTCTACCACAGTCAGGTTGGAGACTATGTAAGCTTTCAAGGACATCCCCCCAGGTCCCTGCAGCTCATTGGGGTCAGAGCCTTGGCAGAAGAGGGGGGTCCTTGGAGACTCGATGAACCCTGGAATAGACTATCTCTGTGGACACCCCTCGTTTCAGGTGATGTGTTGATTTCCTGGCCACTTACTGGCAGGCTTCAGACAACTGAAACATATTGTTTCATAGTTAGGGAGGCTGTAAGTGCAAAATTCAGGGCTCCAGGCTGCTCTCACCGAGTTGTTCTTGCCTCTCCTGGCTTCTGGTGGCTGCTGGCAGCCCTCGTCATTCCTGCCTTGTAGATGGACAGTCTGATTTCTGCCGCCTCCAACATGTGATGTCTCTCGGCTCGCTCATCCTCCCTCCGTCCCTCCCTCTCTGTCTGTGTTTTAAGAACCAGGATCACTGGATTTGGGCCCACTCTAGTCCAGTCTAGTCCCATTCTACCTTGGCCACGTCTGTGAAGACAGTTTCCTCATCAGGTCACTGATGGGGAGCAGGGATCAGAACATCTATCTGTCTCCTTGTCAGATGCAATTTAGTCCACAGCAGGTGCCTCGGTCAGGGGTTGTGAGGGCTCAGATGTGCTTGGGATGAAATAGGAGCCATGGAAGTAAAGTTAACAAGGGGTCCCCCCATGCTAGGAATCCCCATTTGTTAGAATTAGGCGTTTTAGACTTATCCATGTATTAAATTGTTGAAAGATTTAAGATAGGTATTATTTGGAATAATTTAAAAATAGGATATAAATGGAAGTCAAGACAAGGAAAAGGTGTTATAGAATGCTAACTTTAAAATGTCCACAAGAAACAGAGATGGAGAGAGGTCTTCTGTCCACCGGTTCACTCAGATGGCTGCTACAAGTGGGGCAGGGCCAGGCTGGAGCCAGCAGCCAATAGTTTCTTTGAAGTTTCCCGCATGGACACAGGGATCTCAGCCCTTGGACTGTCTTCTGCTTTTCCCAGGTCATCAGCAGGGAGTTGAATCAAAAGTGGATCAGCTGGGACATGAACCCTGTGTCTATACAGGATGTTCGTGCTGCAGGCAGCAGCTGTACGTGTTAGACCATAGTACTGGCCCCATAGCTACATTTTAAAGCTGAGGTTACAAACTGAATTTGGCCCGTGGCCTGTACAGTGGGGCAGCACGTCCTTGCTGATGACCGGGTATGCCAGTCTCTAGCATGGCAGCAAGTGAGCCGAGGCGGGGCTCGCAGTCCTGGGTCCTGAGCACTGGCTGTTGCCACGGGAGAACCTTGCTTACTCCACTGGCCCTGACCTTAGCTCCGGTGGGGCTGGGGCCCCAAAACTCCAGGTGCAGTGTGGCGCTATCACCCGGCATGTGTGCATTCCTCAGTGGTGTGTCAGGACTTGTATTTGTCTCTTTCCAGCTCGCCACCAGTCAAGTCTAGGGATCGTTTATCAAAGGAAGCCCATGTTCCCACTTTGATAGCACAGCGATAGGACCGTACCAGCCCAAGAAGTGTAATTAAACAAAATTCCCTAGCAACAATCTGCGTTTGTGGCCATTACATTGTTGTCATGGTCACTGAACTTTTATGGAGTTCCTGTGTGTCATAAGGATTGTGTGCGAGTTGGACAAATCAGAGATGAGGAAGGCAGGGCTTTTTCCATCATAGGGGTATTTGAATTGGAGAGGTCAGACCCGAGTCAGAGGTTCACACAGGAACGAAGATCTGTGTATAACATAATCGGCTCCTATAGGAAAAAAAAGCTTCTTGAAACAATTGTTGGGGCTGCTGCAGTGGTGCAGTGGGTTGAGCCATGGTCTACAGCATTGGCTTCCCATGTCGATGCCAGTTCAAGTTTCGGCTGCTCTACCTCCAGTCTCACTCCTTGCTAATGTGCCTGGGAAAGTAGCAGACAGCCCAAGTGCTTGGGCCCCTGCGCCCACCTGAGACCCTGAGGAAGCGCCTGGCCTTGGCCTGGGCCCGGGCATCACAGCCATTTGCATAGTGAAATAAACACTTGATGGACCATCTCTTTTTGCCTCTTTTTATCTACCGCTGTTCACTCTACCTTTTAAGTCAATTTTAAAAAAATGTTAAATTTATTTCAAAGGCAGAGTAATAGGGAGGAGGGCAGTTTGGTGGTAGAGAGAAAATAAAAATTTCCATGTTACAGGTACACTCCCCAAATAGCAATGTCCAGGGTCTGGGTCAGCTGAAGCCAGGAGCCTGGAAGCCCATTCAGGTCCCCGGAGCCCAAGCACTTCGGCATCTGCCTCTGTCTCCCCGGTGCTGTACCAGGGGGCTGGATTGCAAGCAGAGCTGCTGGGACTCAAACTGGTGCTTCAACATGAAATAGCAGCATTACAAGTGGCAGTTTAACCCTCAGGCCACAGTGCTGGCCCCAAGAAGCAGCTTTGAAATATGTTATTTAGTAAGTCTTTGGAGAAGTGGGAGGTGGCTTGAACTTGCCATCGTGGTGGGTGGAATCAGGTCCCAGGCAAGGCTGGTAGAGTAGGCTGTGGCGCTGCTTGAAGCACAGGAATGCATTGCTCACCTGGTCCCTGTGCTGACTGGTCCCTGGCACCCTTGGGTCCCAGGGCCACTTGGGGAGAAGAGGGTAGGTGTGAGATACACAGGAGACACCTGTTACTGGCTGCAGAGTGTGTGTGCCTGGAGAGGGAGTAATTTAGAGTATTCTTAAGTAGTTTATTTTTGAATGTTCTGGAGTCATTTCCTTTCCAAGGGAGCCGTCACCGCATGTCTGCTGAGTGGGAATGTAGCCGCTGCTGAGGCCCCAGGCCCTCCTGGGGTGACTGCAGGGCAGCTGGTGGGCACACAGCATTTCCTTTGACTCATCTGAATCCTGGGCCAGATGTGGCTCCTGAAAACAGTCAGAGTGCTTTGTCCAAGTTGAGCTTTTTAATTTAGGGCCCAGATGGGGTAAAAGGAACACTTCCAGAAGGTCTGCTGTGCTCCATGTGTCACTGTCCTGGATTCCTGGCAGGGAGCAGTTTCATGAGAAAAGCAGGTTTCCTCCTGACTCACCCGCCTCAGGGCAGATGCGGGATGCAGCGCTGGAGCCTCCGTGCTGGGCAGCAGCCTGCACGGGCTCAGCTGCGGCGCCTGGCCCAGGCCATGGAAAACCCTGAGAGGAGACGGTGCGTTATGGGACAGGAGCTTGGTCCTGGAATGTCCTGGCCTTTGTCTGGTGTACTTCATGTCCCGAGACGCCTGGTTTGAGAGTCAGCTTCCTTCTGGGGGAAGAGGGCCCCCCTAATCTTCCACACAGCTTGTGTCTTTCCTGTTCTAGGCTCCCTGTCCCTACCCAGGACTCCCAGCAGGGAGCGTGCTCCTGGAAGTCACTCATCATGCAGAAGTCGCACTCCTGGGCATCAAAGCTGTATGTGCCAGGCTGGCTCGATCACCTGGTCCTGACCCTTGTTTCTCATTGTAGCAGAAAAAGTCCTACCTGGAACGAAGCGTGAAGGAAGCGGAGGACAACATCCGGGAAATGCTGATGGCTCGAAGGGCGCAGTAGGAGCTTCCAGACTTCCACTTCTGGCCAGGTGCCCTGATGGACATTCTGTCTGCACGGCCCAGCAACCCCACTGTTCTACAACCCCCTGCACCCCTTTCCGGGTCCTACCCTGTGCTGTTGTTTTAAATCCTGGCTCTGCCACTCCTTTCCAGGCCCTTTCTCTCCCCTGAATTCCTAGGGGGAATGGAGGGGCCAGGACGGCTAGCTGAGCCCACCCCTAGGGACACTGGTCACTACCTCCACTCGGGCCACATGTCTGGAGCTGAGGCTGGAGACAGCGGAGGCAATGGGGGGCTCAGCTGGCAGCTTCTCCCTGCACGGTGAAGCCCCTTTCTTCTTGGGGAGTTGGGTCCCATCCTGCCCCCCCTCTTTCCTCACTGTCTGGAAATTCTGGTCCCACCTTCCCTACCAGCTGGTAACAACGCCACCCTTCTCCCCCCCCCCCCCCGAACATGCAGCTCCTCCAAGGCTATCCTGGGGGACAGTAAGTATATCTTGGGGCTGACACTCGACCGTGGGTGCGGGGACTGACTTGTGCAGGAAAGCCAGTTTGGGATTTTTAAGAATTTACTTAAAGCCAGTTGTAAAACACAGCCATTACTGAAAATTAAATTGTGTAAGTTTTCAAATTACATCAAAAACAAAGAAAATAAAGACTCAGAACTCAGCCCCTGTGCTGTGTGCTCTCTGACCCTTGTGCTCCTGGGCTCAGGGTCCGCATATGTGCAGTGGTGCGTTCTTGTGCTGTTTGCACAGCGGGGGGGGGGGTGCACCTTCACCCCAAAATAGATGCTACAAAAGGAACCTTTTTTCAGTCTCCAGGAGAATGTGTGTCAGCTGTCACTGCTTTGGAAGAAGGCAGAGCTGTCACCAGCTGAGAAAGGTGAGTTGACTCTCTGCTGTGGCAGCCTGGCGCCACCCTGTGGCCAGAGTGGAGAAAGGCGGTGTGGCTGACAGGTGAAGATAAAGGAATCCTTAGCATACCCAGGTACTACAGGTGCCTTTCCTGACTTCTGGGTCAAAGCCGGTGCGAGCTGACTGGCGAGTGCCCTGCGCTGAGTCCATCTTGGGGGTGGCCTGAGACTGTGACCTGCCACAGTACTCCCGCAGTGGCCAGAGTCAGAGGGCACTGCAGCCCTGGCATGTGGCTCCTGCTCGGGTGAGCTGCGCTGCAGCCTGGGGGGGGCAAGGGAGTTGGAAACATACAGACCTAGGTGGCTGAGATATTCTGGAATAACTTAGACAACTAAGGTTTGGACAAATTTATTGAAACATACAGGGTGTTATCAGAGAAATCATTCAGTGGTATGTCTTAATCTTGCCATTACTTTGAGTGTGTAGTTTAAAAATTATAAATATTTCATAATTAAGCCTTTGGCCAAAAACAAAACAAAGGAACATCATTTAGCACATTTGTTAGGCATCAGTAAGAAATGGATTGAACATTAAAAAGATCAAGTCACTGAATTAAACAGCAGCAACCCTTGCTAATCTAGAACCCCTAGTGTTGAAGGTAGGTGTCTGCAGAACTAGTCACTTATCAGAGCAGTCAAAGATGGGCAGGCGCACCGATCGGAGGCGACAGCAGAGCTGGCGGGACAGGAGGCCAGGCCAATCAGGTGAGCATGTCCCAGAGGCAGCAGCAACAGAGAGCAGTCCAGCAGGCTGTGAGGCAGGTGGACGGGCCCAGGTCGTCTCTTCTTTGGTCTTCCACCACGTACACTGCGGGAGGGGGAGAGAGGTGAGACCGGTGTGGCGTAAATCCCAGCCCCTGTGCAGGTACAAGCCAGGAAGCACAGCGCCGGCCACCTTTTGTTCCTGCTGGTGGGTGTGTGGGGGACGACGACTGGCCTCACCTGGCCCTGGGCAGGGGCAGACACTAGCACACTCATGGCTGCCACCCTGTGGGGGCCTGGCAGTCTTGCTATAGATAGAGCCAGGCTGATACCACAGATGAAAAAATGGCCATCAGGATCCCTTCCAGAGAGGCTTGGAGCCCTCACTAAACAGCAGGAGCCCTGGCTTTGCCTACATTGATGGAGCAGGTAGGCCGAGAGCCTGGCCAGGCCAACCAGTGCCTGTGCTGTGTCTCCAAAGAGCGAGTTGGAAACCTGAGCCAGCTCAGGGCTGTGCTCCGTGAGAGAGAGGGCAGTAAAGGATGTACTAGCCCCGCAGACCATTGCCTGCATCTCTCTGGGAGCGCCTTCTGAGCGCCTTAACCCTCTCTTCCCCCTGCCCAGGGTCCGAGCTGGCTGATTGTGAGCTTGGTGCGCTCCGAAGCTGTGGCAGCTCCTATTTACAGCCTGCTGCTGTGGCTAGGATGCACTGGGGTGTGGGGAGCATTTCCAGGTTCTCCCGTCCCCAGCATCTTCCTCTTCTTCCTCTTCCTGTGGCACAGCCTGAATTGTAGTCCACATGCCCATGGCCCCCTCAGCATCATGGGTGGGGACCCCACCAAGGAAGCCTGCCCATGTGGGCCTGGAGGCCACAGCTGTGAGCACCTCTGGAATTCACAGGTGAGGAAGGCTTTCCCCCCTCCCAGTGAGGCTGGGGTCTCCCATCCAGGCAGGGCACAGCCTCCCTGGCTCTGCAGACCTGGCCAGTCCCTCTTACCCATCCCAGCCGGGATAGCCAAGGACCCACGCAGGGCGTGGGATGCTCCCAGCCAGCAGGAGTGCTCCAGGCAGGTGGTATCTGCATTGGCCCAGCTGACCTGCCCAGGCCCCATCCTCCTGCAGGAGAAGCTGTGGACAAGGAGAGGTTACAGAGTGGGCCACTGCCCCCTGGGGGATGGAGCCCTGTTTGTGTTCTCCCTGTAAGCTCCAGAAATAGCCCACCTGTTCCTGCATGGTCTTCCCCAGATCTGGCCTTTGACTGTCTCCCACAACAGCACAGCAGTCTTGTTAGCTGCCCCGCCCCCACAGTGGAAGTAAGGGAGCCCTAGATGGGCAGTGGACATGGCATTATCATCCCTGCAGGACAGTGCTCACGGAGCGGAGAAGTGACAGCGACACAGTGGGTGGCTACAAGATAGATGCTACATCACCTGTGACACGCTGACAGCCTGGACAGAACTTTAGAAACCTTAGATGGTGATTTCTGGCAGCAGCTGCCCTTAGAACGTGGCTTCCTGAAATTACTGGGGACAGAACCTCCACTAGGAGGCCATGGAGTCGGGGACAGGAGAGGCCCGAAGGTAGAGGCCATCAGGGTTCTTGCTTTGCAGCTTCTCCAAGTTGGGGGACCAAGCCCAGGAGGAGTGCCTTGTGGTTCTCACCGTGGGGCAGGCCCACAGTTGTCTATCTCATGGCCTTCCCTGTCCCCAGAGCTTGTACCCACCTCAGCCCTGTCCAGGATCCCACCTTAGGGCCTTCCCTGTTTCTCAGGCAGCCCAGCTGCTGGGCCACCCTGTGCACTGGGGCGTAGTGGGCAGGGACAGGGCCGCTCTACCCTGGCCAGACGGACATCCTGGCGGCAGAGCCTAGAAGTGGCGCAGCGGGCCCCGAGGGGGCTCCCTGTTGCTCTCCTGTAAGGGGGTTTAAGGGAAATCCTGGGGAGCAGTGGGCGGGAAGTGGGCACTGCCTTTCCATGTGGGTGTAGTGCTCACCTGGGAAGGAGCTCCGTGTGTGTTCTGAGGGAGACCAGCTGTACCCCCTGTGGCCAGCCTGGGTTCAACTTCCAAGGGCAAGCAGGGCCCTAAGGACTCTCCATCCACCAGGATGCTGCTGGCCCTTCCTGCTGCGGTCTCGTGTCTGAGTTCCCCACTCAGCTGGGACCCAGCCCCTGTGCCTAGGGAAGACATCTGTGCCCTGGCCTCAGGAGCTGGTCCACGGTCTAGGCCTAGGAGTCTGCTCGCTGGCTTGCTTTCGGTCAAATCTCGGTTGTCTTGGGCGCAGCATGGAGAGTGCACGCAGAACGGGATGGCAAGTGTGTAGAAGCTTGCCAGGGGAGCGGGAGGACCCGCAGCTTCTGCTCAGTGCCCCCGGATGTGCCAGAGGGCAGGCTCCCAAGAGTATCTGAGCAGCCCTGCCTTCCACACTGACCCTGACAGGCAAGCAGGGAAGGACAGCTAAAGGGTTGGCCAAACACGCAGGCTCCCACCCGTCCCTGGGAGACAGAGGAGACCGTGCAGCCTGCTGACGGAGGCTTCGCTTCAGCTCTCTGTGCCTGTGTAAGGGATCATTCCTGCCCCACACAGAATAAGCCACCCCAAAGCTGTGGCACCTGCATGAGCCGAGGAGCGGCCAGGGCCAGCAGGGAACCCACCCGGATTCCAGCCGTCCAGAGCTGCACAGAGGCAACCCAGGCTCTTCAGCTTTCATGGGACTCCTTGGATGCCAAGGGCGGGAGAGACCCTCTTCCAGGGAGGGGGACCTGGGCTGGCAGGACCACACGGCCGCAGCCCAGGCCCCCACAGAGCAGCTGCCTGTGCCTCCTGGGCCTCTGGCCATCCTACTGGTCAGACCTCCCTCCTCTCTGTCTGCTGCTTCAGTTGTGGCCTTGATGCCTCCTCTGTGAAGCTCATTCAGATGAGACCAGTGTCCCCAGATAACCACACTGGGGTCAAAAGGGCCTGGAGCTGCCACCAGATTTGCCCTCTACCCCACGTGGCCTAGTTAATCACTCGCTCAGCTCGTCATGGCTCTCCAGAAGGTGCTGACTGCATGCAGGGCCCTGTCCCCAAGTCTTCGGAAGTGCAGCTGACAAGTGAGTCACCTATGGGCCCCAGGACTGTCAGCGCAGTCACACCCCTGCCCCAGTCAATGCCAACAGACCTTACACTATAACCACAGCCCAACTGGATAAGCCAGCAGGACTACCACTACTCTCTCTATCCCATCCTTGGGTTGGAGCTGGAATTCTGAACATGGGGTTGTACTTGCTGGAGTAATTGGGAAATTCTTAGAAGAAGCTGCCCTGGGGCTCATCTTGGCCAGTCATATTTTTTTGCTGAGAGGATGCTGAGCTCAAAGGCGGGAAGTAACGTAACCAAGATGACATAGTGCAAGGCAGGTCCTGGCCTGTCACTCCACCCACGGCCCCGTGTGCTCCACATGCCAGGATGGCTCACTGCTGAGCCACTGGTGGCTTGCACAGGACCTGAGGAGGAGGCTGTGTTGCTTTCCAAAGGGGCTCCCTCTAACCACAATGTTGCTGTGTGTCCCACAGGGTTGGGACCTGTCACCTCAAGATTGGCCTGTTTCTGTGGCCAGCTGGCAGACGGAACTGATTTGAGTCCCTTCTTCCCGGTGGTCACCTGGCAGGTGGAGTGGGGACTGACCCTGCTACTTCAGATTTTGTGCTGAGGACAGGGGTCATGGCCATGGACTTAGATTCTAAGCCTGACAGGCCATGTGACCTCAAGCATCTCCCAGGTTCCCTGTGCCATTTTGCAAATTGCAAAATGGGAGAGACAGTAGTCCTAAGAGAACCTTTAGGTCGGAGACCTAAGAGAGGGTCAAGTGCTTGATCCCGGGCCTGGCCGTGGTGAAGCAGCCACAGCATGGTGACCTCTTGCAGAAGAACCCAGGAACGATCTAGGTTTTCTCATGCTGTGTCTGGACAAGGGGAGGGCTCCCCAGCAGTCCTCAGGGGAAATGGCTATGCATGACACAGCTGCTCCTGCAGCGGGGACAGAGGGAGGGACCCAGGGCGTGCAGGCCTACTTGGCATTAAAGCATCTCATGTCCTTAGATGAAGGGCGGGAGGACCTGCAGCAGCTGGGGCCTGCTCCTTAGAGTGCTGAGTCCCTGACTGTCCGCAGCATGACACAGGCCCTGAGGGCTCGGGCACTGGATGGGAAACCAGAGACTGCCAACTTAAGGATGAGTGTGGAACAAGAAACCAGGCCATGGTTTCCCCCTGGAGCCTTAAGTAAGCAGGACCAGACGTGCTTAGCCTATAACTGAAGGTTAAAAATTCTGGGAGTGGCCATTGCTGCACAGCAGTGAAGCCGCCACTTGGGTTGCCCACATCCTATAATGCACTTCCTGGCTAAACTAGAGGCCCAGATCCCTCTTATCTCTCTACCTTTCAAATAAAATGAAATTGAAAATGTTTTAAAAATTTGAAAGGCAGAGTTATTGAGACAGGACTCTTTCATTTGGTGGTTCACTTTCCAAATGTCCACAAAGGCTGGGGTGAAGCCAGAGGCCTGGAACTCCATCCAGGTCTCCCTTAGGTGGCAAGGACCCCAGCACTTGGGCCATCTCCCAGAGCTTTCCCAGGTGCACGTGCAAGGAGCTAGATTGGAAGCAGAGCAGTCAGACTAGAACCGGTGCCTATATGGGATACTGGCATAATAATCCAAGGGGGAAAATGAATTTGGGATGGAGGCCAGTACAGCAAGCTAAAGCTCCATGTGCTTTGCAGGCATCCAAGATGCAGACAGCTGCCAGTTTGAGTCCTAGCTGCTTCATTTCCCATCCAGCTCCCTGCTTGTGGCCCGGGAAAGCAGTGGAGAATGGCCCAAATCCTTGAGACCGTGTACCACATGGGAGACCTGAAGGAACCTCCTGGCTCCTGACTTCAGATTGGCTCAGTGCCAGCCCTTGCAGCCACTTGGGGAGTGAAAGCAGCAGACAGAAGATCTTTCTGTTTCTCCTTCACTCTGCAAATCTGCTTTCAAGTATAAATCTTTAAAGGAAAAAAATGAGAACAATTGATGTCATCAAAATTAAGACTTTTTGCTCCACAAGGGCCACTGTGCTAAGGGTGAGATGTCGGCGCAGAGTGGGAGACGGCTGCAGGTCATATCCTGCAGGGAACTTGCATCCCAAACAGGAAAAAAAAATATTCAAGTTGAAGAGTGGGCTCAAGATGCAGAGGATATGGGAGGGCAAAAAAACGAAACATCCCCATAGCCATTGGGAAAATGCCCAATTAGAGCCACAAGCAGATGCTACCACACAGCCATGAGAATGGTTGCGGTAGACAGTGCTGACAATACCAGGTGCCAACAAGGTCACCTCAGCACTCAGACACTGCCAACAGGGACGTGTGACACTGCACGCACTGGGAGCAGCAGCGGTCTGCTAAGTGACATACACTGATGGGACCCACAAGCTGGGTGCCCACGGAGTCACCTACACCAAGGAAAACTCACTTCACACCAAAGCCTGCTGTCACACAGCAGCTGGTGTCACCTGTAGGGAGCTGCCACAGGTGTGGGCAGAGCGGAGTCCCTCCATACCAGGAAGCACTTCTCCCTGCCGAGTGCCCTTTCCAGCTTATTGGGCCAAACAGTGCCACACACACAGGTTGTGGCTTCCCACCTACCTGGCATGGCCTTCCAGGGCAAAAAACTGCCCTAGCCACCTAGATTGGAAGAATCCTGAAAGAACAGAGGCTTTCCAAAGTACACTCCCCAGGCTTCTGGGCTTCCAGAAAAGGCGAGGGTGCAGGAGTTCTGTACTGCCCGGATTTGACTCCGGAGTTGCCTGGGAAGTTTCTTTTGAGAAGACTGACAATAGCTAAGTTTGTGCACCAGCCATGAGGGGCCTGACGCGCTGCTGCTGTCCCTGGCGCTTGGGCAGCCCTGCAGCAGCAGCGCCTGTGGGCAGCTGCTGCCTCTGTCCAGGCTCACAGCCGATGCTAGCCTGACTCCCTCCCTTGGTGGCTGACCTTTTTGGATGCTTCTCTCTAGGGTAGCGAGGGTACTGGCTTTCACTCTGCCTACACAGGTGGCTCCTGTGGTCTTCTCTGTCCTTCCCTTGGTGTCCTTATGCGATGGGAGGGGGGGAGAAGCCCCTCTCAGCGGCACAGGCGTTGCCTGAGCTCTCACCTCACCCTGAGCCATACCGGTGCTGCTCGCCCTGTCCCTCCTGGCAAGGTGCATTCACTCTGCCAGCAAGGCCAGCCCATCCCGCCCTGGTTTTTCAGCAACCTTTGGTGTGTTCCATCAGCTGCAGGTCCAGGAACTCAATAGGTCCAGCCCTGTGCTGCCACCATTTCCTTTCTCTCCATTTTTGTACCCACCTTGATCTCAGGCCTGTAATTTCAGTGACTGCCAACATGCCAAGGCTTTCGGTACCGCAGCGCCAGCCCGTCGTCTGCTGCAAGCTGCAGGGACTGGGCCTTTCCACATGAGCATGTTCAGATGTCTCCAACTCACTCAGAATATCTGGAGCTCAGAAGGCCCATCATTTGCCCCGCACATGGGCCCTCTCCGTTGTTCCTAACCCCTGCAGACGCTACTGCTGGCATCCTAAGCCAGGCAGAAGCCTGAAAGTTACCCCCATCTTCCTCAGTGTGGCTCCCCCCCCCATTCACTCCTGAGGAGTGCCAGACAACCACGGGTCACCATCAGCACCACAAGTACCCACTAAACCACCCTCCTGGGAGCTCTGCCAAGTGCAAATATGGGGGGCCACCGAGAAAGCTAATCCCCTTCTTGCCATGCTGGCATCCCATATGGGTGCTCGTTTGAGTCCCGGCTACCTTACTTCTGATCCACATCCCTGTTTATGGCCTGGGAAGCAGTAGAGGATGGCTTAAAGCCATGGGACCCTTCACCTGTGTGGGAGACCCGGCAGAAGCTTCTGGCTTCAGAGCAGCACAGCTCTGTCTGACGAGATCATTTGAGGAGTGATCCAGCAGATGGAAGATTTGTGTTCTCATTAGGTCATATTTTCCTATTAAATTTTTTTGAAGTGCAAATGTGACACTGTCCCTTTGCCTCATATCCATCAATGGCTTCCTATAGCTCACAGGACACAGAGCCAAACCCCTGAATCTTGGCCTTGAACTCCATCGCAGTCCTGCCCGGCACTGGTTCCCAAGGTCACATTGCTCTTCATCTTACGGCCGCCTTCTGGTTCCTCCCCTGTCCTGGGGCTTCTGCCCTGCTGTCTCTACCCTTTTCTGCCTGTTGACACCAATCCATCTTTCTGATGTCAACATATCACACCTTCTCCAGGAAGCCCACTCAGACTGCCCACTGTGTGCTTACCTAAGATCACATCTCTTCAAAGGAAAATACAGTATCAGAACTGTGGTTCCCCTCCTTGCTGGACAGGGTGGGGTGTGCCCTGTGTGCTCTGCTACCCCACCCCGGGGGCTGTTCAGTAGCTGCTGATGGATCACAAGCAGCCCAGGACCATGTGCACTGCCTCCCACAGTCAGAGTGCCCCACAGTGAGGTGGTGAGAGACCGTGGCCTGGTGAAGTAAAGACATTTCCCCTAAGGGGGAAAAATACGCTTTACAAAATTCATGCACTCACCATATCATTAAAGTTACATGTTGCCTGGAGCTGGCGCAGTAGCCTAGCATGCTAATCCCCCCACCTGGAGTGTTGGCATCCCCTATGGGTGCAAATTTGTGTCCCAGCTGCTCTACTTCCCATCTAGCTCCCTGCTTATGGCCTGGGAAAATAATAGAGGATGGCCAAGGCCTTGGGACCCTGCACCCAAGTGGGAGGTCCCGAGGAAGCTCAAAGCTCCTGGCTCCTGCCTTCGGATCAGCTCAGCTCTGGTTGTTGTCGCTTTTGGGGGAGAAAACCAGCAGATGGAAGTTTCTCTGTCTCTCCTTCCTGTAATTCTGCCTTTCAAGTAAAAGTTACAATGTGCTTGAGAAGATTCAATAACAAAGAGGTCTGCCTTTCTCTTCCCAAGGGGCACCCCATCCCTGTGCCGCTCCCGGGAGGGGCTTTCCCACTCCTGTGCCTGTCCACCTGGTCACTGTCTGCGTCCGATTCCCTGGCTTTTTATTTCCAAGTTGAGTCAAGAACCCACTGAGCTTTGCCAGCCCAATGAAGGACATAAAAAGGTTTCTGGTAGTTAGACTGGAGCCATGTAGCTCAAATCAACCGAGAAAAGACTTCATACAGGGTGGGTATTCAAGCTCCAGATGCTCCTAACATGGAACCTTGTATGACGACAACTTTCTGCCTGTCGCAACAACTTGAATGATCCAGACCATTGCTTTGGATGCCACGCCTCAAGAGGTCCTTCTACCCAAATTACAACCCATTTCAGCAGAAATAGAAGATGCCCCTACAGAAGTAAGCTGTGGGATTCCAAGAGGGGGGTCTGAAACACCCAAGCCCCTTAGAACCTTGGCTAGGAAACCATATTTTCAAGTGGGTGGCCTGGGAATTGCCCAGCCATTTCCTAACTGGTTGAGAGACCACCAACCGGGAATGTCTTCCTTGCAGGTTCTGCTCCTGTTTTTTTTTGTTTGTTTGTTTTGTTTTTTTAAGATTTTTATTGGAAAGGCAGACATACAGAGAGGAGACAGAAAGATCGATCCGTCAGCTGATTCACTACCCTAGTGGTGGCAACGATCAGAGTTAGGCTGGGTCTCCCACACGGGTGCAGGGTCCCAAGGTTTTGAGCCTACCTCTGCTGCTTTCCCAGGCCACAAGCAGGGAGCTGGATGGGAAGTGGGGCAGCTGAAATTAGAACTGGCGTCCATATGGGATCCCAGCAAATGCAAGGTGAGGACTTTAGTCACTGGGCTATTGCACCAGTCCCAGCTCCCTCTCCTTTCAAAAGGCACCCCCCATGTCCTGGGTCCCTGCCAGGAGGTACTTTTCCCTTCATTCTCCTTTTCCCTATTCACCTGGTCACTCTGCAAATAGGACTTCTGTCTGCAACCAAAAATAAAATTAAAACCAACAAAAAATATGTGACAGCTGTGTTAACATTACACTTAAGGACATAAAAACAACTTGAGTTGACATATGCCTTGTTCATGAGAGGAAGATAATATCATAAATAGGTCAGCACTTAGCCCAGTGCCCCAGGACATACTTGCTGCTCCTGCCAGACATGGTCGCTGAAGTGACCAACACACACCCTTGCCTCCAGATTACAGGGCAAGAGACTCAGGACGGTGAGGAAAACTAAGAATAGGGTGGCAGCTGGCCGCATGACAAGACAGTCGCGATTCTGGTTTTCCTTCATGGTTCCTGGCTCAACTTCCTCCCTAGGCAGGCCATAGAAACTGGAGTTTCTCTCCCTGCAAAGCTAGTCGCAAAAAATCCCTCTGCCTTTCTGTCTTGGGAGCCCCCCCCCCACCCGAGCATCTCTGGGAACCCCTTGTCTCCAGGCCTGCCCGTGCTTCAGCCACGCCTGCACAATGTATTGCCATAGAAACCGAAGACACAGGCCTCAGAATATGACTGACTGGTTCAAGCTGTGCCCCCTGAGGGAGAGCATGCCCTCCCCTTCCCCTGTGCCCCTCGTTCTCTGTCCCCCAGGGGGTCCTGTACAGCCAACTAGCAAGCTTGTTTCCCTGGGTTCTGGGAGTGTTGCGGGTACCTTTAGTGATTGCAAGAAGGGGTAGCAGGAACCCCACTTTCTAGCAGGTCAGGAGCCCAGGCAAGCAGCACCTAAATGAGAGCTGAACTCATGGGAACTGTGCCCACATGAGCACTGGCACTGGCACCATCTCCAGGTAGCATGAAAACTGAAGTGAAGGGATTGAACGGTGGTATGGCATTAATCCTCCACTTTCAAGTGCCAGCATCCAGCATGAGCACTGGTGTATGTGTTGGCTGATTCACTTCCAATCCAGCTCTCTACTTATGGCCTGGGAAAGCAGAGGAGGGTGATTCAAGGCCTTGGGTTCCTGTACCCATGTGGAAAACCTGAATCAAACTCCTGACTTTTAAAAAAGATTTATTCATTTTTATTGGAAAAGCAGATCTTTACAGAGAGGAAAAGATCTTCCATTTGCTGGTTCACTCCCTAAGTGGCAGAACGGCCAGAGCAGAGCTGACCCAAAGTCAGGAGCCTCTTCTGGATCTCCCTGGGTGCACAAAGTCCCAAGGTGAAGGATCTCAAGGCCTTGGGCCATCTTTTGTTGCTTTCCCAGCCCTTAAGCAGGGAGTTGGGTAGGAAGTGGAGCAGCTGGAACACAAACCAGCACCCATGTGGGATGCTGGCGCTTGTTGAGCCACAACGCCAGCCCTAAAAACCAATCTTACACAAACAAATAAACAAAACAAAAAACCTGCAGTGAAGTGAGGGTCAGCCAGGCGGTGCTTGCTGCTGCAGAGCTGGGTGGCCCTGACATGTCCAGTTCCAGACAAAACCTGCGCTGGCAAGGCCTGGCAGGAAGAAGTGAGTCCGAGGTTCTCCCACCACCCCTACCCACCAGTTCCCTCATCTGGATGTGGGGCTCAAGCCTCGTTCTACATCATGATTCAGAATACATGCAGGTGAACCAAACTCTGGATGGACCACAGTTCAGAAGAAAATGCAGTCTTAGCTTTACGACCCTGGAATAGAATGCGGTTTCTATAGACAAACACATAGGAAACAGTAGTGGAAGACCGATCATCACCTAAGACACTAAAACATTTTTATACTTAAAAAAAAGTTAGAAAAAAGCTGAAACAGCTGATAGGAAGAAGATATTTATAAGCCTAGAAAACTGACCAATATTAGCATGCAGAATATATGAAGACTCCCTGCAAATTGGTAGGAAAAGGTAAACCAGGAGAAAAAAAAACCTTAGACTGAGTGAGTCACGAGATGTACAAACTGCCAGACGCCTGCATGTTTTGGGTTCAAGGCCACTTCATCATCAAGGAAGACACATTCAAGTACTGACAGATCAGCATGCCTACCCCAGATACCAAGACTTAAAAATCTATGGTCTATTTCTCAAAGAAAAAAAAAAAAAAACTGGAATCTGTGTGCAGCCCTGGTGGTTTATTGCAGCAGGCGGGAGCGGGCAGGAACGGGCTGCTGGGGCCTGGCTGCTCAAAAGTCCAGCTGGTCCAGGAGGCAGCAGCAGCAGAGTGCGGCCCAGCACGCAGCCAGTGCAGCCTGGCAGCCGTCATGGGTCGTCTTCCTTTCCTGCTCCAACACGTACACTGGGGGCGGAGTGGGGTGGGCAAGGAGAGAGAGACTTGGTCAGAGGGCCCCCAGCCTGGCTGCCCCCACATCCCCCGCATTCCCAGGGGACTCACCACACACTGCGTGCTCTAGGAGGGCAGGTGGGCACTGCGCCCACCTAGCTCCCTGCCCCCTTGCCCTGCACCAGCACCTGCCATGCACAGGTGCTCAGTGGCTGGCAGGGCGCTGTTTCCAGTCTCCTTTTGGACATCCAACCCAGCACCTCTGAGGCAGCTCAAGGTGACTCCCGTTTGCAGGGTGGCCCTGGTTTCCCCGCCACCTCCCGCTCAGAGCCTGAGCTGGCAGGTAGTAGTTGCAGTCAGCACCTCATTTACTCCTCACGACAGCCCTGGCACTGCCCTAGCACTGCCACAGGGTGCGCATTCATAGACACTCTCTCAAAGGGCACTGATGTGGGGAGACACATGAATTCTGAAAATCTGTTCTCCAGAAATGGCAGGCCCAGTGTGCAGAGAGCATGTGCTGCCATGTCAAAACCCACTAGCTACAGCCTCAGTGACTGTCGCCCAGAGGCCAGTCAGCTTGGCGAGGCTTCCTACCTAGCAGAGTACCACACAGTGACCCAAAGCAACTGGGTGGCCTCTCACATGGCCAGTAATTTAGGGAAAGGTGACAGCAAGGTATGTGACAGCCTTTTTGTTTAATTTCAGAGACACACAGAGTTTCTGGAAGTCGGTGAGGGGGAAGGGCTTTCTTTGCATTTTCCATGTTTGTGCAAACCCACGCTTGTCAGATTACCGAGCTGGACCGGAAACTGTGCCCTGGCAGCCCCACCAGGTTCCTGTGTTGGGAGGGAAGGACAAAGGGCCTGTCAGGCTTTTGGGGACTCCAGGCTCCTCTGAGCCGCTCCCCAAGTGCCAGCTCTAGGGGACAGCCAGCACTGCCTGGCCCAGGCTCCCAGCTTCAGGGGCCCCAGCCTCAGCCCTGAACTGGCTCCAAGTCAATGTGACCTGGCATTCTAGCCAGCCAATTCCATCTACCCTGTGTCACACCCAGCCTCATCCGTCCCCTGGGCCCCATCAGATAAGCCTTAAATCAAGCTCCCAGCGCTGGTGCCATGGCATAGTAGCTTAATCCTCTACTGTGGCAGCAGCATCTCATGACCAGTACCAGTTCATGTCCCAGCTGCTCTGCTTCTCATCCAACTCCCTGCTTACGATATGAGAAAGTGGCGGATGGTGGCCCAGATCCCTGGGACCCTATATGTGTGTGGGAGACCACAAGCAGCTCCTGGTTCCTGACTTCAGACTGGCTCAGCTCCTGCCACTGAGACCATTTGAGAAGATAACCAGTGCTTGAAGACCCCTCTCTCTGTCCTTCTCTCTGTAACTGACATTCCAGAAAGTAAGTCTGGCTCCCTTCGAGGCTTACTGTGGCTTGTCCCCACAGGTGAGTACCAGCACACCTACCTGGCACACGTGCAGGTTAGAGGCACCATCAAACCCCCATCCTCCCCACTAGAGCTGTCCCCATGGTGGGTACTCCTGAGGCTGCCCCCTCTCCATGGGTAAAGCCAGTCTCCCACCTCCCAGCGCTCTCCTCCCTCTGTAGCGGCATTGCTGACATACCCAGCTAGGCCAGCCTCCTTCCTCAGCTCTTGGCTGTGAATGTGGCTGGAGCCCACCTGAGAAGGGACCTGAAGAGAGCAGGTATTTGCTGGAGGCCCCCGCCAGGCCCTTTGGCTCCCCCTCGTGGTGAACCTGAGCAGAGCCCCTTGGTTCTCTGCTGCCTTCCACCCTGCCACCTCCACGGGACCCTACTCAAGAACTCCAGACCTGCTCACCTGGCCCCAACAGCAGTCCACGCCCTGCCCTGGATCGTCTCTCTACATCAGCAACAGTGACCCCAGATTTGGCTCAGGCCGGCAGGCTGGAAATGCCCCCTCCACACTTCTCCTCTGCCGGCCGCCTTTCGCTGGGCCCCAGCGTCACCTGTGATGGTGGGGATATGGGACGGAGGCCTCCCAGCTAGGGCTCCCACACCCAGCCTCTCCACCATCACAGTGCAGTCCCAAGCCCTGCACTCTTACAGAACGTGTGTTCCTTTCACAGAGCAGGGCTCAAAGTTTGTCTGAAGTCAGGCGACAGTGGGCACTCACTCGGTCCCTCTCCTGGCACCCAGGGAGCACCTACCCATTGTTCCACACCTCACCCCAATATGTCTCCCTCAGCTCACGACTTAGCTCCTACCCCTGGCTGCCCAGACAGTGCACACACAGGTTCCATGGACCCGCCGGGCTGTGTCTGGCCACATTCCACAACCCTAATGCCCCTGAGTAACAGGACCTGGATCAGGCTGAGCTGCTGTCCAAGACGGGCTGCTGCTTAGCACAGCCGGTGCAGCTGCTTCCAGGAGCCTGCTTGGCGCTCTGACTTCAGGACCAGTGCCTCTTCTGAGTCACAGAACACAATCCTAGACACATGCAGTGTGGGAAGGCCAGAACCCGGCTAACAGTCCCAGGGGAAGAATGACCTTGGGCCCAGGGGGTGGGAGGGAATTCCTCTGTGCTTCAGCCACCAGGACCCAGATGTAGGGATGGGAGGGGCTCAGACAAAAATCAGGACCAACAGCAGTGGTGTAATGGAAGTGGAGACTCCCAGAGGCTGCCTCAAAGGCCCAGCAATACTGGAAGCATCAGCAGGTCCTGGCAGTGGGTGCAGGCTGGCGCCATGCAGGCACAGGAGAGGCTAATGTCAGTGAGAGGACACACCTGCTGCCACACCTTGCTACAACCAGTGACAATACTGGCTCTATTCTCAGAAGGCCTCTGTATGCAACACTTTCACAAAGCAGGGCCCCAGCTGTGCCAAGACTCTTCCCAGGGAACCAAGGTTCAGCAGGAAGTAGTGGGTGGCGAGGAAGGGGAGGATGCATGTGGGCCCTTATCTGGCCTTGGGAGGATCCGAGAGAAGCAGGGAAGGGACCCTCGTAAACTGCAACTGTGAGTAGGTAGGTATGTTCCCAGTCAGGTCCCAGCTCCCAAAGTCACCGCATGCCACTTCAGTGTGAAGCATCACCATCAGGACTGCAGGTGTCATGGCGATTTCAAACACAGGGCCCTCCCTCACTGGCCATGCCATGTGGGACATGACAGAGGTGATCTCGGGTTCAGTCCACTCTGTTATGAAGTACTCATGGGGATGCTGGGCAATGATGAGGCTGGGAAGCAGGGTGCACAGGCTGGTGTAAGAGCAAGGGGCCTGCATGATCACGAGGGAATGTGCCTATTGCCACCAGGAGGGAAGGGGACAATGAACAGAGCCAGCTTCTGTCCCTAGGGGATCCCTGGTGGGAGAGCATAAGAATGCAGGTGGCAGGGAACAGGCGGTCACTGTGTGCACAGCCTCCAGCAACTTTCCTTCGGCCTTGATCAGTCGCATAGCTTCAGTGCCCAGGCACGGGGAGATGTTGCATACTGGACAAGCATGAGAGGGGAGAGTGAGTGGAGAGGGCACCACACATTCATTCACTTCTGACTGCCAGGCCTATGCCCAAGAACAACTCATCTTACCATTGAAGACCTGTGGCCACCCCAGCAGGAAACCCCATGGAGTTTCAGACCACCTGCCAGTCCTAAATGGGACCTGCTAGCACCTGCGCACAAGCGCCAGCCCACCTCCAGGAACCAGTCCAGCGGCAAGTCCTGGCAATGATCTCATCCCTGTTTCTCTGCCCCAGGACCGACAGATGGCTGAGTGCCCCCTCTGCCACACTAGGTGCAGACCGGAGACCCAGCAGTACAAGCCACCCATACAGGTCTTCTGCCCCGCCAAGCAGCAGCAGTTCTGCTGTCTGACCTGAGAAATACCAGAGTGGCCCCCAAACTAGGTGCATTCTGGTCCATTTTCTCAGCCCATGCAACTCACCCACCTGACCCTCCTTCCTTTTTGGTTCAGTCCTACCCTGGACTTGGACCATCCCCATAGCCTCTCCAAGCCCTGTGGTTTCTTCACCTGTAAGAGGTAGGACTGAGGGGTAGGCATGGTGATGCAGTGGGCTAGGGCATCAGGGCATACTGGGTCAAGCCCACACTATCCTGCTTACAACCCAGCTTCCTGCTGATGCACCTGGGAAGCTAGCAGAGGCTGGCCCCAAGAGCCTGGGGTCCCTGCCACCCATCTGGGAATTCAGGATGGAGTTAGTGGCACAGACCTAGCTGCTGCAACCATTTGAGGAGCAAAGCAGTGGATGAAAGGGTCTCTTGCTCGCTCGCTCACTCACTCTCCTGCTCTGCCAACAAATCCTGATTACAAAACAGAAAAACACAATTGACATTGGTGTGTGCAGGAAAGCCCCAAAGAAGAAAATGCACAGGCAACAAAATCTCACCTGCTCTTTCTCTGTCCCTGTCCCAGCAGTCATGTGCCAGAGCAAGGGAAGAGACCACAGCCTAGCAGCCTGCTCTGAGGACAGAGCAGAGGCATCACGGAGGATCTCCAGGTGGCTCCTTGAAGAGGCGTTCCTGGCCTGCACCACTCAGCAAAGCTGACTCTGAATCCTCACCAGCCACTGCAACAGCCATCACTCAAAGGCCACCTTAGAATTATCAACACAGGGCCAGTGCAGTAACCTAGTGCTAAAGTCCTTGCCTTGCACACACTGGGATGCCGGTTCTAATCCTGGCTGCTCCACTTCCCTTCCAGCTCCGTTTGTGGCCTTGGAAGGCAATGGAGGACGGCCCAAAACCTTGGGACCCTGCACCCACATGGGAGACCCGGAAGAAGCTCCTGGTTTCAGGTCAGCTCAGCTCAGGCCACTGTGGCTACTTGGTGAATCAGTGGATGAAAAAGCTTTTTCTCTATCTCCTTCTCTCTGTAAATCTGATTCTCCAATAAAGATAAATCTTAAAAAAAGAATATCCCTATTAAAATATCCCTAATTGAAATAGAGCCTATTAAAGATATCCCTATTAAAATAGAGCCACAAGGCAGAGACGTATTTATTTATTCTTTAAAAAATATATTTTACTTATTCAAAAGGCAGAATGTCAGAGACAAAAGCAGAGACAGAGTGAGATCATTTATTCACCAGTTCACTCCCTGAATGGCCACAACAGTCAGGGCTGGGCCAGACTGAAGTAGCCTGACTCCATTTGTGCCTCCCATATGGGTGCAGGGCCCCAAGCACCAGGACCATCTTCCACTGTTGGTAAAGAGAGAATCGGATCCTACGCCACAGCATCTGCACATCTCACTCTCCTAGGGAAAGTGCTCATGTAAGAACTGCAAGAAACCAAAGCAGATACAAGAGCCTTCAGACACCAGGGATCTCGCCATGCCCGCAGAGTGCCACAGGTGGTCCCTGCGGCTTCGGATGTCAGGGTGTTAAGTCCCGAAATGGAACCAGGCCTGAGAATGAGGCTGTATGAGCAGCCCACGAGCAGCCCACGGCCAGCCGGGAGAGAGAAGAGCAAAGCCAGCAAGGGTTTGTGCTCCCGGAGCAAGCCAGTTGCAGGAAGGTGCTCACCAGAGTGACAAGGGTGCCCCACAGTTAGGAGACAAGGGCTAACTAAAGTGTAGTCAGTGAAAGGTTATATAGAAAGCTGGAATTTCCCATGCGGTGAAACCCTATCAAATATCAAAACGAAGTGCGAACTTAGGAGTGACATGGTCATGCTAGAGTCTAAAATTAGACAATGAGCAAAGCTGACTTGGGTAAGTCTAGCCCTCTGGGGAGAAAGGTGATTCATCAGAAATGAACCTTCACAGGCATCTTGCATCCAATGATTTCAAGTCCTGCCCCCAAAGAGCTGAGAGCAAGAACAGTACAGGTATGTGTACACCCACATTCGTGGTGGCATCATTTACATGAGACAAAGATAGACTCAACCCAAGTGTCACCGGATAGACAAATTAGCAAAATGTGATAGACACATATTCAGTCTTAACTGGAAGGAAATTCAGGCCCGGCACAGCAGCCTAGTGGCTAAAGTCCCCTTGCCTTGCATGTGTCGGCTGCCACACTTCCCATCTAGCTCCCTGCTTGTGGTCTGGGAAGGCAGTCGAGGACGGCCCAAAGCCTTGGGACCCTGCACCCATGTGGGAGACCTGGAGGAGGTTCCTGGATCCTGGCTTCTGACTGGCTCAGCTCTGACTGTTACAGTCACTTGGGAAGTGAACCAGTGGATAGAAGATCTTTCTGTCTCTCCTTCTCTCTGTGCATCTGACTTTCCAATAAAATCAATAAATAAAGAAATTAAAAATAATAATAAACAACTCTTTAAAAAAAAAAAGGAAGGAAATTCTGATACTGGCTATGATGCTGGTGAACTTTGGAGACGTTAACACTGAAAGAAAGAAAAACAGTTACAGAGTGACAAACAGCAGGCCTCAGGTCCCTGTGCTCCTTAGGGACCGGGGGACGGGCTGGGCGAGTTGTGGATCAGCAGGTGCTGAGTCAGAGTAGAAGACGGAAACAGCTTTGGCGCTTCGGTAATGAGCACTGCACAACAGCAGGAATGCACCTAGTGCCATATGGACCATGAGCTAGCAAATCCTGAGTTAGGAATATTTTGCCCACACATGGGCACCTGCATTTCGGTAATCCTCTGCATATGCGTGAGGATTGCAGGGCGCCTCACACTCGGGGTGCGCAGACACTGAGGCTGAGCCTGGCAGCAGTCAGTCCCGTACACTGGTGGCTCAGGGACATGCTGTTCCAGCAGCCACTTCCACTCTTTTGGGCTTGGTAGCAGGAAACAATCCTGCCATCCCCAGGGCCAGCCTGGCTTCCCGCCAGCCAGAGGCACATTGTGGTCACCCAGACAAGTAAGTTCCGCCTGCCTGTGTGTGCACCCATCCTCCCAGCACCTGGGTTCTTCCAGATGTTCCACCTGTTTCCCACATGCTATCCCTGCAGAGAGAGACAGGCATCACATTGATGCTCACGCTTTGCTCCGTCTCCCTCCCACTGGCCCTGCTCACTTCTTGTTTTCCTGATACAGCCATGCCTGCTGCAGGCGAGTCCAGAAATCCAAACGACCCCATCCCTGTCCCAGGAAGCTCGCCAACCTCTCAGGAAGAAGAAATCGAGCACCACGTGAGGAAGTCCATGGTCAAGCACCAAATCAGGCAGGACTGATCAAAAACAACTGGAACTCAGCATCAGGGTGGGCCCTTCAATAAGCTATGGCGGGGGGAGGTCTCCTGCCAACTTCCAGGGTCTTGTTTCTGATTCCTCAGGCTGCTTCAGAATAAACAATGGCTACTGAGTGAACCAGCAGGCAACAGGCACCACTGGAAGAGCGCTGACTATCCACCAGCAACCCTTCCGGTCCTAGCATGGGATGGGAGCGAGCATGTCGGAAGTTCAAGCAGTTATTTCATGTCCTGCCAGTTCTGGCCCAGGGAACCATGCAAACAAAGCAAAGGGGGAAAAGGTGAGGGTGAGCCAGAAAGAGAAAGCGATGCAGAATCCACAGACCCCCAGCGTCAGGGGCGCCTTGTGTGTAAGACAACTGCTTTCATGATTTTAGAAAACACATCTGGGAAATGGCCATTTTTGGTTTGGGGGCTCTAGATTACAGAAAAACAAAAAAAGGAGAGGTTACCCTGAGACAAGGTGGTGCCTAAATGGGCAGAGATCAGACAAGAGAGGACCCACTGGGTTCTGTGACGCAGCATCCGGGCACAGGCACAGACTGCTGTGTCATCACAGTGGGCGCCTGACTCATGCGGGGAGCCGGCCCCAGCAGTGCGCCCTCAAACAGTGCCTGCTGCCGCATTTTCTCAGAAGGCAAACACTTCCATATCGTTTTTACCACACACAAAGCGTGCTTTATCTCAGGTATACAGCCCACAACTGGCTTCTACTTGCACCAGATTCCTGGGTTACCGATTAACAGCTCCGCCAGATAGATTTATGCCAAAACAACCCAGGCAGTTTCTTTCCTCCTTGGCGAGCAAGGCCTAATTTCACCACAGTAAAAATCGTTGCTTTTCCTCCCAAGAGCAAGTGCAACCTTGATTTAGAGCCCAGCACAAGGAGTTCTGAGGCCAGGAGATGGAAGTATGGCCACTGTCCATGAAGCCAGTGAGAAGGTGATTCAAGGCCGACTTTTTTATTTTTAAGATTTACTTATTTATTTATTTTATTGGAAAGGCAGATTTACAGAGACAAGGAGAGTTTCTTATGGCCATTGGTTCACTACTCAAGTGACCGCAACAGCCGGAGCTGAGCTGATCCAAAGCCAGGAGCTTTTTCCAAGTCTCCCACAAGCGTGTAGGGTCCCAAGGCTTTGGGCCATCCTTAATTGCTTTCCCAAGCCACAAGCAGCGACACCAGTGCCTATGAGATCTTGGCGGATTCAAGATGAGGATTTAGCCACTAGGCTATCGCAGCAGGCCCACCCAGGCTGACTCTTAAGAATTCTACTGGGCCTAGTGCACTGACCTAGCGGCTAAAGTCCTCGCCTTGAATGCGCCAGGATCCCATATAGGCGCCAGTTCTAATCCCGGCAGCTCCACTTCCCTTCCAGCTTCCTGCTTGTGGCCTGGGAAAGCAGTCAAGGACAACCCAAAAGTCTTGGGTTCCTGCACCCGCATGGGAGACCCAGAAAAAGCTCCTGGTTTCTAGTTTCAGATGGGCACAGCACCAGCCATTGTGTTCACTTGGGGAGTCAGTGGGTGGAAGATCTTCCTCTCTCTTTTCCCTGTATATCTGATTTTACAATAAAAATAAATAAATCTTTAAAAAAAATAAAGAATTCTACTGCACCCCTCCCTGCCCCTCCACAAGCCCAGAGCTCGTCGACTGAGGAACAAAGCCTGTCCAGTGTGCAGTGCCTGGGTTCTGCCAAGTTATTCGTGGCAGCCCTGCTCCAAGAGGACATCCACCCAGTCAACCAGCACAGCGTTCGTGGAGACATGCCCTTCCCAGGCAAATACGAGGCCAGGGACTTGCCAGTGGAGAAAGGGAGAGAATCGGGTGGCCTGGCCCATAGGACCATGAGAACGCCACTAGCCTGTGAGAGGGAGGCGGAGTTTCAGGGAACAACTTCCTTCCAGGGGCAACTCAATCTGTCCAGCCAGCTTGTCACTGACATCAAGTCAAGAAAGTCACAATCCATTCCCTTTCTGCTGCAGCAGGCTAATCCTTCTGATGAAAAACCTTGAGGTAGAAAAGCGAGCAGGGTTGGCCTCAGTGGAGCAGACACGTAGGGAGCCTCCGGGAAGCCAGCAAGGCCACAGACACCTGATCCAGCCCCAGCCACTGAGCAGAATTCAGCTGCCCCAAGTGGTGCATTTATTTATAGCATTGCCGGTTTACTTAGGAGAAACAGGAGACTGAGCCGAGCACCCTCAGCAAGCTCTGAGAGCCCAGCCTGGCGCTCACTGGGCCCGGCGCACGTTTAGTCCAGCTGCTTGCACCGCTGTTGCCGTCACTGCGTGGGCCTATCACAGCACAAGCAGACCCAACCTCACAGGCTTGACAGCCCGCCAAGGAACACAGTGCAGACATGAGAGCTGGTGCCACGGCTGCATGACTAAGGGACTCGGTGCCACTGGAGGGTGTGACAACCTCTTCCAGCTTCAGTTTCCTCCCCTGCAAAATGGAGGGTTAGAACCTATCCCCCTCACTGAGGCCTTCAGGGCCCATGGGGGCGCCTGCTGGACAGCAGATACTCAGAACATGTCTGTGTCTCTTGGGACTCCCTACACAGTGACCTGAAGGACAGAAGGCAGGATGGCCCAGCTGGAGAGCAAAGAGGGCATTACAGGAAGTGGACAGACTCCCCACTGTTCCATCTCACAGAATGAACCGAGGTGGAACTACTGGAGAGTTTTGGGGAACTAGGAACCCCTTGCATTCATTTCCATGTCTCCTGCTCATTCACGCTAGGCAGAATGGGCCCCGGGGCCACAGCACTCTCCTTAGCTGGAGCTTCAGGCTTCAGGCTTCAGGCCCTCAGCCTTTCAGGTGCTGTCACCCATGGGCTGCCCAAGAGTACTGGGTGACTGGAGGCCCGAATGGAAGGGAGTAACATGGTCCCCACAAACAAAAAACCATTTATACTTATTATAACCAACAATACAATTCTACACACTCTATTAAATCCTCCACACCGACAAAATATCCTAAGCAACCAATGGATTCGTTTCAAGAGTAAATGGAAAAGCAAGAACCCAGATACTATTTTTTTTTTAAGCCTAATGGGGTACGGGAGCTGGTATTTGACACAGAAGTTAAATCTCTACCTTGGTTCCGGTTCTGGCTATTCCACTTCCAATCCACCTTCCTGCTAATGCGAATCCCCAAAGTCAGCAATGGATGGTTCAAGCCCTTGAGTTCCTGCCACCGATATGAGAAACCTGCATAAAGTTCTAAGCTCCTGGCTTTGAGTCACTGAGGAATGAACCAGTGGATGGAAGATCTCTGGTGCGCTCTCTCTTTTTATTTATCTCTCTCTCTCTCTCTCTCTGATTTTAAACAGAAAGAAAAAAGGAAAAGTTTCTCAAGACTTTTTCCAATCTATGGTCTTCAAGCAGGAGCATCCAAGGAGCCCAAGAGCAAAAGTCAAGTGCAATGGCAAGAAAAAGACCGTGTGTGTGTGTGTGTGTGTGTGTGTGTGTGAGTGAGTGAGTGAGTGAGACACAGGCGGGGTGGTGCTGAGGGGCTCTGTTCCCTCCCCCAGCTTTGGAAAGCCCCTAATGTTTAAAAGGCTGAGGGTGGCTTGGAATTACCATGGGAGTATGCCACCTTTACGACCCAGATCCCAGCCCCCATCCGCGAGTCACCTTCAATCAAGGGAGGAAAAGGTCATGATGCCTGGCAGAAAGAGAAAAGGGGAGATGTACATTCCTCTCAAAGTCACAGCAGCCAGCTTCCGGGTGCAAAATGATATGACTCACCAGGAGCGCTGATTGGAGTACTTCTGGGAGAAGGGATCCCGTCCCTCCAGCAGCCACTGCAGGACTGGGAGAGCAGTCAACCAGGGCCTGCTGCCTGGGGCTGCCTCTACACTCCAGCCCCCTCCTGGCTGTCAGCTGGGTTCACAGGGCAGAGCTGGTCCCCCTCACCCCATCATCTCTGCATCCCCAAGGACCAGACAGGTTCTCTGGATTCAGGGTTTGTGCTTAATATCCATTCCCCTAACAGGGTCCACTTAAGTTTAATGCAAGGTCCATACTGCCCTGTGGTTCCATTCCTCTCTCGGTGACAGACACTAGCAGCACTGACCTCCTGGGATTGCTAGGAAGATTATATGCGAGCCCTTAAGCAGCAGTTAGCACAAAATCAACAATAAATTATGGCTACTGTTATTATTCTATAACCTCACTTAATGGCAGGCTAAAAGAAAAAACATTCTATTTTTTTAAACAAGAATAATTTGGACTAGGGGAAAAACAGTATGAAGTTCATGGCAGGAGAATAACACTGAAATGGATACATTGGTGAAAACTGGTAACCACTCCAGAAGCCTTGTATATTTTCAGGGGCCAAGAAGCAGCTGAGAATATATACACCTGAATTTAAAATAGAACAAGGAAAAAACAGCCACTCAACACTCAATATAGCCTTATTCAGCTGCAAATATAACCCCTAGACAGAAAGTCACACAGCAGTTGCATTTCAAAAAGGGCTTTCACACACACACAACTTATTAGCAGAATATTAACTGCTATCTTTGAGTAGTAAATTATGGGACTTATTTACTTTCTAGAAATAAAGGGATATTTCTAGAATTTAGAAAAAGTGGCCATGTTGGAACTAGCATTGTGGTGTGGTGGGTTGGGCCAACACCAGCGGGCTCCAGTCTGAACCTCTGCTGCCCCGATTCCGATCCAGCTCCCTGCTATTGTGCCTGGGACGGCAGCAGGGGATGGGCCAAGCGCTTGGGAACCTGTGACCCTGTCGGAGACCCAAACAAAGTTTGTGGCTTTGGTCTGGCCCAGTCCCTGCTGTTGTAGCTATTTGGAGAGTGAAAGAAAGATCTTTTTCTCCCTAACTCTGACTTTCAAATTAAAAAAAAAAAAATTTAAAGATTTTATTTTATTGTAATTGCAAAGTCATATATTCAGAGAGGAGGAGACACAGACAGGAAGATCTTCTGTCCGATGATTCACTCCCCAAGTGACCATAATGGCCAGTGCTACGCCAATCCGAAGCTGAGAGCCAGGAACTTCCTCTGGGTCTCCCAAGCGGGTACAGGGTCCCAAGGCTTTGGGCCGTCCTCGACTGCGTTCCCAGGCCACAAGCAGGGAGCTGGGTGGGAAGTGAGTTGCTGGGACTAGAACCGGCACCCATATGGGATCCCAGCGTGCTAAGGCAAAGACTTTAGCCACTAGGCCACGGCGCCAGGCCCTCAACAATTCTTTTTTTAAGTGACCATGTTTCTGTGTGTCACTAGGGAACAATGTAGGTGCAGTAGCTACAGGGAAAAGGCAGGGCTCCCATGAGCAGGCAGCCAGCTTTCTGGCCCACGGATCATTCCGGATATGGTCCTCACACCTGTGTTACTGTTTGCCAGGCCAAACCTACATCCAGCAGTAGACATTAACCCTCGCTACCTTCATCTTGAGTGTTTTTATTATAATATCCCATTCATGTCATGGACTCTGAGAGCCGCCATATAAACAGAATGTAGGCCTTAAAATAATTTTAAGTATTTATTTTTATTGGAAAGTCAGATATACAGAGAGGAAAGACAGAGAGGAAGAACTTTTATCTGTTGATTCACTCCTCAAGTGGCCACAGCGGCCAGAGCTGAGCTGATCCAAAGCCAGGAGCTTCTTTTGGGTTTCCCATGTGGGTGCAGGGTCACAAGCCTTTGGGCTGTCTATGACCGCCTTCCCAGGCCACAAGTAGAGAGCTGGATGGGAAGTATGGCCACGGTGTCACGAACCGGCACCCACATGGGATCCCAGCTCATGCAGTAGTCACTTGGGGAGCAAATCATTGGACGGAAGATCTTCCTCTCTGTCTCTCCACCTCTCTGTATATATCTGACTTTGCAATAAAAATAAATCTTTAGAAAAAAAAAAAAAAAGAAAGAAAGAAAACCCAAGGGAGGCTTCCGACAATGAAAAAGTGATCGGTTTCCAAAAGGTTCCTTCTCGGGTTTTGCCTGTGGCTAACCACACTGACCACTTGGGGGACAGCACCAGCTACCTGTGGGCACCCTGCCACACAGACAGCTTGACTGCCGTGTCACTGTGCACAGGCCCTGGGACTGCTAACATTTCAACCGCTATCTAGAAGGAACTGTCTTGGTGGAAGATGCCTGCCACCCTGGGTGTCCCCCACACTAACAACCCACAGCAATGAACCTGCTCTGCAGAGTGGAGCTGGCTCACTCCAGTCCTTCAGACTACACCTACCATACACCCACCCCGCACCTTCTAGTTTTTATAGGTACCTTTCACCTAGTCAATCTTATACTTGCTCAAACCATTGTCTCACTGCTCACATATACCCAACTAAAGAAGGCCACGTACATGGGGGCAAGAAAATGTGTGTCGTGTTTCTGAGACGGAGGTAAGAGCATTATCAGAGCAGAAAACTCGGGCAGTCCATGGGTGGGAGGGTGAAAAGAGAAACAACAAGGCAAGTTGGTCTGGAAGTAGATTCAGATGTGAAAACATGTCTGCCTCCCCAGTCACACAGGCCTGGCCAGCCAGGTCTGTTCCCAGCCAGCAGGCACTAGCCACATCCCAGCCAACTGAGGAAATTGGATCTGCACAGAGCAGGTGCCTTTTCATACTCCATTACCTCCAAGTGCTTTCAGAAAGACCAAAGACTCTTTTTCATAAAGTATTTGCCCTAAACGGATTAGGTCCCTGATAACCACGGAGATGGAAAATCCAAGGCCATCTTCGACAGCCCACAGTTCCCTGGGGTCCTCACAAGCAGACTGTCTTCACATGACACACGAGGTGGACAGCAGGCACTAGCAAGACTGTCATGCGAATGCTGGGTCTAGCTGCCCACATTTATCACATGAAGGCTTGATGTCACCACTATGTGGAAAGACAGCAGAGGCTGGCATCAAGTCCCCACCACAATCAAGGCCATTCTTACCTGCTTTTTCAAGAGGGTTATACGTGAGGGACAGCAAGGAAGGAAGGTCTTCTTTTACCATTACTAACAGCGTGTCGTTGTTTTGAAGTGTCTGGGGGATATTCTCCAATGGAATGAGAGTGAGCCTTGAAGACTAGAATATGCTTTGAAGGGCGGGTGCTGTGGTATAGTGGGTTAAGTACCACGTGTGCCTCCTGCATCTCATGTTGTGGTGCTGATTCAAACCCTAGCTAGGCCGCTTCTGATCCAGCTCCCTAGGGGCTCATGAGCCTGGGAAAGCAACAGAAGACAACTCAAGGACCTGACTCCCTGCCACACATGTGGGAACCTTGCATGGAGTTCCTGGCTCTTGTGGCCATTTTGAGAGTGAATCAGTGGATAGATAACTTTCTTTCTCTCTGCCCTTCAAACAAATAAATAAATTTAAAATAATAATATACTTTGAAACTGGACAGGCCTGGGTTCAATTCATGGCTGAGCTATTATTTCAATAAACTTTAGGAAGGTTCCTTCATTTCTCAGAATCTGTTTCATCTAAGCCTCCCTGTGTGGTGGCACCAGCCCATATGGGTGCCAGTTCAGGTCTCAGTTGCTCCACTTTCCATCCAGCTCCCTGCTCATGGCCTGGGAAAGACACAGAGGATGGCCCAAGTGTTTGGGCCTTTGCTATCCTCCCTATCCTCATGGCTAACAAAGAAGAAGCTCCTGGCTTATGGCTTTGAACCAGTCCAGCTCTGGCCATTGTGGTCATTTGGGGACTGAGCCAATGGAGGGAAGACTGATTCTCTCTCCTTCTCTTTATGTCTTTTGTACCAATAATATTTTTTAAATCATCTGAAGATCAAACTAGAAGTAGTTTGATTTGATGCTACATTTGATTTGATTTGTCACTACATATTTTTTATATTTAAGATTTTTTTTTTTATTGAAAAGACAGATTTTACAGAGAGGAGAAACAGAAAGATCTTCCACCTGCTAGTTCACTTCCCAAATGACTACAATGGCTGGAACTAAGCTGATCCAAAGCCAGGAGCTTCTTCTAGATCTTCCATACAGGTGCAGTGTTCCAAAGCTTTGGGCCATCCTTTACTGCTTTCCCATGCCATATCAAGTAGCTGGGTGAGAAAGGGAGCAGCTGGGACATGAACCAGCGTCCATAAGGGATGCTGGCACTTGTAGGCGGGGGCTAAGCCAATTGGGCCATCGTGCTGGTCTCAGCGCTTGTCACTATATTCGGAAGGCATTCAGTACACAGCAGTCTCTTCCATCTGCTGGTTCACTTCTCAAATGCCCCCAAATAGCTGGGCCAGGCCAAAGCCAGGAGCAAGGAACTCCATTAGGGTCTCCCATGAGGCTAACAGGACCCATGTACTTGGGCCACCATGTGCTGCCTCCCAGAGGCGTTAGCAGGAACCTTGATTAGAAGAGGAGGAAGGACTGGATTGCAGGCACTCTTACATGGTCCATGGGCATCCCAAGTGCCAACTTAACCAACTGTGTCACACAGCACCTGCCCCAAAAGATGAGTTTATTTTGAAAAAAAACAAAACAAAACACTTTGATTCCTACACTGGAAGCCACTTGATTTTTGGATAATATATTCCACAACTTGTCTGGGTTGGAGGCCTCGGGACCACGAGTGGGCAAGACGTCATAGCTTTTCTAAGCTGCTGGTTCTGTGGCTGTGCCATCTGTGGAAACTGAAGTTACTCAGAGGTGCTGCTGTAGAAATCCCAGCCCTGGGCCCGGCGTGGTGGCGCAAGTGGTTAAGGTCCTCGCCTTGCATGCCCAGGATCCCATATGGGCGCTGGTTCTAATCCCGGCAGCCCCTCTTCCCTTCCAGCTCCCTGCCTGTGGCCCGGGAAAGCAGTCAAGGATGGCCCAAAGCTTTGGGACCCTGCACCCGCGTGGGAGACCCAGAAGAGGCTCCTGGCTTCGGATCGGCATAGCATCGACCCATTGCGCTCACTTGGGGAGTGAATCATTGGACGGAAGATCTTCCTCTCTGTCTCTTCTCTCTGTATATCCATCTTTCCAATAAAAATAATAATAATAAATCTTAAAAAAAAAAAAAAAAGAAATCCCAGCCCTAACCAGAAAGCTCACCAAAGGCAGCGGGACCTCGGCAGGTGTGTGGGAAATGGTGGTTTCCAGGGAGCACAGGCTTTACAGTCCCAGACAGCTAGCCTCAGGTTTCAGCCCCACCCCTTCCTGTGCAGCCAGGAAAAAAAATCAGCCTCTCTGCTTCGGTTTCTTTACCTCCTACCTGATGAGTGGTTAGTAAGACTGATCTCTGAGGGCTGGTCTAAGGACCGAGTTAACTGATACACAGTAAACCCTGGATAAACGCCATCTCTATTAGTTACCATTTATTACTTACTTGGTAATATTTAACAAATAATTAATATTGGAGGACTTGGGCCCTCAGCTTTGAATTCTCCATGCACTAATGGTTCCAGTCTGATGTTTGGTGTCCAGCGTGGACATTCTGCAGCCTGGGGCTGCGCAGCGGCTCAGCCAGGCTGCTTGAGAGTGAGGGCTTTCTATTTCCAAGTTCCAATCTCCCTTGGCAGGTCATCAGAAAAAGTTGTATTTTTCAGCTGCTGATGAAGCTGACTAAGAAAGCCTTTACTTGTGATGGCCCACTTACATTTTTAATTATTAAGACTCCACAGTGGTGGTTCTCAAGGAGGGTCATGTTGGCCCCCAGAGGACATGGGACACTGAGGAGAGGCAGCCAGCAGTTAGCGGCTGGAAGCCAGGAATTCTGCGGACATCCTGCACTTGCAAGCACAGCCTCCCTAAGAAGCAATGCTCAGCTGCCTGGTGTAGCAGCCTAGAGGCTAGGGTCCTTGCCTTGCATGCGCCGGGATCACATATGGGCGCCAGTTCTAATCCCGGCGGCCCTGCTTCCCATCCAGCTCCCCGCCTGTGGTCTGGGAAAGCAGTCGAGGATGACCCAAAGCCTTGGGATCCTGCACCTACATGGGAGACCTAGAGGAGCCTCTGAGATCCTGGCTTCGGATCGGCACAGCACCAGCCATTACAGCTGCTTGGGGAGTGAATCAGTAGATGGAAGATGTTCCTCTCCGTCTCTCCTCCTCTCTGTATATCTGACCTTGCAAAAAAATTTAAAAACCTTAAAAAAAAAAAAAAGGAATGCTCAGGCCCCAAAAGGGGACAACCAACACCCCATGGTGTCTATGTGGCAGTGATGGATAGCTACAAGCATCCTGGTGCACGTGAACTGCCAAGGACCATTTGGCCTTAGCACTTTAAGGACCAATAGTGGGTAGAGGAAGGGGTGCCCTCCTCGCAGCTCTCAGCTGGTGGTTGACACAGTGGCAACAGTCAGAGCTAGAACAATTCTCCAACCGTGGTGCATAATAAATGCTTCATTCACACCCCAGACCAACAGACAGAGGAGGTAGGGGATAGCAGAGCAGTGTGAACAGCCTTTTTTGTAAAATCCAGTCCAGAGCCTAACACAGAAAAAAAAGCAGCTTCTCATTTCCCTGTTGTGTCCCTCGTTTCTCCTGTGTGTCCCCCAACTCTCCTTCCTCTTTAAGCACTGGACAAGTACTGACTGGGGACTCCAGCATTCAGATGAAACATGGAGCTTTCAGATGGTGGGGAACACCTAACTTTTATGACTGATCAACATTGTACCACTGGGGATTAGCACCATGGCACAGTGGGTTAGGCCTGTAGCACTGGCACCATATGGGCATCGGTTTGGGACCCGATTGCTTCACTTCCCATCCAACTCCCTGCTAATATGCATGGAAAGTAGCACAAAGTAGCCCAAGTGTTTGGGCCCCTGCATCCACATGGGAAATCCAGGAGGTTCCTAGCTTCAGATCTACCCAGTTTTAGCCATTGCTGTCATCTGGGAATAAGCCAGCAGATGGAAGACCTCGTCTCTCTTCTGTCAACCTACCTTTCAAATAAAAATCAATCTTAAACACACATACATGTTGGGCCTGGCACAGTAGCCTAGTGGCTAAAGCCCTCGCCTTGAATGCACCAGGATCCCATATGAGTGCTGGTTCTAATCCCAGCAGCTCACTTCCCATCCAGCTCCCTGCTTCTGGCCTAGGAAAGCAGTCAAGGATGGCCCAAAGCCTTGGGACCCTGTACCCACGTGGGAGACCCAGAGGAAGTTCCTGGCTCTGGATTGGCATCAGATTGGCACAACACTGGCCATTGTGTTCATTTGGGGAGTGAATCATCAGACGGAAGATCTTCCTATCTCTCCTCCTCTCTCTATATATCTGACTTTGCAATTACAAATAAATAAATAAATAAATAAATCTTTAATAACACATACACACACACACACACACACACACACACACACACACACCATTACAAATCAAGATGCAACCAGGAAGGAAAGATACAGGGTCCAGACTGTGAGCTGGGGGTACCTCTCAGGGCTGCTCAGTGCTGCCTGAGTGAAATGTGGGCTAGCTATCCTGAGCCAAGAGCAGAGAACAATGTCCCCTGACCACGGAGGCAAGGGAGAGCAGGGAATCTGGTGTGGTCTCAGAAGTGTGTGGCAGGGCCACACCATGGAGGGCTCTCATGGTCTTCTGGAAAGCTGTTCTTTATCCCAAGACTAGAACAACATCATGGAGGGAAGGAAAAAATGTCTACACCATCCACCCATAAACACAGCTCTTACTCGGCCATGTCCTGGGAAAGGTGGGGTAACCTCTTCAACTAGAGCCGGAAGTGCACCCCTCTGGCCTGTCACCCAGAAGCCAGGATAGTGGCCAACAGAGAGATGTACAGAGTAGGTGTGGTTTCTATCCAAAGCAGGCGTCCATGAGATTCCTTTCTGGTGGGCAAGCAACAGGGGATGCGAGAGCCCTTTCTGAGAGCCACGGACAGCAGACAGACCTGTCTTCTCCAAGCTGAAGACCTTGCAGCCACCAGAGCTCTGTCTTTGCCCCCGATTATGCTAGGGCAGAAACCATGCGCGGCTTAGGCCTGACAGGCCAGCTAAGACCCTCAAGGCACTGGCCCACACTTGCGTGAGAGCTAAGACCACTTGTCCAAGGGATTCCTCAGAAACACCACTTGGGCCATAGATTTGAAGGAACATCCCAAGCAGGATATATTATGCTAAGACACCTGTTAGAATGGAAGGTCAAACGGATGAAACAAGGATAAACTGAGGGCAAGTCAGAGAGGAGCGCTTCTGCAACAGTCAATGCTTGCCCTTAGGACCGGCAGGGACCAGGACACATAAGGAGGCCAAGAGGAAGGAACTACCAGAAGTACAGCAAGCATCCAGGCCTGGCCTCCTTCCAGAAGACAGCAACAGGTTGGAGGGAGCCCAAGAAGCTCGTGACCCATCCTGGGATCAGGGTGGAAACAGGGCCCCAGACATGCACAGGAGAAGGGAAACCAGTTACAAGGCAGAGAGATGACTGCAGCCTTTCCAGCTGCCCCAGGTCAGTGGGAATTCTCGGGGTCAATCAGGAGTGTCTCTCAGCATCTGGCTTCCCCCTCCCCCAGCTTCCTGTCTTCCCAATGCGCCATCTCCACATCTATCTACAATATAACATACAAAAAATGTGCATGACTTTGGGGGACTAATTGTTCTTCATTGCCCATCAAGGTGCCACTAACAGAAGAAGGTGCATTTATCTTTGTTTTGTTTATGATGATCCAGAATTGGGAGGCCAAAGCCCAGAAAACTGCAGGAACTAAGTAGATTCCCAAGTCAGCAAGGCTTTTGCTGGCACCAAGTGGCGTCCTTGCAGAGACATTCTGTCACCCGATACCTGGCAATGAAAGGCGGCCCTGGGCTTATCTACACTGGAAAGACTTCCCAGGGCAATGAAAATGCCTGATGGGAATTTCTGATGAAAGAAGACACAAAAGGCTTCCACGAGCAAGGCTGTAATTCCATACCTCAAGCCAATTAGCCAGAAATGCCAGGCCACTAAATCCCCTTCCGCTTCTGTCCTCACTCTGATGAAAGCAGCTCGAGACACCACAGGGTGTGCAGAAGGAGAAACATGCCACACCACCACCTCCCCAAGTGCCTCTCCTGGCTCTGGCAGGGAAAAGGTGTGTCTGAAGACTCAAAACACACTCACTCTCCTTTGGTTCTTTGCAATCACAAAGAACTAAGGACTGCAATAGGGTCATTGGGTAACGCCTACTCAGATTTTGCAATCCAGTTCAAAGGCCAGTTGGACACTTGAGCTGGGTGGTGGGAGGGGGCATCCCAAAGGACTGTCATCCCAAAGCCACAGGAGAACTGACTTCACCTCAAATGGCTGCCAGATGTCACAGAACTAGCCCAGAGGGACAGGCATAAACCCAGACACCTGGATCCACAAGCAGAGAACTCAGTTTCCAAACGGAGGCCACGAGAGGCAGATGGAAGACCTTTCTGTTTCTCCTTCTCTCCATAAATCTGCCTTTCCAAGAAAAATAAATAAATCTGAAAAAAATATATACAGAGTGCTTTTTCCAACTGAGACTAGATTTTGTTGTGTTTTTTCACTTAAATTGAAACAGTCCTGTTACCCTGGCATGTTTCTAAAACTAGAATGAGTCCATGGACAGACCAGAGCAGAGCCAGCACAGGCAGGACTGGGGATAATAGTGTGTACAAAGACTCCCAGCGCCACATGTCATTCTGCAGCAATGCCACCTTCCCCAAGTGCCCGCAGTCTACACGTCTAGTTCCTTCCCAAGACTCTAGGCCAGAAAGATCATGCCTGCTTTGACCACAAAAGGGTAAGACCCCGATGACACTCCAAGCCCTCTGAGCCCAGGGAATACAACAGCTTGACAGATGACTGGGTTGTGGCTGAATAGTTTCAGAAAACCTAATGGAAAGCTATACAAGTGAACTACTTGTACTGTTTTTACAATGCTTTCATAAATCTCGAATTGTTTCCAAATTTAAATAGAAAGGTTTTTTTAATCTCTCCTTTTTTAAAGGAAGCCTTGGTACCTTCTACTCTCACACTGTATTATGGCAAAAACCCAAGATCCTGAGGCCAGGCTTGTGCTCATGCCCAAGACAGTGGCACTGCCAGCATCATCCCAGCAGGCTCAACCATCTCAGCTGAGGGGTTGGACAGGCGGCTTTCCTTTTCTGGATGTGTGTCAGGGTGAGGCAGGTAAGACAGCCATTTTCTGTGATAATCAACTGGAAGTGTAAGAATCCATGGGAACTGGAATAGGTGACACAGTAGGGTTGAACTTAAAGCTTCGAAAGAAGTGAGAAGGTCCAACACAGCTGCTAAGAGCAAAGAATCCCGAGGTCGTGTTAGCACACACTCGAGGATGCTTTCGGTCCGTGTGGCTCCCGGCCCCTCCCAGCAGCCTGTTCCCCCTTTCCCCCGGAGACTCAGCCAAACTGAACGGCTCCTCTCTCTGTAGGGAAGGTCTAAGTTGACCCAACCCAACATTCTCTCTTCCCAGACATGACAAAGCTCAGAGGGAAGCTAATGACCCTTACTGGATAGCACCAGGTGCACATCCCTAGCTGGCATTCTAGTTACTACAGCTGAGGTGCCAGGCTCACAGATGCCACGCTGAGTAGAGGTGAGTCAATCCTGCATGTCCAGCCCCTCGTCCTAATGGCAGAACTTCCCACCTCTTGAGATGTGAGGTGATTTGTGATTTAACAATAGATGACCAAGACAGACCTCAAACTTCCACCTGTGACAGAGCCCTGAATTCTCTCGTCTGGCAGCATTTGGCTTCCCTAGATCTTCTGGATCTCATCTTTAGGCTGGGCTCAGTTTCGCATTGTTCTTGGCTTTTGCTTCCTGGATTCCTCCTGCATAGCACCACTGCTCTTATTTCCATGAGTGTTATCTTCCGAATGTACCTTAAGAACATCAGAAGCAATCCCCTCCCTTTTTCTAGCAGAGCTTTGCTCCCCGTACTGTTTGTTCCCCTGAAATCCCGGTCTCTGTCTCACCAACTTCTCTTATGCAGTTATCCTCACTCCATGAGATGATTTCCTGCTGTTGGCTACTATGTATGGCTGAGGCTCTGTCATTTGCAGCTTTAACAGAGCCCTCTCTCTCTTTTTCAGAGTGCTTATTTTTATTTGAAAGGCAGATTTTACAGAGAGGAGAGACAAAGATCTTTCATCTGCTGGTTCACTTGCCAAATGGCCACAATGGCCAGAGCTGAGCCAATCTAAAACCAGGAGCTTCTTCTCGTTCTCCCACTTGGGCACAGGGTTCCTAAGGCTTTGGTCCATCCTCCACTAGTTTCCCAGGTCATAAGCAGAGAACCGGATCAGAGGTGGAGCAACTGGGACTCAAACTGACACCCATATAGGATGCCAATGTTGCAGGCAGAGGATTAGCCTGTTATGCCACTGCATTGGCCCCCAGCCTTAAAAATCCTAAGAGATGGGAGTGGTGGCACAGCAGGATAAACTATTCCTGGAGGACACAGGCATCCCATCTTGATGTGCCAATTTCAGTCCTGACTCCTCTGCTTCTGACCTAGCTTCTTGCTAATGCTCAGGGAGGCAGATGACGACCCAAGTACTCGGGTTGCTGTCGCCCACGCAAGGTGCTAGGATGGAGCTCCTGCCTTGGCCTGGCCAGGACCTTGCCATTACGGGCATTTGTGGAGCGAACCTATAGATGGAGATATCTGTCAAATCTGTGTTTCTTAAAGTGTCACAGCTAAGCCAAATGGCAGGAGCCTAAACTTCTCAAGGACAGTGAGGTTGACCATGTCAAATAAGCAGCAGCTAAACCAGCCATACCTTGGAACCAGCTGAATTTGGGAAGGGAGAAGGTGCTTGGGACAAGATCTCCCTGGAGAGTAGCCAGAGCCCTTGAATTGGCTGATTCCACTGTGGGTGTGGCGCAGCTAAGGAGAAGCTTGGTGGAGGTGATGAATTACTTTGATCTCCTGCGATGAGTGATATGGGCCGGAGCCAGGTGAGAATGAGGGGTGGAGTGGAAGGGGCAGCATGAACAAAGTTAGGATGTGGACTCAGCAGGGCAGCTGGGAAGTCTGTTCTACGCAGAGACTACGTAAAGGATGACCCCTGGATTTTGAGTCAAGGTTGCTGCTGGATGAAACACCTGGTGGCCTGGCAAGGCAGTCAATATATTTTGCACATGGGTAAGACATAGCTGTTGAGAGCCAACACAGGGCAGAATGTGGTGAATGACCTTAGATGGGCATTGACAACCCCTCTCCCCCATATTCACATGTATTCTCTCAATCAAGAGGTCAAATTCACATGAGCATTTGTTTGCAGCCATTGGTCAGTAGTCATTAAGGCCAAATACAGGAATGGCCCAATGGCTCAGAGACTCATGAATGGAATGCAACATCACACACTCACATGGTCAGATATTCTGTGGCAACACAAAGGAATTCAGTACTATAACATGCTGCAACACGAATAAACCCTAAACACATGAAGTTACATGAAAGGAATCCATCACAAAAGACCAATTTTAATCTAATTCCATTGATAGGAAAAGATCAGAACAGGCCAACCTATAGAAAGTAGATTAGCAGAGGGAAGAGGATAGGCGGCAACAGGCAGGTCATCACCTTTTGGTGAAACGTTCTGGAAGTGTGACAGTGGTGATGGTTAAGGAACTGTGTAGACAGGTTACAAGTCACTGAGTTACACTATTTAAATAGGTGAATTGTATCTAAATAAAGCAGTTACTAACAAAAGGGGAGAAAGGAGAGATGATATTTATTCTTTGATACTGATGGGTCTCGTTGCTTGCTTTGAACAATGAAATACAGGGAAGTGATGCGGTGCGAGGGTTGGGCACAATCATCAAAAGCCTGGCAGCTTCCATTTCATCTTTTCAGAAGCCAGTTGCCATGGAAAGCAGCTGAGGCCTGTCTCTGCAGTGACAACAGACCATCTGTAGACAGAGACCCTGTGGGGACAAGCCTTGTAAGGGAGGCCGTCTCGGACATCTCAGCCAAGAGCTGAACCGCCACCCAGTGACTCCAAGACACAGTATGTGAGGCAGAAGAACCTCCAGCCAGCTCAGAGAATGACAAGAAAGTTTAATAACCCAACACTGCATTTGTGGTCTGTTTTATAGCAGCTTATGCACAGCGTCTGGGACCCTCAGTTCTACCTCTGTCATGGGGACACATGCTGCGGGGCTGCTATGAGCCTACATGAGCGCACTCTGGAAGTGGCTGCTGCTTCCAATCACAGAATTTCTGAAAGGCTGGTTTCCTTTTAGAAAATGAAAAGGAAAGCCTGGTTTTCCTTGCACCAAAATAAAAGGGTTTTTTGTTTGTCTGTTTGCTTGTTTGCTTGGTTTTTGGTTCCAATTTCTCAAATGTGAACTCTACATCATAAACAGAAGCTCCAAAAATGTTTGGCTTAGGCATTTCTCACATCTGCCCACCCACACATCACTTCAAGCCTGCAATAATCAAGAATCACCCATTGATTACGGCTCAGGGAGGACCGCCCCCTCCCGGCCACCTTCTGCACAGGAAGCCTCCCCTACCGGAACGGACCACACACATGAACCTCAGCAGGGGAAAAAAACCTGCAGCAGCAGATACACCTACAACCATCCAGCTGGAGCAGGAACTTCCCATGCAGAGCCCAGTCCCACCGAGGAACACATGATCCTCACTGGGCATCACAATCAAGGGCAAGGAATGAAAGAGGCCCACAAAGGGTTCATCCCTAGTGAACCTACAGCCTCACAGGGTCCCATTCACAGAAAAAACCCTAGACCCCAGCCAAAAGAAAAATATGACCATGTGACATCACCTGCTCTGTCTGGGTACAGAATGAGTCCAGCCTGTTAACAACTCACAATCTAATGACAAACAAGGAAAACTCCTGGGCCCAGCCACAGGAAAGGATGTTAAACAGCTGGCAGTTGAACAGTGCAATCAATTGTGACTGATGACGCTAAGCTCAAAGAGCCTCCTGCTGGTGCTGTGGAACAGCAAAGAAAGCTGCTGCCTATCATGGGGAAGGTATTGGGTAAAGCTACTGCCTGTGATGCTGGCATCCCCATGGGCACTGGTTCTAGTTCCCGTTGCTCCACTTCCAATACATCTCCCTGCTTATATTCCCAGGAAAGTAGCACAAGATAGTCCAAGTGCTTGGGTCCCTGCAGCCATGCAAGAGACCCAGAAGCTTAGGACTTGGGACTGGCCCAGCCCCAGGCATTTGGCCATTTAGGGCGTCAATCAATGGATGGAAGATCTCTATTTCTCCCTGTCTCTGTAACTCTGCATTTCAAATAAGTAAAACCTTTTTTTTTTTTCTTTAAACAATGAGTTTCTTAATCCTAGAAAAAAATGAGAAATTATTTTTCAGGCCCAGCAGCATAGCCTAGTGGCTAACGTCCTCGCCTTGAACACGCTGCGATCCCATATGGGCGCTGGTTCTAACCCCGGCAGCTCCACTTCCCATCCAGCTCCCGGTTTGTGGCCTGGGAAAGCAGTCGATGACGGTCCAAAGCCTTGGGACCCTGCACCTGTGTGGGAGACCTGGAGGAAGTTCCTGGCTCCTGGCTCTGGACTGGCACAGCACCGGCCGTTGCGCTCACCTGGGGAATAATCATCGGACGGGAGATCTTCCTCTCTATCTCTCCTCCTCTTTGTATATCTGACTTAGTAATAAAAATAAAATCTTTTTAAAAATTTAAAAAAAGATTTTTTTCTAAAAATAAGGTGATATCAATTCTTAAATTACAAAAGGTAATAAAGAGGATCAAATCTACATTTTTTTTCCTACAAGGGGACAAAGTCCACTAAGCCTATTAAGAACTTAATCTAGACAAGCTCAATAAAGTTATAGACTTGATACACGGTAGGCAGAGATCCAGTACAAATAACACTGGCCCAGAAACAGACACAAAGATCAAGATGGCCGTGGTGAAAAGTCTTAATACCAGTTGGGTTAAATTACTAGATAACTCAACACTAAGGTGACTTTTCATTTTTTAAATTAGTTTTATATTTTAAGGTGATATTTTAATAATTCACTGATGTAGAACACATAATAAAGGATGCAAATTGTAAGTATGCATCTTAAAGAAAGTTCATACCCAGAATAGGACACAGGATATTCCAGAAACATCCAAAAAAGCTCCCCCATACCAATCCTAATCGATAATTAATCCCCTACCCAGCCTACTCACTTCCCAGAAAGAGGCTGCCAGCATTCCAATGTCCATCAGCATACCCTGTTTTTGCCTGTTTTAAAGTTCACACTAATGGAATCGCATAAAGTATGCCGCCTTGGGCGTGGGCTTCCTTTCATTCTACACATTAGCTTATATGAAAGCAGAAAACCCAGGGGCTGAGATTTATCTTCAGGAACTCACCCTAGGAAGTCACAACCTGGACTGTCAGTTACCCTGGTAACTCCGGTTACACTCCTGTACTCTTCCACCAGGGACTATAAAAACCCCAACAGTATAAGAGAATCTTGCACTATACAAGTTTGCCTTTAAGATCAACAAAATCCTTTAAATGTACTCCATTCAGTCCTAGAAGGGCCTCTGATTTGACATTATGATAGTAAAATCTTTCCCATACTGAGTGTGAAATTCTTGTTCAACCTAGTTTCAGATATGCAGATATTTGAAAGAATATGCAAACCCTAGAAAAAAAAAATGAGCCATCAATTCCACCATTTTTGATTGGTAATGAGTTAAGCTTTAGGAAAGATCTCTTGGAGGCAGTCAAAGACCCTTGACCTTCAGCTTGGGAAAAGCAAGGAAAGGCCCAATGGTGCACCAGTAAACCACAGACACAGACTCCCAAGCTCAAATATCAAGCTTCTAGCCAGGGCCGTGTCACTACTGGCCAGCTGCCCTTGGGCAAACCATTACTCCATACTCCAAGTGCTTCCCTGTAAAATAGGAATAAGCTCCTGGGATTGTTGCAAGGATTAAACATTAATGTACATAAAGCCCTTAAGAGACCACTTAGCACAAAGATTTAACTTAATCTTAAAGAACTGAAAAGAGCTAGAGCTGCACACTAATGGTTATAGTCACCAAAACACCCAGCACAGTTCATCTCAAGATGCTGTGTTTAACCCTTCCTAGACTGATACCCAGGATCCCATATGGGCGCCGGTTCTAATCCCGGCAGCCCCGCTTCCCTTCCAGCTCCCTGCCTGTGGCCCGGGAAAGCAGCAGAGGACGGCCCAAGGCTTTGGGACCCTGCACCCGCGTGGGAGACCCAGAAGAGGCTCCTGGCTTCGGATCGGCATAGCATCGACCCGTTGCGCTCACTTGGGGAGTGAATCATCGGACGGAAGATCTTCCTCTCTGTCTCTCCTCTCTGTATATCCGCCTTTCCAATGAGAAAATAATAAAAATAAATCTTAAAAAAAAAAAAAAAGAAAACTTGCTCCAAAGTCCCAGTGATGCACTTTGCTCTAAACATTGCTAAACATTTACTCTGCCTTGCTGCATTTCTCATAGAGGTCTGACACTCATTCACTGCTCATGGACAGGCCTAAGTGTAAAGACAACTTTGAGAAGCACTGAGTGCATGAGGACTCAGAAAATTGCTGAAAACCCAGCAACAGGTGAAACACAAGTACAAACACATTCAGTACACAAAACAACCCCAGCAGAACAGGGACAGCAGGATGACTTGAAGGTCAACAAGGAGACTGGTAACACTGATAAGCTAAACCTGAAAAATGAACGTGGCTATCACAGCCCCTTGGTACTCTGCCTGCTGGAATTCTAAGGGTATCCCTCCTACAGGTTGGCCAGGAAATCACCAGTCCCAGATGGGACAAGAGGCATGAGGGAGGAAGGCCTTTGTTAGACCTCATGAGCAAGAAGGCACCCCAAGCCATTACCAAGCTTTGGGGAACACCCACAACTCACAAAGGTGTCCAGTTCCTTCTCTGTTGAGGAAAACATGCAATGTTTCCTTTGTTGACACAGGGTTACACACATGCACACATGTTCAGACACATACCTGTGGTCTTAGGAGGCTCCTGAGGCCCGCCCTGCCAGCCGTACTGAGGGTATCCTTGGTAGGGGTATCCCTGAGGAGGAGGGGGGTAGGGCCCTCCCTGAGGAGGCGGATATGGCCCTCCCATAGGCCCCATTGCTTGTGGAGGATAAGGTGGGTACGGGGCTGTCGGACCGGGGCCCGGATATGGTGGAGGGTTTTCTGGGTTCATCAGGAACCTGCACCAAAGAGACAAAAAGAATGAAAATTACATGCATTTAACTTGTGGAAACCATTATGAAAAAAAAATCCTGGGGTTGACTTGAATACTGGCTACTCCACTTCCAACCTAGCTCACTGCTTATGCACCTGGGAAGCAGCAGGTAACTCAAGGTTGGTTTCTGTGCAATGCACAGCAAATGCTCTGTTCACTTGAGCAACTTGATGCCTTATGTGCTGCCTTGGACTGTTGTCCACTTCCTGTATCGCTAACTCTTCACCTATTTGAGTGTCTTCTATCCCCCAAATAATAATTGCATTATTATTTTTCATAATATGCAATCGATAAATCCACAAGTGACCTCATATGAAGACAAGACAGTCATAAAGGATGGTTGCCACCCAACATTCACACTGCCGCCTCCCAACAGTGGTCAGATTTCCCTGGTTACCCACCATGTTTCCTGTGGCTCTCGGGCTCCAGGGGGGTGATGCCCCAGCTTTAGGGTGAAGCAAGCCTAAGCCAAATCTCCCCATCCTCTCCTGCACACCATGCTGCTTAAAGGAGGCCAGGATTCAGCCAATCACAAATGGTATCCTCTAGCCACTAAGATTGGCTCTAAAGTGGTTCACTAAGTAAAAAATTCTCCCAAAACACTCCCAACTCAACTTTCTCTCCCCCTTAGCACTGGTAAACACAACTGGATAATCCATGGCTTACAAACTGCTGAGAGCCAGTCTTCAGCGAACAGTTCAATTTTAAGATGAAACAAGCACTTCAGAAAGAAGCAAAGTTAGAAGATTCTAATTGGCTTTCTATTAGCCATAAACCAAAAGACTTAAGTGCAGGCTAACCCCAAGCGCCTCAACAGAACTCCTGGTCCTAGGAAATGACACTAAGAGAAGCTGAGGAACCCCTTGTGAATGACATCCACACACACATTTCAGCAGGGCTGGCTCACAGGACTTGGCATTGAGCTACCTGAGAGAGTATGGACATCAAGATGGCTCAAGAGATCCACTAATCAATCCACTGCTGCCAGTACCAGCATCCCATATGGGCACCAGTTCCTATCCCAGCTACTCCACTTTCCAAACCAACTCCCTGCTTGTAGCCTGGGAAGGCAACGGAGGATGGCACAAGTACTTGGGCTCCTGAATCCATGAGGGAAACCTAGAAGAAGCTCCTGACTTCAGATTAGCTAGCTTATCTCCAGCCATTACATCCATTTGGAGAGTGAGTCAGCAGATGAAAGAGATCTCTCTGTCTCTCCTTCTCTATGTGAAGATGCATTTCAAATAAAAATAAATCTTTAAGAAAAAAAAAAAAGATGGCTCAAATCCTTCCCCTGGGTAACAGCTGAAGAGATTAAATTAAGGCCAGGGGTTCTTCCAAAGGCTCCTCCAGTTTGCAAGAACAAAGTTCTTGTTCTTCTCTGCTCTCTGGTCTATGCCAACATGGCATCACACCCTGAACCAGGAATGGCCTTTCCCCTTGCCCAACGCTAAGACCTGTGGTGACTAACGCTGCAATCATCACACGAATTTGGGCAAATGTGAACACGGCCATTCTTCCCAGCAAGGCTGTGGCAAACCCAGATTTCATAGCTCACACTGAAAGCAGCCTCACAAACCCCTAGGGGTCATTCCATTTGATATTTTTATGTATCAGAAAAGATTTATTTTTACTTAAAAGAGCTACAGAGAAAGAGATATTCCATTTACAAGTTCACTCCCAAAATGGCCACAACAATCAGAGTGAGGTTGGTCTGAAGGTGGCAGCCAAGGGCTTCTTCTGGGTCTCCCCCATGGGTACAGCGACCCCAAGGCCTTGGGTCATCCTTCACTACTTTCCCAGGTCATAAGTAGGGAGCTGGATCAGAAATGGAGCAGCCAGGGGCCCGGCGCGGTGGCACAGTGGTGCAGTGGTTAAGGTCCTCGCCTTGCACGCCCGGGATCCCATATGGGCGCTAGTTCTAATCCCAGCGGCCCCTCTTCCCATCCAGCTCCCCGCCTGTGGCCCGGGAAAGCAGTCGAGGACGGCCCAAAGCTTTGGGACCCTGTACCCGCGTGAGAGATGTGGGAGACCCGGAAGAGGCTCCTGGCTTCGGATCGGCATAGCATCGGCCGTTGCGCTCACTTGGGGAGTGAGTCATCGGACGGAAGATCTTCCTCTCTGTCTCTCCTCTCTGTATATCCGCCTTTCCAATAAAAAAAATAATAAAATAAATCTTTAAAAAAAAAAAAAGAAAGAAATGGAGCAGCCAGGACTAGAACCAGTAGAACCAGCACCCATATCAGACGCTGGTGTCACGGATGAAGGAATAGCATGCTATACCACTTTATTTTTTATTTTTAAATCACAGAAGTAGAACACAGTCATCATAAAACTACATTGGTCTGAAATACAGTGGTTGTGACTTCGTTTCATGAAAAATGTACTTTAATATGATTTGTCCAATAAGCCTTTGGAGTACTGCTCGTTCTCACGTTAGCAAAATGTCAATACTGTCTCTTCACAGAACAATGCACAGTGAGGAAGAAAAAGACAGTAGAGCATAAAATAACTGCAACTTGAGACCTCATACGTTCACGACTTTCCCTGATGCGCCTGTTGGCACTGACGAATCTGATTCTGTGTAGTTCTCCGCCCTTCCAGGACCCTCACAACCCTCTTGCAAGTGTGTGTACGTCCTGCTCCCTTTCCCTTCACTCATGTTTCCCCTTTGTTTTTAGTAGATTCCCTTCTTTTTCTGCCTGTAGAATCATGTAATGTCTGCGGGGAGGAACCCTACATGCTGTTTACAGAGGCACTTGCAAAAAGCACACACCACACACGCACCCCAGCCTCTGTGAACTCTCCCACACATACACTCTTTCCTTGTGTTACCAAGACAGGCAGCCAAGGAGGACAGATCTGGATCTATTTTCAGTTTCCTCTCTAAGCAAGAAAAGAAAGTCAAGTCCCAGTAAGAATAGTCACAGAAAGAGCATCTGTGCTGGCTCAAAGATCTAGAGCTAGTACCCGAGAAGTAGGACTTCACCCATGGAAATCAAGTATTATTGAGGTAGGGGAGAATCAAATCAAAGCAAAAAAAAAAAAGAAAGAAAGAAAGAAAAAATTACCTAGAGATGCAGCTTACTACAAACTGCATAACACAGCCTAACACAAATGAGCTTTAAATTCCAATCATGATACAGAACATTCTGATATGAGCATCTTCCCCTTAGAGATGCGGTCAAGCAAAACATGAGCCCTCCAATGTAGTGAAGTGCTGCAGTAAGGAGCAAATGAAAACCGTGCAAATTGTAGCACTAAAGACAAATTGGGCAGCACTGCTTCCAGTCCCAGCTGCTCAACTTCCCATCCAGCTCCCTGCCTGTGGCCTGGGAAAGCAGCAGAGGATAGCCCAAAGGCTTGGAACCCTGCACCCACGTGGGAGACCTGGGAAGAAGCTCCTGGTGCCTGGCTTTGGACTGGCCCAACTCCAGCCATTTAGGTATGGAGCCAGACATTTAGATAGGGAGCCAGCAGATGGAAAGTCTCTCTCTCTCTCTCTGTAACTCTGCCTATCAAATAAATGAATAAAATTTTAAAATTAATCAAAGCTCCTATAGGGACAGCTCAAATACTGCAGTAGTGAAGGTCCATCAATAGACGTGCTAAACACGCTGCTCCATGATCCCACGTGAGACGCTCTTAGAGTCACAGGATCAGTTGTCACTGCAACCGCACATTGAGGAGGGCAGAAAGGACTCTTCGGAAAAGTGGCCCATGAGACTTGGAACTACGAAATCTCAAAGGAGAGATGCAAGAAAAAAACACTATTTTTTCAATCACAAGATGCCTGGCAGTCAGATTGCCACCAACGCTGAGACAGCATGGTAGAGAATTTCCTATGGGAAAAAAATGGAACAATCTCAATGGAAAAAAAAATCAGACACTAATATCTGGGAGGATGTCAGAGAAATGACTCACTCAATTGTCCCACAGTAAAGACCATGCCTACAAAACTCCTAATTGACTTGCTACAGCCTCAGACGCAAAGAATGGTCAAAGATTAGCAGACACTGGAGGGACAGCCTTCAAGGTAAAAGATCAAAACCAAACAGGATTGAAAAAACAAACTTGGGTCTGGTGCCATGGCCTAGCAGCTGAAATCCTCACCTTAAACGCGCCAAGATCCCATATGGTCACTGGTTCTAATCCCAGCTGCTCCACTTCCCATCCAGCTCCCTGTTTGTGGTCTGGGAAAGCAGTCGAGGACAGCCCAAAGCCTTGGGACCCTGCACCTGTGTGGGAGACCTGGAGGAAGTTCCTGGCTCCTGGCTTCAGATCAGTGCAGTACCAGCCATTGCGGTCACTTGGGGAGTGAATCATTGGACAGAGGATCTTCTCTGTCTCTCCTCCTCTCTGTATATCTCACTTTGCAATTAAAACAAACAAAAACAAAAAAAAACTCACTACTTACATCGCCCTCGCCCTCCCCCTCCCCAAAAAAGGGAAAAGTGTGATATATATCACGGTGCATCCATGTTAGGATTGCTTTTGAATTCATTTTTAATTTGTGCTTCTGAAGTGAAAAATAATATTGTGTAGGAAAAATTTTTAAGTTACATGTCAGCATGATTCTCACCCTTTAAAATGTTGACAAAGCAATCAATGTAACTGAATAAAGAATATTAAAACAAACACACCTCATACAGTCATATAATTTAATCGGAAGGCTTCACTGCAATCCAGAAAGGCAAAGGCAGTCTTCCCTCACACAGAGTCCGACTGCCTAGATAGCCTTGTGTGTGGAGAACAAACCCTGGTCCTCATCTTTGCACTAAAAAAATGCAAAATATATGGCAGGCCTGCAAGCAAGAGGTGAAACAGTCAAGTTTTAAGAATGAAGCAAGAGTCCAGTATGATGGCTCAACTGGCTACTTCTCCCCTTGCAAGTGCAAGGATCCCATATGGGCACCGGTTCACATCCCAGCTACCCCACTTCCCACCCAGCTCCCTGGTTTTGGCCTGGGAAAGCAGTGGAGGAATACCCAAAGTCTTGGGACCCTGCACCCAGATGAGATACCAGGTCAAGCTTCTGGATTTGGATTGGTTCAGCTCCAGCATTGTGGCCATTTGGGGAGTGAGCTAGTGGACACAAGATCTTTCTCTCTTTCTCTTCTTCCTATAAATCTGCCTTCTAAATAAATACAAAAAAAAAAAAAAAGACTGAAGCAAATAATATACTTCTGACTTCAGCAGTGTTTTTTTTTTTAAGATTTATTTATTTTGATTGGAAAGTCAGATATACAGAGGAGGAGAAACAGGGAGGAAGACCTTCCATCCGATGATTCACTCCCCAGATGGCCACAATGGCTGGGGCTGAGCCAATCCAAAGCCAGGAGCTTCTTCTGGGTCTCTCACGTGGGTGCAGGATCCCAAAGCTTTGGGTCGTCTTCGACCACTTTCCCAGGCCACAAGCAGGGAGCTGGATGGGAAGCAGGCTGCGGGGATTAGAACTGGTGACCATATGGGATCCCAGCATGTTCAAGGTGAGGACTTTAACCCCCTACGCCATCATGCTGGGCAGCAGTGTTTACTTTGACTCGGCAACCATACTCTCAGATCCATCACTTAATCAGGGGATGTGTTCTGAAAAATGTGTCATTAGGTAATTCTGTAGTTGTGCAAACATAGAGTGTACTTACACAAACTGAGACAACAATGAACTGATCTTTAAAAAGGGGGGGTCCCGGTGCAATAGCCTAGTGACTTAAGTCCTGCCTTGAACGTGCTGCGATCCCATATGGGCACTGGTTCTAATCCCGGAAGCTCCACTTCCCATCCAGCTCCCTGCTTGTGCCCTGGGAAAGCAGTCGAGGATGGCCCAGAGCCTTGGGACTCTGCACCCACGTGGGAAACCCGGAGGAGGCTCCGAGATCCTGGCTTTGGATCGGCCCAGCACCGGCCATTGCAGCCGCTTGGGGAGTGAATCAGTGGATGGGAGATCTTCCTCGCTGTTTCTCCTCCTCTTTGTATATCTGACTTTGCAATAAAAATAAAATTAAAAAAAAAAAAAAAAAGGACAGCAGATGGAGTCCCAGCTGCTCCACTCGCTGCTGATAAACCCAGGAGAGCAGTGCTTGGGGGAGCGCTAGTATCCTGGCTGCTTCCTGTCCCAGCTCTGGCCACTGCAGCCATTTAGTAAATGAACCAATAGATGGGAGATTCTCTCTTTGCTTCTCCTTTTTCTCACTTTATCACTCTGCTTTTCAAGTAAGATTCCTTTGAAATCAGCAGTATGTTCTCTTATTTATTTTTATTTGAAACACAGAGTGACAAGGAGGGAGGGAGAGAATAGAGGGAGAGAAAACGAAAGAGGGAGAGGGAGAGAATGAATGGGAATTTTTTAAATTACATGCCAAGTTTAACATTGAAAAGAGACCAGTTTGGTTATCTATAGCCATATTTCCAAATACTTCTGAGCTGCTGCAGGTAAGGAATGCCTGACTTTTGACTTTGCTGTTCCTAACCTAATCTAAGAAGGAAATTTGCAAATACTGTATTAACTTAATGTTGAGACTTGCTTCAAGCCAGTTCCCCTTCTGACTGCGGCAGGAGTCAGACACACCAGCAATTACAAAACCCAGCTAGGAGAGGAAGCCCATGCTACTATGAGCTCAAAGTAGACAGCTAACTGGATAGCGAAATCAGGAAAAAATTTCCAAGAGGAAGTGACAAATCACCCTGAAAGCCAAGTGTAAACAGAAGTTCAGATTACTGCAACTGTTCATACTAGAGTCAGAGGCAACAATGTGTGACAGGTCTCAGAGAATACAGCACGTTTAAGGCAATAAATTGGCTCACAGTGGCTCAAGCATCGTGTGCAGATGAGGCCACAGGGGCAGCTCACCAGCAGCCTTGCTAACAGCAAATGCTCACAATCATCACATCTTCCTGTTCTGTAGCTTTTCTCTATCTTTAAAAAAGGTTCATGTGACTTTACTTAGCGATTGTTTGTTGGACTATAGGTAAGATTAATCATCCATTTACTCAACAATATTTATTAAGTAATTATGTCAAGCCCAGAGCTAGAGATAAGACAAGAGAAACTCTGGCTGGCAAGTTCCTTCCCTCTGTGCTAACAAATAAAATCAAATTCTCTCTCCCCCCTTTCTATTACTGCAACAGATGGAAGACATACATTCTCCACATTTCCAAATGAAAGGGTAGCTCGGCCATGCAGATTAAACTCACTATGTGAGGTCTGGGGGGGAGTCATCCCAAAGAGCTTTCTAATTTTACTGAAACTTTCATTGAGGAGCAAGGAAAGGCCTGAATGACTCACTCACCAAGAGTCTCACACATGAATGTGCAGTGGACAGAGAAAACCCTAATGGTCTTGAATCAAAACCCTAAACTCAAAGTCAAAAGAATATGCAACACAGACATGGCTGTTTAGTCTAGTGGTTAAGATGATGTCATCCCCTGTCACAGCACTTGGGTTCGATTCCCGCTCCTGGCTGCTGAGTCCTGTTTCTTCTAATGCAAACCCTGGGAAGCAGTAATGATGATGCAAGCGATGGGGCTCCGGCTACCCCATGAGAGACCTGATTTGAGTTCCTGCTTTCTTGGCCTGGCCCAGTCTGGCCACCACAGGCATCTGGGAAGTGACTCAGCTTTGCCTGTTTCTCCAACCCTCAAACAAACAAATAAAAAAAGAATGTAAAACAAGTACAGGTATCCCAAATCTGTAGGCCTTAACCTGGGAACAATCCATTTCTGACATGAACAGTGTAACAGGAGCCCCAAAGGAACAACAGGAGTTTACTTTTTATTGGTTTTATTTGTTTTTCATTTTTTTTTTAGGAGTTTACTTAAAGAAAAAAAAAGAAAGTAACAGGGGCCAGCATTGTGGAGCATCAGGCTAAGCTGATGCAACAATGGCATCCCACACAGGAGTGCTGGTTCAAGTCCTGGCTGCTATGCTTCCAAACCACATTCCTGCTAATGCACCTGGAATGGCACAAGATGGCTTAAGGGCCTGGGCCCCTGCCACCCACGTGGATTTCCTGGACAAAGTTCTGAGTTTCTGGCTTCAGCCTAGACTAGCCCAGCACTAGTGCAGCTTTTTGGAAAATGGAATACGGCATGGAAGATCTCTCTGTCATTCTCTCAAATGAAAAAAAGAAAAAGGTAGTAGTATTTCCAGCAACGGTACAGCCAGAGACCTCAGACTGTTCACAAAACACAGCCAAGATCATTCATTCTTTTTATCATTTGCTTTTCATGTCTTAGTGCACTTTGCTATACGTTGGTCATTTCCCATATTACTTTTCTTTCGAAAGTCAATAGGAGAAAGAACCTGCCCTGTTACTTCATTATTGTCCAAACACTGAACCTGGTGCCAACCTCCCAAACGTTACAAGCTATCCCTGCATTTGCCATCTTCTGTTTGCCAGAGTTTTACCTTACCAGGCCCTGCACTATCCTCACATAACCAACGAATGAATGAACGAGCATCAAAGTAGGCTTTCGTATTGACATTTTGGTTTGTTGCTTTAAAACAGCTTCTCTGGAGGACACAACATGATATGCAGCTCAGATGTGGGATTCTTCATTGACTAAGGCACTAAAGAACACACAGAAAACATAAAACAGTATTGGATCACCTGTCTCTGCAGGCCTCGGCTAAGAGTCATAAAGAAACCCAGAAATTGTCGTCTTTTTGATTTTATAACTGAGTAAATATAAACCTGGAAAAAAATCTAAAACCTACAAACTACTTAGTAACAAGGTTCACTGATACCACTGGAGAAACTGCTTCAAGCCAGTCAGCATTAACAGAGCATTCTCAAATTTCCTTGATAGATTAGATTAGGAATGGCAGTGTCAAAAGTCACGCACTACCTACGCAGCTCACAAGTATTTGAAAATATGGCTAGGAGTAATCAATTTTGGTCCTCCCATATGTATTTTTTAAGATTCATTAATTTATTTTTACTGTAAAGGCATATTTACAGAAAGAAAGAGATACAGAGAGAAAGATCTTCTGTCTGCTGGTTCAACTCCCCATGTGGCCGTAATGGCCCAGACCTGAGCCAATCTGAAACCAGGAACTTCTTTCAGGTCTCCCATGTGGGTGCAGGGTCCCAACCATTTGGGCCGTCCTCGACTGCTTTCATAGGCCACAGCAGGGAGCTGGACGTGAAGTGTTGCAGTCGGGATATGAACAGGCCAAACCTGGGAGCTTCATCCAGGCCATCTTGTACTGCTTCTCCCAGGTCATTAGCAGAAACAGAGCTGCCAGGACTTGAACCAGCACCCCTTGCAGGTGGCAGCTTTATCTGCTATACCATACCGCTGGCCCCCAGTAGGTTTATTTTTGCATTCTTTCAGTCCTAGACACTTATTGAAAGAATCCAGAGAGGTTAATTTCAACAGAATTTAATATATTACCTGTCACACCCTTTTGCATTAAGCTTTCTGCAAATTACTTCTGGCTGGGTATAGGACCTATTTCTCTCTGAGACATAATACTTACCAGGCTGGCACTGTGGTGCATCAGGATAAGCCACCATCTGCACATGTGATATTGATCTGGTCCTGGCTGCTCTGACTCTGTTTCAACCCTGATAATGTGCCTGAGAAAGCAGCGGAAGATGGTCCAAGTGTTGGGGACCCTGCCACCCAGTGACAGAACTGCATGGAGTCCATAGTCCTGACTCTGGTCTAGCCTACTGTTTCAGCCATCTGGGGAGTAAACCACCAGATAAATGATCCATTTTTCTGTAAATCTGCCTTTCAGATTTTTTTTTAAAGATTGGTTTATTTTTATTTGAAAGGCAGATTTTACATAGAGAGAAGGAAAGTCAGAAAAGGGTCTTCCACCTGCTGGGTCACTCCCCAAATGACCCCCAACAGCTGGGACTGAGCCAATCCAGTGCCACAAGCCAGGAGCTTCTTTCTTCTGGGTCTCCCAAGCGGGTGCAGGGTCCTAAGGACTTGGGTCATCCTCCACTGCTTTCCCAGGGTTTGAGTAGGGAGCTGGATGGAAGTGAGGCAGCTGGGACAGAAACTGGTGACTATGTGGGAAGCCAGCGCCACAGGGCAGAGGATTAGCCTACTGTACCACTGTTACAACACCTCTAATTTAAATTTTCACTTACCAACCTTAGGAGAAAAAAATAATTGCTACATTTTATTACCTGAAAACATCAACATCCAGAAGAGCCTAGTCTTAAGTCATCCAGGCACTCCCTCCCTAGTGTTTAGAAGAAATATCTTCTGTTCTAACAAATGGCTCATGCTTTTTTCTTACAAACTTTCTAATAAGAACATATTTTAAAGTAAAATCTCAAGTAAATAAAAACATTATTATTTGAATCTATAGCCTACCTTTAAGAATTTGTACTATGAATAAATTACGCTAGTGACAGTATGCAAAAAAGAGAAACCCTTACATACACTTGGGCATTCATTCTAGCATTTGCCACCAGGATCCCAATCTGGGGGAAGGGGTCGACCCAGCCTCACCCAAGGACTCAACTCATGGACTGCAGGCAGTCCCTCACCAAGGATGCTATTATCTGCTAGCTGGTGGAGAAGTGAGGGTCACCCTTCCCAAGAACAAAGGTTGGCGACTTTAGAGCTGCATCTAGTCCCTGGGACATTGAGGACTGCACAGCAGCCCACACTTGAGCCCTCCAAGTGAGCAGATGGGGACAACAGAGGGACACAGTGAGCAGAAGGCGGAGGGAAAAGGACATGCTATGAATGCAAAAGCTGAGTTGTGGAAACCAAAGGAGAGCTTAGGAAAGAGCAGGGCAGAGAAGGGAGGACCTCCTGCCCCCGCCAGGCTGAGAGGACAAGCTGCAAAGGGACAGCTCAAGCTCTCCCAACAAGCCCTACCAGGCCAGGTCTCCCACCCGCACAGCCACGGAAGCCAGGCTTTGCCTCGCAGGGCACTGGACTGGGCTTTGTGGGAAACTGTAAATCTTTGATGGCTTAGAAAAGGGGGCTGGCCTCGGAATATGCTCCACATCGGGGACCCAGGATGGCATCAAGCAGCTGTCCCATATCCTCGGACACTGCTGTGACACTGGGAATGGCCCTCTCCTCTCTCCCCCTGGAAACAAAAAGAACACTTTCTTCATTTCTGGATCCTTCCCATCCTAACCGGTAGTTCACATGGGCATACATCCTTCTCAACTATGTAAACTTTACAAACAAACAAATAAATATTGTGAGGGAAAGGAGGCGGGGAAGACTGGCAATGTGGCTTAGTAGACTAAGCTTCTGCCTGTGGCACCAGTATCACATATAGGCGTTGGCTGTTCCACTTCCAATCCAGTTCCCTGCTCATGACCTGGGAAAGCAGAGAAGGATGGCTCATGTCCATGGGTCCCTGCATTCATGTGGGAACCCAGAAGAAGTTCCTGGCTCCTGGCTTCAGATCGGCTCAGCTCCTGCTGATATGACCATTTGGGGAGTGAATGAGCAGATGGAAGACTTCTCTCTCTCTCTCCTTTTCTCTGTAAATCTGCCTTTCAAATAACAGTGGGGGAAAAAAACCTACAATTTAATGTACTGGCAATCTCACCAAGCACTCCAGGCTGCTGGGGGATACAACAAGCCAGCGTAGGTTTGCTCCATTGTGACCGTCCCTTCCTGACTTCCCAGGAGCACAGCTAGGGACAGGGTCCAAAAGTATTTCATTTCAAATCAACAAGCACCACTACGGCCTACCACTGGCACTCCGGGGCGGGGGGGGCCTGGAGGAGGAGGGGGAGTTGCAGACGAGCGGGCTCTTTGCTGGATGGGTGGAGTGGTCCGTCGCGGGGGGGGGGGCGGGTGGGGGGAGTCCCAAGCCGTCCCCCCGGCCGTCTTGTCAACTGTCTCCAATGGAATTTTTCTTTGTTTTTGTTAGGTGAAGACAGTGCGGTTACAGAGAATGATCTGCCTGTCTTCTGGGTTCGAATCCTCCTACGTGGCCGGGCTAACAGCCTGAACTGTAGCCTATCTGATAAGGCCAAGTAGCCTGGAGCTTATCTCAATGGCGCCCACGTGGGGGGGATGCACGGCTCCCTAATTGGGCGTGTGGAAGCAATTCCTCTTGACTAGCATATTATTCCAGGCCGCTTCGCTCCGGGTATAATGCTGGTACAGGGAAAGTTGCGTAGAAGCCGTGGATATGACCCTGTTATAGTTAAATAGCGGGATCCCTAGGATGGAGGCAGAGGCACATGGGTGACGTTTAGCACTAGCTTCTGCTACCAGAGGCTTTTCCATATTATATCTTAAAGCCACAGACTTTATGGATAACAACTGGGGAAAACTGACGCATCAGGCAACTTCCAGCTTTCCATTCCTGCACTTTCGCCCCTCTAGTGATCGGTTTGTCATTGAGATTTGACCAAGAGGCTCAATGACAGGTGGGGTTCCTGCATGTTATTTCATATTATCAGGCTATTCAACCTGTGAAACAGAATCAGTTGCCCATGCAGGGTCACAGGGTGCATTTGTGGGTTTCCACTGCCCAGCACTCACACTTAGTTTTGGACAGGCCCTGGCAAAGGTGGGGCTTGGTGTGAGTAGCCAGCCTCACCACCACTTGAGCAGCCAGCCTCACCACCACTTGAGCCTCATTGTGATAAATAACTGCTTTTTAAAACACCAGTGGCTTGGCAGGGACTCCTCCTTGCCAGCTCTGAGAGGCTTCATTCTGTGGCCTGCTTCACATCTATCAAACAGCAACATGAGTTTGAGAAGGATGGAATTTACTGGATTCCCTGCCTATCCCAAATCATTGCTACTACCCAACCACCTGAAACACTGTTAGTGACTCATGTCTTTGAATGAGAGCAGTATTTCCCTAAGTGGGAAATGTATGATGATTAGAGGTACACAGATCAAAAACAACACAAAGACAATCCTGTACTTTAATAGTTATGCCTTTTGTTTTGTTTTCACATTTACTTTCTATTTTTAGCAGATAATATAGCAGTTCCAATTTAAGGCAGTAATATAGCTTTCCCTTTAAATTTTTTTGTGGGGGGCTGGCACGATGATTCAATTGGCTAATTCTCTCCTTGCAAGTGCCAGTATCTCAGCTGGACACCAGTTCACGTCCCAGCTGCACTACTTCCCATCCAGCTCCCTGCTTGTGGCCTGGGAAAGCAGCAGAGGATGGCCAAAGCCTTGGGACCCTGTACCCACATGGGAGATTTGGAAGAAGCTCCTGGCTCCCGACTGGCTTAACTCTGGCCAATCTGTACCTCTCTGCACCTTTGCCTTTCAAACAAAACAAATAAATGAATAAATAAGTTCAACTTCCCCTCACTGGTGACTCTCACATCACCAGTATGAAACAAAAGATGGCCAATATTAATTCAACAGAGTTAGCCCAGCCATGGGCCTGCAGACACTGGGATCAGAGACTTGGTTGGCCTCAAGAAGGATGTCCTGAGACGAAGGAGAGGTTGGGCTTGGGGGAAGCAAGGGAGGACAGAGTCTAAAAGTGTCCAGGAAGCAAGTGGCAGCAGGAAGACACAAAGTATAAGGCTGAAGGGTAAGTCCTCACAACACGGGTGCCGCCCTCTACACGTCCCCCTACTTCACGCTTTTTCTCCAACTCATCCTGCTGACTGGGTCCCGATGCTAAAAGCTCACTGATAAAGCACAGTGTGCAGTACTAAAATTACATGTGGTGGGACTGGTGCTGTGATGCAGCAGGTTAAGTCACCACTTACAAAGCAGACACCCCATGCTGGAGTGCTGGGTAGACTCAGCTGCTCCACTTCCAATCTAGCTTCTTGCTAATGCTCCTGGGATGGAAGCAGGAGATGGTCAGAGTACTATGGACCCGGCCAACCAAGTGGGAGACACTAATGGAGTTCCTGGCCCAGACCTGGGGGCTGCAGCGGCCATTTGGGAGGAGAAGAGAAGGTAGACTCTCTCTCTCTGGCTTTTTAGGGGCAGAGGGTGGGAGGAGAGAGAGAGAGAGAGAGAGAGAGAGAGAGAGAGAGAGAGAGAGTGAGTGAGTATGTGTGCGCCCCTCTCTTTTTTTTTTTTTAAGATTTTTCTTGGAATGTCACATTTACAGAGACAAGAAGAGAGAAAAAGATCTTGCGCCTGCTGGTTCATTCCTCAAGTGGCTGCAACAGCCAAAGCTGAGTCAATCTGAAGCTTGGAGTCAGGAGCTTTTTCTGGGTCTCCCACAGGCGTGTAGGGTCCCAAGGCTTTGGGCCATCCTCTACTGCTTTCTGAGGCCACAGCAGGGAGATGTATGGGAAGTGGAGCAGTCGGGACACAAACTGGTGCCCACATGGGAGTCCAGCATGTGTAAGGTGAGGATTTAACCACTGAGCCATTGCACTAGGCCCTGTATGCTCCTCTCTGTGGTACTCTGCCAAATGAATAAACAAATGGTAGCACAGGTCTAGCACTGTTCCCCAGGCTTTCCATTGTTCACATGTTCCCTATCTCTACCTCTCCAAGAACACTGACCATGTCCACATGGTTTTCAGTTAAATATTTCCCGGGCCGGGCCCAGCATGGTGGCCTAGTGGCTAAAGTCCTCGCCTTGAATGCGCTGGGATCCCATATGGGCGCCAATTCTAACCTGGCAGCTCCCCTTCCCATCCAGCTCCCTGCTTGTGGCCTGGGAAAGAAGTGGAGGACAGACCAAAGCCTTGGGACTCTGTACCCATGTGGGACACCTAGAAGTTCCTGGCTCCTGGCTTCAGATTCGCGTAGTACCAGCCGTTGTGGTCATGTGGGGAGTAAATCATCGGACAGAAGATCTTCCTCTCTATCTCTCCTCCTCTCTGTATATCTGACTTTGCAATAAATAAATAAATCTTTAAAAAAAAAAATGTTTCCCGGGCCAATGCTCTTGGCATTGGCACTGCAAGGTTCTTGAAGACAAATCACCATGGAAGGGGCCAGTGCAAAGGTTCAATTGGCCAATGTCCCACCTGCAAGTGTCAGCATCCCATATGGGTGATGGTTAATGTCTTGGCTGTTCCACTTCCCATCCAGCTTCCTGCTTGTGGTCTGAGAAAGGAGGAGAATATGGGCCAAAGCCTTGGGACCCTGCACCCACATGACAAACCCAGAAGAAGCTCCTGGCTTCTGACTTTGAACCAGTCCAGCTCTGGCTCTCATGGCCATTTGGGGAGTGAACCACCGGTTGTTAGAGTTTTCTCTGTAACTCCGCTTTTCAAATGAATAAATAAAAATTTTTAGGGTCTTGTATGGTAGTACAGCAGATTAATCCTCACCCTGTGGCACTGGCATCCCATATAGGTATCTACATTCGTTGGGCCCCTGATCCCATGTAGGAAAACAGGAAGAAGTTCCTGGCTTATGGCTTCTGTTCAGTTCAGTTCTGCCCGATGCAGTCATTTGGGGAGTGAATCAGTGGATAAAAGATCTCTGTCTCTCCTTCTGTGTAAAAATTCGAATAAATAAATAAATAAATCTTTATGAAAACATTTTAAAAATACACCTAACCTTCAGAATATCATAGTCTATACTATAACGATTGGGCAAAACTAACACAACAGACAACTTAAGCTTAAACATGCTCAGAATTCTTGCCTTATCCTACAGTAGGGCAAAAGCATCTAACACAAGGCCTATTTTTGAAGTCCTGAATATCTCATAAACCTACTGAATTCTTTCTATTAAAAAAAAAAAAAAAAAACCTTTTTCTGAAAGAGTTACACACAGAGAGGGATCTTCCATTCACTGCTTCTCTCCCCATGTAGCCATAGGGGCCAGGAGCTTCACCCAGGTCTTCCACACGGTTGTGACAGGGTTACTTGGATAATCTCCCACTGTTTTTCCCAAGGCATTAGCAGGCAGCAGGATCAGAAATACCTGTTTTTAAGAGGCGGCAAGGACAACTCCTGTATTGGGCCCTGCAGCCTGTTCCCTTTTAATTGCTGACTCCCACTTCCCAGCCAAGCCAAGCAGTCACCTGGGCCAAGTGGGGGGAGCTTAGAGTCCTGGACCATAGCATAGCTCTCACCTCAGCCAGAGATAAACAGGAAGCCTTTGTCAAAACTCCCCAGCCACCACATGTCCCAGGTCCAAGGCCTGCACATTGCAGCTCCATGGGGTCACTAAGCTCAGGAGCAGGCATCTGAATCTCCACACAATAGGGCAACTGAAAGAGGTAACAACTTCACTCCAATTCTGTAATGTTACCCATTCTGCCCGTGCTAAGGATGAGACATCTTGCTGTCCAAAGGATGCTGGATTGAAGAGCGCTAGTCCCAGTCTACAGAGATGGGTTTATGATGGACCGGCATTTTAAAAGCCAAGATCAGGTTAACAGGGAAAAAGAAAGGGTAATTAACAATCCCAGCTTATTTACATATGAAATGCAAACATGCACTTAATCTCAGGCCTCCAGATCTTGATTACAGACTGGAAACCTAGCCTGTACCCCAAGGAAGGAAAAAAAAGGCCTTTGACCTTGCACAAGGTTTTCACAAAAGCTTATCTCTTATGGTGTTTATCTCATTCACGTTAAAATATACTATGCACCCGAGTATGAAAGTACTCCACATTGGAAGAGCTCCGATTTCTTACCAGTCTCTCATTTGTTCTCCTTGGCACCTCTCCATGGAGTGGGTCCTGGCCATTACTTGGTTCAAGGTCAGTTTTTGTGCCAAAGGAAGCAATGCCCTGCCCCAGGGCCTTGAGTGACAAAGATGAAAGGCCCACAGCTCCCCCACCTCTCATCTCCTCCCAGCACCCCCGAAGGGAGAGTGTTTCTGTGAAAGGATAGTCCTAGTATTTACCAAGGTTTGTGGTCAGGTAAACACACATTTCTTCTGACAGTAAAGTCTTAAGTTGCCTACCAGTAAGAGACCTTGTTGGGGTGGCGGGGGGTAAAGAAAGCGGAAAATTTCCAAAAACTCCTGGCCTACTTAACTGCCCTGACAGTGCATATTATTGTTTCTGGGGGAGGGAGGGCAATCTGCCTCGTTCCCAGGGAAGTATAATTAGTTGGCCAGCTCAAGTATTACCAAAGATTAAGAAATTGGTCATAATACATATGGCCAAGAATCTAATTCCCAATGATTCTTAACTTGAAGAGGCCATGGCAAAATCCTTAAAAAAAAAAAAAAAAAAAAAAAAACAGGCCCAGCATGGTGGCCTAGCGGCTAAAGCCTTCGCCTTGAATGCAGCAGGATCCCATGCAAGAGCCAGTTCTAACCTGGCAGCTCCACTTCCCATCCAGCTCCCTGCTTGTGGCCTGGGAAAACAGTGGAGGACCAAAGCCTTGGGACCCTGCACCCATGTGGGACACCTAGAAGTTCCTGGCTCCTGGCTTCAGATTCGCGTAGTACTAGCTGTTGTGGTCACTTGGGGAGTGAATCATCGGATAGAAGATCTTCCTCTCTGTCTCTTCTCCTCTCTGAATATCTGACTTTGCAATAAAAATAAAACAAATCTTAAAAAAAAAAAAACAAAAAACCACAACCCTGGGCCTAGTGTGATGAAGCAATTGACAGTCCTCCCCTTCCAAGTGCTGGGATCCCATTGTTGGTGCCAGCTCATGTCTCAACTGCCCCACTTTCCATCCAGCTTCCTGCTTGAGGCCTCGGAGGGCAGCAGAGGATGGCCCAAAGCCTTGGGTCCCTTCACCCACAGGATAGACCCAGAGGGAGCTGCTGGCTCCTGGTTCCAGATTGGCTCAGCTACAGCTGCTGTGGCCATTTGAGGAGTGAGACAGTGGATGGAAGATCTGTCTCTCCTTCTCTGTATAAGTCCGCCTTTCCAACAAAAATAATAAATCTTTAAAAGGAAACACATACACACACACTCCCCCACCTAGCCTTGCAGAAATGCCAAGAGGAAGGCCCGGCAGCAGCCTCTTCCATGGCGCATGACTTCACTGTTCTGCCCGGCAGCTGCCTTTCCCCACGCGGCAGCCAGCCTCCCTCCAGTGGGTTCTCCACGCTTGCTCAAACCAGCAGTGTCTGCCCTGAGGAGTTCTTAGCAGCTTCTGCAGCTACAGAGCTCTATCTCCCGTAGGATCCCTGGAGGCCCTGTTCTGTTTTCTAGAATCAAACAGTGTAAAAACAACTTGCTGGAAAAGTTCACCCATTTCTCACTCATCTCACCTCCTCCCAGTCAAGAGAAACCTGGGAAATTTCAATCCAGAATGGGCAAGCGTGTGGCTATTTTTTGGGTGATAGCATCAACAACAGACTTCAGGGTTCGAGAGAAAAATATCACGAATCACCAAATTCTTCTTCCAAAATAGCTTTTCCTGTTTTCCAAGAAATTGTGAGGAAATCGTCAATTAACCTCAGGCAGCTTTAACCCTAGAAGCCCACAAACCGGCAGGAAGGGACCCTGGGCTAGAGCTCCGGGCTCCACAAGGAACAATAACTACAGCACTTGAGGTATTCATTGCCCTAGATCATGTCCTGGGCACCCAGGTTCCTTAATAACTTCTTCCCAAGAAAACTGCCAAGTCTCTTGGGGTTTGGCCTGCACCCTAGGGAGAAACTGTAACACGCGGGAAGCCTTCAGCTGGTCCTTATAGCCAAATGAGACCCGTGAAAACCAGCGGCTCCGGGGTGAGCCTTCACCTGCCCCACACAAGTTTTTAAAATCTTTGCTTAATGATGGCCGTGGTGTTACAGCTGCCCACGCCCCCACGCTGTCTGTCGTTCGTGTATTTCATAAGCAGGGTTCCAGGAATGCCAGTAGACAAGAGTTCTGGTGTTGTCACTTTCCTAGATTGTCACATCAACTTCCTCAGCGTCAACCTCCCCCCTCCCATATTGCCGACATTTCTACTGCTCTGCGCGGCCCACAATACCTCAGCTGGATAATCGGGTTTTTCTTAATCAGCCCTAACAGAATTCTCCACCAAACTTCCCTACACAGCCGCAGATTCAGTCAGACCCACACACACACACTTCCCACCTGCCTCCCCCACAGACCCCAATCCCATCTACAGGTTGGTCCCCCACACCTCCGAACAGCGCTCAGATTTCACTTCCCCAGTAGGTCTTCTCAGATCCCAGAAGTCGCTCCCCACAGTCCCCAGGACCGCCTCTGCCCACCCGTGTCCACCAACAAGCCCGGCTCAGCTCCCCCAAGTCCGGTCAGTTCCCGCCGGGCCTCGGGCCCCCCGCAGGCCCAGCTCCGAGCGCTTAGGGCATCGAATGCTGCACAAGTCGCAGCCCAAGGCGAAGAAATCCACCAGCCTCCTGCGGGCGTCCCCCGGGACTGGGTGGGGCGAGCCCCGCTCCCAGCTGGCCGAGCGTTCCGGACTCGGGAACCGCGGGAACGCGGAGCCCCTCAGGCCGCCGCCGCGAGAGCGCACGGGCGGCGCAGTGCCCGGAGTCCCAGGACAGCCGCGGGTCGGCGGACACACGACCGGCTGCAGCCGCCCGGCTCCCCCACAGGAACTCCGCGCGCCTCAGCCTCCGTGCCCGGTGTCGCCGGCTCTCGGAGCGCCCTCTGGGCAGCAGGAGCCTGAGATTCGCCCAGTCCGCGCCTCACTCCCCTCACCGTCCCGGTCCCGGACTGACAGTGGCCTGGTCCGCCCCGCCTCACCTCTTCTCTTCCAGCTGGCGGTGTACCTGAGGAGACGCTCGCAACTGCACTGGACGCGCCGCACCTGCCGCGGGCCGGTGAAGAGCGGCCGCTCGCCTGACGTCACGGCCGCCCGGAGCGCCGCTTGCCCCGAGTCACCTGATCACCCTGGCAACGCGCGAGGGGCGGGGCGAGGCGAAGGGCGGCGTCACAGCGCAAGCCCCGCCCCCAGCTGCCGGGCGCCCCGGGGAGAACGCTCCGCCGCAATTTGCGAGTTTGCCTTTTGACATTGGCTGCTCTGGCCTGGAGGCTGCGAAGGGAAGCTGAGATTCCAGCAGGCGTGCCCCTCAGGTTGGGCCGGCTCGTGGCCGGGGCCCAGGAGGCAGGGCCGGCGTCCCTACCGGCCCCTCACCTGCGCCTGAGACGCGGAGTTGGCTATGCTTTGCCGTCCCCTCTCAGATCCAACCAGTTTCCAAGGTTTACCCCACAAGCTACAGCTGGGAGCACTGGGGCCGGGGCTGCCAGCTGAGATTGCTCTTTGGCAAACTTTCCCGCGTGGAAAGTGGCAGCAGGTGGTGCAGGACTAGGTCCCTGCCGCCCAGAGGGGCAGGGGGCCTCAGTCCTGGGCGTCTCCTGAGAACGAAGCAAAATCTCCCAAATGCTCCAGAGCAAAGCTAGCACAGACTGGCGAGTTCTTGCACGAGTGATTTTGGTTTTGTTTTTAGAAATATATTTTCCCTGCATTTCCCTCCCTTTGTTTGCTCTGATATACCTACACCTTTGGGATTCTCTAGTATTCCTAGACAGATCAACAGCTTCACTGTGAAACTGTAACCCATAACCCCAGGGAGTGCCAGGGGAACGCCAGGGGTTTAGCCCAAGCCTCCCAACCTGATGACAAATTTCCCTCTGCGTTTTACTGCTACTCCCTTGCACCACTTTGTCCCCCGCTCCCTGCCAGAATCTGTGATCTTGGACCAAGAAGTTCTTTTGTACATCAGCATTTGATGCCAAGCAAAGGCAGTGCCAGGCTGGCAGAGACACAGCGTTTGTGGTCAGGAATATAGGCAGGTGCCCCGTACTGTTTACCATTTGTCTCATTTAAGTGGCACTTTTTAAAAACTTGTATGCATTTATTTCTAAAAAAAGCAAACTGGCATTTACAAATGGGAAAGAGGACAGCTGGGAAGATGAAGCTGTGTGGCAAAGAACTGTGGCTTCATATGGACAGAAGGAGCTATTTGGTATGGTGGGGCACGACCACCAAAGGAATAACAAGACCTTCCTTACTCCCACCATGCCCCCACTGATGAGGGAGGGGAGCCTTTGTGGAGGGAGATTCAGGGGCAGGGGTGTGGTGTGGCAGTTGAACCACCACATGGATTACTCACATTCCACATGGCATGGCCTGGTTTCAAGCCCTGGCTCCTCCACTTCCAACCCAACTTACTCCCAGTGTGCACCTTGGGAAGCAGCAAATAATGTCTCGAGTACTTGGATCCTTGCCACTCACGTGGGAGCTCCACATGGTCCCCAGCTCTTGGCTTTAGCCTGATTATTGAAGACAGCTGGGGAGTGAACCAGTGGGTGGGAGATCTCTGTCTCTCTGCCTCTCTACCTTAAAAATGAAAAATAAATAGAAAAAAAAATTTAAACTCAGGGACTGTTGCTGGCAGCATCCACAAACTGGAGATGTGGCCAGGGAGACATCAGGTGCTAGGACTAAGCAGGCAGTCGGATGTAGCAGGTACTTGGAGTTTCCTCAAGTTTTTTCACAGGGGCATTTGTTTTTCTTTTCTGGAAATAAGGAAAAATATCTGCAGGTGGGTTATTTAGCTCATCAGTTAAGATGTCCATGTCCCACCCTGGAGTGCTTCAGTTCAAGTACCAGCTCTACTTCTGATCCAGCTTCCTGCCAATACAGACTATGGAAGGCAGTGGTGATAGTTCAGGTCATTGGGTTCATGACACCATGTGGGAGACCTGATTTTTGTCCCCTCCCAGTCCCTACCCATTGTGGGCATGTGGGAGGTGAACAAAAGGAAGCGAGTTCCCTGTGTCTGTCTTGCTTCTTGCCCCTCTTTTTCTGCCTCTCACATAAATAGAGAAATGATATTAAAAATGTCAGAGTACAAGCCACTGGCAAAGCACATTTCCTATGAAAATCCAGAGCTGAGCCAATCCAAAGCTTGGACCCAGGAGCTTCTTCTGGGTCTCCCACGCAGGTGCAGGGTCCCAAGGCTTTTGGGCCATCCTCAACTGGTTTTTCAGGCCACAAGTAGGGAGCTGGAACACACATTGGTACCCACATGAGATCCCAACATGTTCAAAGTAGGGACCTGGCCACTAACCCATTGTGTTGGGCTCTGAACTTAATGTAAAATGAGGATACTGAGAGCTACCTCACCAGACTGTCATAAATTTCAGGTGAATTACAGAGCAAAGAAAGAGAACCTAGATTCACAGTAGTCTTAAAAGACTTATTTATTTGAAAGGCAGAGATGGAGGGGTGGGGGGAAGAATCACTTTCTATTTGCCTGCAGCAGCTAGACATGTACCAAGTCAAAGCCAACAGGTTGAAACCAGTCTGAGTCTCCCACATGGGTGGCACTGCCTTAATTCATCATTTGCTGCCTCCCCAGGCACACCAGCAGGAAGTTGGATTAGAAGAGTATAACAGCAGTGTAACTCACACCAGGCATGTTCATATGGAACACAGTCAGCCCAAGTTAACTGCGTTAACTGAGAAACTGCTGGTACCGCAGTGCCTGCCCCTCAGAATATCTCTTTAAAGATCATTTTAAAAATTACATTATCTTCATTGTGCCCCATCTGCTTACTCGATGTTGGATGGGGCAATGGCTCTTGTATACTGAATGTGCTCTCTGCACTGTGACAGTTATGAAAGGCTCAGGTAATCCAGCACGGCCTTCCAGACAGGCATCTGACTCCCGAGGAGAGGGTGAGACCACCTGAGATCCTGTCAGGCCACTGTGACACTGAATGGTAACCTGTGTCATGCCTTTGTGTGACTTCAGTATTCCTAGATGGGGGTGGCCATGCCAATTGCATTGGCTAAGGTGGGAGGCATGCATGGGAGACATTGGAGTTGATCCTTAAATAACAGGCAGAACTTGGAGAAGGGGCAGGAGAAGAGAGCATTCTGGGTCACAGGAAGGACCCGAACCCCTGGGGCAGGGACCAGGTAAAAGATGACAATGAAATTACCAGACTGAGACCAGCCTGATGTATATTTTGTTCAATGAGCAGATACTTGAATGAACAGGAAAGATTAGTAAGATTAGAGAATGGTGGACATATCCAACAGAGCAGCACAAGCAGCTCTGGATGCTGGAGGTTGTGGCAAGTGAAGACGAGACAGGGAAGGTGTGGAAGGGCTCTGGAAGAACACACTCTTTCTGGGGCTGATGCTGTGACACATCAGATTAAGCCTCCACCTGGATGGAGCTCTGGGCTTGTCCCCCTCCAGGCCATTGGGGCCATCTGGGAGAGTGAACCTGCAGATGGAATTCATTTCTCTCTTTGTGTTTATTCTTTCAAATAAGTAAGTAAATCTTGACAAAGTCTTGGGTGTAATTCAGGCCGCAGATCTGCCCTGCTGTGAGAGGTCACAGTGTCTGGTGGGGGTACTTGTTTCCAGAAGGCAAGCCAGACACACTCCATGCAGGGAGAAGACCACAAACACACCGTGTGTTTCTCAGGTTGATTTTAGAACAAGAAGGTGGAGGGGCTGGTGCTGAGGAATACTAGGTTAAGCCTCTACCTGCAGTGCCAGCATCCCATATGGGCACTGGTTTAAGTCCTAGACTCTCCACTTCCAATCCAGTTCCTTGCTAATGTACCTGGGAAAGTCGGGGAGCAAAGTCCAAATGCTTGGGAGTCTGCACTCATGTGGGAGACCCGAAGGAAGCTCTTGGCTCTGGCTTCAGACCTGCCCAGCCCTGACTGCTGTGGCCCTTTGGGGAGTGAATCCATGGACAGAAGACCTCTCTCTCTCTCTCTCTCTCTTTCCCTTCTCTGGTGTAGCTCTGCCTTTCAAAGAAATAAAATTAAAATTAATATTTTTTTCTGTTAGGACCATGGGTCTAAATTTAGAATTACAGACTTTTATTCAAACTCTCTGAATATTGGCCATGTGACCTTGAGCAAGTTATATAAACTGTGTTAGTTTTTTTTAACTAAAAAAGAGATATGAGCTGAATGTCTGCTTTACAGTTTCATATTGAGAATGAACTGAGAAACCTACAAAACTTAATTGTAGTATCTGATACATAACAGGTGCTCCAAGTCATTATATTTATTAGTAATATTTCTTTTATTTTTTAATCTTAATTTTTAATTATATTTGAAAGGCAGAAAGACAGAGACAGATAGATCTTCCAGCTGCTACTTTCTTCCCCAAGTACCTGCAACAGCCAAGGCTGGGCCAGGCTGAACCCAGGAGCCCAAAACTCCATCTGGGTCTCCCATGTTTGTGGCAAGGACTAGGTCGCTAGAGCCATCATCTCCCAAGATGTACACTGGCAGAAGCTGCAGCAGAAGACAGGAGTATGTAGGGGCTTGAATCAGGCACTGTGATCTGGAATGCCAGCTTCCTGAGTGGCAATGAAACCGCTGCGCCCAATGCCTGCCCTTAGTGTGAATTTTGTGAAGGACTGGAGTGACTCAGTATGACAACCACAGGGAACCACACAGGATCCTTGTTGGGAGTTGGACCTGGAATGCAACGTTTTGCTTAGTCACTGGACAGCAACGTTCAGATTGGGTCAGAGGGGAAGACAGGGTCCATGGCAAAGACAGGATAAAGAAGGGCTGACAGGGCCTGGAAACAATCACTTGTGAAACAGGGAGGTGCAGTGGTACACAGGCTAATCCTCTGCCTGAGGTTCCAGCATCCCATACAGGCACCAGTTTGTGTCCTGGCTGCTCCACTTCCAATGCAGCTCCCTGTTAATGCCCTGAGTGGGCAGTGGAGGATGGCTCAAGTCCTTGTACCCCTCTGCCCATGTGGGAGACCCAAAAGAACTCCTGGCTCCCAGCTTCAAACCAGTTTAGCTCTAGTTATTGTAGTTGGGAATGAGCCAGTGGATGGAGGCTATCTCTTTCTGTGTCTCCCCTTCCTTCTGTAACTCTGATATTTAAGTAAAATAAATGTTTTAAGAAAGAGAGAAAGCAAGGGGAAAAAGGTAGGGGGAGACCTGCCCCACTGCCAGTGCATCCAGGGAGGTGGGCCAGGCCTGTTGTAAGCAACTGAGCACTCTCTAGCTGCTGCATGCACTGGACAATGAGCTGTGCAAACACTGGCAGAACTGCCCTCAGTCAAGGACAGAGAGAGGAGGGAAGCGCTGCAGGGCCCCTGGCTTCTCTCTGTGAAGTCCTGTTGATCAGTGTCTCCTCCATCATGGAGGCAGACAGAAATGCAGATGTGATAAGAAAGCTGGCAAATGTGGTCAGCACAGGGACGCCAACCGGGGAAGAGCAGCTAGAGGCACCTAAAGAAATGAGAAAAAAAAAATGTGCACATCTAACCTACCAGGCTAAGACTCTGATAGAATTTCAGGCGTGTGTGAAGGAGAAAGATGCTGAGTCAGGAGTTTGCTTCTGGCTGTGGTTCAAGGTGTCGTGTCACCCAGTTTTTGCCTCTTTCTGCTCTCCATATTCAAATTGCAATTTGCTAGTCAGAAATGTTTGCATGGCCGGTGCTGCAGCCTCTTACAAATCAGGTTCAGAAAGAAGGACAGAGAATGTTTTAGGATTCATGAAACTAAACAGCCAGATGAGACTCTGAGTTTCAGGGAGGGCTGGATCTACTGCAAGCCGGCATCTCCTCTATTTCTCTCTCTCTCTCTCTCTCTCTCTCTCTCTCCTCCTCCCCTCCCTTTTTCTCTCTCCTGCTTCATTCTCAGCCCTCTGAGAGCATCCTGAGTGCATCCTCACCGCAGACAAAAGATCTTCTCTTTTCCAACTACCAAAAAAGTTCTAGAATGAAGCCTTGGTGCTTGGATTGACTTGGACAACACTCTTTTCTCAGTGTGGCCATGGTGAGAGGGATGGGACATGATGTAAGTTCCACACTCTCCCCTAGGGCTGCACAGGAACTGGACCTCCAGAGAAATGCCACAGCTCCAAGACACTTGGGGGAATGGATTCTTAAAGGAAAACAGAGCCAGTTACTCTTCATAGGAAGACTGCCTGCTGAGCAAACGGAAGGCACAGCTGACCCCTGCCGGCCACCAGGCGAAAACCACAAGTCCATGGAAAGTTCCCGTGGGCTCTTCCAGCACAGGAATCTAACAGCTTGCACTCACACGGGAGTCCCATTCACCTTGTCTCGTTATTTCCGGACAGGCTGCAGCCGGTGAGGGAGCAAGCACTCAGAGCGGGAGCTGTGCGGTGATCTCGCCTCAGGCCTGGCCACTGGTTTCACTTAAGTGCCCTCTCCTCTCTGGCTGTAGTCCTCCTGAGAATGCGCTCCAAGCAGCAGTTTGCACAGGGCCTTGAGTTCTCAGGAGACTAAGTGCATGCGTTTTTAATTGTGACTTTTTGATTCTTGAAGTGGCCCTGTGTTCTGATAGGGAGCTTAGCCAACCAGTCCTGCAAGACATTTTTCTCCCAGGCGAGGACTCACTTGACAAGTTCCTGTGAATGCCAAGGTGTCTCCTTGCTTTGGAATCTTTTAAGGAATTCAGAAAATAAAATCAACACATGTAAAGCAGAATCAGCCTGTTAGGTCCATTGACCTTGATATTCATTAAATGGGCCAATAATCACTTAGCATGTGATAGAAATCAGGAAAACATACAACCCACATGTTCATTCCACACAGCTTCTGAGTATCCATCCTGTCCGGGGATGTACATAGAAGAAAAGCTGACAAATTCGTAAAGTTCTGGGGTTCAAAATGCTACTCTTCCACCTGAAAATGCTGGCATTCCATTTGTGCCCCAACTTGTGTCCCAATTGCTCCACTCCCACCCAGCTCCCTGCTTATGACCTGAAAGCAGTGGAAGATGGCTCAGGCCCTTGGGATCTTGCACTCACGTGGCTCCAGTTCAGCTAAGCTCTGGCAAATATGATTTTTTAAAAAAGTATTTATTTATTAGAATGGCAGAATTATAGAGGGACAGAGAGATCTTCCATCTGCTGCCTCACTCCCCAAATGGCCACAAGAGCCGAAGTCGAGCCAGTCCAAAGCCAGGAGATTCTTCTAAATATCCCATGTTGGGGCTCGGGCCATCTTTTGCTGCTTTCCAAGACACATTAGCAGGGAGCTGGATGGGAAGCAGAGCAGCTGGGACTTGAACCAGCTCTCAGATAGGATGTGGGTACTACAGGCAGTAGCTTTACATGCTATACCTCAGTGCTGCTGCAGCAAATAGGATTTTGATGTGAAAACTAGTTTTCAAGACGCTAGAAAAGCCAAACAAAATCTGAGCATGAGACTGGCATTCTGACATAGTGCGTTGGATGCCACATGTGAGGCTAGCCTTCCAGCTGCCCTGTTTCTAATCCAGCGGATGTGTCTGGGAAAGCAGCAAAGGATAGCCCAAGTCCTTGGACTCCTGCAGCAACATAGGAGACTGTGTTGAGCTCTGGGCTTGCCCCAGTTCCAGCCATTGAGGCTACCTGGGGAATGAACCAGCGGATGGAAGATCTGTCTCTCCTCTCTTTGTTACACTGGCTTTCAAATAAAAATAAACCTTTGAAAAAGAGATTTATGTTAAAAAAAAAAAAAAGAAAGAAAAAGCTGAAGGTAGAAAGCGGAGAGCCTTTATGCTCTCGTAGCCACATCCCTATGGGAAGGGAAGGAGGGAGGAACAGGTGGCGCCCTTCCCTCTTTCGCATGGAGGAGGCTGGCGTAGAACCATCCCACGCTGAGCTGACAGGCCATGCTTATCTGAAAGGGAAAATTTAACTTCAGGGCGGACTGCGTGTTGTAGCTGAGGCCCTAATAATGATCATTATGCTGTCAGCACACAGGCCTGGCTTCAAATGCGCCTCCTCCTCCAAGTCAAATCCTGCTAGTACTGAGCCCGCGGCCTTGTTGTGGCTCCTGGGCCTTGCCAGCGTCCTTTCTCCCACTCCCCGCCCCCTTCAATATGCCCAGCACAGTCACCCAGGCCATCCTGCCCCAACCCCCACGGAGCTCTGTTACTGCACCAGAGCTGGTGGCCCAGTGATGACAGCTCCTCTTTGTGCCCTGACCTCTAAAAGGAGAGAGAATGGGAGCCCAGTGTGGCTTCTTGATCTGAAAACCATGTCTCTGTCCTTGAGACAGCAGTCTTACAGAAAGTCACGGAATTCTGGTGCTCACATCTTCACAAGATCAGAAAACCTTTGTTCTGTTTACTACCAAGATGGTTTCAGAAAGGGGACAGGAATCTGGCGCATGAGACAGCCCATTTCTATTTGCTCTCAAGATAGTAACTTTGCAACCATATGTCGTGTGTATTTCCTCACAGCCAAACAGTGCCAGAGCGCACTGGGGATGAACTTCCACGGCTGCTGCTACTGCCATCGCCACCTCCGTCACCTCCTTCTGTTGCTTGGATGAAGGTCATGCAGGTGGTACTATGGTGAGACTCTTAGAAGATTCAGGGAAGTCCTCCTGGCCATGACCCTGTAGATCTTTGTTCATGCTGAGGCTCTAACCTCAAGCTCTGATCCAGTACACCTACTCAGCTTCTGGTCCAGTATTCCTGCTAACTCACACACACCCTGGGAGGCAGCAGGTGATGGCTCTAGTAGGTGGGTGCCTGCTAACCATGTGGGAGTCCAGGATTGAGTTCCCAGCTCTTAGCTTTGGGCCCAGCTGCTATAGGTACTCGTGGGAAGGAACCAGCAGATTTGAGATCTCTGACTATCAAAAAAAAAAAAAAAATCCTAGTTCCTCTGCAGCCTGGGAATCTTTTTAGGTGGTACATAAGAGGGTCTTCAAGCCTCCTGAAAGGGATGGGATAAGAAATTTGTATGCACGTGCACATGTGCATACACACACACACACACACACACACACACACACACACACACACACACACACACACACACACAAACACAGCTTGCATAGAAGATCACTGAAGCCTAACAGAGGAAGAGACACTGTTGTTCACAGGGAGATGGAGCAAAGCTGTGGCCACAGAGCGCCAGGTTCCCCTCACCTTAGGAGCCAGGACAGTGCACTGAATACCTTTTGTTTCATTTTTTTTTTTCAATCTGAATTATCTTCAGTTCTGGAATTAAAGATTAGAGTGAACATCTTACTCTACCTTTCTGAGCCTCAGTTTCCACTTGCCAAAATGGGAAGGATAGGGCCAATGACATGGAGCTGTGGAAGGGGCTGTTGGCTAGAACGCTGTGCCTAGCCACGGCTTCCTGCACACAGAGTGTTTTCCTGTTGTTGTGGCCCCTACTGGTCCTCTTCCCAACAGAAGGGCTCAGGTCCAAGGCAGATCTGTGGTGCCAGTCTTGGTCCAGGCCTTGTTTCCAGGGCTCCTTGGACTGGCCATCTGGAGTCACTGTGACTCAGGGGACTACTGCCTGGCAAATGAACAGGCGCAGACACATTTGGATTTCAGCTGCCACCATAGGCTGTCTCTGGCGTTGTCCGGGCAAGGGCTGCTCATCCTGGATGCCCTCCAGGGGAGTCTGGAAAGCTGACAGCACAATTGGCCCAGAGGAGGGCAAGCGCCTGGTTAGGAGTGCAGGCTCCAGGGCTCCCTCCTAGACCACGGGAGGGGCAGGCCTAGGAGTTTCAGGAGCAACAAGGCTGCCTGGAGGAAGCAGATGCACTCAACTGGGAGCACCCATAGCCTGGAGGTGCCTACACCACCTCGCTTCTCGCTGCCCTGGCATCCCTGTGTAGGTGGTCTCCTGCTATGTCGCTCCAGGACCACTGGGTTTGCTGTCTGCCTACAGGCCTTGATCTGCTGGCCAAACTTGGCCCTATTATGCCCTGATGTCAATGCTTCTGGATTTCTCAGTCTCGGCAGTATCGAATGAGACAAGACACAGTTTCTGTGCCTCCCAAAGGGCGAGACTACAAGAAAGTTCACAAAAAAGTACACATTACAAAAACATGATGTAATCTATTTTAAATAATTTTAAAAGATGCATGATTTCCATTTTTTGACACCAAAGCAAGATCATTTTAAATTTTATCTGCGGGCCCGGCATGGTAGCCTAGCAGTTAAAGTCCTCGCCGTACACATGACAGGACCCTATATGGGTGCCAGTTCCAATCCAAGCAGCCCCGCTTCTCATCCAGCTCCCTGCCTGTGGCCTGGGAAAGCAGTCGAGGATGGCCCAAAGCCTTGGGACCCTGCACCTGCATGGGAGATCTGGAAGAGGCTCTGGGCTCCTGGCTTCAGATCAGTGCAACTCTGGCCGTTGTGGCCACTTGGGGAGTGAATCAACAGATGGACAATCTTCCTCTCTGTCTCTCTTCCACTCTGTATATCTGACTTTACAATAAAAAAAAAAATTAATCTGCATAAGCTCTTTTTTTTTAAATTTATTTTCTTGAAAGACAGTTACGAAGAGAGAGAGCCATCTTTCATCTGCTGGTTCACTCCTCCAAAGCCTGCAATGGCTGGGGACTGGATTAGGCTGAAGTGAAGAACTGCAATTCCATCCAGGTCTCCCATGTCGGTGACAGGTTCCCAGGAACTTGTGCTTTGTTCCACTGCTTTCCTGGGCATATTAACAGGGAGCTGGAACAGAAATGGAGCAGCCAAGACTCGAACCAGTTCCCACATGGGATACTGGTGGCCTGGTTGCTGACTTCACTGCTATGCAACAACAACAGCCTCCTCCAACTTTCTCAGGTCTTCTCATGCCCTGGGGCAGGTAGGTGTTCAGGCTTCCAAAGACACAGTAGCCTTCCATTGCAATCACCTTTCCCTCTGCCTCTCTTTAAGTCTCAGGTAAAATGACACCTCCTCTGGGAAGCCTTCCCTGATATCTCGAGGTAGCCCTGACCACCCCCTCCTCTAATCCCTAACTGCCTCTCCCACATATCGCTGCGCTCCTCAGTTACCTTTATGGCTCCACCAGGCCCTGAGGAATTTGCATGCTACTCACTTCAAATTCCAATCCCCTATCAGGGCTGATAAGGCCCTGCAAGATCTGGCTCCCTCTTGCCTCTCCACCCTGTTTGCTTCCATTCTCTGCTCCACCCACTCTGTCCTGTCACAATGGCCTTCAGACTACAACCTTCTCAAGTTCACCGAGCTTCTTCTGGGCCCTGGGCTTGCGTTGCTGCCACGCCTGCCATGCCCTGTCCTCGTCCTTCCCTGGCTGCCTTCCTCTCCAGGGCCAGAGGGGTCAGCTCCTCCCGTTCAGTGTGGCAGAAGCAGCCCTGCTCCCCTTGCTGGCTCTGCGGTCCGTGCTCATCATAGCTGTCCTCACTGCCTAAAACTGGCTTTTCTGCAGGACAGTAAACAAAAAAAGCGCACTAATTCAGGGCGAACCCCTAGACTTCCACCATACAACAGTCAGTAAAAGTCTCCTGAATGCTGTCTCCATCAATACCACCCCTTCCTTTCTGTGCCCGTGGCGTTGGTTTGCTAGTTCTAGAACTCCCCTTCCACTTAAGCTGAATGTACCACGACTAAGCTGTCTGGGGAAAGATGCTCATCAGCATCCATTTGATTTCACACCCAGCAGTGGGCACAGAGCGTAGCGGTGACTCCAAGCGTGTGACCATTCCTGTCCTCGGCCAGAAAGTTTGCAGAGGACACTGAGTGGTTGCCCTGGACTCAGCAGTGGACCCCATGGGTGGAGGGTTCAGTCGCCAACACAGTCTACTGCCACTCCCCCACTTTTTCAGCATCAATTTGAAAAAAAAAATTGCGAGGGAAGGACAGAGATAGACAAACAGCAAGTATTCCTACCTGCTGGTTCATTCCCCAAATGCTCACCATGGCCAAGACTGGGCCCAGGACCAGAGCCAGGAGCTGGAAACTCAATCCAGGTCTCTCTCGTGGCTGACTTAAGCCATCACCACTGCCTCCCAGGGAAGCTGGAGTCAGAGTGGAGCCAAGAATTGAACCTAGGCACTCCAGCATGAAATGTGAGCATTGCCGTCAGTGGGCCAAACCCCACTATCACCTGGCTGCCTTTCCCCATCTCTTTATATGCCAGTTGCCAGGGTTTAGAGCCTTATGTAACAGGTGGCTACAAACTGGGCTCCCCCTGCTGCCCACCCCTCCCTCCCCTACCCCGGGTTCCCCCCTCCCTTCACCACCGCCCCCTCTTACCTGCTAGAGCACCTGAGAACTCAGGGAAACATACTTACTGCTTTAGTGTAAAGGATGTTACAGAGGACAGAGATGATGAGATAGACACAGCCAGGCACTGGGGAGGGGCATGGAGCCCCCTTGTTCTTGTGGGACTTGTGTTCAGCCATCAGATGCTTTCTGAAGCCTGTTCCTTGCATGGGGTTTTAGGGTGATGTCATTGCACAGGCATGACTGAAACCTGGGCAGCCAGGTAGACGTAAGACTATACAGTAAAGTGTTACGTAGGCGCCAGCATCGTGGCACAGGAAGTTGAGCCATGCATTGCACAGGAACATTGGTTTGAGTCCTAGCTGCTCCTCTTCTAATCCAGCTTCCTGCTAATGTGCCTGGGAAAGCAGTGGAGGATGGCCCAAGTGCTTGGGCCCTGGTACCCACGTGGGAGACCAGGATGGGGTTCCAGACTCCTGGCTTTAGCCTAGCCTGGTCTAGCCCCAATAGTTATAGCCCAGCAGCCTGAAGATCTCCCTTTTCTCTGAATCTTTGCCTCTCTCGAAATCACTTTGCTTTTGAAGTTAGTAAATCTTTAAAACAAAACCAAAAACATATAGTGCTGATACATGGAGCAGGGGAACTTCAGCATTCCTTCCTTCCCAGGAGCAGGGCTTAACGATGCAGATCAGAGGATTAAAAAAATATATTTTTAATGTTTATTTTTACCTACTCTCCAGAGAGAGAGAGAGAGAGAGAGAGAGAGAGAGAGAGAGAGAGAGAGAGAGAGAGAGAGAGAGATCTTCTACCTACTGGTTTATTCCCCAATTGGCCATAATAGCCAAGTCTGGGCCAGATTGAAGCCAGGAGCCAAGAGTGTCACCTTGGCTTTCAACGTCAGTGGCAGGGGCCCAAGCACTTGAACTATCATTTGTTGCCTCCCAGGATGCATTAACAGGAAGTTGGATCCCAAGCAGCACAGCTGGGAAGAGAATCCATGTCCTTGGGATCCTTTCTGAACAGTGAAGCCATAGAAGGACGTGGATGTCCAGTACCAGCGGCCAGATGAGGCTGCAGTTGAATGAGGCTGAATCTGAGATGGCCAGGCTGTAGTATTTGGTCCAGAGAGAAGCCCCAGGCAGACTGGCAGATGGCAGGAGCTGGGCGGAGCCATGGGGCTCTACATGCCTGCGCTCCAGGCTGCCTCTGTGCACAGGCAGGTGACAGGAGGCCCAGCAGGCCTCCAAGAGACTCCTAAGGGGCCCCCCATACACATATGATCAGCAAGCACATGCCAGTGCCCCCTGGGAGCCATGCACCACGTATCAGACACTGCTGAGGGTCAGGTTGGGAGTGAAGTCAGTAATGGGTAGAATATTCTATCAAGCAATATGAAAGTACCATAAAGAAACTACATGAGGGATGGAGCTGGAAGGACGTGTGCATGCCTGGGGCCTGCTATGGCCGTCGGGGAAGCCTGGCTAAAGAGCAAACAGTGGGAGCTGGGCCATATGGACACAGGGAGAGGGGCTTCCTGGCACCAGGAATAGCAAGTAGGAAGCCCTGGAGGCAGCAAGCTCAGGGTGCAGGGAAAACAACCAAGAGGCCCTGGCAGACCGGAGTGTAGCAACAGGCGAGCCAGAGGTCGGAGGGGCAGGCAGGCCCTAGGAAGGAGCCTGGAGTTCATCGCAACAGGAGACTCTGGCCAGTTTTCAGAAGGACTGTGACTTATCTGCATAGGAGATCTAGAAAGCTCCAGGCTTCTGGTTCTGGAGCAGCTCAGTTCTGACTGTTGTAGTCATTTGGGGAGTGAATCAACAGTTGGAAAATGCCTTTGTCTCTTCTATCTCTCTGGAACTCTGCCTTTCAAATAAAAATGTCTTTTTTTTTTTTTTTTTAAAGAAGCAGCTTACATTTGCACAAAACCCAGTCCATAGGCGTTTATAGGGACTTTATTTATTTATAATGACTCTAAACAGGAAACCGTTCAAATATTCTTCCACTGCTAGGTAGTAGCAGCACTACCTGCCTGCAGTATATCCATCTGAAAATACTACTTGTCAGTAAAAAGGAATGAACTATTGGTAATACAAACCACAACCTCAGGGACCTTAAAGGCATTATATTTGGTGGAGAAGTTCAATCTCCAAAGGTTACGCTGGGCTGGGAGTTGTGGGAGAGCAGGTGAAGTGCCACTTGGGTCTGCACGCCCTGTGTCAGAGGGACTGGAATGGAGCCCTGGCTTTTTCACTTCCAAACCAGCTTCCTGTGAACAGGCCTGGGAGGCAGCAGATGATGGCTCAAATACTTGGGTTCCTGCCACCCACGTGGGAAGCCCAGGTGGAGCTCCAGGCTCCTGACTTTGTATGGCCAAGCCCCGGCTGTTGCAGAAATTTGGAGAAGTGAACCAATAGATGAAAGACTTCTCTTTCTCTCCTTTTCTCTCTCTCATTCCTCTTCTCTCCAAATCAAATCAGTCCCCCAACCCCACTGGAAAGGCAGATACACAGAGAAAAGGAGATACAGAAATATCCTCCATCCACTGGTTTACCCTCCAAGTAGTCACAACCACTGGAGCTGAGCCAATTAGAAGCTAGGAGCCAGGAACTTTCTCCAGGAATCCCACACAGGTGCAGGGTCCCAAGGCTTTGTGCCATTCTCCAGGGCCTTGCCAGGCCACAAGCAAGGAGCTGAATGGGAAGTGGAGCAGCTAGGATACAAACTGGTGCCCACATGGCATCTCAGTAGATGCAAGGCAAGGTTTTAGCCACTAGGCTATCACACCAGGCCCAAATCAGTGTGGTTTTTTTTTTTCCCCAAAAAAACTTATGACTTTTTTTTTCTTAAGACTATGTAAATTTGCAAGTGGATGGGTGTTATCTGACATATGGGGATTATTGCCAACTTTCCGAGGTATGAAGAGCATGCTTATCAATTCTTAGGCAATTAATGCTATGTTTTAGGGGTGAAGGGTCAGTGTGGCTAATGCTCGGAAATGACTCAGCATTTATATATATATAATTGATTACAATGTATTATGTGACACAGTTTTACAGGTACTGGGTTTCCCCCACCCCTCCCCTAACCCTCCCCCCATGGTGGATTCCTCCCAATACATATATATATATATTTTAAAAGATCTAGTATTATTTTATTTTTATTGGAAAGTCAGATGTACAGAGAGGAGGAGAGACAGAGAGGAAGATCTTCTGTCCCATGTTTCACTCCCCAAGTGGCTGCAACAGCCAGTGTCGTGCCGATCTGAAGGCAGGAGCTAGAAGTTTCTTCTGGGTCTTCCTTGTGAGTGCAGGGTCCCAAGGCTTTGGGCCGTCCTCGACTGCTTTCCCAGGCCATAGGCAGGGAGCTGGATGGGAAGCAGGGTTGCTGGGATTAGAACTGGCGCCCATATGGGATCCCAGAACATGTATAGAGAGGACTTTAGCCACTAAGCTACCATGCCGGGCCCTCAGCATTTATATTCTTATGCTGTGTATATGCACCATTAAAAATGTGACAAATGCAATTATTTTCTTTATGTTTGAAAAACTTCATAATAAAAAGTTGAAATAAAAAACAAAATGATACACTGCTTTGTACCATCATGTAGATAAGGACCAAAAGTATTGAAAGGTGAAAGATGAGACTTAAAGGCCAAATATTGACATTATCGCATGCATACATGCATTACAACTTTTATATGTAAAAGAAATGCTGAAGGCTATCTACTGAAAGATTAAAAAAATGATTCAGTTATTTTTATTGAAAGGCAGATGTTACAGAGAGACAGAAAGAGAGAAGGTCTTTCGTCTGCTGATTCACTCCCCGGTGGCTGCAATGGTCAGAGCTGAGTGAATCCAATGCTGGGAGCCAGGAGCTTCCTCCAGGTTTCCCACATGGATGCAGGGGCCCAAGGCCCTGGACTTCACTGTTTTCTCAGGCCATAAGCAGTGAGCTGGATCAGCAGTGGAGCAGTCGGCTCACGAACCGGCACCCATATGGCAGAGGATTAGCTTGTTTCGCCACTGAGTCGGCCCCTGTAAGGTTCCGTGCATGGTGTTGCAGAAAAGGCGAAAGCAGAGGGAAAGGCATCAGAGGAGTGATTGCCAGCGGACGGGGATAAAGAGCAAAGTTCAGGGTGATGAAACTATTCTGTATTTTGATTGTGATGGTGGATACACAATTGCATGTACTTGTCAAAGCTGACAGAACCATAGTAGCATGTGGAGTTTAATGTACATATCTTCTGCCTTTATTTAAAGACCAAACAAGACAGGGAGATGGGTCATGCTGCCTTGTCACTGCCTGCAATGCCAATATCCCGTTTCGCATCTGGGGCCAGTATGAGTTCTGGCCGCTGCACTTCCCATGCAGCTCCCTTCCTGGGCAAGCAGAGCTGCCCCTGCCAGCCACACGAGAGACCTGTATGAAGTTCTTTGGCTCGGCCCAACCCCAGGGAGGATTGATTGCTCATTCTCTGCTGCTCTCTCTCATTGTCCCACTTTATCTCTCAAATAAATAAATACATCTTTTTTTTGAAAGTCAGATTTACTAAAAGATCTTCTGTCTGCTGATTCACTTCCCAAATGGTTGCAACAGCCAGAGCTGAGCCAATCTGAAGCCAGGAGCTTCCTCTGGGTCTCCCACGCAGGTGCAAGGTCCATTGTCAACTGCTTTCCCAGGCCACAAGCAAGGCGCTGGATGGGAAATGGAGCAGCCAGGACATGAACTGATGCCCACATGAGATCCCAGAGTGTACAAGGCCAGGATTGTGTCAGACCCCAAAAAAAATATCTTTTAAAACTAAAAGTATTATGCACAACCACTAAAAAAAACCCCAAGCTCCATGAGGTCACGGATCTTACCTTAGCTTGGCTCACTGGGTTTGAGGTGCAGTGTCTGCAGCTGGCCTTTCCCAAAGGAACAGCCTGGCTTCCTCTGACTCTGGAGTGCGCTGTGGTAGGACAGGTGTCCCTGGGGGCTTGTGGAATGTGCGGTCCGGCCTCCTCTTAGGTGTGGCATTATTGCCTGCCATGGCAGTCCTTTGATGTGCTGGAGCACCTGCCTGCTGCAACAGAGACCCAGGGAAAGTCCTTTACCTTGTACTTGAGGTTCACAACTCCAAAACCAAAGCCCCCCTGTGCTTGATGCAAAGACGGTCTCTTTTTATAAAGAAGTGTTGGTGAGTACCTTTGTGGCAAGTGAGAATTCTACCCCCGGACCACCCATGCTGCAATGAGTGTCGGTGACGGCCTTCGTGAACCTGGGTCGAAGTACTTTGATTCTACAATACAATGATAGGGAATATTTCTGCAAAGGCCTCTGTCCAGGCACCTGCCATGTGTGTGCACAGGTGCCAGAAGGTGGTGCCTTATGGCAGGTGCATAGCTTAGGGCAGACTCTGCTGTTACCTGCCTCGCCCTGAACCTACCCTCTCCCCCAACCCCGGATTTCCCTTTTCAGCTACTACCCTTGCCCCTCCCGAGGCCCAAAAGGCGGGAGTGGAGGGTGGAGTGTTGGGCAGGGAAGCGCCTACGGGCATGGAGGCTCTCCCCGCCCAGAATGGAAACGCTCTCCACGAGTGACATTGGGTGGAGGGGGCGAGAGGGAGTTGCGTATGAGAGGAGGAAGAGGAAGAGAGAGAGGACCCACTGAGAACCCCCGATCAGCACCACGAGTGGGTATTGGGATGTGCAATTTTTATCTCGGTCTGTCTGGGAGGGAGGAGGGGGAAGGGGAGGCAGTCTGTGGAGGACGGAGATCACCCGATTCTGAGGTGTGGGTTCCCGCGACCGCCGTGACCATGCGCGCACCGCACGTGACGCCACAACTGAGCTACAGCCGAGGTTCGAATTAGGAACGTGAGGCATCTGTTCGCCTTCACAGGTGGATATCGAATGAGGTCAGGAAGGACAAGCAGCCTAAGGCGGGAGCCACCGGAGCTGGGACGGTGGCAAACAGCCTATGGGTGGGGCGGCAGCCTGGACCCAAGGCCCGCGCACCCAATAGCGCCCGTGGCAAACCCGGGCCCTGACTCCCACGCCGCGTCGCGGCCTCGGGAGAGCGATCCCAGGGCAGCGCGAGGCCCGCCCCCGGCGGCCGATGGCCCTGGCGGCCAATCAGGGCCGGATGATGCCCCTCCCGGGGATGAGAGTGGCAGGAAATCAAGTTCAAGGCCCCGGACACAACGGGGCCATTGTCGTCTCCAGTCAGTTGACTTTCAAGCGGCAGTTCCCCGTCCACCCTCGCTCCTTCTACCCACCCCGCCGCGCCGCCAGGAAGGCACCGGACCCCGGGACTTCCTCGGGAGCCCCGAGCCTGAGAGCAGCCGCGCTCGGCCTCCTTTGAGCTCTGGAGGCCCCGCCAGACCGCCCCTCGCGCTGCCTGTTCGGTCCACCAGGTGGCGACAGAGCATCACGTTTCAGAAGGCGGGGAGGGCGGGTCGCTGGAGCCTGTGGTTCCAACGCGGATTTTAGGGTGTTGGTGGGGCAGGGTGGGAGTGGGAAGCCCTGCCCTTCCTGTTTGATCCCGGAGAAGCAGAAAACCGAGTTGGACTTACTCTCCCTCACCCTTCACTGTGAGGTCATCAGGCTCTGGAATCGCAGCCGTTCTTTCCCTCAGCATGCGGCAAAATGGCCGTGGGTTGAGGCGCTTTTCCTTGACTGAGATGGAAGAGGCGATGAGCGGAGGCGAATTCTCTCAGGTGCAAGCCGGCCAGCATCTCTGGTTGAGACTGATCAACGGCCTGGCCGATATGCTGTGTTATTACACTAGTGTGACCTTGGAGGGGCCTTCCCTGCCCTCCTCCTCACTCTCCCGCGCCTACCCAGCTAGGTGCTGTCCTTCCCCGTTTCTGCCCCCTCCACAAGCCAGCCGCAGCTTTCCCTTCCTGCGGGGCTGCACCCCGGTCCTGGACACACGTGGGTTTGCTCAGTTTCTGCTGGGCTATGCTGCTGTGGCCTCTGTTCCCAGCGTGCCTGCGACAAACTGGTGCGTGGTGGGTGTGCTGTAAACAGCCAGATGGGTGCCTTGCCGAGTGGCCAAGGGCCGAGCTGGCCTTCCGGTTCCTGAGGGCTCATGGGAACACAGGTAGTGCCTGCATCCGTTTAAGCAGGCTGCATCGGCCCAAGTTAGCCCATCACAGCAGCAGCAGCAGCTGCCGGAGGTGGACCGCCTGGGCTCTGGTCGCCTCCTGCTCTCACTGTGCTGTGCACCCCAGGGCCTTTCTGAGCTTCAGCCTCCTCATCTGTGAAATGGGGAGAAGATGGCAGCCATGTTTTCGGGTCATTGTGAGGATGCTGAGGCCCATGGGATGTCAGGAGTACGCCAGGAGTAGCTCTAGGCCTGAGAGGCTGAGTGAGCGCCTCTGCCGCTTGCTGCCCCTGGCTGTCCTGGTTTGGTTCAGGCAGTTGGCTCTGGTGGGGCCTCACTGCAACTCCTCCCCGTGCAGGTCAGAGGTCCCCTGTGTGTCTGCTTCAGGCAGGGCCTCCCTGGGGTGCCAGGTGCCAGGGTGAGTGCCCTGGGTTCACATCCTTGTCTGACACACATGTCAGGTGCTGTGTCACGCCCTGGGGACAGTGGTGATCAGAGCCATCTTGTCCTTGTTTATAAGGGGCACCCATTAGGGAGACACTGGGAGAAAGATGATTAAAGCAACGGGTGGCAGGCGTGGCAGGCAATTTCAACTGCTATGGGGGCAGGGCCTGGTCTGGAATATTCCCAGAGAAAATGACTGGGCAAGCAGGTTTGTGAGCTGCAGGGGGGAGGAAAAGGAAAACCTCAGTCTTACAACAGCCTACCCTGCCTGAGTCAGGAATGAGGAACCCTGGACTCCTCCAGGACCAGCCCTGAGGTCAGACAGGAGCTGCTCAAGAACGAAGGCAGCCGAGAATATGGGCTTCTCAGGGGATCCTGCCCACACCAGGGTCACCTGCCCCAGCACCCATGGGGCATCAGACCCAGCTCCTGTTCCCCATGGGTTCCTGAGGGTCCAGGGAGGATGGAGGCTGACACTGGGGCAACATGCATTGCTCCTGCAGAGCAGGCTAGGGCAAGTGGTTCTGGGGCCCAGCCCTCCCAGGCACTTGGCTGAGAGCAGGGACCAAAGATGCTTGGTGCTGGCGAGGCAACCCAACCCAGTGTCTATCGGCTCTGGCCCATGACTTACCCCAAGCCTCAGTTGTTCTGGCCTCTGAAATGGGGCAATAATAGTGGCACCAGTACTCCATGGTGGTTGGGAGGCTTTATGAGAGCATGCATGCAATGAGGACGCGCGTGGGGCACCTGCTGAATACTCATGTCATTGTTCTCCCTTGTCCTGTGCTCCTCAGGAGCTGGCGCCTGGCTGGGGGCTAAAGAACCTTGGAGAAGACTTCATCAGAGAAGTGAAGTCACTCGTCGGGGGTCCCACAGCTGACAAATGAGTGAGCCAGGATTTGAGTCCGTGTTTCCTTGACTCAAGGGGAGGGAGTGGACAGCTGGGTGTCTCTGCGAAGTCCTGCGCCCTTAGCCAACTCACAGGTCAATGTGACTCTGTCCAGGGTTCAGGGTGATGTGTGCAGGTTCCTCCCACTGTTCCCAGGCATCTCAGGCACAGGGGAAGGGTGAGTGTGTGGGGTCAGAGCCACCCAGAGCCCCCAGTGCCTTCCTGGGCAGCCGGAGCCCCTAAGAGTTGGTGGTAGTCCCTCCCTCCTGAGGACAGTAATCCTGTCCCCCCCAACTTGCCACTATACCTATTCCAACTTGCCAGGTGACACTCCCCCCACTGCCCCACCCCGCTGCCGCTGCCTGCCCCCTCCCATAGGGACAAGGGGAGGGAGGGTGGGGCTGTGAGCTAGGCTGGAAGAACAGGGAAAAGCTGGAGGGGCAGGGGTCATGTGACTGTATCCCGGCACAGGTTAGGGACATGCTATCTGCCGCTCTCTTACTGCCTTCAGGAGCACAGTCCTGCTGGTGGCCCGGGGCCTGTCTGCAAATGGCAGCCAGGGCTCCCCTAGCTCCTGCTCCTGAAGAAGGGTCTCCCAGTTCCTCCCACAGGGGCAAGAGGGGAAGGCTTGGCTCCTACCTAAGCACCCCCTGAAGTCCGGAGAAGGAAAAACTCAGGGTGTCCAGGCGTTGAGGGACTGCAGCTGGAGCCTGCGGCCTGTGCAGCGTACACATGGTGGAGGTCCTGGAGTGGCCGATCTTGCACTGTGATTAGACAGGAATGTTCCCAGGCCGGTTCCCAGGCCCCAGTCACAGTTGTGTCCTCAGGGAGGATTCTGGCTGTCCCAGGTTCCTGGGTTTGGAAACCTGCAGTCCCTGCTCTAGGAGCTGGGACCTGCCCCTGGCCAGCCGCAGGCCTCTTTGCCTGATCACCCCACACCCCCATTTCTCGCTTAGCAGCCTGAGTACACCTGCTACTCCTTCTCTCACTCATTTCTACTCTTTAAGATTCCACTCCAGGAAGCCTTGCTGAACTCCCCTCTCGGAATCCCCTACCCCTGCCTGGCTTCCTTGGAGCTGGCTTCCCCTGGCCCCACCCTGCTGTTTGCAGATGACCTGCTAAAAGCATTTGTGCTCCCCCCCCCCCCCAAGGAATAGGAACAGCAGCACCTCAGGTCTTGGTGCATAAGAGTTGTGTGTTAGGCCTGGCACGATGGTTCAGTGGCTAAATTCTCATTTTGCATGTGCCAGGATCCCATATGGGTGCTGGTTCATGTTCTAACTGCTCAACTTCCCTTCCAGCTCCCTGCTTGTGGCCTGGGAAAGCAATAGAGGATGACCCAAAGCCTTGGGACCTGCACCTGCATGGGAGACCTGGAAGAAGTTCCTGGCTCCTGGCTTTGGATCAGCTCAGCTCTGGCTCTTTGGGGGAGAGAACCAACAGATGCAAGATCTTTTTCTTTATCTCTCCTGCTCTCTGTAAGATCAGATCTGCCTTTCCAGTAAAAATATTTTTTAAAAAGGAGACTTGTGTGAGTGGTACCCCACTGGATTGTGCCCCTGGGGGTGACTTACACCTGTAGCGCTAAGGAATGGTGGCTAAAGTGGGCATGAGGAACACCTCTTGACAGTTCTACATGCTGAACAGAAGTGCCTGCTTGGAGTCTCAGCTATTCAGCTTCCAATCCAGCTCCCTGATATGTGCCTGGAAGGCAGCAGGTTAGTGTCTCAAGTACTCAGTTTCCTGCTATCCATGCAGGAGACCCAAATGTATGCATCTCATGGCTTTGGCCCAGCTGTTGCAAACATTTTTGGTTTGAGCCAGCAGATGGTTCTGATAAAACCCGAGATCTCTCTGTAAAATAAAACGAAAATAAATAAATGCATAAAGAAGTTAAAAGACAGCAGCTCCTGTGCAGGCATTTGGGATCTCTGTCCTCTTTTCTGTCTCTGAGTCTTACAAATCAATGAAATAAATAACTTACAGTTGTGAACAGGGCACTTGCCCATTCCAGAAGCTGCCCCGCGTTTAAGCCTTTAAAGTTTGGCCTCCTCTGCCCCCATCCAACCTCAGCCCACTCTGCCTTCCCCACGCACCCCTCCAGTCGCCAGAGGAGCAGCTTCCGTGGGGGTTCTCTGCTCACGTGGTTGTACTTTGCTTTGGGTTCAGAGGGCGCCTCTGACTCTTGGGGCCCCACTCTTTTTTGAGGCCCCCTGTCTCCCAGTGGCACTGGCTGTGTGGGGAACCACTCCCTAGGTGCAAAGTTAGGAGCAAGGCAGAGAGCCCAGGTGTCTGGACGGGGCGGGGTTTAGCCACAAGCTTGGGAGCAGGTGAGCTGCCACCTGCATCCGGAAGTCTCATGGCCTGCCTTCAACCACTGTCCCAAGGTCAGAGAAAAATGTGTGCAGGTAAGGGCAGAGGCCAGCGTGGCCCCCACCTGCTCTCTTCTGTGCAACTGTTCTCCTAGCTCGGGGCAGTGTAGGATGGAAAAGGAACCAGCCCTAGGTGCAGACTGGCCTGTTGTAATCCTGATTGGCTGAGGACCATCTCAGGTATATGGCCTCATTTCTCTGAGCCTCACTTCTTGAGCTATGAAATGGGAATAACAACAGCACATACCTCACAGAGGGGCTGTAAGGTTTAAATAATAAAACAATATCAAGTAGTAATTAGCTTAAAAGGATCAAGCGACATTTAACTCCGAGTGCACACATTAGGTGAACAGGAAATGGTAGTTTCTGGTGACCTGAGCTCCGGTGTTGGATCTGCTGTGTCTCAACTGTTCCATAACCACAGTGATGTAGTGGGAGTTCAGTATGGTCATACGAGAGGGGAATGCTTGCCAGGACCTAAGGCAGGTGCTGTGCACTGCTCTTTCTGCCTGGCCCTACAGCTCTCCTGACCTCACCCATATCCAAAGACTTGGGCAAGTCTTGCTGCATCTTTCCCTGTGAGACACTCAGGCTGGGAGGCAGCCCTGCCACCCAGGGAACAGATGCCCTGGTCTGGAAGCCATGGACTGCTCCAGGAAATGGAGCCCCAGGGCCACAGTGTGGGGAAAGTTGGCCAGAAAAGCGGTAACAGGGACCATTCCCTAGCTCAGAGCTATGCAGGGCTTTCCCGGAGAGGAGACTCAGCATCTCCAGCTCTTGGAGTTGGAGCAGGAGCAGAAAGGGCCCCTTTCAATTGGCGGAGGCCTCAGGATTAGCCAGAGGCAGCCTGCTAGCCACCCTAAATACAGAGCAGTTAAGATACATCCCCTGGGCCACAGAAGGAAAGCAGAGTGTAAAATACTTCTCTGAGTCTCAGGCTCTCATCTCACCATGTGGAGCAACTGCAAGGTGATCCCTGGGCCTGAGAGTTTTCTGCACATCTATAAAGATGCAAGCAGGCAGGATGCAGAGGGTACAGCTGCACAAGGCTGGGGGTTGCCTCACCTGGTGTGGGCTGCTGCTGGGTAATCGGTGACCTGCCATGGCTCGCTAGGTGCCCATTGAGGGACTCTGGTCCCTCAGGCTGCTCTGCAGTCTTCTCCCAGTGAGATGAAGGGATAGAAGACAGCTCCAGGACTCAGGCTACTCCCTTGCTCCTTATGGCTGAGCCCTGGTTCAAACTTTCTGCATTGTACAGCTGCCTTCTCCCGCTGGCCAGCAGTGGGCTCAGTGGGGTGTCCTGTGACTGTGCTTAGGGGGAGCAGGGGAAGTCCTCAGACTAGTCTGAGCTAGGCTATGGAGAGCTGAAGGATAGAAGGGCTGGCCTATGTTCCCGCAGCAGGGATGGGGTTGTGGGTGGGGGTGCTTCTAGCTGCAGGAGTGAGCAGCTATCACCTGGAAGCCAGGCAGTGTGGCCCACCAAGATCCAGGCTTTAGTGTGGAGAGTGGACCAGAAATCCAGACCACTCAGGTCCAGGCGGCTGGAATGGCTGTTTCTTTGTATGAATCCCAGGCCCAAAGCGCTGCTGCCCAGGCTTTGCCACTCTTCTGAGGGATGGAGGTTGGGGCCTTATCCCAGCCAGGCCTTGACAATCAAAAGGCAGGAGGAGCAGGGGAGGGGAGGCTGAGGGACGGGAATGTGTGTAAATGTCAATGTGCCAAACTGATTCACTCCTCTCCTTAGAGTTCTGTGATTAAACTCCCCAATCCTAGCTCCTCCTTCGAGGGCTGATGCAGTGGTCAAAGGCTGGGCCACAAGTGGCCCCATGGCCTGAAGCTCCACCCCTCAGCTGGCTGGCCTGCCAAGCTCAGTCAGTGACCAGGCGTGGCACTGCAGCCTCCTGCCACCAATGAACAGGCGGCAAGGAACAGTGCCTGGCATCCTCAGAGCAGGAGGGGCTGGTGGAGGGATGGGGGCCCTTCTCCTGGGTCTAGGGTCAAATTTCAGGAGGAAGACAAGCACCAAACCAGTTGCACCAGGTGTGGGTCTGGGTCCTGCCCTTTCTGCTGCCCAGCCTCCCTCCCCACAATCGGCTGTGTTTCCCAGTGTCCCTGCACCTCCACCCTGCCCAGTGCACCAAGCATTCTGTGACTATTCAATTCCCTATCTAGGCTGTGATTCTTCTCCACTCACCTCCTCTACTCACCTCCTCAGGGTTGCTTCCTGGCGGTGTCCTCTAAGGATGGAGAATCTACGGGGTATCCTATTAGGATGGTAGTGACCAGTTTGTTTTTGTCACTGTTCCCCCAGTACCTGGCACTCACCTGGGTCCTGCACACAATAGGTATTTAATGCACATCTGGGGAAGGAATTGATGAATACAACACCACTCCATCAGACACTGTGGGCTCTGGGAGGGTACAGGCCACACCTGCTAAACCGTGTGGAGCAAGATCAACTGGGCTACATGTGGGTTGGGAGCAGCTTCTGCAGTTGAGGCAGTAAGGATGTGGCCTTCTCCAGGTGGCTCCCCAGGAAATCAAGAGGGTCCCCACAAGGACCAAGAAGGCAGAAGGCTGTGCTGGCTAGCAGAGGGTGGGAGATGAAGCCTCAGGAGGGCTGAGTTAGATCCACTCTTCCAGACCAGTAGCAGGGTTGGGGTGCATGGGGAAAGAAAGCTCTGTGGGGATCACACCCCATTAGTGCTCACTTCCAAGAAAACTTGAACAAGACCCAGGGTGGCAGTGGAGGAGGAGACCAGGTCACAGTCACTGAGGCGGTTCCTCCACCTGCACCCAGGAGCCAGGACCCCCTAGGTGCCATTCTTTGCACCTTGGTGACACTTGACTCTGGACTTTCACTCCTTTCCCTGCCTTTGCAGAGCCAAGACATCTCTGATGTACACAGGGGAACCAAAGGATGCTGGGCTGTGCTTGCAGTAGATCCCGTGTTGCGAGCCAGTTGTCAGTGCTGGGGCCTGGAAGGCGAGGCATCTCCCATGGCTGCAGAGCTGCTGGGGGCCTCACCCCCGAAAGCAGCTGGACCCTGAAAGTGCTGAGGAGGCAGCAGGACGTCTCCTGGTCCAGGTCCCAGACTGGTGACCTGGTCTACAGAGCTTGCAGCTTGAGGGCCACCTGAGTGGCAAGTTATCTTGGGGACTGCCCCATTGAGACTCTCTTTTCTCTAGGATTTCACTATCTATCTGACGGGCTGGCACTGCCAGTGCCAACACCTAATGCTGAATATCACGGCTTTGGAGGAGCTGGGAAATTCATTTAGCTGCTGAGGGTCACCACGTACCCCAACCCCTACATCTCACTGAACTGGGGGAGGGGTTTGAGCAGCCAGCGAGTAGAAGTGACTCTGCAACCAGATGCAAGCTCCTTTCACTCCTTGGTGGGGTGGCAAGAATTAGAGGACTTACCCGCTATGGTCATGCTGATGGCTTCTTTTTCATCTTGTTTAAAAGGTGTTTCACCAATTCAGGCCACAAGTAAAGTTTTGAGTTCCAAGGAAAAAGAATTATGTTTCTTTTCTGTATATATATATATATATACAGAATAGAAACATTATATATATAATGTTGGGTGTGGCTGCCTGGGCAGGTGGCTGTCACAGGATATAACAGGTCCGAGTGCGTGCGGCCTGCTGGGTCGGTTCTCTGCTCTGGCTCTGGCATAGGCTGGAAGCCCAAACCCAAGCACACAGAGACCGCGTGCGCTCTGGCATCAGAGGGGGAGGAGACGCAGGGAAGCAGAGCTGCGTCTTCCAGGGCTCCCTCCTGAAATGCCAGAATCCTCCATACCTCCATACCGCGTAGAATGCTGCCTCTTCCTCTTCCATCACCAGCCTCGACATCGGGGCACCGCGAGAGCAGATCCAGGGGCTGCCAAGAGGGGGGTGGAGGAGCGGGAAGGAAAGAGCCCTCCGGAGCTGGGCACGTGGATGTCATTGCCACCTGCGTGGGGCGGGCAGTAGCTGCACCCTAATGGGCGGCCTAGCCACAAGGAAAGACCCCGCAGGTAGGAGTCGTGGCCCCGCCGGGCGGTGGCGGCACCGGCACCGGCACCGGGAAGGTGATTCATCCGCCCGGCCTCTTCAGAGCGCATTGCGGGCGCGCCTGGTGTCCGAGGAGCCGACGGGCACCGCATTCGCCCCCTGGTGGCGTCCGGGACTCACCCGGAGCCAGAGCCGCAGCCGCAGAATGCGCTGTCCGCAGCAGCACTGGGCGCCGCCTGAGGTCACGGAAGGATCTGGCAGGGGATTGGGAACTTGGTGGGGGGAAAGGATTGAGGGGGGACGCAGGCGGCCTTCGGGAGGAACTGGGGAGATGATGAAACAAAGCAACTATGAGACTAGCATTTTCCCTGAATCTACGTCCTCGGGAGCTGGAGAAGGCTTCTCCTTTAGCTTGAGGACTGACACCAGGGGTCTCAGTCCAGAGTGGCCTGCCCTCCCCTCGGCCAATCTCCCTGGGAAGAGGAGCCTCCCTCTCTGGTCCTCACCCTTTCTGGAAAATGTGTCTGCATCTTCCCTCCTTCTGCAATGCCTGACAATGGCAGCTTCAGTCAGCCTGGCCACACCCCAGGCTGGCCACACCCGCAGAGCTCTAAGGCAGTGCCAGGAGGTTTCATTAGGAGAGGAAGAGTATTTACCACACCCCCTCCCCGGGTATCCAGTGGGAGCCTGGCACCGCCCTGGGCCTTACTGGAGGCAAAAGATTTTGATCACTTGGGGTATCCAATCACCGCAGGAGATACGAAGATGGGGGTGGCCAGCAGGAGTGGTGGTGGTGGGGAGGGCATGGTGGAGCTGAGCTGGAGCTGTTAGAACCTGCTAGGCAGATGGGACTAAGTATTTCTGACCATTGCTGCAACAGAGTGGGGGAGTTGTAAGGGCCAAGGCCAAAGACCCTGCAAGGGTCCTGCTTCTGCACCAGAGGGATGAGGGAGAGGCAAGAGCTGAGGGCTGAAGCCCCCTCCAAGTGGGACTGGCCAGTGCATCCAGGGCTCTGCCCACCCTTCCCCCCCCTTCTCCTTACTCTTTCCCAAAAGAAAATGAGCTGGGGCAATGTCCCAGGCCTCCTAGAGGTCCCCTCCTGCACTCCTACTCCTGACCACCTAGGAGACCTGGGGTAAGCCACTTCACCTTGCCAGGCCAGGTCCCTTTCCTGCATAATGAGAAAACAGCAGTGTCAACCAGGGCTCTGCAAGTGGCTGTTATTCCATGGTGATTCCATAGCGACGATGATGGTAACTGCCTATGTGTTCACTGCAACTATGGGCTGTCTTGACATCTTCAGAGTTGCTACTGTGATTGGGCCCTGTTCTTTCTCAGGTGGTTTCTTTCTCTATACATCTACTCGAGAGACAGATCCTATTCATTCATTCCTTCAGAGCTGGCCAAGTGGGGGGAGTCCAAAGCCAGGAGCCAGGAATCTGGGTCTCGCATGTTAGTGGCAGAGACTCAATTCCCAGGGCCATTATTTGCTGTCTCCCAGGCTCGTCAATGGCAGGACGCTGGAACTGGAAGCTGAGTCGGGGCTTGAATCCAGACACTCCAATAAGGCACACAGGTAACCAGTCATTTTCAGCGTCTGATTCTGTCACATATACCAGCCTCAAGAAGCAGGTTACTAGGTCAGACTTGCTGCCAAAGGCTTGAGGGTGAAGCCAGAAGGCCCGGCTCTGGTCTGCTTTTTTTTTTTTTTTTTAAAGATGTATTTATTTTTATTGGAAAGGCAGATATACAGAGAGGAGGACAGAGAGGAAGATCTTCCGTCCGATGATTCACTCCCCAAGTGAGCGCAACAGCCGGTCTGCACCGATCCAAAGCCAGGAACCAGGAACCTCTTCCAGGTGTCCCATGTGGGTGCAGGGTCCCAAAGCTTTGGGCTGTCCTCCACTGCTTTCCCAGGCCACAAGCTGAAGTGGAGCTGCCGGGATTAGAACTGGCGCCCATATGGGATCCTGGAGCTTTCAAGGTGAGGACTTTAGCCGCTAGGCCACGCCGCCGGGCCCCTCTAATTCTTTTCGTTTCCCATTCAAGGGTGGCAGTGTCCACTGTTTTATCACTAGCGTGAGAGCCCAAAGGGCCAGTACTGAAGATGCAGGGGCTGTCAGAACAGTTGTGGTATCCACTAGCAGTCAGGACCCCAAAACAGGACTGAAGCCCCTCAAGAGAGATGAATATGCCTTAAAGCAGGAGCAAGGGCAATGCAAAGCAGTGTGAGCAAAGCCTCAGTGCCCCAAGAGGCCATGAGTTCCAGCACCCAGGCACACTCTTACCTGCCATGGTCTTCCCCTGTTCTACATCCACCTGACTCTCTTGGCAGCATTTCCTCCAGCTTCCAGGCTCCTTCAGGGCAGGTTAGTCTAAGCCATCAAAATGTCACACCTGGCCTTTGGTGCATCCTCATCTGGTCTATATCCAGGAGGGAGAAGGTCCTAGGATAAGAACTGTGGAATTCATTACAGTAATTAGAAAGTTGCCTTGACTTGAGAAATTAGAGAAAATACTCCTAGACAGTTGAGTTTCAAGAGCATATGAGCTTCTCCCCAGTACCAGGAATCAGTTTCAGGGACAGGAAGTTTGCCACAGGGGATGAGAAGTCCTCTGAATACCCCCAGTCATGGCGTCTGACTCCTCAAGAGCTCTATTTCAAGGACAGCAAGCTGTGCAGAATTTTCCCCAGCCAATCCCCACTTCACCCCCCAAGTTGCTCAAGGCCCAAGTCAGCCACCGGCTCTACATGTCTAAATCTGAAATCAAAGTCCCAGGCAGGGTGAGGGATTGTCACAAGTAATTGCAACATTCCACAGGAATCTGGGAGTTAAAAGGAGCTGGAAGCTTGAGCTTTCTGAGAACCACATCTGATCTGTTCTGGTGTGTTGAATGTAAATGTTAGTCTTGTGTTTGCTTGGCAGTGCTAGGGGACTCTGTAGCCCTAACACAGTGACAGGTGCACTCTCTCCTGAGGAGAGGGCAGAATGAGGAGCTGCTCACCTTGAGGCTTGGTTCTCAGAGTTGGGGGTAGGGGTGGACATTTTGATGAGTGAGGTGGCTGTAGGGAGAGAGCTGAGTGGGTGCAGAAGGGGCATGAGCTTCCAGTCCCACCTCTGGGCCCAAGTCCTTCCTTGGGACCCTACACCAGCGTGGGAGACCCAGAAGGGCTCCTGGCTCCTGATTTTGGATTGGCACAGCTCCAGCATTGTAGTGCTTAGGGAGTGAATCAATGGATGGAAGGTCTTCCTCTCTGTTTCTCCTCCTCTCTGTATATCTGACTTTCCAATAAAAGCAAAATAAATCTTAAAAAAAAAAAAAAAAAGAGAGATACGAGAGCCCTGCATGGTAGCCTGGTGGCAAAATCCTCAGCTTGTAATTGCCAGAATCCCATTAGGGCGGTCACTGGCTCATGTCCCAGATTGCTCTACTTCCCTTCCAGCTCCCTGTTTGTGTCCTGGGAAAGCAGTCAAGGGCCCAGAGCTTTGGGACCCTGCATCCACATGGGAGATCCGGAAGAAGCTCCTGGCTCATGGCTTTGGATCAGCTCAGCTCCAGTCATTGTGGCTACTTGGGGAGTGAACCAGCGGATGCAAGATCTTCCTGTCTGACTCTCCTCTCTGTAAATCTGACTTTCCAATAAAAATAAATAAATCTTTAAAAGAAAAAGAATGGATGCGCAGGCAAAGGAGAAAAGAGATGGGACAACCCACCCTCAACTCCAGTTCTTCTGGGACCTGGAAACATAAAGCCTAGACTCCCCCAGGCAAAGCCAACTAAAAGCCAAACTCAGTTGTTTTACCCATCTCTGGTGGGATGAGGGAATGAGCGGGCTAGGGTTACATGACACAGCCATACAAGATCTCGGGGCTCAGGGCAATGGCCAAGGATACTGAGGAGCAGGCCCCAGGAGTCGGAAGACAGAATGTTTCCAATTAGAGGTTTTTAAGAACATGGCTGTGTCCATTTAGCCACAAAGAACTGCATTTTGTTTTTTTTAATAGCTGAGTAGTATTCCATGCTAAGGGAAATGAGTGAATCCCAAAAGATTAGATACCACATGTTTGCCTTGATTTAACCTGTAATTTTTTGTTTGGTTGTTTGTTATTTTTTGAACCTGTCATTGATACTGTCTCAACCCAGATGTTTCGAAGAATGGAACTCGCATTATTCTTAACATATTGTTTACCCATTACTATGTCAATTAATTCCATAATGTTGTATATTGAAACTGAGGCCTTGTTGGGGCTTTTAACCGACCGGATCTTTACTCTGTTAGACCTATCTTCAGACCATAGAAGGTCTCCCCAGGAGGCCACTGAACTTATCTGGACAATAAGACGCTGAACTTTATGCTAGGCATGTGTTTTCAAGCAATGAATCTCAACTGAACTTGAACTATGGTTATGCAACAAGGTGGAGGAATCCACCATGGGGGGAGGGGTATGGGGAGGGGTGGGGGGAATCCCCAGCGCCTATAAAACTGTACTACATAATACAGTGTAAGCAACAATAAAAAAAAAAAAAAAGAACATGGCTGCAGCAAGTCAGAATCTAAATGAGAAGACTCAATGCTGTAAAAATGCCAACTCTCTACATTTTAATGTCTATCATTAATAAAATTCCAGACCAAAACCTGAGAGGACTTGTTCAATGAAACCTGACAAGCTGATCAGAAAGTACATCTGGAAGAGGAAAAAATTATGTAAGAATGACAGAAGAATTTTGGGACAGCAAAAGAGAAGCAAAGGAGAGAAAACATTATCAAACCATACACTCAAGTCTACAGCAATTAAAATGGTGTGGGATTGGTATAAGAATGTAAAGAAGTTCAATGCAACAGAGAAACCAGAACGAGCCGTACTCTATGAGGGAACTTTGACTATGAGAATAGCATCTCAAGAGACTGAGGAAGTGTGGGTTTTGTAGCATGATGAAATAAACCAGTGGTTGGGATACTCACATTTCATACTGGTCCCACTGTTTAAGTCCTGATGCTGCCGCTGATCCAGGTCCCTGTATGGTAGGCAGCAGATGGTGGCTCAAGTACTTGGATCCCTGCCACTCACATGGGAGACCAAATGCAATTTCTGGCCCCTAGCTTTAACCTGATCTAACCCTAGCTTTTGTGGCATTACAGGAAGTGAACCAGCAGATGGAATTTCTCCTTCTCCCTCTATCACTCTGCCTTTTAAATATGTATATAAGGCCCAGCTTGTTAGCCTAGCAGTTAAAGTCCTCACCTTGAATGCACCTAGATCCTATATGCACGCTGGTTCTAATCCCATCAGCCCCGCTTCCCATCCAGCTCCCTGCCTGTGACCTGGGAAATCAGTCGAGGACAGCCCAAAGCGTTGGGACCCTGCACCCACATGGGAGAACCGGAAGAAGCTCCTGGCTCCTGGCTTCTGGTTAGTTCATCTCTGGCCTTTGCAGCTGCTTGGCGAGTGAAGCATTAGACAAAGATCTTCTTCTCTGTCTGTCCTCCTCTCTGTATATCTGCCTTTCCAATAAAAAATATATATATATAAATCTTTCAAAACATATATATAGGGCCCGGTGCGGTGGCGCAGTGGTTAAGGTCCTCGCCTTGCACGCCCGGGATCCCATATGGGCACCGGTTCTAATCCCGGCAGCCCCACTTCCCATCCAGCTCCCTGGATGGGCCTGGGAGGGCAGTCGAGGACGGCCCAAGGTTTTGGGACCCTGCACCCGCATGGGAGACCCGGAAGAGGCTCCTGGCTTCGGATCGGCATAGCACTGGCTGTTGTGCTCACTTGGGGAGTGAATCATCAGACGGAAGATCTTCCTCTCTGTCTCTCCTCTCTGTATATCTGCCTTTCCAATAAAAAAAAATAATAAAAATAAATCTTTAAAAAAAACATATATATAAAAACCTTTTAAAAAGACCTTAGGAAAGATAGTCTATAAAATAAGTAATGCTGGGCAACCTGTTGCTCTGCCAATAGATAAATTCTTAACATCACTTAGGAATATATTCCACATAGATTTAAAAAATAACATAGAGGGCCCAGCATGGTAGTCTAGTGACTAAAGTCCTCACCTTGCACATGCCAGGATCCTGTATGAACTTCGGTTCTAATCCCAGCTACTCTACTTCTCATCCAGCTTCTTGCTTGTGGCCTGGAAAAGCACTCAAGGATGGCCCAAATTCTTGAGCCCCTGCAATCGCATTCGAGACCCAGAAGATCCTGGCTCCTGGCTTCAGATTGGCTCAGCTCTGACTACTGTAGCTGCTTGGTAAGTGAATCAGCAGATGGAAGATCTTTAAAAAAATATAAAAATAAAAACAAAAATAACAGAAACACAACTAGAAGAAAAATACAAGGCAACACAGGAGAATTATCCTACTACCTGGAGATGGGGAAGCTTTCTTAAAACAGCAACAACAAAGCCAAGAAGCAGAGGACTAACACATTTGACTATGTCAAAATACAAGCCTCTGCATTATCCAACACACGATTAGTAAGGTTAAAGGCACTTGCTGGCTTAGCCTAACAGCCAGGCAGCAGATTGCGGGCTGAGATGGCCTTGGAGGCCTGTCTGCTCCCTCACAACTCCCTCTAAGAAGTTAGGGATCAGGAAAAAGCTCATAAATGCCAGAGGGTGGTTATTCCCCATTACACATCATCTCCAAAGCCCTATAATCAAGAGATAACTCAAATCATAGTAACAAGAGCCAGAAAGGGTTAAGGGGATCAGAGCACAGAAGAGGAGATGGTAAGGTGAGCAGGAAGGAGTAGAGATGCAGACAGTTTTGTGGGTCCCAGATGAAGAACAGGTGTCAGACCCCACAGCCTCCAGACTCTGGGTCCCTCTTTCAGGAGGCTGTGGCATGGGCAGCTCCTCCTGACCTCACTTGCCTCACAGAGAGGATTTGTGGGGAGCATTCTGAGATAATGTCTCATGAGACCCTTCAGCTCTGTGGGGACTGGATAGTCCTGGGATTACAGTCCCCAACCATTGGTAGCAATGGTGACCCTGCCCATCCTTGCATGGTTTGATCACTTTGAGTCACAGGCCTAAGCCTGGCAGACTTGACTCTGTTTGGGCTGGGGATACTGACACAAGCCCCTGAAGCTCTTGTGGATGCCTCATCAGCCAATCTACCCTGAAGGATCAGGTTCTGCCCTTAGTGGAGGCGGGGTATTACTGCTCAGTTTTCTCAGTCCACAGTTCCCACTTGTGAATTGTCTTTGAGTTCTAGGTGTTTGCCTGATTCAGGTGGGATGACAACCACATTCAGGTCTTGGGAAACCTTTGCAGCACTCTGATACCATCTGGCAAACTGGGTTGAGCATGTAGTTCTGATGTTTGGGACAAGGGAAACAATTCTTAACAAAGAGGTGATGCCATTTTCTACCATGAACAAGGGGCTAAAGCGCAGAAGGATGGCCACCGAGAGATGCATGATGGGCTACAGTTGGGGAGAAGCCTTGATGATGGAATTGTGTTCCAAAAAGCATCAAATAGTCTCAAAGACACCAATCTGGCTTTCAGAGATGTTTTCAGATTCGAAGAGGAGGAAAGTATGAATGAGCATACCTGGGAAATCAGAACAAGGTACCTGACCTCTAAGGGAAGGATGCCACAGCGGTAAGGAGAAAGAGCCAGTGGCCCAGGAATATTAAATAGATTGTGTATCTTCCCACACAAAATAGACATGAGTTTAGATTCAATGTTTCTTAAAGGAAAGGAAGCAACTCTTTTATGTCAATGCAGAAATAATGGCTCAGTGCCCACTAAGATAACACTGAGACTTCTACACACACACACACATACACACACACAAATCTTTATTTCTACCAACATACACCTAGGGATGTAACCCAATCCTTCATCCCACTTCTGAAATAACTTTGGACAAGTCATTTGGCACACAACATGGCAGTTAAGGGCTTCCTAGGGCCTGGAGTAATGGCTCGATTGGCTAATTGCCCCCTTCAAGCACCAGGATCCCATATGGGCACTGTTTCATGTCCCAGCTGCTCTATTTCCCATTGAGATCCCTGCTTGTGGCCTGGCAGGGAAGAAGAGGATAGCCCATTAGCCTTGGGACCATGCATCCATGTGGGAGACCTGGAAGAGGCTCCTGGCTTCAGACTGGCTCAGCTCTGGCCACTGCAGCCACTTGTGGAATGAACCAGCAGATAGAAGATCTTTCTCTCTCTCCTTCTTTCTGTAGATCTTCCTTTTGAATAAAATAAACAAATCTCTTAAAAAAAAAAAAAGCACACATTTCTCCTAACACTGCAACTAAATTTTCAGGGATATAAGTGGGCGCCAAACCCTCAATTTCCAAAATAGACTGGGGAGGTTCCAATGAGCCAACACAGATCCCAGCAACAGGGGAGCTCTGAGCCCACCTAAGCAACTCTGCTTCCTTCCAGCCCTTTTGACTAACAGTCCTGAAGGTCAGTCAGGCTGGAGCAGGCAGCCTCCAGCAGAACAGCTCTATTGCTGCTACTCTCTGATCTGGACTAAAGTCTGTCTGAGTCTGAATCTGTTGGGCTGTGGCTTCCCCTGAGCATTTTACTGAAAATGATGGCTCTTCTTCTCAGAAGAATGTACACTGTAGGTGCAGATGTAATTGCACAAAATTTCAGGAGCTTTACAGACACTGCCGTCCCCTCCCCTCCCCCACCCCAAAGCCTCAGCTCAAGAATTCCTGCCAAAGGCAAAGCACGCATTTTCTTACCCAAGAGCTGTTTTCTGGGGCTGATTAACAGCTACCTTAGATGTCCAACAGGTGAATTAATATTCAGGATTGACCTCTAGTCCTCCCACGCCCTTGGCAGATGGCTGACTCTGCTGTTGCTTGCAGCCAGAAGGAAATACAGTCCCTAGACTGAGACGATATTTTGTTTTTCAAAAAGGACTCACCCCACCTCTTCCAGAAAACCTCAGATACCCCAGGCCCAGAACACAGATGCACAATGACAAGCCATAATTGAATAAAATTTACCATACAACTATATCCATGAAGAGAGATCTGTGGATTGGGTCCTGTCTGGTTGGTAGATCCAATGGAAGGAGTGAGAATGGGTCTCCCGCCCCCTTTAGTCGATCATTCTAGGGATACCTGTTCTTCACTTTCCCTCTACTGGAGAGATGCAGAGGATGCTGGGGATTATGCCCTTGTTACCTGCTCACTTGTGTATGTCTCTCCTTTTCCCCCCAACAATAATGAGAACAATCATGCACTGACTGACCATTCCTCTGTGCTAATTGCTGTGCTATAAGCTCTTCACCTGAGTCACTACATATTCTGAACAATCAAATGAGATAGATGGTCTTGTTATCATCCCATTTCCAGATCAGGAAGTCAAGACTTGGAGAAGTTAAGCAGAGCAGTGTAAAGACAGAGCTACTGAGTGGTGAAGCCTGGATTTGCACCTAGGCCTCATAACTCTGAACCTCCACTCTCATTGTTCTTTCCCAAAAGACCAGAACCCAGACAAAAGCCCCGGAAAACTCCCAGAAGGATGATTTGATCTCCCAAGTTCTTGGTCTCCCCTCATTCTCTGCTCATCATGTGGCAGTTTGGTTCTTAAAAGAGATTCGCTTTATGGATTGTCTGAAAATTCTTAGACTCTATCTCTCATCTTCAGATGACTTTGTCTTTTGAGTCTCCATAGTCCTAAATTTATCCAGGAGCCTATGACCACTTTAAACATCCAGGAGTAGTTATTTCCATTAAGAGAACTGCTCTTTGACTTCACTCCTGCAGTTATTGGCATCCTTCCAGCTGAGAGACTGGGGTTGGAATAGGTCCTGACGAATAGAGTAGAAGGGTCACCGATGTTGATGGTGCCCAATGGAGGTCAGACTTCTCTAAGCACCTGCTACCACAGCAGTTGGAAATAGGGTCTATCACCTGTGGTACAAGTGGTGGGTTCCAGGGAGAGCTCAATAAGACAAAGTTGTAAGAAAATCCTGTTCATCACATATCCAAGGGGCCCCTGTGTGCATGTTCAATGGCAAGAGGCCCAACCAGTGAGGATTTGGGGGCCACTGCAGATAAAGTGGACAGTAAGTTCTCTGTTTAAGCCCTGGGTGACTTGTCTTTGCCACAGAGCTTCATGAAATAACCAGGAAGAGGAGAAGTGGGAGGTGCAGGGAGCTAAAGATGTTGGTAGCAGGTAGACAAAACCATCTTGTATTCAGGGTTTTTGTGCTACATGGAGGTCAGATGAGAAACAAAACAACAGTGTCTGCATTTGGAATGGATGAGGAAGGCAGCCCCAGGGGTATAGCTGACCCCCAGGACAGGCTGGACTCACAGCGGTCCAGTCACTGAGTTACCAGATGTTTATTGAGGGTCTGCAGCATGCTAGACTTGTCTGAGGATTTGAGATCCTATCCTCAGCATTAGGCCATCCACACACAAAACCGTGAGCAGGACAGGTGGGACAGGCACTAGGAAGAAAACTAGGAGCAGTGAGGAAGAGGGGCTATAAAGGGGCATTTCGGTTCAGGTCATCAGGAGAAACTTTGAAACGAGAGTATGAGACCCAAGAGCTCAGAGTACCCAAGGGTCACAGGAGGAGGTAGTGGGGAGTGCATTCCAGGAAGACAGTGGCAAGGAACTCCACACATTTGAGAAATAGGAAGGCAACTAGAGGGAGGAGAGAAAGCTCGAGTTGGGCAGGGCCACACCTTACAGCCCTGGCAGGGGCTGGACTCTTATTCCACGTGTGATGAGAAACAGGGGAGTGATATCACCTAATCGGTGTTTTTCAAACGAACATTCCATGTATCATGTAGAGAGTGGGCTGCTAGGAACAGAAGGGCAGGAAGGATACCCATGAGCAGGCCGTGAGAACAAAATGGGAGGCTGTATAATTTGCCATCCTATCCAAGGAACTTCTGCAAGCGAACAGGGGTGCTACAAACAATTCAGCAGGACAGAGTGAGACATGTGGACACTCTGGTTATGGTTGGTCACAGCTGTGGTCCCCGGATCCACAGAGTCAGCATTAATATCCCTCAGGGACTTACAAGAAATGCAAACCCTTAGATATATTAAATCATAAACTCAAGTTGGTCTAGCAGTGTTAAAATTTTTTTAAAAGTTTTTTTTTTTTTTTTAATTTTTGGGACAGTGCAGTGACATAGTAGGCTAAGCCTCCACCTTCAGCATCAGCACAGCACCAGTATCCCAGATTGGCACTAGTTCATCTCCAGAATACTCTACTTTTGATCCTGTTCCCTGCTTGTGGCCTGGAAAAGCAGTGGAGGATGGCCCAGTTTTGGCCACTGAGGCCATTTGGAGAGAGAATCAGTGAATGAAAGGCCTTTCTGTCTTTCCTTCTCTTTGTAATTCTTTCAAATAAAAAAATATAAAAGTTTAATTTTTATATATGTATTTGAAAGGCAGAGGCAAAGAGAGATTGACTCTTCTAGCTCATTCCCCAAATGCCTGCAACAGCTGGAGCTGGGCCAGGTGGAAGCCAGGAGCCAGGAACTCCTTCTGATCTTCTGCATGGGTTGCATGGATGCAAGTACTTCAGCCATCATCTGCTGCCTCTCGGGATGCATTAGTGGAACAATGGGTTGGAAGTGCAGACAGAAATTGTTCCTTGGCACTCTGTTATGGGATGTGGGCATCGCCAGTTTTGGCTGAACCTTTTTGCTCTACAACACTCCGAGTTTCCCACTGTGGTTCTGGCACAGTCCGGAAACAGAGGTATGGATAGGTTAGTGGAGGCAGCTGGATGCAGGACAGGCTTTGATTGCATATGAAGGAAACTCCCACATGGCGTGAGCTCCTTGTTTGTAGTTTGGGCCATCTGTGTGTGACTATGCCCTTTAATGCAACGAGGGAGGCGAATGGCTTCTGCAAGGGGTCTAAGCCTGATCTTTTGATGTGTTGAGCCTGAATACAGACATGGGCCTTCCTTGCATGGACCAAGGATGCAGCTCTACAGCCAGCAGGGGAAGTTCACCAGGAGCTCTAGGTCTGCGGCTTCGGAGTCAGCCTCCTTGCTAGGAAGCCACTCCACATTAGAGAAAGGACTTCAGACTCAAAGTCCAGACCCTGTCTTGGAAGTTCCTCTCTTGGGAGGCCAAGACTTGCCATTGACACAGCTCTGGCTACAATACGCCAATATGCCCCAGCCAGGACTATCACAGGAAGTCCATCAGGTGGGAAGCAGTTTTTGCTCTGACACATAGATCCCAGCACTAGAAAGAGGAATCACTCTTCTATTTGGCCACAGCCTCCTGGCCCACTGCCCTATGCCTGAGCATTTTATTCAGAGACCATGAGCCACAGTTATAGCCCATTCAGGGAGCAGCAACCTATCCCTGTGCTGCCTGGTGCAGGGGATGCACACCTTCTTGTACACAGAGGGACTATGGGACCATTCCTTCTTGTAGGGGTGCTGACAGCAGGTAGAAGCTAGAGCAGGCTGAACAAGCATTGAATTCCAGAGCAAGGGTTCTTAGCTTGGACAGCTGAAAAGCTGGCCCTGAGCTTTCCTCAGATTCTCAGAGCAGAGACTCCCAAACAGATGATCCTTTACTGTAGGCAGTGATGGTTCTTATACTTGCAAACCCATCTGAAGCGCTCATTGCCACTGGGTAGATTCAGTAGACGTGAACTGGGGTCTAAGAACTTTCAGGGGCCTGCTGACACTCTTGGTCCTGGGCCAGCCTTTCAGAACCATTGCTTTTAAGGACACACACACAAGCCTAAGGGGTTTAAGCTCAAAGTATGGTCTGCCTTTTCAGATGAGAGTTCTAACAGACACCAGAGGCCTCTAAACAATTCCTAAATCCCAAGGAATTTGAGATTTTATTTTTGGAAGAAGCCCCTAGAGAGTGACAGATTCTAGATTTCTGTTTGGAGGTCAGACAACATCTGGGAAATTTTAGAGGGTGCAGGAAAATGTGTCCAGGAACTTAAAAGCTCAAGCAAAACTTTGAACTGGAAATTATGTGGCTGCCTCTGGCTGATCCAGTTATGGGGCCAATTGTCAGAGAATGGCAAAGTTTTTGGCATCTGGTCAAATCCAGGTCCTTTCCTGGAGACTGCCCCTTGTCACTTGTTGATCTTCTATCTGATGCTATATGGATACAGGAAGATCTGCTATTAAAAAAGAAAAAAGGAGGTTTGCTGGGGTATGTTGGGATATACGAGGAGGGCAAAATCTGGAGGAAAAAGAGAAGAAAATTGGCGATGCAACTAGACAGAATTCTGGAGCCTCATTTACAGAACCCTTTGTTTGGGTCATGTGGTAAGGCTGGAAAAAGGCAGGAATAACACTGGGCTTACTTTAAGCCAGAGCAGCAGAAAGAGGCCCAGAAGGGCCATCTGCCAGCCTCTCGCAGACCTGCTTCGAGTAAGTCATTCCCCTGAAGGGAGAGGGAGAAATGAAAATGTGGATTCAGGGCCCAGTGCTGTAGCCTAGCACCTAAAAGTCCTCGCTTTGCATGCACCAGGATTCCATATAGGTGCTGATTCTAATCCTGGCAGCCCCGCTTCCCATCCAGCTCCCTGCCTGTGGCCTGGGAAAGCAGTCAAGAATGGCCCAAAGCCTTGGGATGTTGCATTCATGTGAGAGACCTGGAAGAAGCTCTGGATTCCTGGTTTTGGATTGGTGCAGCTCTGGCCATTGCCGCCGCCTGGGGAGTGAATCAACGGATGGAAGATCTTCTCTGTTTCTCCTCCTGTCTGTATATCTGACTTTACAACAAAAAACTAAAATAAGTCTTGAAAAAAGAAAATAAAATGTTGATTCATTCAATGAACCGAGCTCCAGAATAGGAAGTGTGGCTTTTGAGCTGAGTTGTGCACAGGGATCCTCCTTTGTTATATGGAACAATAGCTTGGCCATCAAGCTAAACACATCCTGAGATAGGGCAACAACAAGGTTAGTAAGACACTGGGTTTCTAGGGGATGAGAAGGCAGAGCCTCAGGATGGAAGGCCACCTATAATGGTGTCTGAGGACACACACAGGCTCTGGCATTGGCCCACCTGACTGTGGAACCCTGGACACATTCACTTTTTTGTGCCCTGGTGTCATCATCTGCAAATTGGGGGAAATGGCAAGGTCCATCTCACAGGGTTCTGATGAGAGTGAAATGAAACACCCTGTGTCAGCTTGGTTCCTTGAATATTTTAAACACCTGATGTTTAGAAAACAACCAGTGATGGGTTTCAATACTTTTAGAGCAATGGCAGTGAAGACCACCTTGGTGTCACAGGCAGACACACAAAGTGGGGCTGGCTTAGAGCTTCTGCCCATCTCCACAGGCAGCTGATAGGGACGTGAGGTCTGGATTGTGGAGAGGAAACAGAAGACTTCAGCCTCAGACAGTGGAGATAACTGGACAGGCCTGCTTCCTGTCCAGGGGTGCTATCTTCTTTCTCTCTTAAATACTGCAACATTTAGTGAGTCTTTTCTGTAACATTTTCTCACTGTCATTCTAAGTGCCAAATGGCCTGATTTAAAACAAGTTGGATTTGGGGCCAGTGCGATGGCTCAACTGGCTAATCATCCATCTGCAAGTGCCAACACCCATATGGGCACTCGTGTGTATCCCAGATGCTCCACTTCCAATGCAGTTCCTGTGACCTGGGAAAGCAGCAGAGGATGACCCAATGCCTTGGAACCTGCACCCATGTGGGAGACCTAGAGGAAGCTCCTGGCTTCAGACTGGCTTAGTTCTGGCCGTTATGGCCACTTGAGGAGCAAACCAGTGGATGGAAGATCTTTCTGTCTCACCTATTTGTAAAATCTTTTCCAATAAAAATAAGCAAGTCTTTAAAAACAAACACACACAGAGAGCACAAACACAAAGCAAGAAGAAATGAATGAAAATTACAGTTGGTGGGAAATGGGATTAAAATTCCTAGAAACATTCTGGACACTGGGAATGCTTACTAGACTCCCCCTTCAAGGGTGGAGATGCGGTGGGGTGAGTTTGGCTCCTCCTTAAGTCTTAGAAGGATGGGGGAGGGTGCTGAAGGGTACCACGGAGATCCCAGGTGAGGTACGAGGTCAGGTACTAAAGAAGAAAAGAGCTCCTTCCTGTCATGTTGAATGAGTAGAACCTTTTTACAAAGCCAAAGCCAGAAAGTCCTATCTATTCAGAAGCAAGGTGCTCCTAGAGTAACAAGCAGAATTCTAAAAACCATGGGGAGGAGAATCAAGATGGCAGAATAGGATAAGGACACATTTAACAGAAGGAGAAACAATTTCCAAGTGTGAAGCAGAGAGGGCACATTCCAGGAAATAGGAAAGGCCAGAACAACAGTAGAGGGGTACCTGGAAGAGTAGACACAGGAAAGCAGCAGACACAACAGTGTGGTGTTGCAGTGACTGATACTACAGTGGCATTCAGTGAGCAGTGATCTAATTGTACCAGCAGCTAGAACTCCATCAGCAACACGGTGGGAAGGGGTATTCACCAGGAGCACAGGAGGTGAAAGAGCTGCTTGTTCTGACGGTCTGTTTAATTTGATCAGGAGCAGAGATAGAGCAGCAGATCCCAGACAGGCAGTGCGGGAACAGCGTGGAGTTCACTGCCCAGTCTGCCCACTGGAGCCGAATTGCACAACATTTTATGTAGGCAGGCAAAGGCTATGGGACAGTACTGAGCATGCACTGAGTTGGGAGTGTATTCATTTTTGGCTCAGTGAACTGCAACAATGTGGCAGCCTACATTTCCACCCAAGACAGGTCCCTCAGACCTGATGGCCAACAGATCAAGAACTCTAATAGTGGTACATCAGGTGCCCTTCTGTACTGTGTGGCAAAGACTTTAAGACTGCAGGGACAACAGTGAGCTGTGCCTGCGCTGAGTTTAGTGAGGACTCACCGAGCTCAGCACATTGCACTAGTCCAACAGACCTAACAGCCAACAGGTTCTGGCAAGATGAGACCCACCAACAACTCAGCTATATAGGACTCCCTAATCCTGGGACCTGCTCCAACCAGAAGTGGGAGAAAGATTGTATAGACAATGGTGCAGTCTTCACACATTATCACAGGAGGTGGAGACTGTGAGTTAGGAGCTGGGGTTATGGAGATCATGGTGGAAATCTAACATAAGAACCCAGACCTGAAACTCTCTGGAGGGAGTGGCACAAGTGACTGCAAACAAAGAGCCATGTACCAACCGCAATAAGTAAAATCGAACTGCAGACTTGTGGGTGACAAAGCTTAGAAACCTGTCCCAAGGATAAGAATCTGATAATCAGAAGAACAATGACCAAGAACAAAGGAAGAGACAAAGGCAAATGAATATTACTGAAAACTCCTCTGCAAAGGAGCAAAACACATTAGCTAACCTCAGAGCTAATTGAGAAATACACTGAGAAAATGGGGGACAGAATTCAAAACACTTGCTATAAAGCTTCTTATCAACGAGAAGCACATAAAGTAGGCATTCAAGGAATTTAAGGAATATGTCACACAGAAAAATGAATCAAATAAAAGCTGATATATCAGAAATGAAGAATACAGTGAAGCAAATTAAAAGTACAGTGGAGAGACTCCAAATAGAAGGAGGCAGAAGAAACCATCTCAGAATTGGAAGATTTTCTGTCTCCAGGGGAAAACAAACAAGCTGGAAGCAGAGATGGTTCAGGCCAAAAAAACTATTCAAGAACTGAAAGACACTATTAAAAAGCCAAATATAAGAGCTATGGGAGTCCCAGAAAGTGCAGAAAGAGAAGCTAGATTTTAAAATATATTTAATGAAATAATAAGGGAAAATTTCCCTAATCTAGAGAAAGAATTGGGAAACAACACCCAGGAGGGGCACAGAACTCCCAACAGGTTTGACCAAAAGCAATCTTCATCAAGACACATGATAATCAAGCTCTCTTCAATCAAACATAAGGAAAAGATCCTTAAATGTGCTCGAGAAAAACAAATCAATTGACATATAAAGGAATACCAATTAAAGTCACAGGAGATCTCTCACAGGACACCTTATAGGCCAGAAAAGAATGGAGTGAGATATTCCAGATTCTAAAAGAAAAAAAAAAAAATTGGCGGCCCAGGATAACGTACCAAGCAAAGCTTTCATTTGTCTTTGAAGATGAAAATAAAATTCTTCCTCAGTAAAGAAAAGTTAAAACAATATGCTTCTTCCAAACCTAGAAAGGATACTTAAAGATGTTGTCTTGACAGAGAACAGGAATAGCACCCATCAAAACCAAAGGCAAATGTGAAGAACATCCCAGTAAAATAACAACAGAAGACTAAATGAACAACCTATTGCTAAAATGACAGGACCCATTCATATTAACCTTGAATGTGAATGGATAAAACTCATCAATCAAACCTCATAGATTAGTAGACTGGATTAAAAAGACAAAACTCATCTATTTGTTGCCTACAGGAGACATATCTCACCAACAAAGATCAGCAGAAACTATATTTCATGGATCTTGATTTATTAGTTTCATCTCTTCAAAACTCATTCGCATTAAATTCTTCACTGACTCTTAGATCATACAGTAGTATCATTTTCTTCAAGAAGGTTCTTGATTTTCTTTTTCATCTCTTCAGTGACACATTAGTCATTCAGTAGCAGGTTATTTAACTTCTTGGTGTTGTTAATTTCTTTTTTTCTTCCTGTTGTTGATTATGTTTTGTGGCTTTTCATTTAAGGGGATGTATAGTAACTGTGTAATGGAGACTATCATATCCAGATGTGAGAATGAAATACAGTATACATCTCTACTTCCAGACTAAAGATGAACTCCCAATGGAATTGTTTACCGTACCTTGACAACAGGATGCTGGACTCTCTGCCATTGTCCATGCCCACAACGATGGACATATGACTGTTTATGAAGAACTATACTGTAGTAATAAAATAGGAGAACTCAGTGAGGTGGGGGAAGGGGTTGGGGAGGGGGCAAAAGGAAATCCCAGGGCCTATGGAACTTTATCATATAATTACAATATTAATAACAATTAAAATTGAAAAAACATGGGGAAGTGCCAAAATAACTAACACACAAGATGCAGTTATGTAAAGTTAATATTCACTGGAGGCAGGGGTTGAAAAGGATTACAATGACACCACCTCAGATAACAAAAATGCTGAGGAAAGTTACAAATAATTGTGCTTGAATATGTTGGGCCCCTCCTGAAGGGCACTTATCCCCACTCATTTCTAGTCTGGGACCTTCCTCTGCCAGCACTGTTGCTATAGGACCTCACCTATAATCACAATCCCCCTTGGGATCTTTAAATATTCAGGTCAGCTAGGAAGGGACCCAACACCTGGCTTTTCACTCTGTTATACTTTCTGGGAGCCAATCATGTTCTTGAGTGCTTCAACCTTGAGCAGGGACTCAGGGATTTATAACGGCCCACCCAAAGGAGAGGATAATCTGGTCTCTTCTTTGCAAAGCACCCACCTGTTTCTGTGTGTCCCCCTCCACACACCCCCAATCAGAGGCATTGCAGAACTTGGGAAAACCAGTGTTATTTTGTATCACACTGAAGTCTTCATTACAATGGCACCCTTGACTTTATGTTGTCATGAAGCAAAGCTTCTATGTCATTTTAATTAAAGTTGGTGGTCATTAGATTTCTCAGCTACTCACACAGAAGAACTGTATTGAGTTCCAGGTTTTTGGCCTGGCCCAGCCCTGGCTGTTGTGAGGTCATTTAGGGAGGGAACCAGTAGATGGAAGATCTCTCTGCCTGTCTCTGTCTCCCTGCCTTTCAAATAAATATAAATAACATTAAAAGATAAAAGCAAAGAAAGCAAGCTCCAAACATCCTTCAACTTTTGCTTCCAAGGGTTGATGGAAATATCACATACTTGCCATCTTTGCTGGTTTTTGAGTCACAGGTCAAAACCAACATGGTTCTCTCTGGTGAGATGATCTACTCTTCCAGGAGAATATCCCTAGAAGGGATACTCAGGATCACTCCTGGGTCTTTGTGCTATTGGTGGTGGTGGTGTGGATCCAAAGGCTCACTGCTGGGCCACTGTGTTCTTTTGTTGTTATTGGTGGTGGTGGTATCTTTACTCCCTAACATTGTGGTTATAAGAAAAAAACAGTTGTGGAAGGGAGTTCATTTTAAAGTACAACCTCTATTCTACACAGAGGATTTCTTAGTCTGGACTAAGTCGTGGACTCTTCTGTAACCCTTCCACTACCCCAACCAATCTCAAATTTAAGATAAAACAAGCAAACTCTCCAACTACCCATGGGAAAGGAGTACCACCTAATCATCTAATAGTTAAAATTCTTTCTCTTCCATAACTAAGTAGTTAAACATTGCACCTTCAGGAAATTTAAAAACTGACCCAAGAAGCCAGACAGAGAAGCCTATTCACATAAAATCTTTAAAAATAAACAAGTCTGGGGTCCGGCGTCATAGCCATTTCATAGCCAGCTGAAGTGCTTGCCTAGCACGCATAGCTGGGATCACATATGGGCACTGGTTCTAATCCCAGCAGCCCTGGTTCCCATCCAGCTCCCTGTTTGTGACCTGGGAAAGCAGCTGAGGATGGCTCAAGGCCTTGGTACCCTGTATCCACGTGGGAGACATGGAAGAAGCTCCTGGCTTCTGGCTTCAGATTGGTTCAGCTCTGACCATTGTCGCCACCTGGAGAGTGAATAATGGGAGTAAATCTTCCTCTCTGTAAATCTGCCTTCCCAATAAAAATATCTAAATCTTTTTAAAAAATTATTTTTAAAATAAAATAGAAAGTACAGTTTTTCTGTGTGTGAGAGCATACTTAATGCTTATGGTCAATTAATGGTCATATGTAATATGAAAGTAGTAGAAGTCTTTATAGGATAAAATTGGTTTCTACCAAAAGCACATAATAATTCATTATCAACCAGAACCCCCACCCCCACAAAAACACTGAAACAAAAGACGGATCTGTTTATGTCATCACATGAAAAATAAACATCTTTATTTTTTTGCCTACTTTATTTTTTTTCAAATAAAATTTAAATCTGTACAAAGTATACTGTTACAGTATATATTTTGTAAGAATCAATGCCTAAAAGAATCACAATACTTCAATAAGCAGTACAGCAGACCTCGCTAGTTTCAGCTTTGATATTGAACAAACTCAAGCCGGCTGATGCACAACACGTTTGCTTGGTTTCCACATGGTGCGTTCCCAGCACTGAGATGGGAGAACATGACAGCAGATATGTTTATATTACAGGCCGACACACTGCGCTTCTTCATGTGAGAATAACTGCACATATTTAATACAGAATGCTCAAATTTACTTTTAAATTGCATTTGCTTACTTTTTAGTTGGCAAAATCAGCATTCTTAAATGGGGTCCCCAAACAGTGCAAATTAAAGATATTCTATTGTATATTGGCACATCTCCAATAAGGATTAACTTGTAAACTCAAAAGAATATCAACAATATTAACTAATATACATCTGGTCCATTTAACCAAAATCATTTTGGAAAGATATTCAAAAACAACTCTTTCTGAAAGGATAGTGTTTTGACCATTCTTCAGAGAAGATAAATTTTTAAATTGTCATTAAAATGCTTTACTATAAAAATTTTACAAACTTGATTAGAAATTTCATGATTATGATTCACAGCAGACAAATACAAACTGCTTATATTCCAATGATACCTACTCTCAGACTTTCAAATGGACCACAATCATGTCAGCTGTGTTAACTAAAATCCTGAACAGTGTACTAAATTTATAAGTGGTGCTGGGTCTAGCAAGTGTAAATACACAGTATATTTCAATTAAAAGAATTGTCTTCTTTATACTTTATTTTTTTCCCATAAGGAAACATTAATGTTTACATTCTTTAATAAAGTTAATCTTACATCAGAATATAACTTAATACTGTCAGCAACAGGGACCACACACAGTAAATAAGAAGCACATTTAAAATAAGTCTGAATTCACATAGATTAACATTTGTTGGTTAATAAAATATCGACAGTATTACAATCTTACAATATTTACAGTAAGAAAAATCTAGAGTAATATATACCTTTCACAGCAGGATTCCTTTTTTTTTTTAATTTCTTCCAGTTTGGGATTGTGTATACACAAAAAGCTCAAAATAAAGCAACTCTGCAATATAATCTTAAAATAATGGCTACTAGGGGGAAATTCTATCACAACCATTGAAAATAATGGTGACTTCTCACGGAGTCTGTGGCATCTGAGAACCCAGTTAATTAACCAAAGTCTTGCTCCAAACCAGCCTCAGTTACCCAGATTAAAGCTGCAGAACTCCGGCCTTCCCTGACTGCTGAAAACCCAACAGCATTTTCTCAACATGCTATAAGAAAGGCGGGGAAATTGGTTTCAGCTCACACCTCACAGTTGGAAGCCTCGGGCCTGTGCACATTCCCCAACTTCTGCCAAAAGAGGGCCCAGCTAGTCTGCTCAGCATTACCAAAATCCACCCTCCAATTGAAGGGCACTTTGACATCAAGCTCACTGATATCTCAACTCTTGTGCAACAGGAAAAGGCTATGAACTTGGCCCTTATAATACACACCAGTATCTCAAAGATTTGGGGTGGGACAAAGAAACAGACTAGTGTAGTTCGCACTGAGATCAACAGGAAAAATGGGAAGTGATGTACATTTCCAATTAGAATGACAAGGAGAAGACCCACATCCCTAAACTGGAATTTGGCCAGGGCATCAGAGTTAGCACCCCCTCTCTGAGTACCACAAGCAATTAGGATGTGTGCTCTGGGCCTCCTCTAAGAGAGCTTCTACAGTAAGCATGCAGTGTGGGACATTATTCAGTGACGACTCCCAAGAAAGCAGATTCAATTCCTGAATCGGGGCTGTCTGCAGCACCTGAGATCAATCATTTGAGCTGTGACCCGTCCCAACCCTGCTTACTTCAAGATATCTGATGGGCACAGAGCACTCAGGGATACGGCTGCTGGCTACTTTGGACTCTAGATCTCACAGGTAATCAACAGGTATCTGGGATTGAATTAGCAAACTGTACCAAGGCTCCTTAAACAGACAGTGTCAGGTTTGAAATCATGTCAAGCATGAATCTTCACTGTCAGGTCAGTAATCCAAGTGAGTGGGCTTCCCCACATCAGCCAAGGTCGTTGTGTCAAAATCTTAGAGGAGTTGGACAGTTTTTCATGTTGCAAGTAATTAGTTTACTTATCTCAGTCAAGCTGGATTGGCAAACCAGTCTGACTTAGTTAGCCTTGTGTTTTTGGTTTTTTTTTTTTTTTTCTTTTCTGTTTTTTGATTCTTGTGTTATGTGCTAACCCAAAGTTATTGTATTTGGGCTAAATACACTGACAGAGAAAATTCAAACAAAAGTTTCAGCAAACTTCTGTGGCATTTTCTTTTTGGAAGTCAATGCAAGATCTAAGGTATTTCTACCCAACAAAGTCTGTTTAAGTATTTAGTGTTGCTTCCTTTTTTGTTCCTATACAGAATGCTATGACTTCTATATAGGTCTGAATGCTGCTCCATGTAGATTCCTTCTGTATATCTAAAAATATATACTTTTCAGTAGTTCAATACATGGTTAATCTTCACACAGAGGAAGATTTTTGTAATCACATGTTGCAAAGTAGAAAAACATCTCCTTTCTAAGAAAGGAAATATACTTTCCTATTATACACTTTTGAATAAGCCCAAAGGCATGCACCAAAAATCATTATTAAAACTAATACATGCAATAAAATGGTGTAGAGTTAGACTTAAAGTGCTGCTTTTTGAGTTTGACATTTGAAGACGACATTTTTTCAGTTGTTAACTCAAAAGGTCTCCCCCCTCCCACCCCACGGCATGGCATTAAGAGAAAAAAGTAAAAAGTATGCATAAACCTTCCAACTATCCTTCACATGGGGAAAGAACGGATATATCAACTATCCTATTTAAAAACTGGATTCCCAGTTTTAAATAAAACCAATATTTACTGTTAAAAATTGTCAAAGCTAACACACCCAAACAAATGTTACTAGTAAATGTTCTACATAGATAATAATTTACTTTGGTTTTATGTACCTTCTTAAAAATAATACTAGTGTTCCATACTAGTGACCAAACTGATGTGTTATGGCAAAGTTATAAGGCAAAAAAAAATTTTTTTCCCTAGCAATTTCTTGTTTCCCAAACAGACAAAACTAAAATCATTTGGTGAGGAAGGGGTTAAGATAATGGCTAACCCCTTGGCATCCTGAGCATCGTGGTTTATCAAACTCTACCTGCAAGAAGTTGTCAGGTACCCTGACCTCTGCCTTGAACCATGAATGGCACTCATGTGCAGCGAGGCCCTGACTCCTTATAAACAGCTCTCAGAACTTTGCTTTTTTCTTCCTTCTGTTTGGATAAAATGTTTAACAAATCTGGCTGTAATGTCACATTTTGCTAGTAGGGGTCACCACCCAACAGTAAGTCCAATCTGAAAAGGCTTTAGCAAATAGTTTTGTAATCAATTATTTGCATAATTTTCCCCATAGAGTATATTTAGAGCAGAGATTCTTAACTTGGGTTTCAGAAGGTAGGTGATGCCCCTGAGGTTGTATGCAAAATTATCTGCGGGTGTGCATTGTTTTTTTTTTTTTTTTTTAAGGGAGAGAGGGTCCTTTACTTTCATTAGATTATCAAAGGTATCTGGGACTCCAATAAAGGGTTATAGGGACTTAGAGCAATACCCGTAATTCATTTTATACCAGGACTGGGAAATGGGGACAAAAATTTAAAATAACCTGAAAAAATGAGTAGTAGGGGCAAATGCTGATCTGTTCCCTTTATTCACATTTGGGATAAAGTACTTCAAAGTAGGAAAAATAATTACTTCAGCTGATCAAAAATAATCAACCACATTGAAAATAATCAAGGATACTTCCTAGCATTCTTTTTTCATTTTTCATGTAATGTGGTCTTAAAGAAAAGGTTCAGGGATTAAATTTTTCTCTTTTTTAAAGGAAATTCAGAGATATGCTGAATATCATCTATAGTCACAAAGACCTAACAATACAAAACTTAGGTAACTAAAGATATAAGCCTTTACCTTATCATTTTGAATAATGGATTACCCCAAGTCAAATACACATTTGTTAACCTTCATCTGCCCAAATTGGTCCATATTCAGACAACTACCTGGCACAATTCCAGTAGATAAACCTAAAATCTGTACAAGTTAAACTTTCTACCTAAATTAATGACAAACCCACAAGTTCCACAATAGAATCCAGCCACAGACATTCATAGTATGCCATAAGTAACATTCTCCTTTCAAACACATGCCACATTTTCAACAGAATTTGCAAACACAAGACCCAGAATGAATAGCAAAACTTTCAGAAGACCAGGTCAAGATTTAAAATACACCCCTCACCCCGCCATCCAGAACCACACTCAGGCATTCCAAAAATAAACCAGATCTGAAAAGAGGCCTCTTACTTGTTGGGTTTAAGTACGAGGTGCATAAAAAACTATGGGAAAGGGAATACAAAATGAATTAGTAACTTACAAAATAATTTTAACCAAAAAAATCTCTTGGTTCTATTAACCAAACTGTCCATTTCTTTTTCTTTTTTGCAGTTCTAAACGCTGCTGCACAATTAAGACAAAAAATAGGTTTGCAAGTATACTTTTCTTTCTATAGCCCAACTTTGAGATTATGAGACTGCCTCTGAATAAATCAGCTCTCGCCCATTGCTGTTCTCCCTCAACAAGCGTTAACTGTTAACCCTGAATTCCTCAAAAGGAATATTCATTTAATGTGATTACTTTAATACTAGCTATTTTATACAGACCATGAGGAAACTATATGAGCATTATGGAAAACTGTAAGAAAGAGGGAGCTGCCACCTGCCACCATTTCACTTCCAGCTTCTAAATGATGTATCCAGTGGGACCTAGTCCTCACTTACTTCCATGAAAATAGACCAGCATTCTAAACCCAGGCCATCTCAGGCTGGAAGATAGTTCTCAAAGACTCAGGCATCATTTATATACATAGATATAGATATATATATATTTATATTTATATATATCTCTCTTCTATCTTAAGCTTTTACTTTATTTAAAGAATTGATAAAGCTCACATTTACAAAGGATTTTATCGGCACATTAAGGCCCATATTAAAAATTTTATCAAAAAAATTTTTGTTTTATATATGTAACACTAAGAAATATGTTCTTGGCCTTATAAAGCATAGTTAATTGCATATTAAGTTTTGCTTTGGGTGGAATATTGAAAACATAATTTTGCAAGGAATTAGAAAAGACTAGAAACAAAAGTGAAAGTGACTAGTCTTAACTTTCAAAACAATCAAGTGCAAAGATAAATAGTGCAAATAATGAAAATTAGACATTTTATAGGCAACTTTACAGTCTCTCCTGCTTTTGCACTTTTAAATATTGACAACTTTATAAATCCTAACAATTGTATGCAGCATGGAAATGGGCTATCATTTATGTCACTGACGAGACTCAAGAAAGCTCTTCAAAGACTTGACTCACAGCCATTTAAAACACTGGTGCTTGACACAGGTTTGGGAATCCAGCTCTTTTAAAACAATTCCTACAGGAGGAGCTATTTAAGAAGGCTCTGCAATGACTCAAACAAGTTATAGTACGTGACTGTATTGCAATGTAAAATCTGACACACAGTAAGATGTGAAAATCATACTAACAATACCATACTAAGTACCAACTTTACAAAACAAGCTATAACAAAAATAATTCTATTGCTAATAAACTTGACATGTGTAAAAATAAGAAAAACTACCTTCCAAGTACAAAACCAGAACCTCTGTTTTGCTACTTTGAATTTTTAAAAATCACTAATGTATTAAGATATGACATTTGAAAAGTAACTTAACAAAATCACTGGGAATAAATCCACACTAAATTTGATAACATAGAGTTAATCCAAATACACTTAAATTATGTAACTTTAAAAACAAATCTATAGCAATTCTTTATCTCACATCATTTAAAACACTCCTAGGATGGTAACAGAAATCTAAATACTACCAGCAAACTCCAGCGAAGACCTAAGAACCTCCAAAACTTACTAAATTGTATTAATAACCACTGCCACCACTGAATGCTCAGAAATTATACAGTTTGAAGAGAAGTGGGAAAATAAACAGAAATATGAATTTGAGAATGTTTTGTCTAATTTCAGCACGAAAACATTGCTGACGACCACATAAGCCCACATGGTTGCTAGAACTACAAATTTAACAGGCATAGGAAGATAGCTAAAATCACAATGTAGTGTGTTTACCTGGTCTATTGTCTTCTAAGAAATTCATGTGGAGGCAAAAAAAAAAAACAAAACAAAAAAACCTCTGAAAATTGAAGGATCTTTGAGGACAAAATCAAATAATATCATGTAAGGGCCATTTCGAAAAACAGGGGTACATCATATTTTAATAAGTACCCAAGAAAACAGTTTGTAATGCTAAATATTTCTGGTAGTGAGTCTAGGAAAGTTTGAAACTTTCTTCTTCTTCGCAAAGTTAAGTCTCCTTTACCAACTTGCCTTGACCAGAAAAGCTGCCAAACACAACTGTGATCCTTAATTTGTCCCACAAAACATGCTTCATATGAAAACAGGTTTGTATAGTGCACCATCAATAGCATTACTAACTACAGTTTCTTCACTGCCATTAGGGACCCATTTTCTCTGGTTTTATTAAAACTTTCTTAGTGAATATCAACTTCACTATTCTTAACTCTTTTAGACTCAAAACTTTTTCCCACCTCTAACACAAATTCCTCCCACTTGACCTTCAACTATCATTATATTCTCTCTCATACTCCCATCACACTTTGAACAGCTCTTCCCTTCCTCCCTTTCAAGTTTCCAAACCAGTAAAGCTCAATTCCCAGGAACTTTCCTAAATACACATACTTCTTACTCTCTTCAATTCACAAATTTCTTAACAAAGATTAATCTAGACACCGATCAAACTGTCAAGAATATGGGGAAGACAGCAATCAGGGAAAAAATTGCTCAATTACCTCATAATACAGAAATCTTTCTGGTTCATGAGTTAGCTATGTTCTAAGGCAGCAGTTGACAATTTACTTCTCACTGAAGTGGGTGAGCAGGCCTATGACAAAAAGAACAAAGGAAAAACAAGGACAAAGGAGAACAGGTAAGAGAAGATGCCAGATGTATGTGGTAACAAGGTAGGGCAAGAACCATCACCAACCAGTGCTGAAAAGAAGTTGGCCTCAACCCTAGCCTAAGTCCAGTAACTCACCAGTTAATGGCCACCACACTATCTGAGCTAGACCAGCGTTCTATTTGCTCCATAACCTTAACTGCCACTGCATAGTAATGACATATTTTAGAAAAAATTCTCCTAGAAGTCTTGAATGTTAAGCCATCTTAAGCCAAAACACATACTAACAAAATTATTACCATTTTTTTCCACAATTCTGGGATTTAAGGGCTTGGTCCATGACCTCAGAGGCCTTCGGAATTATTAATGCAGACCCTAAATTAAGAAAATTAACTCCTTTGAATTTTCTCATGAAATGTTACAGAAATTTAATAAGCAAATTATAAATCACCAAAATAATGTATATATTTACAAAAATGAAAACATCTGTGTACCTAAAACAGGTAAATTATTTCTGGTCTATGAGATGCAACTTTATTTTACATAGACGACATCCATCATGTATCTGCCTACCAACAAGGCAAAGCTTCACAAAAGCAAAGGACAATGGGTCCAAAATGAAAATGAGTGAGTAGCTATGAAATAGTTCCAGCCAAGAAAAGTGCTTTTGACAAGTGATATCTCTCATACTCAATTTCACTAAAGACATATATTGCTAGTCTGTTTAACAAAAAATCTTGGTAGTCACTTGGCAAAGGAAAGATAACCACTGGCTTGGAACCAGATTTTTCATTTTTCATCTGGTTGGTCTTGCATCATTAAATTCCACCTGATTTGGGCTAATACTACCTTAGGTTATCCTCACTTAGCCAATGATAACAAAATTTATTTTATAAAGAAACTTTCAAAAGGCCTCGATCTTAACTTTAGGAGTCTAGGATAAAAAAAAAACTTCTTAATAGAATCAACCTTTAAAATACATTACCAACTCTGCAAAGACTCTACATGATTTAAAAATAAAATAAACTTGAATAGACAACTTTGTATAAGTAACTTAGGTGAATTCATTTGTTTAAGCAATTCTAATAAATCTTCAATCTGATTTCACTCTCATGGAAATATATATATCTAAATTATTAGAATATTCAATTTTAGGAATAATCAGGTATAAATGTTATAACTCAGAGAGTTATGAATTGTTAAAGATGCCCTTGTTTTAGCATCCTTTTCCACAGAGAGGAAGACCTCATTCTGATACTCAAAAGACTTTTAAAGGGGAAAAAAAGTCATTGGATTTGGTATCTTATTTTTTATGTGGAAGAAAAAATTTTAAAATGTTTACATTTTAAAAAATGAATTATGAAATAATGAAAGCTCTGAGCAATAATTTTAGAAAGCAAAAGCCTAATTTTAAAGTTATCAAGAAAGTATCTGTGTGTGTGTGTGTGTGAGACATGAAATAAATGAGGGAGAATACTACAGAAGAAAGGCAAGCCATGTGTGTGAGACAGAGAAAATTAACTGTGCCCATGATGGGGTATAGGTGGTAGGTAATCCAAAATAGCTTAAAAGAAAAGTGTATTAGTTTTACAAAGCTTTAACAGTGTCAAAATGCAAAATGCTAAAGCACAGAATGAAAAATGAATGATACCCCCCTCAAAAATGTCAAGGACCATAAAAAAAAACAGGAAGGAAAAAGTTGACACAATTATATCCTAAATCACAGCCAACTCAAAGACAATATAAAGTGCTTGGGCCATTATACCCACCCAGATTCTCATTATCAATAGATTTATCTTCTTCCCTCCCTTCCACCCAAATTTAGTTCCATTTTTCTACAGGAAAAAAACCAGCATTTCTATATTAATAAGAAATGAAAACAGTGAGTACAATTGATATAGATCCATTGACTTTTATTACAAATGTACTTGATCACTTGGCTTCAAAAAGTTTAAAATCAATACCCTATTTTCTGTAGGCCAGTACAAAGCAAACTGTTTTACAAATTAAATACCTAAAAATTTGACAAAAATAGTAAAATTTGATGAAAAACAATTATAAAAATCCTTAATCTCTCTCTTCAAAAAAGGAGGCAGTCTTCCCAGTCCTATTATACAATATTAATAATATTCACCATTTTAGAATAGGTAGCTAAATTATATTTTTGTTAGCATAGAAAACTCTTCTTGACTAATAAATTTTATTTGAATATGCTCCAGTTAAGTTTGTGAATGCCATTTGATTGCAATATAATTAACTATCTTTAACTGAATTCTAATTTACACTTTTGACAATTTGCATAGTTGGAAAAAGATAAAGGTTATTCTACAACTAATTACCATAGGCTATTACAGTGCTATTTTTCAAGGCAATAAGTATTTGCTCCCAAACGAAATTATGTTCTTTAGGCAGGGGTTAAAATTACTAGCAGCTTCATTACCTGAAAAATCAAACTGGAATAGTTACCCATCTCTGGATGTGAAGGCCTAAAAACACACTTATATATTTTCTACTTTGAGTCAAATTTCAACCCCTGCACAGGACAACTAGAAAATGAGACTTCCAAGGTTTTTTGTTTTCAATTTCCCTGTTGGTTTTGGTTTTAACTCTCCATGGCTTTTGAGAAGCTAGAAAACAATTTGTCTTTCTGGATTAGCATTGCCTTTTCTTCCATTTGGCAAATATTCATCTATCTCCAATCTGTATCTAGTAGAGGAAAAGCCAATATGGCTTTTCTTATGAACTTCCTTTGTTGTCAAAGGCATGTATAATGATTTCTACAGTTCTGGTTAGTTAACTTTAGCTCCCTCTGTGGCTGGATGACTGCTGTTTCTAACATCAGCAAGATAAATAGGAGGCACAAATAAAAAGTAGCTTAAAAAAGATTTGATGATTTAAAAAAATAGACAATACTACACGCACATACACACACACACACGCATTTCAAATCTGGTGGCCAATTTTTGGATTAAATTACTTGACAGTGTCTCTCATTTTAAAGAATGCTAATATTGCAATGCATTTTAAGTTTCCTTTTATACTTAGGCAAATAACAGTTTAACCAAGCTCTAGGACCTCAATTGTAAGACAAAGCAGATCGATAAAAATAAGGCATACTTGTCAGAAATTAAGTTTTGTTTTTGGCACATTTGATCATACTGTCTTCTATGAATAACACATATGGTCAAATATACCATTTAAAATTTTTCTTTCAGCACAAAACAAGATTACCAACCAATAAAATAAAAACAAGAAAAAACTCCAACATAAAACACTGAGATATAGAACCTTGGTAAAGTACCGAGCACCTCCAGGGTGGGCCAGAAGGGTATGGGACAGACAAGAGAGGGGAGAAGGGAAGACTGGGGTAGGGCGGAGTGGGGTGCTTGGGAGGTAAAGTGAGATGCTTTAAAGACAGCATCTTTACAGTCACATAGTCTTTTCTATGACCACTTCTGAAGTCTTAGAAGATCTACATGTGGATTTCTTTTTAAACCCACTGATCATAAATCAGACACTGGTTTCAAAATCTTAGTAAGATTGTGTTCTACTGTTATAGTGTAAAGACAACTGCACAATGCATGTGCTTCTTGATCCGGTAGGATTCCAAGCAGAATCTGAAGTCTATAGATAAGAAAGGCTTCCCTTTAGGTAACTGATCCTAAGGAAAACCTCATGAAAGAACTTGCATCTCAAAGAAAGGACACTTTGCCTAAGTTTGCTGTGTTTTTGTTGACTTGCACTACTTATTGCTGGCAACTACGAAACACTGATCTAGGGGTACTCCAACAACCTGTAGTACAAGGCTTAACTTGAAGAAGCTATAGTAAACAAGAGACAAAATCAAAGCAATTCTCTTTCCTAATTAGTAACAGCACAGAGAATGCAATCTTTTCCATATCACAGTTAAAGTACAGTGAACAAAACAGCTCAACAAATCTTAAGACAAAAAAGTGCAAGTTATTAATGTTTACATGCAGTTGATAAGCATTCCAAATGTCACATTATGCACTGTAAAAGCTCAACTTTACTATATGGAAATAAGAAAAATGCACCTTGGGGGAAAGGGAAAAGCAATTTAATCATTTCCAGTGATTTTGTAAATAAAGAAACTCCCTAACTACTGTACGGTCACCTCATATTTAACATTGTATGAATATTAAAAGCAAACAATTTAATGGGAAAATGCACAGTACAATGAAAATAGCTTGTTATTCAACACATACAGTAGATCTCAAAAACAAAGACAACACACTCAACCAGGGAGCTTAAGAATACCAAAACAAAACCCAAAGAACCGGCAGAAAAAAAAAAAAATCCCTCAAAAAAGACAACTGTTTCACCTTCCTAGGCCAATGTTTTACAATGTGAGAAGTACTGCTACCTTCTCGCTCCTACAGGCGGTGTCTTCCACATACAGCAGTTAGATCTATATGGCTGGACTTGCCAAGAAACATTCCATCCCCAGAACTCTGTCAGATAAGATCCCTTTTTTCTTTTTTCTTTTCTTTTTTTTACTAAAATACTCTCTACAGATTTTCAAACCAAAAAGTACTGTTTAAGGCATCTTTTTTTTATAACATTTTCTCTTCACTCAAAGATGATAGTCATGCAGCAGTTTAATGATAAAAATATATTAATATTTTACTATACAGCAGCAAGAAGTTAGTTGTCAATTAAAAGCACACAAACATCTTTAAATGAAAACCTGTAAAAGACTATCGTTACAAACAATTTCAGTTTGGAGGACACCAGCTTGGTCAAGTGCTCTCCTAAGCTTTGTATTTTCATTCCCTCCACCTTGAATATGAGAGTTATAGAACATACTTTTGATAGAAAGTTTGTACACTTGGGGAACACAAATACACTTAGCATACAATGTAGCCAGTAATAACTAGCACCACAGCTACATGGAAATCCTTTACATTTACCAACTTGGCTTTTACTTTTAAAACTTAACTCAGAATCCATGGCTCAGTAGGATAACTGTAATTGTGTTGCTTTTTTTTTTTTTTTTAAACAGGTCTACATAAGTTAACAGCACTGGCAAATCAAAGGATAGCCTTAGACCTCTTACAAGTTTAGGAGACAGTGCTAGTGACCACAAATAGACTCACTACCTGATGTCCAAATACAGGTTCACTGGAAATTGCTGCACGTTAGTTTTTAAAATCTTTCTACACATAATAAAAAAAATATATTATGAACCATACAAGTACATCTCATATACACAATAATAACAAAATGCTTACTCAAAGCAAACAGATGCAGAAAAATATTATGGGAAATTTCCTTTTTCTTTCTTTCTCTTTTTCTTTTACTATTTGAATAACTTTGGTTCCAACCATAAAAATCACAACTTAGCAAATTTCATTTAAATGCCTTTTTTTAATAATTTCTTCATGTTCACAGAAGTTTCACTGACCATTTTTATGTTTAAGGTCCAGATGCAATGCATATTGTATAAAAGAGAGCACTTATTGTTTACCTTGCATGAATTAAACCTACGTACCTTTAACTCTACAAACTTCTGCATAACATTTAGACAAAGCTCAGACACACAGCATGCCTAGCCCTCATATATATACACATCTCTAATCACAGGTATATAGGGTGTCAAATATACTATAATAACCTCCATGTAAGGTCTGAAATTTGGTAACAAAATGAGAAAAACTAAAAATATTATTTTACGTGTTCTAAAATATCTCTTTTTTGTGCTAAAGTCAAATGTTAGCTCAACATGAAAAGGACTTTTATATAATTCAGCAATATTATAATCTTGACCATTTTGCAAACACTTTTAATAATAATAGCTTAAACGTGTACAAAAGTTCTTGGTTAATTAGGGAAATAAACACTCAGTTCTTTATATTTTTAATCAAGTAGGAAACACAGTTCATATAATGTTATTACTTTTTGTATTTTTTTGTTTTTTTTTTTGTTTTTGTTTTTAGCAGCTGCTTACTGTTTTATATGGTGGATAAAGTGGACAACATCCAGCGATGGGTGGCAAGTCAAGAAGAGAAACTGTCAGTTGGTGGAGGTTCTGTGGGTGGTGCTCCCTTGGAGTTAAGTTTTATTTTTTAAACTTTTTAACTTTTTATTTTCTCTCTTTCATTACAGTATATTTTCTCTGTGTGTGTGTGTGTGTGTGTGTGTGTGCATGTGTCTGTGTGTATGCATGTGTGTATGGGGAGGGGTTTCCATTCAGTTTGATCAATCTTCTTCCCCTTCTTCCTCCCCCTGCAGCAGCAGGGTGGCAGCGGCGGTCTCCTCCTGCTGCTGCTGCTGCTGCTGGTGGAGCTGCTCACACGCAGCCCGCTTCTCCCTCTGTTTCTCTTGAATCTTCTTCATTTCTTCCGAGTACTTGCAGAAGGTGTGTCCGAACTTGGCCCACACCTTGTAGGGCACGGTGATGGAGTTGCGGTAGGTGGGCTTCACTTCGCTCACTCGCATAAACACGCCGTACTTGTTGGAGCCCACATCGAAGAAGAAGCGCTTGTTGTCCACAGTCAAGGAGGTGCCCTCGGGCAGCTCGGCCGGCTCCTCCTCCACTCCGTAGTCGTCGATGAGCTTGGCCAGAGCGTCACGGAACTCGATGAGCCCCTGTGCGGGCAGCGCGATGGTCTGGCCCTGCGTGGAGCCCAGGCCAGGGCCCCGGTTGACCGTCTGGCGGATGCGCAGGAAACGGCCGCGCTGGTTCTCCTTAAGATCCATGTAGTACTTGCGGTTCTCGCGCACCAGGAACTCGCTCTTGAGCGCCCGGCGCGGCTCGTCCTGTGCCTGGGCCAGGTCGGGTGGCTGGCTGGGGCCCAGCTGCGCGTAGTGCTCGATGAAGTCGCCCAGGTAGTCGCGGAACTCCACGGCCACTGACATGGAGAGAGTGAGGCGGCTCTTGTTGCCACCCGCGCCCACCTCCGCGATCTTGAGGAAGCGGCCCTTGGCGTTCTGCTTCACGTCCAGGTAAAAGCGCTTGTTCTGGATGTCCACTCGCTTGGAGGCCAGCTCCTGCGTCTCGTGCTGCAGCCCCCCCGGGGCCCCGCCACCGCCGCCGCCGCCGCCACTGCCGCCGCCGCCCCCGCCGCCACCACCGCCCCCGCCGGAGCCTGAGCCCGAGCCCGGGTGCCCCAGGGAGCCGCCCGAGCCCAGCGCCGCACCACCCTGCTCGCTGCCGCTGTCTCGGTCCGCCATGATGCTGCGCTCCGCCGCCGCCGCCGCCGCCTGCCGCTCCGCCCGCCGCCTCAGTCGCCTCAGCCGCCGCTGCTTTCCCTCCCCGGCTCCGCCTGCTGCCGCCGCAACCCCCACAGCCAGTCAGCCACTCTCGCGAGATCTGCGGGAGAGACGAGACAGACGAGACCCGGTAACAGGGCACTGACTCCCCAGTACAGTAGCAGGGTGCCCTACTGTACGCGCCCACCCGCCCTCTGGCACGTGATCTACGCCCCCTCCCCACTGTTCAGTCCCTGTCTGCCCACCCGCCCGCCAGCCAGAGCCCACCCACCAACCCTTATCCTAAACCCCTGGCTGAGGAGGGGGGCAATCGCCGCGTCGCAGCTCTGCTGCTGCTGCCGCCACTGCCACCACTACCGCGGCGGCTGTCGCTGTCGGCCAAACCCTAGGCGACTTCGGCCGAGGGAGTAGGGGGACGGGGTGAGAAGGGGACTAATAGAGTACGCACAGGAGCAGGCCTGAGCCCGGTTTTCCAGTGACCCCAAAGAGAGGATGTGGGGGGAGGGGCCTGCGCAGCGCGGCACAGCCCTCTGCAGAGAAGGGACACCGAGTCACAGCCACCCCCTCCCATGCAGTCCTCAGCCAGACTGCGACCCAAACCCAGACAGGTCCTCCCGCCATCGGCCCTCAGCTGGGTTGTCTCCTACCGCAGAGCTCGGGGCCGCAGAGGTGGGCAAGGAAGAGGAGAGGTGGCGCAGAGGTAACCCTGAGCTGCAGAGGGGGCCGGCTGGGATGAGGACAGGGAGCCGGCGGCAGCGGTGGCGCGGAGCAGCAGACACCTAGCCGGTCCCTCCCCTCTCCCTCCCCTCGCTCCCGCCGCTCCCCCTCCCCGCACGGCAGCGGCTCTGGCCTCAGATGATCCCGCTCCCCCCTCCCCCCAACCGCAGCCCCGCACAGTGGAGCGGGCGGGCGCACTCACAGGCGGGGGGAGCTGAGCCGAGGACGGTAGCCGCACCAGGGCCAGGGTTCCCGCAGTGCCTACTCCCGTAGGCTCTGCCTTTCTCCCCCAAACAACAATCAAAAACAAACCTCACACTCACCCAAAAACATGCAACCAGCCCCTCTTGGGACTACAAACGCCTTGCCTGCCTCCCCTTCCTTCTTCTGAGATTTGGGGAAGGGGGGAACCCTGCCCAGGACTGAGCCCAGCCTGGCTGGGTTGCTGGCCAGCTCTGCGGAAGAACCAGGCCCGGCCGAGCATTCAGACCCCAGCCCACTCTTCCTCCTCTCTGGAAGGACCCAGAATGGAGGAGAAAACTAAGCAGGCTTTCGGAAATTCATGAGCTAAAAATGTCAGGAATTTCCTGGGAAACGCAGTTTCTTACGGGGATTCATTAAAACAGGTTCCCTCTCCCCTTTACACTTCCTCTCACAACCGTGTGTGTGTGTGTGTGTGTGTGTGTGTGTGTGTGTGTAAGGGTCCTCACCCTCCAACAGGTACACTAGGTGATTTCTGGTTCTTATGCAGACAGGTTAACAACCATTAATTTATCAACGACTCGTTAGAAAGTGAGAGCTAAAGGAACCTGTGTGGGTCTTAGAAAGGGGCTTGGGAATAGAAGGGGCTCAGAAATAACTGATTTCCCTCTTCCTAGACCTGATGCATAATCTAGAGCCTATCTGTACTCCTGCATAGGTGAAGAACACTCAGGGTCCCTTACACTGCGGTCCGCAGCCCAGGCACCTGTGAGAAAGCCAAGGCCTAACTCCAGGGGACCCCTGCCAACGTCCCCAGGCTCTCCCCATCACCTACGGCAGCAGCAGAAAGGAACCAACTGTGCTGCTTCACCCCCCCACCCAGCTTCTCAGGCAGAGACTGCTCTCTCTGGTCCTGAGAAGAGTGTTCCTACTCTTGGAGGTCTATTCCCCACTGAACAACTCCTCCTTCATAGCCCCCAAAGTCAGGAGACTGGGCTCCCTTACTTAGCCAAGGAGACAGCTGAGTACATGGCTGTCCAGATTCCTGGAAAAAGAAAAAGGTAAAGAGAAGGCTAGCCATCAAACCAAGTGCAATCTAGGGAATAAGCCTTGTCAATGTCTGACCCCTCAAGGACTCTTAATATATTCCTTCACTTCACTGGCAAACCTTTTTGCTAGGTATTCACGGTTTCCTTTTTCTCTCAGCAAGAGGCCTATTCTACTCAGCATTAGCTACTTCAGCTCAGGGCTGAAGTTTCCACTTAGTATTGAAGAGGAAGAAACAGGGCCAACTATCCCGGCCACCCAGGAGCAGACAGGGGAGGTCCTGTGGACCCACCATAGAATCCTGTGTCTGTTCAGTCGTCTCTGAAATGGGGCCCTGGAGGGGAGGTCCACTTTGAGAACTGGGTCCCACAAATAACTTCTCTATAATTTGAGGGAAACCTTTAGTGCCCGGCAATGCTGCTTTCTGCAGTGACTCTTCTGCACTTCTTCCCCCAGCCCCAGTCTTCGGGATAGGGGACGCGGGATTTCGAGCAAGTCCCACCTGTGCAGAAGCCGCGACTCTCGCCAGGCTCACAGAGCAGCAGTCAGGACCCTGGATAGACCTGAACCCTTCCAGGGAAGCCTTCAGGCAGGGTCTCCAAAGGGCTGGGGCAGGGTGTTGCCCTCTTGCTTAAGTTGCCTCACCTGTTCTTAGATTAAGGCTGAGAACAGGCAAAGCTCTATCCTGAGAGCTGCTGCTCTTCCTTGTGGGGCTCCCCGAACGAGAACTCCAGGCAGTAAGGTCAGAGCCAAGCTTGCAACTGGGGGCTCACTGGCTGCGATCTCAGTGGATCCGATCCTTGCTCTAGTGCGTGCTGATGATTCCTGTCCCAGGACAGGAGTCTACAGCTCAAAACTGCTGCAGTCCTGGACTGCCTTTGAAGTTTAGATTTTTTTGCCCTCTCTTCCAAACATTTGCGTCCAGAAGTTCTGAAACAGTTTGCGCTTAGGAGCCTTGCTTTTCTGAGAAAATCGAATGTCATCAGGAAGTGACTCCTTAGTTCTCCAGTTCAGAGGCTACAGATGAAGTTTCTAGACAGAACACAAGTTGACTATCATTTGCACAGTTCAACTGGGAATTTTAAGTGTAAAACAGCAAACGACTGAGACCCAGATTTTTTCACATAAGTGTGTACTCATATTATTCATTTCATATGTAGGAGAGCCCTTAAATTTTATCTTCTTACTTAAATGTGTATCTAAAAAGCAAATAGGACTGATAAAGCTTTTTCCAAAATAATTCAACAAATTGGATGGCTAGCATATTTTACTATTGAAGCAGAGAGTTAATTTCAGGATAAGCCTGTAAGTATGGTTATTTCTCAGTGCAGAAGGTGAAAGGTAGCCTTCCTTTAAAGGCAGCCTGGGACAAACGAGTAATAACTTGCAGAAGTCTTAAAACAAAAATTTTAGAACCTTAAATAGAATTACAGTTATCTTGGAATCCTGGCATTGGATATTCATTAGAAAATTTGTGGATTTAAAAAGACTTTCAGTCGTTTGCTAATTACCTAAACAAAATACTAACTTGGTGAATGAAAAAAGAGCCTGTCCTAGTCTCCCGCTATTTTAATTCATTACTTGAAAACGAGCAAACTAAATTTACAATTTCATTACCATGTAGAAAAGACAAAAGGAAATGAAACAGAATATGTAGCAAAACATCCACGTTAATTTAAAAAAGCAAAAAGCAAACGTTTATTCCCTTTCTCCTAAAGATTCTCCTACATTCATAAAACCGAATATTTTAGCTTTCCTAGGTCCTTTTAATGACATTACACAAACAGGTTATGAAAATAGAGACTGCTTTATTTTTAATCCCACTAACTATTTAACACTGTTACCCACAAAAATTGTGCACAAAGAAACAGAACAGGAAGAGTAAGCCTCAGTTTTGTTCACTCTTCACCACAGGGAATTCTGAACTAACCTGTTTTTTTTTTTTTGCTAGTAAAGATCAACATTCATTTATAAAATAAACTTCAAAGGATGGTATCTACTTCTTGGTAACAAACCCTTTTGATCACAGAGATCTCATCACAAGCAATATGCCGATCAATATTTCACCAAAACACAAATTTCCAGAATAAAAGAACCTTAGAACGTGTTTTTAAATGCTAGTGGTTAAAAGCTAGTCTTAAACCACACAATTAGCTTCAGAACCCAAACCATTAAAACTAACTGGCATGTTGTGCTACAAATGTTTCAAGTAGGAGTGGTCCATCCTCCACCAAGAAAATGAAAGGAAACTCTGAAGTCAATCTTAGCATCTAGGTAACAACGATCTAATAATCCCAGCATTTCACCCATCATTTTAAAAGCATGTCCCTTTGCACACAGCTCACTAATCTTGAAAATTACATTTCTTCAGTGCCATTTCAATGTTTGGCATTACACGATACAAATTAACCATTTAAAATTTGAAGGCAACATTCCACCTGATACATTCCTCATTATTCCCAAAGGTTTTCATTTTAAGAATTTGTAGAATCAAATGAATATAGCCCACACTCTGAATTCAACAAAAGTCACAAAACCCGACATTTTATGGACTCCAGAGGCCCACATGGAATTGATGCGATGTTCACTGCTCTCTCGCTTCTGTCTGATACTTAAATGGTTTTTACTAGTACTGTACTCAAAGGAATGAGATCAGCAACTCTAGTCAACACTTCAATTTCCAAAGCCGCAATTCGGAACACAGCTGAACGGGAGCAGTGTGTGTGCGCGTGTGGTGGGGGTGTTGGGGGTGTCTTGAAATAATCCCCAAATTTCCTTTCCCTTCTAACCATCTACCAAAAGACGTGCAACCAAATACAACCACATCTGGCCGACTCTAAGAGACTGGGATCTCCCCTGAAGATACGGGACGTGCAAGTAAAGATACCGCTGCGGAAAGCATCCAAAAGCGCGTGGCCCGACAGCAACAAAAAGAGCCCAGATCAGAACGTAGAAGCCTCCAGAGGGTCCCGCAGTGACGGCCGAAATGAAGGCGGCATTCATTCAGGAGTCTTAAGGCTACGAACCTGGGAAAGTTACCCCCAGCCCGTCTTGTGGGCCTCCCCAGCCCGAGTTCAGGCTTATGATGCTAGGGATATTCTTGGGGGACCCTTGCTACAATCACGACAGCCCACCTCCGGGGTCCTCTGCTTCTCACATCCATTCCTTTTGCCACCTCCCACCCCCAACTCCTCCCAAAGCCAGAGCGGCTGTAAGAGCTAACCAGGCTTTCAGACAGAATGCCATGCTCGGGCCACCCCATCCCTGGGGCCTGGCTTCCTCTGCTTTGGCAGTACCAACCAATGTTTTTTTTTTTCCAAATTATTTTATTATTATTATTATTTTCATTTTGAGGGGCTATTGGTTTTGTACCACGCATCCCGGGAGAGAGTATGCGTTTTTTGGGGGGGATGGGGTGGTGAACAGAGGAGAGGAGGGGTTGCTAGTGGAGCATACAATACAGAACCCTCTTTCCTCTCCCCTCCTTCCAGAGCAGCCTTGCAGGGAGTGCCGGCCACGTCTAGCGCACCAGTCCAGGCCCGAGACCAAGGTGGCCTGGGGGAAATGCGCGCTATTATGGCTTGCTAAACAAACGGCATCACTGGTAGTCTCCAGGGCCGGCGGAGGTGGAATTGTCTTTTTTTTTTCCTCCAAAACGGGAGGTGTTATTTTTTTATTTCAGGAGATGGCTGGAGTTCATTCGTTCGTCACTGCGGGTTGATGGGGGGATGGGGGAGGGTGGAGGAACCCTTGCTGTACCGCCTGGGTCCCCGAAAGGGGAGGCGCGAGGGTGTCTGCAATGGTACAGTCATTATCCCTCAACCGAGATGGCAATTAGAGGGGACGGGGTGGGTGGCACCTCGAGCCGTGGCCGTGGCAGCAGGGAAGGTCGCAAGGGGCTTACCCGGGCGGGCGGGCGGGCGGGCGCTGTCCTGCCGCAGGTGAGGGAGGGCGCAGGCTGGAGGGAGGGCGGGCGCGCGCGCGAAGCCGGCGCGCGGGAGGGGGAGGGCACGCACGCGCGCGCGCGCGCACACCTGTCCTGGACAGCGGCGCGAGCCGAGCTGCGCCTCCCTCGGGCTCAGAGGGCTGAGGGAAGGGAGAGGGAAGGAGGGAGGGCGGGCAGGCGGGGGCGGGACGCCGCGGGGAGGAGGAGGCGGCGGCTCGGACGGCTGGCTCGGCTCGCGCTCGGTCTCCCTCCCGCGGGCAAGCCCGGCTTCACGCCCTGCTTCTCCGCTCACTCACAGCCCCTCAGGTTCTCGCCCCTCCTCCTTCCCCTGCGGTAACCGCTCGCCGCCGCCGCCGCCGCCGCCGCCGCTGCAGACGGCAAGTCGTGGCAGCCAGACGTCGGCGCGTAACCCGGCGCTCCGTGCGTGACTCCCGGCGACGTCAGCGCGTGCTCAGCGCCCCCACCCCCGCCCGCGCCGAGGCTCGCGCCTTCGCCTCCCGCGTCCCTCCGTTTCAGTGGCCATGGCCGCCGCCGCCGCCGCCCGAGCACGCTCCCTCCGCTCTCCGCCCCCCTCCTCGTGCGTGAGCGCGCCCTCGCCGCTTGCGTTTGGCGCGTCAACATCCCGCGGCCCAGGCCTTGAGGCGCGGCTGAAGAGGGGGCTGTCGGCGGCTTCTCGGCCCGCACTTCCTCCGCCCAGCGCGCGTAAGCGCCCGAAGGAGGAATTCGGCCGCAGGAGGCCGAGACCAGGCACAGGCCCGGGATACAACCCCACAGGGCCTAAGGCCGCTCCAACTTAGAGCCCTCCGCACGCTCCCGCCCCGCCACACGCCCGCCCTCCGCCCCTGGTCTCTCCGGAGGCAATGAGCCTTTCATCTCCCGGGAGGGTCTCACCTTGGCCTTCAGTCACCCGCAGAGAGAGGCTGAAGGGCGGAATTTGCATAAAGAAGAAAAGAGGCTAGACTTCGCCGAGGCTCTAGCCCCAGGAATCCTTGACAGGAAGTGTGGGGTTGCTGCCCAGCCTCCCACGCAGTGTAGGTGAAGCTGGGCCCCTTTGCGGGAATGTGACTAAGGACAAAACCCTGATAAATATTATTTATGTACCCTTGGGCCCAAAGGAAGAAAATAAAAGCGATGAGTTAGTCTTCCTAAAATGCTAGGCAAAGATGAAAAGCAGAGCCAGGAAAACGTCTTTTAATACAGTGTCTTGAATCTTTGGACAGTTTGACAAAATTGTGGTGTCAAGTAACGCTCTTTCCTTGCCTTTCCTGATCTCTAGTCTGCATCCTGCAGCACCGCCTAGGCAGAAGTGCTGTGGATCAGCTAAGTCTACTACAAAATAAACACGAAAATGTCTTCCCTATCTTTATCATGATTTAGAGATCCTCAAACGGTCCATGTGTGCTTTAAGAGTACCCTCCCTGATGTGTAAAATTGCCTGTATCTTGAAATTTTTTTGTAAGTACACCACAAGTCTTCTATGCTCACTAAAAAAAAAAAATTTATTTTTATTGGAAAGGCAGATATACAGAGAAGGACAGACAAAGCTCTTTTATCTGTTGGTTCATTGCCCCAAGTGGCAGGGAGCTGAGCTGATTCAAAGCCAGGAAATTCTTCTGGTTATCCCATGTGGGTGCAGGGTCCCAAGGCTTTGGACCATCCTCTACTGGATTCCCAGGCCACCAGCAGGGAGCTGGATGGGAAGTAAAGCATCTGGAACATGCACAAACCCATATGGGATCCCATATGGGAAATTGGCACTTGCAAGACAGGCGTTTAGCCACTGAGCCACTGTGCTGGGCCCTAGACTCACTTGTTATAGGACCCTTTCCCAAGAAACTTTCCTGGTGATGATTACAAAGCAAATAGGACTAAAGTGTGATTAAATCCATTTTACAGATGAGGAAATTGAGTTACCCAAATTGCAAGTTTTCTCATCAAGGAGTCTGTTGATGGACGGAAAAGATTAGGTCAGTTTATCACTTCTTGAAGTACTAACAACAACAAAAATCTCTCAACTGTTTTCTTTTGGGTGTCTTGTGCTCTCTTAGAGATGATGCCTAATGGGTGAAAAGACAAGGATTCTAGAAGATTTGCGATTGGAATTTGCTGCTACAAACCATCCTGAAAGAATCCAACTTCCATACTTACAGCAAAAATGTCAATCTGCACTTACAGGTAAGGAAGATGGATGTTGAAACTGTCTTAGAAGGAATAGGTCATTTTCTTTGAGTTGCCTTTTTGTTAACCTCATCTTTAGGTGGCAGCACTACTATATAAATATCTTTAAAACTACAGTTTCTGCAACTTGGTATTCTAAAAGAGTATTTTGCCCTCAATTCTTCCAACTGTATTGTAGAAATTAGAAGTTGGTGAGAAGATGAAATCATAGCTGAGAATTAGAATACTTAGAAATCTATGGTGGGGGGAGGACAAGAAAAGCTGTCCAAGACATTAATAAAATACATGACACTGCTAAGGGACCACCGTGTATTTTCTTGCTCCCCCACCAAAGAAATCATTTTTAGGTGTTTTAGGAACAAATAACATCTTATTTTTCTAATTTAAAAGAATGTGAGTCAATATACCATAATTGCATTTATTTATGGAGAACAATCTGATATTTTGTTCCAATTTTAGTATATGTGTTGCCAAAGCCTGAACTAATCTGACATTTTGATACATATAAAACATGGAATGATCAGATCAAGATCATGCATTTACTGATTACCTCAGACGTTTATTTTTGAGGGGAGCATTTAAAAATCTTTTCTAACTGTTCAGGAATAATCAGTTGTTGTGAAGCAAAGTTATTCTGTGATGTAGAACGTCGGAAATTATTCCTCCCCTCAACTGCATGCCTGTTCCCATTAACTTTACTCCCTCTGGCCTCCTTTACCACACCCTTGCCAGGGGTCCAGATCATCACTGTCTCTGCTTTGCTCAGCACGCCATTTGGACTGACCTGCCGACTTACTTTCTTTCTTCCTTTCTTTCTCTATTTATTCATTTTTATTGCAAAGGCAGATATACAGACAGACGGGGAAACCAAGAGAAAGATCTTCTGTCTGCTGGTTTACTTCGCAAGTGGCCAAAATGGCCAGAATTGAGTTGATCAGAAGCCACGAGCCAGGAGCCTCTTCTGGGTTTCCCACATGGGTGCAGGGTTCCAAGGTTTTGGGCTGTCTTCTACTGCTTTCCCAGGCCACAGGCAGGGAGCCAGAAGGGAAGCTGAGCAGCTGGGATACAAACGGTGCACATATGGGATCCCACAGAGTGCAAGGCAAGGACTTTGGTCACTAGGCTACTATGCAGGGCCCAGTGTCTTTCTAAGTGATGACAGCGTGCAGTGATTGTCAGCTTGTTTTCTCTCAGTCAACAGATTGTTCTTTGGTTCTATCCATGTTGCTGTGAATGACAGAATTTCATTCCTTTTTATGTTTGAATAATATTTCTTTGTGTGGATATACCACATTTTCTTTATCTTTTCTACCCAATCTAGGTTGATTATCTTCTGAGTAGTGTTGCTGTAAATGTGCAAGTACCAAGGTTTCTTTGATAACACTGATTTCATTTCCTTTGGATATATTACCCAGCAGTGGAATTGAATACTAGCCCCTGTGAAAGTTCTGGTTTTACATTTTAGAGTAACCACCATATTGTTCTCCATTATGGTTTTATTTGCATTTCTACTGTTACTCTATATCCTTACTAACAGGGTTGTATATTTGTGTGTGTGTGTCTTTTTAACAGCAGCTATACTAACTCCATGAGAAACTATCTCACCATGGTTTTGATTTGAATTTTCCCTGATGCGGAACATTTTTTTCATACATTTTTTGGCCCTGTGTATAATTTATCTTTTTTTTTAAAAGGCTTATTTATTTTTATTGGAAAGGCAGATCAGAAATACAGAGAAAAGGAGAGACAAAGAGGATGCTCTTCCATCCGCTGGTTCACTTTCTCAGTGGCTACAACGGCTGGAGTTGAGCTGATCCAAAGCCAGGAACCTGGAGCTTCTCCTGGGTCTCCCATGCAGGTGCAGGGTTCCCAAGGCTTTGGTCTACCCACATTGCTTTCTCAGGCTGTAGGCAGGGAGCTGGATGAGAAATGGAACAGCTGGGACACAAACCTTAGAGCTTGCAAGGTGAGGATTTTGCCACTGAGCCATTTTGCCAGGCCTCCTTTGTATGACTTGTTTTGAGAAATTTATGTTTAGGTCATTACCCATTTTTTAGAACAGGATCATTTGTTGGTTTTTTTGTTGTTGAATTGCTTGAGCTCCTTATGTATTCTGGATATTAATCCCTTGTCAGAGGGTAGTTTACAAATATTTTCTCCTATTCTGCAAGTTGCCTCTTTATTATTTTAATTATTTTCTTTGTTGTGCAGAAGCCTTTTAGTCTGATGTAATTAATCAACTTTTGCTTTATAAGTATGATCTTTAAACCTTATCTCATGTGGCTAAATTTCTCAGTCCTGAATATTTATCAAAAATTTTCAAGTTTAACTTTGATAATGAGATCATTTCTGGAACTCTAACTGCAGTTTTAAATTCAGGTAAAATTTCTTCTTGTTGGAAAGTATCCAGCTTATAAAGATCCTCTATTGTGTGTGTGAAACCAAACCAGATGTGAAGTGGTAGCATTTTACAGATACTTCTATGTTTAATTTTTGTCATATTTTTGAAGTTAATCGTTAGTGATATATGGGAATTATTTGTATAGGCTTTTTAAAAAGATTTATTTATTTTCAGGGAAAAGCAGATCTTTAGAGAGGAAGAGAGACAGAAAGATTTCCTATCCCCTGGTTCACTCCCCAAATGGCTATAATGCCTAGAGCTGAGCTGAGCTGAAGCCAGAGCTTTTTTTATGTCTCCCACATGGTTGCAGGGTCCCATAGACTTGGGCCATCTTCCGCTACTTTCCCGGGCCACAAGAAGGGATCTGGAAAGGAAGTGGAACAGCTGGGATACAAACTGTTGCCCATATAGGATGCCATTCTTGGAGGTGGAGGATGAGCCAGTTGAGCCGTTGCACTGGCACCCATGTGTAAGTGTTTTCTAAGTATGACTTGGTCATAATTAATTTTGTGCACGTGTATTAGTTCTCCCTAAGCTTCTTTATCCAAGTAAATGAGGGAAATTAATTTAGTGCATTTCAAAATAGACTACATTAGATTTTCTTTGTAGATAAAAACACCATGGAATATAGCGATATGATAGTCAGGAGTGAGAAATCAAATTATTTCTGGTTAGAAGATAAAGTGTTAATAAAGTCTTAAAAATTTTTTTTGAATAGCAGTTTCCATCTTTCTTAAGTCAAGCTTGAGGAGGAGTCTCCAGCAAATTGGTAGGACTCAGACTCAGCAGCATTCTGTTAAGATTTTCAAGCTCTCTAGTGCCAGCAAATCATGCAGCCTGGGGCCTTTGCTCCAAACTTCTGCCAACTCCATCTTGGCAGTAAAACATTCTGTTGAACAAAGTTTGCACGTGTTTAGGGTGTGAAGTGGTTCCCTGGCATTTATTTGGTTTCATTGCAGTTTAGGGACCTGAAGACCAGGGTCAGAGGGTGGGACATGTAGAGATTATATGTGCCTTGAAACAGTTAATGCTACTGATCTTGGCTTTTTGCTGAATGGGGGGTAACATTTTCTTTGTTGGTGTGAGAGTTCTTGAAGTGGATCATTAAGTTTACTCCTTTAGTGTTACTATTGAGCCAATTCTCAAAAGCAAGGATGCAGGGCCTCTTTTCTATCAAGGTTGTAGAGCTACGGAAAATTATTCTTCCCCCTCTATTTACAACAGCATGGACATACGTTTATTCAGAGAAAACACACTACATAGTGATACGAAACTTTACAGCAAGGAGACCAAGAATTGCTTAAACATGTTCTCAATTGTCAAGTTCTATGTGTCCACAAGCCTCTGCTTTTTGACGGGAATAGTCTGACTTTATCTTTTTGACTATCCTCCTCGCATCTGGGATTACTGGTTAATGGCACCTGGCCCGGGTATGTGTACTCATTTATCTTTTTCTAAGGATTCCTCCTACTGTTGAAAACATATGGTTTCTATTTCCATTATTTTTAAGGTATTATTAAGAGAAAATCTTCTGGGATGACAGTTTGAAAGTCATTAAAATGCTGTTGGATCTGACCCTAATCAACTGTATAAACATCATCAAAAATGAAATAAAATAAATGCTGTTGGGCCATTCCACCTCCCCCTCCTCTAGTTTAAAAGTATTAGAAAGAAAAAATAATAGAAAAGTAAAATTAACAAAAGTTGAAATGATACTGTCTGATGTTTACTGTCGTGGATGAACCATCAGTTTTGGGTACAAGTATGGAAACTAGAAAATGTCAACTCTTTCTTGATAGTTTTGTCCAGAGGATGGCCTGAATTCTTTTTATTTTTATTTATTTATTTTTTACACATTTTCATTTTTCTGTCCTCCCTTTTGAAGGTAATTCAGATGTCAGACATAACATGAGATATGATTAGAGAGGAGAGGAATACTGGAACTTTCCAAAAGGTGCATATTACTATTGAATGGACTGTTGTACTTTATTACACATTCTGTGACCCCAGAACTTTGTAGGCTTATTTTACAGCATCAACTTTTTGCCATTTTATTACCTGGATCAAGGAGAAAGACATGCATGCCAGTGAAGGCGCCCAAATTCCATGCCCTGTGAGGCTAATCTACACCATTCTTAAAGCCTAGTGTGGTAGCACTTTGCAACTAGACAAAGACCAGTGGGATTTCTTTCTGTGAGGAATGCAGTGTGTCAGGTTGAATATTAATACAGTATTCCAGGCCCAGTGCGGTGGCCTAGTGGCTGAGGTCCTCACCTTGGATGCACTGGGATCTCATACAGGTAGGTGCTGGTTCTAATCCCAGTGGCCTCGCTTCCCATCTAGCTCCCTGCCTGGGAAAGCAGTCGAGGGTGGATAAGAGCCTTGGGACCCTGCACCCCTGCGGGAGACCTGGAGGAGGCTCCTGGCTTCTGGCTTCAGATTGGCGCACACTGGCAGCTGCAGTAATTTAGGGAGTGAATCATCAGATGGAGGATCTTCCTTTCTGTATATCTGACTTTGCAATAAAAACAAAATAAATCTTTTTTTAAAGAAAGACAATAATCAAAGATACAAAGTAGATTTTTCATTACTTTTTTTTGTGTGTTATGGCCATTGTGTTTATCTTTTGAGTATACTCAAAATTATTAAATGTAAGATTAATTTTGACTTCTTAGTAAATCAATATTTACTTAAATATGTGTATGATGAAGAAATTTTTTAAAAGACATTTATTTTTATTGCAAAGTCAGATATACAGAGAGGAGCAGAGACAGAGAAGATCGTCCGTTCAATGATTTACTCCCTAAGTGACCACAATGGCTGGAACTGCGCTGACCTGAAGCCAGGAGCCAGGAACCTCTTCCAGGTCTCCCACACAGGTGCAGCATCCCAAGGCTTTGGGCTGTCCTAGACTGCTTTCCCGGGCCACAAGCAGGGAGCTGGATGGGAAGTGGAGCTGCTGGGATTAGAACCGGCGCCCATATAGGATCCCGGCACTTTTAAGGCAAGGACTTTAGCCACTAGGCCATGGCACCAGGTCCGAAGAAATGTTTTTGTATTACTCTTTTGGTATCTCATTAATAGATATAGTACATAAACATAGTATAGCTTATATGTATATACATGTCTTGAACTTCCTTCTGGAAAGCAGGTCTGACTTCCTACATCAGACCTGGTGCTTTACTTTTTATTAGTTTTATCTTGAGTTATTTATTGAACAATGTTTGTCAAATACCTGTTGCCTAACATCTCCCTAGGCATTTGAACTAAGTGAAATCTTTGTTTATTTGTTTATTTGAAATACAGGCAGAGAAAGAGAGAGATTCCCCTATTCACTGTTTTGCTGTTCAAATAGCTGCAATGGCCCAGGGCTGGGCTAGGTCAAAGCCAGGAGTGAGGAACTCCAAGTAGGCCTCCCACGTGGATACCAGGGACCCATGTACTTGGGCCATCATGAACTGCTTTCCAAGGGCATGTTTGCAGGGAGCAGGATCCAAAGGAGTACAGGTGGGACTCCAGATGAGTGCTGTAATATCGGATGACAGTATCACACACAGAATGAATTAATGATTTCATTTTTTAAGCTCTTCTGTTTTTCCTATGTTTGGTTAGGGGATTGCCTCTTCTATACAGTGGGGTGGTCCATGTAATCCAATCTTCCAGATTCAAAAACTCTGTTTTCAAATTCTGAATTATATGACTGGGAAACTACTTTATCTCTACAGGTCCCAGTTTCTTCACTTACAAATACAGATGATAATATATATACTATCAAATAGGTATTTGGGGCTGGCATGATGGCTCAATTGGCTAATTCTCAGCCTGCAAGTACCAGCATCCCATATAGGCACTGATTCTGATCCTGGCTGCTCCACTTCCCATCCATCTCCCTGCTTGTGGCCTGGGAGAGCAGTGGAGGATTGCCCAAAGCCTTGGAAACCTGTTCTGCTTGGGGTTACAGTGTAGGCTCCTGGCTCCTAACTTTGGATCAACTCAGCTCTAGCTGTAGTTGCCATTTGGGAAGTGAACCAGTGTGTGGAAGATTTTTTTTCTCTTTCTAACTGTAAAAATCTACCTTTCCAATAAAGATAAATAAATCTTTTTTTAAAACTCCAAAAAAAAAAAAAACACCCAAATAGGTATGTTAAGAGGATTCAATTAGAAAGGAACCTTTAGAAAAGTATTTGGAACATGATAGGCATTCAATAATATGATCTCTTACACCTTGTGGCACTGCATTTTTTTTTTTTTGCCCTTCTCTCCAAATCCAAGTTATCTTTATTTCCCTTTCTCCCATCCCTCCCTCCTCTTCAAGTATGTGTGTGTGTGTGTGTGTGTGTGTGTGTGTGTGTGTATTTTCTCTCTTTTCTGTATTTCAGGTACACAAGGGATAAGACACTATGTTGTCTGGATTCCCATATGTTGCTCTCTGGCCTAGAATTAAAATTGTCATTGTTCTCAAACTTCCAAATATTCTTCTCTTTTTTTGGTTGGGCCATTTTGCTCTTTATTTGTGTGAATTTTTTCTTAGGGGTTGCCTTCGGTAGTATCTCTTCTTTTGATACATTGAACAGTTTTCCTCTGATTTTTAGGATATGAGTTCCTTGAAAGTAGGGATCTCCAGTTGCTTTTCCCCTCGCTGCAGCCCCCTCTATGCATATCAAGTGTTTGTTGAATATAGGAATGACTTCCTTTGGACTTGAGATATTCCTTCATTGTCTCCTAGGTGTTCTGTTCCAACGTAAGTTCCTGAACACTGTCTTGCTCTCTTTATCTCTGGAAATCATAACTTTACCTGGTGATGCTGAGATTACATCCTGCATCATCACAGTTCATCTTCCCCCTGGCAGTAAGAGGTTTAGTTTACTACACACTCCATCAACATTGTTAAGGAAAAAGTTCTCCATCCTAATTTAACTTAAACCTCATTATCTTATCTCCAGGTAAATTTCCAATTGCCTTTAAAATTTATTGAGTGCTATGGCAATGTGGCTCAGTGAGTTGCAGCTGTGCTTTGCAATACCCACATCCCATGTTGGACTGCAGGTTCAAGTTCTGGCTCATGCACTTCTGATCCATTTCTCAGCTAATGTGCCCTTGGAAGGCGTTAGATTATGAACCAATCGCTTGTGTTCCCCATGTGGGAGACCTGGATGGAGTTTCTGACTCTTGACTTCATCCTGCCCAACCCTAGCTGTTGAGGTCATTTGGGAAGTGAAACTGTAAGATAGAAAAATCTCTTCTCCTTTTGTCGCCCTACCAAATAAATGAGTACTTATACGATCTGTCAGTGGCTTAGAGAAGGATTCTGTTTTGCAGAATTTTGCATCATATTCTGTATTTGTGAATAAGGCTATGCCATCATCAGTTTTTTTACATGCAGAATAAGACTCAGCTTTCTTTTTCTTTATTTGGAGATGAGGATGAAGAATTAGGTTAATCTCTGAAAACCTTTTCAGATTTACTTTTTAGTACATACAAAACTATAAATAACACGTATGTTTAGTATAAAACTTTTTTAAGCCCTTTTTAAAAAAGATTTATTTTTATTATGTTTTTATTGGAAAGGCGGATATACAGAGAAGAGAGTCAGAGAGGAAGATCTTCCGTCCGATGATTCACTCCCCAAGTGAGCGCAACCGATGGCAGGGAGCTGGAAGGGAAGTGGGGCTGCTGGGATTAGAACCGGTGCCCATATGGGATCCCAGGCGTGCTAGGCGAGAACCTTAACCACTTGCGCCACCGCGCCGGGCCCTAGTATAAAAATAATGGGGGTTGGGACACCATGTCAACATACTGGCATGGTGTTTCTAGGGACTCACTTACATGCTTAGCACCCGGGTGGGTAGAATGGTAGAATCCCAGGCCAGCATGCTGGTGTGGTATGCTGGGCTGGTGGACTGGGTCTGGGGACCCAGACATGCATCTGGTTCTGGATGGGCAGACACCGTTCCAGGCCAGTGCACCACCCAACCAGAAGATGGGACTTGGGAATCCATATACTTGAAAGTGTGGGGGCTGTGGATTGCTCAGGAAAAGTGTTATGGGGTTGTGTGGGAGGGGGCATTGCTGAGGGAGCATGTTAAAGGGGAGGAATGACTTCTGGGGGATTTCCATTAACTAGGCCACTGTACTTGCAGATAAGCAAGGGGACAGAGACTGAGTGATTTGGAGGAGGGAAACCAGAGGAACTTTCTGGATCAGATCAATGCACATACCCATGTAGGAGACCTGAGTTGGGCTGGGTAACATTGGCTACTACCCACCAGTGCACATGAAAGTGAGGGCTGGGGCCTGGCATGGTAGCCTGGTGGCTAAATTACTCACCTTGTATCCACCAGGATGCCATATGGGCACCAGATCTAATCCCAACAGCTCCACTTCCCATCCAGTTCCTTGATTGTGCCCTTGTGACCCTGCACCCATGTGGGAGACCTAGAGAAAGTTTCTGGCTCCTGGCTTCAGATCAGCTCAGCTCCAACCATTGCAGCCACTTGGGGAGTGAATCATTGAATGGAAGATATTCCTCTCTATCTCTCCTTCTCTCTGTATATTTGACATTCCAATAAAACAATTCTGAAAGAAAGAAAGAAAAAAAAGAAAGAAAAGTGAGGGCTGGGGATCTGCCTGACAGGGCTATGCCACAGTGCTTGCCAATGACTGTTGGACCAGAGGATGGGTCATGTTAGGCTGGGCCATAACACTAACTTGCACGTGAAAGAACTGGGTCTGAGGGCAGATTCTTTAGGGGGTTTGTGGGTTCACCCTTATAGGACTACAATACTTGCTGGTTTGCTCAAGAGCTGGGGGTGGTGATGGGCTAAGCTAGGCATGACCATGGAACTCACCAACACTCATGGGAATTGGGGTTGGTAACAGGTCAGGCTGGTGCAGGCTGTAGCACCTGCAGACATATCCAAGAATTGTATATGGAGTGGAACTGGCTGCAACATCCTTCGGCACACACAAATGCCAAGACTAGGGGGTGCCCCCCTCCCCTGTTCTATATATAGATTAAAAGGGAATAAAAGAAAAGTTGAAAACATTTGTCCTACCTACCTTTCCCCGTGCCTTGATCCTCCCCACTTTACTTAGTGGTCATCATTGGCATTTGTCCTTGTCAACTATGTAAACAACATAAAAAATAAAAAATCCCCCAAAACAAAAATCTGATATTGTGATAGACCCTACCCAATCCAAGAATGAGAGCATTTCCTAGGATGGTACATCTGCCCTTGAGTTTCTGTACTTTCTCTTCTCCCTGCCCTTAGGAATAACAAGTATCTTTCCTCCACAGTTTTGGTTATCAAGTTTGGTTTCATAATGAACATATATATGCTAAAGCAATATGTTGTTTAATTTGCATGCTATTAAGCTTTATGGAACTTACTTAATATACTTACATAGTTTTCTGGGATTCATCATTTTCATTGAATATATTTCATCAAATATATTTCTAAATTTATTCATGTTGTAAAACTGGATACTTCATTTTTTAATACTAGGTGACATTCTGTTGTGTGAAAATACTAGTTTATTCTTTAATTGTTGGATTGTTTCCAGCCTTCTTAAAAGTCATTAGTATAAACACTGCAGCTATAAATATTTTTATATGTGCGTCCTGATCACCTTTGCAAGTGTTTCCATCTAGGAGTGGGGTGGCTGGCTTTTGGAGGGTACAGCTATTCAGCTTTGTGGGATAATGGATACCAAATGGTTTTCCACTCTCCTGCAGTTTGTAAGAATTCTGTGTGCTCTCTGATGCTTGATTTTGTTACACACCTTAATTTTTGCCAATCAGGTGATAATAGAAATTGTACATATCTATTTTTATATAATGGAAGAGTCAGCTTTATTTAAAGCTTTTAAAATATCCTCTTCCTTTCTATATTAAGAACTTGCAGCTTCATTTGACATTACTGTGCCTGGGAGTTCTTTGAGAGAAAGCCATTTAGTTGTATGATAGTTTCTACCAGAGCTATAAAAACATAGATGGAGTGGAAGCCAGAAACTGGTTTGTTTGAATGTTGCTTTTAAGTTGATCTTGCAAATAAATACCAAATTATGCACACTCTAAATTTAATTGCTAATATTCTACAGAAGTGGAAATACATGAAAGCACATTTCTTACTATTCTTTACTATCACAAATTAATCTGTTCCTGAGCTTGTACCAATCTTTAGAACTATTTTAAGTAAAATCTCCTTCAATCTGTCGATCTGGAATATTTCCACTAAGCCAAGTTTAGCAAAGCTATCCTTGTGCATTCTTTGGTATTTTAATTGTACCAAAGAGCTTCAGCTCACCCTCTTTTGACATGGTTACATGATACAACACAAATTAATCTCTCAGTGAAATTTCAAAACTCCAAAAGCTCATTGTATTATTGTTATCTGCTAAATTGACCCAAACAGTAACCAGAAAAATAAACCTAAACAGATGGTGCTGTTATATATTGTGCCCTAAAATGTGTGTTTTTTTAAATTGAAAAGCCATTTTGTATATAAACAGTTTTCACCAATAAGTAAAAACACATGGATGTGGAAAAAGAGTTCCAAGAAAATAGTAATATCTCTATTGTAAGAGCTTTTATAACTACTTATGTTTTTATACTTACTTTTAAAAAGATTTATTTATTTTTATTACAAAGTCAGATATACAGAGAGGAGGAGAGACAGAGAGAAAGATCTTCTGTCCGATATTTCACTCCCCAAGTGAGTGCAACAGCTGATGCTATGCCGATCTGGAGCCAAGCAGATTAGAACCGGTGCCCATTTGGGATCCCAGCACATTCAAGGCAAGGACTTTAGCTACTAGGCCACCACACCAGGCCCTGTGTTTTTATACTTAAAAACAAATACTGGTTTGTAAATTGCCTATTTTTCCTTATGCTTTTGAGTGAATGACTTTTGAAGGAACATACATGTTTTATTTTTCTTTATTATGTTGTTAAGTATAGTATATATCCCAAGGGGGAACTCAGAAAGTATTAATTGAGTGCAAAATTTCTGTACCATTAATATTTTGTGACTGATGAAAAAACTGAGCAAATATTCATGATCAAAGCATAGGAAAGCTGTAATTGCTGGCACCTCAGGTGGATGTTTAATCTACTATGCCATGGCTCTGGACCTTCAGTGCTTTTTATTTATTTTTTTTTCCCCAGTGGTGTTTTTTTTTTTTTTTAAAGACAAATGTTAAGTCTCATTTCCTCATTCCAGTAAGTCTGGGAAGTCACATCTTGACCAAGTAACATCAGATAGTGCCAAAGAAAGATTGACTCTTACCAAAGTGATCTCTATATGGGGACTTTTTATTTTTAAAAGATTTAAAATTTTTATTGGAAAGGATATTTACAGAAATAAGGAGAGACAGAGCAAAAGATCTTCAATCCACTGGTTCACTCCTCAAGTGGCCGCAGCAGCTAGAGCTGAGCCAATCTGAAGCCTAAAATCAAGAGCCAGGAGCTTCCTCCAGGTCTCCCATGTGGGGTAGGGACCTTTACAAATGTATCATTTTGTTATTTTGTAAGCGGTGATCTAAGGGTGACAGCTTTTCTTCTTCATTCTTTTTTTTTTTTTAAAGATTTACTCATTTATTTGAGAAGGGAGAGAAAGAAGAGGGAGATCAGTTTTCCATCTGCTTTTTCACTCCCCAAATGGCTGCAATAGTAGGGGCTGGACCAGGCTGAAGACAGAAGTCTAGAACTCCATCTGGACCTTCCCCGTGGGTAGCAAGGACCAAAAAACTTGGGTCGTTTTCCCCTGCCTTCCCAGGTACATTAGCAAGAAACTAAATCAAAAGCAGAGCAGCCAGGGCTCAAGCAAGTGCTCCAACATCAGATATCAGCACTTCAGCTGGTATCTTAGCTTAATGTGTCAGAATGCCAGACACAAAGTTTTTTCTCCAACAAGGAGGTGACGTAACAAGGAAGTGACATTATCACTTCCTCACTATAGCCTTACTATAGTAACGAATCTCCAAGCTTGTCTACAATGATTCCTATTGGTAGTATTCACATCCTGGTGTAGTTCTCTCCACATTGTGGGATTATTGTGTATAACTAACAGAATATGGTAAAAGTAACCATATGCAAGTTCAGGTTATTAAAAACTGCAAAGACTTAAGGATCACACACCAACTTGGAATCAACACCAGTTCCATAGGGAAATGTATCTGAGGCTGGGAGTCTTAGTAAAGAAGATGCAGGACTTTGTTGTATCTAGAAAAGTGAAAGGAAGAAAAACTTGGGATATGTACATAGAAATAAGAAGGAATTTCACTAAAAGACAGTGTAAAACTGAGAGCTCCAGACAATGAGAAATGAAATACCAATGAATACTGCAACATGGCAAAACCTTAAAAACATGCAACCTAAAAGAGACCAGTTACAGATTTCCTGATTCTATTTACATGTTAATCCCAGAATAAGCGAATATATAGTCACAGAAAGTGGGTTGGTAGTTACCTAGGGCTAGAGGATTCAGAGTCAAGGGATGATAGTTTAGTGTGGTCTATTTTGGAATAAATAAGCTATTCTAATATTGATTGTGGTGATGAATGTTAACCTTTAAATATGTACTAAATCTGCTGAAATTTATACTCTCAATGGGTAAGTTGCATGACATTTGAATTATATTTCAATAATGTGTGTGTGTGTGTGTATTAACGGTCTTCAACTTTTGTCTCTGGCACTGTCTTTTTTCACTTGTTTAGAAACTGGGATTTTCAACAAAAGCTAGTGAAGATCTCAAGCTACTTATAACCTTGTAAATGATCTTCATTTATCTGATACATGAAAAGTAGTTAATACAGTTTTGATCTGCTGTTTCCCATTATGAATGCTATTAGCTGTGTTAGCTATATTTTAACATGTTTACAGCCATTTTTTGGAAAGAGGGCAAAAAATAAAAACAAAAACTTCATATTTAATGATATAATGAAACATCTTCTACCCCAAAGTACATAAAGTAGTGTAGTATGTAAAGGCTAGCAGTTTGTAGAGAAATGACAAGTGACTTAGCAAGGCTGAAGAAGGTCAAACAGATACCACAGAGGAGAAGAATCTTAAAAAGCTACAGGAATTGGAAAGAATGAGATATGTGTGCGAAGAGGAAAACGTCTAAATGTGGTAGATTGCTTAAAAGTATGAGGGGGCAGGTTTTGTAATGTAGCTGGGGAGGTCACCATGAACACCTACAACCTGCAGTGGGGTGCTGGGTGGGGTGTTGGTTACTATTCCTCTGATACAGCTTTCTGCGAATGCATCCCAGGAGGTGCCAGCTGATGGCTCAGGTACCTGCCACCCAAATGGGAGATTCAGAGTTCCAGGCTCCTGACTTGAGTCAGGCCCAATCCTGGCTGTTGGCATTTAGAGAATGAACAAACTGAGAGATGATCTCTCTTCCTCCTTTCTGAGTAGACAAAAACAAAGATTTAAAGAACAGAAATATGTGTGACTATCAGGTAAAACCCAGATTCTCAACCCACTTTCACTCCAAGTAGTCAGAATCTGTTGTTTGACCTTACAGGAGACTGACGGTGTCTTCTCTGGAGAAGTTGAATAGAAAAGGATCTGGACTTGCACATACTGATCTCTCAGGAATTGGGTTGGAAACAAGGCTCTGAAATGAACATGCGGACATGTGTATGTGCTGTTCCACTGCCATCCTTCACCCTTAATAGATCCTCAGACAGGGAGTTGCCTGATCATGAGCATGTACACAAGCCTTATCTTTTATAAAGTTAGTTGCCTCAGGTATTTTGTTTTCGCAACCGAGAGCTGACTAACACGTTTGGCTTCAGAAAGCAAGCTGTCACACTGTTGCTGTTCTTAGGCAGGAGACAGAAGGATCCTTCTCTGGACAAACTAAACTGGCACAGAGAAAGCATTTATATAGCCTAGCACTTGCAGAGATTTCCTAATTGAAGATAAAAAGCCAGCATTGTAACATAATAGAAACCATAATATATCCAGAGTATCACCAACTTTTGCTATGTTCATTACCATCATTCTGGTGTTGCTAACCACCATTCCTCACTTTGCTACTGCAGCATTTTCCTGTTTGGTCACCCATTTCCACCTTCATTCTTAGGGTTAGTTCTCAACCTTGCAATCAGAAATTTTTTTTTTACAGTGGTAACCAGATCATGTCTTCTACTCAAAACCTCCCAGTGACTAAAGGTCTCAATTAGGTCAAAGGCAAATTTGATCTCACAATCTATAGGCCTTGATGTGATCTGTCACCTCTTCCTACCAACCCTCTAATCCTGTGTTCTTTAAGGCTCTATTTTGCAGGACCCAGCGTGGTAGCCTAGTGGCTAAAGTCTTTGCCTTGTATGTGCCAGGATCCCATATGGGCACTATTTCATGTCCTGGCCACCCTGCTTCCCATCCAGGTCCAAGCTTGTGGCCTAGGAAAGCAGTTGGGGATGGCCCAAGGCCTTGGGACCTTGCACCCATGTGGGAGACCCAGAGGAAGCTCCTGGCTCCTGGCTTCAGTTCAGCTCAGCTCCAGCGATTGCAGCCACTTGGAGAGTGAATCAGCAGATTGCAAATCTTCCTCTCTGTCTCTCCTCCTTTCTGCATATCTAACTTTCCAATAAAAATAAATAAGTCTTGAAAGAGTGCTGAAAACTAAGGAATATTATTTACTGTACTATTAGATAAATACAGTAAATATAGAGCCACATGAGTTCATATCATGACTTACTCTGGCTTTTGGACAAGAATCATAATTGTATTATGCCTTAGAAAAATGAGGATAATAATTATATTTACCTCAGAATTTCTGTGAGACACAAATGATTTAAAAATGTAAAATATTAGACTAGTGCCTAGAACATTGTAAGTAGTCAATAAATTTTAACTTTTAGCATTATTATTATTGTATTTCTAGATAAGTTTTCCTGATGTTCTTTAAGTGCCTGATGAATATAGATGGATGAAAGTAGATGAAGGCCTTATTGAAATCTCCTTGTAACAGGAGTACAAATATTATCATTTTTCTATTTTTTAAGCAGGGAAATTGATTCACAGAGAAGGGAAGTGATTTATTCCACCATGTACAACTGTGAAAGAACCAGTGGTAGTACTAAGTTTTCACTTAGTTTAACCAGCACTTCCCTAAGTTTTCCCTTCTGAGCTTTTAAAAATTGTTTTCACAACGCAGTTATTGATATCATGTGATTGTTGATATACATTGAAAGCATTCATTTTGATTCATATAATTTTTAGATACAGAATTCTGAAGGCAGTGTGTTTTCAGCTACATCTCATTGGCTATTAAGATAGGAAACTATGGCACCACATGTACACTGAAAATTTATATTATCTCAAACATACTGTGATGATAGGCTCTGTTTTAGAAGTTCCATTGCTTAAAGTCTGATAAACTCTGTGTTAAATGTGGGCTAAGTAAAAGACAGGGTCACAAGTTGAGAAGTTCTAAGTTCTAGCTACAAAGGGATGTCACCGAGGGCCATTGTCTAAATCCACAGCCCAGCACACAGATGTTCAGAGACTTACTTTTGTTTCTACTCCTTTTGTGCTATCCTATCAAAATGAAATTACTCTTGGTGGTAATTTGCTTCTTGGATAATGGAAAAAAAATTCACCAAACAACTTGTTTCTCTTGTGCTCAACAACTTTTTAAAAAACTTTTTTTTAGTTGCTTCTCAGGGTGAAGTCTCAATGCTGATTCTTGGTCCCTTAGGATCTTTAATAAATGACCCCATGGTACCAAATTACTTAGAATTCGTTCATTCTGTGTGACAGCCTAATTTAAAATGGCTTAAGCATATGTGAGAGCTCAGTGGTTCACACAATTGGGAAGTCTGGAGCTGATTAGTCTCAGTCATGCCTTGATCCTGGGCTGGCTTGTGTCACTGGGACTTACAGGGGAGCTTTCAAAGTGCATGGAGAAACTACTTGGCCTAGCAGCAAGGACACCACCTGGGACACCTACAGCCCATACCCAGTTGGTTGGATTCCAGTCTCTGCTCCACCACAATTCCAGTTTCCTACTTGCGTACATCCTGGGAGGCAGCAGGTGTGGCTCAGGCAATTGGATTTCTGCCACCCATGTGAGAGACCTGGATTGAATATCTGGCTCTTACCTTCATCCTGGCCCAGTGCTGGTCACAGGGGGCATCTGGGGAGTAAATCAGCAGATGAGAGCTCTGTCTGTTTATCTCCCTCTCCCTGTCTCTTCCATAAATGCTTTTTAGAAAGTTCATGGAAAATATCTATTATGAAAAAACTATGAATAATTTTTTTTAAAAATTGCACTAATGTAAACTTACCTTTTAATTTCGCTCTCCCATGTTCTTTTTGGAGTACTCTCATAGTCCTTCTTTTCTTTCCTCCCGTCTGTTTGCTGCTATATCAGACTCATTTCCTGGCATAAATAGCTGACCTCTTAACAGTGCCAGGCTGCTTACAGCATCCTTAGTTTAATTCCAGGAGAAGAGGCCATGTGCTTCCCAGTAAACATTTCATTCTATTTTACTCTCTGTTCCTGAACCATCTCTGTAGCCAGTGGAATATGATGATTATTCACCAGGTCTGAGTCACATATTCATTCCTGGGCTATGGTTACAGTCAACTCTACTCAGAGTGCATTTATTCAGAGAAGAGGTAGAGGGTGTTTTGAAAGAGGAAATTGGGTTGAAGGATGCTGAGCAGCAAAAACAATTTGTCTACTAATAAGGCTTTTCAATTTGTTTGTTGCTACTCTCTTGTATAAATCTCTGCTAAATCTAGCCATCTATTTGTTTTTCCCAATGCATCGTGCCCATCTCTATCTTTGCTGTACAGAGACATGGACTCTCCTCCAGCTTCTCACTGAATGCTACTCGTTCTTGGAATCTTCATGGAGTGACTCTTGAATATGACTCCTTGAGAATTCATTGGCTAAAACATCCAAAAAGATAACAGGATGTAAATAAATGACAATGATATTGTAAGAATGAACTCAGATTTTTTTCTAGTGAGTATGAATATATGAACTAGCATAGAAACTCTTCTACCTTAACTCTTGTGGCTACCAAGATATCCTAGTGTGCTGAAGCACCATGGTTGGGATCTGCTGAGCTTGGCTCTGATGTTGTTGACTTGTGCTATATTACTTATAATTTTTTAAATTATTTATTTATTTTTATTCTTTCTGATAGGAAGAGAGCAGAAACAAAGAGAACTCTCAAGTGGCCCTAATGGATGGAGCTGAGCCAATCTGAAGCCAGGAGCCTCCTCTAGTTCTCCAAGATAGGAGCGGGATCCCAAGATTTTGGGCCATCCTCTACTGCTTTTCCAGGCCACAAGCAGAAAGCTAGATGGAAAGTGGAGCAGCTGGGACATGAACTGACACCCTTGCATGCAAGGCAAGTATCCACTATGTTACCCACGCTGGGCCCTCTCAAGGAGCATTTTTACTGCTAGGCCAAATGCCCACCTGTACTAATTTTGTTTCTAATGTACTAAGCTTACATAGTTTAAAGCATAACATCAAACCTCACACAAAATCACTCCGTTGTTTTTTTTTTTAATTTGAAAGGCAGAGTTACAGAAAAAAGTTAGACAGGAAGAGAAAGAGGTTGAGAGAGAGAGAGAGAGGGAGAGATCTTCCATTTACTGGTTCACTCCACAATGGCTGGAGCTGAGCCAGGAGTTTTCTCTATCTCCCACAAGGATGCAGGAGCCCAAGGACATAAGTCATCTTTGGCAGCTTTGCCATGCTGTAAGCAGGGAGCTGGATTGAAAGTGAAGCAGCTGGAGCTCAAACTGGTGCTCATATGGGATGTCGGTGCTGCAAGCAAATGCTTAGGCTCCTATGCCACAGTACCAGGTCTCATTCTCTGTGACTGTTTAAAAGTCCCAACTCAATGCTAAATAAAGTAGAAGTTCCTTTGTTCCTTTGAATTAGTAAGCAATTGATAAATATTTATACATGGATGAGTTAAAAGATGAACTGGTAACAGGAGAGCATTATTTAAAAAAGGAGATTTCCACTTGTGATGTGACATAACAGGTAAATCTGCCACCTGCAATGTTGGCATCCTATATGGGCACTGGTTTGGGTCCTAGCAGCTTCACTTCCTAACCAGATAATTAGAAAGGAGATTTCTGGATAATTATGGTAGCAGTTCAAGAGATCTAGTAAGTAAAAAACAAATCATCCTATTATTAGACTTGCTGCACTTTGGTGTTTCCAATGTTTTATTCACACTTTCATTAATAAACTTAAAATGTGAGATTGCAATTTATCTTTTTTTCTTAACTGTCTCCTCTTCTAAATTGTGAGTAACTAGAGTACAATATCTGAATCTTAGTCCTTCTTGTATTCCTGGTTCATAGTATATATCCAATTAACATTTAAGGGAAAACTGAAGGACAGTCAATTTCAAAATCAAAATACTATTTTTGGTTCCTCCTAAAAAAGAATGTATCTCCTTACTCTTTCCACCTCAATATAGTATTTTGATTCACATTTTTTTCTAATCCATCTATTCCAAAAGCAATGAGTAAAGCTGGCTGTTTATTTTGGGTTGAGAAACACAGATATTGAAGGGCACCAGTTAATATTTTTGGTGGCAGCAAACTAGCCTATCCTTGAGCAAAGAAATGGCATGATGGAACCAAAAAGAAGTTACAATCAGTGACAGACAAGAAAATGAGGTGGTTATCTTGTTAATCTGAGTATGAGGACATAAGAACATCATGGACAATAATAGGAGTGATTAAGAAAAGGAGAAACACATTCAATACGAGGGCACATCACAACAGTTCATAGAGAAAGTATGTATTTTGCAAAAATCACAGATCTATTTTGAAAATTTTTTTTGCACCAAAACTAAGTTTCTAATTCTATTTCTGTGAACTTTTTGAAGTACTCTATTTTCTAATTTAGAAACTAAGTCAAGGCTGTTAAAAGGGGGAAAGAACAGTGTTTCCAATAAATCATGCTAGAACAACTGGATAGCTATAAGCAATGAGTTGGACTTCTGCCTTCTACCACAGATAAAACTTACTTTATCCTCAGCTGTAGGCAACTGCCTAGATTGCCTTGTACCTAAGCAAGTGTTAAACTGCTGGGAGAAAAACAGCCCACTGGCACATGTTAGGAGCAGGACTGGGAGTGGGCTTGGTAGGGGAACTTGGGGAACTTCCTTGTCAGCCCACAGCTCCTACTGGGGAGCACTGTAGCTGGGGCTAGTGGTGGGCCAGGCAAAGCTGCAATACTCATCAGCATTTGTGCAGGCCAGACTGCAGCACCCTTTGGCATGCATGAAAACCAGGACAGGGTGTGGCCACATATTACTAGGCTAGACTACACATTCACCAGCAAGAACTGAGCCTGCAGGTGGGCCATGCCAAACCAGGTTGAAGCACTGCCCAGCATTCATAAGATCCTGTGCTGGGAATGAGCCTGGTAGGAAAACTTTGGAGATTTCCCATGCTGGGCTGCAGCTCCCACTAGTGAGTGTGAGAGCTGAGGCTGGGGGCTGGACAGGCTAGGCAAGGCCACAGCACACTCACTGGTTCACATGAGAGCTGGGTTTAGGGGTGGGCCAGGTTGAACTATGATGTAGCTAGCATCTACCATCAAGAGCCAGAATGGGTGCAGGCTAATTGGGTTAGGATGCAGTACCTGCTATTGAGTGCCAGGACTAGTGGCCAGCCATGTTAGGCTACGCTGTATCACTTGCCAGCACACACCAGATATGGGTCTAGGAGCAGGCCTGCTAAGCTGGGCTGCTGCACCCATTGGCATATGTGTGAACCAGGTCTGGGGAGGGATGGGGGGGCCAGTCCACAGCACACACTGAAATTAGCAAGAGCCAGCATGGAGTGCACGCCAGGCTGGGTTGGACCACAACACTCACCAATTCACATGAGGGCCAGGGTGAGCCAGACTGGGCTAGGCTGGTATACCTGCCAGCAAGAGCTGGGACTGAGAACAGGCTGGGTAGAAAAAGGATGCAGCACCTGCTGGCAAATACCAAGGCTAAGGGTGGGCCATCTCAGTCTGGACCAGAGAATCTGCTGGCACACACAAAACCTGAGACACGGAGGCAGGCCTGGTAGGGAGATTTCGGGGACTCCCTTGCTGAGCTGCTGCTTCCACTGGTGAACATGAGAGCTGGGATATTAATTATCATGATTTAATATGCATTATGAAAGGACTAAAAGACCACAATGAAATTACAGGGTTATCAAAGTAGTATTTTATAAATTGGAAGTCCTCTGTCCATCCAGTCTTTCTCCACCTCTACCCCAAGAAAACATCACTAGTACCAATACTGTTCCAGTAAAGTCTGGTCATAAACACACACACACAGATTTAGTTTTATCTAAATTACTTAAGCTGCTCTGAAGTATACATTTGTTAATAATACATCCTAAAATGTTTATGAATTATTAAATACAAATACTATTATTTTTAATAGTGTGAGCATGTTAACAAAACATGGATTTACTGTAATATATTTAAGTAATCTCTGTCTTTGGGGCAGGAGGTTCTATTAGACCAATGATCGAACAATCCCCTTAATCATATGTGTCTGCGTGCTTATCATATATTTTTCTAGATGCATATGATGACATTTTAAAGGAAGAAATATTAAGACGTGGTGACAGGTTGGCCAGATTTTGCCAATTCAATGAAGAGTTGAGTTGGCCCCAATTTGCATTAACCAATTGTACAAAGCTCTGAACTAAGAAGCAGAATGCCACTTCATTAAATTACAGGAGTTGGTGCCTGGTATTCAAACTCAATTGACTAATCCTCTCCTTGCAAGTTCTGGGATCCCACATGGACACCAGTTTGTGCACTGAACTGCTCCACTTCCCAGTTGGCTCCCTGCTTGTGGCCTAGGAAAATTACAGAGGATGACTCAAAGCCTTGGGACCCTACACTTGCATGGGGAACTCTGAAGAAGCTCCTGGTCTTGGCTTCAGCTTGGCTTGGTTCCAGCCATTGTGGCTACTTGGGGAGTGAACCAGTGAATGGAGGGTCTTTCTGTCTGTTTCTCCTTCTCTTTGTAAATCTGTCTTTCCAATACAAATAAATAAATCTTAAATAAAATAAAACAAATTATAAGAGTCAGTATATCTGTTTATTTGAACACAGAAATACATGATCCAGGAAACCCCTGTCTTCTTCCCTTTTTTTTTTTAAGATTTATTTATTTTTATTACAAAGTCAGATATACAGAGATGAGGAGAGACAGAGAGGAAGATCTTCTGCCTGGTGATTTACTCCCTAAGTGGTTCCAATCACTGGAGCTGAGGTGATCCGAAGCCAGGAGTCTGGAGCTTCTTCCTTGTCTCCCATGTGGGTGCTGGATCCCAAGGCTTTGGGCCATCCTTGAGTGCTTTCCCACTCCACAAGCAGGGAACTGGATGGGAAGTGGGCTGCCAGGATACAAAACAGCACCCATATGGGATCCCGGCACATTTAAAGCAAGTATTTTAGTCGCTAGGCTAATGTGCTAGGCCTAGGACACCCCTTTCTTGCTTTCCAGTGATCCAGTTACTAGAAAGTTGTCTAATAAACAGATATTTCAAAATGAGAGGGCTGAATGAAATACAAGGGCTTTTCTCAGGCCATGAAGGCTTTAGTTCTCCAGTCTCAGAGAGCTAGGTACAAAATAGTACCTTTTCTTTGAGGCAGTGCTTAAAGTACGATGACATGCTTTTTTTATCAGTTCTAATTTTTTAAATTGCTTTTTGACCTTTTGGCTAAGATCAAGTGTAGTATCCATTCTAGCTTTTGCTTGTTTGCTTGTTTGTTTTTAAAACTTTATTTATTTGTTTGAAAGACACAGTTATAGAAATGCAGAGGCAGAAAAGGTTAGAAAGATCTTCCATCCCCTGGTTCACTCTCCAAATGGCTGCAACAGCCAGGACTAAGCTAGGCCGAAGCCAGGATACTGTAAATTCATCTGAGTCTCCCATGTGGGTTTAGGGATTTGAGCATTTGGATCAACCTCCGCTGCTTTTCTAGGCTCAGTAGTAGGGAGCTGGATCAGAAGTGGAGCAGTTGGCATATGAACCAGTATTTATGTAGAGTGCTGGCACTATAGGCAGGTGCTAGCTTTATGTGCTGTGCCACAGCACCAGCCCCTTATCAGTTCTGTTTTCAAATCAACTCTAACTTGAACTTGCTCTTGTTATTGATGATCTGTTTTCATTGCTTTGGGCCTGGTAGTCCACCATCTACTATGGTTCTCTGGAATTCTGGGCAGTGTTACCACAGGCTCCTGTCCTTGTGTACTCACTTCTTTTTCACAGAGGGTCTGAGGGGTGTTTGGGACAATACTCCTTTTTCCTGTCCTCATTTTTAATTGGTTCCTCTGGCACTAGGTCGTAAATGGGGAAATCAGTCACCTGGAACCACCAAGCTTTCCAAGCTCTAAGTGGTGACTGGAGGAGGAAAAGAGGGTTAGTGTCAGCTTTTAGGGAGATTCTTGGCTTGAATTTCTACAAGAATGGTAGAGGAAGAAGGAGGCTATTTCAGTCACGGAGTGCTTGAGTTCTCCAAGGCTAAACCTATAAATATTAAACGCCAATTTTGTGGTGGAAAATCCCACCGAATTGCATAGCTTTTAAAGCTACTCATCATCCTGGCAAAAATAACTTCAACTCTTTTCTCACACGGTGGTATCCTTTTTACTTTATACTTTGGCAAAGGAAGAATGAAGCAAGCTTCATTTTGATTCATGAATGTTGTTTTTATTCTAAATGCCCCTTGTGAGAAGAATACAAATGGACACAAGATATATGCAAATTTACTTGCATACCCAGGGAAGGCAAATGAGGGCTTAGTTCTTAGATCCCTTGATCAAGTTCCCTGGGTAAGAAGGCTAAGGAAGGAGGTGCCTGTAACTGAATTACAGAGAACATCACGTTTGAGAAGGAAGAGATATTGGCTGCCATACAGCTCCCAGCATTCTAGAACCTGCATATGAAACTGAGTGCAGCTGCCAAGGAAGCCAAGGAGCTGGATGAAAGCATGGCCTGCCCTGGCCCCAGCACACCCAGGGCACAGCAGGATAAAAGGCACTCTCTAACTTTCCCACTTGAGGTCTTCACTCCCAACCTCCTGTAAACCATTGAAGATGTCTTCTTGCCCCTTCCTTTTGTCTTTCATGATCCAGGATAGGACTAGGGTGAAGTAAGGAATAAGGCTTAAATTATAGAGAAAAAAATAAAAACAAACAAAGCCTCAATAATGAAGAGGAATTATATTTTAATGCCACATTTGTTTGTTTTAATTCAAAATTGTTGCAGAAGATCTGTGATGGACAAAGCATCAACATTTTAAAGATATGGTCCTCTCCTGTACTTGTAAGAGCCTGCCTTACCCTTAACCTAACCCTGTTTCCAACAAAACTGTATTTTCAAAGCAAGTGTCTATCTAGAGTTTGTCAATTTCATGTTTTGGCCTGTATTAACTGAAAACAAATTTTTGGTTGGTGTATAATACTCATCCAATAGCTTTATGGGGGACAGAACAATATTTGTAGAGTTACATACAGTATAAACTGATCAGTCAATTTCATATCTTAAACTATTGCATTAAAATATTATATATCTGAGAGAAGTTTCCTGTTAATGACAGAGGCCCTTATGATTGAGTGATGGCCACACAGATGAAAGGTCTAGATAACTTGAGTATAAGAATGAGTATTATGGGGGTGCCCCCTTCAGTGTGGTGCCTCACTTTTATTTTAGCCATAGTCTTATTCCAACTCCTCATTTCCATCTTCTTTATTAGCTTTGATGATGTTGTTGGTGAGCAAGCCTTTGAAATTAGCTTTTTACAATGAATGGATAAGCAGGATGCACTGGATTTGCTGGGAGTTTTCCTCATTCCAGCTTTTATTGCCCTCTTCCTTAAACCAGTCCCAAGCAGAAGCATTCTTAATTGTCCTTTTTCTGTTCTCTCGTTGCTTCATTTCTTTTTTCCAAGCTCTGTCTCCTAAATGTCTTGGACTTAGTTCTGACTCCTTCTTAATTTTCAGCTTTGCCTGCCCCTCTCAAAAAGCCTGTCAATTCCTGGACTGATTATATACAACTGGGAGGAAAGGGAAATTGGCTTTGCTGTGGCAGAAGTCCTATGCCTGAAGAGTGTTCATGCAGAGTGGGCCAAGACAGTTGTTTAGAAGAAGGGACACTGTGGGTCTGCCATGACAGAGAGACAGGACAGAACACCCCTGACTCCCAACCCAGGTATTTATTCTTGTGCACCTATTAACTTATTAAAGGTAACAGGTACTTATAAATACTCTACTTTACACTGTATTGGGCTAATTTTCTGTTCTAGATTTGTATTACAATGCACTGACTTTGGTAAGTACTTAAAAAATTTATTTATTTGTATGTATCCCATTCACTGGTTTACTCCAAACTCAGGTAAAGCCAAGAGCTGGGAACATAACCCAGGTCTCTCACATGGGTAACAGGAACCCAATTACTTGAACCAGCACAGTTGCCCTCTGGGTACTGCATTAGCAGGAAGCTGGAATAAGGAACTGGAGCTGGGATTTAGACCCATGCACTTCAATGTGACACATGAGTACCAACCACCTGGCCAAACATCTGCCCTTAGGTTATATATATCCTGAGAAGGAAGAAGAGAGAGGATGTGAATTCTCCTAAATGAAAATATATTCCAGAATGGGCATAACAGGGTAGTTGTGAGTCTATTTCCTAGAAATCTTTGTCTGTGGAGGTAGACTTTATGAGCAGTTTAAGGAATTTCAAGGTTATCTATTGACCTTTTCCACATCATCACATGTTAATTTGGGAACCACCTCCCACTAGTTGCTATTACACTGTACTGTTTAGTAACAGATGAGTGCTGTGATGGTGCTTTGTGAGTGTTTTTTTCCAAAATGTAGTGCATTTGGATTCTCTTCACCAGACTAAATTGATTGTCAGAAACAGCTAATATGAGGCCACAGCTATGGCTTTAAGCTATTCTTCCCCTTTCCTCCTCAGAACTTGCTCAAGGCACCAGAAGTAGAACATGGGGTTCAGGTTCTAGCTCTGCCCCTTCTCAGTGATTCTTAACAAACTACTGAGCTTCAATTTCCCTCACCTGAAAATGGGGATGACACTGACCTCACAGGATTGAGAGCATCTAGTGAACAAATGCATTTGAGTGCTTAGCCCAGGTCTGTGGTTGCCTGTTTGGTAAGCCTACAGTCAGAGGAGTTGCCATTAAAAATAGTGACCTTGGACTTTGACGGGAAGGTCAAATAGTCAGGCTTCTTTCCCTAGATACTTGGAGAGCAAGGGGTCCAAGTCAGTGATGAGATTTTTTCCCCACATTAATGTGTTCAGTAAATTTATAGGCCTGAACAATTACTAATCTCTGAAGAACACAAAGAAGTGACACACTAAGAGGATAAAGAAATAGACTTCAGTAAAATCTGAGTTCCCTTTAATTTCCTCTAACAGTTAATGACTCCTTTTTGTGCCTGGTTCTATTCCCAGGTGTTAACAGGAAACAATTTTCTTCCCACTTTAACATACTTGCTTTGCTTGTTTAAAACTCCAGCTTTGGTGCTGGTACACAGAGATTTCAGCAGCTTGGCAAAATATGATCAGACAAGCAGTTTTCCCCCTGATTTACATTCTTTTATCTAGTCCACTCTCAGACCTCATTCCATCAGATTTCTTAAGTGGAAAAGTCCCACCACCTTTCCAATGATTTTATTTCTCTTCTCCTGGCATAAACTTACAGGGAAAGATAAAAAGAGAGTTATGACTATCTGAGCACGTCCCCTCTTCCAATCAGAGGTGTCCTTGGTAGTTGGCTTTGCAGCCTTAACCTGAGAAATCCCCTAGCTTCTATTCCTCCTTTCTAATCATCACTTAATATCATTATAATTGAATGTGCTACAGCAGGGATTGGCAAAACTACAATGCACAGGCCTGCTGCCTGTTGATGTAAATAAAGTTTTATTGGAACACAGCCACTCCTGTGTGTTTACCTCTCTTCAATGGCTGCTCTCCTGCCCCTGCAGCAGCTCAGTCATTGCAGCAGAGACTCCAACGGTCCTCAGACCTAAAACACGGACTCTAGCTCTTCAAGGAAAAGTGCATGGGGACCCATTGCCCTGGAGCTCTGGCAGCTTTCAACTTTATATGAACATCTAGTGCGGAGTTACGAAGCTGATCAGCCAGTTAGTGTTTCCCCATTTCTTTGGGTCAAGGATTTAGGAGTGGTTTAGCTGGGTGGTCCACTCAGGGGCTCTCAGGAAATTGCAGTCACCCTGTGGGCCAGAACTCCAGCCATCTGAAGGCTGTGTAGGAGCTGAAGGCACACTGAAGTGGCTGGGCAGTAGGTCATAGTGCCTGGCCACATGGACCTTCCCACGTGAGAAGCTTCACCTGAGCATTCCTACATCACAACTACTCTCTTCCCCTGCCCCAAGCACAAGTGTGTGAGGGCCAGAAGGTTATAGCAGCTTTTAAAAAAATTATTTACTCATTTGAAAGGTAGAATTACAAAGAAGCAGAGGCAAAGAAATAGAGAAACTTTCATCTGCAGATTCACTGCAAAGATTGCCACAACAACCAGGGCTGGGCCAGGCCGAAACCAGCAGCCAGGAGCTTCATCCAGGTCTCTCCAATGTGGACACAGGTGCATGAGCACTTGTGCCACCTTTGATGCTTTCCCAGGAGCATTAGTACAAAGACAGATTGGAAGTAGAGCAGCTGGAACTCCACCCAGTGGCTGTATGGGGTGCCAGTGCTACAGGCGGAGGCTTACCTTGCCGTACTACAGTGCTCACCCCTGTACTACTTTTTTTTTTTTTTTAATAATCTTAGTTTATTAGGGTACAAAGGGTCACGGGCTACAGGGTGAAAGTGGGTAATATCATTGTTTCCACACTAATATAATCATTTTGCCATGTATCTAGGGTTAGGGGAGTAACAAAGGGGAAAGCCCCACCCTACCTCCCACCCATCCCCGATCCCCAACATGAGGCGCGCTCCAAGGGTCCTGCTCATACAGTTTTGATAGTTCATCAGTTCTGGATTGCTGCCAATCTCTCCGTCCCAAACGTAATGAAACCTATTCAGAGTCTACTGGCTGACAGTCTCTTGATGGTTGGGGTTCCAAGATCAGCAGTTCAGTTCGAGAAATATCCAAAGAAACTTCATCTGAGTTGATCCCAGATCTGATTCTTGAGTGAGTTTGCTAGTACAGACTCCAACACTGTTGTCACACCAATCAGCTTATGCATATGCTGGTCGTTGCGATTGCTGGGTCCGTTTGGCTTCCAGCCCTGTCTTCCTTGTGAACCAATGGGTGTTGTAGTCCAGCTCGATTCTACCCACTTCATACTCGGTCTTCATGCAAACCAGTTGGAGCTACAGCCTAGTTGGGGCGACTCCCCAAAACCCCTACCAGTTCTGCCCCCTACCCTGGTTCCCATGCTTGCCAGTATGCACTGCAGGCTTGTCCAGTCTGTCCCACATCCCAATTAGCTCTCGCACACGTCAATGGACATTGAAGCCTGGTTCAACCCAACCAACCTATTATCCAGCCCATACACCCACTGGCAGGTGCCTTTCTGTCAAGCCACCCCTGCTCCTAGCCTGGGTTTCATGCTGTCCAGTGAGGGTGGTAACCCTGAGGGAGGTGCCCACTATTTCCCTACTAGGCCACACCCACTCCCAGAGTATGCAGTCTCCAGGTAGTTTTGGCATTTGACTTGTCAGAATTGGCTCCTAGTACCAGCCTCTGCCAGTTAACGCTGTGGCTAAGCCCAAACACCCCTCAACCCACTCTAATTTTAACTTGCACCAGTCAGAACAGTCAGCTCACCGTGAGGCCCACAGGTGCTATAGCCCTGCCTAGTCTGAACTGCCCCCATCCGCATTCACACTTTCCAATGGAAGTAGTTATCCAGCAGGGGTGCCCACGTTCCCCTGTTGGCTTTGCCTCCTCCCTGATTGTCACATGTGCTGTTTGTGTGCTGCAGCCACATCTGGTACGGCTCATCTCACCTTGGCATTACTTGTTGTGTACTGGTATGTGTTGCAACCGAACCTGGCTCGGCCCACACTCTGTTCTGGTGCTCGGATTCACCAGAAGGTAATGTGAACAGATTCAGGCTGGTCTGCCCCCAACCCATGCCATGTGTATGCCAGTGGGATAATTTTCATTGCCTGTTCTGGGTTGTTCCCTATTGTGCTTCTTGCGCTTACCTGCATGGGACTGTGTCCTGCCAGAGAAGTTGCCCAGGCTCCTCCACCAGAACCTCTCCCAATGCCAGTTTTCGCGCATACCAGTGGGTCCATGAGCCGGCACTACTCAGTTCGCCTGCTATCCTAGGAGGAACAGTGGCTTTTCCTGCCTGGCCTCCGACCCAAGCTGGTTCTTGTTGTTGGATATTTCAACCCATCCATGGCTCTTCCATACCCCTACCCAGCTCACACATGGTTCAGTAAGGGCTGAGACCTAACCTAGTCTGTCACACAACCCTCCCTGGTCCTCCAGAGCACCAGATGGTGTTGGAATTTGGCCTGGCTTGGTGCTTCCCATCCCAGTCCACAATTGTGCCAAGTGAGATTACGATCGTATCCTGATCAGAATGTAGCCTCAGTTCCAGCCCATGCGCTCCTTGGTGGGAAACTCAACCCAGCTAGGGTGTCCCGTTATTTCCCCAACCGGGCCTCTGCCCTGCCATAGAGCAGGTGTAGGCCGGTGGTTGTTCTGTCTCCGCTTGGCAGAGCCCCTCACTTGTCGTGGCCCCTTGGATGCTGTGGCTTAGTGCCTCTGCCTCACACAGATCAGTATGTGCAAGGACCTACCTGGCATGAGCTGTGCTCCAACCTGATTTCTGTTGTTACTTGTGAGTTAAGGTTTGTTCAGCCCTGCCCATTCTGCCCCCTTCCAGTGGCAGCCCGGCCCACCCCACATCTTGTTTAAAGATGCACATTTGGGTGCTGCTGCCTTGACCTACCCTGACTGTTGTGGATTCCTTTACCCATGAGTGATGGCAGATGGCGTGGTCACACCTAGCTTAGACCATTGCAACCCCAGCTTGGGAACTAACCCGGGGGACTTGTATTCCAAAGGGTTGGGCCCACACAACCCCACAGAGCCTACCCCCAGCCCAAGTTCTCTTGTGTGCTGGAGAGTGTCTTGATCCTGCCAAATGTGACCACTCCACACCTCCAACACTCAGTCGGGCAATGGTACCCAACACTGCCAAAGAGGCCCCCATCCATAGCTTCGGTGTGGGCTAGTATGTGGTGATCAGTGATGTTCTATACTAATATCCCATCTCTGTATTCATAATTGAGCTGTTGCATCTGTCTTACTAAAATTATCTTCTGGACACTTCCCCCAAACCATTAGGTCTTGGTCCCCTTGCCTGCTTAAATCTTTCATGACCCTGTCACTGAGAATACCCGAAAATTCACTTTGCACCTACACTCAACCTAGTCTTAGTCATGAGTGACCCCAGGCAGCAACTACATATCTTGAAAACCCCTGAGTTTGCCCTTCCGGGCGGCCAGCAGGCAATGCCTGGCACCATGTGGTGCACTGGCCGCCCTGGGGGAGGCCGAGGACTCGTTCACTGCCTTGTGGCAGTGTCTTTGGCGTGAGTCCCCTGCATTGGGTCCGACCCGGCAGGGGCACCCCCCACAGTAGCCACACTGCAAGGAGCGTCAGTTGCCCCAGAGCCCAAGGACCGAACTCCCCTGTACTACTTTTTATGATCTTGTCTCATTGGCTGCATACCCTGGCTTTGTCACATTCTGGTAGGAGGAAGTTGCTAAATCCAGCACACAGCCAGAGGAAGCAGGCTTAAGCCCCAACTTTTAAAGGAAGAAGGGTTAAGGAATTTCTGAATGTTTATTCTGATTACTTTTACTAGTTGTGAGTTTCATCTAGTTGTCTCACCTAAACCTTAGTCTGTACATTGAGGACATAAGTGTGTGCCTTGTAAAATTAATACTGTTAATATGCTCACTAATCCAGTGTCTCACAGTAAGTGCTGCTGGCTGCAGTAACCTGAGTGATGTCACAGTTGTCATCATAGAGTACCAGACTTCAGCAGTTTAGCAAAAATAGAACCACACCAACAGTTTCCTCCTTGTTTTCAGTTTCCTCATTCTTTTTGCTGCTTCATGGTCAGTCCTTCATGGTCAGTCAGATTTCCTGAAGGCATTTTTGAATGGGCCTATGGCAGTTAGTAACTTGACAGCCATAGTATGTCTCTTATAGAACACTGTCTGTCTGATTTTCTTATTTGAAAGGCAGGATGGCAGACAAAGAGAGTAAGAAAGATCTTTCTTATCAGCTGACTAACTTCCTAAATGCTTACAATAGCTAGGGTTAGACCAGGATGGAGCAAGAGCCAGAGCCAGGAACTCAAAGTCTTCCACATCAGGGGCAGGCACAGGAGTCCAAGTGCTCAGGCCATCATCTGCTGCCTTCTAGGCACCTTAGCAGAGAGCCACATCAAAACCATGGTAAAGCTGGGATTTGAACTAGCCACTCCCTCATGGGGTACAGGTGTCTGAAGTCGAGGCTCTCTCACCTCTGTTTTTCAAGTAGGTGGTAAGGCTCTAGTTTATGTGTACTTACAGAGCAAATTAAACTTCTTTTCTGGAAATTCACAGCATGCCACATTCAACACATACCTAAACCACTAGTTCCTCTGAGCATATGAAATGTCTAGGACAATGCCTGACAACCACAGTTTTCAAGATGACAGTATTTTAAAGCTGCTGTGCTTAATTCCAAGTTTTTCTCAGGCTGTTTTTTTTTTTTGGCAATCTTTCCCTTTTCAAGGCCAGTTAGTACGTCATTCTGGCCTTGGGGCTAGGTGATCTTGGGTCCACTATTCATATGTGAGTCTGGAAAGGGCTGCAGGTAACAGAGGGACCAGTGGTGCGCTGTGCAGGGGAACATTTTAGTTCCAGACAAGCAGGGAGTTGGATTCTGACAGCAGCCCACAGGCAGCCATGATGTAAGCTTCAGGATATGAGCCTTGACTAAAACTTACTCTCCTTTAGTAGTTTGTAAGGTTCTAAACATGTTGTTGCTACTTAGTAAACACTTGTCTTGTATCTAATGGGTCGCAGTATTCTATTACTTGACTATTCTATAATACTTAACCAGGATTTTTTTTTCTGGTCTATTGTTAACACAAATGGGTTGCAATAAATGTGCTTACAAAATGCTCATATAATAGAGAGGATATTTGAAAAAGCTCGCAGGAAATAGAATTAAAAGAAGTTTATTTTGCTGCAAAAATATTTTTGAATACATGCCTTTTTTTCATAGCAAAGCATTTCCATGAACTATTTAAAAATTTTTTTTTGTTTGCTCTTATTGTTAGTTAGTATTTTTAAAAGATTTATTTGTTTGAAAGAGTTACACAGAGAGAGGGAAAGATATTGAGGTCTTCTGTATACTTGTTCACATCCCAAATGGTTGTGATGGTCAAGGCTGAGCCAGGCGAAAGCTAAGAGCTTCATCAAGGTCTCCCACATGGATTTCAGGGGCCCATATGGTTGGGCTTCCTTATGCTTATTCTCTGGGTGCATTATTATCAGGGAACTGGATTGGAAGTGGAGCAGCTAGGACATATGAGTGTCCATAGGAGATGTCAAAATAACAGGTGGCAGCTTTACTTGCTATGCCACAACTCTGGCCCCCAGAAATTTCTTGAGATGTTCCATAGAACTTTAGATTTTCCAGATTACAATACAGAAACCATCAGTAGCACTGTTCTTGCTCCATCAAAGATTCTTGTCCATGGGGAAGGTATTTAATCTAATGGGTCAGGACATCAATTAGGATACCCATATCCCATGTCTGAGTGCCAAGGCTGAGCACCCAGACCTGGCTCCTGACCTCAGATGCCTGCTGATACAGACTCAAGCAGGCAGCAGCATTTACTCAAGTAGCTGGTTCCTGCTGTCCATGTGGGAGACCTGGATGGAATTCCTGGCTTCTAGCTTTGGACTGATATCTGGTCTTGGCTGCTGCAGGGATTTGGGAAATAAGATACCAATTAGGGGTTTCTTTATCCTTCTGTCTTTCTATCTCTCAAACAGACAAATAAATATGTAAGTAATTCTAAACATCTTATCCTGGGACTCAGCTTACATTACAAGCACTGGGATCCCATATGGGTGCCGATTCGTGTCCTGGATACTCAACTTCCCATCCAGCTTCCTGCTTGTGGCCTGGAAAAGCAGTGGAGGACAGCCCAAAGCCTTGGGACCCTGCACCCATGTGGGAGACCTGGAAGAAGCTCCTGGCTCCTGACTTTGGATTGACTCAGCTCTGGTCATTGCAGCCACTGGGGAGTGAACCGGCAGATGGAGGATCTTTGTCTCCCCTCCTCTCTGTAAATCTGCCTATCCAATAAAAATAATAAATAGATCTTTTAAAAAAAATTTATCCTGAATGTTTTTGTTAAAATACACATATATTCACTAGGCAGTTTCGCTCCTTTGTTCACTACTATTATGTCATTGTGTCTCATGAAAAGTACCAGATTGGTTTTGAACCAGTTGCATGTAGAGAGGGTGTCATTGTAACTCATTTACAGCTAAGTAATTGTCATGAGGCTGAGGAGGAGGGGACTGGGATGTGTTAAGTACTTTACTATCAGACTCTTCACGCATGTTTCTTCATAAAGTATTACTCTCCCTCTATTCTATACATAGGAAACATACACCAGGATAATGTGTTGCCCTTCTGGCCACACAGTTGTTGAGTGGTGGCCAAGGATAACCTGAACCTATGTCTTTCTAACTCCACAGCTCATCCTATATGGAACTGCCTCCCAGTGTGCTTGGGATGCCCTTGTAGTTTCAGGGTGAAGACAAAGACACTCGGGCACAGATTCCCCAGCCTGGCCATGTGACACTAAGGAACCACGAAGGTTTCAGCTATTGCCCACTTTAATCCTGTCCAGGAAGAAAGACAGAAGCTGTTCATCTGAAAGGCGAGGGGAACGCAGTTGAAGAGATGCATGGAATAATCAGAGGTGAGAGACAGTCCATGCTTAATTCCATTATGGTTTCAGGCTGTTGTGACAATTAGAGGAAACAAAGCAGGGAACCAAACAGAGGTGGCAGATGGAAAGGAAGTGACAGTGTTTGGGGGAACCCCTGAGAAGTGTGTAAGCAGGATTTGGCGTGGTAGCCTAATGGTTAAAGTCCTCCCCTTGCATGCATCAGGATCTCATATGGGTGTTTGTATCCCAGCTGCTCCACTTCCCTTTTGGTTCCCTACTTGTGGCCTGGGAAAGCAGTCAAAGACAGCCCAGCCTTGGGGCCCTGCAATCCCATGGGAGACCCTCGAAGAAGCTCCTAGCTTCAGATCAGATCAGCTCAACCACTTGGGGAGTGAACCAGCAGATGGAAAAATCTTTCTCTCTGTATCTCCTCTATGTAAATCTGCCTTTCCAATAAAAATAAACAATTCTTTTTTAAAAAAGAAGTTTGTAAGCGTTCACTAATCATGGTTCCAATGAGGCAAAATCAAAACTGAAACTTCCTTTCCTTCCTCTTTATTCGAAAAGCATAGTTAAGAGAGAGAGGGAGAGAGAGAAAAAATATACATATATAAAAATAAATCATAAATACAATTTAAAATTATAATTATAATCATAAATCAAATTATATAATTATATATAATTTTATATATTAAATTATATATATATTTTTTTCATTTGCTGGTTCACCATGGCCAGAGCTGGGCTGGTCGAAAGCTGGAAGCCAGGAGCTTCCTCCAGGTCTTCATGTGGGTGCAGGGTCCCAAGCACTTCTGTCATCTCCCTTGTCTTACCAAGTACATTACCAGGGAGATGGATTGGAAGTAGAGCAGCTGGGACTAGAACTGGCATCCATATGGGATGTCAGCACTGCAGGGGGCAACTTCATTTGCTAGACTACAGTACAGGGCTCTTTGCCTTCTCTCTTACAATTTTACTTTAGGGGAAAATTTTATTTTCATTTTAGTTTCTCTGCCTAACAGATATTAGAAATAAACTTTGTGATTCTAATAACTGCTTCTTTCCTATTGTAGAAAAATTGTGTTTCTTCATCAGATATAACATAATAAAAACACTATAGTAAGATTTCATCTTTTGTACTCCAGCAAATCAGGATTTATAAAAGGACTTGCAGGTTGTACTGAAATTTCTGTCATAGAGAATGTAGATTTGTTTAAAAGGCAATGATTTCATTGAAACAACAAATAGTGGCATTCATTTTCTAAGGGGATTGAATGTCTGTAAGGAGTTGGCACCTATTTCTTCCTTATTGCTTCAGTCTGAATTCAGGAAAAGAGAAAAGTTGATTTTATTCAGGAAGAAAACCCTTCTTTACCTGACATTAAATAACAAATTAATATTATTAAAGCATTATAAAGTGAATATACAGTTTAAGATACTTTGTTGGAATGTTGGAAGTGAAGGGTTTAAAAAGATGTTTTAGGAGGAAGGTTTCATTTGTGGTTGCAAGTGCCGGCAGGAAGTAGCCAGAGATTTAGGGACTAACAAATATTTTTGGAATTGACACGTAAGAGGTTTTTTGGTGACATCAAGAGGCTGATTCTGGTAGTGTGGCATAAATGGAAGCAAAATTTCAGAGATTTAAAGAATGACTAAATGGTAAGGAAATGGAGGTTTCTAGGAACCGTTCATTCCAAATGCTGGGCAGGGATAAAAGGGCAGGTGATGGTGGAGAAAGGACAGTAAAGTGCAAGGAGGGATTTCTGCAGAAAGAGGGAGAATTCTGCCAGAAAGGGACGGGAAGGAATGGAGATAAAAGGCTGCATGGATAACTGGCCCAGCTGTGAGGAGGCCAGTTAGAATACCCCTATTCTACTTGGCATAGCTGGCTTGACACTAGCTCCTGGCACCAGCTTTCTGCTACCCTAGACTCAGGAGACAGTGGTGACAGCTCAGGTGGTTGGGTTCCTGCCACCACGTGGGAGACCTGAGTTCCGAGTTCTCAGCCCCTGTTGAGGCCATTTGGGAATGATCACTGGATCTCTCTCTCTCTCTCTCTCTCTCTCTCTCTCTCCTTTACCTCTCCAAAACAAACAAAAAACAACACCAAAGAGAACTAGGTAGGAAAGGAAAGATGAATCAACTGAACTTTACAAAATAAAAAATGCTCTGCTGTTTGTCACTCTAAGAAAATTAGACAGGCCACACCTTGGGCAGAAACACCTGCCTGATAAATATTGGTAACCTTAATATATGTTGTACCCTACAGACCAAATCCTGGAAAGAAAAATAATGGGCAAAAGATTTGAACAGTCACTTTGCAAAATATATACAGATGGCAAATAAGTACATGAAAAGATGTTGAGTATCATTAGTCATTAGGAAAATGCAAACTAAAATGAAAATGAGCTACGACTACAAGTCTGTTAGAATAGCTCAAGTTGAAGGAAGCTGTCAAGTGGTGGTGAGGATGCAGAATCATTAGAACTCTCAGCTGTGGCTGTTGGGGTGCAGAATTGGAGAAAGTTTGGTGGTTTCCTATAAAGTTAAACATGCACTCCATGACACAGCAATTCTAGTCCCAAGAATTTACCCATGAGAAATGAAGACTTGTGACCTGTGAAACTGTCTATGGAACATTTGTAACTACTTTGTGCATGGTTATCCCAAACTGGTAGCCTGCCACACACTCAGCAGCCAGAGAAGCTAACTGTGGTACACCTATACAGTGAGATACTGTTTAGCCACAGAGGGAGCCAATTACTGTGGATGTGATGACTTTGAGGACTCACAAAAGCCTTGAGTGAGAAGCCAGAAGACTACATTTTGTGATCCATCTATGACATTTTAGGAAAAGGGAAGACTCCAGTGACAGAAATTCAATCAAAAACAGCCAGGGGCTAAGGTTGACAGCAATAGACTATAAAGGAAACTCTTTAAAAAACATGTTAGAGGGCCCGGCGCGGTGGCGCAAGTGGTTAAAGGTCCTCGCCTAGCGCGCCCGGGATCCCATATGGGCGCCGGTTCTAATCCCGGCAGCCCTGCTTCCCTTCCAGCTCCCTGCCTGTGGCCCGGGAAAGCAGTCGAGGACGGCCCAAAGCGGGAGACCCAGAAGAGGCTCCTGGCTTCGGATCGGCATAGTATCGGCCCGTTGCGCTCACTTGGGGAGTGAATCATCGGACGGAAGATCTTCCTCTCTGTCTCTCCTCTCTGTATATCTGCCTTTCCAATGAAAAATAATAAAAATAAATCTTTAAAAAAAAAAAAAAAGAAAACATGTTAGAGAGAGTGACCGAGGGAAAGGGAGACAGAAAGAAGGAGGGTGGTGGCAGAGAGAGAGCTCAAATGTGCTGGTCCACTGCTTGTAACAGCCAGGACTGGGCCGGGCCAAAGCTGGGAACTGGGGACTTAGTCTGTTTGCCACATGGGTGCCAGAAACCCAACTACCTGAGTCATCAGTTTCCTTCCAAGTGAGTATTAGCAAGAAGTTGGAATCAGGAGCCAGAGACAGGTATCAAACCCACGCATTCTGATGCAGAACATATCATCCTGAAAAGCATCTTAATGGCCAAACATTTGCACTCAAGAGAACTTTTTTTTTTTAAAGATTTATTTTTATTATTTTTTCATTGGAAAGGCAGATATACAGAGAGGAGAGACAGAGAGGAAGATCTTCCGTCCGATGATTCACTCCCCAAGTGAGCGCAACGGCCGATACTATGCCGATCCGAAGCCAGGAGCCTCTTCCGGGTCTCCCACACGGGTGCAGGTTCCCAAAGCTTTGGGCTGTCCTAGACTGCTTTCCCAGGCCACAGGCAGGGAGCTGGAAGGGAAGCGGGGCTGCCGGGATTAGAACCGGCGCCCATATGGGATCCCGGGCGTGCAAGGCGAGGACCTTTAACCACTTGCGCCACCGCGCCGGGCCCAAGAGAACTTTTAGGGTGGTGGAAATACATCTTATTTGTCATAGTAGTTATGGGAGGAGAACTCAAGCCATGGTGTTTGACTATGGATGTTTTTTTCCTTGCCTCAAAGCTTTTGCTTATCTGTCCCCTCTACCTAAGGAGTCTCCTTTTTGATTGATCCTAGATAACAGTTCTTTTTGTTACTCTGACTCAATCAAGTGGGTTAATTTTTCCTCCTATGTGTTCCCACAGCTATTAATTCTTTTTATGATGGAGCGTTGCAGCTGTGTATTCAGCCGTCTTTGTCTCCCTTTGTGCTCAAGGTTTTATGAGAGCTAGGGCAGCCTCTATCTTAGCATCAATCATGGTATCCCCTGCATTTAGTAGAGAACCAGGAATAATATTTGTTTCCCGAATGGGGAGAAACCAAAAGGTTTGGAATAACTGAGTGAGGAATTGAATATTAAATTGATGAAAAGGTAGATTAGAGCCCAGCACAATGGCCCAGTGGCTAAATCCTTGCCTTGCATGTGCAAGGATCCCATTTGGGCACCAATTCATATCCTGACTGCTCAACTTCCCATCCAGCTCCCTGCTTGCGGCCTGGGAAGCAGTAGAGGATGGCCCAAAGTGTTGGGGACCCTGTACCCACGTGGGAGACCCAGAAGAAGCTCTTGGCGCTGGCTTCTGATCAGCTCAGCTCCAACTAGCAGATGGAGGATCTTCCTCTCTGCTTCTCCTTCTTTGTGTAAATCTGCCTTTCCAATAAAAGTAAATAAGCCTTTTTTAAAAAGAAAAGGAAAAAATACATTACACCTAGAGGAACATCTCCAATCTTGACTCCAAGCCATGTTCCATCATCCCAATAGAGACTGTCTGTAAGATTATCTTCACATGGATGTCCTGTTACTTTAGCTATGTTTCTTTTTAAGAATATTTATTTATTTTTATTGGAAAGAGAGATTCACAAAGAAAAGAGAGATCTTCCATTCACAATTCACTCCTCAAATGGCTGCAACAGCCAAAGCTGTGCTGATCTGAGGCCAGGAGCCAGGAACCTCTTCTAGGTCTCCTCTGTGGGTGCTGGGTCGCAGGGACTTAGGCCATCCTCTACTGCTTTCCCTGCCACAGGCAGGGAGTTGGACAGGAAGTGGCATGGCTGGTACATAACCTGTGCTCATATGGAATGGCCTGTTGAGCCATGGTGCCAGCCAAAATACTTTTTAAAGACTTACTTATTTTTATTGAAAAGGCAGATAGAAGAGAGGCAGAGAGAAGGATCTTCCATCCTTCACTCCCCAAACAGCTGCAACAGCTGGAGCTGAGCCAGTCCGAAGCAAGGAGCTTCTTCAGGTCTCCCATGTGGGTACAACATCCCAGGCCTTGGGACATCCTCCACTTTCCTCCCAGGCCACAAGCAGGGAATTGCATGGGAAATGAAGCAGTTAAAACATGAACTGGCACCCACATGCAATTCTGGCACATGCAAGGCAAAGATTTAACCACTAGGCTATTGCGTCGGGCCCCCAATTTAAAAAAAAAGATGTATTTTTATTGGAAAGGCAGATTTTCAGAAAAATCACACTTTCTAAGCATCTCAATCATTCAGAAGTGATTAGATCAATTCACTTTTAACTCTCTCATGTAAGGCTAAGAGCTGGCACAGTGGCTTAGTAGGCCGCCGGGCCCAATAAGCTTATTTTTAAAAAATGTTTGTTCGTTTATTATTTTCTATACTTGATTGGCAGAGTGACAGAGATTAGAAGAAAGAGAAAATCTTCCACTTCTACAAATGCTGCAAGAGTCAGGGCTGAGTCAGGCTGAAGCCAGGGTCCAGGAGCTCCACCCAGGGCTCCCATGCATGTGGCAGGGCCCAAGCACTTAAGCTGTCTTCTACTGCTTCCACAGATTTATTAGCAGGAAGCTGGATTGGAAGCAGAGCAGCTGGGACTTGAACCAGCAGAACAGTGCAAAATGATTGTGTTTCTTACAATCTTACCCACTAAGTTATAACATGTGCTCCCAATAAACCTACTTTAAAATTCCATGAACTTTCTGAATATTTTTGTGTACTACTGTAACCACAGACATAGCTAAGCAATAGACACAGAAGGGTTGAAATAAATGTATATGTGCTGCCGAAGCGAGCACAGTTTGAAATAAATGAATGGGGTCCAGTGTGATGTTAATTGGCTAATCCTCTTTGCAAGCACCAGGATCCCATATGGGCACAGGTTTGTGTCCTGGCTGCTCCACTTCCAATCCAACTCTCTGCTTATGACCTAGGAAAACAGTGGAAGGTGGCACAAAGGACTCTGTACCCACGTGGGAAACCCAGAAGAAGCTCCTGGCTTCAGATCAGCTCAGCTCTGGCCATTGCAGCCATTTGGGGAGTGAACCAGCAGATAGAAGATCTTTCTCTCTGTCTCTCCTCTCTGTAAATCTTTCCAGTGAAAAAACATAAATCTTAAAAAAAAAAATGGAAAAATATGTGGGCATATGTATTATCCAAAAGAATGCTAGGGTACCCAAAGTAATGCCAGACAAAAAACACTTCAAGGTGAACAGAAATGCTTGTAATAAATATTTTTTTAAAAAATAAATAATGCAAGAATAATTAAATTAGGAGAGATATTGGGATTTTGAATTTCTGGGCACCTAGTAACACTTCTCCAATACATAATAAGCAAAAATGTCATGGAAACAGGAAAAGTTGACAAAATATTAATAAAGATATGGAAGAGATGAAAAACACATTTATCAAGGCTGGTTTAATAGATGTAGCCAGAATCCTTTCCCTACCACTGAACACAGCTCTTTTTAAGCACACATGGGAAACTTAAAAAAATTGCTCCCAAAGCCAATCTCAAGAAATATCAGAAAAATTGATATAATACAGGCCACATTCTTTTTTTGTCATAATATTATAAAAGTGTAAATCAACAACATCCACAACCCACAATCAAATGACTTATAGTGGCTGGTCGGGCAGCTGAGTGGATGTTGCTGAGATGATAAAGCCTGGATGAGGAAAGGTCTTTGAGGTGCTTGGAAACTGGGTCAGAAAAAATGAAGCAGGCTGGCCAGCCAAGTCCTAGTGAAGTATCAGGATGGAGTACCTCAGCTGAACCACCAGTCACAAATGTAAGGTGTCTGCTGTGACCACACTCATTTCCAAGCAACTCTGTTTTAGGACTTAGTAAATTTGAGTTTGAAAAATCATGATTTCCATTCATAGATTTTGCTGTATTTGTTTTTAGTTTCATTTCTTCAAAGCATGTTTTTTTCTCATTAAGTTCTCTAATGACTCATAGATCATACAGTAGCATCATTTTCTTCAAGAATGTTCTTGATTTCCTTTTTCATTTCTTCAGCAACACATTAGTCATTCAGTGGCATGTTATTTAACCTCATGGCATTGTAAGTTTCTATTTTTTCTTCCTGTTGATTTTGTTTTGTGGCTTTTCACTTAAAGGGATGTATACAGTAACTGTGTAATGGAAGCTATCACACCCAGTGGCATATTGTTTAACTTCATGGCATTGTAAATTTCCTTTTTTCTTCCTGTTGTTGGTTTTGTTTTGTGGCTTTTCACTGGAGGTGATTTTTAGTGAATGTGTAGTGGAGGCTGACATGTCCAGATGCGAGGATACAGCGCAGTGTGCATCGCTACTTCTGGATCGAGGATGGACTCCCAGTGAAACTGTTGGATGTGTGTTGACAATGGGTTGCTGGATTTTCTGCCATTGTTCATGTCCACATGATGAACTTATGACTGTTTATGAGGAACTGTACTGTTGTAATGATATGAGGGAAATCAGTGAGGGGGAATTAGGGAGGGAATAGGGAAAATCCCAGGACCTATGGAACTGTATCATAAAATGCTAATAATTTTAAAAATCACGATTTAAACTGATGCTGCCAAATAATTGGCCATGCCGCCATCTAGTGGTGTATTTTAGAACAGCATAAGATGTATCTTCAAGATTAATTCTTTTTTTTTATTTTTTATTTTTTTTTATTTTTGACAATCGACATAATTATGGTTAAAAGGTTCAAGCACTACAGGAAGATGGGTAAGGCAATTAGTTCCGTATTATTTCCTTAATATATCTGATATAAAAGGAGATTTTAAGGGAGAAACCCCACCCAGTCTCCCACCCACAAGGGTCTTGCTCAAGTGGTTCTGATGATTCAACAGTTCTGAATTGCTGCCACTCTCACCACTCCAAGCACGATGCGGTTGTTGGAGATTCCACTGATCGACATAGTCCATCATAGCATCTGTGCCCAGTATTTTCATTGCTAACATATAGCTGAGGTGCTTGATTGACTTGTTCTGTCCTCTGTCATTTGATGGTTAGCATTCTGAGTCTGAAAGCTCGATTAGGGGGATCTCCCAAGAAACTTTGTCTGAGGTGTTCCCAGACCAGATTCTTGTATGTGCTAGCAAACACAGGGTCCAGTACAGTCCATCTTAATCTTTAAGATTAATTCTTGTATTTTTTTTAATTCAAGAAAACAGGGGTAATTAAACCACCAGTCTAATTGTTTAGAACACGGAAATTATTACCTCTTCATCAGTCTTTCCTTAACATATTCCAAAATATAAGTATTTGCCTTTAGTTCTTCCCCATAGGAATGCACCAAAGTACCACCTATGTATATTTAACTCTAAATGTAACTTGCTTAAGCTCAATCAAACATCATAGATTAGTAGACTGGATTAAAAAACAAAACCCATCTGTTTATTGTCGGGAGGAGACACACTCCAACAAAGATCAGCAGAAACTATATCACATGGGTTTTGTTGTTTTCTGTTGGTTTCATCTCTTCAAAACACTTTCTTCTGATTAAATCATTCAATGACTCGTAGATCATACAGTGGCATCATTTTCTTCAAGAAGGTTCTTGATTTTCACTTCTTCAGCTACACGTTATACATTTAATAGCATGTTGTTTAACTTCTTGGTGTTGTTAATTTCTTTTTTCTCCTGGAAGTTGATTTTATTTTGTGGCTCTTCATTTAAGGGAAGGTATAGTAGTTGTGTAATGGAGACTGACATATCTAGTAACATGTCATTTAACTTCATGGCATTGTAAATTTCTATTTTTCTTTCTATTGTTGATTTTGTATCATGACTTTTCATTTAAGGGAATGTACAGTAGTTATGTAATGGAGACTGAGAACCAGATGTGAGGATGCAGTGTGGTATGCATCTCTGTTTCCAGACAAAGATGGACTTACAGTGAAACTGTTTATATTATATTTTGACAATAGGATTCTGGACTCTCTGCCATTGTCCATGCCCGCAATGATGAACATATGACTGAGTATGAAGAACTATATGTTAGTAATGATATAAAGGAACTGGGAAGAGAGGGAATTGGGGAGGGGATAAGGGAATATGGAACTGTATCGTAAAATGAAAGCAATAATAATAAAATGTGAAAAAAAAAAGTTCCAAATTCCCCAGTCCATCAGGGAATCTGATTTTAAGGAATTTATCTTTAGAGAGGTAAATAATATCACAAATGCAATAAAATGCCATGCATATGGTACATTCTTGTAAAAAAAATAAATAAATCTATAACAAATCAAAAAAAGGAATGCTATGTGCGGAAATTATACAAGTAATTGATATGCATTGAATGCTTATTATGTGCCAGGCTCTTCTGTAATTTCTTGAATATCTTCTTCAATACTCACAACAACCCTAGTAAGTTCTATGATGTATGACTTGAGGCTGAGGCATAGAATGAATCATTTATTCAAAATCATTCCTCTAACAGGTAGCAAAGCTGAAATCTTGAGTCTGAGTAATGTAGTTGTAATATATGTGTCTATTAAGTTTTCACAACTATTTTGAAATAAGTTCAAACTTATGAAAGTTTAGAAAACTAAAAGTGATATAGCAATACTGTATACCTTTTACCAAGAACAAGTTGTTTTTGACATTTTATTTACTCATTTTATCACATGATCTGTTTTTCTGAGCCACTTGAGGCTAGTTATGTCTGTCGTGACTCTGTCCCTTAAATATGTCAGCGGGTATTTCTGAGGAATAGGGTTTTAGCCTACAGTCAGAAACTCCATGAATTTACATCGATATGCTTTTATCCAATTACTCTCCATATTCCAGAGACTTGGGCTGATCTAATAATACATTTTATTGGCTTCTCCTCCAGTCCAGTTCAATTTTAGGGTCAGATAGTGCACTACTGTCTCTGAAATTGTCTTTAATCTAGATTTCCACTGCCTCTCTTTGTCTTTTGTGACATTGACATTTTTGAAAAATCGAACTCTCTTGTTTTCTGCTTTCCTTTCTTTTTCTTTTTCTTTCTCTCTCTCTCCCCTTCTTCCTTCCTGCCTTCCTTTTCAAAAGATTTATTTTATTTTATTGGAAAGGCAGATGTACAGAGAGGAGGAGAGATAGAGAGGATGATCTGTCCGATGATTCACTCCCCAAGTGGCCGCAACAGCCGGTGTTGCACCAATCCTGCACCAATCCAAAGCCAGGAGCCAGGAACCTCTTTCTGGGTCTCCCATGTGGGTTGCAGGGTCCCAAAGCTTTGGGCCGTCCTTGACTGCTTTCCCAGGCCACAAGCAGGGAGCTGGATGGGAAGTGGAGCTGCTGGGATTAGAACTGGCGCCCATATGGGATCCCGGCACATTCAAGCACTTAACCAGTATGCTATCATGCTGGGCCTGCCGGCCTTCTTTTCTTTTCTTTTCTTTTCTTTTCTTTTCTTTTCTTTTCTTTTCTTTTCTTTTCTTTTCTTTTCTTTTCTTTTCTTTTCTTTCCTTTCCTTTCCTTTCCTTTCCTTTCCTTTCCTTTCCTTTTCTTTCTCTCTCTCTCTTTCTTACTTTCTCTTTCTCTCTTTTCCTTCCTGCCTTCCTTTTCTCTTTCTTTTCTTCCTTCCTTTCTTTCTTTCTTTCTTTCTTTCTTTCTTTCTTTCTTTCTTTCTTTCTTTCTTTCTTTCTTTCTTTCTTTCTTTCTTTCTTTTTTCTTTCTCTTTCTTTCTTCTTTCATGGAACAGCTCCCTTTCTGTTTGTCTAATGTTTCCTCATGATTCAGCTAAGCTTATTCACTCGCAGCTGGATGCTGCCTTACTGACACTCAGGGATGGAGCCTGGAGGCTCGTGGTGTCCACTTGCCTCTCAGGCCACACTTGCTGTGATCAGTCAAAGTGACACCCGGGTTTCTCCACTGTGGTAATCGCTTTGTCTTTCTTTCTCACAATTAGTGAGAAGTCTATAGGAAAGAGATTTGACAATGATGCAAATATCCTATGTTTGTCTGAGAATTGTACTCAGATATAGCATTTATCAGTGATTGATGCCTGATCTAATCTTTATCAGAAAGGCGGCAACATCGTGCTTCCCAGGACATTTTGGCCTTCATGAACCTTTTCAAATATTTACAAAATATGTATATTCTATTACAGTGTAGGTATAGAGAGGATTGTATTGCAGTCTGTGTTTATTATTATCGCTTTCATTTTTCTTCTGATTTCCTTTGAAATAAATTAAAACACTTTCACTGGTCTTTAAAAATAGCATGAGCCTTGGACACTGTACTTAATGGATAAGTTGGCCCAGGGCCCTGCAAGCACAGACACCCTTTCTATCTAAGGAGCTAGTTATCATGGATGGAACTTGCTGCTGGGTTTTGTTTTTTTTTTTTCTATGACGTACAATTTGTTGCTTTAGTGGGTCAGGTTAGTGCTCAAACTGTCTCAAATTTGACCAGTAGGAGTCCTTCACTTTCTTGTTTTCTGGCATAACCAAACATCCCAGGCTGCAACTCCAAAAATCAGCTGTTTCTTGAAGGAGGCCAGGTTCCTGTCAGTAGGGAAAGGAATGTTAGAATCCAAGGCCTGGGGGGGTCGGGGGGGAGGACATGATCACCACTTCTGGCTTGTACTGCCTTTTGGACCTTGGTTTGAAAAAGCTGGGAAACAAAGGCATGGACACCCCACCTCCCCCCACCCCCCCCAACGGCAATTCATGCTCAAGAAAACTTAAGTTCATGACACTTTCTTCAATTCCAGTCCATCTCCAGGGGATTCTTGTCTGGCTTCCCCCAGCCAGTCCCTTGAAGGTGCTTCATTCCCCTGAGGCCACTGGCTATCAACAGCAGCGGCACTTGGCCTCATTTCCTCATGCTGTATCACACCTGAACTGCAGGAGGGCTCTTTGTACCCATGGATTCTATATCCACGAATTCACCCAGCTTCCAGGCGAAAATGCTGCCCATCTGTAGTAAGCACTTAGGGACATTTTCCTTATTATTAGTTCCTAAACAACCCCACACACATTGCCTTTATGCTGTGTTCCACGGATGATCCACAGCGTGCGGGGACATGTGTGGGAGGTGACATCCAGATATTAAGCTCTTCTGTTCTAGACTTGAGCTTTCCCCATTTTTATCCCCAGGACCCCACATGGGTGCAGGGGCCCAAGGCTTTGGGTCATCCTCTACTGCTTTCCTAGGTCACAAACAGGAAGCTGGATAGGAAGTAGAGCAGCTGGGACATGAACCAGTGCCAATATGGGATGCAGGTGCAAGCAAGGTGAGGAGCTTAACCCACTGAGCCATTGCACCAGGCTCTACTTCCAGGATTTTGAGATTACAGTTAACTCTGCAACAAAGTAATAGAAACATGTATTTCTGAATTACTGATGCTGTAATTTGAGAGTAATTTCTGTAAGCAGGATTGCTGTGTTGAAGGACAAAACTATCCCCTTATTCATGGGGAATACATTCGAAGATCCCTAGTGGATGCCTGCAGCTGCACATAGTACCAAACATTATAGTTGTGTTTAGTCCTACACAAGCATATGATAAAGTTTAATTTATAAATTAGACACTGTATAAGATTAACTGCAATAATTATATCAATATACAAAGATAGCAGAATTCTCTGTGAATATGCTCTCTAAAATATTTTATTATTATTTATGTACTCACATTTTAAAAAATATTTATTCTTATTTGAAAAGCAAAGCTATAGATAGAAGGAGACAGAGAGAGGGATCTTCCATGTGCTTGTTCAAACCCAAGTGACCACAATGGCCAGAGCTGAGCTGATACAAAGCCGAGAGTCAGGAGCCTCTTCTGTGTCTCCCATGCAGGTGCAGGAGCCCAAGGATTTGGGCCATCCTTCACTGCTTTTTCAGGCCATAGCAGGGAGCTGGTTCAGAAGTAGAACAGCCAGCACCTCAAGCAGAGGCACCTGCCCCACTTTTCTTTTGTGAGATGACATGAGTGACTAATAGACAGGTGGGTAGTATATGCAGTGTAGACACAATGGACAAAGAGATGGAGCATGTCCTAGATGAATTGCTCATTTCTGAATTTTCCAGGTAATGCTTTTCAACGACAGATGACTACAGGTAACTGAGACTGCTGGAAGCAGAACCACCGACAAGGGCGGCTGCTGCTGTGATGGCCATGGCAGCTTCCTGTCAGCCGTGAGAGTGTTTGGTTTCTTACATCCTCATGAGCACAGTGGCTGTTGTGGAGCATCTTAGAGCCTTTAGGGTGCTGTAGCAAAATGCCCCGGACTGGGTGGCTTATGAGCAACTGAGATTTATTTCTGGGAGTTCTGGAGGCTGTATGTCCAAGATCAAGGTGGTAGAAGATGGGTGTGGGGTGAATGGCTGCTTTCTCACAACCAGAGGGTCTTTTTGCTGCATCCTCACATGACAGAAGGGGTAGATGATGTCTCTGAGGTTTTGCTCTTTAGGATACTCACTCCACTCAAAGGGATCTACCCTCATGACCAAGGCTATGCCTCCTAACACCATCACCTTAGGGTTTAGAATTGTAGCATATGAGTTTTGAAGGGACATGGATTTTTTTACTCTTTTCCATCAATACTTTGATTTTTTTATGCCAATCTGATAAATGACAAACGATATCTACATGGTTTATATAGCTTTGTTCTGTTAAGATTTATTTTTACTAGAAAGGCAGATTTTACAGAAAGAAAGAAACAGAAGAAGATTTTCCGTCCACTGGTTCACTCCCCAAAAGGATACAATGGCCAGAGCTGAGCTGTTCTGAAGCCAGGAGTCTCTTCTAGCTCTCCCAAGTGGGTGTAGGATCCCAAGGCTTTGGGCCATCCTCTACAGTTTTCCCAGGCCACAATAATGGAGCTGGATGGGAAGAGGAACAGTCAGGACATGAACCTGAGCCCATATGCGATCTCAGCACTTGCAGTCAAAGGATTAGCCAGTTGAGCCATTTTGTTAGCCCCTAAGTAATTTCATTTATTTTATTATGGATGAAAATGAGAGCATGCTTTGTATGCTTAAAAACAATATATAGGGGCCTAGCGTGGTGGCCTAACAGCTAAAGTCCTCGCCTTGAATGCACTGGGATCCCATATGGGCACCAGTTCTAATCCCAGCGACTCCATTTCCCATCCAGTTTCTTGCTTGTGGCCTGGGAAAGCAGTTGAGAATGGCCTTGGGACCCTGTACCTGTGTGGGAGACCCGGAAGAGTTCTTGGCTGTTGGCTTCGGATCAGCATAGAACCGGCCTTTGCCGTAACTTAGGGAGTGAATCATCGGACAGAAGATCTTACTCTCTCTCTCCTCTTCTCTGTAAATCTGCCTTTCCAATAAAAATAAAATAAATCTTAAAAAAAAAAAAAAAACAACAACAACATGTAGGGGACAGCATGATGGCATAGTATGCTAAGCCTCCATCTGTAGCACTGGCATCCCATGTGGGCGCTGGTTCGAGTGCTAACTGCTCAACTTCCTATCCAGCCCCTGCTAATATGTCTGGAAAAGCAGCAGAAGTTGATCCAAGATCCTGGCTTGCAATAGGTTCAGCTCTGGCCATTGTGGTCAGTTAGGCAGTGAACTAGTAGATAGAATCTCTCTTTTTCTCTCTCTCAACCAAGTCCACCCAAATTTCCTTCTAGAGTCTGCAGAACTATTTGTTTTGCATTTGAAATTCTGGCCCTTTCAGAGTTTCTTCTTGTAAGTCTAGGAGGTAATTTTCAGAACTGACCGTGATTGGTTTTACATGTTTTGACAATAGCTGGCTTAGTTTTTGTTCTTTTCTCTGGCTTCCTATTTTCCCATGCTTCCTTTAGTGAACAATTTGGTAATGTGGAAGCAAAGAATTTTAGGAAGAAACAGAGAGCTGTGACAAGGACCTAGGCCTCCTGAAAAGCACAAGTGCCAGTCAGTCTGCCTTCCTGTCAGATCTGCTGGCAGCCACCCACAGCCTCTGCTGCTTGGGCTTGGGCTCCATGGCACCTGGCTCATGTTACTTCTGACTGTCTCACAGTTGACTGATCTTGCCTCTAAACTTGTGAACAGGTCACAGCTACTGATGAAACTGACAGTGACCATACAAATTGTAAGTATACATATTCTCAAGAGGGAATATCTTTTGATTTATAACTGAGCATATTTTGTACCTATTTTCACATATCCTTAAATGATTGATGAATTGTATTTAATAGTTCTGTATAAATAATAGTGATGTATTTATCAGTTGATTTAGGTGTGCTAACCTGGGTCCAATAAAGTAGCAGTAGATTTAATTCCATTTCTTTACTGCCGAACAGTTTTTGTAGACTAATGTATCCCAGCTGAATAGGGAAATCACAAGTTAATTTAAATACTTTTACATATTTGAGCACAGTGACTGAGAAGTCAAAGCACTAGTTTTAACATTTTTTTAAAAAATCAATTAAATAAATACAAAAGAAACAAGAATTTTTTAATACACTTGGATTTACACAAGAATCCATACTAGAAAAGCTTGTGTAAATACTTTTCAGTTAATTGTGTGATCATTTCAGTGCAGGTTAGTTGTCATTGGACACATGCACATGTTTACATATACAACTTCAAATACGTACATACCCCATGTGTAGCAAACACCAGTTGCACTGTTTGTTTCACTTCTGACAGCAAAATGTAAAGTTTATGTTTTATTTGTACTTTCTCCTACAAGGCTTTTGTTGCTATTTCTTCAAAGGTGAAGAGTCAGTGTGATTTATCCAGACACCTGTTCCAGCTTTGGAAAATCACACTGTGGTTTCTTGGACTGATCCACTCCACTTCCACCCCGATCCCCATCCCAGTCCTTGGCCTCCATGCGAGCACCAGTTCATCACTTAGAAATCTCGCTTTATCACCACGTCCCTTAAGATGCTTTGTGACAGAACTAATTAACCCTCCTTATTAGTACATCTGGGCCTTGTTCAGGCTTGCTGTGTGTGTCACCCTGCACCATCTCCTCACTGGACAGTTGTGTTTCCTCAACTAGTCTGTTAACTTCTAGAAAGCAGAACCAGGTACTCATATTCCTTCTTTTGCTCAAGTTGGAATAGCATGGCTGGCAGTGTGGGCTATCGTCCTCGGGGAAACGCTTAATCTTGATGGTACGCCAAGTTCTTGAGACTCTGAGAAAAGCAATTCCTCCAGTCTCCTCCCTTGTGCCTCGTGAAGCAACAGGCCTTTGCGCTTTCCTGAAACCTGGAGTTCTTCTCAGGCATGATATTCATTACATAAACTAAATTTTACCAACAAAAGAATCCAAATGAGAAATCACTGTCCCACAGGGTCACTATCAAAAGTCATTGGCTATTTTCTTCATTTCTCTCTGTTCCTGGAGATGTTACCATTGAACTGATGGATTGCTATAAATAAGATGGTTTATTTTTTCCTGTGTTTTAACTTCATGCAACTGCCCTCTACTGAAATTAGGTTTCAAATCCCTTATAGAGGGGGATTTCCCTTATTGTACAATTTTTCATAAACTCTGCTACTTAAGTTAAGCTCAAGGTCAGTGTTCAGGTAGTTTTCTGATATCGGTCAACTCACCTAAGTATTTTTAGAGTCTGTTATTTTAGACACCACATTCACTTTTGGAATCCAAAATGTAGCAAGGTGTCATCCCTTCCTTTATGAGGCTGAAAGTGTAGCAGTATCATAGCCAAAGTATCATGTTCATCTTGTATTCTGAAAGAACTACGTGGGTTGACCAGGAAATAGTTGTATTACTATCCATAAGACCCAGGGTAAGGAATTATATTAGTATAATCATGATCCTTACTATCTTGGCTCTGGGGATACAGTATTGAACAAAATTAATCTGATCTCTTTTTTAATGATTTATTTTTATTGGAAAGGCAGATTAAATATACGAACAGAGAAAACTAGGTCACTCCCCAAATGGCCACAATGGCTGGAGCTCAGCCAATCTGAAGCCAGGAACCACAGCTTCTTCTGAGTCTCTCACAAGGCTTTGGTCATCCTCTATTGCTTTCCTAAGCCATAAGCAAAGAACTGGGTAGGAAGTGGAGCAGCTAGGACACAAACTGGTACCCGTATAGGATTCTGTCACTTGCAAGGTGAGGATTTAGCTACTGAGCCATTGTTCCAGGCCCCCAGTCCGGTCTTTTTAAAAGATATTTATGGGTCCAGCACAATAGCCTAGTGGCTAAAGTACTCTCTCCTTGCATACACCAGGATCCCATATGGGTAACAGATTGTATCCTCGCTGCTCACCTTCCCATCCAGCTCCCTGCTTATGGCCTGGGAAAGCAGTAGAGGATGGCCCAAGTCCTTGGGACTCTCCAGCCACATGGAAGACCCGAAAAAATCTCCTGGCTCCTGGTTTCTGATTGGTCCAGCCCTGGCTCTTACAGCTACTCAGAGAATGAACCAGCAGATGGAAAAATCTCTCCATCTCTCCTTCTCTCTGTCTTTCCAATAAAAATAATTTTTTAAAAAAAATATTTACTTGAAAGAGTTAGAAAGAAAACGGAAAAGGAAGATGGACAAGGAGAAAGACAGAGAGAGGAAGTAAGGGAGGAAGGGAGGAAGGGAGGGAGGAAGGAAGAAAAGAAGGAAGGAAGGAAGAATGAGAGAGGTCTTCCATTAGCTGGTTCACCTCCCAGATGCTTACAGTGGCCAGGGCTGGCTCAGACTGAAACCAGTAATTGGGAGCTTCATCTGAGCCTCCAACATGGGAGACAGAGACCCAACCACTTCTGCTGTTTTCCCAGGCCATCAGCAGGGAGCTGGATTGGAAGTGGAACAGAAGAACATGAGCCCGCATCCATATGGGTTGCTATTGTCACAGGATGCGATTTTACCTACCATGGCACAGTGCCAGAGTTTACATTCTAAAGGAGGAAAGCAGACAACAAACAGGATAACAAATCAATAAAGAATTACCAATCAGTGAAAACTGCTCCAATGAAAGTAATATGAGCAAAATTGAGTAGAGACTACTCATTAAGTGGGTAATTATTTAAGATCTCTTTGAGGAAGTGACATTCAAGCAGATACCAAGACAGGAAGGAGCCAGTTATGCAAATCTCTAGGGGAAAGTGTTTTAGATACAGCAGAAGTGAAGATCTTGAGTCTGATGCAAAGCTGATGTTTAAGGAGCAGCCAGCAGATAGGTGTGGCTGGACTGGACTAAACAAATAACAAAGTGGTAGTAGACAGGGTTGGAAAAGTAGGCAGAGGCTCTTACATGACCTTATAGGCTCGGGAAGAGAATTTTGCCTCTTTTCTAAATGCAGTGATGCATTTTGAATTGGGGAGTGACATCAGATCTAAGGTTTTAAAAGCCTCTTTTATAGAAAGTGAAATGTAGTGGCCAAGAGGTGGTCATGGGCGCTCAGGCCAGAGATGACAATGACTTCCTAAGTGGTGATGTTAACAGGCAGTAGTAGTGGAGATAGGAAGAAGTGGCAGGAATGTGATGGATCTTGGAAGCAGAGCTGCCAAGACTGGGATCAGAACTGGGCAATTAGAGGAAAAGTGGATCATGATACCATGGTTGGCTAAGACAATTAAGTAGAGGGTAGTATGATTTATCAGAATAAAAAGAGTAACTTTGGAGATAGATTGGAAATAAAGGCTATATTTCAAAAGTGTCAATTTTGAGATGCCTTTTGGACTCCAAAGTGGAGATAGTTAGATAGGCCGTAGAATATACGATGCTGGAGTTCACAGGGCAGGGTAGGTGGAGATGAGCAGAAGTGAGAGTCAGCAGCTTTTAGTTGCAAACATAGTTATGAAAATGGAAGAGATTCCGTAGGAAAAGGGTAGATGGAGAAAAATAAGCTGTTCCCTTGGGATGCCTACGGATATTGACCATTTGGGATGGATCAGAGGGAGGAATAGCTGGAAGAGAAGATTTTAAAAGCACAGAAAGATTAGATAAGAACCGGAAGAGTGGGGATGAGTAGGATATAACAGAAACCACAAAAAGAAAGGAGTGATGGACTGTGTTGAGTACTCCTGAAGGTGGGGGTAGCCTGGAAGATGAAGGGATGAGGTTAAAGCTGGCAACATAGAAATCACCAATGACCTTGACAAGAGCAGTTAAAGTGAAATGCCCTGAGAGAGTGGGTGGGGGAACGGGGTGGGAGGAAATGGAATCACAGATAACTGATACACAATGAAAGCAGGGAGTGGGACCCTGGGGGAGGAGTTAGCAATAGAAGTTGATTTATTTTAAAATGAGTGCTCTTAAGCTGTGTTTATCTACAGATGAGAGAGAGAATCACCAGACAGGGCTGCAGTTGATACAATAACTGGAGAAAGATAACTGAGTGAGTCTTGAAAAGGAAGAGAAGAATGAGGTGCAGAAGGTAACTGTAAGGATTGGTTCTTGAGGCGACAGAGATGCTTCTTGAACAGAGGTTGGAGAGTGTGAGGGCATACAAAGAAAGCAGGATATATTTGGCAATGGGAAACATCTCATTCTTTTTCTTCTAACACAATGTGGTTGAGTCCAAAACAAAATGCACACATATCATTACATATAAGTCATACAAAGATTAACTGGATAGCCTCCACGCAGTCCAAACTCAAGTATTCTTTCAGTACATGAAACGACTTCCAAACTTAATGGCTTAATACTATAGTTTAGTATTTCTCACTGTTCTGTAGACCCACTAGGTGGGTCTTCAGGTTCACAGGGTGATTGATGACTGGGTGCTGAAAGGTGCAAAATGTCCCAAATCATTTCTGTCCCAAGGGTGGCAGTGGGTGCGGGCTGTTGGTTGGAGATTCAGCTGGGATGTTGGCCTTACTTTCCTCCACGTGGATGTCGCAAGGATGTTTGGTTCCTCCCCCCGCCCCTGTCCACCCCTCCACCAGCCCTGCCTGCCCCATGCTCCCATTCTTGACAGTCTTAGAGGAGAGGTACTTGTTACATACCAGGCTAGCTCTGGTGTCTGGTCTGGAAGAAGATTCAACATGAAGTTAGTTTCAGCTTTAGGGCCCATATTTAAAATTTATCTACCCATTTCATCTATAAGCAGGAAGGGCGTATCCCTGTTTTCTCTCCTGAATTGAAATTATCTGATGTGAATTGCAACAATAACTAGTTTTCTTTAAACCTAGAAAATAAACAATGTTTCCTTTTCCTTTTCAGTGACTTGGATTTCCACCCTCTGCCCCCCACCCCCCACCCCAGGTAGAAAACTGCCACCTGTGAACAGAGCACCTCAGTTTTTCTGTGCATATGGCCAAATTTATCCTGGGAGCAAAATCTGAAAGTCCCACTTTTTCTCTGTGCTAGTTATAGCAATTTTCTGATTCACTGTCGAGTGAAAAAAAAAAAAAAAAGGGAAGCATGGAAAGAATGATTGCACACAGGGGAAATGGAGGGGGCCCTTGCTTCTGATTCCATGGATGGAAGCCCTGCTACCGTGAAATTGCGCTCAAAGCTTTGTGTTCCCAAGAGAATGGGGTAAAGAAGCCTGGAAAACTGACATGTTCATCAGTAAGGGATGGTGGAATTAGAAACATCCAAGAGCCAGCTGGTACAGAAATGTAGCCTCTGGGGGAAAGATATTGGGCACATCTGCTAATTTTCCATTAAAAAAAAAAAAAGAAAGAAAAGTTGGGATGTGAACATTATAACTCAGTAGAAAAAATACCTGAAGCACAGTAAAAGTTACACTGGAAAAAAATGGGTTTTTTTGGTGAGTAAGTGTTGGATGAGGAAGCCATCCTTGTGCTATTATAAACTTTATATTTTCCTTGTATCCTTCTGACCACTAAATAATTATGGTTCCAAGTTGGAAGATTTTACTCTTCCCATACTATCTGTATTTTATAGGATTTACTTTCTTCTTCTTCTTTTTCCCACAACTCTTCCTTTTAAAGACCCTGGGAATTTCGTATCTGAGTCTCCCGTGCAGAGCTAGCCCATAAAACTCTCTTCAGTGATGGGAATCTAAACTCTCAGCGTTCCATATGATAGTCACTTTAGTCACAGATGCTGACGGAGCACTTGAAACAAGCCTGATGCTGATTAGCAACTGAGTGTTAAACTTTATCTTCTTTTAAACAGATTTACTTGTTTATTCATTTAAAAGGCAGAGTGACCAAGAGAAAAAAGAGAAAGATGGAGAGAGAGAGATTTTCCATCTGTTGGTTCATTCTTCAAATGACTGCAACAGTCAGGGCTGGGCCAGGCTGAGGCCAGGCTGAAGCCTTAAATTCCAGCTGGGTTTCCCATGTAAGTGCAGGGACCCAAGCACTTGGGCCATCTTTCTCTGCATTCCCAGGCACATTAACAGGGAGCTGGATTGGAGATAGAATAGCTGAGACTCAAACCCATGCCCATATGGGATGTTGGCATCACAGGTGGCTTAATCTTCTATACCTCAATACTACCTCCAAGCAACCCCTCTCCACCCACCAAGTGTGTTAAGCCTTCTAGTTAATTGTAGTTACTGACAGCTGAGATGTAGAGCCAATTGTGGTTGGTCAGTAGCCACCATATAGGACAACATAGTCCAGTGTTTCCCTTGGGGCTCAGAGACTTGCCCACCTCATTTTCTCTGAAAGCTGAAACTCTGCTCTACAGTCCTATACTACAGGAATGGGTATCTCCCAGTATCCTCACACCTTGTGTTTTTTGTAATCACTGGGTCACACACTCCTTTATTTAAAACTTATTTTTATTGGAAAGTCAGATATACAGAGAAAAGGAGAGACCGAGAGGAAGATCTTCCATCCACTGATTCACTCCCCAAATGGCCACAATGGCTGGAGCTGAGCTGATCCAGGAGCCAGGATCCTCTTCTGGGTCGCCCATGCGGGTACAGGGTCCCAAGAGTCAAGGATTGAGGGTCCCTTGACTGCTTTCCTAAGCCACAGTAATGGAGCTGGATGGGAAGCAGGGCTGCCGGGACACAAATTGTCACTCATATGGAATTCCAGTGCGTGCAAGGTGAGAACTTAGCCACTAGGCTATTACGTCGGGCCCTGGGTCACACATTGCTTAGGGAGCCTAGTACTTAGTCCAGCATCTGGAACCTAATAGATACTCATGAAGGAATCCATGGAACTTTGATACAAATGAAAACTCTGTGGTTTCAGTGTGCATGAGAGAGAAATTGATTCTAGAAAAGAATCTAACAATACAGTGAAGTGATTTAAAGACCAGGTTACTAAAGAGAAATTGTTGGTTGGATAATAACTCAGATTCAGAAAATTGGATTATAAAAAATTCTAAAAAATTATTTATTTTGTTTATTTGAGAGGCAGTGAGTCAGAGAGTGAGAGCAAGAGAGGCAGAGTTCCCATCCTCACGTTCAGTCCTCAAACGCCTGCCAAGACCAGAGCTAGCCAGGCATAACTGAGGCGGGAGGGAGAGGCACAGTCCAGGTCTCCGGTGTGAGAGCAGGAGCCCAAATACCTGGGCCATTACTGGTGCCTCCTGGGGTGCTCGTCTCCAGGAAGCTGGATAGGAAACAGAGCCAGGACTAGAACCCAGTCACTGGGCTAGAAGTGTCTTAATTGCTACTCCAAATGCTTGCTGCAGGACACTGGCTTTATGAATGAGACTCTGTAAGCATGTCATACAGGGTCCTATGTACATTGCATGAAGTGTCTTTGGTAATGCTCGAAAGATGAAGCTGTACTGTTATCACCCCATTTTACAGATGACTTTGAGGGTGGTGGGTAGCTTACCCAAAGTCATGCGGTGGTATGTGGCAGAGCAAACATTTTTGGGAATAGGCCATCTGACTTTAGAGCCATTTTCTTAGTCACAATGCTGTATTGCTCTCATTTGATCGTGTCCATATGGTGATAGAGGCTTAGCAGCCTCCAAGGTCTGCATCAGGCTTTTGTCTAAATTTAAGCCTCTGTAAGCCGGGGTGTCCTGGAGGGTTAGGCCTCTTTCCAGCCATGTGGACTGGGGAAAGTGATGCAGGAACACTGAGGGTCCCAGCTATGACAATCTGCACAGGAGTCTTTTTCTCAAAAAGTCCAATGCCTATTTTTGCATCTAGAATTTTGTAAAAATCTTGTAATAATAAGAGGAAAACAAAAACCACTAAATACTCGCGCTTTCCCTCTCTTCTCCAAATGTCTTCTCTGATAGGAAAGATGGGTGGAGCCATGGAGTTAGTGCGGTCTTACAGTGAATGAGCTGGTTTTCCGTCCCCACCCTCACCGCCCCCTCCACAGATAGCACAGCACTGGCATAAAGTGGTTCTTGATTGTCCCAGTGAAGCTATCTTATCTTCTATACTGCTTATATTGTTTGCCCCACTCCCACGGTTCCATTCTCTCTGCCCTTCCCTGTCCTCTTCAGGACCAAGGCATGCTGACCTCTATGGCCCCTGGACCCCCATTTCCTTGCCCTCGTGCTCCCAGTGGGTTCAACAGGAGTTTGGCACAGGGGCAGAGGAAGAGAGAGATGGGGTATTTTCTCCCCCTCTCTCCTCCTGCTTTGATGCCACGTTCCTGTCCTAGTTGAGGCAGCCTGCCTATGACTCCTGCACATTCGAGGGGTCAGAGACCCTTCCATCTGCCCTGCACCTCTAGGGGAACACCAGGTTTGGCTGCTCAGGCCAATCCCTGGAACCTGTGCAAGCCTCTCACTTCCCTTCAAACTCATCCCACATCTCTGTAAGTCATCCCTTTATCGCCTTGTTGCCTATAAACTGTTTAGAGCAGAATGCTACTTCCTGTGTAGAAGCCTGCCTGGTGTGGTTCCCATCTAGTAGTCATCACATTTCCTAAAAGCATGGAAGAGGATTACCCAGATCTCAGGCAGACTCTCCCACAGATGAGTTCGTGAGATTCCATCACTTTGTTTCCAACACTGCTCAGGGGAGAGAGGCTCTGAGTGTGGCACCCACTGCCCCCTACCCGCCCCTCCACATGTCAGCAGAGTGCATACACCAGGCTTTTCTGCAGCTTGAGCAAAATGACCTCAGGACCCTTCTTTTGCTTTTCCCAGGGACTCAACCTCAGGGCCACTCCCGTGGTTTCCTAGGTAACTTGATCTTGAGAAAGGGGCACCTGGGAGGTAGACTACCAACTTGTCAGATGCTGAAAAAAGGTTCTCTCTTCTTCTTTTAACTGCTTGGATTTTTTTTTCAAAGAAAAGAAAGAAAATGTTGACCACCTCTGCTCCCTCACATAAGCAGCCCATCTTTCGCCCTTGGCAGCTTGCATTGCTCCTCTGCTTCTTGTTTTCTCCACTCTGGCTCAGCTCTAGCTCATGATTCCTGTTAGTCAACTCTATAAACCTGTCTATATTCCTTCTCTGTTATGCTGTCCATACCCTGTCTTCCAGCCTGTTCTAACAGCAAAAGTCCTTTTTCCCATCCAAGACCCAGCCTCTCTGGGCTTTGGGTCCATCCCTCTGGTTTTCTGAGGGTCTCCACTCTTCAGCCATCTCCTTCCTCTCTCCTGCGACACATTCTTTCTTCCTGGAACAGTTCCATGATGCCATGAGCTGTTCTAGCATTTTCTGTTCTAGCCAACTCCTTCCCCTGACTCTGCAACCTCCACCTATGCTTCAGTTTCTCTATCACTTGACACAGTTAAAAACTTTCTGAAAAAGTTGCTTCAGCAGGTGGCCACCACTGCCTTCCCTTTCAGGGGCTCCATTTGGGTCTCCTCCCAGGAGCTGCCTCTCTGCTGATGCAGCTTTGTCAATGTCAGCAGTGACCTCTGTGCATCTCACTCAGTCTGTTGGTACACAGGGTAGGGTGTAGTCGCTCAGTCCTTTACAGGGTACTCTCTTCTTTCAGTTTCTTTGGTGCCATTCCCAGCCTCCTGTCCTAGCTCCTCCCTCCTCAGCATCCTACAGAGGATGGGTTGTCCCAGGTCTAAGTTCTAGACCTGGACCTGCTGGCCTCATGTGGCTGTTACTGACATGTAGCTGGTAGGAAAAGAGATACACTATTAAAGCACACTCTGGATTTCAAAGGCTAAGACTGAAAAAAGAGTGAAAGCCATGCTTATTTATATTATAATATATTAATAATTACATGAATACACACCAAGCTTATGCTATCTGGGGCTAATTACAATTCATTTCTTTTGCGTCTTTTTACTTTAGTGTGGCTATGAAAATTTGTGTAGCTCACAGGTATTTTTATTTGACAGTGCTATCCCAGACCCTCTTCTTTCCCAACCTCCTTTCATCACCTTACCTAGTTCCACAGCTTTAAAAATCATCTATAGATTGACTCCCAAGTTGCAGCCTCTATCACTGACCTCTCTGGAAATCCTGACTTACCTACTTAACCAAGGTTGGATTTTCCACTTAGATATCTTCTAGGCCTCTCAGTGTTAATATGTCAAAAATGGAATTTTCTATTTCTTCCACCTGTATTGTGCCATTTGCTGAGTTTCCTATCTCAATCAGTGGTCCCATTGTCTGTCCAGTTGTTGAAGCCAGAAATTTGAATCATCCTTGATTACTCCATTTTTCTCAGCCACTTCATCTAATCCTCCAGAAAGTCATCTTGTTTGTTCCACCTTTAAGTTATTTACCTGTCATTCCATCCATTTTTCTTCCTTTCTACTGCCACAACCCAAGTTCAAGTCACTGTGGTCACTCACCTCATCTGCAACAACAACCTCCTAACCGGTTTCTGTGACGCCACCCCTGTACCATCAGTCTCTGCTCCATGTCTCAGAGTGATTTCTTCCAAATAGAAATCAGATTGTCTCACTCCTTCCAGTGATCTCCTACTTCCTTAGGATGGCATCCAAAGCTACCATAGCTTGTAAGGCCTGGGGGGAGCCTGGGTACGCCTTGTGACCCTAGCCTCACCCCTTGCTCTAGCAATCTCTAATCCCACTTAATTTCTTGCTATTCTTTCATCACATCGAGCTTGTGATAACCTCAGGTCCTTTGTGTGGTCTTCTTTGTTCTGTCTCAGATGCTCTGTTCCTAGAGCTCTGTATGGTTTTTCATTCTCTGGGTCTTGTTCAAATACTGTCCCCTTTTTTATTCTTGTAGATAGCATCTTATATTAGTGATTTTTGGTCCATTCATACTCACCCATTCTCTCTCTCTATCTTAAATTTATCTCACAGAAATGTTTTCTGTGTTTCCCTTTCGGTGTATTTCCAGGACAGGAGCCTAGATCATCTTATTTGCCCTGCATTTGGTGGAAAGCTTGATCCAGAATAGAGTAGGTACTAGGAATATTTTTGAATGATGGGTTTCAAAATAAATAGTAACCAAACGAGACTTCTGTTTCTTTTTTCTTTTTCTTTAAGATTTGTTTTAGTTTTATTTGAAAGTCAGAGTTATAGAGAAGGAAGCGCTGAGAAAAAGAGGTCTTCCATCTGCAGGTTCATTCCCCAAATGGTCACAACCATCCAAAACCAGGAACCAGGAGCTTCTTTCAGGTCTTCTATGTGGGTGCAGGTGCCCAGGGATTTGAGCCATCCTCTGATGTTTTCCCAGGCCATTAACAGGAAGCTGGATTGGAACTGCAGTATTAGGACACAAACCAGCACCTGAATGGGATGCTGGGGCCACAGGGGGAAGCTTAGCCTATCACACCACTGTACTGGCCCCTCAAATTTGTTTTGTTTTCATCCCCAGCCCCTGGATCTCAAATGGGGGTTTAAAGGAAAGAATGAATAAACATGTTTCTGGTATGAGAAGGATATTTTGGGGGTGAAGATACAACTGCCTTGGAAACTGTGCATAACTTAAGGAGTCGTGCATTAGACCTTAACAGGTACTAACCTTTTAGTACCTTAGTAATTTAATAGATGAGTTCATCACATCAACAAGTACTGAGGACTTAGCACTTGCAAAGCATATTTTTCTGCTGTTAGATTTGGAATAGCTGAGACAGCAGGGGGACACAGAGACTAAAAGCAAGGGTGAAGAGTGACATTAAAGGAGGAAAGTGTGTGTGTGTGTGTTATGCTGGGAGAAATCTGAGGCAGGTGCCAGCTCAACAATTTAATAGCATACCCACCCATACATTTGCCCAGATTTTTGCTCTGTTAGGAACCATAACTATTTATTTAGCATCTAGATAGGTGCTATGCATAATAAGTCTTGAACAATTTTTTTTTGGTAGAATGATTGAAGAAACTGTAAAGAAAATTCAGTTCCAATTCAGTCTTATAATGACTGACCCTGATGATCATGGCAATGCTTAAGAACCAAACCAAAAGAACGAACAAACAGTAAAAAGGACAAGGGAGAAATGTGGTTGAATTGGACATGCAGTGAGCGGTATGTGTGCCTGTGGATTTGGGAATAAGAGAATAACTTCTTGTCCTGCTTCACGCCCCCAGAGTTGAATCAATCTGAGTTCCTGTTGACCTCAGGAGAGGATTCTAAATACACAAATCAGGAAACCAGAAGGGAGAGAGATTCTTTGAAACTCAAACAGCAAAAACATCCAAATTTTGGGAACATCTCATTTTTCTCAATCCAAATGAGATACACCATGACATGAAAAAAGTAAAGCAATGATGATGTTGAACATGAGTGTATTATCTGCTTGGGATAATACAAGACAGTTCCATCTGGGTTCAGACTGTATTTCTGCTGTGGTCTGTTTCAGGGCACTTCTGGATTTGAACCTGAAAGTGATATCTGGAAAAGAGATAGTAATTTATGCTCACATAGCGATTTTCATGCAGAGGTCTCAAAGCACTCTACAAAGAAATAAGGATCATTATCCCAGATGGAGCAGAACAGACAGAGGGGCTGCTGCCCTGTCCAGCACACTGGGGAGTAGGAGCCCCCAGATGTCAAACAGAGCCCTAGGCTGTAAATCATTGAATCATGGCCTCTCTTGATTGGGAGCTGGGACTGCCGATGATGAGATTTTATTTTAATGAAGCCAAAAAAAAAATCAAGCTCTGATCTTAAGGGTTTTAGCATGTGTCCAAAACACATGAAAATGAATGCTTTTAAAATCGCCACATTTGAGGCAAAATATGGTTACTTAAAATAAGAAATGTGGTTATTATAGGCACACCAACAGTGGCTAAAATGAACTGAGCATTATTCAAAATCAGTTTAAGTTCTTTATTTAAGACTCACGACAGGAGCTATCATCATTTGTCCCATTTTACAGTCAAGGAAACTGAGATGCAGAAGTAACTAGGTTGAAATGTCGGTTAAGCCATGGCTGAGCTGGAAGTTGACACAGACAATTTGACTTCCTTACCCGGACTCTAACACACTTCGTTTGTACCAGGCACTATGTGCAATATTTTTCTAATTTTTAAATTTTATTTTAATATTTATTACAAAGATGAAGGGGTGATGGACTCATGTGATTACAATAGAGAGGGTTGGGGTGAGTGGGGGAAAAATGGATGAGATAAATGCTTCTGTTTTCTGTGTCCATAGGGCTAGGGGTAGGGTGGGGTTAGAAATGGGGAGGGGGTGAGGTGTGAGATAGCAGGAGGAAGAAGAAGAAAGTGTATTGCTCCCTGTTGTTATACTGCGTTGGTGCCTGGGAGCAGAGATAAAGACAGTCATTTGGTATTATCTTTGAGACCCTGATACAGAGAAGAATGTTTTGAGAATATTACTTGAGAGTGGTCTTGATCTGAGACATTGTCTGCTTCATTGCATCAGAGGTAGGAAATTCTTCCTATGGCCTGTTGGTTGTCTGTGTCTACCTCAATGTGCCCACAGACCTAGTTGTTTTAGAAGCCAGGCCTAGAGAGTGGTTCAGCTTGTCCTTCTTTCCATCTTTTTCTTTTTTAAAAAGATTTATTATTATTAGAAAGTCAGATATACAGAGAAGAGGAGAAACAGAGAGGAAGATCTTCCATCTTCTCCCCAAGTGGCTGCAATGGCCAGAGCTGTGCTGATCCGAAGCCAGGAGCATGGAACCTTTTCCAGGTCTCCCATGTTGGTACAGGGTCCCAAGGCTTTGGGCCACCCTCAACTGCCCTCCCTGGGGCCACAAGCAGGGAACTGGATGGGAAGCGGGGTCACTGGCACTCCCAGTGCCCATATGGGATCCTGGCACGTGCAAGGCAAGGACTTTAGCAACTAGGCTACTGTGCCAGGTCCCCTTCTATCTTTTGATGAGGTACCCAAAGCCCTCAAAGTACTCAAAGCACTCAAAGCTGGCTTAGATGAGCTGGCTGTCTTGCTTTTTTGTGTTCATCTGGGTATGCTCTCCATTCTTGCATCAGAATCAGTAGCTGAAGTGGCCCAGTCCTGCATCATCTGCTGTAAGGTTGGACCACATGTCTATGTGATTTTTCCTGAGGTTGGGGATCAAACACAGCAGGCTAGTTTGGGAGCCCCTCAGAGCTTTTCATGTGTACCAGCTGGGGTAGGGTTGGGCTCAGTCCTGTCCTGTATGTATAGCATTTTACCTGAAGTATCTCACTCCTCCCAAAACTGCTAAATGGTCATCATCCCCATTTTCCTAGGGAAGGAAACTAGACGTGGAAGGTAAAATAGCTTGTCCCTGCTCACATGCCAGGAGTAGGAAAGCCGGGATTTGAAAAAAGTAGACAAAAGAACACTAGGACAAGCAGTGAGGGTTTCAGAGCTTCTCACTCCTGAGGCGGTAGGGTCTTGGAGAAACCAGTTGATCTCCATAGGCTTGTTCCTCGATCTGCCTGGAATGACGTGGGTCTACATGGACGCTGGAGTCCTGGCTGGGGCCAAAATTCTGATCCTCAGTATCTGTTTTCTATTTAGTCTCTTGTTTGAAGATCCTTGGAGGAAAAGAAATTAACCACCCAGAACCTGAAAGTGACTCTGGAAGCCAAATTTAGAAAACAGACCTCAAAAGGAGAAAAAAAAAAAAAAGAAGTTTACAAAAAAGTCTTTATTTAGAAAGTGAGACTGCCTGTAAAGCGTTTGGCTTACTGTGGGAGACTTGGTGACCAGATAAAGGCCACCCTTATCTCTTTGACCAGCCAACTCTCCAGGATGGAGTAAGTACCATCACCTGGTTCTGTAGTTCCTTCTGGACTGCTAAACTGGCTGAAGCGGGAAAAAGTGCATGTAGTGTGGGAGGGAGCTGAGAACAGCCACTGGGCCTTTCATGTGGGTGTTCTGTCTTGAATTCTGCATGTCTACTCCATGCTGTCTACTTCTGTTTTTGTTCTTAGTGGTTACCATATAGTGACACAGCCCACTGCTGCCATGAGCTGGTTTTTTCACACCCTCCTGGTGAGCCATGGTGCGGTGAGCAGGCCTCGCTTCCACCTCTCCACAAGGTTCTGTTTGAACGGGGGAGCTTGAGGAGGTGACCAGTCTCGGTTCCCCATGCTCTCAGTGTTCTGTTTGCCTCGTCTTTTGGTAAAAATGGTGTTTTCTATCATTTGCTTTCCAGTGTTATAATTTCAAGTAGTATGAGATTTGTGGATGTGGCTTGGAGACGTTAGGTGACGATGCAGGTCGTGGGGAGGGAGTGCTGCTAACCCTGAGAGAGCCCACAGTGGTGTGCAGGAGGCAGGTCCTTTGGTAGTAGGCAGGCCTAAATTAGAGTCCTTGTGATGTCAGCCATTTGGTGCAAGCCTCTCAAAGTCTTTCCATTTATCAAATGCACTGTTGTTGAGGCAGGGAAATAATAAAACATGAAGCTCCTGACACAAAGTAGTCATTGATAAGTGGTAGCAATTACTACTTTTAGTATCAATTATTGGATTTTGATGCAGAGTTGGCAGGTTCAGAATCTGAAGCCTTCTATTCTAAGACACGTATATTAACTTTCAACTCGAGAAGAAGCCAGCATAGAATTGCACTATCCAAGAAACCAAATATCCTGCTCTTGTGAAATACATAGCCAGGGATGATTATGGAAGCTTTCATCATTGATATCACACCTTATTGGAATATGGACAGGTGCCTTTAGAAGTCTCTGTCGAGGCTGGCATGGAGGTGCAACAGGTCAATCCTGAGATGCTAGCTGACCCGTATGATCATAGGCTGGAGCTTTTTGGCTCTGCTTCTAATCTAGCCTCTTGCCAACGCGCCCATGAAAGGAATGGAAGATGGCCCAAGTACTTGGGCTCTTACCACCTATAGGGGAGACCCAGATGGAGTTCCAAGCTCCTAACTTCAGTTTGGCCTAGTTCCGGCCCTTGAAGCCATTTGGGGAGTGATCCAGCACATGGAAAATCTTTGTCTCTCTCTCACACTCACACAGTCAACCTTTCAAATAAATGAAAACATCTTAAAAACAAAACAAACAGAAAAACTAAACCTGTGCCCAGCACAGTAGCCTAGTGCCTGAATTCCTTGCCTTACAAGTGCCAGGATCCCATATGGGCGCTGGTTCTAATCCTAGCATCCCCACTTCCCATCCAGCTCCCTGCTTGTGGCCCGGGAAAGCAGTAGAGGACGGCCCCTAAGCCTTGGAACTCTGAACCCATATGGGAAACCCAGAGGAGGCTCCTTGCTCTTGGCTGTTGCAGCTACTCGGGGAGTAAATCAATGGACAGAAGATCTTCCTCTGTTTCTCCTCCTTTCTGTGTATCTAACTTTTCAGTAAAAATAATTAAATATTTTTTTAAAAATCCTAGCCTAGATCCCTACCTCCTACAGCTACAGGAATTGTAGTCAGTTATTGGGATCTCAAAATTTTCTGTTGCATTTTGGGGCTCTCTGAACAGGATGTAATTACAATGGCAGAAAAAAAAAAGTCCATTCTTTTTAGCTTGAGACTTAGAAAAAAAAATAAATTTGGGCCTGGCACGATAACATAATGGTTAAGGTCCTCGCCTTGAATGTGCCAGGATCCCATATGGGCGCCAGTTCCAATCCTGGCGCTCCACTTCCCATCCAGCTCCCAGCTTGTGACCCGGGAAAGCAGTCAAGGACAGCCCAAAGCCTTGGGACCCTGCACCCATGTAGGAGACCTGGAAAGAAGTTCCTGGCTCCTGGCTTTGGATTGGCGCAGGATTGGTGCAACACCAGCTGTTGTGGCCACTTGGGGAGTGAATCATTGGACGGAAGATCTTCCTCTCTGTCTCTCCTCCTCTCTGTACATCTGCCTTTCCAATAAAATAAATTTTACATTTGAAGTAAAAACTCAAGGATCTCGTGTAGTAGTGGTTCCACTTTCAGTAACCTTTGATTGTGAAAATGCATCATAAGCATTTAGTAACAATAAATTAAATTGAAAGATCCCCTCTTAAATTTTTTATTAAATAGTACATGCACTTGACACAAAATTCACAAGGTACAAAAAGAATGTTGTCTAAGTCTTCTTGTACTCCCTTCCCAATCACACATTCCCATTGCCCAGAGCCAACTGTTGCTTCAATTCTGTTATATCCTTTCAAAGGTACTATGTATTATAACTACAAGTGGATCATTGCTTTTGAATTGGAGAGTGAAAGAGAGAGGAGGCAGGGTGGATAGAGGAAGGGAGAGAGGGCTCCTAATACCTGGTTTACATCCTAAAATGTTCTCAATGTCCCCTCTTCCCAGCTGTATCCTGCAACTCCAGCCAGGTTGCCAACATGTATGGTAAGAACCCAACCACTGAGCTATCACTGCTGCCTCCCAGGGTCTATATTAGTGGGGAGCTGGAGTCAGGAGTGGGAGTGGGAGATAGAACTCATGTACTGATACCGGATGAAGGCAGCTTCATCACTAGGCTGAATGTCCATATCTACCCTTTCTGCATATTACCCAATTTATTTATTTTTAATAAGATAATTATTTTAATTTTTGATCATTTTTACATAGTTGATTAGGTTGCAAAGGGTCAAGGGCTACAGGAAGGTGGATGAGATGATTTCCACATTTTCTTTTTTTCCTTCCTGTATCTGGGGGAGATAAGGGGAGAAGCCTCCCAATTGTCTCCATATTCTGGGATGGAAGACAACCACCTGACACCATCACAGGATCCTTGATGTGGGGCAAGCTCTGAGGGTTCTGCTCAAGAAGTTATGATAGTTTAACAGTTCTGAATTGCTGCTGATCTTGCCTCTCCAAGCACAACGAAATCTCTCCAGAAACCATTGGTTGACATAGTCCACCTAAGAGTCTCCATTTGCCCAGATATTCACTGCCAACACTTGACTGGGGTATTTGATCAATTTGTTCTGTCCTCCATCTTCTGTTATGCTAACAGGTGTCCTCTGCAGACTCCAGTGTCCTGCCATATCCTCTATGTGCATCTGGATATGCTGTCTACTGCTCTGTCTGAGCCACTGAGGAGGCTTAGCTCTGACACATACACTCCATGGTCAGACCTTGGAACCTGCAATTCTCTTCATGGTTAGGGTTCTGAGTCAAGCAGTTCAATTGGGGGGATCCCCAAAGAAACTTCTTCTGAGCTAATCCCAGATTCTTGTGTGTGCTTGTCAATACATGGTCTGACACAGAATGTCACACACACTGGTAGTTGCAATTGCTGAGTCAGTTCTGTCTCCAGCCCTGTTTTCTATGCAAAACAATGGACTTGCCCTTCACTGATCGCCCTTCACACAGATCAGTGGGAGCTGCAGCCTAGTCGGAGCAACCCGCAATAACCCCCACCAGGGCCGCCCACTGCAGTGGTTCCCATGCTTGCCAGTTTCTACAGCATACTGATCCAGTCTGTCCCACATCCCATTCAGCTCTCATACGGGTCAATGGGCAGAGAAGCCTAGTTCAACCCAACCAGCCCTGTTATCCAGCTCACAGACGTGCTGATAGGTGCCACTCTCTGTCTAGTCATGCCTGCCCCAGTCCTGGTTCTCATTCTCACCAGTCAAAGTGGCAACCCAAGAGGAAGGTACCCACTGTTTTCCCTAATGGGCCCACTCCCAGATCTTGCACTCTCCAGGTGGTTCTGCAGTTTAACTTGACAGAATTTGCCCCCTATGCCAGCACCTGCCAGCTGATGCTATGGCAAAGCCTGTAAAATGTTGATTTTAAAAATGATTTGTTTATTTTTATTGGAAAGGTATATTTACAGAGAGAAGGAGAGACAGAGAGAAAGATCTTCCATCTGCTGGTTCACCCCCCCCCCCCAAGTAGCCACAATGGCAAGAGCTGAGCAGATTTGAAGCCAGGAGCCAGGAATTTCTTCTGGGTCTCCCACATGGGTACAGGGTCCCAAGGCTTTGGGTCATTGTCTACTGCTTTCCCAGGCTACAAGCAGAAAGCTAAATGGGAAGTGGAGCAATTGGGATATAAACTGGCACCCATGTGGGATCCCAGCACATGCAAGGCAATATTTTTAGTCACTAGGCTACTGTGCTGGGCTTTATTTATGTATTTATTTATGCATTTGTATATTTATGTATTTATTTAAATTTGGGAGGTGGATATACCTATGCTAGATATCGAAGTTGGGAGTTCAGGCACTCTTGTATGGGTTGTGGGTGTTTCAACCTGCAGCTTAACTGCTTGGTGGATTGTCTGCCTTCTTTGTTTTCCTTTAAAATAGAGATGTTGACAGAGAAAGAGATGTATATATATTTTTTCACCACAGTATCTATGACTGGAAAGTTGTTGCATTTTTTAAACACATAGAAAGTTCTAATGTGCAATAACTACATACCACTTAGGGATTCTCAGCTCTATGACTGGAAACCACTGGAATAAGTAAAATATTAATAATATTCAACATTAATTTTGGCCTTTCCATCTGCACCAGGTATTATTTTTTAAATTTATTTATTTTTTATTGTTATTAACATTGTATTATGTGATACAGTTTTATAGGCACTGGGGATTCCCCCCACCCCTCCCAAATCCCTCCCCCCATAGTGGATTCCTCCACCTTGCTGCATAACCTCAGTTGAAGTTCAGTTGAGATTCCTTCATTGGGTATTATTTTTTTAAAAGATGTATTTGTTTCTATTGGAAAGGCAGATTTCCTGAGAGAAGAAAAAATAGAGAGAAAGATCTTCCATCCATTGGTGTACTCCCCAAGTGGCTACAAATGACTGGAGCTGAGGTGATCTGAAGCTAAGACCCAGGAGTTTCTTCTGTGTCTCTCATGTGGGTGCAGTGGCCCAAAGTTTTGGGCCATCCTCAACTGTCTTCCCAGGTCACAAGCAGGGAGCTGGATTAGAAGTGGAGCAGCTGGGGGCCCAGCACAATGACTCAGTGGCTAAATCCTCACCTTGCATTTGCTGGGCTCTTATATGAGTGCCAGTTCTTGTCTTGGCTGCTCCATTTCCCATCCAGCTCCTGGCTTGTTTGTGCTCCAGCTATTTGTGGTCACTTGGGGAGTGAATCAGCAGATATAAGATCTTTTTCTCTGTATCTCCTTCTCTCTGTAAATCTGCCTTTAAAAAGGAAGGAAGGAAGGAAGGAAGGAAAGAAGGAAGGGAGGGAGGGAGGGAGGAAGAGAAAGAAAGAAAAAGAAAGAAAGAAAAGAAAGAAAGAGAGAAAGAAAAGGAAAGAAAGAGAGAGAGAAATAAAAAGTAGGTGGAGGCCTGGGACATAAACCAGTGTTCATATGGGATGCCAGCATTTGCAGCTAAAGGATTTTTGTGGCTTCAGTTTAGATGCTGTATCCTCAGAGATAACTTTCTTTGTTCAAGTTGACCTACCCCCTTCCCCTTTCCATTAACCTTAATCATGTTATCCTATTCATTCCCTGCAGGGTGTTCAGTATGATGAATAGTGGGTTACCTAGGTGTCTACTTGTGTATTGTAGTCTCCCCAGACAAAGCACATGTTCTGAGAGCAGAAATACTGCTAGGTTGGCTAGGTATAGCATGTGCCTTGGTGCAGCACACAAGAGTCATTGATGGACTATTTATCGAATGTGTATATACCAGCTTCATGAGGTAGACTAAGTTGTTCTCTCCATAGTACTAATAAGGAAACTAAGGCCTGGAGAGTGAAACAGATTCACCCCAGGCTATGAATTTGGCTTAGACTCAGCTCTGCTTAACTCTAGAGCACAAAAGCCCTTCCCTGTCACTCTGCTCTCAGAAGAGCGAGTGCATTGTGGATTATGCATGATGAGGAGGAATCTCCATTGCCCCTCTAGGACTTTTTCCTTTATGAAAGAATGCAAAGTAGTATGCACTGTTTTGTGATACATGGAGGTATGTGGCCTATGACGATGAAAGGAGTCATCAAGATTGGCTTGATTCCTTTGAGAGTGCCCGTTTTTAGTCCTCCTTTCTGCCTTTGCTTGAAGCTTGGCTGATCCCTCTTCTGCTCCAAGCATCCTGTTGGAAGTGGTAGGGATCCAGAAACTAAGAGGGATAGAATTTTCAATGTGAAGGTGATGGAGATGCAGGCCTACCAGCAGCCGCTTGAGGTCCAATGAGTCAGTGCTATAACGGTGACATGCCTGAGGCACATGGGGCCAGAGGGGTGGGGCTTCATTGCATCATGTGTGTGCAGGGGTTGGGAGAGAGGAGGAGGCATAATGATGAGCTGGGCTGTGGGGAAAAGACTAGGTCTCCAGGTGGTCAAGGGGGAGGCCAGGCTCCCTACACGCTGGGGCCATCTGTGCAGAAGATGCCACAAGGGCACAAAGTGCTGAGTGTTGCGAGGGTAGGGGCTCTCAGGACCTGGATCTGGTCACTGCAGGTGCAGCCCAGGAAGAGCTTTTCTGGGAAGCTTAGACTTCACACCTGAGTGTGGCAGCAAGGAGGAGTCATACTTAGATTTTATTCTTCAGAAAAATGTTTTCTGGCTGTGGCAGCAGTGTAGGCGAGTATAGGGATGCAACAAGTGTGGAGGCTGACAAAGAGGACACGTGGTTGACCAGCCAGAGTGGATAAGGACCCAAAGCTCAGGAGTTGGTAGCAGAGCTGAGATGCGATAGAGGAATTGGAGGATTTTTCCAAGAGCTTGTTGGTGGTTGAATGAAGGAAGAGTAGGCGATCAGTCTAAAGGGCTTACTGCAGGGGCTTGAGTGTCCAAGTCACTTTACTAGTAACAGGGCTAGGACAAGGGCAGGGAGGCTGTGAGCCTTGGATGTGCTGAACTTGAACTCAGCCTCCTGCATCCATGGGCCAGTTTAGGACGTGCGCTCCACAGGGAGATTACTTCTCAGACCTCACTGGCATTCCTGAGCTAGAACTTCTTTAAGGCTAAAAGCAAAGTTTTTGAAGACTCTCCTGGCCTCTCACTGATTGGACAATGAGCAACGGGGTTCCCCCTCCACCCCAGTTTCGCTTAGATTTGCTTTGAAATCAGAAGCCTGCTTCACTGGAGCAGCCTGTACTATGCCTCTGGGAAGCCCTAGACTTTTGGGGAAAAAAGCCATTCCTAGGGCACAGTCTCTGGCCCTGCAGGCCTAGGCTTTCCACCAAGCTCTTCAGAGACCAGTAGAGACGAGGCTAGGAAGCAGGCGGATGATCTCTTGACTGCCCGAGTCTCCTGGCCCCGAAGTTGTCCACATTGCCACCTCTGACTGGGTGTCCTCAAAGCCCAGACAAGACTCCTGGTACCTCCAGCCCCTTTCCAAAACCGCGGGGCTGGGATCCTTTCCTACTCAACTCGAACATCCACAGCTAGCCAAGTGGTGGCAGGGAGGAGCACGTGGCTTGCTTAGGGTCCTTGTGGGGGAGGGGGGGAAAAGGTCAGAACCCAGCAGGTGGGCAGGCTGGCCCACCACTCTGGGTTTCCATCGCTGGGGGTTGAAACACAGGGCACGCCCTATGTCCCACTCCGACGTCCGACGTCCGTCCGTAGGATGGAGCCAGAAACCGAAGTCTGCTCCCTGTTCTTCCCTCACGCACCACCCCCGCTGTCACGCTGATAAATCCCCGGAGCAAAGGGTGACATGATTCCTCCCGCGGCCCTGCGGGCTGAAGGCGGCACGAGAAGGCAGTGCAGCCCCAAGCTACCCCTGCAGAAGCCGCGCTCCCGGCTCGCTCCGGGAGTAGAGGGGGCGCGAGAGAGCAAGTGGGCGGGCGTGCCGTCCTCCGCATCCTCCTCCAGGTCCTGGCGCGCAGGGTGGGAGCGCTGCGCTGCGCCGCGCTGCGCATTGCTGCCCGCTTGCTGCCTGCCCCCCTGCCCCAGTCGGGCCACCTCCCCGGGCTGCCGCGGGAGGGCTACGAGGCGCTAACGTTACGCTGTTTCCGGTTTTCCAGCGGGCTCTGATTCCCCTCCCAAGGCGGCGGCGGCTGAGCGGCGGAGCCCCCCAAATGGCCTGGCCAGATGCGGCAGGTTTGCTGCTCAGCGCTGCCGCCGCCGTCGCCACTGGAGAAGGCTCGGTGCAGCTACCAAAGGCACAGCAGCAGCAGCAGCAGCAGCGGCGACAGCAGCAGCGACAGGAACAGCAGCGAGAGCGGCAGCAGCAGCAGCAGCGGCGGCAGCATCTCCCGTCCCGCTGCGCCCCCAGAGCCGCGGCCGCAGCCACAGCCGCAGCCCCGCAGCCCCGCAGCCCCACGAGCCGCCGCCCGCTCGCGAGCCGCAGCCTCCGGCGGCATGAGGCGCGACCCAGCCCCCGGCTTCTCCATGCTGCTCTTCGGTGTGTCGCTCGCCTGCTACTCGCCCAGCCTCAAGTCGGTGCAGGACCAGGCGTACAAGGCACCCGTGGTGGTGGAGGGCAAGGTCCAGGGACTGGCCCCAGCCGGCGGATCCAGCTCAAACAGCACCCGCGAGCCACCCGCCTCGGGTCGGGTGGCGCTGGTGAAGGTGCTGGACAAGTGGCCGCTCCGGAGCGGGGGGCTGCAGCGTGAGCAGGTGATCAGCGTGGGCTCCTGCGCGCCGCTGGAAAGGAATCAGCGCTACATCTTTTTCCTGGAGCCCACGGAGCAGCCGTTGGTCTTTAAGACGGCCTTCGCCCCCCTTGACACTAACGGCAAGAACCTCAAGAAAGAGGTGGGCAAGATCCTGTGCACCGACTGCGGTGAGTCGCCCCCTTCCTCTGTCCCGGGAAGGGGGGGAGGGGCGAGACGGTGGAGAATGGGGGTGGGGCCGGGCGCGCTGCAGGTGCCCGGGCCTGGCCACGGTTGGGGCCGGCAGGGGAGGAGGGTAAGAAGACGAGCGGGAGGAATGGGGCCACCCCTCTCTCCTACCCTGGACTCCGGGTAGGGCGCCTGGCACGGGTGGGTAAGGAGGAGCTTGGACTGGCGGAGAAGGAGGGCTGGGGCTCGGCGTGGGTCGGGGGCCGCGGGCCAGGGGAGACGCTGGCCGGTGCCAACAGGGATCTGCGGCTGATGTACGGCATGTGGATCTGGACGGCTGCCATCATAGCCCAGCCGCGAGAGGAAAGATGCTGAGGTCCGGCCAGCCGCTGGCCTGAGGCTTTGTGAGACAGGAGCGACTCTAGGAGGCCTGCCCCATTTGCTCCAGCTGGCCTGCCTGGTCCGCGGCTGGAAGGGTCTTCAAGGAGCGACTGAGCAGACTCCCAGGCTGTGGAGGCCTTAATGGACAAGTTCTCCTAGGGAATGACCGCCCCATTCTCATTCTCTCTCTGCCTTCCCCCTTCTTCCCCCCCCCCCCCCCCCCGCTCGCGGCGCTGCTCATCCCCACCGCTGGCGCAGGCAGAGTTGGACTTTTTCTCCGCTACCGCTTTCCGCCCTCCATGTGGTTCTCTCGGTCGTGATTACTTGTTCTTGCTAAGCAGGCGGCACAGCCTTCTCTTAAGCCCCAGGACGAACTAGAAGACACCTCTGTGTGTGCTTTCTGGGGGTTATCTCACTAGGTCTGTGAATGGCGATGCTGAGGACACTGAGTAACTTCTGTCGATGTCTTTAAGTTGGGCGCCCACTGGCTGCCTCGCCTGCATCTTTTCTTCACAATGCTGGATGCTCTTAGGGATTGCAGGTGATTAGAAAAACAGTGACTACAACGCTGACATCCGAAGCTGGGTGCATCTGGGGCCTAGGTTTCCCATGGTGGAAATTCAGGTGGAGGAGCTTTTTCTTTTGCTGTCTGGACTCCAGTGTTTCATGAGGAAGAGGTTTCAAAGCCAACTGTGCCCACCCTGGAGTGTGTGTGTGAGTGTGTGTAAGAGAGAGAGATGGGTAGGAGGAGGTGGTGGTTATAGCCTGCCTTTGCTTATTTTTGCCCAGACCCAAGCTGGAATTTGTCCCACTTGGCTTGACTTGGGACTTTGCCATCACTGAATTGTGGCACCTCTCCTGGAATTGGTCAGTCTGGGTAGCACAACCAGGCTTGGCCAGACAGGTCCCCACTGCAGTTCAGATGCAATCTTGCGGCCATCCTCTCAGTAGATCAACACTTTTGCCTTCTGGAAGCTGCTCTTCCCCTCCTCCACCCAAGAGGGCGGTTTCAGGAGTTTGGGTTGTGGAAGTGGATTCAAGTCCTGGGGTTAAGCTGTGGTTACTGTCACCAGAAGAATCCTGGCAATGTCTTTGCAAGGAAGAAGAAACTTTGCGGAGAGCAGCAGCTCAGGACTCTGACATTTCATTCTCAGGAACGTTGCTGATTGGTTGTTCATGTTGCTTTTCAGCTCTGAAACGCTTTACTGGGCCAGTTAAGATCAGTTAAGGGTTTCTGCTTTATTTATTTATTTACTTATTTTTACTCTATTGAGGCTTTCAGCTGAAATCCCCCAACCCCATTCCAGGGAAATGTGGAACTGTATCATGCAGTGGGAAGGACAGAGTGAAACCAATGAGTGAACTTGATCCAAGGACAGCTTCTTTTGCAGTTTTTGCTGAGCTGGTGCACATGTGTATAGTCCAATCTCCCTGGTTAGACCCCCTCAGGACCGGGTGGTCATTGTCACGGAACCCTATATGCCTCTCTGTTCTTGTTCTCCTCCTTTTACTTCTCTTCCCCCCAAACACAATGTGTCCTATCAACTATGCTTTGTTTTAGTGAGCATTGAATAGTTTACCAGTTAAATGCAGGGGTCTCGAAAAGGGTGGAGGAGAGACATGTGATCTGCTTTTAGGTGACAGCCATCTCATAGTATGAAAATAGCATGTGGTGTGCATCTTATAAAAACACTGGTTTGGGACTGCAGTCCCTGAAAAAGGGAAGGCCCTCATACATCATACATTACCTAAGGAGAGGATGTGTGTGACAGGCAACATTCTAGAAGGCAAAATCTTGCGGTCTGAAGGGATGGCATCTAGAGAGGTGTCGGTTTGCAGAGGTTTTTTATAAGGGGATTAAAAGTTAAAGGACATATTTGTGAGAGAAGACTTGTGGAATCAGTGATCTTTAGGCTGATGAATATAAATGGCACTTTCTTATTTTCTACTCTTGGTTAAAGAAAACATGTCCTGGTAATGGTATATTAAATAAGGAAACAAAGTCATCCCAACTAACCACAACACCTTCCTTGTGCTCAACAGGAAATAGCTAACAAATTCATTTTCTGTTTTCTATTCTAAAGAAAACCCTCTGGGCCACAGGGTCATCGGGAACATTTTCTCCTTGGAGTTGACTTGTCCGTTGCAAAATAGGGAAGCTGGCACTGGGAAGCTGTCATCCTGGCAGTTAGATTGAGCAACTGAGGTTGAATCGTTACTTTGTTCAGCTCCTGGGCCTGTCTAGGTTCTGAGAGGTGCTGTCCCTGGGGAGGTCATCTTGTGAGCTGCAAGATTGTTGTTTCTTTCTTCTCTCTCTGCTTTCCTTTCTTTTTCTTTTTTTTTTTCTTTTTTCTTTTTCTTTTTTTTTTTTTTTTTCTTTTTTTGAGTGGCTGGGGTGCCATACTCTGAGGTGACATTCTGTGGAGGGATGTCTCATGTTTCACCTTCAGCACATGCGTCAATAGCATCAATTGAACTCCTTTTTCAGTGGTCCTGCAAGGTGGTGAATTTCAACAGACTATGGTTGCCTGGAAATCTGGGGGCTAAAAGAGGGGAATGACGGGCAGGGGTGTGCTGAAATTAGCAATTCCATTGAAGGTATTTTGTAACAGATCCAATGTGCATTGTTTATTTCAAACTCCTATCTCTGGTGGTAAAAAGCTGAGTAAAGGCTTTGCATTCCCAAGAAGATCCCATATGTGGAGGAGTCTTAGTTGGAAAGGAGAGAAGTGTTTGTAGGGTCAAACAGTGCTCTGCAGCTTGGGACCCTGCTGCCAAAGCCCTCTTCTGCACACAGTCCTGCATTTTAAAAGACACTTGCGGCCCTTTCCCCTTTAATCAAAACCTTCCTTATCTACTTGTGTTTAGGTTGTGTCCTTCATGAATAGATGTAGTAGATAGCATGTTTGAAAACAGAAGACTCTTCTTTTGGGACTTCTCTGCATTGCCACCTTCTGATGTGTACCATGGCTTTTTGTGAAAAGTAGAAACGGTGTGTTCCTGGGGAACTGTACCTTCTTCAGGAGAGTTGCAAAGTTAACTTGGCAGCTGACTTTACTTATCCGAGAATCTAGTGCAGCAAAAGCGACTGCATATTTTTAAAATGCTATTTATTTAAAGAATCTTTTCTTTCCCAGCCAGCTGGAAACCCAGCTGTGGTGCAGCTTGAAGATGGGAAAGTGAAACTAGATTAGAAACTGCCTAGTCCTAGTGGAAACGATAAGGCTTGGGTTACAAGGTTGGGTGACTTGAACTGCCATCATGATGTCATTGTTTCTCATCAAGTGGTTGCATTCCTCCTTCACACTGAGGTTCTTGGGGACAGTAACAAGATCTTATCTTTGAGAGGTGTTCCATCTCCCAGCTCCCCTGCCCCAGCAGCAGCCCAGGGCTTGGTACTGTGCCTAACTTATTACAAGGATTCTCCCTAAGTGTCTTTTGACTAAAGTCAAGTGAAACAAGCCACAAGCGAAAGCCTCCTGATTAATGTTAAAGTGATCTCAGCTCTCCCAACTAGAAGTCTAAGTCCTGTGCTGAAAAGCCGACTTTCTTCATGGCCTTTACCTGTCGCTATGGGAACCCTTTTTTCAAAGGAGTCATTAGCAACTGGAGTACTTAACCACAATATGCTTAATCATCCTGCTGATTAATGTGAACACGATTTGAGCAGTAGAGAGGAAAGGTCTTGCTGGAGGAGACCCTCCTTTTAATTTGGAGAAGCAAATTACCACCTCACCACAAAATTTAAGCAAAAATAAGACAACCATCAAGTTGAATTAGCAGATTGAGTGCTAAGTGAGAGTGTGGTATTAAGTGTATGACTAGCTGCCCTCAACCCCCTAGTCAAAGCAAGGGGGCTCTCAATTATCTGGGACTTGAGCATTTTCTTTCCTAACAGTAGTTTTACTCTTTTTTTTTTTTTAAGATTTATTTATTTTTATTACAAAGTCAGATATACAGAGAGGAGGAGAGACAGAGAGGAAGATCTCTGTGCGATGATTCACTCCCCAAGTGAGCGCAATGGCCTGTGCTGCGCCAATCCAAGCCGGGAACCAGGAACTTCTTCCAGGTCTCCCATGCGGATGCAGGGTCCCAAAGCTTTGGGCTGTCCTCCACTGCTTTCCCAGGCCACAGGCAGGGAGCTGGATGGGAAGTGGAGCTGCTGGGATTAGAACTGGCACCCACATAGGATCCTGGTGCGTTCAAGGCGAGGACTTTAGCCGCTAGGCCACGCCGCCGGGCCCAGTTTTACTCTTTTTTAAAAAGTATGTATTATCTGACTCCAAATTCAGAAGTACCTGAGGATATTATCTTCTAAATAGCCTAGTCTTCAGCCACCCAACTTTCAGGCAATTGTAAAATAACTTACTCTTGAATCCTCGTTTCTCGAAAAACAAAATATTTCTCAGAATAGTCAGAATTTGATTTTAGCAGAGGGAGAGTTCATTTTCTCATTAAGCCATTTTATGGTAAATTCTCACTGGGTAATACAGTGCTTTCTGACCTAGCCCACCATCCTGTCTTATTCCTATTATTCCTGATTCCTTTACTATCTCTATTATCTAGTCAGAGAATCCTCTGTTCATTTTGAACCAATTCTCAAATCTTGCAAAATGTAATCCTCAAGTCAGGAAAGAAAAATAGCCATGTATTTTCCAGGTCCTTTGCCACTGAGAAGTTTTCCATGGTAATGAACTTGATTAGTCTTGATTGGTGTGCTCAGAGGGGTGACCCAAAGGTTTGTCTGAGATTTGCGCCTGGAGCTCAACTCTGCTCATCCAGCACTGTCTGCCATTCCCTGTACTTGTTAATCTCACAGCAGCCTGCGTGTGGGAGATCACATGAGTCCATAGATAGAAAGAGAAAATTCAACAGCACATGATTGCTTTGATTTTCATTCAGAAGCCAAAGACCCCAGTTGCCAATGAAGAGTTTGATTTTGACTATATTCATGCGCAGCTGGTGCAATTCCAGGGGGATTTAGCCAGCTGAATCCTATCTTAAACTATGCTTAAGGTAACTGATAGGAAGATAGTGTTTAAATTTCAGAGGATCCCAGAACTGCCATTTGGAAAGTAGGTATGTAAATATCTGAACAGCCGGAAGTCTTAACCCTCTAAATCCTGCGGGCTCAGGGGCATTCGGCAACTTTGAATATTGATTTGGAAAAGGAATGGTGATATGTCAGCGAAGCTTTCTCTGCAAGTTCAACAGCCTGTTCTTGGGTCTTTTCAAATCTGAATTACTGTTAGTGTAACTGGCACAAAAGAGGACAGAAATTTCCCCTCCCCCAAATTTCAAGTTTGGAAAGATACATGAAGGATAGGAATTTTTTTTTAAGATTTATTTATTTTTATTGGAAAGGTAGGTTTACAGAGAGAAGGACAGACAGAAAGATCTTCAATCTATTGGTTCAATCCCCAAATGAGCTGCAATAGTTGGAGCTGAGTTGATCTGAAGTTATGAGCCAGGAGCTTCCTCCAGATCTTCCATGCAGGTGCAGGGTCCCAAGACTTGGGTCATCCTCCACTGCTTCCCCAGGCCACAAGCAGGGAGCTGGATGGGAAGCCAGACATGAACTGGTGCTTTTATGTCGGCACTTGCAAAAGGCGGATTAGCTGTCATGCCAGCCCCGGGATAGGAACTTTTGACTCAACCTGTTTCTGGCAAATGTACCCTCTTATCCAACTTGCTTTTGGGAATTTGTACCCTAGAAATACATCTTGTTTATGCAATTCAAAGGATGACATAGGGAACACCTCAGAAAACTAGGGCAAGTCAATGAATTGGAAATGAATGGAAATGCTAAATTTTGACAAATTTGAAAAATGACTGTCTCTGTAGAATTGAAGTAGACTTCTGAAAAACAAAACAGAACAAAACAGGTGGGGCTGGCATTGCCCTCTGCAGCGTCGGCATTCTGTATTGAACTCCAGTTCCTGTTCCTGCAGCTCCACTTCCCATTTGGTTCCCTGTTAACGCACCTGGAAAAGCAGAGACTGACCCTAGTGCTTGGGCCCCAGCCCACATGGGAGACTTGGAAGAAGCTCCTGGCTTCCTGCTGGCCCAGTCCCAGTTGTTGCAGCCATTTGGGGAGTGAACCAGTGGATGGAATATCTCTCTTTCAACCCTCTATAATTTTGCCTTTAAAATAAATAAAAATCTTAAAAAAAAAAAAACTAGTAATGGTGCCCACAGATGAGTCTTGCTGAGCTATAGTGCCATGTAAGGTGACAAGGGCTTCAACAAACAGGAAGGCAGTGTGGTAGAATGACAAGGGTGGGAGAAGGGGAGGGAACGCTGATATGCCCAAGCAAAGAGCTGAGCAGCTGTTGCCAATCTGGAATCAGAAGCTAAATCTGACACAATTGGGAACAGTTGCTGCAGATCAGCTGTGGTGTTTTTGATGGTCATGAAGGGGGCGAGACTGAGGAGCCATCTTGCCTGCAGAGTTCCTGTTGAGAGGGTGGCCTCCGTGGTCCTTGCAAGGTAACAACAACACTCCCTTGTCCCTTCGTGGGTGTGGTGAAAGCCAAATGACCTCCAGGGTCTTTCCTGGGGCAGAGGCATAGTGTCTCCAGGGCCTGGGAGAGCTTCTGGTTGCTTCTGCTCAGGACCTGGCTGTGTGCTAGGCTGGGGCTGGAAAGGCATCGGCAGACATTCATTTCATTTACCATGGGAAATATTGCCAGAGGGGCACAAACACAGGTATCTGGAGGGTATCTTTAAATTTTTTTTTTCTTTTTTATTAAAAAGAAAGCCAATTTCATGAATGGGGGATTTCTTAGTCTACTAGTAGTGTATATTTTCCCTTCTCCAAGATGTGATGCCTGAGTTACTTTTTATTCTCTCTAGTAACAGATTCCCCATTAATTTTTTTTTTTTTTTGAACTTTCTCTAATTTCCTACCCAGTGCTGGGGACACCTACCCTCTACTTCCCCCAGTCTGGTTTATGAAGTCTTTGTTCTTTCGGTTACAGTCTGATACTAACTGACTAACTGAAGCCAAAATGAACTCATATGCTTCAGAACTGAGGGAGAGGAAGGTTGCCATGTGAAAGCCCACCTATGTCAGAGTCAGGACTTGGTTGTGTCTACTGTGTCAGCCATATGATTTGCTATCCCAAAGTTTCTATTATTAAAGGAGTTATTTCTTTTTAAGTTTGTATAAAAGGCAAATAGAAAGAGTTGTTCCATTCACTAATTGATTCCCCAAATGCCTGCAACAGCCAGGGTTGAGCCAGGCCAAAGCCAAAAGTCAGGAACCTTATTCAGGCTTCCCATGTGGGGATGAGTCGGAACCCCAGCACTTGAACCATCATCCTTGGACTCTAAAGGTACACATTAGCAAAAAGGTGGGTAGGAAATAGAGGAGGAATGGGAATCCACGCAATTGCGTATGATTTATGTGGATCCCAAACAGTGGCCTAACCCACTATGCCTCAGTGTGTGCCCCTCAAAGAGTTTTATTTTCCACATTTAAAAGCACGTTTCAACAAATGCTTGGGTATGTTCTCTGTACCAAAAACGGATGCTTGAGGGGTAGTATTGTCTTTGTCACACTCAGTCATTACAACCAATGAGTTTTCAGTCTGTAAATACACAGATATAGCAGTAACTCAACCTAGAAAATGATAAATCTGTAAGATTTGCCAACATAGTGCTTTGGGGAGAAGTAGAGTCATAAAGAAAAAGAAAAGTGTGTCTGGTTAGAAGATTAAAGAACACATCTGGGAGAAGTAGTTTAAGATGAGTTTCCAGTAGTCAGAGAGAAGAGGTGGGAGCGGCTTGGGATTGGAGAAGAATTAGTGGATTCAGTTGATTCCAGGCAGAAGAGAGCAGCATTTTCCACGGAAGAGGGGTGAGTTTGTGGTCTCCGATGCTGCCTGGAGAGGCAAGGGTAATATTTTCACTGGTCTTGAATGCAAGGCTGATGAATTTATTCTTAGCTAAAGAAGCAGGATTTGAAGTCCTAAGTTAAAAGCAACTCAGCAATGTTTTAGAGTTGTCAGTGCATGGCTCTTACACATATTTTGTTAAATTTATCCTTAAGTGTTTCATGTTTTTTGGATGCTATTACAATGGTATTATTCATTTAATTTCATTTTCCAATTACTCACTGCTAGTGCAGTCATCTCTCAGCTTCTGCTGGGGATTGGTTCCAGGATTTCTCTACAGATACCAAAAATCCTCAGATGCGCAAATCCCTTATGGCATAGATTTGCATCTAACCTACGCACATCCTCCCAGAGACTGGAAATCATCTCTAGATTACTTACAGTGCCTTAGACGAAGTAAATGCTATGCCTTGTACAATGTAAACAGTGGTTAACACTGTGTTGTTTAGGTAACAAGAACAAGAAAAAATAACTGTATATATTCGGTCCAGAGGTGATCTTGGGCTTGAGTATATTTCAGATCCATGGTGTGTTGCAAATGAGGATGTAGAAATTAGAGAAACTTGAGAGTTAGCTATATGTAGAAAGACCACTGTTTTCATTTTCATATTGACTTTGTATACTGTGACCTTGATAATTTCCTTTTGTTTTGTAGACTCCTTGGGATTTTTTTTTTTTATGTACATGATGTTGTTAGAGAAAAAAAGGCAGCTCGCTTTATGCTTTTTAATCTGCTTGCCATTTCTTTCTGCTTCTTTGTTATTTGCACTCACTGGGATTGCTCAAGGCAGTGGAGAATAGGAGTGGCCAAACTGGACAGCCTTGTGCTCTTCACAAGGGAAAGCATTTCAACTTTCCCATTGAGGGTGGTGTCAGCCAAAGGCTTCTCTCAGGCGCCTTTCCTTTTAAGACTGAACACAGCATATTAGCTCGGAGACTGTACTTCACCATCTGCCAGAGACCATCTCTGATTGGAAGTGTCTTTTGCATTTCCCAGACGGAGGATGGTGGGTGAATTACGTTATATATCTTATTTTCCTTAAATGAGGATTGTATTGCCTTTAATAAGATTGCCATGGGCAATAAATAAGATAACACATATAAAATGTTTAACACATCACTCACTGAATAAATTATCAGCAAAATTGGGCCTGGCACAATGACTGAATTAGCTAATCCAACCCTTGCAAGCACCAGGATCCCATATGGGTATCAATTTGTGTCCTGACTGCTCCACTTTCCATCCAACTCACTGTTTGTGGCCTGGGAAAGCAGTGGAGGATGGCCCAAAGCCTTGAGACTTTGCGTCCATGTGGGAGACCCAGAGGAAGCACCTCTATCCTGGCTTTAGGTTGGCTCAGCTCCAGTCTTTGCAGCCATTTGGGAAGTGAACCAGCGGATGAAGATCTTTCTGCCTGTCTGTACTTCTCTCTGTATAAATATATCTTTCCAATGAAAACAAATATTTAAATAAAATTATCAGTAACATTTTATTCAGCTAGACCAATGTGAGCAGGAAACATAGGTAGATGAAAGTTCTTTGTTCTAGAAGTACAGTAGGGGCAGAAATGGAAACAAACATTGATGAATGACTACATTTTTCCTTTTCCTTCTTTTCCTTTTTTATTTATTTTTTATTTATTTATTTATTTATTTTTTGTAAAAAGTATGTGTTGGTTTGTTGGTTTCTTTGAAAGGCAGAATTACAGAGAGGGAGAGTTTATATATATATAGTGTGTGTGTCCTCCTTTTTGGTTCATTTCACATATTTGCAATGGCTGGAGCTGAACCAGTCCAAAGCCAGGAGCTGAAGCATCTTCTGGAACTCCAGTATGGGTCCCTGGGCCCAAGGATTTGAGCCATCTTCTGCTACTTTCCTAGGTTGATTAGCAGGGAGCTAGGTTGGAAGTAGAGCAGCTGAAATTCGAACGGGCACCCATATGGGATGCCAGCACTGCAGGAAGTGGCCTTCCCCACTACTCCATGGTGCTTGTCTCCCAGAATGGTTGTATTTTTCCTCCAGATGTTTCTGCTTATCTCAGCTTGAGAGTTAACAGTCTGGGCTGTGGGAGACAGTAGTGAGAAGAGGTTGGACATTATGTGGCCTTACTGTAGGAAACCTATGTGAAATCCTGGGAGCTGATGCTGGTCCTGCAGGGATCCCAAGGATAACACCTGGCTTGTGGCCATGAGTATGTGTTGGTCAGTTTTCAGAGAAGCCTGTAGCTAAATACTTTTTTTCTGTTTCATGGGTAGGAAGACTAAGATCTATACTCTATAGTGTCTCTTTGAAAAATCTCATGTTTGTGGGGGTAAGCCAAGTACTGTGGACTTGCCCGGCCTGCTCCTTGACTTGGGTAGTTGAGTGATTGTTTTGATGGTATCCCAAGGAGTTGCTGAAAGTCCCTGAAAACTGTTTTAGTTTCAAAGAAAGTAGGACCTGTGGTACATCCTGCTTTGATTTGGGGGGCTCACACTGAATCATTCATACTCTCTCCTTGTTTCTGTACTAAGTTGGGGTGAGACTGGTGCTTGTCTGGTGTAGAATAAAGATGTGTTTGTGTAACAGGTGATATTTTGCGAGTTTAAAGAATTCTGATTTTAATTAACTAGTTGGTAGGTAGAACCCAATGGAAGTATGAAACTATATACCTTAGAGGTTTGTAAAACAAAGATTCTTTGCTTTGATTTCTCCTCTAAATATTGAATTTTATAACCCCTCAGCTGGTTATAAATGCTTCAGTCTCAGGAAATACTATCATTTTGTTTTGTTTTTCTTGTTGTTAGTATCTTATTACTTCTGGTCTGGGTCATTATTTATATGATAGTTATCATTTAATATCATGTGGTGTTAATTATTCTTTAATGTCTCAGTCTCACTGTCTTTGATTGTAAGATCTTTTGGGGGTAGTAACTTAAAATATGATTAGGTAAATATTTGATTGCTGGCTACCGCCAAGTAACAAGGCAATGAGGAGCCTAATTGCTTTCTCTACCAACTATCTTTGTCCTCAACACATTTCAAGATTCCTCAGATGACCGCTTAGGCTAAGGAACTAGAACAATCATGGAAAGTATCTTCAGACAATTGGCTAAGGATTGCATTCTGCTCCTTGGACATGGTTCAGTTCATTTTTTTTTTTTCTTGATAGTCTCTGGTTCGCTTATTTTCTTGCTGGTAATTATCTTTTCTGGAGTCTTAGAATTATCTGCCGGCAGTTTTCCTCACATATGTCAATATTTTGGCGTGTGTTCCCTTTCTGTCTTTTGGTTAGTTGGCAGAATCCATGAGCTCTGCTTGCCACCTGAGCTGTTTGCATGGTTCCCATTGGGTTTCTCACTGGAGTGTTCAGTGACACTTGTAGGCTGGCCTGTCCATACTACAGGCTGAATTACCCACAAGGAGCACTATGATCCGGTGCCTTGTGGGTAAGAAGTTAAGCTTGAACATTCTTAGCAGCTGTGCCTTTTTGCCTAGTAGACAGCTTGGGGGCTTTAGGAGGGACAGTACTAGTTTCAATATCATTGTTTTCATTTTGACACATACGTTCTTTCACAGTTGAAATGAGACATTCTCTGCCATGTCTGCTTGGCTGAATGGATGGTGGAGAGTGGGTTCTTCCTAAGGGGCTTCTCTTCCAGCTTCAAGCCCCCAAGGACCACCAGACATCACCCTTCCAGGAATCTCTGCCCCTTGGCTTCCTTGAGTGTCTTCTACCAGCAATGCATGAGGACAGCTTCAGGACAGCACCTCCTGGCCTGGTTCGGTAGTGAATTTCACAAGCACTGCCGAGTTGATGACTCTGTTGAGGGTAACTGAACATTTGCATGGCTTTAGAGCAGAGGATCATTTCCCAGTCAGATGGAACAGGCAGAGAAATAGACAATCACTCATGGGTGAGAGAAAACAGCATTTAGCATTGTGGCTGGTTGACTTGATTTCAAGGGAGAAAAATCATGAAAAAAAGGTTTTAAAGGGAGGAAAGGAGTCTTGAATCATGACCCGATCATGTTGTCGCAAGATGAAGCCAACAAGGTCTGTAAGTGAAGAACTCTTTTCAAAGTACGCTGGCCCTTCAGGAATTCCTGCCTGACTGCTTGCTCTTAGGGGAGTTCCATGTCTACTTGTTGGGGTTTTACTTTTAAGAGTAAAACTCCCACCTAAAGCTACACTTTCCCTCTTTACCCTGCATTGCTGTTTCCCTTCCTGCTTAGGCTGGAGTGCATCCTTGCACTTGTGATAAATGTTATAGCCATTCCTTAACCCCCATTTCGAAGAGCTAGAAATAGTTCCAGAAATTTCTGGAATGAACACTTCCTCAGGTTTTAGGTTGGACAGACCCAGTGAGAAGGTAAGTAGAGGTCTGGGGTAGCAAAAAACCATAACCAACAATTCCGGCCATTTTAACCCAGGCCTGGTTCTTTTAGACAAAACATGTTTGTTTTTTATTTCCCCCAAAAAGGCCTCTCCCATACATTCAGGTCCCATTTCTAATGGGAATACTTTTTTTTTCCCCTGTTTCTTTTTGATTCAAAATTCCTACCCCCCCCTCCCATGGGAATACTTTTTCTGAAAAAGATTGTCCACACTAACTGGCCACGTATGTTCCCTTGCCTGGACCAGCCTTGGCCACGTGTTGAAGGGTAGATCTTTCAGAGGGTGCCTCCAGGGTTGGCCCTGGTGATTCATGTTTGTGCTAAAGAACTCTAACATTGGTAGAAACAGACGTCCCTGCCTCTGAGACAAACTCCAGCCTCTAGGGGAGGAGTCTGAATGAAAGGAGGCCCATGAGAGGTCTGGAGTGAAAAGAGATTGTCTGTATTTCTCACTTTGTAATCATCTCAATAGCTTTCTGCTACATGGTGTGCCTGCAGCTGATGAGAGGGCAAATGGGAGTCAAGCTGAGACTGGCTACCTCGGGAGAGCCAGCTCCAGCTCAGCTCCACCAGTCTCAGCCTGACTTCTCCCTTCCCTTATAGCTAGTGTGGGCTCCAAGCTTCTGGGATCGTTCAAACATATTGCATTTCAGAGACCTGTGTCCAAAGACAAGCATCAAGTCCCAGTGGGTGGCTGGTCCTCCTGGGGTAGCAACATGGAGGCATCAGGGTGTGCTTTGCTCATCTCTGCAGTTCAGTGGGAGCCTCCTCATTGGCTAGTAGGATGACTGCTGTCCTTACAAGGGGAACAGAAAGGACAATAGTGCTGCCTTGTACATGACTCAGGGTCAGCTGTGGGCCTTGTCCCACTCTTTGGGGTTCAGAGATTCCCTTCTGTGGAAGGTGAGTGGGAGGAGGGGTGGTTTGCTGTTGACTTGGTTACCATTAAGAGTTGAAGCTACTTTAAGGATCTTAATGGGAGTGTTCTCAGTGCTCTCTCTTTAAGATTTTATTATTTTTCTGGGCTGGGCGCGGTGGCGCAAGTGGTTAAGGTCCTCGCCTTGCACGCCCGGGATCCCATATGGGCACCGGTTCTAATCCCGGCAGCTCCACTTCCATCCAGCTCCCTGCCTGTGGCCCAGGAAAGCAAGTCGAGCACAACCCAAAGCTTTGGGACCCTGCACCCGCGTGGGAGACCCGGAAGAGACTCCTGGCTTTGAATCGGCATAGCATTGGCTGTTGCGCTCACTTGGGGAGTGAATCATCGAACAGAAGGTCTTCCTCTCTGTCTCTCCTCTCTGTATATTTGCCTTTCCAATAAAAATAAAATAAATCTTTTTTAAAAAGATTTTATTATTTTTTCTTTTTTATCTGAAATGCAGAGTTACAGAGAGAAACAGAGTTACATAGACGGATATCCTCTGTCTGCTGGTTTACTCCCCAGTGGCTGCAATGACCAAAGCTGCACCAAGCCAAAACCAGGAGCCACTAGCGTCCTCTGGATCTTCCATGTGGGTGGCAGGGGTCCAAATACTTGGGATATTCTCTGCTGTTTTCCCAGGTGAATTAACAGGGAGCCGGATTGGAAATGGAGCAGCTGACACTGAACTGAAGCCCATATGGGATGTTGACACTGTGAGAATTGACTTAACCCACTGTGTCACAGTGCAGGCCCAGTGATCTTTTTTTGAACATTTTCCTGTGCATAGTATAGTGGTTAAGGTAAGATGCATGCTTAGGAGCTGACTTTAGAAACCTTTTTTTGAGAAGATGAGAGAGAGAGAGAGGAAGCACTCCTATCCACTGGTTCAATCTCCCAATGTGTGCAAAAGCCCCCTGCCCAGCCAAGCCAGAAACCAAAAACTCAGTTTAGATCTCTCACAAGGATGGCCGTAGCTGAGTGAGCCAATCTGAAGCCAGGAGCTTGGAGCCTCTTCCAGGTCTCCCACACGAGTGTAGGGCCCCAAGGCTTTGGGCCATCTTCCACTGTTTTTCCAGGCTACAGGTTGGGAGCTGGATGGGAAATGGGCAGCTGAGACATGAACCAGCACTCATATGGGATCCCAGCACGTGCAAGCGAGGATTTTAGCTACTAGGCTCCCACCTGCTCCTTTTCTTCTGGGAGCTTAGTGGGGATTGAGGGCAGGATCTTTGCCTGAATCTCCTCATGGCACAGAGGTTAGCTTCAAGAGCGAGCATTCCCAGAGGTGTTCAGGTAAAAGCTGTCATGTCTTTGATAGTCCAGTTGCCCAAGTCACATAGCATCCCTTATTCTGTTTGTAGGAGGGCATTATGAAGACCTGAGCAGATTCAAAGGGAGGGAAAGCTACTTCTGTTTAAAATGCTATTTATTTTTTTAAAAGGAAGAGAGAGAAGCAACGATCTTGTGTTTAAGATTTCTTTATTTTTATTTTAAGGCAGATTTTTACATAGAGAAAAGAAGAGACAGAGAAAAGGGTCTTCCATCCACTGATTCACTCTTCAAATGACCCCAACAGCTGGCCGTGGGCTGGTCCAAAGCCAGGAGCCAGGGGCTAATTCCAGGTGTCCTACATGGGTGCAGGGGCCCAAGGTCTCGGACCATTCTTCACTGCTTTCCCAGGAATTAGCACAGAGCTGAGTCAGAAATGAAGCAGCCTAGACTTGAACCAAGGTACAGAGGCAGTGCTTCTGTTGCAGCTCCTTTGGGAAGCAACTTGGGTCTTCTTGCTGGGCTAGTTATCTGCCCTCTACCCAACTGCAGTCCAGTAATAGGTGTATAGGGTACCTACTATACAGGGATACAACTGGTATCTACCAGTTGTAGATAAATGTTAAAAAAAAATGTTGGGGATACAACATGGTAGCCTGATGACTAAAGTTCTTGTCTTGCATCACCGAGATCCCATATGGATGCTGGTTCTTGCCCTGATGGTCCCACTTCCCGTCCTGCTCCCTGCTTGTGGCCTGGGAAAGCAGTGGGGGAGGGCCCAAAGTCTTGGGACCCTGCACCCACGTGGGAGATCTGGAAGAAGCTCCTGGCTCCTGGCTTCAGATCGGCTCCACTCAGGCCTGCCATAGCAGACAGGAAGTCTTCTCTGTCTCTCCTCTTCTCTGTATATCTACCTTTCCAATAAAAATGATAACATTGGTAGCAACAACTTTTTTATTTCTTTAAAATTTGGGATAATTGCAGATTTACAGGAAATTTGCATGACAAGGGCAATGTTTCCAAATTCTGTTTGCTCCACTTCCTCAAATTGCAGTGTGGAAAAAACAAAATCAGGAAGTTACAACTATCAATGCAATGTTATTAACTGATTTGCAAACCTTATTCAAATGTTGCCAATTGTCTTACTCATGGCCTTCTTGGGGTCCAGCATCCAGCTAGCCTCCCAAACACATCCACGTTCGCTGTCACATCCCTGTAGTCCTCAATCTGGGGTAAGATGTTCCCAGTTTCAAAGAGAGGAAACAGTAGTCCACTAGTCTATAATAGTTCTGAGATTAGGAGTGGCCTGCGCCTGAGTTTTAGGCATGGTTCACCCTGTGTGCCTCTGGTTTTGACCTCTGAATTTTTCTTCTTTGTGCCTTAAAATGTATGCTGTGCCCCAGCATAAGTAGTTTTCTGCTTCCTACTTGTGTAGCTATTCTGGTCCAACTGGCTGGGTTCCTGCTCGCATACTTTTTAAATAAAAATTTTTAGAGATTTATTTATTTTTATTGGAAAGGCAGATTTACAGAGAGAGAGAGATCTTCCATTCACTGGTTCATTCCCCAAATGGCTACAACAGTCAGAGCTGAGTAGATCCAAAGCCAGGAGCTAGGAGCTTCTTCTGTGGCTCCCACGCTGGTGCAGGGTCCCAAGGCTTGGGGCCACATGGGATGTTGGTGCTTGCAGGTGAAAGATGAGCCAATTGAGCCATGGCACCAGTCCTGCACACTTCTTTTTTAAAGCATGATAGTTGTCTGGTGAATTTTCTGGAGATTCACAGCATTAGACAGAAGGCACCTCTATGAATTCTTTGAAAATCAACTCTCCTCTACCATGGGCTACCTGGGAGGAGCCTGTGAAACAATACACCTAAGCCCTAGTCTTCAGCGGAAGGGATCCCTCAAGCGCATCCTTGAGATTCGAGAAGGGCCTTTTGTCTGTCTCTGAGGTGTTTTGAGTCATTGCCTTTGATGTGTCTGAGCTCTTAACAAAGATACAATCTGAAATGTCTCAGACTGAAGTTGGTATCTCTTTACCACATCCTACTTTTGTTTAGACATCCGCCATCCATCTCAGATAGTGACATCTCCTCACTCTTCCAAAATATTAGCAATGTGTAGATCATCTGGGGCTCCTTTCTAGCCTGCATCCTAGTCCATGGATGCACTGTGACAGCTTTCCCTGCTGCAAAGGCGCTTCCACCCAATTCTGTTCATTTATTGGAGACTCAATGCCCTCATTGGACACTCATTCCTCGCCTCTAGGCCATGCAGGTGAACATGGGAAGCCCTCTGTCCAATTCTCTGTTCTCCTCGATCTCTGGTCTATGGCTGGAATTAAGCTTTCTAAAGCAGTTTATCTCCCAATTCGGAAATCATCCTTAGCCTCCTATTGTGCATGGAACACTGAGTCTGCTTCATGGGACATGCGAGCTGTTTCACAAGATGACCCTCTCCCTACTTGGGGCTCTAGCCCACTCTTGCACACTTGCTCTGGGCTAAGATTAAAGTGAACTCCTTGTTGCTCTCCAGCATGCTGTGCATGGTTGTTCTTCAGCTCTTTTGCTCATTCTGTGTCCTGGATGAGCTCCATCTCTCCTTTCCTTCTCAGTCACTTCCTAGCTGCCTTATCCTACCAGGCTTGGCTTCTATTTCCCCTGAAAGCCTTCTCTGATCCCCTTAAGGAATAAGTCACAGCCCCCTCCATATTCCCATACCAGTCTGGAGCTCTTCTATAAACACATTGGCTTGGTCAATGGCTCAAGCATCTTAGTCTAGTGGGAAAGGAGGGGCTTTATGTTGTATGGTCCTCCAGACCAGAGCTTCTAGACTGCAAGGTGGAGCTATAACCAAGGATTCATCTTATTCATCCTTTTGTGTCTTATGTAACTTAATGTGGGATGTCTTGAATATAGTCCCCTTAGGGTTGCCCCTTAGGATCAGAGCTGGCCCTTGTGAGTAGGCACCTAGGGCATGGAAGAAATTAGGCATAAATCTGCGCTGGGTTGATGGAGACACAAAGGCAACCTTATTTTAGAAGAAAATGGCAGGTTGTTTGGTTACAAAGTGCCATGCTGGACTGTTAACTGTCCCTGATGCTACTGTTATGAGTAAAAATCACTGCAAGACATAGATTGGAATCTGTGTTTCATTAGCTTCTAAGGGAAGCAAAGGGAAACTTGTTTAGGAAGGAGGAAATTTGCCCAGTTTGTACACCACTGTACCCAATTTCACTACCATGATTCTTGGCATAGAATAGGAGTTTAGTAAATATGAATTGAGGGGGAAAGTTCATGAAGCAGTGATTTTGTCTTGCATATGGCTTCAGGGTATCTTCAGGTGCCATACCCTGGGACTCTGCCAGGGGAGCTGGTTCAAAATCAACTCCGCAGAAGAAAAGGCTTACTCTTTACAAGTCATCAATCCTGGCCCCTCTTGTTGCTCTGTGCTCACTGCTGTGCCCCAAGGGAGTGGAGATGTGAAGCTGGGTGGTGGTGTGTATGTTCCATGATTATAACCAGGTGAGCCAGGCAGAGGTGACTGATAGCACCACATAAGGGGGCAAGAGTAGCAGGGCATGATTGAGTTAGATGTCACTAGTAGACAAAGATGAATCGGCATTGTCAGGTTCTAGCTGTTGCTTGTTTTTGCTTTGAATGATAGAAATCCTTCTTGGAAATCAGTCTTCCATGACCAGGCTCAGACCAATGCTTTCCATGTGACTTTGGACAGCCTGTGCCCATGTGCTGGCTTCTGCTTCTGGCAAGCAAGTGCTGGCTTCCTCCTGAGCTGTGAGGCCTGAAAGAGTGTATGGTATCAGGCCCGGTGGCATGGCCTAGCGGCTAAAATCCTCGCCTTGAACGCGCTGGGATCCCATATGGGCACCGGGATCGCATATGGACGTTGGTTCTAATCCCGACAGCTCTGCTTCTCATCCAGCTCCCTGCTTGTGACCTGGGAAAGCAGTTGAGGACAGCCCAAAGCTTTGGGACCCTGCACCCATGTGGGAGACCCGGAAGAGGTTCCTGGTTCCCAGCTTCGGATCAGCATAGTATTGGCCGTTGCTGTCACTGGGGAGTGAATCACTGGAGAGAAGATCTTCCTCTGTCTCTCCTCCTCTCTGTACATCTGACTTTGTAATAAAAAATAAATAAATCTTAACAAAAAAGAGTGTATGGTATCAACACAGAGCCTGCATGGATGTACAGTTTTCCTGGGACATTTTCAACAAAATTGCAAGCTGAGGGACAATGTCTCGAGGGCTTGGATTTCTTCCTGGAAGCCAGATTTCTCCCTGTATTCCATTTGGAGCATCCAACCCAAGCAGCTTCCACCAGTCTGTGATTGTGATAATTGGGTGGGAGGGGTTTGGGCAATTTAGGAAGATGATGGGGGCCTGACCTCCTCCTGCCTCTGGAGTCCACGGAGGAGGAGGGAGAATGGGGAAATGATGAATAGTTGATCAAAAAACGGGGACTGTCCCTTCCAAATTAGGACAGCTGGCTCAGTGATGAAATTGTTTGACTCTGTTGCTAGCTCTCAGGACCAGATGCTGTGAAAACAGAAATTAAACTGTGACTTTGGGCTGAACTTCCCACATATGAGGACAGTGCAACCTATTCCCACTGGCATACTCCAGCTGGGGATTTTTCTAGGGGAGTCTCAGGTGTCTTCAGGGTCTGTGTCGCTAGGTTCTGAAGAAGGAGCACATTCAGCTGATAGGTGTCTCAGGGTTTTGGTTTTGTGCCTGATTGGACTTTAGCTTGTCCTTGGAGCTCTTCTCTTGCATCTTCCATTTCAGGTATGGCCAGTTTAAGGTGACCTTCCTATACTCCACAGATAGGAGTGTTGGCCTGTTTGGCCTCTCTGATATTCTTGAGAAGCTGATTTTGCTACAGGGCTGGGTGAACCATATGGCAGCCTGGATTACAAAGATTTTTTGCCAACAGTAAGGAAAGGCTTTTTGGCCAAGGCCAACCCCCTAGGTAGGGTTGCCTCACCATCTGTGATCACAGCATATAGGATCAGCTAGATAGGTATGTGGCCTCATGCTCATCCACTTCTTCCCTCATACAGGAGGAGAGAGGCAGGTCCAAAATCAAATACCAGTTAGCAGATTCCCCACTCCCCCGTTCTTGCCGCCCTGAGTTCCTTGAGGACATTCTCTTTGGAGAATGTTGGGAATGGGTAGTAGTCATATATCTTGATCTTGAGAGGTTTACAGTTTTTGCTGGGATATTCAATTATGTAACAGCAAGGGATAGAAGATACAAGAAGTGTAATAGTTGCACAAAGGTAAAATAGACCATGGAATTCAGAGCAAAATAAGAGCAGTTAGGCCTGAAAGTTTCTGGGGCCAAGTTAGGGCTAGAGCTTAGCCTTGAAGAATGGACAGCATTGGGGGATTTAGGAGGAGAGAGGCAAGCCTCTGGGTCAAAAGAACAATACAAAAAGAGGTAGAGATAAGCTAGGTGTCTTCATAGGGCCATGCAGAGCTTATTGTGGTTGGGACAGAGATACAGGGGAGATAAGATTAGGAAAGTAGGGCGGAACCAGATTAAAGAGGGTCTCTGGAGGCAGACAAAGGAATTCAGATTTGATTCTGGAGGGAATTGGGCACCATTGTAGGTATGGAACAGCGATAGGGTACAGGGAGAGGAATGCTTACAAGTTCTTAGTACAAACAATTCAGAGTGGAGTGGACATGGATAGAGACGGGAACTTCAAAAGGTTCATGGAAATAGGAACTGAAAATAAATTTGGTTTGGTAAAAACTGTAATCCATTCAGTTTTTAAAAAGTTGATGGAAAATGCTTATTTCTTTTTTTTTAAGATTTGTTTATTATTTTTATTGGAAAGGCAGATATACAGAGAGGAGGAGAGATAGAGAGGAAGATCTTCTGTCCAAGGGCTCACTCCCCAAGCAGCCACAATGGCTGGAGCTGAGCCATCCGAAGCCAGGAGCCTCTTCCAGGTCTCCCACACGGGTGCAGGGTCCCAAAGCTTTGGACCGTCCTTGACTGCTTTTCCAGGTCACAAACAGGGAGCTGGATGGGAAGTGGAGCTGCCAGGCCAGGATTAGAACCGGTGCCCACATGGGATCCCAGCATGTTCAAGGCAATGACTTTAACGCTACGCTAGCATGCCGGGTCTATGGAAAATGCTTATTTGAAAAAGTTACACATTGCAGTTTTGTTTTTTGCACCAAAATAAATCTACGATTTCTACTTTGCACATTTGGGAGGGGGGGGCGGGAACAGATTTATTTGGATTTTTTGGAAAGGGAGAGAATCAGAGAAAGTGAGATTGATTTTACCGGTTCACTCTGCAATGGCTGCAACAACCAGGGGATGTGGGGGCCAGGCTGAAGCCTGGAACCAGGATGTCCAGCCTGGTCTCCCATGTGGGTGCAGGTGCCCAAGCACTTGGGTCATCTTCAACTGCCTTCCAAGTCACATTAGCAGGGAGCTGGATCAAAAGCAGAGTGGCAGGGACTCAAACCAGCACCAGGATGGAGGTCATGGTACTGCAAGCAGCATACTACTTTGTTGTGCCACAATGCCTGCCTCCACAAACTTTTTGAAGCACCATTGTTCTGGAGATGAAGGAAGAGGTTATAAAGTCCCAGAAGCCAAGGAAAAAGGAAGGAAGAAGGCAAGTGAAAACTAGACACTTACTTTTACTTTTCAAGAATTTATAAGGCTTAGGGATGAGTGGGGTTGAAAAGCATGAAGGAGAGAAAAGAGTCAAGGTTTGGATCTTGCAAAGCTCAGAAGAATGATAGTGGCATTAACAAAAATGGAGAAGTTATGAGGAAAAGTCATTTTGGGGGGGAATGATGAGTTTGGTGATGATTATTTACTTAACAAATACTTACATGACACTATGTGCTTGTCACTGTTTCAGCCATTAAACATTAACTCATTTTGGTCCCACAATAACCACGTGAAATAAATACTGTGAATATCCTCTTTATTACTAAGGGGGACACTCAAGCATAGAGAGGTTAACACTTCTCCAGCAATCACAAACCTAAAAATAGCAGATTCAGGATTCTGCACCTAGGTCCTCTCTACCGGGTTCCCTTCTGCTGAAGGGAACTGCAAGTAAGTAAGAATGCAGTGTTAGGGAGCAGATCCAACATTTGCTGGGTGCTTCTTTAGTGCTTTCTTTGTAAGAGATGGACATATGCATCATGCAGGAGCTGGTAATCTCGCAAGGGAATGGCCCTTGTGAAACTAGTAAAAGTACGCAGTCATGTGTTACAAGGGAAAGGAACACACAAGAAGGGAGACGGGGGAGGCTGAATATATACCTAGCTGGAACAATAGAAAAGAGTTCAAGGAAAAGGAGCTAGAATTATAGACAGATTTTGAGCCACGGTCAAAAGTTGGTTTGTGGGGGTTGAGAGCAGGGGAAGGTCATTCCTAGTAGAGATAACAGCTCAAGTAAAATGACACTTAGAACAGGTGTTTAGGTTAAGGTACTTATGTCCCGTACTGGAGCACCTCGGTTTGATGACTGGATTTGCCTCCTAACTCTAGCATTTTGCTAAAGTTAGACCCCTGAGAGGTAGTGATAGTGTTTCCAGTAATGGAAAGCAGGAGCCCAAATGAGTGGGTGGAAAAGTAGAACTGAAGTCTGCAGCACACCAGTAAGGAGGGGGACAGTGCAGGTTGTGAGAACAGAGGGCTCTTAGTTGAGAGGGCATTTGGAAGCAAGGATGTGCTGATGCAAGAGCCTTTGTTTTGCATGTCTATCTAGGTTCTTCTAACTTGATGGTGAACTTCAACATTTCCCTAGGTTGTGAGATGCTGTTTGTCTCCCAAGCTGGGGACCTCGGCTGCCATCTGAGTTAATTGAGATGTTCATTGTCTTCATGGCTTTTGTGTCCAGGTATCCCAGGATCCTTTCACCTGGACTTAAGAAGGAATCAGCAAAACCTTAGGCCAGGTTTCTGTTGCTGGTGCAAAGAGGAAATGTCAGGGAATTGGAAGCTCCTGTTGCAGCAGAAGTGGGAGGGCTGACAATACATTCTCTTGGGTCACAGGAGGTGAACTGCAAGGCCTGGGCAAAGCATGGTACATTCCAGGATCTCATTCTCCTGTCTGACCTTAAAGTGTATTCTTAGGACAACAATGGGGAATAGAAACAGACACAACTTCAGGGTACAGAAGCCTCATGTTACTTGTAAGTTTCTTCCTTGGATGTACTGGAATAGTCCTGACCTCAGAGAGCACAACCCTGCGAGAGAGGTGGCAGCTGCACTTCAGTTGGCCTCTTACTACCTTTGCAACCTTGGGATGACTAACCTTTTCAAGACTGTTTTGTTGACTATAAGATGGAGCCAATGATGCTTGCTTTTCTGACCTAACAGCAGAGGAGATGATATTTGTGCAAGCACTTGGAGATGGCAAAGTGCTGTAGCAAAATACACTGTGATTATTACAACCCCTTACAGTTTGCTCAATGTTAAAGATTAAAGCTCCCAGAGTGCCTTTTTGCATAACCTATTCTCAGTCCAGCTGCCAAGGACTGTGAGGGCAGGACCATTGTGTGGGGGTTTGAGACACCCAGAAGAACATATCCCCAGGCAGGCATATTCTGTTTCCTCAGCCCCAGACAGCACTGCCCCGCCCCTCCCATCCCCACCCACTAGCTGCTCTGCTATTCAGTTGTGCCTTACTCGCTGGCATAGTGGATGGTACAAAATGAGCACAAGCTAATGGAATAATCCTATTGTGGAAGGCAGCTGGGATGCATATACAAACTCATTTTCTGTGCTTTGTTGCCTCTTTGCTGGAGGAAGCCTTGCTGAGATGGGCTAGGGCCTTTAGCTGCCTCAGGAGGTCTTTGAATGTCATCCTTCCTCATTTCCTTGATCTGTACAAGTGAAAGGTTCACATGAACCTCTATCCTGATCTTGGGACACATTGTGTCTTTTGATTTAAGACAAACAAACCTGATGAAAATTTTGTCATTATGTTCTGCTTTCTCCTGAAAATGGAATCCAGTTGCATTTCGGCTACTAGAGAGTTTGTGTTGTTACCCTGGTTTGACTGTGTGGTGTTGTGAATGGGCACCTGGGGCTAGAGAAATCTTGAACATCAACCTCCACATAAGCTGTCACCTTTCCATGAAGCTTCCCTTTGGGATGAATTCTGTTGTTATTTTCTTTTTGTCTCCTGAAAGCACTTTGGATCTGACCTCAAAGAATTCAGAGCTTCCTATTCAGTATCAATTCTTGTTTCCATCTTGGATTATCTGGGTGTGGACTTTGCACCTTTTGAACTGAATGGCCAGGAGACTTCAGAATCACTTCCCCACCCCTTTGCTGTATGTTTGAGAATTTACAGACCAAAAATTTGTTTGATTATTCATTTGAAAGAATTAGAGACCTTCTATCCGCTGGTTCACTTCCTAGATAGCTACAGCAGCCCGCAGTGAGCCAGGCCAAAGCCTGGAACTTCATCTGGGTCTCCCACATGGGTGCCTGGGACCCAAACACCTGGATCATCTCCTGCTGCTGCTTCCAGGCCATTAGCTGGAAGCTAGATCCAAAATGGACCAACCAGGACACAAAGCAGCATTCAGATGGGGCGCCAGTGTCACAGGCAATAGTTTTATCCATTATACCAACTCCATAGACCAAGAATTTAAAAAGGTATGTGCTGTGGCACAGTGAGTTAAACCATTGCTTGAGACATGTGCATCCTATGTTGGAACGCTAGTGTGAGTTCCAGCTCTTCCACTTCCAAACCAGCTTCCTGCCCTAGGAGGCAGCAGATGGTAGCCCAAGTACTTGGGTTCCTGTTACCCATGTGGGAGTTCTTAGCTCCTAACTTTGGCCTGGCAAGTCCTGGCTAGCCCTGGCTATTGCAGACATTTGAGAAATGCACCATTACATAGGAGCATTCTCTCTCTTCCTCTGTCACTCTGTTTTGTTTGTTTGTTGTTTTCAAATAAACAAAACATAAGCTTGTTACTGAGAGTCCAGATCTTGAAGTGAAGTAGGCAATGAGAGCCATAGCTGTGTTCATGGAACATGTACTTTTACAGATCTTGCTCATTCTGTGCTCACAACAACCCAGCATAAAGGGTTTTTCCTTGCCAAATTTTCATCCAGGAAATTGAGGCTCAAAGCAATTAGGTGAGCTAACCATGGTAGTTCTAAGTGATGAGCGAAATGAGAACCCCTACTTTCTAGGAGTCAGGCTGAGAACAAAGAGAGGTGATAAGGGAATTACCAGCAGTTTGCTGAGGATTTCTCCTGTTCTTGTTGAGTCCCAAGGGATGACTACACCTGGCTCCTTGAAGGGTATGGTGTATTTTGTTCCCTGCCCGCCTGGAGGATGGGGAGGGGACCAAGGCCCTCTGGTTGGGGCTGGGCTGTGTTTTTCAACCTCTCCCTGGCCTTCCTCCTGCCCCTGCTGACAATGGCTCCTGATTGAGGTCAGATGCTGCTTGGTGCCCTAGAAATAACCGGGTTTCTAGCCCAGCATGACTCCCTGGAGCCCCTGGACCTGCTAGGGCGGCCACTAGCAGCACCTCTCCTTGGAACTGTGTTTATTCCTATTATGTCATTTGCTTATTATAGGCGGCCTGCTAAGTGTTTGGCATCACCTCACTATGATTCCCAGCCTGTTCTACTGCTTCTTTCTTCCCTAGTGCTTCGGGAACCTTGGCTGGTAGGGGCCCTGGGAGGATCCTTTTCTTTTGCAAGTCAGCTCTTCTCTTGGGTGCCCCCAGATGGCCAAGCTTTTGTTTGAAGCACTGGCACTGTCAATGGGTACCTCCTCTGCCATCCCAGGTGGGAGGCCTTTTGAGGTAGAAAAAAGAGCCAACTGCAAAGCTGGACCTGGGCAGGATGGGGGAGGGAGGATGTGCTGGTTTGCACCTGAGGAGGTGGGTGCTGCCCTGGATCTGGCAGCCCCTGTGTTTTGGTCTCCAACTTCATTGGTCACCTTGGTGTACATTTGTCCTGTGGCTCTCTCTGTGTTCCTGGCTTTCTTGAGTTTGGGCTAAGAGATGCTCTTTGTTGGATTTTAGTCCTGGAATTCAGAGCTGTGGCTGTGGGACAGTGAATGGGAGAGACCGACTGTACCAGATGCCATGCTTTGCAGAACTGTTAGCAAGCAGCTGGGCCAAGACCCAGGTGGCACCTCACCAGGCACCAGCATGTAGTTCGGGTGGCAACTCAGCTCTGTCCCTTCTCTGCTCAGGGAGGAGCAGGGTTGCTTTACCCTCGGCTGCCTGCTGGTGTCCTGGGACTTGTCTTCTACTTCATTGCCCTTAGCAGTCACATCACCACATTTGACCTGGTTCTTCCTGGGCCATCTCGCCCGGAACCTGTCACATTGCCTGTGGCTAACTCCACTCCAGTGGCTCCCATTGTCCCTTGCTATGACTTAGGGATGTGACTTGGCATCAGCTTTCCAGAAAGGGCCATAGAAGCTGGCTCTGCATGGCTCACCAAGGACACTGTAGTTGTAGAGCTTTTCTCTGGAAGACTTTGGCACAGTGAACTGTCTAGCCTTGCTTGTTTGAAGGGCTGGAATAAACTGACCTTCCAGTTCACCCTACTCTGTTCCACCGTGTGATGCAGCAGATGTTGGAAGCAAGGGATCCTGCAGCCCAGCCCTCTCCACCTTCTCAGGGTCTGCCTGTGTGTGCAAACCTCTGCCATCTTACATCCCCACTTCTTCCCTGCTCTCTCAGGGTCAGGCTTTTGGCAAGAGCAGTCTGTACCACTGTGACTGTTGTCACCTCTCCTCTTGCCTCTGTTGGTCCTATTTCCTGAGGCCCACCACAAGCAAAGTGCCATAAATTTAATGTCCCCTGCCCTTAGCACCATCTTCACCTCTCAGCACCTGAACATTGTTTCCTGACCCTGACATTGGGCATGAGCTGGTTTTGGTTTTCCTCTTATGTCTAGGGTCACTCCTTCAATAGTCTGTTTTTCAGCTCTTTCTTCTGTCCCCGATTTCTTAGTATGACTGCACTGCAAGTCTACATCCCAGGCTCTCTGGTTCTCCCACGCTTGCTCGCTTGCTTGCTTGCTTGCTCTGTGCAGTTGCCATGGCTTCAGTTACTGTGTCTACAGGGACTCTCACATTCGCATCTGCAGCGTCTCCAGTTGGAGACCTCTGGGCTCCAGCTTCAAGGATTCAGCTTCTTCCTCATCTTCTCTTCCTGGCATCTCACAGAGATGTCCAGCGGGCAGGCCCTGCACTGACCTGGGCCAAGCAGCCCAGTGCCCCTCATATGACCTTGTAGGCTATACCTTGAGGTTTCCTTCTTTCTTACCCACTCCAGGCGTCATGCCCCTGGAGCTGTTTTAACAATGTCTGCCTTTCTACTGACATTGCCCATGTTCAATGCTCATCATCATTTACCTGTTTTGCTGTAGATACTTCCCAAGGCACCCTTTTTAAAAAATACTTATTTTTTGAAAGTTAAGAGTCGTAGAGACAAATAGGGAGAAATGGAGAGAGATCTTCCACCCACTGGTTCACTCCCCAAATGGCTGCAGTGGCCGGAGTTTAGTGCATTTGAAGCCAGAAGCCAGGAGTTTCTTCTGAGTCTCCCATATGGATGCAGGGTTCCAAGACCTTGGGTTATCCTCTGCTGCTTTCCCATGTGATAAGCAGGGAGCTGGATGGAAGTGAAATAGCCAGGACATGAACCAGTGCCCATATAGGATGCCAGCACTACAGACAGTAGCTTTACTCACTACACCACAACGCTGGACCCACAGGTAGTTTATGCATTCACTGAACTTTCATACACCTAAGTCACATCTCCCACTGCCACCCTCTCCTGTTCCTGCCTCTTTGTTTGAGCAAGACCAAATCCTTTCCAAGGCCTTTGGAGGCCCTGTGTGATTACCTCTCAGGGGGTTCACTGGAATCATCTCTGCCTCATGTCTCCATCCATGTTTGGCAATGCTGGCCTTGTCAAGACCTGGCTCCTGTCTCAGGACCTTTGATTATGCTCTTTCCTTCTTTCAAATTGCCCTTCCCAAAAGATTAAAAAAGAAAGAATGAAAAACAAACAAACAAAATAAATTGCCCTTCCCTCTCCTCCCATAGTGTTTTCTCGTCTGTCCTGAGCTTGGCCCAAATGCCACATCCTTAAGGAATGCTTTCTGGAACCCCAGACTACTTTGTGCAGCGCATCTTCACATGGTGCCACAAACACATCCAATGGCCGGCACCTACTTCCTGCTGGCAGAGAAGCTGCTCAGAACAGAGGCTGGTTGTGTCTTTCTCCATTCTGCTCAGTGCCTTGCATGTGGTTGGCACTAGGAGATACTGAATCTTCTGGCAAACAACAGCTGATCTGGACAGGAAGGACTCCAGGTGACTTTGTACGAAGGTGTAGGCAGGCAATGCTTTTTCCCAAACCGTCATCAGTCAGTAGTTATATTATCCTGCAACCAGTGCAGTGGCTTAGTAGGCTAAGTCTCCACCTGTCTCGCTGGCATTCCACATGGGCACCAGGTTGTGTCCCAGCTGCTCCACTTCTGATCCAGCTCCTTGCTTATGACCTGGGAAAGCAGCAGATAATGGCTGAAGTGCTTGGGCGCCTGCACCCATGTGGAAGACCAGAAGAAGTTCCTGATTTTATAACAACTCAGCTCCAGCTATTGCAGCCATTTGGGGAGTAAACCAGCAGATGGAATATCTCTCTTTTCTCCTCTCTCTGTAACTCTGTGTTGCCAATAAAAATAAATGTTTTTCCTTCCTTCTTTTTTCTTTCTCTTTCTTCCTTCCTTTTTTCCTTACTTCCTTTAAGAGATAGTTACATTATCTAGTCTAAACTTTTGAAGGTGCCGATTTCTTCCTGCTTGATTGGAGGGTATGGCAGGGAGCATACGGCCCATCCCACACCTGCAGCACAAGGAGCTGATTCATTCCACTCCTCCAAGTGAAGGTGTCAAGCCAATGTCAGCCTCCCTGATTGAGCCATGCAGCCCTGACAACAGAAGCATAAGGGATGTGCTGGGTGTAGTCATTTGATAGTTCAGAAACTGTTCTGAGCTATCAAAATCACAGTCCTAGGAACCTGGAGCAGGGGCAGCAGTAGGCTGTGCTGTCTGGCCATAAAGCTTGGCTTAAATCTGTGGGGAGACCCCCCTTCAGCAAACTGTCCCTGCCTTCATGGAGCTCTGTAGATCACCTTATTCCAGTAGAGAACTATGCCTTGGAAGATCCAGATGTGTGGCCAGAGGAAACAGGTGCTCAGAATTGGAACCCTGGATTACCAGCACATCCTGTTTCCAGTCTTACTTCATGCTCAACTGTTGTTTTCTTCATCTGACATACACTAAATCCCCACTAATGTCCAGTTACTGACCAAGAACACAGACAAGTCATATCCCTCCCTGCCTGTGGGAAGCTCCCAGTCTAGCAGTAGACTGGTATGTTCACTCAGTCATTCTCAGAATACATGGCAGGTGTTTATGATGTGCTGGGCATTACTCTGAACCTGCCCATAGTTCAGCCTATGTGGGCAGACTTCCTCCAGGTGCTTAGAATATGCAGAGATCTGGCTCTCCCAGAATTTACTCTCTGGAGGGGAGACACCAAGCAAACAGAATATGCACAAATAAAGTATTGAAATTGTACTTAGAAGGCTGTGGAGCTGAGGGAAGAGTGGAGGTGGGCGGTGAGCTTTATCTATCAGGTGTCCTTGGAGCAGAGATCTGGAGGAGGTGAAGGGTTGAAGGAGGGGACTTCTGGCAGAGGGATTCTGCCTAAGGTGGAAGCACCCCAGTCATGTCTAGGGAACAACAAAAAGGCTCGTGTGGCTGGCATAGATGGGAAGGCAGTGGGTACCAGATCCCAGGGGCCTTGTGGGCCACTGTGAAGACATGACCACTGATTCTGGTGAAAGAAGAACGCTATGAGGGTTGTTCTATATATTTGTTTTCTAATTTGAGATAGAAAGATAGATATCCCATTTCCCGGTTTTCTACCCAGATGCTCACAACAGCTGTCATGGGTCTGAATCAAAGCCTTGAGCTGGGAACTCAATTCAGGTCTCCTGTGTAAATAGTAGGAAGCCACTTGAGCCATCACCACTGCCTCCCAGGGTTTGCTTTAATGTAAAGCTAAAGTTGGCCGTGGAACCCAAGTACTCCACCATGGGCTCCTGGCATCTCGACTATTAGGCTGAACATCTATGCCTAGGAGTAATGTGATCTGACTTTCCTGACAGGGATCACAAAGTCAGTGTGTTGAGAACCAACTTTCAGGAACAGGAATTGAAATGGGAAAGCCAATTAGGAGGTTGCTGAAGAAATCCCAATCAGTTTACTGTGGCTGCGAAGAAGAGGAATAGAACAGTTTCGATTTTGGGTAAAGGATAGAACCCAAAGAATTTTCTGATAATAGGTGAAATGTGGAATGAGAGAGGAGTGAGGAGTAGATCTGAGCAGTTTGATCTGAGCAGTTAAAAGCAGGAGATTGCCATGAAGATGTAACAGATATAGGTGGACCAAATACAAGAAGGAAACCGGGACCAACATACTAGTTAAATCCTCGCCTTGCATCTGCCATGATCCCATATGGAAACCAGTTTGTATCCTGGCTGCTCCTCTTCCAATCCAGCTTCCTGCCTGTGGCTTGGGAAAGCAGTATAGTATGGCCCAAAACCTTGGGACCCTCTACCCACATAGGAGACCTGGAAGAAGCTCCTAGCTCCTGGCTTTGGATTAGCTCAGCTCTGGCCACTGTAGCCATTTGGGGAGTGAACCAGCAGACAGAAGATCTTTCTGTCTCTCCTTATCTTTGTATATCTGCCTTTCCAATAGGAGAATAAAATAAATCTTAAAAAAAAAAAAAGAAGGAAACCTTGGAAATATGGTGACCTGGAAGTCAAGTGGAGACTCCGAACCATGCAGGCCTGCAGTGCCTCTGTGAAGTTAGGGAAGTGGCTTGGGAACTGTCTTGGCCACTGAGTTTGGTGCACAGATGTCCCTGGGGCTCTTGATGAGAGTGGTGGCTGTGTCACAGTGTGGGTGAATGTCTTCCATGAGTGGATTTGACAGAGCTTGGAAGGAAAGAAAGGAATTTATTGGGAATTTGTTGCAAAGGAGAATGGAATGGGGAGTTGATAGCTGTCAGGGGATATAGACTCAGGAGTGTTTTCATTGTTGTTACTTGTTTCACTGTAAAACTACACATCCTGCAGATTGTAGCATTGAAACTACTGGAAGTGTGCAGTTCAGAATTGCAGTCTCTTTGTGCAACCATTGCCACCATTCTTCGAATCTTTCTCATCTTCCCAAGTGGAAAGTCTGCTATTCCTTGTTCAATGAGGCAACTGCATGCCTATATGTGGGTGGGAAGAGGGAATAATGAAGAGGAGGGATATGGTGGTTGGGGAAAGTGGGGTGGGGGTTGTGGGGATGCTTTCCCTGGACAGGAAAGGGGAGAGGGCCTGGCTCTGGGACCAGGTCTAACAGCACCAGGAGGGAGGCAGAGCGAGGTGTACGGGTGCTGAGAAGTGCATGAATGTTGTGGAGAGAATCTCTTCTGATTGTTTATGTTTTCTCTACATAGGAGGAAACAAGGCCATTAGCTGAGACATGGCAGGGAAGGAGGAGCTACTGGGAGTCTAAGGAGAAACACAATGTGAGGTGGCCATCTTGGAGAGCTGGGTGAATGGAGCCCATTCAGGAGGCACAGACTGATCCTCAGGCACAGCCAGGGCTTATTGTAGGTTTTTGGTCATGAATTTAAAGGGAGACCAGTATAGTGGTTGTGGGCTTTTCTCTGGCAACATTTAGCTGTGTGGGTACAAGTATCAGTTTGAGTTTAATTAGGACTGTGTGTTGCCACATGAAGAAAGAAAATTCTGAGAAAGACTGATCCTGAATGAAAGCTGGGAGAGAAGGTAAGAGGGGAAAGGCTTTGAATTCATCATGAGAACTAGTGGAAAGGTGGCATTATTAATGGATCAGAGATCCTGTTAGTACGAAAAAGTTGTTGGAGTTCAAATCTTAAAGTGAGGTGCATGCAGTGGAGATCACCAAGGACTTGGCATTGTTGGTGGTGAGGAGGGCTGGGGTGCAATGTGAGAGCAGAGTAGGGTGAGCCCAAGGGTGAGGCAATTCTGCTATGCTATTGCTCATACCAAGAGAAGATCTTCTGAAGGCCATCAAATGGGAAAGTGAGTTGGTAGTAAGTTGGTTACTCACCAACTCACTTTGGTGACAGTTGTATAGTAGACAAATAACAGTGGGAAGGATGGTGACCAGGAGAACCCTCTGGAGAGAGGAATTTAAAAGGATCAGTTGAAGGGTGAAGAGGCCTGCATGAAGGCCATGGCAGTGGGCATTGTAGAGGGGGCCGACTACAGGATGGCTTGACAATAACTGACAGGTTTGGGAGAGCTTCCTGGGCTGCCAGGATGTCTTTCCACCTGGATTAGTTTTGGATTGAACTGAAGGTACCGCATATGAACACAGTGAGAGAAAGACACTGCCCCTTGTGGGTGAGGAGAAGACTCAGTCCTGGCATAGCTGACTGTCACCTGTGAATTTAGGTACAGATTCCTAGCTCTGTTGCCGAGAGTAGAGATGTAGTTAGCTCAAAGCATCTTCTTCCATTGTATTTCAGACTTCATTTTTAAAGGAAACTCAAGTTTACAGCAAAATTGAGAGATGGTACAGAGATTTCACATGTCTCCTGTCACCTCACAGATGCCAAGTCCTTTATCAGCATCCCCTATCAGAGAAGTTCAGTTGATAAAGCTACACTGACACATCAGTGTCACCCAAAGTCTAAAATTCACATCAGGGCTCACTGTTGGTGTTGCACAAAGGGCTTGAGTAACTGTATGAGGACCTACATTCACTACTGTCACATACAACAGTGTCACTGCTCTGCACATTCTCTGTGCCCTCATTCCCAATAATTCCTGGAAGCCACTGATATTTTAACTGTCTTTGTAGTTTTACCTTTCCTAGAATGTCATATTTTTGAAATCGTATGGCATGTAACCTTTTCAGATTGGCTTGTTTCATTCAGTAATATGTGTTTAAGTTTCTTCCAGGTCTTTTCATGCCCTGATGGTTCATTTCTTTTCTTTTAAAAAATTGGGGCCCAGCATGGTAACCTAGCAGCTAAAGTCCTCACCTTGCATGTGCCAGCATCCCATATGGACACCGGTTCTAATCCCGGTGGTCCCGTTTCCCACCCAACTCCCTACTTGTGACCTGGGAAAGGACAGCCCAAAGCCTTGGGACCCTGCACCCATGTGTGAGGCTTGGAAGAGGCTCCTGGCTTCAGATTGGCACAGCTCCAGCCATTGTGGCCATTTGGGGAGTGAATCAGCAGATGGAAGATCTTCCTCTTTGTCTCGCCTCTCTGCATATCTGACTTTCCAATAAAAATGAATAAATCTTTTGAATAAAATTTTATTTTATTTTATTTGAAAGTTAGAGTTACAGAAAGAGAGAAAATCTTCTATGGTTCACTCCCCAAATGGTTGCAATGGCTGGAGATGAGCCAATCTGAAGTCAGGAGTTTCTTCTAGGTCTCTCATGTGGGTGCATGCTCCCAAGCACTTGGACCATCCTGTGCTGCTTCCTTAGGCTATATAAGGAGAGATTGATCAGAAATTTAGCAGCTGGGATAAGAGCTGACAAACAAATGGGCTGCAAGGCAGAGGCTGAGCTGGCTAAGTCACTGTGCTGGTTCCTGTCAGAGCATTTTTGAAAATGCCCTCTGTGTGCTGAGCTCCATTCAGAGTGTCAAGGGGACATGGAGCTCATGGCACCGCTCCTGAAGAACCTGTGGTTTTTTCCTGGGGTGCGGGGATGAAGCCCTGGGACATCAACTCTGGGGACACTCTGAGGCAAGCCATGCACTTGTGGTGGCAACAGCCATGTGAGAATCCTCTGGGCTTTGCTGAGCCTTGACGGTAGCAAATCCTTGGGGCAGGCCAACCTTCCACCTCTCCTGCTTAGGAGAGGGCTTCTATCTCCTCTTTTCCTCATGTTGAATCAGGCTCCCAGAATTGCTGGGTCAATGGCCTTTCTCCCCAGTTGGAGGCAGAAGAGTGTTTAGTGTCAGTAGTCATCTCTCTGGGGCCACCCACTGTTAGGGCGACCCTGACCACCACAGTGCAGCTTCCGGTGCAGGAGGAAGCTTGGTCCTCCTGGGTGTGAAGCTTCCCAACATGCCCTGGGGCCACTTGAGCTTTTCTACAATGCTGCTGACCAATAGGGGAGAACACAGTCACAGAACCCCTCTTTTAGAGCAGGGTTTCTCTGCAGCAACACTCCTGGCAGTTTGAGCCAAATAATGAATTGTTGGGGATGCCAGCACTACAGGCTGTTGAGGGACATCCCTGGCCTGCCTAGCAGATGCCAGCAGCAGAACACTCCCCCCTCCTCCATGCCCATCTCAAGACTGTCCCTGGGGGCAAGAATGCCCCAGTTTAGCAGCAGTGTCCTTTGTGCTCCCTCTGTGTACGTGCGGACAGCAGTGAGAGACACTGGGTTTCGGAGAATTGGTCTATACTTCGAGTCTCACTGGACAGCCTTCGGCAAGGTGATGTGATGCTCTCTAAAGGAGACCCTCATTTCCTTGTTAGAAAAGTAACCTGCATTTGTTGGGAAACATGTAGAAGCAACAGAAAATGATCAAGTCGTGGGAAATGGAAAGAGCTGTGTCAGTATCTCACTGACTGCACGTAACCCCCAGGAAGGTGAATTTTTCTCTCCCTGCATCTCTGATTTACAAGTCTCTCCTCCCTCCCATGACACAATCCCCAAACTGAGGTCAACTGTTAAATGGGAAGCAAACCATTGGAAAATGCTTTTTTTTTTTTTTAATGAATACATCGTCAGGCTGTTTTATGAGTGTCCTATATTTAATCAACCTTTGGCTCCTGAGTGCAGTTGTTGGCCATGGTCTTACTGCTTGAGGTAGTGCTGGCATGAGGAGCTTGTATGTTAATGTTGTCTGCCTCTGATTTCCTTAGAGGTGAAATTCTACCTTTACAGGTGGGAATTGCCGGATCAAAGGATGGGAACATTTTGAAGACATTTGAGACGTGTCATCACATTCCCCTTCAAAATGGGCATGCTACATCACGCCATCAAGTGTCTGAGAGGCAGATTGGGGCTATTTCTATTTAAAAGTCTCCTTTGGTAGCAAGGACTTCTGCAGATGTGGCACAAGAGCCACATCTTGCGGCACGGCTGGGTGTTGACCTGCCGTGGGATGATCCTTTCTCTTTGGCTTGACCCCAGGTCGGGAATTGCACCCTGCCCAGCATCTGGGTTTTCCCCAGACACTGTGAAGTCAACATGATTGTTTGTGTCCCATCCTCTGACTTGGTATTTTCTACCCTGCCACCTTTCTCCCAGCTCCCAGAAGTGCCCTAGGTCCTCTGGGTAAAAAAAGCAATGCTGCAAGTATGTCTGTTCATTCTGGTGTGAGCCTGGAGGTAAGTTTGAGATGCTCAAGGAGTTGGGGAGAGATCTGGTGTCCCAGAGTTGTCAGCTGTGTGTGATGAAGAATGTGACTGCTGTCCCAGATCTGTCTGCTCCATGTGGCTGAGGACGTGGCTGATGTCCCAGAGCTGTCTGCTCCACGTGGCTATGGATGTGGCTGATGTCCTGTGGAGGCCTTATTAACCAGAAACACTGTTGCTATGCCTGTTTCTTTTTCATGATGAACCTGTTTACCACAGAAACTTGAAGATAAACAGAGGCAGGCAACGGTGCAGGCAGAGACAGTTTTCAAAACTGGGGGCTTCCCGCCCCCCTTCTTCCAAAGGCAGATGCTGTCAGATGTAAACTCAGTTGTGGAAGTAACAGCATGGCCAGCCTGCGTGCATGGTGCTAGAGGTGAAGATCCTTGCTGGCCCTGCCATGCTGGTGGTGTGGCAGTGCCCAGGGAGACCCAGCAGCTAGCTCTTAACTACAGAAGACTTGAGGATGGAGAACTCTGGTGTCAGTGACAGCCACTTCACACTGGTCAGCAGGTATTCACTGGAGGGGTACTTGTATATGGGGAGAGAACTATTTCAAGCTTTGGGAACTTCTTTCAAATTCTCATTTTGGGACCCAGGAGCTGATGGCCTAAGGATATTACAAAAAACAACTATTAGAGAGCTCCCATCTGCTATTCACTCTCCCAAAAAAGCCCACCACATTGACCACGGCTGGACTGGAGCCAGGAGCTTATAACTCACTCCAGGCCAATGACTTTTTTTAAAGGGGGCGGGGGCTCACACAATTTGGCATCTTCCAAGGAGATATCAGATTCCCCCTGTTTTATGAGTAGTACTGAGGGGATGGCTTCTGAAGTTACAGGATGATATTTCATCACTGGTAAATGTAGAAACATCAGCTGGCTTTGGTAACTTTTTATTGTGTACTGATTTGGGACTTACAGAAATTTATAAATATAGCAGAGTTTCCATACACCCTGCACCCAGCTTCCATAACATTAGCCTCTTCCATCTTCACAGTATAGCCATCACACTAGGAAATGAACATGGCTGCAGTATTAACTACAAGCCTCATTTGCATTGCACCCATTTTCCACTCATGTCCTTCTTTGGTCCACAATCCTCGGTAGGATCCTGCAGTGCATTTAATCCTGATTCCATCTTCTCTAATTCATAACAGTTTTCTGTTTTTCCCTTGTCTTCCTTAATCTTGAGGTTTGTGGAGAGTGTGGATGTATTATTCGGAAGAATGGATCCCAGTGAGGCTCTGTCAGATGTTTGTTGTTACTGAAACGAAGCTGTGCCTTTTTGCTGAGATGAGCACAGACATGTGTCCTTCTCAGGGCATCTTCTAGTGGTGATGACCTTGATCATGTAGTTAGGGGCTCTCTGGCAGGTTGCTCCACTGAGAAGTTGTTCTCTTTCCACTTTATAGTTAAGCTATATCCTGGAGGGCATACTGTAAGACCATGGGAAATCCTTTTTCGCTTCCAACTCCCTGATCACTGGAAGAACCTGTTTGCACAGTTGTTTGCCTGATGGTGGTTTTGGGGTCTGTGTACCTTGCACACATTTTAATTTTAGAATTCTGTATTATATCTACTGCAAGGTAGAACTAGAGACACAATATACATCAGAGGCATTATTCCCTAATCAGGCCTTAATTCCAGAGGAATAGCTGTTTATCTCATTTCTCTGTGTATTAAATTCCTATTAGTGCACCCAGAGAACTTGCACAATGGTACAGAGGCTTCCTGCATACTCCTTACCTAACTTCTAATATTAAAATGTTATATAACCCTAGTGTAATTATCTAAACTAGGAAATTACCTAGTTTATTTGAAGGCTGTTAAAACAACCAGGCAAGAGATAATGGTAGCTTGGATCAAGTGGATAATTGGGGAGGTGATGAGAAGTAGTAGGATTCTAGGTCTATTCTGAAGGCAGAACTTACATGATTTGTTCACACATCATTGCAAGGGTGGTGGGAAAGGAGAGGAGACTTCCAGCTCCAAGGTTTCTGACCTGTATGACTGGTCTTCCATCTATTTAATGGAGGAAGAAACATTTATGCGATTTTGCCTATTCATTGGCAAGTCTTCCCTTTTAGCTATAGTGCTGAAATAATTTACCACAATAAATTAATGTTTTAAGATAATTCTTAAGGTCATGAGCCTACAGATCCATGCTTGTGGGCATAATATAAAAGCATTGGCAAAGCTGCATTCCCTTGGGTGCTCTAGAGAGGAGGCCATTCTCTTGGTCTTCCCAGTTCTCAGATACCACCAGGTCCCTGGGTGGCACCCTCCATACCCAGTTGAAGCTACACCATAGCGTACTGTCTGTCTCTGTTTTGGTTTTTGTTGTTGTTGTTGTTTCATTTTGTTTTGTTTTAGATTTATTTATTTTAATTGAAAATTGGAGGGCCTGCGGCATGGCCTAGTGGCTAAAGTCCTTACCTTGAACACGCCGGGATCCCATATGGGCGCCGGTTCTAATCCCTGCAGCTCTACTTCCCATCCAGCTTCCTGATTGTGGCCTGGGAAAGCAGTCGAGGACGGCCCAAGGCCTTGGGACCCTGCACCCACATAGGAGTCCTAGAAGAAGCTTCTAATCCTGGCTTTGGATTAGCTCAGCTCTGGCCATTGCGGCCACTTGGGGAGTGAGCCCTCGGACAGAAGATCTTCCTCTCTGTCTCTCCTCCTCTCTGTACATCTGGCTTTCCAATAAAAATAACATAAATCTTTGCGAAAATAAAAAGAAAATTGGAGTTAGAGAGAGAAGATCTCTACCATCTACTGCCTCATTCCACAAATGGACACAACAGCCAGAGCTGGACTGGCCCACAGCTGGGACTCAGAAGCTTCTGGATCTCCTGCTTGGATGCAGGGGAGGCCATGAGCCATTCTCTGCTGCTTTCTCAGGCCATCAGCAGGGAATGAGATTGGAAGTGGGGGAGCCAGGACTGAATCAGTGCCACCATGGGATGCCAGTACTGCAGGTGGATGATTAGTGTGTTATGTTACTGTGCTGGCCCCTTCTAAACTATATTTTGTCTCTTTCCCATTCTTTAGTTAAGACTCCTATTGATGAAGTATCTCTCTGTCTTGAACATGAATTTTCTGATCAATCATCTTTTGATCAGTTTATTAGGAGACACATTCAGTTATGTCTTCTCTCATGTTTCCAGGCACTGTGGCTGCACCTGGGAGTTTATATTTCATGGGCAGAATTGCCTGCATGTCTCTTGGAATCTCCCCCAATTTGAAAAATAATACCAAGATCAGTTGTTCAGATCAAAGATCTTGGGATGGTCTTACATTCTTTCCCTTTTCTCTCCATGTCTAATCCCTTTACAAATGTTCCTGCTTCTACTTTCAAAACACATTCAGAATCTAACAGCTTCTCATCACTCAGTTCAACCCGTCATTAACTTCTGTGTAATTGTTTCAATAGCTTCCAACTTAGTCTCTCTGGGGCTGGTGTTGGGGTAGAGAGGGTCAAGCCACTGTCTCTCTTAGCATTATCTGACACTGGAGTGCTAGTTCAGGGCCGGACTGCTCTGCTTCTGATTCAGTTCCCTGCTAATGCCCCTGGGAAGGCAGTGGAAAATGGCCCAAGTGCTTGGTTCCCTGCCATCACATTGGAGACCCAGATGGAGCTCCAGGCTCCTAACTTTGTCCTGGCCCAGATCAGGTTGTTATGGCCATTTTGGAAGTGAACTAGTGGCTGGAAGATCTCTTTTTTTTTATCATTCTGGCTTTCAGAGAAATAAGTATTTAAAAAAATTTTTTTTTCTGCTTCCAACCTTGCCCCTATTCAGTCTATTCTCATTACAGTAGCAAGAATGACTGAAAAAAATTTCAAAATGAATCAGCTCAAGCCCAGTGTGGTGGCTCAACTGGCTAATCCTCCCTCTTCAAGCACCAGGACCCCATATGGGTGCTGGTTTGTATCCTGGCTGCTCCATCTCCCATATGGTTCCCTGTCTGTGGGCTGGGAAAGCAGAGGAGGATGGCCCAAAGCCTGGAGACTGTGCATCTGCATGGGAGACCTAAAAGAGGCTCTGGCTTCAGATCAGCTCACCTCTGGCTGTTATGGCCACTTGGGGAGGGAACCAGCAGATGGAAGATTTTTTTTTTTCCCTCTTTTTCTCTTAGTAAATTTACCTTTACAATAAAAATAAATAAAATCTATAAAAATAAATAATTCAGTGTGTGGGATTCTTCTGCGCTACAACTCTAAGACAGCCCTTCTCACAGAGGAGGGGGCTGAGGCTCGCTGTCTGATCTGATGTATTACCTCCCATGTTCCAGTTCTACCTGCTCCCCTCACTTTTCCCACTTAGCCCTCTGTATTGCTTCTGGTCTTTGCAGTGGTTGCTCATTTGTATGGAGCATGCTTTACTTGTGTGGTTCATTCCCTCACTTCCTTCAACTCTAACCCCTTCAAATGTGACCTTTTTCAGGCATGCTATCTAAAACTGACCCCATAACACTTCCAGTCCCTCAATTTTATGTTTCATTTGAACCCTTATTGCCATCTAAAACTGCTATGTGTTTTACCCATTTGTCTTTAGTACCGCCTGTGTTCCTTTTACTAAAATAAGTTCCAAGAGAGCAAAAATGTTTGTCTTTTTCCCCACTGACACATCTCTAGTATTTAGAAAAAATAGCAGATGCTCAGTAAATCCTTGTGGAATGAATGGGCACAGGGCTATATATTTATCAGTTGCTTTCAGAGGCACTGGCCTGTGCTCATGCACCAAATACAGTATGTTTAGGTAGATAAATGGAAATCTAAGACATGGCCTGTGTCTTTAAGTTGCTTATAATTTGATTGTAGCAACAAAACATACATTTGTGACAAGACAGCTGATGGTGGGGCTGACACAGTAGTTCAACTGGCTAACCCCTCTGCCTACAAGCACCAGCATTCCATATGGATGCCAGCTCATGTCCCACTTGCTCTACTTCCCTGCTTATGGTCTGGGAATGAGATAGAGGAGGATAGGATGGCCCAAAGCCTTGGGACCTTTGCACCCATGTGGGAGACCTGGAGGAGGTTCCTGACTCCTGACTTTGGATTGGCACAGCTCTGACAGTTGTGGTAATCTGGGAAGCGTATCAGTAAATAGAAGATCTTTCTATCTCTTCTCTCTGTAATTCTGCCTTCCTAAGGAAAAATAAATACATTTTAAGAAAATATGACAGCTAATGGTATCACTGTAAGTTTTCATGTAGAATAAGTACTATTAAGTATAGGCCTCAGTGGTAGAAACTGTGGGTGATAGTGAAGTCAGACACAGTGTCTGCTTCCAGGCTGCTTCAGGAGAGGATGAGGCCACACGGCAAAGCCCCAGATGAGCCCATGCCGAAACAAATGTCATGAAGTCTCAGGGAGGGTGTTCAGCAGCAGCAGGCCTGTGTCAAAAGTCTCTGCTCAGGTGGGTCTGGAAAATCCAGGTTGTTCTGAAGTCCCATACAACTGGAACCTAGGGAGTGAGGATGGGGTAGAAGCCCATGCTAACCAAGCATAACAGACACTGTCAATGACCTTGAGTCCCACATTTGAGTTGGGACTTTGTCCTGACCTTAGTAAGGGGCCACTGAAGAGTTTTTGATGAGAGCCCTAAAGTGATAACATCTAGTATTGGCGGAGACCAGTTAGAGAGGATAGGAGAAATGAAAGGCAGTTAGGAGTTCCCTGTAGGAGTCCAGGAAGTACAATAGAAGCTGGAGATGTTATGGACTGGGGAGTGCATGTGAAGGGAGTGTGGTTACATGGGAGCAAGAGAATGACTAATTTAGTGAAGATAACACTGAGGTTTCTCAAGTGGCTCATGACAAATAGGGAGATGAAAAGGGCTAGAGGTTGAGGGTGGCAAGAGTGGTAAGGGTGAAGGGGAGATGGAGTAAAGTTTAGCAGGTCCTTGTTGTCATCCTGGTGGCATCTGCCTTTAACCTCAACAGATCCTGGATTTCTGTCTTATATAATGCATATGGCTACTGAGCTAGGAGGGACTGAGTCAGTCCCAAGGCTGACTCTCAGTGCTTGAGCTCACAGCTGCCCCCTGCCCACTACCTCTTGTTTCCAGAGCAGCTGGACAGCCAGAGCCAATCCTGGCAGTGGGAGGAGCGGCGGTGGCATCTAGGGAGCATCTCCCCGCGCTAGCTCACTCACTCGGAAGGGAACCAACGGGGAGCGGGAAGGAGGATTGCAGCGCCTGGGAGCCAAGTTCAGCTCTGCTCTATTTTGGGTGACAACATTTACAATGTGCCTTCACCCAGAATCGTTCCGCTTGCCTGCCCACCTTCGGTGTTTCCAGCTGATGGGTTTTCGTGCTTACTTAACAACTGGCTTGGCCCAGAGGCACATGGCTGCACACTGATGGCCCTTTAGTCCCGGGGATATTCCACAGGGTGCCAGAGTCCCTAGGGTGGCCAGCGTGTGCATGGTGCCCCCAGGCTTGAGGGCAGAGAGGTGGTATGGGTGCAATACCTGAGTTCTGGCACAGAGATGTATACGCAACCAGCTCACACTTCTGCACTTCACTTCCTCGGAGGGGGAACCAAGTCACCGAGGGAAAAGAATGCTTGGCAATGAGTTCTGTTTCCACTTCTCTTATCCAAGAACCTCCAGGCACAAAATCTGGAGACTGCTATTGTTACCGATGACCCTGTTGACTGTGGGCATTTCTAGGTCACATTTAGGGATCCACAGATTCTGCAGTGTAGCAGGAATAAGTCTTTCTTTCATAATCAAAAGCTTAAAATATTACACCTTACTGTATACAAGATGTCAGAGTGAAACACAGAGAGTAAAAACAGTCTCTAGCCCCATTGCTTGGAGAGAACTCCAGGTAAGAGTTTGGTGGTCCTCCTGCTTTGTTCTTCTAGGTATGAGCATATGTGTTTTTCCCGGGGTTTCAGAGGCGCATTTGTGCCATGCTTACCCAGGTTGTCTCTGCATGGGGGTGGATTGGGACAGTGTTGTCGTCCACAGCCACTCTTCATGTGATCTAGGTCACTTCCCTCTGATGACTTCTCTCCTCAAAGTGACATCTGCTGGTTCTCAGCCTGTGGCAGCATGCAGTGGTGATGACAGGATTGGGATTGTAGAACAACTTTCCCACTCCCGCAGTGATTGTAAGGAGCTACACAGGGCTTAGTGGAGAGCTCCTTGTCTGTCCCTGCACCTCTGGGACTTGCTGGGCTGAGCAGAGCAGGCTGGTTTGTCATGGAATTGAGAACCACACCTGAGAGCCAAGGCATTGTGGAGACTGCTTTGCAAGTCAACTTGACATTAAAAATAAAATGCCAAGTCACCTAGAACCTAAGCATCAGCTTCTCTCCTGATTTGGGTATGGGTTCACCTAAAAAGCAGAATCTGACACAAGAACTGGGTGCAAGTGGTGTAGCTGACAAATAATCCCCAGCTACAGGAACAGGGAGCAGCTTGAGTGGGGATGGAGCAGAGAAGGAAAAGCTAGTACTAGGGTGCATCAGTAAGACTCCTACTATGTGTGGTGGGGACTGCTGTGTGTGGCTGACCCCACAGAATACCTGGTGGCACTGTGAGCCTGCAGTGTGAGAGGAGGAGGCTCCATCTTGCACACAGACTGGTGACCAAACACCACTCTGCCGTGTGGGAGGAGGTCCCCAGGGGTCATGTGCTAGTGGGGTGACCCTCAAGTCATTGGTGGTCTGAGCTCACACATGCCAGCTGTGCTGACAGGGAAATAGGGATGTGATGTGGAGACCAGAGGCTTCAGTAGTGCCTTAGACATCCAAGTACCCTTCTTGGATTCAAGGATTTAAGTAAGTACTCACCCTTATCTGGCTCCTCTTCCTGTCATCTCCTATTCCTGTGATTCCCTGATCTTATCCATTACTTCAAATGTCTATGCTTCTTTGACTCCGGATGGTAGATGATGATGATGATGTGTGTGTGTGTGTCTGTCTGTCTGTCTGTGTTTTAAGTCAATTCCAGAATTCTAACTCACAATTCATAGTTCATTCTTCTCTCAGCCTTGCCAGGAACAGGCACTGGGCCCCCTGAGAATTGAGACTATCTCTGGTCACATTGAGTTCTGTATTTCTCACCACATCACCAGTAGAGACTAAATATAAGGAACTTAGGGGGATGGGAAGGGTTGACGAGGGCAGCAGAGTGTAGTGGACTGTGTCACCCGGCTGGAATGGACTCCATGTAGAATCAAATGCCCTCTGACTCTCAGTGGGCTTGCACCTTCAGCAAACCTGAATGCAGGTTTCCCAGTGTCCCTGAGGTGGAGAGATGGTGGTCCCCCAGGGCTTTAGTAAAGTTTGGCCTGGACATACAAGTGTTGAGCATTGCAGAGGCATTTTTGCAGCCCTCTGGTGTTTTTTGTTTGGTTATTTTTGGGTTTTTTTGGGGGGGCCCTGTTTTGATCCAGTAGCCATTCTGTGCACTCTTTCAGTTTTGTAATATAGAAACTAAAGGTCCCAAGATCCCAAGTGATTCATCCAAGGCTGCATCCCTATTCTTTCAGTGGTGACTCTTGATTCTCCCTCTTTACTCCTACCCCGACCACCAACCTCAGATTGTCTGCCCCTTGCTCTGTCTTAACTTGGGTCTTACATCCAGACAATAACTCCATGAAGGGTGGCTCTGGTTTTGTCCCCCACATCCCTCATGGCTCTTCCATCACATCTAGACAGAGCAGGCACCTAACCAAAGCTTCCCAATTAGCGTGGAGGGATAGCCTTCAGAGCATGTGAATAACAGGAAGAACTAACTCAGGCTGTTGCCCTGTTGGGACCCTCCCTGCCCTCTCCTGCCCCTTTGTGGGGTCAGAGGTGGAGCATGGTCCAGCAGTGATAGATCTGTGGGCTGCGGACGTGAAAGTTCTGTGTTGGTAAGCAGCATTCATAGGCTAACTTTCCCCAGGAATTTGCGTCATACTAGAGCCTACTGAGGGTGAGGGGAGGGCATCTCCACTGACTACTGAGCCCTTGGCTCTTGGTATGAGGTTTCCATCTGCTCCTGCTCTTTGGCAGATGACAGCCCATATGTCCTTTGCCTGGGAGCAGGCAGTGGTGTCTTCTCTTACTCTTTGGGGCAGGTCTGCTCTGTTGACCCTGCTTCAGGACTAAATAGTAATGAATTACTGTATACAGTAGGAAATAGCTTTCAGCTTAACCCCTTAGAGCCTGCCCTGGCAGAACAAATGTCAAAGGGCCTTTCAAGATACTACCTCCATCCCCACTGCTCTTTGAGTCAAAACTTCGCTTAGGGCCAAGGAGATGATGCCAAGTCAGTGTCAGAATGCAGAGTAATCAGCAGTTGTTTTGGATTATAGGAACAGAAAGGCCAGATTTAGTATTGTTATTTCCGAAGACTATCCTTAAGCCCCTTGATTAAAATTGGAGAGTCCCCACTCAAGCTTTTAAGTGAAGCAATTGAATGGCTATTGACTGAGTGCTACTCCTGTGCACTGTCATTCTGAGACGAAAGGAAGAGCTCAGTGTGAACTTCACCCTCAAGCACCATGTGCTGAGAATGGAGAGTTTGGGGCAATGTGTGGCAGGTTAGATTTCTGAGAAAGGACATGACAGCTAGGCAGAACATCAGAGGACTTGGGAAGGCAGGAAGCACTGTGGGCTGGTTGGACCAGGAGAGGACTTCCTGGAGGAAATGACAAAAAAATGGGTCAGGTCCCTTTCTGGACAGTGGGTGTTGCAGCTTCTTTCCTTTACAAGTGGAGCTTCACACCTACTTGCCACCAACAATGTCAGCAACCTGGAACAACATCATTTAATTCCCAGATATTGACTGGAGAATCGATCACTGTAGCCAATATTGAGGTACTAGGTTCCCAAATCATGGCTTCTTATCTTCCTCATATTGAGGAATAACCGTGTAGCTTACATACTCCACTTCTGCAGAAGTTTTATGTGAGGATATTCAGAGAATATTCACAATAAGTCACTCATTGACAAAAATCAGGTTTCAAAACCATATATACAATGTGAGTCCATTTACATGTTAACACAGCTTGCACTAAACATGACTTTTAAAATCTTTTTGTTAATTTTTCTGATCTTTGTTGCTAGACATGCATTTGCTTGTCAATAAAATAATTTTTTATATGTTCCTTTTCAATAGGAATTGGAATGTCCCATAGTGCTTGTGGGTATATGGGTCTAGTGTCATTCCAGGTGTGTTATATTTGGGTGTGACAATGGCCCATGGCTGGCTGGTTTTCAGTTTCCAAAAAGGAAGGTTAGAGGAACAAGAGAAGGACTGGTTAGCCATCTTGCTTCTGAACCATAGAAAAAGGCCCCAGTGCTGCTTCTCACAGTGTCTTTCCCAGCACGAGACGGCTGCTGGACTGCCTCTGTAGGTGTGGGAGCCCTGCTGTGCAGTCCAAGTCAGGAAGTCATTGTCACCATGATATAATCTTGCTTTGTGCAAATCTGAGCCTCTCTGGGAAAAAATAGGGGAGTGGGGAGATGGTGAGACCCATCTTTCTGTGTTGGTGAAGGGGCAGGGCCTTTGTCCACGATGAGCTTCTTCAGATAAGATCCATGAGGGTCTGTCTCAGCAGTCGTGGTCAACTGTAGGTCATGTTAGGATGTATAAGTAATTCCTTTTCCACCACTTTCAGTGGATTTGAAATCAGGGTCTACTGTGTTCTAATTGAGGTTTTAATTGATGTTTTTAAAACACCCCTGTTACCGTCTCTCCTCATTGCTCTAGGCTCAAGTCCAGACTTCTCTGTCTGGTATCCAAGACGCCTCACTTTCTGACCCAGCCCCCTTCGCACCCTCGCCTCAATTCCCCCACCTGCTTGAACTTTCTGAGCCTCCCCCTTAATTCATTTGACCCCAAGTAGGTGTGTGAACAGCTCTTTCATGGGTGGGTAGTCTTTTCCTCAGGAAGTCTCCCTAGACATTTGTATGCTGTGATCTCTCTGGGCTGAACTCTCTTAGTACTGTTGCTTGTACCAGTCTACACCTCTTGGTTTGACATTTTAGAAAAAAACTTGTGGTAAAAAAAAAATCACACAACAGAAAATGTCCTGTCATAATCAAGTTTAAGTGTAGAGTTCAGCAATGTGCAATTTAGCCACGTTGTGTAACAAGTCTGCAGACATCAGGCGCCTTGCAAAGCTGAAACCCCGTACCCCTCCTACAGGTCCCCATTTCTTTTTTTCTGGTATTTCATCAAGGACCATGCAGTGATGTCAAATAGGCCAAATTGTTTAATAAAGCATGCCTGCAGGAAGCACCAGGGTCCCAGTTCTGTAATGGATAGAAAGACACAAAACCAGAGAAGACTTGAACACTGAGTGTAAAGAGTTCGTGATTGTTATGGAATAAGAGTTTGCCTTTTCGTCTGTAGTCTGTACATGTCTCGTGTCCCTAAATAGATGACGTGAGATTGACCTTCTTATGAGACAGAATAATTTCCTTTTTTTTTTTTTTTTTTTGGAACATGGCAGAATAAAGTGACTAAGTAAATGGAGATAAAGTCCTTGGGTTCTCTGTGACACCCGGGAGAGGGAGGGGCATGCTCTTATTACGTTCTGCTGGATAATTCCATCCACTTAGGTAAAAGAGTCATGGGCTATTTGGGGAATTTTCATCTTCTCTCAATGAGATCATACATTTTTTTCACAAGAAAGAAATTTGTTCTGTCATCATTATAAGGTTACTTATATCATTTTATTATAATAAACACAATGCATGCCTATCAAAGAAGAAGAAAAACAGGAACGACAGACAAGTCAAAGAACACAACTATTAGTAATAGTGTCTAACTCACCAAGAACTGCTGCTTCTAAATTTCTGTATTCTTGTCCTTTCACATAATTGAGTATACAAATACTGATGCACAGATACATTTTTAAAGATTTATTTTATTTTATTACTGGAAAGTCAGATATATAGAGAGGAGAGGAGACAGAGAGGAAGGTCTTCCTATCCAGTGATTCACTCCCCAAGAGGCCGCAATGGCTGGTGCTGAGCCAATCAGAAGCCAGGAGCCAGGAGCTTGCCAGGAGCTTCTTCTGAGTCTCCCACACGGGTGCAGGTTCCAAGGCTTTGGGGCATTCTTAACTGCTTTCCCAGGCCACAGGCCAGGAGCTAGATGGCTGCTGAAATTAGAACCAGCACCCATATGGGATCCAGAAGCATGTAAGGCCCGGACCCTAGCCTCTAGGCTACTGTGCCAGGCCCACACAGATAAATTTTTAACAGAAATAAATCATGAACTCATACCGTCTATCTCAGCCAAATATACTTTGAGTATCTTTCCCAAACCATATATTCCTATACTATAATTTTGGTACAGTAAATACTTATTGTGGACTTATATTGTGGCAGGAACTAATTTAGGTATCGAGAATAAAGCAATGAGCAAGACTGACCTAAATCTGACTTTCTAGTTTGGAATGGGTGACAAGTAAATGAACAGGATCTTCCATTTACTAGTACATGATGAGAGAGTGACTAGAGTGCCACTTTAGATTAGATGGTGCAGAAAGACCTTTTTCTGTGGGTGGACATTTTGAGCTGAGACTTAAAGGGTTCAAATGGAGCTCCCCAGGTGAAATGAAAAAGAAAAGTATTCCAGCAAGAGAGAGTGAAACATGTAGTGGCCAAAGCTTGGAGCAAAGCCCGAGCATTTGAGCAGCCATAAGAAAGCCACTGAGCAAAACAGAGGAAAGATTGTTAGGTGAGAGACCCAGAGGTAGATGGCTCTTTCTGTAGAATCCCCATGGCCACTGTAGGCCAAGTTCAAGATTGGATGTTATTCTAGGGTCAAAGAGAAGCCAAAGGGAGGAAGTGCCATAATCTGATTTGTTCTAGAAGGATTGCCCTCCACAAATATGATTCACCTCATTAACAAATTAAAAGAGAGAACACACACACAATTATCTCATTAGAGTCAAAGAAGCCTTTGAAAAAATAAATTAACACCCAACAGAGAAAAATGTCACATGACAAATGATCTGGTGTTGGCACCAAATGCATTGTGAGAGGAAAAAAGAGACAGAGGGATCTAGAGATCAAAAGAGATCTAAAAAACCCTCTTAAAATGAGGCCAAACCAAACTGTAATGTTCAGGGATTCGTGTATAAGCAATGACACTACCAGAATCCTAGGAAGCTGATTACACAACTGCCTGATGGCCTTACTATTGGGCAGAACCAAGCAGGGACTCATGATTGAGAAAGAGTAAATGGGGGCTCCCAGAAAGCTTGCTCTTGTCCCCCTAATGCATAAGGTAGTACCAATAGATTCATCTTGTAATGATTAAGCTTTTCTTTTTCTGTTTCTCTTTGTTAGTTTAGTTATGAAGAAGCACTAAAAAATCAGCAACTCTTCATGATGAAGTGGAATAAAAAGGAGCTTCCTAACCACAAAAGAGTGACTATAAAATCAATTACGCACACATCTTCCTAAATGGGGTAGTATTGATTTCACAACCAGGAGTGAAGCAAAGACATATGTTATTGCCAGTGCAAAAATACAAGAAAAAGAAATGAGAGGCCTAAGGATGAGAAACAAAGAGATAAAACAATCAGGCTTTGCATTACTCTTCGGAGAAACTCTTCCCCCCTTCCCCGCCCCTGGCCTCCATTCCCACCCCGCCGCATGTCACTGGGATCTAACAGTAGTAAATGGAAAATTCCAGATGTAAGCTATTCACACATTTTAAACCGTGCATTATTTGAAGTAGCTGATGAAAGTTTTTAATTATAATATATTACTACAATTGTTCCATTTTATTATTTCTTGTTATTAATCTCTTATTGTACCTAATGTGTAAATTAAACTTTATTGCAGGTAAGTGTGTATAGGAAGAAACACAATATAAATAGGTGCAATACCTTCCATAGTTTCAGGCATCCACTGCAGGCACTGAAATATCTTCTCCTTCAAATAAGGGAATATATTGTATTTACATAGAGAACCCCAAATATGCAAACAAATGGTTAGAAGTGATAGGGCAAGGTGGGCATTTGGAATGTGGGTAAAGATTGGGATACTTGTGGGTTCCTGGGTTTGAGTCCCACTTCCTCTGATGTGCACTCTGGGAGCTGTTGATGATGGCTCGTGTACCTGGGTCTCTGCTATCCATATGGGAGACCTGAATTAAGCTGGAGTCTGGCTCAGCCCTCCTTGGCTGTTGGGAGGCAAGTAAGATGGGAGGCAGACTCGCCTGCTCTGCATTTCAATTGAGATGAAAATAAATTTTTTAAAAAATTGAAACAAAGCAAAGAAGTAATGGGAGAATTTTCCCAGTGAGCTTGATGTGAAATGAATATGTGAAATTAATTTGCATCATTCTGAATACCAGCAGGGAGCTAGAGAACATAGCTAAAAAAGAATACACATTTAAAATACTATCAAAGGAAATGAATTATTTTAGAATAAATGTAACAAAAGTACAGAAATTTTCCACAGTGAGAGGGGTGGTGGGACATGCAGCTTTAATGTTCTAATTTTCATCTACTTAACCTAAATATTCCAATGAGAGTTTTTCTTATTATCTGATAGGAATTCCAACAGTCTCAAGTAAAACAGGGAAAGACTTGCCTTTCCAGTTGTCAAAACTTACTGTGAAGCCAAGGTGATTATGACAGGGTAGTTTGCAGAAAGCAAACTAATCATAAATAGGTTAGAAAGTTCGGGCCCGGCACGATGGCGCAGTGGTTAAGGTCCTCGCCTTGCATGCCCAGGATCCCATATGGGTGCAGGTTCTAATCCCGGCAGCCCTGCTTCCCATCCAGCTCCCTGCCTGTGGCCTGGGAAAGCAGTGGAGGACGGCCCAAAGCTTGGGGACCCTGCACCCGCGTGGGAGACCCAGAAGAGGCTCCTGGCTTCGGACCGGCATAGCATTGGCCGTTGCGCTCACTTGGGGAGTGAATCATTGGACGGAAGATCTTCCTCTCTGTCTCTCCTCTCTGTATATCCGCCTTTCCAATAAAAAAAAAATAAAATCTTTCAAAAAAATTTATTTAAAAAATAGGTTAGAAAGTTCACATAGATATAGAATTTTGGTATATAGCAATATGTCAAATGAGCAGGGAATTAAAGATCTATACAACAAAAGGACCTTGGCAGAAATTCATATGCAAAAAGGTGAGGTTGACTTCCTACTTATACTCCATCGAAGCATCACTTCCAGACAGCTAATGGATTGAGATGTAAGAAGCACCACCAACTTTAATTTTAAAACGTAGAAAGTGTTAAACTAAGCATCTTCCAGAATTTTAGTAGGGAAATATTTCCTGTTTTAATTTGTGTTATTTTCCATGACACAGTTTTATAAATATAGGGATTCCCTCCTCCTTTCCCTTCCTTTTCTCCCTCCCCAGTTTCCTCTCCTACCATATTACAGTAGTACAGTCCTTTAGTAACAGTTACAAATTTCACATGCTGCTACTTAGGTACATCATGGCACTGTAGGAATAAACAAAGATAGGAAATCTAGAATCTTATTGTTCAAGCATATTTAACTATTTCACTAAGAGTCCTCCTTTTATTCAGGAATAGAGATGCCAACTGCAGTGTATCTTCATATATTCTCATAGATAAACTGTATAATGGAGACCTGCATACCAGGAAGTAGAGGCCTAACTTTGTTGTAGATTCTTAGGGCATTTCATTTATGCCAGGAAGTTTACCGCCTCATTGTGGCAGGAATGTCTTTTCACTAGAGATAAAGAAGTTTAGTCCCTCTGTTAGAATGTTTTCCTGATTCTTTAACTGCTTTGACTTTTTGCAGTTTTTTACAAAGAATTATGGCTTAGGAGGATCGCAGTGTCCCAATATGGCTTTGGAAATTATATATATATAATGATACATGTAAAGTATGCTTGCATCTGGCCGTTACATTGCCATCTTGGTGCTAAGAATGACTGAGAGTGTCTCCCCTGTATAGAGCTTACTCATCAAGTGAATATCAAAATTGTGTATTCTTGCTTGCTGTCTAGGGAAAGCAAGCAAATAGGTCAAATAGGTTTGGCCTTAGTACAGAAGAAATTGTCATGATACCTGATACCAAAAAGCAAAGAAATGTCAACCAGATCAGCTCAGAATTCAGCCTACTGCTGAATAACTCTCTCAGTTCTGAATCAATCTACATTTATTACCACAACCCAAGATTGAGTGACAGCTTCTTTGTGTGGTAGAAGCAGGGTGCACTGGGTATGCTCGTGAGATGTCCAGGTGACTGCCCTGCAGGCAGGTGCTTCCGTGCATCCTGAGCACCACAGAGGTCTGGGCTGGAGCCGTGCTCTCTCGAGTCATCTATAAAAGTAATCTGTAGTGGATTATACAAGACACAGCAGGCAGGGCAACATGTTGCTCCCTTAAAATAGCAGCTGTGTTTTAAAGGGTAAATACTTAGTAAGTCTTGGGAAAAACTGAAAGTTAACTTGTGTGCTGCTGACTAAATCTAATAGAAGAACTTCAGAATTTGTTGCTAGGGTGGGGAGGAGGGGAGGCTGAGATGTTCAGTATTACAAGTGGTCAGGAAGATATAAAATTAAGATCACAGCCACCTAACTTTCAGTCTTTTCTTCGTAACTAATATTTGACTTACACTACTTAGAGATCTGTTGTGGAGAATATCCATTGTTGGAAGGATGACAGATGCACAGAATTTCTTTTATATTATACTGGTGGGAGTGTGAGTAGGCAAACTATTTGTGAGACAATTAAGTCTAAAATTTGCATTCCTAATGTGTAGAAATTCTGCTCTTGGATATATATCCAAGAGAAACACCCATGTACAGCTCAGTATGGGGGACAAAATGCTCATGGCAGCACTATTTTACTATAACCAGAATTTGGGCAGGGGGAACCCAATGCCAGTATTTGTCGCTTTTCCATTACTGTAGCTAAAATATCTGAGAGGAGCTATTTAGGAAGATGTTTATTGTGGCTCACAAGTTTGGAAGTTCACAGTCCAAGACTGGGTGGCCCCATTGGTCTGGTGTCTGATAAAGGTGATGGATAGATGGATATCACAGACCAGCCAGGAAACATGAGAGAGGAAGAGAGAGCGACAGAGAAAGTTCACCGGCTTGGATAACCAACTCTGCTGTCTTAGGGCAAGCCCCCAATGACCTAAACATCTTCCACTAATTCACTTCCTAGATGCCATAATTAGATTGTTAATCCATTAGCCATTAGTGCCTTTGGGGATGCAGGTCCCGATATATGGGTCTTTGGAGGATGTTGATACTATTATCCAAACCATAACAATCCTCATCAATGAGAGACAAGATAAACTAGATCTGTAAACATGATGAGCATTTATACAGCAGTTTATACTTTTTAAGATTCATTTATTTTTGGGCCCAACGGCGTGGCCTAGTGGCTAAAGTCCTTGCCTTGAACGCGCTGGGATCCCATATGGGCGCTGGTTCTAATCCCGACAGCTCCACTTCCCATCCAGCTCCCTGCTTGTGGTCTGGGAATGCAGTCAAGGACGGCCCAAGGCTTTGGGACCCTGCACCTGTGTGGGAGACTCAGAAGAAGCTCCTGGATCCTGGCTTCGGACCGGCATAACACCAGCCGTTGCACTCACTTGGGGAGTGAATCATTGGACGGAAGATCTTCCCCTCTGTCTCTCCTCCTCTCTGTAGACCTGACTTTCCAATAAAAAAATCTTTAAAAAAAAAAGAAAGAAAGATTCCTTTATTTTTATTTGAAAGGCAGATTTTACATAGAGATAGAGGTCTTCCATCTGCTGGCTCTTGCCCCAAATGACAACAGTGGTGGAAGCTCAGCTGGTCTCAAGCTGGGAGCCTGGACTTTTTTCCCAGTCTCCCAAATGGGTGCAGGGTCCCAAGGCTTGGGCCATCTTCTGCTGCTTTCCCAGTCCATAAGCAGGGAGCTGGAGTAGGCAGGCCACAAAGCGGCACCCATATGGGATGCCAAAACTGCAGGACAATTAGTGTGGTATGCCACCATGCCAGTCTCTACATGGCAGTTTAAATGCATGAATGACTGTGATACCTAACATTAAATATGGCTTGTAGTAAATACTATGAAGTGCAAAAAACATTACATAGCTCATAGTATCCCTTTTATTAAATTAAAAAGCAAAGTTAATTTTAAAAATCTATAATATCACTATATGCAAAAGGAAAGCTTGGGAAGCAGCATGCAGGCTGATGGCTGCTTGGCATGGAAGGAGTTGGAAAGGTGGCTTGGGCAGTGAGCCAAATAGTTGGTTATAGGTGATGGTCAAGAAGCTTTGATTTTATTTGTAAGGATTGTCAAAATTAAAAATAATAATAATAATAATAAAAGAAAGAAAGAAAAAAGAAGCTTTGATTTTGGGTGTTGGTTGGCTTGTGGGTACTTACCTTATGTAACTAAGCATCCAGTCATTCAGCAAAGTACACAGCTCTGTGGAGGGTGAGTGGGAGAGCTAACAGTAGCAGCAAGCTACCCAGTTAGCACTCTGATGGTCCTGGCAAGAAGCAGTGGGGCTTGCTTTAGGTGCAGCCAGAGGAGTTGGAAAGAAATGGACAGAAGAAAAGTGTATTTTGGAGATAACTGAGAACTTGCTGCAGTGGTTTAGATGTGAGTGGTGAAGAGTATTCCATCTTACAATCAACCGTCACATATTTAACAGTCTGCTCTTAATTGTATGTTTAGATTATGATTTTTTGTTCCATAAATAGGTTTTAAATGAACCTTGTAACAATTTAGCCTTCAAACATCTTGAATTAATTTCTCTTTTTTTTAGGATGTGAGATAGAGGCCAATTTTATTTTATTAAAGGCTTTTGGGTTTTTAGGGTGATTTTCAGTTCATAGCATAATTAAGAGGAAGGCCAGATATGTTGCACATGCCCACTGCTCCCACCCATTCGGAGCATTGTGAGTGTCCTCATGAGAGAGGTGTATGTGTTATCTTGATGAACCTACTGGCATATCACTGTCACCCAAAGTCCTCAGTATACACTGCAGCTTGCTGTTGATATGGTACCTTGTAGGTATTCAGATAAGTAGATAAGGACATAAATTTGTCCCTGTGCTACCATGCAGAGGAGTTTCACCACTCTGAAAATCCTCTGTGCTCTCTGCCTGTTCATCCTGCCTTCCCTGCTAACCTTTGACAACCATGGGTCTTTCTACTGTCTTCTTAGTTGTAGCTTTTCTAGAGAATCATAGTAGTGGTATCATATAGTGGGTAGCCTTTTCAGATTGGCTTCTTTCACTTACTAACATGCATTTAAGCTTCCTCCAAGTATTTCCATGACTTAGTAACTTTTCAACACTGAATAATATTTCATTGTGTAGATATACTATGGTTAATCCATTTACTTACCGGGCATTCTGATGACTTTTCCAAGTTTTGGGTTCATGTCAGTCAGAATGCATTTCCCTCCCTCCTGCAGTGGGCATTCTTGGAGTGTGGGCCCCTGTCTTGGGTCCTTTCCTGAAGCAGGCAGTCCCAGATAGGAGGAGCTCTGTCTCCTGTTTAAGGGAAAGGCTCCTTAATACTTGGATCAAACACATCACCAGCCTAACTTCTCAACCAAAATCTTCCTCACAGGCTCTGCTCACCCCAGCTTCCAAAGAGCCCTGGAGCTGCTGAATAAACTCAAGCTTGCTTTTCTCAGTCAGTTGGGCTAAGCAGACCTACAGAAGAATTGATCAGTTAGCAAATTTAGGGCTCCCCAGAGCCTCTAAAACTATATGGTCCAACAGAACAGCCACTGGCAACAGGTAGCAATTGAAACTGGAATTTAAGTTAATCACAAATGGATATGTTGGAAAGATTCCATTTCTCAGATACACTAATGACATTTCAAGAATTCAATAACTCAACGGCCATAGGTGACTAGTAGCTCCTCTACTAGACAACCCAGCCGTAGAACATTCCTGTCTCATTTCTGGAAGTTCTGGATGGCACCATGGAGACTGGGTTCCTTAAGAATCATTCCCAGGGGTACTTCTGGGTGTGGCATTGAGCTAATTAGGCAGGGTAAGAAAAAGCTATTGGCATCCATTGATATGACTTGTTGACCAAGAAATCAGTTGTTGTTATAGTCAGCCAGGTTCTTTGCACATCTTCCTCTGGGGCCTTGAGCAAGGGACCCTGGATCTGGGCTAGCTATGTCTGAAGAACTGTGTGTCTGTGTTGCATGCAAGACATCTGATCACCAATTCATGTCAAAGCCCCTCCCCCTGGTGCTGGGGCACCTCACCTGCAAGTGGACAGATTGTAAGGTTGCCTGGGTTAGCCTTAGTCCTCAGGAAGAATGTTGGGCTGCAGCCAGAAACTTCTTCCTTGCCATGGCCTCAATGTCTTCTTACACCATGTAAGCCTGGAACTGCTGTTGTGGTTTTTTGTTGTTGTTTATTGTTTGTTTGTTTGTTTGGAGCTGTGAACAGGGCATGACTGAGTTTCGGGAAGATCCAGATTGTGCAATCTTTTTTGTTAATCCTAGAACTGGGGTCAGCACCTGACTCTGGTTATGCCCTGCCTATATTCAGACCCCATGTGTGAGGAACAGCTCTTCTTCGTGACCTAAATATAACTCCGGGAGTCCCAAATGCCACATTCTAGTCTTGGCTTGCACACTGACTCATGGTATGACTCTCAAAAAGTCACTTCCCCTCTCCTCCCAGTGGGTCAGCAAGAATGGGGGATGATAATGACCCTGAGTCAGCTCACAGAGAGGAGCTCATTAGGACTCACTGAGGCAAAAAGGCACGAGCAGAAAGGGCAAAGAATGAAACAATCCTAGCAGAGTTCCAAGGAGGGTCCAGCTTAGTGCCACCTGGCCAGGCTGCCCACTGAGAGTCCACTCTGGGCGCATTGTGTTGGCGAGCAGCCTTGGTCAGACCCTCTTGATGTTAGAGGAGCCCCAGAAGTGTTGCAGCACTGCCTTGGAAGGGCAGCTGCTGGGGACCAGTGGTTCCCAGAAGAGGAGATACTCTCCATGTGTGGGGAGAGGACAGCTATTCCAAGTGCCTCGAATGACCCATGCAGAAGCTCCTGGCCTGCCAGTACTTAATGAGCCCCTGCCAACTGGTGCTGGCTCAGGCCCTTAAGGCGGAAATGCAGGGCTATTTGACTCATCTGCATCTCCCACCCCTACCCCTAGAGTCTGCTGCTCCCAGGGATGGGATCTATGGGGCATGTCCCATAGGTGAAGCTGGACTGCAAGGGCTGAGGCAGGTGTGCCTCTGGGCTACAAGCAAGTGGTGAGTCTGGAATAGGAAACAGACAACCTGCAGGAGCTGAAGGGGCCTCAGGCTGGCCCCAAGAACCCTGGGTCCTGATCCTCACAATGTCCCCAAATTGCTTTGTGAGATTAGTGTTCACTTGGCTTCTCAGAGAGCTTATTCTATTGTGGATTAGCTGGCATGTTTTCCTGTGCTGAGTACTGACAGTGGCTGTAATACTAAAGGACTATAATGAAAATTAGCATTTATGATGTTTTCTTATTTTAAAAAACAATCAATATTCATTGTCAAAAATACAAAAAAAAACCCAGAAAAATATGAAAGAAAACAATCTCACCATGCTGAAGGACATACATTTTTGTTGATTTATTTTTATTGGAAAGGCAGATCAGATTTAGAGAGAAGGAGAGATAAAGAGAAAGAGCTTCTGTCCACTGGTTTATTCCCCAAATGGCCACAACAATGGATGGAGCTGAGCCAATCTAAAGGCAGGAGCCAGGAGCTTCATCCAGATCTCCTACACTGGTGCAAGGTCCAAAGCTTCGGACCGTCCTCGACTGCTTTCCCAGGCCACAAGCAGGGAGCTGGAAGGGAAATAGGGCAGCCCAGGACATGAACCAGCACCTGTATGGGATCCTGGAACATGCAAGGTGAAGATTTAGCCACTGAGCCATTGTGCCAAGCCTGAAGGACCTCCTTTTATAAAGTCTTGGCAATTTGCCTTTCAAATAACTTACATGTGTATATGTATTTTTCTCCTTATTAGGTCCTAACATTCATGTAATTTCGTAGACTTCTTTCCTCACCTAATAATATGTAGTAACCAAGTCAGGTCATTAATTGTTCTTTAGAAATCCGGCTTTAGAGAACCAGTTGTTGTGGTGCAGTGTTACCTGAGAGGACTGAATCCCATTCTAGAATGCCTGAGATTGAGTCCTGCCTTCCATTCCAGCTTCCTGCTAAAGCACCTGGGAGGCAGCAGATGATAACTCAGGTTCTTAGGTTCCTACAGCCCACATGAGATACCTAGAAGGAGTCCCAGGCTCCTGGCTGCAGCCTAGCCTAGCACTAGTTGTAGGCATTTAGGGATAAACCAGCAAATGGAAGACCTGTGTCAATGTCTCTTCCCCTCTCTGTCACTCAACTTTCAAACAAATAAATAAAACTTTTTTAAAAATATCACCCCAATTTTAACAAAAGATTTAGTTATTTACTTTGAAAGAGTTATAGAGAGAGAGGGACAGAGATAGATATCTTTAATCTGCTGTTTCAATCCCCAGATAGTTGTAATCCTGGGCCAGACCAAATCCTGCAACCAGGAGCTTCATCCAGGTCATCTCCACTGCTTTTCCCAGGACATTAGCATGGAAGTGGATCAGAAATGGAGCCACCAGGACACAAACTGAGTCCAGGCTAACTCTGATCCCAGTTAGCAGCTTTACTCACTGGGAGCTTTACCCCGCAACATTGTGGTCCTGGGATTCTAATTTTTAGTAACTTGATTTCTGTCATGTGCAGGTACTAAAATTTATTTAATATATTTAGAGTTAGCAAACTTTCTTAACAAATGAAGTATAGTTGCTTCTAAATATTTTATTATTATAAATAATGCTATGCCCAGCAACCTTGTGTATACATTTGTACTCCTCCCCTTTGTCTTACAACAAATTTTAAACTACTGAGTTAAAGTGTAAAAGCTGATGCAATTACACAGAAGGATGGATGGATAGAAATATGGAAAGACAGAGCTATATAAGAGCAATATATTGATGAGACTCCTGGTGAGTATCTGTTTACCCCTTGAGGTCCATGCCAACCCTGGCACCTTCATGAAGGTTGAGGTGTTTCCATGAATAGTGCAATAGAACTAATGTGTCTGTTTCCCCTTTTAGAAGTGGCTTGTGCAAGGAAAACTAAGCTAGCTTCCAGAATGAGAGGCAGGAAATTTAGGTGGCATGACATGAAAAAAAACACAGGCAAGCTCCTGCCTGAGGGCTTGGAGCCCTGAGTCCTAGGCAACCCTGCACAACTTGTAAATTGCCACTGCCACCTCCTCTGTGCACCTGCCTGGAGGGACCCCGTGAAGGTCTACCCAAAGTGCATGTCAATAAAAGGACCACAAGAAAAGAAAGGTTGTTCTTTGTTTCTTGGTGAGCTTGAGGTCCTGCAGAGTTAGGAGGAAGCCACTGGGATGGGTCTGGTTGAAGAACTGGAAGGGAAAGAAGGCCAGGAAACATCTCAGGCCTTGTTAACCCTCATTGGAGAGCTGGCCCACCCTTAAGGCTGTCTGCCTGCCAGGAACCAAGATTCAAGGCTCCACAAGGTCTCTCAACCTGCAAAGACCTTTCTCGTCTGGACACATCTACAGATACCTGCCGTAGGGAATCCTCAGTTGGGTTGTGCTGTGTGCAAGGATGAAGGGTCAGTGGAGGCTACCCTGTGCCATCTGCCCTGCTCTGGGAGAGCAACTGTGAGAGGATCTTGTCTCTCCTTGGATCAGTGGAATGTGCAGCATTGCCCCAGCCCCCAGTGGCTGGGTGGTTGAAGTCTCAGGGTCATAAACGGAGGCTGAGGAACCCTGGGGGATTGCTAATCCTCCAGACTTCAGGGTTTGGCTGGTGGAGCTGGGAACTGGGCTGATAAAGCCCGATAAAGGGAAGGGGGCGCATTGAGAGGCATAGTGGAGACTGCAGCCGGCGCCGCCATGGAGGCAGCCAGGCATCACAAGTCACTCATTCACCTTACTCTGGCCCAGGAGAGAATATTCCACAGGAGGTCTGATCTCTGGAACCTGCCCCTGCTCACAGGACTCAAGGCAGCAGGGGAGAGACAGAAGTGGAAGAATGAGGAGGAGGAGAACACCCGGCAGTTGTAGGGACAAGGCTACTGGTGATTTTTCCCACCGGAGCCTAGTATGCATGAATAACAGGGGCCAGCATGGTCTCGCTCTTGAAGGACTTAGACTGGGCAACCTTCCTGCACTTGTGGCTTGCCTTCTAGTTGCCTGCGTAAGGATAAAGCAGCTGATGTGCCATATGAGCTGCTGCAACAGTGCTGGGCTGTTGGGTGCAGGCCAAGAGTGCCACAGGAGTTGAGAAAAATCAGGGGCTGGGATGGGTTGCAGTGGTTAGGACTGGCTTGGTGGACAAGGGGCCAGGACCCTGTCTTTGAAGGTCTGGGTGCAGCTGCATGGTAAAGAAAGAGGGCCTCTTGCCAGGGTAGGAATGTGTGTGGTGGCATGGCACCAACCTGGGATTCGGCAGGATGGAGGAGGAATGGTTGGGGTGCCTCTGCAAGACTGGAGGAGGAGGCTGCCAGATTGTAGATGCTGTGAATCCCAGGCAGAGGAGGTGAGCAGGGGTCTGAAAAGGAAACAGAAAAAGTTCTGTTTGTACAGGCGAGTGTGGAAAGTGGGGACCTGTGGTGCTGGCATGCATTCTGGTGTGCTCTGTGGGTATCCAGGTTGGGCTGCCCTGAGCTTGCTCTGTGACTGGCTCCTGGTCGTTGCTTCTCAGGCATGGGTCAGATTGGGAGCTTGGTGTGACCATACCAAGATGTGCTGTGGATGTGCCGTGGATGCAGCCTCTGTGTGCAGTGCTCCCAGCTACCAGAGCAGTTGGCAGCTTAGGTATAGCTGGCTGGCAGAGGGTGTCTCCCCGCCTAGCAACCTGGAGGGCGAGCTGAGTCTCCTTCACAGCGTCCCAAAACAGTAGAGTCTTAGAGGGAATTCTGGGAGCTCTGCCCCTACCCCCACCACTCACTCTGATTCCTACAGGCCTACTTGATGCTATGGTGCCTATGACAGAACTGTAACCTCAGCCTACTCTGCCAACCACTGTGCCTCTCTACAAGCTAAGTGGAGGGGGAAGGCATGGTGACATTAACACCAGGAGAACCCCAGCTGGGAGAGCAAGTCCCTGCCCGTGGCTGCCTGTGGTGAGCTGGCCACAGCTCCAAGGCTCTCTGAAGGGGAGCAGGGATGGTCAGGGAGAAGCACTGCTGCTCAGTCAGTACCCTTCCAGGCTGGCCCAAATATGCAGACCATGCTCTGCAACGTCCTGTCCCTCTACTGGCATGCCTAAGCTTGTGGTGCCCCCTGGGAACCTGACCCTCGTGGCTCCACCCACACTGTCCCCTCCTGGAAATACTGACGGAAATCCCTCTGTACCCCCTTCTCCAGCTTCTTGTAGAGGGTAAGCAAGTCCCCAGAGATAAGAATTTCAGCCTTGTGGGACAGGAAAGTAGGAGGAGGTTCCCAGGGAACAGAGCTACCTAGTGAGCTCTGAAAAGTTCCGGGGAAGTGGGGGAGGGAGGAGAAGGAGGCCAGATGGGAAATTCTGCACTGGTGCTGACTGATGTGCTGGGGCTGGGAGATACTCCTCTCTGCATCCTCCCTGGGGGTGCTGATGGTGGGTGGGATTTCTTGTTGGAAGGCAGTTTATCTTCCTGCCCCTCACCCTTGAAGAAATCTGCCCAGCAAATAGGGCTGGGAGTCTGGCCTGGAGAGGACATGGTAACGCCTGGCTTGGGCAGTAGGCAGAGTTCACATGCCTGTATTTGTGGATTAAAGCTGTCCCCCTTGCTGCATTGCCTTGCCTGCAGATGTGCCAGGAGTGAGAGGAAGAAAGAGGCAGAGATGGACCTGAGGGGAGGGTCCTGCCATGGGCTCTGATGTGCCAGAGGGTTTGGGGTTATTTCTGGCTTTCCCGTTTCTTCATTCTCAACAAAGCATTTCCACAGCTGATCTCATGTTGACTGTATATATGACTGCCTAAACACATGACTGGCCACGTGATGTCTTCAGGCAGCACACATCCATTGTCTCATGCTTTCTGCATACCAAGGATCCAGGTGAGATTTGGCCCAGTGTTCCTAGCCCAAGGTCTTTCTTGCAGTTGCAGTGAAGCCATCGTCCAGGACTGCAGTCATCTCAGGGTTCAGCTGGGGCCAAAGGCTCTGCTTTCCAGGTCATCCATGTGGCGCGGGCAGCCACTGAACTTCCAAACTCACCCTTGGGCTGCCTTTCCGTGTGGCTGCCAATTTTGTTGTATCCGGGTTTCAGAACCATGGTTTACCATATTCTATGAGAGGCAAGTCAATCCATCCTTCCTTCCCAGCCCCTGGCAAGGGGACATTACACCAAGCCACAACTATTGGAATGGGGATGGGAGGTTGCCCCCACCCTCCACCCCAACTCTCATTTTGGCTTCACAACAACTTTGCATTCTACACAGGGTAGTCATCCACAGGTGTATTTACGTTTTTTTCCATCACTATAATGAAAAACCCGAGGAAGAGCACTTGGTAAAGAAAAGAGGCTTATTGGACACAGTTTGGGAAGCTGAAAGTCTAAACTGCTAACTCAAGGTCTGGCCAGGGGTCACCCCCACAGCATCCCCACAGCTATATCACAGTACAGCAGCTGCATGGCAACACAGTAGATGTGGGAGTGAAAGAAACCACACTAAGGGGAAAGCCCCCATGACCTCTTGACACCGCCACACTGGGGGCTGAGCTTCCAGCCTGAGATCCCTCTGGAGGCAAACCTCAGCCAAACCATAGCAATAGGCAGAAAAGAAAAGGAATGCTGGGGATGAAGGGGCTCTGCCTGGGATCCCAGAGATGAAAGGTGGCAGATTTAGGATTTGAACCTAGGGATTTGTCTGACTTCAGATATAAGTCTTGCTCTGATGCCTTGATGCGTGTCAGACCCCGTTGCCTTTTGATATTCATGGTTGGGAGTTGGAACAGACTGTAGTTAACTGAACTTCAGTGCCTTTGATGCTGACTGACTTGCTGCTTGATTTTTTCTGGCTGTTTCCGGATGCTTTGGCGGTGGCTCATAACCATTCCCTTTTAATAGCAAGGACAACTTCTACTAATTTTTTTTACATTTTTTTCTTTTTAAATAATTTTTTATTACAGAAGTTTTAGCTACACAGAAAAAAATTTTTTTTAAAGATTTATTTATTTTTTATTGCAAAGTCAAGTATATATGGAGAGCAGGAGAGACAGAGGGGAAGATCTTCTGTCTGATGACTCACTCCCCAAGTGACTGCAATGGCCGGAGCTATGCCAATCTGAAGCCAGGAGCCAGGAGCCTCTTCTGGGTCTCCCATGCGGGTGCAGGGTCCCAAGGCTTTGGGCCATCCTTGACTACTTTCCCAGGCCACAAACAGGGAGCTGGATGGAAAGTGGGGCTGCCAGGATTAGAACCAGCGCCCATATGGGATCCTGGCACGTTTAAGGCTAGGACCTCAGCCACTAGGCCACTGTGCCATGCCCTATACAGAAAAATTGTAAAGTTCATCTGAAAAATTCCTGATTATCTCCATCCTGATTTTCTCCATCAGCCACCTCTTACATTAGCATGGGTACTTAGTGGCAACTAGCAGAACTAAAGTCCATGCTGCATTCACATTCCTTTACTCTGAGCTAGGTGTTGAGATCCTCATGGCTTGGGTGAATGCTTGGGGTGATCCTCTGAGATGGGCACTGTTACCATCCTGTTACAGTAGAGGAAAGTAAGTCATCAAGAGGTGTGGTGACTTGGCAAGAGTACAGGGCTGTGCAGATGCCAGTGGAACATCTGACTTCAGATCCCTCTCCTTCTCCTCAGCGCCCTCCAGCAGCCATGCTCCTCCTGGCTCCCATCCCTCGGAGGGGGAAGTATGGACATGAGCACTAATCTCACATCTGCTCCCAGCTCTGGGGTCTAAGCTTAAGGAAGAGATAAGAACCCATCAGGAAACAGACAGTATTTTACTGCCTCCTGCTTCAGTGTCCACTTTCTCATCTGTGAGACAGTAGGATTAGTAGGGTATTGACCCCAGGCCTCTTCTGGCTCCAGCCTTCTGTATTCCCAACAAGTCTATCTCAGAGTCCTTGTCCAGGGAACAGGGGACCACTGGGAAGAAACCAGGGAAGAGTGGTTCTGCTTCCCCAAGCGTGGTCATGGACATCTTGAGGATAGAGCCTGCTGCGCCTGCCCAACCCTCTGCAGATAAGTATAGCAGATCAGTCAATGTCCAGGATGGAAGTGCTTGGCTTGCCCTGAGATGGTGGGCTGTGTATCGGGGATCATTGTAACTGGATCCAAAGACTTCAAGAACAAGGCTGCTGGAGATGGCATGCTGAGGACTGCTTTTCTGTGGGACATCAAAGAAAGCCAAGGTTGGAGGCAGGTCAGCACTGACTGCACCCAGAAGCTGTCTCCCAGGTCAGGAGTCCTGGAAGCAGGAGTATCTGGAGCATCCCGGGGCAGTGGAGAGTATGGGCTTGAGATTCCCAGGGACCTGGACCAAGTTCTTCCTCAGCCTCCATCTTCATTTCACAACCTTGATCTAAGGGAAGTATGCAGATGCTTAGCTAATGGAATTGCACTTTTCATTATTATTACATTTGATTGTTTCAGTAACATGCTTAATTCGGCCCATAATAAGTGCTTATTAACTATTAGCTGTCTGGGGGGTATGTAAAGAATTATAATACCAGTTCTGGAAGTTACTCTTTGCTGAGCTCTGAGATCCCTTCCTTATGGCAGCTCCAAGGAGATGTACAGCTCGGAATGCCAAGAAGCCTGCTCCTCCGATACAGAGAGCTTCATTCTCATGCCCTGAGGCAGGGTCAGGGGTGGTTAGCCACCCAGTGAACTTCACCAGCCATTTCCTTCTCCAGCAGCTGCAAAGGAAGCCTGTAGCCATGGCAGGCCAGGCCTAGCCATGCCTGGCCAGCACCAGGCAGCTCCAGCTGGCCCTCCAGGGTGTTGCCTGACACTCCCCAGATGGCCCAGATGGGCCCTGGAGGGCCACCTCCCTCTTTGTGGGGTTCCTTTTGCAAGGCGCTGCACAGACATGGCCTCTAGCTTTCCACCCAGAGTCCTGGACTCAGGTCAGCTCAGGTGCTGTGCTCAGGGAAGGGTAGGAAGGCCAGTTTCACCAGAAGAGCAGAGTGGGGCCTGTTCCACCAGCAGGGGTGCCACATTTGTGTCCCTGAGACCTGGACCAGGTGGACTGGAACAGAGAGGACCAACTCCATGTCCTTGCAGTGCTAGGGAGGTGCTGCCGCCTGCTCCCATGTCTGCAAGCAACAAATGAGGTGGTTAGACACCAACATTCCAGCAACCTCTTTCCCTGGAACAAATTGGCCGCCAGCCCACACAAGGCATCGTGGCCCACATACAGACCAGGAAGTGGGGGAGGAGGGACACTCAGGGTGGCTGTGAGTAGAGGAGTTGGCCCCTTGACTGTGTGGGCCTGGCCCTCTGTGGAGCCAGCAGGAAGGCAGTGCTCTGTGGTCCCCTAAAGGGAGGAGCGCCCTGCAAGTGCCGGTGTGGAGAGCCACTATCCCCAGCCTTGGTGCTGAGAATAGCTAGCCTGTGGGTGGGCTGAGGATCAGGCAGTTTGTGAGCGGCGCCTGGGGAGGTAGGGGGATGGGGTGGGGGTGTAGAAGAGAAGGAGGAGGTGGAAGTAACTAGGGAAGATGAGGAGTTGGAGTTTTAAATGTTTTAATTACTTAGGCTCTGAGTGGTAGGGGAAAAAAAGTATTGAGAAGTATAGGTTCACATGCAGATCATCAGGGCTTCTGTACAGGGTGCTGTTGCAGGGGGCCTGCTTCCCAGCCCTCCCAACCCCACCCCTTGTCTCTGTGCTCCAGATGGCAGTGCATGATGTCCACACGCATGTGTGGTGGGTTGATCCCATACTCTCTGCCTTGTTGGCACAGCGACTTTTCCTCATCCCTGGCTCAGAGTAAGCAGTTCGGGTCTGTGCCCTCCCAGGACACACCTTGTGTGTTTTGCCAAAGATAAGATCCTTTGGGGAGGGGGTACAGAGAGGGAAGAAGAAGAAAGAGGGAAGGCTTACGTATGTGAAGACCTACTTTTAAAATGTGATCATACTGCACCTACAGTCTCATGAAACACCTCCTTTTTCATTTAAAAGTATATAGAAAACACCTTTCTATAACAATAGCTATATTTCTCTGCCGTTATTTTCAAAAGCCTTATGATATTTCATTGTATCAGTAAAATAGAAATTATCTACTGTTAATAGAAAATGAGTTTATTTTCAATTTATTGTGCTAGTTGTGTTTCTAGGTAAATTTGTTTGCATATCCTTGTTTCTTTTTTTAAAAATATATATATATATATATATATATATATAATAAATTAATTGGAACCAGTGTTATGGTGCAGTGGGGTAAACTATTGCCTATGATGCCTGCATCACCTACTGTAGCATCAGTTTGCATCCTGGTTGCTCCACTTCCCATCCAGATCCCTGCTAGTGTGCCTGGGCAAGGAGCAGAGGGTGGCCTAGTACTTGGGCCCATTTCAGTCATTTAGAGAGTAAACCAGCAGATGGAAGATTCTCTCTTTCACTTTCTTTTTCTCTCTGTAATTCTGCCTTTCAAATAGATAAAAATTTTAAGAATTATTTATTCACTTGAGAGTCAGAGTTCCCATCTGCTTGTTCACTCCCCAGATGCCTGCCTTCAATAGCTGAGGCTAGGCTGAGCTGCAAGTGAGAACCCAGAACTCAGTGCCGGTCTCCTATGTGGGTGGCAGGTGGGCCCTCAGCACCTTGGCCCACCCTCTGGGACTTCCTAGGGTTCACGAAGGCAGGAAGCCAAGATAGAGAACAGATCCAGAATCTGAACCAAGGCACTCCAGTATGGGATATGAGCTTCTTAACTGACATTTGAGTTGCTAGTCGAGGGGCTTCCCCTAAATGTTATCTCACTCTAATTTATTCTGATGATTACTTAGGTGAAAGATTTCCCCTGTAATTACTATTTACATTGTATGTGTTTGAACAGTACAGTGTGATCATTTGGTGCAGGTATCCAATGTGTAATGAACAAATCAGGTTAGCAATTCCAGCTCCTTAAACATTTTTCACACTTTTTGTTAACACTTAATAAAGGTACATATTTATGGGGGTATAGTGTAACATTTCAGTCATGTGTACATGTCATGATCAAGTCAAGACACATTTTAATGCACTTATTATTAGCATTATCTACTTCTTTTACATCTTTACTCATCTCCCTTCTGAAGTATTTGTCTTTTTCTTATTACTTTGATAAGTTTTTAATATACTGATGATATTAGCCTTTATTTTAGTCAATGTTGTATGTAGTTTTTCCAGCTTTTTGTTTATCTTCAGTTTTGTGAGATTCCTTTTTTTAAAAAAAATTATTTTATTTTTATCTGAAAGGCAAATTTAGAGTAAGAGAAAACTTTCATCAGCTGATTCACTCCCCAAATGGCTACAATGGCCGGAGCTGATCTGATCTGAAACCAAGAGCTGAGAACCTCCTCCATGTCTCCCATGTGGGTGCAGGGTCCCAAGGACCTGAGCCATCCTCTGCTGCTTTCTAAGGCTGTAAGCAGAAATCTGGATCAAAAGTGAGCAGCGGGCACATGAACCAGTGCCCATATTGGATGTCAGCCCTTACAAGTGAAGAATTAGCCTGTTATGCCATTGCACTGGCCCTTGTGATAGTCCTTAAAAACAAATTTATTTAAGAGAGACAGGAAGACAAAGATAATGCATCCTCAGGTTTCCTCCCCTACATGCCTACACAGTTAGAGCTGGGCCAGGCCAAAGCCAGGAGCTCAGGCTGGATCACCCCATACAGGTCACAGGGACCCACTGCTGGAGCCATCATCTGGTTCCTCCCTAGTTGCACACTGGCAAAAAACTGAATCTGAGAGGGAAGGCTGGGCACCACAGCTTCACTGCTATGCCAATGCCCACCTGCCCCTTATGAAGTTCTCTAGCAGAGAAAGGCTTTGTATATGTATCAGTGTGGCAAATAAATCAAGGTTTCTTTTTGGTTTCCCTTCAGAGTTCTCCCAGGCATCATAAAAGTGCACCTAACTGTCCCATCCTTGAAAATCCCCCAACCATCCCCAATTTCACGTGGTGTGTTTTAGGTAGGACCTTTTGAAAGTTTGGTCCACTTATTATGCCAGTGCTTTGATTGGTCAATCCATCCTTTATCAATACCTAACTTCAGTGTCCCAGATGTGTTTGTGATGTCACAGTTCACAGAAGCAATGGCACCCTCGAGGCCTCTGTGGAGCATTTGTGTCTGTGGTGCTATTGACCGACATTGGCATTCCGGTGCTAGAACAACACTTGGAAAATTCCTAACACTTTTTTAATATCTGGCAAGCAAAGTGTTCTCATTTTGGTTTTTCTCTATCAATGTTTTCCTTGGCTCATCTCCTACATTTATTCTTCCAGATGAATCTGAGAATCAATTATGCCCTTGGGGGTTTTATTGGCATGGTGGCAAAATAAAAATGTTTTTAACTTAGAGATATTTACATTGTAAAGTTCGGCATTTTTCTGTCCATTCATGTGTTTCTGTCTGATTTATACGATACAATTAGAGTAATTTTCATGTGCTAGCCACCATGCATTCCTCTCTCACTATATTCCCACCATTTTATGGTATTTCCCGACACTAGAAAAGTGTCTTCATTTTCTTTCCTAATTACACCCTACTCACAAACCTGAGAGCATTTGCTATTTGTATTTGTTGTTTTGGTAACTGGAAGGCAAGCAGGCAAAAGTGCTGTCTTCATGTCTGTGCTTCTGTGAGTCTGAGCCAAAGGCGTGCCTGACCTAATTTGAGGCCGTATAATTTCCTCTGGGTCTGGGCCATGGCTCCTCTCTCTGGTTTCCTGCTGTTGGGACACACAGTAAGGAACATGACCGACAGGGACAACCAGCTCCTTGCCAGCTGCCCCCCAAGGATGGACATACTGCTGCACAGATATTCCTTCAGTCCTCTCACTGCTGCATCCCCAGCAGTGAGATGGGGTTGAATGCTGAGCAGTCACTCACCACCTAGTGAAAACTAGACGTGTGGGAGAGGTGGGAAATGCTGAGGCAGGAGCAGGTAGGCTGTCTCTGATATTTAGCACCAACCTTGAACCTCTCAGGGAACCGATTGGAGCCTGTAGATGCCATTAGCTTGGCCTCAGGGTGGCTGAAAGCATCTGACATTGTCCCTGCTGATGGCCCAGATCCAGGAATGGACTCCAGGAGGGTAGAGCAGCTGCTGTGTGTCCCTCTGACAGCAGTAGCAACGGAGATTTGCAAGCCTGCCAAACCCCAGGGAAGACAAGTCAGTTATGGCGCAGGCCTCCCTGGCAGGTCTGGAGTAAATACACATTTTGAAGGTTTCCTAGCTGGTGCTAACAAGGGATTCCCATCAGGCTTAACATGTTCCTCTTGGTGCCATGTGAAGACTCGGCAGCGGTTCCTCTGCAGTGCTTGGGGCTGGACTTCAGCTCCCTGCTCAGACATGCGCTGGGAGATGGCAGTGATTGGTCAAACCACTCATCTTCTTGTCACCATGTGGATGACTCAAATCAAGTTCCCGGCTCCCAGTCTGGGGATGTTGCAGGTATTTGGGGAGTGAAGTATAGATAGGGGCACTCTTGTTTTCTTTCTTTTTCTCTCTCTGCCTCTCAAAAAAAAAAAAAAAATCAGCCTATCAGGGGTCACAGGCCTCTACCCTGTGAGGGAGGGTCAAAGTGTAGACCTGCCCCAAACCCTGGGATCAAGCCAGTGAGCCACTGCTGGCATCTCTCAGTGCCATCCTCTGGGGAATGGGGGATGCTGTCAGTGTGGGTCCCCTCCTGACCACTAGGATGGTGCAAAGTCCAGGCCTGACCCAGGATCTGCTCATTCCCTCTTTATCCGTGGATCTCTACAGCTAAGTGGAGACCCATGTTGTTTTTCCAAGTCTTCCGAAGAAGGAAACACCACATTATTGGTTGGTATCTTAGCCTAGTGCATTAGGCCAATTTATTCCCAGAATATTCTCTGAATTTTTCTTTTTAAGATTTATTTGCTTATTTTAAAGGCAGAGGGGAGAGATGTAAACCTTCTGTCTGTTGGCTCATTCCCCCAAAATGGCCAGAGCCGAGCCAGTCTGAAGCTAAGAGCCAAGAGCTTTTTCCTGAACACTTGGGCCATCTTCCACTGTTTTCTTAGGCATGTGAGTGGAGAGCGGGAAAGAAAGTAGCCAGGACTTGCACCAGCACTCATATGGGATGCTGGTTTCATAGGCAGCAGCTTCACTGGCTATGTCACAGCACCGTCCCTCCCCCCAAACTTTCAGTTTTATAGCTTACCCTGGCCTTCCTATGCTATAAAACCATGACCCCATGGCATGAGTTAGAGAATGTGAATAACAACCCCTCAGGGAGTTGAAAAGTTGCTAAGTTTGCCTTTGAACTTTGGCTAGCACAATTACTTGAAAATAATACTTGTAAAATATGAGGAACACAAACAATGCCCGGCAGGTAGTAAAATGATGCTGCTTGTTTTATATTAGAATGTTTGTCTTCTATTATCATTTTAGAATATTCTTTCTGGTTGTGATAGCACATCCCGTTTGGGCTGTTATTTAAGTGTGGGTGTCAGGAGGTGTAGAATGGCTTCTTTGGGAGAAAGAGCACACAAATTGGCCTTGTCCTCCTTGTTGAAGAAGTGAATGCTGTGGGTCTCAGATGGGGCTGGAGGCTCACTACCCTACTGAACCCTCAAGTTTCTGAGAATCAGAGTTATGGCTTGTTCCCCTCTAAAATCTCTGCTGTGGAGCATGGGGTTGATCCAGTAAATTTTGGTAAGGAAAGGGAGGGTGAGGGCAGACACTCCAGCATTATAAGGACCATCCAGAAATCACCTGCTTCCCCCCACTCCCACCCTCCTTGCTGGCTGGTCATCCCACCTTGCTTGAATGCACCTGTTGCTTAATAGCTCACTCCTGGGAAGGCAGACACTGACTCTAATTAATGGAAATATCCACCTAGGTCGAATCAGTATCCCTGACTCACACCTGTGAGTTCCATGTCTGTCATGTCGTGGCTGCTGGGGAATGAATGCCCTCCCCAAAGCTTTGCCCCCAGGAACAAGGTGGGTGGGGCCTTGAGCGTGATTAGGTCACTGGCTCCATTCTGGGGAAACGCAGTTATCGCGGGATTGAGATCCATAATGGCCGGCTGAGCCCCTCCTGCGGTCCTGGGCTTCCAGGCTCTTCTGCCTCTGCCTTCACCATGAAAAGACAGCACGAGGGCCCCTGTGGCTGCTGGCTGCTCACCCTTGACCTTCACAGCCATCAGAACGGTGAGCACTGAGTTCTGTTGTTTCTGGACAAACCTAGACTGAACACTGTGTCTCCCGCACTGAGTAAATGCAGACAGCGCCCCTAGCGTTATGGCAGGATAGCTAGCGAACCTGCCCATTCCTAGGCAGGCTGCTTCAGAGGCCAGGTGTACTGGCCGCACGCAGCTGAAGGAGGTTCCAGGAGAATAGTCCTTCCCAGCACTGCCTCCAAGCCAGAGGCTCCCCTCAGCTCGAGAGAGTATGTCTTCAGCCGCTGGACCTCTGCACCATTTCTCGTGGCTGTCCCCAGGTCAGTCTTACAATGTCCTCTGCGTGTCTGTCCCTCCTTGCTTACAGCCAGTGTTGTGGGGCATCATGCTTAAATATGGGGTCTCTAGAACCAGACCCCCTGGGCATGGCCGGTAACTTATGTGTGTTTGAGTCTTCTGATTTATGAAACAATGTTAGCTGCTATGGTCGCTGTTAAAACTGCTGCCCTAAGAAAGAATTTGATACCAAACTCCGAATGTCCGGGGGTGGTCTTGCTGGTCAGTGGCCTCTGGGGAAGGGCCTTCTGTGTTGGCCATTTTGCACTGCTTCTGATATGATTCAGGTTCCACTCTGCAGCTGACTGGCGTTGAGACCTAAAACACATTATATCCCATCTTAGAGATTGTGTGTTTTCAAACAAAAAGAAGGTGGGAAAAGTAATACAGTCCTCTCTGGATTTTGTTAAGATCAAAGGAGATGATATTTTGTTGGGGAGTGGGGAGGAGTGGAGGAGAAAAGGAAGGAAGCGTGGAGGGAGACTGTGTTAACGAATTACGCAGGTGCGGATAGTAGAGTTTGAGTTCGTTGAGAGCAGAGGTCAAATCTGGTAACTTAGTCTTTGCTGCCCATGGTCTGCGGTGTCTGACCAAGTGTTGGACTGGATGGAGGGGGCAGTGGTCGGATAAGTGCGTGAGGTGAATTTAGTGGCTTAGTTCTTGCGATTGCATCGTCTAATCTTCGCTGTAGATGTTCTGTGTTGTCTCCTACTCACTGCCTAGGTCCACAGGCGAGCTCCAAAACTTCTGCCCCCACTTTCCACCAGGTGGCAGGCCTCACCTGCCTGAGTATGGCGTTGAGTCCCTTCCTCTTCTGTCCACCAGGTGGCAGGGCAGGCTGCCGGCCAGATTCTGCACTGACCTCAGCCTGTGCGCCCAAGCCCTAGGTGGGGGACCAGGGTCCTGCTTCCCTCTCCACAGAGAGCCAGTGGTGTCTCTGCTCCCCACGAATGATGCAGCCTGACTCGTGATGGACTTGCTGGCCAGGTCCAGGCAGCCTTGCCAGATGGGCACTATAGTGCTAGCAGGTGCAGGCCCTGTGTGTAGCCCTGTCTCAGGGTACATGCTGCCCCTCCAGCCCTTCAGCTACCTTTATCCTTTCAGTTCTGCACTGCCGCCTATGTACCCCATGCCTTTGCCTTTGGTGTCCTGTCCCTGGTCTCTGCTCTCACACCGCACAGGGCAGAGCAGGCTCACATGGCTGCAGAGCTCACACACTGCGGGTACCCAGGCCTCTTCTCCATGAGACGCTTCATCAGCTCCTGCACCACCCCAGGCCTCCCCCAGGCCTCTTGACTCCTGCCTCCATATAGTCCCTTTCTTGGGTTCTTCTTCCTTTGCTACTGGCCTCAGGAATCCACACCATCCCTCCCCACACCCTCCACCATAGCCAGATTGATGAACATGGAAGCTCTGGGCCCACCCCTGGTGCTTCACAGGGGACAGGCCTGTCAGAGGGAGGGCCTGGTCCAGAGAAGCAGGTGCTGTTCGCTCAGAGGCCTGGAAGGCCACGGTCATCTCCTCCCTCCCACAAGGGACCCGAATGTTCTCTTCTCATTGACAAGAGGACGGCAGCCTGGGTTGGAAGTATTTCTGATGGCACACAGTGGGCAACTAGCAGGGCCTCAGCTCTCCACCTGCCTGTTTGTACCTCAACTGCCTTCTTGTTGACAGCCCCATCCCCAACCCCTCTTTTCTGACCTGGGGTAGTGAGGATATGCCTTACCACCTGTGATCTTGTTTCGGTTTCCACATGCCTGGCACCTTGAGTCTGCTTCCATTCCCAGGGTATGACCTCTTAGAGCAGGGGGCCAGCAGTTGTCCACTGACCTGGAGCTGCCAGGGCAGGCTTGAGACTGCTCACTTTGTCGATCTCCAGTCGGTCCCTATGGGAACAGCTCCCATGTCCTACTTCCCATCTGCCAGAAGTTATTTTTCCATTCTATTTGAAAGGCAGAGACAGAGCTTTTCCGTCTTGGTTCATTCCCTAGATGACTGACAGCCCATGCTAGGCCAGAGCATAACCAAATGGGTGGCAGGATCCCAAGGACTTGAGCCACTACCTGCTGCTTCCTGGAATGCACAGTAACAGAAAGCTGGATTTGGGAACAGAACTGGGACGTGAACCCAGGTAACTCTGATAGGTCATATAGGTGGCTTAGGTGTTTGAAGCCACAAGTAGATCCCTTTGCTTTTCTGTTCCCAGCCAGTTGGTGACCTGTCACAGCATGTCCAGCCTTTCATGCCCTGCTCCCTCTGGATGAAGTCCCCCTTTTTCCCTGCCTTCGTGAGCCACAGTCCATAGTACCCATGTGGGCTCAGCTTTCATTCCACTTCTGGAAAGCTGCTGCAGTCCCTTGAAGACTGGCCTGGCCCCTTTGAGCTGATCTCTAGTAAGGTACTGGGAAAATTGAGCTGTGGTTATCTGTTGCCTGCTCTGCCCTGAGGTAGAGGCCAGTTTGTCAGCTGAAGGTATCTTCAGTGCTTGGGGATGTGGCTGCCATGATGGGTGCCCAGGAAAAAGTTGGAAGGCTGTGAGATGTGTGGATGGCACACCTGGGATCTTTCTTTGCTGCTGTTTCTGGCATGGATACCCTGTGTCTTTACATACTGCCCCCTTGTGTTTCTGAGCAATGAGGTGCATGCATTTGTTCACTTAGGAAGTGCCCTTCAGTGTCTGTTGTGTGCAAGCTTGTGCTGACAGTGGGAGTGGAACAGTAAATAAGACACACATGGCCCCTAAAATCTCATCGCTCAGAGCCTTCTGGGGGAAACCAACTTGCAAGCAAGCATGCAAACAGTCATTGCACATTGTGACATGTCCCAGGCAGACAGTGGGAGGCTTGGCAGGGTGGTAAGAGGGTTATGAGCCACCAGCCTCTGAGTGTGGTGGCTTACACTCCTCTTCGCCTGCAAAGGCCTTGGGGCTCCACATGGGCACCTCTGTGGCTTCATCCCAGAGGATTCTCGTCCTGAGCTGGGCACTCTTTGTGTTTGGGAGCATGGCTGTCAGCTCTGCCCTGTGACACAGGCTGTCCTGTGCATGGAAGGAGACCTGTATGGGCAGATGGCACAGCTCTGGCTGGGTGGCCACTGAGGGAGGCATCACAGGGGTTGGGACCCATCAGCACTGTGGCCTCAGGCTGCATGAACTCAGGCAGGGGGAATTGGGGTGTCCTCTGGGATACTCTTCCTGACACAAGTAGGAACACGTGTGCTGCCTGGCTCCTCCCACGCCCCACCCCTACTCTGTCATTCAAACAGCCTTCTGGAGGTCAAGGGTGGAGGCCAATGTGTACTCTGTGCAAGGGGACAGGGTTCCTGGCCTGGAACCATAGTGCCCTGGCTTCAAGGCACCTGTTTTCCCTCTACCTGTGAAAGCACATGCCAGACCTAGGCTAGAGGTTCCTGACAGTCCAGGGCCAGACACTCAGGGCCTTGTGCTGAATACAAAGCATCCTGCCCATCACAGGCTTGACCTCCACCAGCTCAGGTCAAGACAGCTGTACTTTGGGACAGGACCACGGAAGAGTTAGGAAGGGCTCCCAGCACCTCCGAGGACTGGACAGGATCCAACCAACTCAGTAATCTCAGAGATCCTGAGGAGCAGGAGGCTGAGCAGGTGAGGCCCTGCATGCTCTGGGGACTCATCTGATTGGACAGTGGAGCACCAACATCCCTGGTTTTGGAGGTTAGGTACCACTGCATGTTCCCAGGATACTGGTCCACAACCACCAAGCATGCATGGGGTGGCATTGACACTCAGGAAAAAGAGCAAGTTTGTGAAGATGCTGGGCAGCACAGCCGTGTGTGTGCATATGCTGGTGATTATGTGACTTTAGCTTCAGGGACTTTGGTGTTCCCTGAGGTGCCTGGTGCCTCTGGGAGGAAGCCTGACTATCGTGTAGGCACCCTTGTGCATGGAAGGGCGTGTGTGAGCAACATCTGTGTTGGAGCATGTGACTCTTGAGCCGCTGGATATGTCAGACCCCATGAGGGGGAGGCGCAGGCTGCCCGGCCAGAAACTGAAACGGACACAGCTTTCCAGGCCCTTGCCCTGTTCTGCTTTTCTTCTCTTACCCAGCCATGGCCTGGAGGCATACAGAAGAGGAGCCCCTAAAAAGGCTTGGCAACCAATGGTCCTGCCAAATCTGGGGGCTCAGCACGGCTGGGCTTGTCCAAGAGTCAAAAGAGTAAGAAAGCAGGCAGCACGGAGAGAAAAAAAGATGTCCCAGTTCCTGGAACAGGGTTTCGTTTTTTTCCCCTTGTTCTTTTTTCCTGGCTTGGAAATAATAGGTCTTCAATCTGAGATTAGGAGGGAAGGAAATGACCAGAAAAGGAACCAGTTTGAACAAAAACGAGTTGCTCAAAGGCAAACACCCCCTCCCCAGTCAACTCCCCTACCCCAGCCCTGCAGCCACCAAGAGCTCTTACTCACCAGGGGTCTACATGCGGGAAGGTGTGGGAACATTGCAGGCCACCAGCCTAAAGAAGGGCGGGACAACAGAAGCTGGCTAGGGACACACCGGCCTCTGGGGTGTGCTAGCCAGACTACACCTCTCTGAGTGTCAGTTTCCCCTTCTGTAACCTGCTGGCTGGTCATGAGGACCAAATAAGGGAATGCATAAGGTCTTTGGCATGGTGCCTGGACCCTGGTGAGCACACATGATGCCTATCCAAGGCATCTGCAGCAAGCTCATGGAGGAACCAGTCCCACAGACGGGAGTTCCTAGTGTTGTCCTAGTTCTGGCTTTCTGTCAAGGCAGGCTCAGGGAGATAGCAGTGAGGGCTCCATCAGTTGGGTACCTGCCACCCACCTGGGAGACCTAGGTTGAGTTTTCAGATTCTGGCTTTGCTGTCCAGTCCTAGATTTTGTGGGAACTGGAGGCAGTGGGGCGGGGGTGTGGAACAATGAACCAAGCATGCAGACGGAAGCTTACTCTGTCTCTTTGTCTAACTCTCAAAAAGGGAAATGCGTATTATTAAAACTGTATATACATGAATTTCTCTATTCCTTGGCACCCAGATAAGCTTGCCTTTCCCTTCCATGTGTGTGTACCATTTTGGCAGTACCCTCTTAGGAAGAGGCTTTGGTTCTTTGCCTGCAGGACAGTCAGGGTGAAGATCATCAGGAACCCTGGGGAGCTGACTAATGGCTGGCTGAACAGACACCCTCACTGTCAGAAAGCCCTGAGCCCAAGCCAGTCTGTGTGAGATGGGGGTGCATTATTCCATAGGGGCTGGTATTTGTGTATATGTGTATGTGTACGTGTATGTGTGTAAGAGAGACAGCAAGAGGGAGGGTGCAGACTGAACACAAAGATACCCAGGTTTTTAAAATAACACTATAACTTAAGGATACTTCTAGGCCATCCTGGGCAGCAGCTGTATGGGTCCCCTGCCAGGTCCTTGTGGGGAGAGAGAAATACTGCCTCTTGGAGGTCAAAGTGTTACGCTTATCTGGAAACCACTTTTTCATTTGTTCATTTATTCATTCCTTCCTTCATTGGCCCTCCCTGAGTGCCCGATGTAGGTGACATGTGAGTCCTGAGAGCCTTGGGCCTGGAGAGAATGCGGTAAAGGGGAAGGAGGGAGAGGTTGATTATAGAGAAGAGAAATCTGAAGGGAGGGTCAGAAAGGGCTATTAAGAGACTCCATCTTGTTGGTGAGCTGGAGACTGGAGTGTGTCAACTGCAGCAGCAGGGATTCAGGCTAAATTCAAGTTTAACAAATGTGTGGCTCTAGTTGTCTCCCCCACCCCCAAAAAAGATGCTTGACATGGTTCAGACAGGTGTAAGCCCTGTCTGATGGGATCTAGCCTCGGGCAAGGGGTGGAGTGGATGACCTTGTGAGGATTCCCTGCTCCCCCTTCCCTCCTGCCCCATGGTGTCTAGAAGATTCTTCTGGCTTGGTTGCTGACTTCCTCAGAGACCTTGGGCAGGTGACTCAGCACTAATGAGCCTCAGTTTCCCTCTGTGTTCAGCAGGGATGAGGCTATTTCAACTGCTCCCTGCCTGGCAGGGCTTGGCAAGGACAAAGCAGCTCACCTGCTGATGACGTCAAGCCTTTGAGGCCCTGCCCCTGACTTCACAGTGTGTTGGGGGATCATTGGCACCAGGCACTTTTGACACCCACCCATCCCCACCACCTGGGGTCCTGGGCTGCCTCCCGAAACGATCGAGGCCACTTTTGCGTCACCACTCAGCCTTGTGCACACTACTCTCGTGCCCCTGCCTCCTCCACTCCCTGCCTAAGCTGTGACTCCTGCCAAGGACCTACTGCCCACATCTGCCTGAAAGCTAGTGAGCTGCTCTGGTCTCTGGCCAGTGCACCTTTCATTAGAGGTGAGGCCTCTCCCCCATCTCTCAACCAGAGCTTGTTACAGGCAAGCTTGTCTCCTCCGCTGCCCATGTCCTTCATGGGTGCATGCTGCAGGTCATGAGATGCAGCACAGGGCTTAGCTGCATCAGTGGGAGCAAGTTCACATACAGGCTGGATTTGAGGGGAGGGGAAAGAGGGCAAAAGACTGCTGCAGGCTCACAGGTTAGTCCTTGGAATCAGATAGAGGAAGAGACAGACCCCTTTGTGCAGTATCTCCTACCAGCTGGCTATTCCTTTATTCTATGTTCCAGCAGGAAAGCAAGAGCTAGGATGGATAGATAGGCCACCATGGAAGGTCAAGGGGCATTTGCTTGGGACTGTCTTGGCCCTCACATTGGGCCAGAATCACGACGGGATGAGTCTGCTCATCCTTAGGTCATGGCCACGGTCAGGATGGAGGCTGTTGTAGAGGCTGCCTGGAACTGGTCTGGGCTGCCAGGCAGATCTTCTTGAAGTGGGATGGGGACATGAGCTGATGTCAGCTGTTCTTTGCTCTGCCCATCCTCCCCACTCCCACCAGGGACCTGACCACAAGCAAAAAAGTCGCACTGGTGATGCTCAGCAGGGACATCCCTACAGGGCCCCCTGGAGCCAGGCTTGTTGAGCCTCCCACTGGCTGCTCCCTAGGGGGAGGGAGGACCCACAGCCTCAGACCAGATGTGGAGGTCACCAGGGGAGGTGGATAAGCCCCTTGTGGGATGTTGTCCCTGGGGCTGGTGGGAGAGGCAGGGCTTGGCCTCAGAGACGTTGGCTCCTCCTAGCCGCAGCAACCTAAGACCATGGCTTCCACATGTTTGTGAGCAAAGTTGGCTATTTTCTGGAGCAATGTGTCACATACAGGGCTGGGGTGGGTGGCAGGCAGCAGTCAGCAGGCAGTGTGAGAACAGGGCCCAGAGCAGTCAAATGGACTCTGGACAAAGGGAACAGTGCTGTGGAGGCCCAGGCCTGGCAGTGCCTTCACATGAGGCGACAGGGCAGGCGAGGGCACCAGCTGAGGCTCCCCTGACCACAAACCCACTCACCTCCCCACACAACCCCACCCCTCTCCCAGGGCCTGAGTCAGGGCAGGCCAGTGGCTTACGAGCGTGCCGGCTCTGTCATCAGCTGTAATAGCAGCCTCTCACCTGGAGCTGCGGCCTTTCATCCACGCCGCTCAAAGGACTTGACAGGCAGCCCCGGGTCCTGTCATCTTCCTCTGACCGACAGAGAACTCGAGACCCAGACGGGCCTGGCAGCTTTTCCCCAGGTTTTCAGAGAACCTTGGAACCCATAGGGCTCTGGGTCCTGTGCACCCCAACTGTGCCAGAAGCTGGGGGTGAACTTGCCCCTGAACAGACAAAAGGTAGAGTGAGTGAGGGGAAATTCCTCTATAACGAGTTCATGAAGCAGCTTCTGGGTTCTGGGGTGTCTCCTTGTTGACTCTGTCGTGTAGGTTGCCAAAGCTGAGCAGACGACAGCAGTAATGATGGCGCCAACTTTCAGGGCGCCTCCTGAGTGGGTAGGTGCCCATGCTGTTTGCATGAGGATGTGCAAACTGAGTCACAAAGGAGTTACCTAACTTTCAGGCTGTACAGCCAGTGAGCGAGAGAGTCAGAATGTCAACCTGGAAATTTGGGCCCAGGGCATTTGCTGCAAGATTGTATTGTTGTTCTGGATCATTCTTGGATGGGCCCTGTGTCCAGGTGGAACTCTGACCCCAGCTGCTCTCCCTTCCTCCATGAGGGGGGAACTGAGACCATGAGGTCTCGGAAACCTTGGCCCACAACTTGGTCAAGTTATGGAGATTCTAGTTGGATGCAGCCACTTATCCTTACAACCTGGGTCCCAGAAACATGGATGCACATCGCTAACTCCTCCTTACCTCTTATTCGATGCCAGCTAGCTATGAGCATTGGAACACAGGGTCCTGGGGCTCCGTGGGCTGTGACTAGCTGCTGAGCATGCCCCCTGAGGGAAGCCTGCCTCCTTCATTTTGCACCCCGGGGAAGAAGTCTGTCTCCTGGCGCACCTGTGTTTCCAAGGTGAGCTACCAAACCCAGCCATGGAGGCCCCTACATCATGGCTCTGCAGACATCTGTAGGCTCTCTCTCACTGCATTCCTAGGGACCGAGGTGAAGGATGGACCAGTAATCTGGTCCTGGTGAAACTAACTGTGAGGCCTGGGCTAGGCACTCAGTCTGTCCCTGGGCTCTAATTTCATCATGTATGCAATGTGGAGGTGGCTCTGGCGCCAAGCTATCTCCCAACGCGCAGTCCCTGGCTACACTCCTAAGTCTGGGATGTTGAGATGGGGCGGATGGCCAGCCTTTGAGAGGTCTACCCAGGGAGTGTAGTGTTGTGTAGTGGATAGGGAACAGGAAACATAGGCGATTGTGCTGCGCAAGCTCACACCCATTCGTGACATGTTTCTAACTCAGCTGTTTGTAGCTTTCTGAAAAGTTCACGGTTGGGGATTTTTTTTTTTTTTGGGTCATTTTTTCCATATTTGGTCATGGCCTAGAGCGGTGATTTTTGGAAAGATAGAGCAAAAAAACCCCTTCAGCTGTTTGTGAGCACGGCAAACACCCACAAAAAATATCCTTTTTCCATTTAGGAGAAATAACAACATAGTTCTGTTTTCCTTTTGAGCTCAAATGATTCCCAAACAACTCCAAAGACTTGAGACTTAGCAAGTAATTAATCCTTAACGAAGGGACTGTACAGTGTGTGTCCTACAGGGTCAGGGAGAGAAGAGGCTCCTTGGTCACGAAGTGGCCCACACTTGACCACCATCCCCATTCTTCCCCAGCCCACTGGTCCCTACCTTTGCCTGGCCAGAAAAGCCAAAGGAGACCCCCGAGTTTCAAACAGAGGCCTGCGTCATGGAGGGTAAAGAAGATTGGCCACGGCTTGGGCTTGGGTATGTTGGTGGCCCTTGGGGTTTCACTGAGCAGATCCACCCAGGCCAAGATGAGCGTCAGACCCAGCACTGCTTCATGAGTCAGGCTGGGCTTTGGAAAGCTTCAGGTTGGGGGGATGGGGAGGGTCCTAGTTTTGGGAATCTTCTAGAAGGTGACCTGCCGTCCTGGCCCATCCATCCAGGGAAGTAAGTCACTGGCTCTGCAATCCAGGACACAGCCAGCTGAGAACCCAGGAGGACCAGGCCTAGAGAAAAGCAATGGTGGCACAGTGTCTACAGAAGTGGGGTCTCTCCCGTGGTTGTGGGGTGATGGCAAGGAAACCCTGCTACCCTCAGTTCTGTTCCCTGGACTATAGCCCTCCAAGCCCAGAGTTGAGGGCTTCTCTTCTGCCATTGCCTCTCACCACCTCCTTCAGAGCATATGCTTCCCCACTTGCTCTTGGAGGAGTGCTGGAGCCCAGCTAGAAGTGAACTGACACCTCCTAGTTGAGCTAACTCCCGCTGATACCTGCAGCTTGTGATAGCAGGCACCTCTACCCTAACATGGAGTCTGCTCTGGAGATGAAGGCAGAGCTTGGGGACCTGAGTGGCTTTGAAGGTGATGTCAGGGGAAGGTGTCTGTCAAAGAGGACCCTGGAGTCCAGTTGCCCAAGACTTGGGTCTAAAAAAAGCCACAACTCATCTACCTCCATGCCCCTGGCAGATGTCACCTTGTCTCCCTTGGGGCTATTTCACTTGTGTACCTGTGGGGTGGGACTGTCCCGCTCAGGGCCAGGTCTCTGGCTTGGGCTCTTACTTTGGGCCTCCCATGATTCTATGTGTGATGATGCAGGTGTACCCACGTGCACACACACACATGCACATTCCAGGTTTTTGAGGGGTGGTGACCACTGAGCAAGAGAGTTCTGGGTGGACCAATGCCAGATGGGAGGCACACCAAGACCAGCCACAACAGTCCTGCAGCCCAGGGCAGTGTCCTTGCAAGCCACACGCACACAGTGGCCTGGACAGAAAGACCTCAAGAAGTCCCTGCCCTGCCCGTGGGGCAGGTCGAGGAGGGACCCTGAACTTACCTCCCAGTCAATGCCAGCATGTCCTTTCTCACATCTGGTCCCACATCTGGAACCAGCCACATGTTCATTTCAAAGTGCTGATGAGGCCTGTCCTGACCGCCCCGGGAGAAGGCCGATGGGTGATGCTGTCTCTCTCCCAGGCCCTGTCATCTTCTCCAGATGGCAGCCTGGTGCGGAGGAGCTTTGGTTCTCGGGACACACCCACTGTGCCATGACGCTGGGGGCAGGTTGCAGGCAGCTGCCTGGACCCAGGCCTTACTCGGAGCCTTCTGCTGCTCACTGGGCAGCTGTTGGCCTCTTGAAACTTCTTGTCCTCCCTGGTGGGCTACAGCCCTTGCTGCCTCACCGTCTGCTGGCCATATGGCCCCTGTTCCTTGCAGATGGCCTTGGCCTGGTACAGCCAAGGTGGGAGCTGTCACTAGAGACCACTCCAGCCCCAGCTCTGTCATGGTGATTCAGCCCCTGCCCATCTAGATTATTGTGGCCTTTTCACACCTTCAGAGAAGAAGCATCAAGCTGAGGCCTCCAGGATGCTGGGCTGGAGTAACAAAGGCCCAATGTTGCCCTTGGAGAGCAACAGCCTTGGAACTAGGAAGGGCCTGCTGGGGTCTGAGCACTGTTAGAGGGAAGTCAACTTGACTCCATGGTAGATGGTGTTTCCTGGAGCATGCAAAGTGTGCAGTGAGGAGAAAGCAATGTGAGTGGAGGTCCCTGAGAAGCTCCCTGGGGAGAGGCCCACTGGTCAGGACAGGGCCAGCCAGCAACCTCCCAGGCTGGCGCACAGGTACCCATGACATGCAGCATCTTGCCTGCTGCCACATGCTAGACTCTCATGGTAGTATGAACGGGGGGGGTGGCTACTGAGTGTCCCACAGTCATTCCTCTCTGCTTGGTCTTGTCGTCAGCCCCTCTCTCCAGTCTCAGCATCTGCTTCCTGTGGGGCTGTGTATGTGGTAGGCAGTTGAGCAGTGGCTGGCTTCTCACCTCACAGGGGATTCCTGAGGCAGAGGAAGCCTCCACGGCTAGTCCTGGGTGGTGGGCACTGCCTGCTGGCCTGAGCTGTTGTCCATCTCCTGGCTTGTGAGAAGGCACTGGCTGTGATCCCCTGAGAGGTGAGTTGGACAAGATGAGTAGCTGACAGTAGCCCACGACACAGTGTTAAGGGCCAGAGTGAGCAGCCAAGCCCTTCCCATGATGGCTCAGTCCCAGCATCAGAGCCCAGCTTGCGGGGCTCCCACCAGACCTGGTGAGCCTCAGCTTTTGCCAGGAGCCTCTTGTCCGCTCTGCCTCAGTCCATTGCAGTTTCCAGCCCCAACCCCTGCTCTACTCTTGCTTTGTAATGCCCTTCACTTCCCTTTTCCCTCTGTGCTGATTCCTACTCAGCCTACAAGTCCCCACATGTCCATCTCCACCTCCAGGAGGCCTTCCCTGCCCCCTTGGTGTTGCACTCCCCTCCTCCGTCCCAACTTCCTCCCTGAGCCCTAGCATGGTACCTGGCTCAGTGTAGAGCATCCAACAAATTACTATTCGGACAAAAGAGATGAACTGGCAAATGCAAGGGGCTGGTGTCACTCAAATGCAGGTCAAAGAGAAGAGCATGTTGAGCTTGGGCTCCCAGACTGGAAGGGTAATGAACAGAAGAACCATAATAGCCATAGTAAGAGCAGACATGAGCCAGGCACCAGCCCTGGTTCCAGCACTTTCTAATTTTATCCTTGCAAAAGCCCTGGCAGGTCAGCGGCATGACTCTTAATTTTGCAGGTGAGTGAGATGAAAAAGGGAACTCCTCATGAGCCCACAGAGACGACAAGCATTTTAGATGAAGAGAGCTACATGAGCCAAGACAGGGACTTGACAGGGCATGTGGAGGGGTCTTGGAGGGGGTCTTAGCTGGAGCACTAGGCATCATGTGGACAAGAATGAGTGACAACAATTGATGACATCTAGGGTGGCTGAATCAGAGAACCTTTAAGTTGGGGCTCAAAAGTCTGACTAGATGGAGGCATTGAGGAGCTATTACCACTGTGGGGTGAGACTAGCCGGAGTGTTGAATGAATTAGGAGGGAGTAAAGCAGAGATTCTGCCAGGAAGGGCCTGACATCTTCTCCCCTACTCCCTATATTCCTCCTGCCAGTCTCCACCCCTCATTCATTTGGGCTCTTCCCTTTCATGACTGCCCACTAGAGATGCTGACACGAGTGACGTTGGGACCCCAGGGCTGGATGGCAGCTGTAGCTCTCCTCTCTGGCTTGACTGAAGCTGGCTGCTCAGGGCTGTGACCGTGACCTGTGCTAGGCTGCTCTGGATTTCTCCTCCACGGTCACTTTTGCTAATGAGAAGCAGTTGTGCTTGCCACGAACATGGAGGAGGTGGCAGGAGAGAAGAGCCAGCCAGCCTGCCTAGGCCCTGGCCTGCTGTGGATGGATATACTCCTCACCAGTTTCTAGTCACTTCTGCCTTCTCAGGGAGCTCTCCCGCTGTCCTCAACTCTGACCTGTTCCTCCTGGCTCCCATGGGTTTCCAGGGTGGAGCAGCTGCCCAGGGCTTGGCATGTGCCTGCAAGCCCACTGTTGGGCATCTCTGTCATGGCTTCCTCTTGCTTTTTCTGTCCAAGGTATGTGTCTGTTGGTGTCTCGTATCAGGAAAATGCTTGGGTCACACACGCTCTGAGGAGCTTCCTGTCCCCAGGTGCCTTTTCTCTTTGATTTTCCTTTTCTCTGCTCTTTCCCCTTTTACTGTAGCTCCTATGGAAGTAGGGAGCGGTGGGCAGTGGGGTGGGAGTGGAGAGGGGCCAGATTGGACAAAAGCCCCAGTATTTTCCCTCTGGAAGTGGCCTGATACCTGGTTTTGAGGAGGCCCAGGGTTACCCTCTCGCTTTAGCTCTGCCCATTTTCCCAGCACTTGCTGCCCCCCTGCCCTGCCCATGCTGACCCTTCCACCTCTGTGTCCATGGCTTTTAGCTCCCAGTAGATTTCCCTACAGTACCTCCCAGCTTGGCCCCACTCCCCACTGCTCACAGGCTGCTGGGACCCATCAGGGAGTGCTGAGTGTGAGCCTCCCCCCCACACATACCCGCCTCACTCAACCCCACGCGAATATGTCAGAGGCCTGCTGACAACTCTGGGGTCTGGTCTTTCTTCTTCTCTTTATGGAGGCCTTTGTTGCACAGCGACACTGTTGATGGTGTACATATTCCAGAGTAATATGTGGAGGATTAGGCCCCACAATGAGGTTATGACTCCCTCCTGTGCAGCCCCCACCCAGGGGAGCTTGCCCTCCATCTGGCTGCCGCACATCTGGTGCAAGCTCACAGCTGGCTGCATCCCTCAAAACCCAGGCCTGCAGGCTCACTGCTCAGGGCTGGAGCCACACATGTGTGTGTGTGTGTGTGTGTGTGTGTGTGTGTACGTACTCACATGTGCAAACACACTCATACACACAGGCACATGCACACATGCTGTCAAAACATAGGGGTTACCTGGCCTTCCAAGGGACAGGAAGAGGGGGCTGGGCCTGTTGCAGTTACTCCTCTGTCATGTGGTAGGGCAAGCAGGCTGACTGTGGGGACACATCTGGGAAGGTGCATAAATATTAGGTTTCCTGAACCAAACTCCCCGCTACTCTCAACCCCAGTAGGCTTTGAATGTGGTGATTACCCCGCCCAGCTGAGAACCACATTCTTCTACCAAATTCCTCTGGCACTGATTGTGGGGTGCTCTGGGTGGGGCAGGGGGACTCCCTTAGCTCTGTGGTCCTTGCTGAGAGTCCCTCTGTGCCTCCCTACCACCTTTGCCTGGCATTGCCTTCCCTTGTCCCTCCTACCACAGCCAAAAAGACACACTAAGTACAGAGAAAGTCACTGGGGTATGATCTGCCAGGTTTGTTTGCCCACTGGTGCTGGCAGAGGCTAGGCCAGGTGGAGCGGGGGAGGAAACGGAAACCACATTTCCCGGGTGCCAACTATGTGTCAGGTCCTGAACAAGGTGGTTTAAATATATCATCTTGGCTAATCCTTGCCACCACCCTGCAAGGAGATATTACGTTCTTTGTCGTACACACACGGGAAGTGTAGTGCACAGAGGTGAACCCTCTTGCCTGAAGTCACATGTCCAGGAAGGACCTGAGCCAGAATGCCAAAGCTGGCCTGCCTGCTGATAAGCCCTGTGTCCAGGTGCCATCCCGTCTCCCTGGCAACCTTGCTGGTGAATGCCTCTGCCCATCTGTAGATCCTCCTTCCTGGCTCCTGCACTCCCTGTCTCTCTCAGGGCTGAGCCCCCTGGGCCATGAACCCATCCTTCCTTGCCAAGCCCTGCAGGCTGACTGGGAAAGCCAGGGACAGGGTATATGACCGAGGGTGTTGGGCTGCGGTTGCTGTGTTGTAACTGGTTGGGTTTTCTGCACGGTCAGCCAGGGGCCTGGGGCCTGAGGTCTCAGAAATACAATTAGGAATTGGGAAAGCTGGGTGGTGTAAGATGAAAGGCAGGCAGCTGGGCTGAAGAGATGTCTGTCAGGGAGCTTGGGAGCTTTCCATGGCTCTGGAACAGAAGGAGCCTCATTAGAGGGAGAGAGGGGAGCCGTGGGAGCCAGACTCTGCTGCTGCCTTATCATCCCAGCAGCCCTCCTTGGGCAGTGACACAGAGAAGGTTTCAAGGTCCTTCCAGGGTCCCCTCTTCACGGCCACAGAATGTGACACCCAGTGGAGGCTGCAGGAGGCAGACAGGCGCCCTCTAGCCTGGCCTTGACAACTTGGTTCCCATGGCAGCTCAGCACTTGGAGGGCATGCACAGTGGATAGCCTTACCCCTGCTTCCCAATATGTACACACACACACACACACACACACACACACACACACAGACTCACAATCTACTCCTGGCTCTCTGCCCACAACAAAACTCATTTCGGAGCTGCAACTGAGTTGCAACAGGGGAAGTGACCCTACAGCTAGCAAATGAACAGCTGTCATTCTCCCTGTACAGTCAGAGCTCAGTCACAGGAAGGGGGCAGCAGGTGACAATGCAGACAGCTCGAGCCTGAGAGTCATGGAGACACAGATTATGTGGCCAGCCCTAGCTCCCCTCTGCAGATGGTAGCACCATGGAGTCCTGGTTTTCTCTTCAGTGAACTGACAGATCTACAGTGGAGATTAGAGACAGCACAGTGGCTGCTCAGGCTGCTGGGAGCTGCAGCTGGCAGCAATGGCTAGGATGTCGGCTGAGCTGGCAGTCAGGAACAAAGCAAGGATAGTGGCAGGGACAGAGGCTAAGCAGTCATTTGTAAAGTGGACCCTCTCTTGTGGGGGTTGGGGGAGGAGGAGCATACAAGAGGTTGATTAAGATCACTTGGTAAGTTCAGAGCTAGATTCTTTGCCACCATGGAGAACTGGTAAGAATGAGCCCTGACGTGACTGTGCCCAGGTGTCAGGTGCATTGAGACTGTGTGACCATTGGCATATGAGAAGTGGGCATATGCAGGAGGGATGGGGGCAGCAATGCTGCAAGAAAAAGCAAGGAACACTTAGCTTGAGGACTGGTACCTTCCCAGAGAGACAGTGTGGGTAGGAGCTCTCCAGGGGCCTGTGAAAGGGAAGACTTTTTAGTTCAGTCCTTGGTTGGGGTTGGGGGGGCAGGGAGGAGGGCACTGTTCTAAGAAACTAAAGACCCTGCAGGAGGCGCACTGCCCTGAGTGGGTTCCGGGCTGTCCTGCTATTGGGGCTCCTGAGGAATGACTTCCCTCCCACCCTGTCCCCAACTATCCCCAGAGGTGGTCCAGAGAGTTCTGCTTGTCAGGGAGGGAGCCAGTGGTGGCCATCTGTGTCCTTGGCACTGGGAGTTGGTCTCTGGGGTGTGGCTTACTCCAGCTGAACTTTTGCCGGACGCATTAGCAGTGTTGAAACGAGCTTGGCCCAGAGGCAGCTCTAACCCCAGGGAACTGAAGTTCTTTTCCTCGTAATGATCCTTTGAAATCATCCTTTTAATCAGGCCTCCCCTAGGAAGAGTCCAGGACAGCACTCTCGTCACCAATTTTCACTTGTCTCTATGTCATCAACAGGCCAATCCCAGCAGCTTTGCATGCTGTAGACAGACAGACACGAGCCATGGGATGTAGCAATCCCAGGCGCCTGAGGGGGAGGCCTCATCCCATGTTCAGACCCCTCACCAGGGTGGGAGGTATCTGTTCTCTCTCTTTGCTTATGTGCCAAACCTGAGGTGAGCAGGGCAGAGACCCTGGCCCAACACTTAGTGGGGTCTTAATGTGAAAGCAGCTACCACTGTGTGAACCTGAGAGATGGAGCCTTCTGGCTGAAGGAGTGTCCTCTGTACCAGGTTGGCATGGCAGGGCTTGCTTAGCCCAAGACTGTAACTTCTCGCATTAGAACGGAATGGAAGCACGTAAGAACGAATAACAGAGGAGTCTGACAGGATGCAGACGCAAATGTTTGTTATTGCTATGTGCAGGTGCTGGATGTTCTAATGATTTTTTTTTCTTTTGGTATCTTACCTGAACTTGGCTCTGCATTACTTTCAGAATAAGAAAAAAATACAAGAATTTCATTTTCCTTTAAAGAAAGATCCCACTGAGATGACACTCACTTGTACTTTAATGAAAGTTAGTTCTAGGTCTTTCCTAACAGGGCGGTGTACTAGAGCAGGGGCAGAGAGGCCCAGCCTGTGAAATCCTCTAGTCTAGCCCTCCCAAGGCAACTGCAGTTGGGACTCAAAAGTTCATTCAGTCTCTAGCTGGCTAATATTTAAGTAGACTATTTTGTATGGCATACTGGTGATATTCTAGATATCCAAATGGCAGAGAAAGAGATTCCCAGCCAGCCCTGTGCTAGGCGGAAGATCACCTGTCTCCCAGAGCTACCAACAGTGAGCTCATGCTGCAGGCAGCAGCAGGGCCAAGGGTCTACGGGGCCCATTAGCTGACCATCAAGGCTGACGTGTGTGTACAATAGGCACCGGGTTGAGGAGCAGTGGAGCCTCTTGAAGATGCTTTCACACATAGCCTTTTCTTCCCTTAAAGGGAGGGAAGAGAATGTTTCCATAGAGATCAGGTTAGATCCATAAGTTGCATTGCTCACTATAATGCATAGGTCATGGATCTTTGGAGGTGCCCCCATGTCAAGGGTCACCAGGATTCATAACTTAATAGCTACGTAGGGGGTGATTGCTGAACTTGCCTACTGTGAGAAAGTCTTGACCCTTACCTTTGTGTTATCCCCCATGTCCTGTTTGAAGCCAAGTCCTATAAATTCTGCCTCCTAGTCGTCTCCCAGATTCCACCAGTTCTCATCCTCATTGTCACCACCTGTACCTCACCTGGACAACTGCAATAGCTGGCTAATTGGACTCCTGAATGCTCATCATCCTTGTATTCCCTGTACTACTATTAAAATAAAGCTTTGAATATGCAAGTATCACCTTACTATACTTCTCAGAGCTATTCAGCAGCTTTCCTCAGCACTAGGGCCACAGTGCCAACCTCTCAGTGCATATGTCTGCAGTGAGAGTTTGCAATCACGTGGCAGGACCCCCTGGCATTGGAGCCATCCTCAGAGCTGTGACCAGGGTACTGATGGAGCTGGTCATCAGGAATTAGGCAGGGCTAATGGCAGTGGTCCCTGGCGTGGAAGGCTGTGTCAGTCCACATCTCATTACGTAAAATCACAGTAATTGGCCTGTTCAGAAAATTTCATGTATGAGGAATTATCTATTGTCTGTCCTGACCAGATCCTCCCAGAAGGACAGCTTCAAGGATGATCACTGTTAAGTGTTTATCCATGCTTCATTCCTTTCTCTTGCCAAATCCTATTCCACGGTGTGGACAAGCCACATTTCATTTATCCACTGGTCAGTACCACTGGATTGTTTGTACCTTTTGGCCTATTAGGAGCAATGCTCCATAAACACTTACATCTCTGCTCTTGTAGGGACATGTATTTTCATTTTTCTTGGCTATACCAGTGTACCTAGGAGTGAGTTGCCAGGTTGTATGCTAATACTATGTTTAAACTTTTGAGGAATAGCCATGCTGTTTTCCAAAGACTGTTCCATTTCATGTTCCCATTGACTGTGATGGTTCCTATTTCTTAATACCTCCATTAATACTGCTTATGCTGTGTCTTTTTATTCTAGTTAGCCTAGGATAGTGGGTCTGAAGGCTTATCTCATGGTGGTTTTGACCTGTATTTCCCTACCAACTCATGATTTTGAGCACTTTTCAATGCATGTTGGCTACTTGTATGTTTTCTTTGAAAAAAAAATGCCTATACAAATGCTTTATCCACTTTTCTTTAAAAGATTTATTTATTTATTTTATTGGGAAGGCAGATCTGCAGAGGAGGAGAGGCAAAGAAAGGCCTTTCATCCACTGGCTCACTCCCCAAATGATCACATCAGCCAGAGCTGGGCAGGTCTGAAGCCAAGAGCCAGGAGCTTCTTCTTGTTTTTCCACATAGGTGCAGGGGCCCAAGGCTTTGGGCCATTCCCCCTTTGCTTTCCCAGGCCATAAGTAGGAAGCTGAATTGGAAGTGTAGCAGTTGGGGATAAAAGCAGTGACCATATTAGGATCCCATCACTTGGAGGTGGAGGATTAGCCAATTGATCCATTGTAATGGCCCTATTGCAGTAAAATGTATATAGCCAAGTTCATCATAACTGTTTTCAAGTGGACAGTTCAGTGGTACTGAGTATATGGACATCGCTATGTAATCAGCACCACTATCCATCCTGAGCTTTACGCTTTTAGGAGCTAAAACTCCATGCCCATTAAACAGTATTCCCTGTAGTACACTCCCCACCAAGCCCGGGGCATCCACCATTCTCCCTGTCTATGAATTTGACAGTTCTGGGAATCTGTTATCACTGGAATTGTTAGTGTTTGTCTTTGGGGACTTGATTATTTCACTTAGTATAATGTTCTCAAGGTTTACTCATGTTGTAGCACGTGACAGGATTTCTTTAAGGTTGAGTAACATTCCACTGAATGAATTGCATTTTTATTTTCTTTTTCATCTGTCAGTGGACATTTGAAGTCTTAGTATGCATTGCTGTATTGTAAATGCACACAAGTGTGCAGATATCTCTTCAAGATCTTCAGTTCTTTTGGGTATATGGCCATGGGTGGGTAGCATTAATAATCAAACTATACTTAATATTTTCAAGAATCACTATACTGCTTTTCATAAACAGCACCACTATTTTACATTCCAAGCAGTAATGTATGAAAATTCCAACTTCTCTATATCATCATCAACACTTGCTATTTATTGATCTTTTAAAAGACTTAGTTATACATTTGAAAGGTTGGATGACAGAAAGAGTGTGTGTGTGTGTGTGTGTGTGTGTGTGTGTGAGAGAGAGAGAGAGAGAGAGAGAGAGAGAGCGAGCACTTCCAGCCACTCCACTGGTTTGTTCCACAAATGACCACAATGGCCAGGTCTGGGCTGGGCCAGACACAGGAGCCAAAACTCTTTTCCAAGTTTGCCATGTGAGTGGCAGGGGCCCAAGTACTAGGACTATATTCTGATACTTCCCAGGCACAGTAGCAGGAAACTGGATTGGAGGTGGAGCAGCCAAGACTGAAACCAGCATTCTGGCATGGAATGCTGGTGTCGCTAGCAGAGGCTCAACTCACTGTGCCACAAATCTGGCCTCTGTTGGTTTTCTTATTTTGTTTCTAATAGCAGCTGACCTAATAAGTGTAAAGTGGTATCTCATTGTCTGTCCTCTGAGCATTTTCATGGATTCCCTAGTCATCTGTTTTTCTTCTTTGGAGAAATGTGTACTCAATTCCTCTGAATAGACATTTCCCCAAAGAAGAATTTAAAGTCATGTTTAAATCCAGTTGTTTGGTTTTTTGTTATTGAATTGTATACATTTTTAAAAAATATTATAGGTACAAGTCCCTTATTAGATACATGATTTCCAAATATTCTGCCCCATTTAAAAGGGGTGTCTGTCCCCCTACTGCCTGGTCTTCCTTCAAAGGACAGATGTTTCTGATTTTGTGAAGTCACTTTATCTTTTTTGTTGTTGTTGTTCATAATTTTGGTGTCATGCTCAGAAAATCATTGCTTAATTCAGTGTCAAAATTTTCTTTTAAGATTTTGTAATTTTAGCTCTTACAGATATAGGACTTTTAATCTTTTTTGAGTTCATTTTTGTGTATGTTGTGAAGTGGCTATTCAACTTAATTCTTTCACATAGTATATATCCTGTTACCCCATTACATATCCAATTACATTTTTTTTTTGTTGAAAAGATGGCTCCTTCCCCCATTAAATTCTTTAGACACCCTGTTGAGAATTAATTAACCATCAATGTAAGGGTTTATTTCTGGATTTTCAGCTCAATTCTAGTGATCTATATATTTGTCCTTATTCTAGTACCATGTTGTCTTAATTATTGTGCCTCTTCTAGTAAGTTATCAAACCGAGGAGTGTGAATCTTCCAATTTTGTTATTTCAAGATTTTTTTTTTTGGAGCCATTCTTGGCACCTAGTTATCTTGGATTTTAGAATCAATTTGTTAATTTCCACACAGAATGCAGCTAGATTTTGGCTGTAACTGTATCTACAGGTCAATTTGAGTATTGTCGTCTAAACAGCATCACATCTTCTAGCTCCTGAACTCAGAATGTCTTTCCACTTACTTAGTTCTTCTGCAGTTTCTTTTAATAGTGTATTTTGTAGTTTAAGTTTTGTATTTATTTAATCTACCAAATTTAGGGCCCAGCATGATAGCTCAATGTTTAAATCCTCACCTTCCAGGTGCAAGAACCCCATATGGATGCCAGTTGGATTCCTGCTTTTTTTAGTAGATTCCTTGGAGTTTTCTATGTACAACGTGTTTCAACTATGAATAGTAAATACGGTTGTTTCTACTTCTTTCTTTCCACTCCAGATACCTTTTATTTCATTTTCTTGACAACATCCTTTTCAGTGGTTGGGAAAAATCTGAAATATTTATAATATAATATGGAAATGTCCATAAATAAGCTGTTCTTGGAATGCATAACCATGCCCATTTGTGAGCATAGTGTGTACAATTCTTCTTGCATTTCAGTAGCAGAATCGAGTGGTTACTGAGCTCTTACATTACAAATCATAGTGACAGAGTTATAACTTGACAATGTTTTTGGTGACATGCGTATCAAGTCACACATATACCACTGTCCTCTGGCATTGCATTTAATTATTTTGCTACCAATACATTTTATAAGCTTTATTGAATAATCTAAAAGTGAAATTAAGAAAACGTTAGATTTACAACAGCATCCAAAATAATAGCCTACTTACAAATAAATTTAATAGATGAAGTACAAAACTTAAATGCTGAGAAGTTAAAGAAGATACAAATGAATGGAAAGGCATCTATATTTACGTCAAAATAAAACAAAAAGAGAAATGTGGACTTGGAGAATCATACTTTTGAGACACAGTGGACTGTAGATTATTTTTTTGTCATTGTTATATAATGACACTATAGCTATGCTGAAAGAATACAGTATGCATTAACATTTCCAAACTAATAATTCACCATAAATTCCCATCTACAGTCAAATACTTGGAATGTCATGAAAACTGTAAAACAATGTCTTACTACAGAGAATTTCTTCACAAAAACAAAAAAATGAGAAATCAGGCTGCCGCCACAGTAAGTTTCCAAGAGGCTCATTTGTTAGTAAAGCAAGGAAAACTGCTTATAAATGGTGAATTAATTAAATCATGTTTGATTGCAGCAGCTGAAGACTGTCCAGAGAAAATAAACTCACTTAAGACTCTAAGCCTTTCAGCAAGAATAGTTGTTCAAAGAACTGAGAACATTGGAAGCAGCATAAATAGTAAATTTAAAGACAAGACAGATGATTTCAAGTGGTTTTTCCTTGGCTCTGGATGAGTCAACTGGATGTTAACAATAGTGGCCAATTATTATTGTTTATTTGAGAAGTCAACACCAAGCTTAAAGCAACTGAAGAGCTAGCATGTAAGACTAGTCTAGATAGAGCAGCTACAGGTAAGGATAGTTGAAGAACCATGAGTGCTATGCAGCTGGAAGTGAAATCTGCTAATCATGCCAAAAATATGTGTGAAACAGGAAAAAAGACTTAGTTAAGCAATTTTACAAGTCTTGTGAAAAACATAAGGAGTTTTAAAGGCTGTGCTTACTCATTGTAATCAACCATCTGCATATATTTTGAAGAAAATATTTTAGTCTATCATGCATTACTGAGCCAATAAATATCAATAAGAAACATCATTCATTCTTGGGAACTTAACCATTGACAAATCTGTGAATTTTTATCAGAAATAAGGGATATAAGTTAATATAATATATTGTCCTCCCAGACAGGATTTTCATAACTTAACAGAAGTAAAAGTTTTTGTGACTTTTTTGAGTTCAGAAATTGAAACTTTTTAATGAGAAAAACTGCTCTCAGCCACTATTACCAAACACTGAATGGCTTCAGAAATTAACTTTTGTGGCGGACTGATATTTCTTAATGAATTAGACCTAAAATAACAAGGCAAAACAATGCATATTCATGGAATTTACATTGTGGTAAAATAATTTTGACTGCAAGTTAACATAGTTAGCTGTTAGTTGTCACCAGCAATATCTGATGCTTTCTCTGTGTTGCATACAATTAGAAGTTGAAACAAGAAGCAAGATCTCCATTTTCAAATAAAAATGCATGTGTACATTTCCTGAACTCACACTATATTTCCAAGAGTGCTTTTTCCAGTGCTGATTCAAGTGCAGTACTTCTAAATTCACTTCTGCCTAACTTAATCTGAAATTTCAAGTGAATAATTGCAATATCATAGCAAGCATCAACACAAGGATTGAGAAGAATCTGATAAAATTCCGTTTCTCTGCAATGATAAATTTGCCTAATTAGAATCATGCTCATGAATTGATAGATATTTATTTGGCAGCACATATCTATGTTTAAAAAATCATTTTCAAAGGTAGAGACCAACATTAACAGGAAAATATGTGCCATTTGCTTTCGATATTAGGACACTGTGTACTTCAGTGTCCTGTTTCATTATTCTTATTACATATTTCTATTACAAAGAAATCATGCTTAATTATTCTTTCTTGAGTTTTTGTCAATTAAAAAATTCTAAATGTGGAGATTTATTTTTTCTCTCCATGAACACTTTTTAAAAATCCCTTGATTTCCCCTCTTGGCCTATTTTGGCTGGAACTTTTACCATTTGGAATTTTATAGAAAAGATGTGCTGACCCCTCTCTTACAAAGTGAAAATCTGGCTGCATATTTCTCCCTAGTCTCTCTCTTTTGCCCTCCAGTGAGCTAGTCCTGACTCGTTTTCTTGTTTCCATGAGAGCTTTGTACACGCTACTCCCTCCATCTAGAACACTCTTCTTCCTGCCTTTAGTTGGCTGAATCCTTGTCCTTCAGGTCTTACCTAAACTGAAGCTGCTTTCTGAGTGCCCTCCCCTACCACACACACTGTTATAGACTAAATGGCCCTCAGCCCTCGTGCCTCCTGTAGCACCTTGATAGCAGAAATTTTATTTGTCTAACTGTGCATATCAGAAAACCTAAGACTCCCTGCTGGAAAATAACGTTTCCTACCTACTTCAGTTTCCAGATACGAATGCCTCTTTCCAGAGGCTTCTATCATATTTTCTCAGGAATCTTTCTGGAATTCACTACCAATAGGGAAAATACATGCATGCTTTCTTTCTGTTCTCCAACAGTGATGATGTACTATAGTAGTTCCCTGTAATCTGGAGGACTTTTTGTCCTATGATGGCCACTGGATGCCTGAAATCCGAGATTGGGTCAAACCCTGAATATATACTATGTTTTTTCTTTTTTCCTATACACCTGCCTACCTTTGATAAAGTTTATAAATTAAGCACTGTAAGAGAGCAGCAGCAAAAATAGTAAAAACAATGAAACAATTACAATGTTATACTATAATGAAAACTATGTAAATGTGCTCTTAAAATATGTTTTTGCACTGCATTCACCCTTCTTGTGATGATCTGAAGCAATATACTTCTATGTAGTAAGATAAATGTATTATGACATAGCATTACACTACCATCTATGGATACCTGAGCACAAATGCTATGAACCTGGTAACTGGAGTTGGCCACTAGGTGACTAATGGATGGGTAGTGCCTAGGATGTGGAAATGCTAGACAAAGGGCTGCAGCACGACAAATCAAGATTTCATCATATTAAGTACAATGCACAGTTGAATAAATTATTAAATGGAAATTTTCTAGAAATATTTTTGAACCCAGTGTTGACCATAGGAAATTGAAAGTGCAGAAAGTGAAACTGTGGATTAAGGAACAACCACTTACATGTGTAGTTCTGTGCCTTGTATTTTTCACTTGATTATGAACTTGAGGCTTTATTCCCTATGTACCTATAATGATACCTACCCTTTATTTTTAAGGTGTAATTAACACATGGTGTATTTTGCCCCCCTTGAGAGTATAGTTCAGTGAGTTTGGACAAATCTGTACAGTTGTGTAAATACCACTGCAGTCATGTTACAGAACATTTCCATTGCCCCCAAGAAGTTCCCTCATGCCTCAAGCAATGGCTGGTTTGCCTTCTATCACTGTAGATTGTCTTTCTTGCATTTCATTGAAATGAATTACATAATTTATATTCTTTTGTGTCTGTGTGGCTAATCACAATGTGTCTAAGATTCATGCCTCTCATTGCTGGTGTCTGTAGTTCCTTACCCTTTATTACTAAGCATTATTATTCCACGTGTAGATAAGTCTCAGTGCCTCTATGCTCTCGCTTGTTGATGAACAACATTTCTGATTGTTTGCAGTTTGAGTTAATTAAAGCTTCTATGTAGACTCATGGGCCAGTCTCTGTAGATTTGTTTCCATTTCTCCTGAAAGAACACCCAGGAGTGGCATGGCTGAGTGGTTTGGAAGTTTGTGCTCAATATTTCAAGAAATCACCTGCCTTTTCAGGTTAGTTTTTTTCCACATCCCTCCCAGTCTTTTCTATGAATGGTTTTCCTAGTTGTGGACATTCTGGTGGGTGTGTACTAACATCTCACTGCAGTTTTAATTTGCTTCTACCTGATGAGAATTGATGATCAGCAACTGTCTGTGTGCTCATTGGCCATTGTTCTACATACGTTGTCTGGTGAAGTGTGTTTAGTTGTTGCTCAGGCTTCCCTCCCTCCCCCGACCCCACCCCAAACCCCGTTGTGTTGTTGACCTTCATATTTCTTGATTCTGAAAGTTCTTTATATATTCTAGACATAATGCTTTTGCCAGATATGTTTTGCAGATTGTTTTCCAATGTGTGGTTTGCCTTTTCATTTTTTGTAACTTTGTCATTTGAATAACACAAGTTTTTAATTTTAAGGACTAAATTTTTTCTTTCTTTTATATTTCATACATTTTGAGTCCCTCTTAAGAAATCTTTGCCAAATGCAAGGTCACTGAGAATTTCTGTTTACTTCCCAGAAGTTTTATGTGAGTTCACTTTTGCCTTTGGTGTGAGCAGAGTCAGGGATTTTTTTGTTTTTTAATATGACTATCCAATTGTTCCAGAACAATTTTTGTTTAAAAAATTATCCTGCTCCTCCAAGAAACTCTAAATAGCCTTAGGACCTTTGTCAGAAATCAGTTGACCATATTGTGTCGTGTGTGAGTGTGTGTGTATGTATGAGTTTGTTTCTGAATTCTCTATTGATCTAATTCTTGATTATGATGACTTTATAATATGCCTTAAAAATCAGGTAGTATAAGTTGTTCAGCTTTCCAGTACTTTTTTTTTTTCAAAATTCTTTGACTACTTCTATGCACAATTTAGAATCAATGTGTCCATTTTAACTAAAAATCCTGCAGGAATTTTTAATTAGATTTCTTTGTATGGAAAGATCAATATAGGTAGAAATTACATTTCTGTACTGCTGAATCTTTGATCCAGGAATGCATACCCTCTTGGATTATTAGAATCTTCTTAATTTTGCTTAGCAGTGTTTCATTATTTTCAATGTGTAATTTCACACATTTTGTTAGCTTTTCACTAATTTTTCATAGTTTTGAGGTGATTATGGTTGATATTCGCTTAAACAATAATCATTTTGTAGTCTATATCCATTAGTTCAGAAAGTTCTCTCATGCATTGGGAAACCACATGAGTATTTACAAATACATATGTTGGGATACAATGGCCCCAGTGGATCTAACAACATGTAGATTCACTAAGCTTTTCATAGATTCCTTAGAGTTTTCTATGCAGTGTGTATACCTTTCCACCACCCACCCTTTTCTCTCTTTTCTTTTTTTTTTTTTTTTTTGCAGGTGGTAGCTTTCCTGTTAAATGCAGTTAATCAGTTTGAGGAAATTCTTTTTTGATCCTGGGAATTTTTATCATGAATACATGTTATATTTTGCTAAATATGTTTTTGTTTGGTTTAGTTTGAATGAAGTGTTTTCTTTTTTAGTTTAATAGAGTAAATAAGATTAATTTTCAAATGTTAGTCTTACTATCCTGGAATCAATTCCATTTACTCATATGCATTATCCTTCAAAATACTTTTGGATGTGATTAGCTAAAATTATTGTGTCCATGTTTATAGGAAATGTTAGTTCATTGTTTTTACTGGTTACGTCTTCATCTCTGGTTTTGGTATCAGTGTAATACAAACCTATTTTCTCTAAGAATTTGCGTATCAGAAGTATTATTTCTCCTTTAAGTGTTGGGCAGAATTTACCTTGAAGCCATCGGGATGTGAGTTTTATCTGTAGGAAGGATTCTGACTACAAACTCAGTTGCATTCATAGACATAGGGTTACTTAAGAGACATAGGGTTAATTATCAGACATAGGGAGTTACTTCAATTATATATTTTGGTAGTTTCTACTTTTGAAGGATTTTTCCATTTTATCAAATTCATTAGCATAACATTGCTCATGATATTTTGTTGTGCTTTTAAAGTCTGGAGTGAGTAGACATGTCCCCAGTTTGATTGCTAATGCTGCTAATCAGTGTCTGCTCTCTCTTCCTGATTCATCTGACTTGAGATTGATCACTTAAATTGATCTTTTCACAGAACCAGATTTCAGTTTCATTGGTCTCTGTTATTTTTGTATTTTCTACTTCATTGATTTTATTTCCCTTTCACTGTTCATTTTGGGCTTAATTTGGTCTTTTTTTTTTTTCCTAGTTCCTTAACCTACAAGTTTATTTCATTGACTAAAACCTTTCTTCTGCTGTCATAGATTTAAGTCCATAAATTTCTCCATTTAAGTACTGCTTAAGCTGCATCCCATAAATTTTGACATTGGATTTTTATTTTATTGAAAGTATATTCTACCTTACTGTGCAAATTCTTCTTTGACCAATGGCTTATCTAAAAATGTAGTAATTAGTAAATATTAGGAAAATTTTCAGAAGTCCTTCTGTTACTAATTTCTAATTTAATTTTGTTGGATTACAGGAATATACTTTGTATGATTTGAATCTTCTAAAATTAAGCATTGTAAATGTTCTTGAAACAGTGCTTTTTGTAGTTCAGTGGAGTGTTATTTGAATACAAGTTAGTCACCAGTATGTGTACTTCTCTATCCTTACTAACTTTCTTCTAATTCTGCCAGTTACTCAGATTAGTACTGAGATGTTGAAATAGCCACTTATAGTTGTGGATACCAGATTTTGCTTTATGTATGTTAATGCTATATTTTTAAGTGCAAAATCTCCATGATTATTGTGTCCTATCAATGAATTTGCCTCTTTTCTCATTGTGAAATCATATATCTTATTTCTGGTATTATTTGCTCTGAAAAATACTTTGTGTAATATTACTATAGGCTCTCAAGGTTTCTTTATGCTGTTATCAGCACATTTTTTCACATTTTTATTTCACACGACCTAGTTGGATCTTTCTTGCCCTGTTTGGCAATCTCTGCTTTAACATGGGAGTATGCATACTATTTGCTTTTAATGTGATTGTTGATATGAATGGGTTTACATATCATCTATTTTCTGTTTGTCCTACCTGTTTTTTGCGTTCTTTTTTTTCTCTTTCCTAATGGCTATATATTTTTTATTTGCTTAGTAGCTATACTCCCTTGCTTTGCTTTATTTGTCGGTGATTGCTTTAGAGCTTATGGTAAACATCTTCAGTTTACCACAGTCTATATTTAAGTAACATGATGCCATTTTTATATAGTTCAGAAACTTTATGACTACTCATATCATCTCTATTAGTCTTTTAGCTACTGCTGTCACACATTTTACTTATGTGCATTTTTAAAAAATTATTTGAAAGGCAGAATTACACAGAGAAATGGAAAGATGAGAAAAAGAGCTTCCATCCACAGATTTCCCAAAATGGCCTTGATGGCTGGGGCTGGACCAGGCTGAAGCCAGAATCCATTTCCACTGCTCTCCCAAGGCATTTTCAGGAAACTGGATTAAAAGTGGAGCACCTGGGACACGAACTGGTATTCATACAGAATGTGGACATTATGGGCAGTGGCTTTAGCCAGCCTCACTTCTGGATTTTTATAAATGCTTTAATGCAGTTATTTTTGCTTTAAATAGTTATCTTTTAGGAAAATAAATATAATTTTAATTACTAGTGCAAAAATATTTTTAAATGAAAAATATATTTGAAGATTTTTTAATGTTTTAATTTTAAAATTTAAGATTCATTTAATTTTATTTGAATGAATCTTACTGGGGTCAGAGAATATCGTTTGAAATCTACTGAGATTTGTCTTATGGCCAAGCATATGATCAATCTTTATGAACCTTTTGTGTGTGCTTCAGTGTGTGTTGTACAGTTGGGGAGTATGATTTTCTGCAGATGTAAATTAGGTTAGTTAATAGTGTCATTCATTACCTTTGAAACCTTACTGAGTTTTATCTGGCTCACATAGCAATTACCAATAGAAGTATATTAAGATTTCCCATGATGGTTGTGGGGGGTTTTTTCCCTACACTTAATTTGATCCCTTCACTGTATGCTTCATGTATTGGCTTGAGCTGTTTTTAGGGAAAAGTACATTTTGAAATATCCTTAACTGTTTATATGTTATTCTATTCCCCTTTTCTTGAAATCTGTGTTGCCTTTCATTAAAAGAGCCATTCTTTTTCTTATCCTTACGGTTTGTAAAACTTTCTTCCCCTTTTAGTTTTTGCTTCTGCTGTTTGCATAGTTTTTTTTTTTTAAAGATTTATTTATTTATTGGAAAGTCAGATATACAGAGAGGAGGAGAGACAGAGAAGAAGATCTTCCGTCCGATGATTCACTCCCCAAGTGAGCACAACGGCCGATGCTATGCCAATCCAAAGCCAGGATCCAGGAACTTCTTCCGGGTATCCCACACGGGTGCAGGGTCCCAAAGCTCTGGGCCATCCTCAACTGCTTTCCCAGGCCACAAGCAGGGAGCTGGTAGGAAAGAGGAGCTGCCGGGATTAGAACCTGTGCCCATATGAGATCCCGGCGCGTTCAAGGCAAGGACTTCAGCCGCTAGGCTACGCCACTGGGCCCTGTTTGCATAGTTTTATATTTAATGTTAGTCTACTAGAGTTTTTTTGTCTTTGTATTTAAAGTGCCTCTTATAAACAGCATATAGTTTGTTCTTGAGAGAGAGGAATCAAGACACCATTCATCCACTTTTCATTCACTTGGTCACTCCTCAAGTCCCCACAACTACACAGGCTGAAGTCAGGAACTAGAAACTCATTCATTCAGATTGCCTGTGTGGAGGTCATGAGCTGGCTAGTTCATCTGTCCTGGCTGCCTCGCAGCATCTACACTATCAGCAGCTGAAGCTAAAAATCAAAGCTGAGCACGCTGATGTGGAAGTGGGGGTCCCAACTGTTGTCTCAATCAGGTCAGGCTCCCACAAAGCTGACAGACTTAAACATTTCATTAGAGGGTTTAATTCACTTGCATGTATGTAATTATTGATGTAACTATAGTAGGGCATCCTTTTTGCTATTAGCTCTTTATTTTTCTCTTACGGCTTTTCTTTTTCTTTTCTTCCCTCCCTACCTTCTCTTATATCAGTCAGACATTTTAAAATATCAGTTTGCCACTGAGATGTACTAAGAAGTCATATTAACAATTTCAAGTAAAAAAAGAAATGACAAAGATATTAATTTTTATTTATGACATCCCAACTTTCTAATCATAATATATTAATCACACACATTACAACTATAAGCATAATACACCTACTATTACAATACTATAATGCTTGCTTTAAATATTAATATATTTTCAAAAGATTTGTTCATTTTTATCAGAAAGGATATACAGAGAGAAAAGACAGAAAGAAAGATCTACCATCCACTGGTTCACTCCCCAAGTGACTGCAAAGGCCAGAGCTGAACTGATCCAGAGCCAGGAGTTTCTTCCAGGTTTCCCACATTGGTACAGGGGAGCCTGCACCCACTTTGGAGACCAGGAAGAAGCTCTTGGCTCTTGGCTTCAAATTGGCTCAGCTCTGACCATTGTAGCCACTTGGGGAGTGAACCAGTGGATGAAAGATCTTTCTGTCTTTCCATCTCTCTGTAAATCTGACTTTCCAATAAAAATAAATAAATCTTTTTAAAATAATAATAATAAACCTTCAAAGAGAGAAAAAAGTCTCAGTCAAAACAAAATTTTAAATCTTATTTGGAAATGCTCTGGCTTCCACAGTGTCTTACTCAATTACAACTGTTGGCCTGATTTTTTTGTTTCCCTAATGTACGTGATGTTATTGTAAGGAGTGACTGGAACAGTGACCCTGAAACTGATCCCACCATCCTGGACTCAGGGCCACCTAGAATGCCTGGAAAGCTTACTTACCCAGTACTACCTTAAATCCCCTAGGTCTCTGTCCTCTTGAATACCTGTTTATCCAGTTCTACCATAAATCTCCTAGGTCTTGGCCCCCTTAAGACCCACTTACCTACATAAGCTTAGTGACCTTCAGGTTTATTATTTTTTAAGTCTTTTTTTTTAAAGTAATTGTTTTATTTTTTTTTTATACTGATTATTTGGTTGATCTGGGTGGGAGGGATCAAGGTTTAGGGAAAATTGGGTAAACTCGTCGATTCCATATTTGCTATTTCTTGTTATTTCTGGGGGAAGGGGAGAGATAAACAGGGAAGCCACGTGTGATTTTTCTAAGCATCCCAGTACCCAGGGATGAGGAACCGCCACCTGATATCAACCCAGGGTCCCATTGTGTTCATATTCCAAGGGTTCTGCCCAAGTGGTTTGGATAGTTCTGAAATGCTGTTGATTTCACTGTTCCAAGACCTTCAGGTTTAAAGTACGAACTCCTCCAATCCCCTGAGGCGTTTATCCCTGTTGTCCACCTACAGCTGTATCTGCTGATCTCTGATCCTGCACTCCCCATACCCACCACAAGGTTATAAAGATGCCTCTTCCCTTTGTTCTCTTTCTCTCCCTCTCTCCTCCTCATGATGTGTCTGTCTCTGTGTGTCTGTCTCTGTGTCTTTCTTCCCTGCTCCTACTTTCTCCCTGCCCCATCGCTATCTCCCATGCTGAAATAAAGACCTCCTAGAGTGACATTGCATCTGGCTTTTGGGTTTGTGGCAATAAAAGCTAACAACTATCTTCTGATGTTCTTAAAGATACCCTCCTTTCGTTTGGCTATGGTGACTATAGGAATGAATTTTCTTTGTGTTTATCCCACGTGGGGTCTAATGGACTTTTTTTCAATTTGTAAATTAACATTTTCCACTGAATGTGGGGTATTTCAGCCATTGCTTCCTCTTTTTGGGGTCTCATGTATGTGAGGGATTGCTTCCTATTGTCTCACAGATCTCTGAGGTTCCATACATCCTTATTAAACCTCTTTTTTTTTATGCTCATCAGATTGAGTAGTTTCTGTTAGTATATCTTAAGTTACCTGGTTATTCTGCCAGTGCCAATAGCCTGAGTGCATCTAGGGTGTTTCTTATTTCCATTATTGTACTTTTTAGCTCCAATACACTTTTTGAAAAATGGTTTATTTCTTTAATTCCAGTATTCTTTTTTATTTTTAATGGAGATTACCTGTTTGTTCATTGATAGCATATTTTCTTATGATCATTTGAATATATTTGTAAAAAAAAAAAAAAAAGGAAAAAAACTTTGCTAACTCCAACATTGGACTGACCTGGAAGTCCTTCAAAATCAGTTTATTGTATGTGGCCCTTGGTCTTCACTGCTTCAGCTTCCCCAGCATTGTTCCCATGGCCTGTGAACAAGAGAAGGACCTCTTCTTTATACTTTGCTCTTTGGGATCTGCTCTCCCTTCACCTTCTCGAGGTCAGCTTCCCTGTTGACTCTGACTTTCACAGTTTTCATTACTCTTAGCTGCCACATCTGAGGCCATACTCCCATAGTCTCATTCCAGATGATGATTTACTATCTGCTAATGTCTGTATAATTATTATTCCTAGTGGATGAAAAAGTTCTTCAGTATTGTGCATATGTCTATTTATCTGGAACATCAATGAATTGAGTTCCTCCTATTTGAAAATAAGTCTTGTATACTGTCATGTCATCTTATCTTCAAAACAACTTGAAAAGTAGGATCATCATCCCTATTTTGCACACAAGGAAACTGAGGCTTAGAAAGATTCAAGTGATGGATCCAGTCACAAGGTGTGAGAATGAGTGACTAGACTAGGATTCGGACTCAGAGACTTTTGACTCAAAGCCCATCAATCCTTAGTTCTTCTTTGGGTTGAACTTAAAAGCTCTTGCTGTTGCTGACCACTGGTCTGTTGGCCTGTGGACCAGACTCCTAGAAACCTGGTGATGCTTTCAGTGGTGCCTGATGGACCATCCCAGACCTGTCTGTCTGCTGTCACCCAGGCTTCCTTCTGCTCCTTGAACTCTTGTTTGGTCATGCACATGGCCTTTGTTTTCCCCTGGTGAATTTGCCCCAGCCATTTTTGTCAAGTGGGGCCATGAACAGGGACAGCAGCAGACAGTATCTGGAAGCCAATGAGGCATGCGCTTCGCTTTATCATCAGAAGCAGAAGTGTGTTCCACAGAGATGGAAAGCAGGCTGCCTGCTAGGAAACACAAAACAAAGGGAACCTGCCCAAAAGTTTGCACTGAACTCTGTTCTTTCTCCATCTCTGAGACCTGGAGGAGTTTGATTCTCTTTGTTGAATCCTCTTCCAAGCATCTCCTACAAGTGGCTGAGACAGATACAACATAAACCATTTCTCCTCAGGAATCCTCTAGAACATAGTTTGCTTTCAGACCCTTGTGGACTTGATCACCTTGCTGCCCAGCCTAGTCCTTTGGTCTCCTCCAGCATCAGCAGACTGAAGGAGAACATTGTTGAAATTTGCTCTCCCCCCCACCACCCCGGGAATCCCTGAAACAGCAAATGTGTAGAACAGACAAGGTTTGCATGAGGCTGGTTCTTTACTCGGGTTTGAGAAGGAATAAGTCCAAGCCTCACTCAGAGTGGGAGAAACTTAGGGGGAAGAAGGGAGATTGCTATTGCAAAACTCTACATATGATTTGTCCCCCAGAAATCATGTTGAAATATTGGTTCAGAGGCAGGTGTCTGGTTAAGGTGGTTAAGATGCTGCTTAGGATGCGGGCTCACATCCCACATCCGAATGCCTAGGTCTGGGTCCAGGCCACAGCTCCACTTCTGATTCGGTTTTCTGTTCATGCATATCCAGGACAGTTCAATACTTAGGTCCCTGTTACCCACATGGGAGACTCAGACTGAATTCCATGCTCCTGGCTTCAACCTGGCCAAACTCTGGCTATTTTGGATACTTGAGCAGAGGACCTCTTTTTCTCCCTCACTCCCCAGATGGCCACAACCACCAGGGCTGGAACTTCTGACCAGGAGTCAGAAGTTTTATCCTGGTCTCCCACATGAATGTAGGAGTTCAAGCACTGGGGTCATCCTACACTGCTTTCTCAGGCACATTAGCAAGGAGCTGGATAAGAAGTGGAGTAGCCTGGACTTAATGCTGACATTGTAGATAGCTGCTTTATCGGTTACTCCACAGCATTGTCCCCATCTCCTGAGGCAGTCACAGAGCACATGTTATCCATCTGTTCTTTTGTCAACCCCAGGAAACAGGGGCTTCTGGTTTGCCACAAGCTTCTGGCCAGGCAGTAGGGGTGATGATGAGGACCCACATGGTGCCTGCTTGATCAGACAAGGTAAGGGGCCAAGGCTGGGCCAGGTTTCTATCACATTGTGCTCACTTCTGCTGCCTGGTCTATTCTGGAAGCTATCATACTACAGCCTCAGAACTAAGGAGATATGAACAAAGAACACAGAAGCAGCCTGCCCTGGCAGCAACTGTGCCCAGACCAGATAGGCTCCTGGTAGTCTCTTCCAACAGGGATGTGTGGAGACCTTGACGGTGGGAGAGACCAAGGCACGGGAGAGCCACTCCTGGTGTGGCATCCTAGTGGTGGATGCAAGGTCCTGATCATGTCCCATTGGGAGTCTGGAAGCTGTGCTTCCTCTCATGACCACCAAGGGTGCTCTGTGTCCCTGCCTACAGAAGGAGCTCCTTCCGAGAATGGGGTTCACCATACCCACACTGGGATTATAAGGGGATTGTTAATATCCCCGGAGACCTCCCAGCAGGGTGTCCACAGGAGTCTCTCCTTGAACATTTCTGGGACCTGGAGGCTATACAGTTGCAGCATACAGAAGTCAGGGAGTAGGAACCATGCCATCAGACTGCTGCCCTACCCCCACCCCCCAACACACACACACAGTGGTATTCATTTGCACAGTGGAGCCAGGGTGGGAGAGTCTTATTCCTTCAGCTGCAGCCCACTTGATGAGAGACCTACAAAAGCCAATCTAGTAAAGATGGCAAAGGTCCTTTGGCTCTCTTGCTGGACTAGAAGAATAAGTGGGCTCTTCCCACACCCTGGGGCTATGTTAGGATTGAGGAATGGGTCAGGAATTGCAACAGCCATGGTTGGTGCACCTGCTGGGGTCCTGTGGGAGGAAGCAAGGCAACTTCTGGGCAGCCAGCATGGGCCCTGATGGCTGGCAGGAGCTACCTCCTAGCATCTCAGCAAGGGCAGTTTGGAAGACCCCCATGGAGTAGCAGAGGTAGACTGGTGGGCTAGCTGGTGGGCTGTACTGGTTGAGGGAAGATGGTCCCAAGAAGGAACCTGCCTTCTTCCCCTAGCTCTAACCCCTGCAGGGGTCACCTAGCAGCCTGCTGCAGGCCTCTGCCCACCCTTCGCCAGCACAGCCGTATCCCCTTGGCTCAGCTTCTGAGCCTCTGCTCTTGCATGCACTTGGAGTGACTCAAGGACCTGAGCTGCTCTACTTTCAACACACACACCCTGCTCCAGGGGGCTAGACTGTTTGCCACATAGGAGGCTCCCTGGAGGGACTTCCAATCTAAACAATCACAGAAATCAAAGATATTTACCAGGGAAAAGTGGAAGCTTCTCCTGGCCACTTGGCTGCCAGGTTTTCTTTCTGTGCCCTTCTGGGCAGACACACACAATAAGCACTGGCCCTTAGGATCTGGGATCGTGAGTCCACCTGTGTCATCTCAGTCCCCACTAGTGGGGAACCTCTGAGGGTATATACGGTCCCTCTGCACATGTCTTGGGGCTCCTGAATTCCTAGTCAGAACTAAGGAAGCAGAGGAGACAGACTAAGGAAGGACTGGATGGGGTGGGCATTTGGTCTAGTAGTTAGGGCCCTGGCTCCACATCAGAAATCCAGGTTCTGGGTCCTGGCTCTAGCCTCCCACCCAAGCAGACCCTGCTGGGGAGGCAGCAATGATGGCTCAAGTAATTGGTTTCCTGATACCCACATGGGACACCTGGATTGGACTCCCACCTCTCCCCCATCTCCCACCAACTCTGTGCCATTGCCTCCATCGCAGGCATTTGGGGAGTGAATCGGTGGGTGGGAGCCACGTTTGTGGGATGTAGGTGGTTTTGCAGCGCAGCACCATCTTGAACACAGGACATTCACTCCCTTGAAGTTTTCTACTTGATGCTGTGTGACCCTCAAGAGCTTTGCTTCTGACTCTGAAAACAAGAAAGAAAGAAAACAGGCAATGGCAGCTAGGGATGAAGGGAGCGGTTCCACCCTCCCACTTTATTCAGGCGCCCTTGCTAGTTCCCATCACCCTTGACCTCCTGACTGCCCTCCCATCTCCTGTTTCCTCCTTGGATGCCCTGACTATCCTGAAACTCGGGTAGGCCTGGAGATGCAATTCCCTTCCTCTTCTCCAGTTCCCCAGCACTCTTCTACCTTGACACCACCCCTGAAATGGGTCAGCAACTCAATGTCCTGACCTCCCTCAGGGCAGGGACAAACTGCAGGTGAACCATGGTTCTGTTTCCACAGCCAGCTGGGAAGAGACCTCAGGCAGCCCTGGCAGGGAAGGTGGCCAGGAAGGGGAGCCTGGGCCAAGGCCCGCCTGCCCAGGGAAGCCTTTGAGGAAGATTCCTTCTAGAGGAAGAAGATTAGCTGAGCCTTCCCAAAGAAGACAAGCAAAAGGAACAGAGAAATATTTCCTTTAAAAGGGAGCAAGAACAGATGGGAAGAGGGTTTGTATTAATGAAATCTCCGGATATTAAGAATGAAATGAATGCCAGGGAAGGTTATTATCATTTCATTAGAACACAAAGGAAGAAACAAACACGTTATTATGTGAAACCAAGAAGTTATGAACAAGGGAATCCAGCAGGGAAGTTATTAGCCGGCTTAATTAAAACAGAACAAGCTGGTTGAGTAATTCCTTCTGTGGAACACAACAAGGAAGGCATAATTCATCGCCCTTAAGAAAAGACTCAAGGTTCTTTCTTGTTCCCGTTACCCAGAAATTCTGCACTTTTGATAGAGTCTTGCAGACCATAAAGACTCATTCTTGTCAAGACCTAATTGATTGAGCACCAAAATGTTTTTGCCACTCAGAGTTCCATTCCGATCAGAAGAGATGGGAATCCACCAGGGACTCCAGAGCCTAGACAGCCAGTGCCACTCCCTTAAGCCAATGTTGGGCTCCCTCCAGGGTCCCTTTAGCACCCAGAGGGCAGGGTTATGGAAAGTGACGAAGGACAGTGGAATATTGTCCCACTCAGCCATCTTAGGGAACCCGGGGAGGGCTAGCCTAGCCGGGTTCTCTGGCTGCTTTCTCTTCCTGGCTTCCTTTTTGCCTTCCAAAAGCACAGGACATGCTCCCCCGTAGTGGTCAGAGCCAGTTCCCTCCCAGCTGCTCTGTGGGCAGCCAGCACTGCCACTGCGGGAAGTGACCAACAGGACTGCTGTTGTGGCAGTAGGTTCCTGATCACAGGGGTTGGAGGCCATTTGCTGGGGGAGGGCTCTTAGGAGAGCTGCTGCATGCTCCCTTTGGGGAGCCTAGAGCTGCTAGTGTGATAGTCCCTAGCAGGCCAAATGGAGCCAGTCAAGCCCATGGGGTTCTGCTGGACTCTTGTTTGTCAAGCCTTATGAATCACAGCTGAGGCTCTGGGTTTGGCTGAGCCCCTGGAGGCTGCTCTCCAAGCGCTATTTCTCAAGTTGAGGTACCACAAAGCCAAAGCCCCCAAGTGCTTGGACCTCTTGGCAGGCGTAGAGGGCTTGAGAGCTAGAAGAGGCCTTGCAAAGGGTATTGTCCATCTAAACCTCATATGGAGGAACAGACTGAGAGAATGTGACAGAGAAAAAGGGCCTAAGGCCTCCCAAGGCCATGTAGCTGATGGTGGCAGAGCAGGACAGGAGCCTAGGCGGTTTGGCAAGGGCTAACAGCCTACTTTAGCTCCAGCCCCCTTCCTTCAGGGTTGTCCAGTGCTGAGATAACCAGGTGGAAGCCTGCAGAACACCATCTCCACTGTGCCAATGGCACAGACACTTCTTCGTAATTATCAACTGCATTCTTTAAATTAAAAAGCCATTTTAGGGTGGTTTGAGGTTCACAGTGAAATGGGTAGAGAGAATGTGCTTCTAGCCCATCCCTACACATGCACAGCCTCCCCTACTGTCAGCATCCCCACCAGAATGGTGCAGGTGTCACACCCGACGTTCAGAAGGCAGACTTCACCCTTGACACTGTGTATTGGACAGATGGGCAAGGATATGGATTCAGCCCTTTGAGAGGACACAGAGGAGTTTCACCTCCCTTGAAAAATCTGTGCTCTACTCCTCCTTCCTGCCTTCCCCACTGGCAGCCTCTGGCGACTGCTGCTCTGTAGTATTGCCATAGTTTGGTGTCTTCCAAAACATTGTGTAATTGGAATCCTATAGTATATAGCCTTTGCACATTGGCTTCTTTGACTTAACTATGTGCATTTACATTGGTTCCATGTCTTTGTATGACTTGATGATTCACTGTTTTGTTTTGTTTGTTTTGGGGTTTTTGTTTTGCTGCCGAATACTATTTCCTTGTCTGGATATACTACAGTTTAGTTTATGCAATTCACCCACAAGAAGGAAAACTTAGTGACTCCTAAGATGGGATAATGATGTATGAAGTTGCTGTGAACATTTGTGTGCTGGTTTTTGTATGGATATATTTTCAACTCATCTGGGTAAATATGAAGGGCAATAGGGTATAAATGTGTTTAATTTTTTTTTTTGAGAAACTGCCATCTTCATTTTTTAAAATTTTTTGTATTTTATGATACAATTCCATAGGTTCTGGGATTTCCCTTATCCCCTACCCCAATTCCCTCCTACCACTAATTTCCCTTATATTGCAATAGTATAGTCCTTCATAAGCAGTCATAAGTGCATCATTCTATTTAAGTGTATCCTAACATTGAACAGAGTCCAGCATCCTATTGTCAAGATACATTCAGCAGTTTCTTTGGGAATCCATCTTTGATTAGGAAGTAGAGATGCATATGGCATTGTATCTTCACATCTGGATATGATAGTCTCTATTACACTGTTACTATACATCCCCTTAAATAAAAAGCCATAAAATAGAATCAACAAGAATCAAGTTAAAAAAAATTTACAATGCCGTGAAATTAACATGCTGCTGAATAGACAATGTGTCACTGAAGAAATGAAAAAGAAAATTTTAAAAATCTTCTTGAAGAAATGAAAATAATAACAAAAATATCAAACTCCATGAGATGTAGCAAAAACAAAATTGCAAGGGCTATTGATCTTACATTTCACATGAAGGTTGCTTCATATCTTGCCACCTTCATTTATAAAACTATCGACCATTTTGCATTCCTGCTGGTAGTGAATGGGAGCTCCTGGAGTTCTGCATCTTTGCTAAGATTTTGTGATATTAGTGTTTGGGATTCTGGCCATTCTAACAGGTTGTAATGGTGCCTCGTGGTTCTCTGCGGTTCCCTAATGATTGGTGACATTGATCATCTTTGCATTTGTTCTCCTGGTCTGTGAAGTTTTTCATTTCAATGAAGTACAGCTTATTAATTACTTAACAGGCCCTGCCTTTGGAGTTGTATCTAGCAAAGTTGTTGCCAAGACCAAGGTCATCTAGATTTTCTACTGTTACCTTCTAGTGGTTTTGTAGGGTTGTGGTTCTTTTTTTTTTTTTTTTTTTTTTTAAGATCTATGATCCACTTTGAATTAGTTTGGAGGGAAGGATGTAAGATCTGTGGCTAAACAGTTTGTCATGCAGGTGTATGACAAGTTACAACACCATTTTTTGGAGAATATGTCTTTATGCCATTGTATTACTTTTTTTTTTCTGTGTCAAAGAGCAGTGGGGTGAATTTACAGAGTCGATTTCTGGACTCTCAATTCTACTTCATGATCTCTTGGTATGTTGCTTCAGCAACATTGTATTGTCTTGCTATGATGGCTTTATCATAGGTCTTGAAGTTAGGTAATGTGAATCTTCTGTCTGTGTTCTCCAGTACTGAGTTGACAATTGTGGGTCTTTGGCCTCTTCATATGAACTTCAGAATTAGCGTGTTGACATGCACAAAATAATATCCTGGGATTTCACTTGGTGTTATGTTGACTTTGAAGGAATTTGGAAAATCTGATTATGTTGGGAATATTGTGTCTCATTATCCATGAACATAGCATCGATTTATTTAGGTTTGGCTTTGCTCATCAGTTTTATAGGTAACCTCATATAGATCTTACACATATTGTGCTAGACTTATGCCTTAAGTATTTCATTTGAACAGAGGGTACTCATGTAAATGGTTTTGTGTTTTTAATTTCAAATGCTGCTAGTATGTAACAAATTCATTGACTTGTATATAACCTATTATCCTACCACTTTACCATTACCATTCTTGTCATTTGCTTTTAAAACAGATACCTGCTCATAAGATAGTATTGAAATTTATTTTAGTCCTCATGCTTTTTCACCCCCTCCGCGCCCCCGGATTCCTACATGCTGTTTGCTCTGTCTAGAAAATTCTCCCAGGCCCGCCTTCAGTTCCAGTCCAGATACTATGCTTTGGGCTTGATTAGATGTCAGTATCTTCAAGGGGCCACATCTTAGCACTGGGAAGCCATTTCTGACTGAATCTGGGTGGGGTGACCCCCTCATCCTACCCACACTTCCTGCTTTGGGAGCTCTCATCTCTGCCCACAGGAACACTGACAGCTTGCTTGAGAGACAGGCCACAGTGATGATAACCATGAAAGAACCTTTAGCCCTGTCCTCAGAAGTTTGCCTGCCCTAATCCACTTAATCCTCACAACATGGGAAAAGTGATGAGAAGGGCTATCTGAAACCCTTAAGAACTTTTTTTAAGCTGTAAAATAGAATCCAGACACTTTGGATGGGCCTGAAAGCCTTCTCATCACCATCTACATTGGTTTGTCCAAGCCCAACACTGTTACCCACTGGGCACTGTTACAGTCTAGACATCCTTCCTCCAGACCGTTGCACGAAGCATGCTGTTCTCCCTGTGCAAAATGTTCCACAGGAACCTCTCACCCCTCTCATGACTCTCCATCCTCCACACTTGTAGAGCCCTTGTTTTCTAGACCATTCATTTCTGTTAGGAAACTAAGCATGTGCAAGCATAGAATACTCCTGGAGCAATCGACACGTCAGTCCCTTACTGCCCTCCACAATCGCTCTGCTTTGGGCTGAGAGCTTTGTGCAGTTCTCTCTAGTGCAGTCTCTACCTTGTTCACTTCATGCAAGTTATTTACCATCTTTGTACACAGATGTGGCCAACATATTCAGCCTTGAAGTGGTTATCCAGTACAGTATATGATACGCATTTATTGCCTCCCTTTGAGAACCCCAAGTGGGTATTCTAATGCAATTTTGTTTTCCCAAATATTTGTGCACCAAGTATGTAAGTAAAAAAAACTGCATCTCTCATCCGCTGCTCTGGACTATGAGGCCTGCAGGGGTGAAAGGGAAGCACAGCTGATGACCCCACACATGCCATTTCCCTGAGTTTGAGTGCAACCTCAGCACCCACAGCATTGGTTTGTCATTTTGGGAACTTACGGTGCTTGCCTCCACAGCAGCCGTAACTAGATGGAAGCTAAATTTTACTGTGAAAGTCCTCAGAGGACTGACTATAAAGAGAGTGGGTGTTTGCTTTACAACCATGGGAGAAGGCTCTCTTGAGGTAGCACTGTCCCATGAAGCAGTGATGCCTGAGCCAATGGCCAGCTCCCCATCATCTCCAGTCCCTTCTGCTGCCGAGCATCACCATTTGGAAGTTTATGCCTTTCTGGCTTTTATTTTATTTTATTAGTGTTTGCTATCAGTTGACCCACGAGCAGATCCTCCTCCTAACCCTTTTCCCATCCACCATTTTGATCCTTCCCCACCTCTCCAGTGACAATTTCTTCCTGGTGTCTAAATATGAGCCTCTCCCCATGAGTCTCCACTCCCAGTCTCCTCTGTCTGCACTGTCTTCCCTCCCTGCTGACTTTAATGAGTCCCTTCAACAGTGATTCCTCAAACCCTGTCTTCAGCACTGGCCTCTTGAAATGTCATGCTGCGTTTTCAGGGGGGTGGGGGCTTGCCAGTCTTGTCCTACTGACAGCCCAAACCTGACCTCCCTGTCCAGCCTACACAGTTTTTGTCCCAGCTCTGCTGACTTCTTTTGGTGTCCTGGTCACTGCACCTGGGGGCTTGTTCAGGCTACTTAGTGACCTCATCTGCACGCTCATTTGCCTTACCTGCTTCTACATGACCCCAGTGATGCCCCACCTTCATCTCACCAAGAGCACTGATTGAGGCCATAGTGAGCGTGTTATAGCTGAGATGTCCTGCCCTATTTCTGCATCTCCTGACCCAGAAGTTCCCAGGCTGAAGTCCACATGAGTGTTTCTGGGATGAACTTAAAAAAAATGCAATTGGGATCTCCCTAGCCATGAGAGTGTGGCAACTAAGTATCCACAGTGAAAGTATTCACATGCCGTAAATAATGATTCAATTTAACATGAATCAAGGACCTAACAATAAGAACCTAGAATGTAAAAGATTGTGTCTCCTGAATGTGTAAAGGGTTTTCCCAGTCATTATTGACTAAACAATACGTAGAACACCTGTTTACATGGCATTTTCATTGTATTGGGTGTTATCAGTAGTCTCAAGGATGGTATAAAGGCAGATAGGCATAGCTTCTGTGCTAAAACTGCTCCAGTTTATGTAAGGGACTTGAGCATCCACAGATGTTGATATCCACAGGGGGCCCTGGAAATAATCCCCCATGGATACAGAGGAGCCCATGTGTCTACTGAGATTTGTAATGAATTCTTCCAGCCCAGTTGTAAAAAGATAAATGACCCAGTTAAACATGGACTTAGACAACTGTTTATTTGTCAGTTGCAACTGAGTAAAGCTGGGTAAAGAAAATGTGGGCCAAGGCTCTGCCTAGCCACTTCTCTGAAGAAGATAAGCAAATAGCTACTACATCATTAGTCATCAGGGAAATGCAAATCAAAGCCACAATAACATGACATTCCAAAAACCATTGAGTTGGATACTTTAAGTAGGTGACTTGTATAACATGTGAATTGCATCTCAAGAAGGTTATTTGAAATTAAAAATTAATAAAACACATAAGAGCCTACTTTGCATGCACTGAGATAACTAGAAAAACTCAGAATATAACAAATGCTGGCAAGAATGTGGAGAAATTACAGCCTGCATAAGCTGCTGGGAGAATGCAAAACTGCAGCTGTTTTGCCAGTCTCACACTGCCTCAGAAGCTTAAACATGGGCAGCATTTGGTGCAGCAATTAATCCACCACGGGAGACAAACACATCTCCTAGCAAAATGCCTCAGTTTTTGAGTTTTTATTTTGAGATTTGTTTATTTAAAAGTCAGAGTCAGACAATAAGAAAGTGAAGGAGATTTTCCATGCACTGGTTTACTCCCCAAATGGCCAGAAGGCCCTGGTTGGGCCAGGTCAAGGCTAGGAGCCTAGAACTTCATCCAGGTCTCACACATGGGTACAGGGGTCCAAGCACCTTGGTCACTTTCCACTGATTTCCCATGTGCATTGACACAGAGCTGGATTGAAAGTGGAGCAGCCGGGACTTGAAGTTGCAGCCACAGGAGATTGCCAGCATGACAGGTGGCAGCCTAACTGACTGCACCACGATGTCAGCCCTAGAGTACCTAAGTTAAGAGTCCCAGCTCCATTCCTGATTCCAGATTCCTGCTAATGTGCACCCTGGGAGACAATAGGTGATGAGTCAAAAATAGGTCCCTGCCACCCCTGCAGAAAGCCCAGAGTGAGCTCCCTGTTTCTGGCCTCAGCCTGGCCCAGCCCCAACTGTTGGGGACATTTGTTGACTGAGTCAGCAGACAGGACATCTCCCTACTCCCAATCTATCCCTGTGCCTTTCAAGTAAATAAATAGATCTTAAAATGGTTAGGCATTATCACATGACCAAACCATCGCACTTCAAGGTGCTATATATTTCAGGTGTTATATATAGTTAAGATAAATGAAAACATATACCCAGGCAGGACCTTGTACACAAATGTTTATACAAGCCTTATTTACAATAGACAAAATGTGATTCAAATATCCATCTGTTGGTGGGAATATGAATAATGTGTGGTTATGCACACAACACAATTTCTCTTTAGTCATAGATAATGAAATTATCACCATACTGCAGGGCATATGAATCTGAAATCATTATGCCCCATGAAGAAATCAAATTGAGCGGCCCCTTGCCATGGGATTCCATTTCTATGAATGACCAGAATGGGCAGTGCTAGACAGACACTAGCGACAGGGGTCAGCAATTGCCAGGAGCTGAGGCAAAGGCAAGGACAGGGGATTTGCTGCACAACCAGGGTGTCCCTTGGGGGTAATGAAAACATTCTAGAATGTATTGGCACGATGGCTGACATTGTGTGAATAGGCCACAAAGCAGTGAATTGTACTCTGCCAGTGGATTGTTTGTGGGGTATGAGACTTATATTTCAATTAACACTTAAGAACTCAGTTACAGTGGGAAAACTGATGTGGTCATGTTCCATGAAGTCTTGAATACCAAATGGAGTAGCAAGGACTGGATTCTCCAGGGTCAGTTTTCTCTGAATGTGTTTCATATGTCATCTACATCAGAATGGCTACAAATACAGAATCCTTAGCCCACCTGAGAGAGACTGATGCCAAACATTCTGGGCAGATCAGCACAAGGCAAGCACCCCAGTGAGACAGTAGCAGGTAGCTACAGCCCGTTGTGGAGAAAACTGCGCTGTTCAGCCTTGCCAGCTCCTGGTCCCCTTTGCCCTGCACATTACTGCCAGTTGAGCCTACAGGAGCTGAGCTTGGGCTGCTGGGAGCCCTGCAGCACCCTCATGCACCCTCAGCACCCACTCCCAGGTTTCCACGCAGACCAGCCACACTTACCAGCCTTATCTCCCTAGGCTGTCTGCATGCAGGCCAGACTAAGAATCATTCTTCCAACCCATGAGAATGCCCACTGCCCCACACTTTGCCAGGCTACTCTCTGCTCCAGCAAAGCATCCCAATTCTGGCAAACACACATGTCACCACACACATTTCCTTCTAGGACTTACCACATGGTCTCCCATCAATGTTGCCAGCTGTGTAGTTCAGAGTTGTGATGAGACAGCACCCATGGCTAAAATGGCACAGCCTGACCCTAGTGAGAGGGAAGGAACTGAGTGGCACATGTCCGGACAACTGGGATATGGTGTCGAGGTCATAGTGCCAGTGTGGCATGGGCATAATTCTGGCACCTTCTCTTTCCCTCAGTAACCCAGAGATCTGGGCCTGCATCGGATACCACTGGAATGTGGGCAGGATCCCTGGGGGCCCTGGCTACCACTGAGCCTGGCCAGCCTTGGCTGCTCAGCTGGCGCCAGCTCCTCAGAGACTGCAAACTGCTGAGCCATTCCAACTGGTGACCCCAGATGGAAAGGCTCTCCCCATGCCATTGTCCTCTGACCACTAAGTCATCCGTCTCCACAGCAAGAGAGAAAGGCGAGAAAGCCATTTACAGCCTATTTGGTAATGAGCTCTTAAAAATAAAATAATGATTGCCAGATAATTATTTTTCAGCACAACCAGAGCCCCTTTGCAGCCATTTGAATAATTATATTAAGCAGTTGTGTTTGTAAGAAGCGCAGAGGAAACAAACCATTAATTAGCATGTGTCTTTCCTCCCACTGCCCCTTCCCTGCCTAGCATGACTGTGGCCACACCCTGTGGCCACAGAGCAGGGGTGGAAGAGAGGAGAACCAAGGGCCATGGCTCACTGGGAGGGAAGCATCGTGTGCAGGCGTGGCAGCAGAGGTGCTACAGCCCCGATGGAATCAGTCTAGGGACCACCTTTGCCAGAGCCCAGCTGCAAGGGCCCTGCTGTGGTTCCACATCCTCTCCTCTGGCCCTAGGGTGTGGTAGCTGGTGGCTGATCCCAACGTGGACATGTTCCCAGGGCCCTCAGAACTGGTGGGTGGGGCAGGCACCTGGGCAAACAGAGGCACTAAACGGGCAGGCATGAATCAAGGACAGCTTAAATATGCAGAAATGCAGCTCACGCCTCTGGGCCCAAATCCTACCAGACAGACTTATGTAACGGGCGGACGGGAGGTGGCCAGAGCATACACAGGTACCGATGAGTGAATGAGAGATGAAGAAAGTAAGTTTGAGAATGAGTGGGAGGGTCCTGGGGAACTTGGCAGATGAGCCCCTGCAGCTGTTAGCCCAGGCTGGATGTGCGCATGCATGTGTTCTCTCTCTGGGGGAGGGTGTTGTCCACAGGGCAAACCCTGGAAAGCAGCTAGAGGGAGGCAGCTCTCAACAGGACTGGGCTCCTTGCCTGAGGAAGCCATGAAGTTGCTCCAATTGAATGGGTCCCCAAGTCCTGAGGTGGGAGGGGCAGGGAGAGCACTGAGGGCCCATGGGTGGGATCTGGGGAGCATATTTCCATCCCGAGTCACCTGGAAGCTCCTCCACTATTCCACCACTCACATCCCCATCGCAGCCTTCTCTGGCCACCAGTATTATTCCTTACAATCAGAGGAAGCTGCACTGTGCTTAACCTCCCTTTGAGGGACTTGCGGGGTGCTTGGCTGAACATTCTTACATTACCATTTTAAGCCATGACACGTGTCCCTCTGTCCTGTACTGTCCTCCCTCCAGAGTATAAGCCCGTTAAGGACAGGCCATGTATACCCCAAACAGGTGCTGAACAGATGCAGAAAGCCAGTGAAGACAGATGGGGCTGTGACACAGGCACAGGGGGATCTCGTGATAGCATGGCTGAGCTCAAAGGAGCCCTCAGCTCTTCTGAGTCCATCTCATATGACAGCCATCTGGGCTGCATAACTCCTGCTCCTGGGTGCATCCGGGTGCTCCCAACTCGGTGGGGGCTCTGCAGGGTTCCACAGGAATCTGTCGGTCATCAGCCCAAGCAGCTCAACAGTGCTGGAGGTATTCACCTTGCGGCTAGTGCTGGGACTTTCATCCTCCTGTGGGGATGAAAGGTAGGGGCTGGAGGGAGATCATTTTGGGGAGAAGGAAAGGTGATTGAGGATTGTAGGGAAAAGGATGACAGGACCAGCTGGGAACCCCAGCTGTCCGAGATCTGCCCTTGGTACACCTGTGAAACAGGCCCCTGGGAATTCCCCACCAAGGATGGCACAGGAACCAATACTTAGACCAGACCCAGGAAGCTGGGCTGTGATCCCGGGAGCCGCCAAGCCTGGGGTGGCAGGGCTAGGCCAGGCTGGGCCTGGCTGGGCTAGGCAGGGCAGGGCCAAGAAAGAAGAGAATTTTTTGCCTCAAGGCTTATGAATGCCTATATTGGGCAAGGCCTCTCGTTTCCCTGGGCGGTGACTAGGAGTCTCTCCACATTTGCCAGCCTGCCTTGAATTGTGTCCCCATGGCTGGAAAGTGATGGTACTGTTACAGAGGGTCCTCCTCAGTCCTCCTGGGCCTGGGGCCAGCCACTGGCCCCTCCAGTCTGGCCTCCCACAGTGGGGCTGGTGAGATGGGCAGGAATTGCATCCAAAAGGGGTTCCTCTGCACCTCTGCTAAGCCCTGTTGGGACCCGCAAGGTAGTGCACAACCCCTTGTGGATGCTGTGGCTGCATGGGCTACTGATCCCCGCAGTCACCATGTCCCTGGGATGGTGTACACAGTAGCTAAGCCTTAGTGCATGGTCCCCTCGGCCCCCAGGCCAACAAATAAGTCATTATGTCATTACATAAATAAATTAAGTACTTACACAGTACATGGTGTGTAAGTGCCAGTTATGTTTGGGGCTGTGTAATTTATGCAGTTGGTTAAAGAGGGAGGCAGGCAGAGAGAGACTGACTCAATACTGCCAGCCCCGCCGCCCCCAGGGCAGGCAGCCGGGCTCCCACCTCTCACCTTGCTGGGAACCATCAGGTTGCTTCGTCACAAATGATAAAGGGCTGGCATCTGCAGGTGGCTTTGCCTGGAAGCACTGGGCAGCAAGAACCAAGGTGGCTGGCACACCTGCTACAGGGGGCTCAGGCTTTCTGCCAGCGCCTCGTTACCTCCTAGGCCTCACAGTGGAGCTCACAGCCAGACAGCACTGGAGGCCTCAGGAAGAAGGGTTTGTGGACTAACATTTCCTCATTGCTGGGTCTGGGGGACGTAGCAGGGGGGCCAATCCTCTCTCTCCCTCTCCCTCTCTCCTGGCACATGCCTTCACTGGGGAAGTCTCTAAGTCATGTAGTGCAGACTCACCTTTTCCAGGTGGGGGCAGGCCAGAAAGGCAGAGGGGCTTGCCCCAGGACACACAGCAGTTCCCAGGGGACCCTGGGAGTAAGGGCCAGCCTGCTTCCCTCCTCTGGCCTCGAGCTCACACCTACGCACACACCCCACCCCACCCTACCCCACCCCCATGGCTGGGGCTGCTCCAGCCTCTTACTTCCTCCCTTCCTGCTCCCAGCCCTGCCCAGGCCTGCCTCTGCTCACCTCTCCCCTCATCTGCTCCCCAAGAGCTACCTGGCTTTCTTCTTCCAGCCCCTGGAGCCAGGGGAGGCTCCCCACCTTCTCCTTGGCCAATGTTCTCTTCTCTATTGTGAGACCCTCCCACTTTGCTCCTGGGGTTCCTCATGCCATGAGACTTACCCCTTGCCGCCTTCCTTCCAAGCAGGGAGCATGAATTTTCTTCTGGTCTTGACACTGGGTGGACTGGCCAGGATTGCTTCCTAAATCATGGAGGTAGGGATGGGCTGCCCATTGGTGGTAGCCCCTAGGCCCTGGGCCCCAGCCGCAGCACTGGACCAACTGACTTCTTGTCCCATGGAAGCACAGGGAAAGGGGAAGAGGTCAGAAGGCATGGCAGAGTACTATGACTTAGTATCTGGGTACTGTGGACACCCGTCCCCCCCAAAAAATAGCCTTCCTGTTTCTAGGAGTTTAGAGGGCAATTTCCTCCTCCATTAAGTGAAATCTCCATGGGAAAGGCCCTGAAGCCACATTTGGGACTGGGGGCAGGGCTTGCTCAGAACAGCTGTGGGAGAGTGCCTGTCTCTGCTGCTTGGGGGCTCCACTAAGTTCCCACACCAGACATGCATGGCAAATGTGCATGTGTGTGTTGATGTCCTGCAGTTCTGAAAGGACCCCTACGAGTCACAGCCCTGTGTGTGTCCCCAGAATCACGCTCCCAGAGCAGTCAAGAGCATTTCCACAGTGACCTTGAACCCCTTTCCCTCTATCACATCTGGCAGCCTTTGTTAGCCAGTGGGCAGAGGGTGGGCAGCAATGTTGTCATGTGCAGTCTATGAACCTGGTGTACAAAATGGCTTGTTTCAGGGAACCAAATCTTAAGGGTAAACTCAGCTCAAACCCAGGTGTCCTAGAGACTACCCAGCCCTGTGTGCCTAAACCACATGGTCCCCTGCTGTTGGCTACCCAACCCTCATAGGACACGGAGGCGAGAGGCAGGAGTAGGCCGTGTGAGAACAAATTTTTTATTTGTTGTATTTGTTTGTGTAAGAGGCCTCACCTAGTGTTTCACTCCATAAATGCCAATAGCAGCTAGGCCAGGCTGAAGCCAGGAGACAGGAACTCGGTCCAGCCACCCATGTAGGTGGCAAGGACCCAGCCACTTGAGCCACCACCTGCTACCTCCCGGGGTGCACATTAGCAAGAAGCAGGGATGAAACACAGAGCCAGGCCTGAAACCCAGGGTCTCTGATGTGGGTGGCAGATGTCCCTAGGGGCATTGTAACTGCTGCCCCACACAAGAGCACACAGAGCTTGCTGAGGCTCACAACGCCAACCGAAAGAGAAGCTAAGCCCTGGCTGGGTGGGGTGGGGACTCCACATACCCCCCATAGGCCCCTGAAAGCATGACTACCTCCAGGGGGATCCCTCCAGCGAGTTTAGCAGAGCCCTTCTGACTGAGTGGAGGTCTCTGTGCCCTGCTGTGCCCTCCCCCTAGAGAGGTGGGGAAGGACTCAAGGTCCAGCAACCTTAAAGGGCAAGAGCAGGGGGCCTTGTGAAGCAGGGACTTGAGGTGCTCTCAAGGACCACTGAAGACTACCACAGGTCTGAGGTCAGTGAGATGCTATAGGGAAGTCCTCATGGGACAGTGCATCCCAGAGGAGGGGGCGGACCCCCAGCTCAGCCCAAGACCCGTCTGTGGGAGAACCATGTGGGGAAACCTTGTGGAGCCCCAAAGTCTCAGGAGGGGGTATGAGGTGGGAGGAGGTCTGTTGGGCTTTCCTCTTCCCCTTTTCACTCAGGCATTTTTGCACATGACTCAAACAAGTCTGAACTTTACTAAACTTCAAAGTTTGCCCATGGCACAGCCTCAAAGTGGAGGGGGAAAATGTTAAAAAGGAAAAAAAAATGTTTGTAAGCCAGTTAAACATTGTTTTTTTGCTGCTTCAGGGAATGGAATTCACTTGTCCTGTTACTTTAGTATCTTATTGTGAAAGCAGGGTGGGGAGAGTGCTGTGGTTTCCAGGCCATCCCTGTCTCCACTTTGCCTGGCTCACCGACTCCTGTGCATGCGAGCTCTAGACAGGAGCCCCAGACCAGGCTGGGGATGCCCCCAAGTACTATCCTCTCCTCCCCCTGCAGGGTTAGGGAGCCTCTGTCCTAGGAGCTGGAAGGCTGGGCTCCAGCAGTTTGACTGGCAGCTGGAGGTGTGAGGCTCACTGCTGTGGTGACCTACCTGTGGCCTGGGTCCTAAGCACCAGTCCCCAGGCAGTGGGGGGGGGGGGGGGGGGGGGGGCGGCGGCTATGCGGGAGACAGGGCTCTCCCTTTCTCCTTCTCCTTAAGTGTCCCATAGGACCCAGCAGAAGGACCCTAGGTGCCCAACTACATGGTTGCTGACTCAGACCATGATGTGCTAACTCATGACTTCATCTTTCTGGGCCTCAGTTTCCTTATCTGCATAATGGGGCTGACAACTGATCTCTTGTGTGATGGAGTCCTAAAGAGTCAAGTGGGCTCACGCTGTGGTGCTGGCTACTCTTGATGTGACTTTTCTCACTGCCTTGGCCTCTGGTTTAGGTACCCCTCGCCTGACCTTTAAAATGTACATGCCCAGCACATGGCAGGCCCTCAACAGCACCAGGCAGATGTCAAGCCTTGCTGGTCTGTACTCCCTTCTCCATTGGTCCATCTGGGAATGGACACTCTGGGGAGGGGCGTTTATCTCACTAATGCACCAGCCCCTCCCTTCCTCAGGCAGCTACCAGGAATTTCTGCTGTTTATTGAATGAGGTCCCCAATCCCAGCCTGCCAGACTAAGTGTCTGGGTACCAGGTGCAGGACAAGGGCCCCAGTGGGAGCAGGCTAAGGCTTTGCAGCATCTCAGGGACCTGACCAAAGAAGCACCCATCATGTCTTGCCTTGGTCTCCCCTTCTGTAAGCCAGGGACAATGACTGGCCCTGCCTCACCAGGTCACCATGTGGGTACCCAGCAACAGTTGTACAATGTACTCAACTCTGTGTGTGCTGGCATATAGCAAATGGCCATTACGTGGTTTTTCTGCTCATTACTGATAGCTTCAGCATTCCTTTGAGTGAATTTGGTCTGCTGATTGCCTGCTAAGCATGCACCCAGGAGATGCTTCTCCTGACTCCCTGCCAGGCCTCACCCATCGGGAACACCCCATGGCATCCCATGGAAGCCCAGACTGTCCTGCAGCCCCGCCTCCCTCAGCACTGTGTCTGGTGAGCCCAGCTCCTTGGGGTCCCAATGACACCATCTCATGCATCAGACACCAGTCACTTGCCTTGGCCTACACAGCCAGGAGATGCCCTCTCCCTCTGGCCTCAGTCCCCACTCCTCCCCTTGGGAACCAATGACTCCTGTTGCTTCCCTAGGCCATTCTTTGGTGGGTGGGGAGGGACCTTCCATGTGGCAGGTCTTGGGTTGGTCACATGCTTAGAGGAGATAGAGGAAGAGCCCAAATACATCACACAGCTCCAAATTCTTCCTGAGGTCCGCTGAGGACATCTGGGAAATGAGCACCTGGCACACACACCCCAAAAGTGGAACACTGCTTTCAGGATCAAGCCCCATGACTTCATGGACCGGTGATGGTTGGCTCCTTGATTTGACCCCCACTAGCCTCCTTTCTAGGCTGCTTTGACAACATTCCCTCCAGACCCACCACCCCACATGTCACAGACACCCAAATATGCAGTCACAGAGATCCCATGTGTACACACACCCCACACTCAAACACATGCCCCACATCACCATGGACCTGTCTCAGCACACTCAGTTTCTGGGGGTTTTACAAAGGCACAGAAACCCCTCCTTGTCTCAGGGCCAGCTCCCCTAAGTCTGAGTGACTCTTGTTTATTCTTCAAAGGCCAGCTCAGGCATTTGCTAGGGGAATGTGGCCTTATTCAACAACAGTGTGTCTCTTCTGAGAACCTAGGCATTTGCACAGAGAAATGAAAGCAAGTTGTGCTTAGACTGTTATCTGTGTGACTAGCTCTTTGAAGAACAGAGGGTGGCCGAGGCCAGGACTTGCTGAGGGCGCTGCAGGTGCAGAAGGGTGGGGGGCTGTGTGAATGTGTCCACTTTCAGGTAAACAGGTTTGTTGGACAGGCCCAGGGGCCGGCCTGGAAGGTGGGCTTCCTATGGGAAGCTCAGGCTTAGCCCTGGAGCTTTAGGCAGCTCCCCAGTGGACTGGGAAAGGTCAGACCTGGAGAGAGGAGAGCCCCGTGGCTGGAATAGAAGGAGAGAGGGACACTGCTGGGGAAACTAAGAGTAGCCTCAGAGCACTGGCTGCCTGTGTCACAGAGAGCCACTCACAAGTCCATAGCCAGGATGGGGGGTGCAGGCTATCTCCATCACCATTGTCCCCAAATCTGACCCCAATGAAGAGACAGGCCTGGGGCCTCTAGAGCACTGGCCATCAGCTGTCCGGCCTGGACATCACTCCCTCTTCTCCAAGCCTGCGCTCCCACCCCCTTAGTGTGGCCTCAAGTCTGGCCAGGCCCCCAGGCAGCCTGCAGCGCCACAGTCCCGGGCCTTGACCCAGAGTCCCAGCCTCCTCGCTTGCTGTGGGAGTTCCTAATGGGGCCAGTGCTCAGGGAGCCTGGGGACCCTCTCCCAAGGAGGCTGCCAGGAGATGGGCTGGGGTGATCTTTGACTTGGATTCAGGTTGGGATGGCTGTAAGGGGACACCTCAGACAGAGCTAGGCAGGCAAACCGCAGGCTCTGGGTTTCTGGGAGCCAGAAGAGGGAGAGCCTGTGCTGTGTAACCCTTTCAACACCACACCCAGGCAGAGGCAGGATGCTGCCTGGTCGTTGCTGGCAGCCCCTGCCCAGCCGTTTGTCATTTTTACCTCCACGAAGTTGGCTGGTGCCCCAGGAGTGGCAGTCTGGGTGCAAATGGGAGGAGCCACCTGGGGCACACAGGGCGGGTGAGGGGGGGTGAGTGATGCTGCATCCTGTCCAGCAGGTTATAGACCTCCTGCCATCACTGTGCACATGTGCAGCTTCTGGGGAAAGGCATTGGCCCAAGGGTGGTATCCCACCATGTGGAGGGCAGACCTGAAAATGAGGCAGCTGCAAAGTGTCCCAGGAGCCCAGAGTTGTGCCTCAGAGCTGCACTGAGTCCCTTCCCGAGGCGAAGGTGCGGGTAACCGGGCCACCGTGGCTCAGGCCAGGGAATTCCCTTTTGGTCCCTTCCCGTTTGCTTCCCACCCCCACGCTGTCCTTAGCCTGGCCCTCGCTGGGGGAGCTCTGTTCCCCCTCCCCAGTCCTACTCAGGCCCCTAGCCCAGCCAGAGCCCCACTCCAGCAGGGAGGTCTGGAGCGCTGTTTGGGCTCCAGTCCTGCCTACCTCGGTGGGCCGGTGGGGGCAGGGGGCTGGGACTTGGAGCATAAGAATTCCCGGGGCTGGGAGATGGGGAGGTCACCCCCTCCCTCTCCCCCCCCCCCCCCCGCAGGCGGGCGGGCGCAGGCGGCGCAGCAGGGGAAGAGTTAAGGCCGTTCCCCTCCCCCGGAGGGTGTGACCATCTATAAGAAAGGCGCTGCGCCTGGGCGCTGGGGCTGCAGGCAGAGGGGGCGCAGCGCTCAGCGCAGCGCGCAGCTGAGAAAGCCCAGCCATCTCAGCGCACTGGCAACCGTCTCGGCGTGGGCAGAATGTCGGAACCCAAGAGGAGGGGACGCAAGAAACTCCGAGAGGGGAGGAAGCAGGAGCAGGAGCCTGACCCTGGGGACAAAGGTAGGGAACCTCAGCACGTTCTGCAAAGCCTGTTTCCCTGGGAGGAACCTGCTACCTGCTCTGCCATGCAGCGGTTGAGTACCAGGGAGGTGACAGGCACCCAGAATTTGCGTGCAGCACCGCGGTGCCTGTGTGCGCCTCTTTCCAGTAGCTGTCACCTGCAAGGCCAACAGCCCCAGAGTAGCGCGTGCGGCAGGATGGAGTGGGACACACGGAGCAGCAGCGGCAGCCAGTTACACGCTCAGGGAAGCTGTCACTGCCTTCCCTCCCTTGGAGAGCTTCCAGATCTGCTCCCACCTGTGGGTTGCACTTCCCTCCTTTCTACTCAGCCATTGGAGTGTGGCAACAGTGCCTGCCACCACCTCCTGTGCTGAAAGGGTACCCTGCTGGCTGGTGGACCCCAGGAAGCAGGGAACCCCTGCTTGGGGCTGATGACACCCCTAGAGCTGGAGCGCAGGTAGTAGGCACTGGTCCTGCTCTTCAGGAGTGGAGTGGCTGACTTGAGTCCTTGGCTTTTGTCTGTATCTGAGAGGGAGGTGGTGGGCTAGAATCCACTTTGGTACTCTCCCTGGGCAGCTGTGGGCTGGAGAAGTGTACTCACCTAGGGCTTTGTGGCTGCAAGGAGCCTAGGGGCGGTGCATCCTCGCTGCTGGAGAACCCAGGACTTGCTTGGGGCTCCATGGGGGAAGTCCTGGGATCTCCCTTTCCTTTCCTTCTGCAAGCAAATGTGTTATGGGCAGCAGGCTGGTCGCGTGCACGTGCTTCATGTGTAGTTAATCCCCGTGGCAGCCCTGGGGGCAGATGGTCTCGTCCCTGCATGAAGAAGAGTGGGAGGCTCGTGAAGAATGATGTTGCCTAGTGCTCTGTAGAACTGGGACTCAGGAATACCAAGACGATCAACTTTGTCCTTCTGGCTGGGTCTCCCCCCAGGATTCCCTACCACCACCATACACACACACGCTGGGAGCTGCACCAGGAGAGTGGGTTCCAAAGAGCACTTAATTGCAGTTTGGGAGGCTCTAGTTGTTGTGGAGAATTTGGTCACATCCCCTCACAAATCTTTGTATAAGATGCAGAGGGGGGCGGGTCTGTGAGCTCCTTCCTGGGCAGAGCCCAGCAAGCAAGCAGCAGCTTCAGAGTAGCAGCTCACAGCAAAGCCAAGGCCGGGTTCTTCTCTTTTTCTTTTGGGAAAGTCTCTAACCCTGTGACCCGAAGCCAGCATGTCTGTGACACTGCCATATGCTGGCCATGGAATGTGGGGGTCAGCTCCCTCAAGGCTCCTCCGGGGGCAAGGGGGTAGAGGCTGGCTCATTAAGGGCCCCCAATTGTTCAAGAACATAGCGGATAACTTGGTAGGAATCACCAGCACCAGAGAAAGGATGCTAGGTGGAGGTGGCATGGGGGTGGAGAGCATGCACTGGACTAGAGGTCAGTGGAGGAGAGTGGGTCCAATCAGGCATCTCTGTGATCTGTTCCAGCATCTTCTACCTCTGTGAGAAAGTTCTTCTAAGTTACTGACTATAATCCTCCGTGTTCCCCTTGGCTGGCTGGCTCTTCAGGGAGCTGACTAGAGAACAGATATCAAACAGAGCCAGGGTCTGGGTTAGAGGAATTTGGGAGCCCTGGAACACTCTAGAATAAAAAAGGCATGAGGGAGGGTCATGCTCTACTCCAAAATAGCAGGAGAAAGCCCACATCAGTGAGAACCAGGAGTCTTGAATCCCTGGTATGTGACCACGGGCCCTGATTTAGGTGACTAAGATAACAGCAGCCTGCGGAGCTGGGCTGCCACTGTCTTCTTACTGTGTGCACAGAGAGCCCCAGCTATAGAGGAGTTAGCCACTGGGTAGTCAGCAGAAGGGTCTTTGCCAGAGCTGGGCTGCATTGGCTTGAGAGATTGGGCAGCATAGGCATGGGGCATGAGCAGGTGGCCCACTGAGACCCTGTCTCAGTGTAGGGAAGGAGAGAGGGGGTGAAAGAGAGAAGGTGATGCTAATTTGCTCCCCTTGCTCCTCAACAGCTAGCACTGTGCCACTTCTCCTTAGCCAATAGACATACCCCAAGCTGGGTGGGAAGCAGCCCACCCCCAACTCCATCTCAGTGCAGGGGTGCTGGGTGGAGCTGAACCTCAGGCGTGAGCTGTGCTCCATGACTCAGTCTGTGGCACCGACGCCAACATTTCCATCTGGGGCTGGTCCCCACCCCCGGGCACCCTCCTCGTCTCAGGGGCATGGCCTTCCCAGCAGGCCTGGGAGCTAGGTCAGCACCAGCAGGAACCAGGCCTCTGGGGTCCAGCCTGCTAGGGCAATGTCCCCCATCCCCCATGTACATGCACCCCTACTACCATCATACTGCCAGAGGCAGAAGGGGGCAGAGCTACCTTGGAGAGGTCGTGCTGTGCTCAGGAACTACTCTGCAATCCAAGATCCTGGCCTTTCCCACCAGCCCGTGCCCTGCTGGCTGAGGGTATGTCTGTCCTCAGGAGGACAGAGGGGCCTAGGGTGCCTGGAGTGTGACAGTGGCTGCACTGACTGAGCCGGGAGCTCTGGGGTCCAAGAAAGAACTTATGAGGTCTTCCCTTATTGTCTGTCAGCAGCAGCATCCAAGCTTCTAGAACAAACTGCAGGCTGCCCAGGCCAGGGCAGGAGTGGCATGTGCCCATGTGCATGTGTCTGAGCCACAGCTAGGGATTCCTTTTGGCAGTCCCGCCTCTGCCCTTGGCTCCTGGCTGACCCCAAAGAACCAGGACCCCGGAGCAGTTTTCCTGCCATTCCCTGGACTTGACCCATGCCTCACACTCTGTTCCACCCCCAACAGGCACCTAGGGTTCATTAGGGACAATGGCACTGAGCAGAGTGACTTTGTACCTCCCAGCAGCCTTTGATCCTGAGAGCTCAAAGCCGTTTACCCCCTAGGACTCACCCGTCCTCAGGCCAGGTTGACTGGGTGAAAGAGGGACAGAGAGCACCCCATCTGTCCAGACTGGCACGACCCAGGGACTAACACGGGGCAGTGAGTCACCCAGGATGGGGGGCAGGGAACCATGAGGTCTGATGGAGGGAAAACTGCCCTGGGGGCTTCTGGCTGTAAGCAGAGGGGACAGGCTGTCTGCACAGAGCATACTCTGGAGCCTCCCTCCCTGCATGCTGAGCCTTGCCCCTCTGGCAAATTACAAGAGCCTCTGGAGAAAAGCAGCAGCTTTGGTGGTAGCCAAGCCCCCTGTCCTTAGACTGGTAAGAATCCTCATTATACCCATAGTGCCCTCTGTACCTTGTGTAGGGGAACAGAGGACCAGATGAGGGCAGCCCTGACCTTGGGGTGCTGCAGAGAGAGGTGTGTATGAAGGACAGATGCCTTCCTTCACAGATGACTATCAGTGCCTGGTCCTCCAGCACTCCCCTGCCTTCTGTTTGCTCCCTACTCCCTGGCTAGCCTAAGGGACAGGTGGTATGGGGAAGAGGAGCTTATTTGAAAGGAAAAAGACAGAGCAGAGGTCTTTATCCACTGGTACACTCCCAAAATGCCTGCATCAGCCCGGGCTGGGCCAGGCCAAAATCAGGAACCCAGAACCCCATCTGTAGCAGGGACCTCAGCACTTGAGCCACCACCTGCTGCCTCCCAGGGTGTGCATTAATAGAAAGTAGAGCAGGGGCAGGATTGGGGCTCAACCCGAGGCACCCCCTACCCCCAGTATGGGATGCAGGCCTCCAAGGTAGCATCTTCATCTTAACCTCTATGCCAAGTGGATGCCCGGGAGCAGGGTTTTTGGTTTTTTTGTTTTTGGTTTTTTAAACTTTGGGAAAGCACTGCGGAGCTTTGATACCCTGGGCCCAGATTTCAAATGTCTGTTTCCTGCTATCTTGGTGTATGAGACACCTCCCATCTCTCAGCAGCCAGCAGGTGGCAGCCCCTTTCCCATTTTCTCCCGGCCTGACCAGCCACTGTTAAGATGTCCCAGGCCCCAACTGTGTGGTCACTCCACAAATGGTGTGTACTTTTGCTTCTATGTGCTCAGTTCTGCAAGTGTGAACTGGGCTTCCAGTATATAAGAACCCGCAGGAAATGCAGAGAAGCAGAATCCTGCACAAGCACCTGTGGTTGTTGGAATTGTGTGTCATGTGTGCAGTTTGAGATGAGAAAAAGAATGGTTTGTTCTCCTGGGAGATGTTGGGAGAGGTTTACAGAGGAGGTAACATTTAAGCGGAGCCTGCCTGGTGCTGAAGAATTCACCAGGGAGGGAGGGAGGGAGAAAGGTCTTGTAGGAGTTGCAACAAGTGCATGCCACCTTGCATGGCAGGCTGCTGTCATTTAGGGAGCACTTTGCACACGTCAGTCCTGAGGCTATGAAGTACAGGGAGAATTTGATCAGCCTCACTGTATGGATGATAAATCTGAGGCTGGAGTTCCGTGTGTGGCTGGTGATGGGCAAATGGGGTATGAGACTCAATTCTGCCCCCTGCCCTGCCTCAGCCATGCACATCCAGCTGGCTCTGGGCTCTTCCGTGTTCCACAGCCTTCCCCTCCTGCAGCCATGGCCAACTGGAGGCAGTAGGTGTCCAGGTATCTGCGTGTGTAAGCAGGGACTCCTGTCTGAGCAGGGTCATTTGTTGACTGCCTGGGCTTGTTCAGAGATAAGCAGTTTGAACACTTGCCCCAAGCAAGAGCCTGAAATGTAACCATTACAGGAGGGTGGCCCTGAAGGCCTGAGTTCTGGGAAAGTGGTGGTGTTAGGGTCAGCTAGCCTGGCCTGAATCCAAGCTAAGGGTCCAGAGAGTCTGGCTGGATGCAGCCCCTGACTGGACCATCACCTAGTCCCGCAGGGCTGACAGGACAGAAGGCAAGTGAGTGAGCAGGGCCTGACTCTAAGCATCAGCTGGATACTTGCTAGAAGTGTAAATCCTGGGGACACTCTGGGCATTGAGCAATCCCCAGTTTAAGAAACACAGGGAGAGTAGGTGGTCCAGCTCCAGAAAAGGACCCCGTACAAAGCCTGTCTGTCCCACAGACACTCTCCTGGCCCAGTGACATCGGGCACCATACTGTGGGGTGGCAGTACTGACTGAGCTCCCATCTCTCTGAGGTCAGAGGGACAGAGGCACAGGGGCAGGTCTTACTCTAGCTCAAGATTGACCTTGGAGGAGGGGTGGAGGGAGCAACTGATTCCAAACTGGGAAATTCAAGGAAACTGTGTAGAGCAGGAGATGATGAGACCAACTGTGGGAAGGACTGTGACAGAGGCTGGGCATTCATAGGGAAGAACACTCCCTACCCCATAGTCCATGCAGAGGCTGGCAACCAGATGGGGAATAAGGTGCTATCCCACTGAGCTAGTATGGAGGAGAAGGGGCTGGCGGGACTCAGTCAGTGGTAGATTGTCCAAACGCTGGCTTTGGTTGGTTTGCCCTCTCAGCATCTCCGGTGACCTCCAGTGTGTGGTCAGGAGCAGCTATGATGGCCAGGCTGGTGGCTGGGTGGTCAGCTCACCAGGAGGAGGCACTTAGCAAGGGTTCTGGAGATGTGCACTGGCCAGGAGCCTGGGACTGCTGGTGTAGGCAAACTGGTCTGCCTTGACATTGACTTCCTTCACTGTGTAGATGGGGAAAATGAAGCTCAGAGAAGGATGTCTGTACCACAACAAAACAAAGGGCTTGGCAGCAACAGGGCCTTAGGCACAGCCCAGGCTGGGTCCCCTTGCCCTCAGCTCCCCGAATATGCCAAGTGCTCACCTCATACCAGAGTAGAATGAATAGGGACATTTACCAGTACCCCCACCCCCAAGAGGGACAGACTGTCTCCTGGGGAGAGGCCATGTCACCGTCCCCTAGGAGCTGGCAGCAGTCTCCCAAAGTCTGGCTTTAGCTCATCCCGTGAACCCTAACTGCAAGCCAGGAAGCAGGAACCTAGTATGGCCTTAACCCCTTGTCTCCCCACAGCCCCCATATCCCCTACAACCCTCACAGCCCCCAATGGTCCAGAAAGAAAAGAACCCATTTTGCACCAAGGCAAGCAAGAGTGAGGCTCCAGGTTGTGGGCCAGGGCAAGGTGGCTTGCAGCTGGGTGGGTTAGAGAGGACAGCAGCATCCGGGTTGCATCTGAAAAGTGTCACATCATCAAAACTGCTCTTCCTCACCTGTCTGCCTGCTTCCCCTCCCACCCACCCCCCTTAGCCTCCAGATGCTCCAGACTGAGTTCTTGGCATACATAAGCTCCCTATCATTCTTGACCCTGTCTAAACCTGCGGGTGAGGTTGACATTGTTTCCTGGGCTGAGAAGGCAAAGCCCAGAGTGGTTCCAGTAACACCTGTTATGGCTGACCTTAGCAGGGACCCAGTGAGGCCTGCACCTCTGACCTGTACCGCTCAGCATGTGGGAGCTAAATGCAGATAGGGAACCACCCCTCACCCCCTGTGTAGGAGCCCAGCAGGGAAATGGGGGAGGAAGCACAGGAATTTGGGGGAAGGGGCTTCTGAGTCACCACCAAGGAGAGCCAGAAATTTCAGGGAGCCAAAGCAGGGGTCTGGCAGCAAAGCAGAGAAAGTTGGATTTCTCAGATGTTCCCAGCCAGTCTGGCATCCTGTGGCCTGGGTCGGGGGAAGGGGGAAAGAACAGCATGGCCGGACCAGCCAGGGCCTGGTGGAAGAAGGGGTTTTTGTTGTTGTTGTTGTTGTGTCTTGTTTTGTTTTTAAAATTTACTTATTTTTATTGGAAAGGCAGATTTTCAGATAGGAGAGACAAAGATCTTCCCCTGCTGTTTCACTCCCTAAATGGCCGCAATGGCCAGAACTGAGCCAATCCAAAACCAGAAGCCAGAGCTTCTTCCAGGTCTCCCATAAGAGTGCAGAATCCCAACGCTTTGGGCCATCCTCTGCTGCTTTCCCAGGTCACAAGCAAGGAGCTGGATGGGAGTTGGGCAGCTGGGACATGAACCAGTTCCCATATGGGATGCTGGTGCTTGTAAGCAGAGGATTAGCCAACTGAGCTATTATGCCAAACCAGAAAAAGGGGGTCTACAAGGGAAGGAAGCTTGGTGCAAGTTGCATGGACTTGAACTTCAGGGAAAGTTGAGAAAAGCATATTTTGTTGTCACAGATGCCAAGGCCACTGAAAGAGGAGAACCCCCAAGAGAAAGAGCCACCTCTTTCAGGGGAGAGAAGCTGGGGACACAAGTTCCCGTGCTGGGTCTGAGCTATGAGGAGTGCCCAGGGACATGGGTTCCTTCCTAGCCCCTTGCCCCCACCGGCCTAGATCTGGGATGCCACATCTCAGCCCTGCATACCCCCACCCTGCCCCGCCCCATAGTGCCCTGCGCTCACAGGTGGACCTGAATGGGAGGAGACAAACAAGCACAGAGGCCAACCCAGACTCTCCCCGGAGCCAGCACTTCTTTGAAGTCATGATTTCTATTTCATCTTGGTCGTGCATGTGAACTTGACATTCTGGTCTGGTGTGTATGTGTGTGTGTCTGCTCTTCTTTCCTAGTAGGCTTGGCAGTCTTTTGGGAAGGAGACCCCAAGACCATCCTGTAGCTTCATCCCATCTGAGCATCAAGATGCCTGTACCTCCTCTGCCTCCCTGAGCCCAGAGGTCAAGGGTCTCCAGTCAGACAGCAGAGGCAGGCAGGACACACAGGCTCACCCCGGAGCAGAGGGGGCTCTGAAATCCATTTCCCAGCCTTCACTAGGCTCCCCAGCAACAGGTGGCTTGTCCTCCAACAAGTCCCCAAGCACAGAAGCCTCTCCAGGCCATGCTCAGCTTGCCCTAGCTTGGGCTTTTCAGGACTGTCCTATGGGCTTTATCCCCATCCCGCACCCTAGCAGCTGGCTCAGCCATTCCCCAAGGAGAGCTTTCTCCTCTGGTGCTCCCAGGCAGACCCAGTGTGGTTTATGGGTGAGTCAGAGAGGCACAGAGAGGCTGAGTGGCATAGCCAAGGATACACAGCTACAGCGTACAGTGACTGGACCTGACTTGCCATGTCCTTAGCTGCCTGCCACTCTGGCCTCTGCATCTTACCTATCCGTGCCAGTCTCGGTGTCTGAAGCCTGTGCACCATGCCCTGGTGAGAGCCCAGAGCAAGGCTGGGGGGTGCGGTTTGCTGTGCCCAGCGCCCACGTGCCACTCCCGGCAGCCACTGACTAAGCTCTATGACCTTGCACAATACTCCACACGTGGTTGATGCCCCCTCTTGCTGCCCTATCACTCAGCCTGGAGTTCAGAAGGGCTGTGGATTGTGGGCCTGCCTGCCCCTGAGGGCTGGCCTTCTCTTCTCCTGGCCTTGACAGAAGCCTGAGGCCCTGAATCCAGAGGCCTGGCTGCTGCCCTCTGTGCCCACTTGGGCCAGCTATTTTTTGTGTGTGTTGGTTCTTTCTTTCATTCTCATTTGAACTTGGAGTCTGTAATTAATCTCCAGCAGGTGTCAGTCACTCTGTAGGTGGGGTTGGCCGGGGAGGGGCCGTCCAGCAGTCTGCAGGCCAGTGGGATGTAGACTTTGATGCCAGGCAGCCTGGCTGCATCATCTCCAGGTGTTGCCCTGCCAAGGGCCTGGCTCAGCCTTAGTCATGAGGTGAGGACCATTAACCCTTTTAAGAGCCCATTGCCCCCTGCCCCTGGATGCCAGGAGGAGTGCAGGCCCTGCCCCTGCCAGTCCTCCCTGGCTGGGGTGCACAGCTGGGGCCTGGGCGTCTGTCTTACTCTCAGATCTTAGCAGGTTCCGCACCCACCGCCCACCTGCCAAGAGGAATGAGGTCAAGCGGCTGGCAGCAGTAGCACCTCCTGGCCCCGGGGCTGGACTGTGGGAAGGGCGTAGCGCTGGCCGTGGGTGCCGACTTTAATGAGGTGCTTTCTGGGGATGGCCTGGCCAACAGCCATGGGCCACATGCCCTGGCCTGGCATGGGCCCACAGGAAGCAGGAGCCACCACATGCCCTGTGGCCTCAGTGGGCTCTGGTGCTGAGGTCATGGGGTGCCCATCCCAGGGGAAGCCTCCTGCTGGGGACTAGAGTCACCCCTGAGTGTCCTTGCTCTGCTCCAAACCAGCCCCCACCCACTAGACTGTAGAGGTCCCATGGGAGAGAAGAGCTGCCTAGCACCTTGAGGACCTTTGCAGTCATCCAGCTGATGCCTGCCCCTTCTACTCGTGGACACCAGGAATAAGGGTCAGCAGCCCTGTCCTTGCCTGGCTCCTTCTCTCTGTCCACTTTGCCACATGCAGGGCCTTGGAGCAGCTCCTTCCCCACAGGGACACATGTAGATCCTCTGAATTGCCACTTGTCCTCATGGCACTGGGCAGGATCAATGGAGAGGTGGAGTGCAGCCTGGCTAATCGTATCTGAACATGACAATCTAGCAACTTCTTCCTCACCCTAGGGGATTACACAGCCTAGGATTAGGGTCTCTATCATCCACATGGGAAGCTGGGTTTTACAACGCTGCTAGAGAACTAGAACTAGAGGGAGAAAGTTTCACAGGAGAAACTTACCAATGGCTGCAGAGTTTTCTCTCTGGTGGCCATTGACTTGATTTGGATGTGCTTTTCTTTCTTCCTCCTTTGTATTGGGTAATTTCTCTACAACAATGGGAAAAATGCATTTCTTAAGTAACAAAAACAACCCCACAAAGGAACCAGCCTGTCTGCTGGGAGGAGGGGGTGGAGATTCCTTTGCAGGCCTTCTGCCTGAGGCAGGGCCCAGAGCTGCAGGGAGGTGGGCCCGCACCCTGGCCTCAGCTCCTGCCCTGCCATGGCCTGTCTTGCCCAGGCAGACATGGCATCCTCCAGACTCTGATGAAGAGGCAGTCACAGCCAGGCGGGAACACTGTTCACTGGGAACACAGCCTGGTTGGAATTAGGGCTGTGTTTATGCAGTCAAACCTCAGACTGTTGCTGTCCATCAGAAACACCATACAATCCACAGAGGTCATTTTGAATCAGACACTAGGCACATCAAAACAGCAAGAGTAGAACAAATCCAGCTCTCTCACAGTAACTCACGAAGCCCCACATCATCTGGGCCTTACATGCCCCTCCACGCCCCAGACCCCCATTCCTCCCCTTTCCAGCCACGTTAGGAAGCGTACTTTGAACACCAGGCTGCCCTGCATGAGCTCACCAGATTCATTTCTACTACTGGTCTTCCCCAGCCATGTGGTTCCTGCTGGCTGTCCCTCCCACCCATATGTTTGGGGAAGTGGTGGCTCACTCTACCTCATCAGTACTGTGAAGCGAGGGGACAGTTAACAGCAGCCATTAGGTCACCCAGCACTCACCAGACAGAATGGGCTCCTTGGCATCTAACATGCACACCCCACTCTTTCCACCGGCAGGGATCATTCCCACACTCCCCATCCAATGCTTTAGACTCTCTGAATGGAGATCATGCCTGCTATTTCTGGAGTCTGTATCTTTGCAAGACTCCCCACATACACCCTGGTCCATCACCACTGCCATTCGGAGTGGCGTGCCTTCAGTGCCTAGTGTGGGACCAGGAAGGAGGTGGTAGTTTGACCCTTGCCTTCCCCTACCTGCTAGCACCTGCAGGCCACCTTGGCTTGCTGGGGAGAACATGGCCCACAAAAGGATGGCCTGGAATCCCCTATACTCCAAATGGAAGAAGGACACCTTAGGGCTTCAGACAAGCTCTCGCTGTCCCCGGTTTGCAAGAAGGGGAAGAGGGCCAAGTGAAGGTCACCAGCTGGCCAAGAATTGAGGTTGCCGAAAGTGAACCCAACCCTAAGGCAAACTGTGGGCAGCTGTGTCCAGTGTGTCCACAGTGGCTGGGCAACACTCTTGTGTGCACTGTGTTTTAGAAAAAGAGATGGGAAGAGGAGACATTCAGATCACCTATGCCTGGAGCATTTGGCTTAGCGATGAAGATGTTTGTTAAGATCCCATATTCCACATCAGTGTTTAAGTGTCTGCTCCAACTCCAACTTCCTGACATGCATACCCTGGGAGGCAGCCGTGATAGCTCAGGTTAGAGTCTACCAACCAAATGGGAGACCTGGATGGAGTTCCTGGCTCCTAGCTTTGGCCTGGTCCAGTCCTAGGCCCAACCATTGTGGACATTTTGGGAGTGAACCAGTAGACAGGAGCTTTTTCTCTGTGTGTCTCTTTCTCTCAGATAAATTTTGAAAAGCAATCCGCCATGCCTAGATGCACATCCAGGCTTTGCAAGCTATGGCCCAGCCCCGACCTCCATGTCATAGTTGCTTCAACCATGATGAAGGGTGACTGGCAGATCCAGAGCAGATGAAGGAGGCTGGGATGGAGGGAAGGGAAGGATGCTGAGGCAGGACATAATGGCATTTATAAGAATGAAATGAGGTTCCAGAAGTTCTGACAGGTGAACACATCAGTGCATGTAAAAGCTCTAGATGCTAAATAAGTAAATATTAAAAAGAAAACACATATACAACAAGCACACAACAAGAAAACTAGCATGCTAAACTGTGAAAATCAGGGAACTAGGGGAAAGGTGACTGGCCTTCATATTGATCAGAAGCTCTTCCCAATCAATAACCTGCATGCTCAATAGAAAAACAGACTGCAGGCCAGAACAGGCAGTTCCACAGGAAGAAATACAATGGACTAATACATTTGGGTAAAGTAGTCAGCCTTACCAGTAACCAAATAAATGCAAATTCAGACAACAAAGAGACGTTATCTTTGCCTGGCTAATTGGTAGAGATTCAGCATGGGGTAAGACCTTCTGTTGGTGAGGGTGTGGAAAAAAAGCAGGCAGTGTCATTCCTGGGGGCGGGGGCAACACAGGTAAGTGTCCCCACCCCCACAAGGAGCAGGCAGCAGGCAGGATTGCATCCCCGCTGATCTAATGCTTCTGCTTTTAGCACGATCGCCTTGGGAAACAATTGTGGACTGTAATAACAGTAATAGCTGGCCTGGCTTGTGCACAGTAGCTTCTCCCTGCATTCCCCTCTAAGACTCACAGCCATTATCCCACAAGGGAGGAGCTACTGTTGATCCTCTGTATTTGACAGATGAGGAAACTGAGGTGGAAATGCGTTGCAACTCATGACCTGGGGACACAGAGCTCACCACTGCAAAGCCTCAATTCAAACCAGGCAGGTGGAGCCTGGGGGTGAAGTGGTGCAATTGATGTGTGCAGTTGCAGTTGTAGCTGTGAGGAAGTTGTCGTGAGTTGTTATGACTGGGGGGCAGCAGAGAGGAGGCTTGCTGAATGCTTCCCAACTGTAATCTATAGTTTAAACCATGGGACACCTGTCTTGGAAAACTATGTAGTCAGGAAAAATGATGCTACTGAAAAAATGGTATGTGTGAGAGGAATAGGCTTCTGCCTAACAGAGCTCCGAAGGGTGTGAAAAGAACAGATAAAGACCCTGCTTAGAAGGCCTTAGAAGGCATTGTTTTCTTAAAATGCTACTAAGTTACAAAAAAAAAAAAAAAAACCTGCTAAGGAACCCAAGGAAAGCTGTCAAGGCCTTTGCTTAGAGGAGCATATTGGAGAGACATGCTCTTTTTTTAAAAAAAAAAAAAAAGTATTTATTTGGAAAGAGAATTATACAGAGAAGGAGAAAGAGAAAGATCTGCCATCTGGTTCACTCCCCAAATGACAACTGCTAGAGCTGAGCCAATCCAAAGCCAGAAGCCAAGAGCTTCTCTCCCAGGCCTCCCATGCTGGTGCAGGGTCCCAAAACTTTAGGCCATCCTCCTCTACTTTTCCGAGGCCATAGGCAGGGAGCTGGATGGGATGTGGAGCAGTCAGAACATGAACAGGCACCCGTATGAAATGCCAGCACTTGCAGGGATAGGATGAGCCAATTGAGCTATTGTGGCAGTTCCAAGAAAGGTGCTCTTGAACCAGGTTCAGCCATGTACTCTCCAGACCAGATTGTTCAGGGAACCCTTTTCTCAAGTTATGTCTGTTTTCATCTCACCAGAAACTCACACCTTAATATTTGGCACTAAGGTGAAGGGCACATGGTATACCATTAGATGAAATAAATGGGTAGCTGGCACTGATCCCATTTTGTTTAAGAAAGAGCATTTGCATGTGTGGGAGAGACATGGACTGATGGATTGGTAAACTGATGAGCGGCGCCTTTAGGATGCACACTCAGCCCATTTCCTGCAGCCCTTCCTGTCCCTTCCCTATTGTAAACCACAGTCCAGTGTCAAGTCAATCTCCAGCCAGGCCCTGAACCCTGCTCAGCAACGGCCAGCATCAGCTCAGAGTCACTGACGAGAGGGTCGACGGCCATTACGCAGCCAGTCAGTCCACCGTTGGGCATGGTTTCTCTGGCCCCTGGCAGACTCTCCCTTCTCTCCTGCAAGGCTTTGAACCCAGTGTCTCCATTCCCGAGGCAGAGATGAGGCAACCAAAGCAGAGAGCAGTCTACCACATTGAAGACCCCAAAGACCTAGGCTTCCATCTCAGCTCCACGGCAGCCTGGCTGTGTGACTTCCTGCATGTTTCTTATCCTCTCTGAGTCTTATCTCCACCACCAGAGTCGGGTGACACAGGAGAGCAGGCAGAGAGCCCTGGCTCACCCTCACTTTCCTGAACACAGGCGACAGGTAGACTGGGACATATGGAAATGGAAAGGTACTTGAGGCACACAAGGAAAGACTGCAGCTTGCTCTTTGAGATTTTGAATCGGAGCTTGGTCCTGTGTCCATCAGCATAGCCCAGGCCTTGTCCCCACCTCACCACCAGGCGGGGCTGCTGCGCCATCTCCGGTCTGGCTGGAGCCCTCCCCTGGCCTTTGCGACCCCTGAGAAAGGAAGCTAGGTATATCCTCTTAGCCTTTCTGTGTCCTATGGACCCAACGTGTGCCTGGGGGTCTGAGACAAGCATTTGATTGTGTGAGTGAATCAAGGAGCCCTGGATTTGAACCCATTTTGTTGTCTCTCCTGGAGACAGAGACCTCCCTCTGCCAAATCGGTTTCCCTATGTGTGCATGAACTCACCGGGTTGCTGTGATGGCTGCCTCAGCTCACAGGTGCCAGGGATGTTTCCTAAATAACAACTGCACCACACAGTCCTGAAGATGGGGAACGTGGCCAGGAGGGGTGACAGCTCTCAGCTCCCTCTCTGCCTCCTCCAGCCCAGCCAGAGAATAGGGCAGGGCCCCCTCCCCAACCCTGCTAACACTCCTGTGCTCATGCTTGGTGCTACCCCCACCCATCCAACCCCCACTCACTCACCTGCCTTGTACCCCACAGCCACCCGGCCCAAGCTGAAGAAAATGAAGAGCCAGACGGGACAGGTGGGTGAAAAGCAATCACTCAAGTGCGAGGCGGTGGCCGGGAACCCCCAGCCCTCCTACCGCTGGTTCAAGGATGGCAAGGAGCTCAACCGTAGTCGCGACATCCGCATCAAGTACGGCAATGGCAGGTGAGTAGCTTCGGGTCACTCCCCCATCCAACTAGCTACCCACTCTCCAAGCTGGGAGGTACCTGGGCTAAGCAGAGCCCTTCCCCCCACCCCCTCAATGGAGCTGGTCCCAGCACCTCTGCATCCTCCTCCTCCTCCTGGCCACACATCCAGCACTCTTGCAGCCCTGGGCCCTCTGCAGTTACTGGCCAAACCTAGAGGATCCTAGGCAGAAAGTGCATGATTAGCTGTATTTGAATGGTTAAGGCAGTTTGTCAATGTCAGCTTCACCAGTGAAAGTCTCTACCAGTCTCTTGGAGCTTCTCCAAGGGCCTACCCCACCTACAGTCCTTAGTGACAGCCCTGGTTGAGCATGTCCTCTCCCTGTCCCCCTGCCCGGAGCCCACCTAGGATGCCAGTTGCCATTTCCCAAGCTGGAGACCTTGCACAGGTGTCAGAGTCCTGACCTGAGACAGGGACCTCAAGGCAGAAGTGGCCGGCATTGAAGCAGCCCTCCTGGGAAAGTGAGCCAGAAGCTCCCTGGCCACCTCCTATGTCAGGCTGGCCAGGCCAGAGATTCCAAGAGGCCAGGGCCAGTCCCTCTACCTCTCTCCTACCCCTCCAGTGTGGTGGCTCTGTGACTACCCCACCTTCAGGGCAGAGCCTTGGCAAGAACTTCAGGCTGCCCACCAAGCCCAGCTATTGCCCACCGTGGCTGGAGACGAAAATGTATAGGTCCTGGGAGTCTGGGTCTTGTCTGCCAGTCGGCCTCTCCCCTGCTTCCCCAAGACCACAGAAGGCAGGAGAGTGCCCCCTGCCCTGACCCCTGACTCTTGCCAGAACTTGGGCTCCTCCCAGTGCACCCGTGAGTCTGACAGCTCTCACTTGGCTCGTGTGTGGCAGCTCAGGCCTCACATCCCACCCACCCCAGGTGATTTTGTGCTCTCCCACCTCACTTCAACTCCCCAACAGAGGGAAGCATTTGGCTTAGCTGAAAAGACATGCACCTCGCATATATGAGGGCCTGGGTTTGAGTCCCACTTCCACATGCTCCTGCCCTACCCATGTCCACACCTCATCTGACCCAGAGGCGGGGGCTTCCTCTCCAGCAGCCAGTGCTCTACCTGCCCCAGCCACAATCTGTGGCCTGTATGGACCCCCCTCGACTCTGTACCAACTGTCTCTGTGCTCACTGCACCACAGAGTCCCCACAAGCCTACCCATAACCAGGAGACAACTGTCCCCACCAGCCCTGTGTGCAGGCCCTCCCCACCAGCAACACAGTTCCCTCATGGACAAGAGGCAGGTTGGGACAGGCTGCTCAGGTAGGCAGCAGGAGAGGGCGGGAGGGAGGCAGCCCCGCCTGTAGATAACCTCCTAGAAGAAGGGAGGGCAGCCTTGGGGGTGGCACAGCATAGCATCCACCTGCCAAGTCCTTAGTGCCACCTACCGGGGCTAGGAATGGGGAGGAACCATGGTGGCCCCATGTAGGCACCTGCCAGCTGGGAACAGCTGGCCGAGCCAGCACTCCAGGCTCCTGGTGCTGTGTTCTTGGTGCCATCCCACTCTTCAGAGGGGCCCCATGCCCATTCCCCCACCAACCCTGAGCACCAGCCTATCTTGGCTTCATGCCATCATGTCACATGGGTTCCTTCCTTAAGTCACAGCTCTTAGCATTCCCATAACCCTTGGGCCTGCCACCTACTGTGTTATGTGAAGAAAGAAGCACCTTTGAACTGGGCTGTGGGCAGTAGGGATTGTGGAAAGATGGTCTTGCTTTGCCCTTGGCAGAGTGCGGGGGAAGAGGCTTTGTGAGGATGACTGGGTGGAAATGCAACCCCAGAGACAGGAGCCCAGAAGAGAGGTCCCTGAAGCACAGGGCTAGGCGGTCACATGGGCACGGACTGCTGGCCTGGCCTCTGCTCACCTGCCTTGTCCTCACACTGAAAGCATCAGGGCCTGGCTGTGCTCAGCCAGGGCCGTTGGTGACAACAGTTCCACTACTCTCACTAATGTCTCTCCACTCAACATCCTATTGTGTATGCTCCAGGAATCTAGGTTGTCATTCCCCACTCTCAGGAGGAGGCTGTGTCCTTTCAAGACATGCTCAAAGAACCCCCTGCTGCTCCCTAGGAGCCAAATGGGGGTCCTGGGTTAGACAGACAGTGTTGGCTTGGTTCAGAAATAAGTGCTGGGGAAGGGAAAGAGAGTCAGGGCTACAGGTTCTGAAGTCACAGCACTGGGGGGCCAGCCTGGGGCTGGGCCAGGCTTCAGCACCCAGGAAGGACCTGCTTGCTTGCCAGGACAGCTCCGAGCCGGCCCAGGTCCCTGGGGTATGCAAGGTCCTAATGCAAGAAGATGCTCAGTCAACACTGGATGAAAGAAGGACAGGGAAGGAGAGAGAAAGGAAGGGAGGAAGGAAATAAAAGGCCCTTGGAGAGAGGCCACGGAGCGCCCCTTAGTGGCAAGGCTAATGGGAAGGCAGGGTAAGCCATAGCTGGAACTAGGAGACTGGGCAATATTGCTGTGGGAGCCACAGCTATGCATCTCAGCCCCAGCCAAGAAGCTCCAGGTAGGCTCATTTGTTAGCTGTGAGCTTCAGGCTGTCGGAACACATGGTGAGGGCCTTGCTGCTGCACCGGGCTGGGACGGGAGGCCTCCTGTGGTGAGAGAGTAACGACCAGGAGCCTCCACTCCCCATGGGGGTTAGGACCTAGATCATCCAAACACACACACCATCCCAACCCTCACCCCTGGCCTAATCCCTCCAACAATGCTGTCAAATGCTGGCACAGGGAGTAGATCTCATGCAAAGACATGAATTGAGGAGATAGCCATGAGACTGTGCCTGCTGTCTCCACCCAGGGTCATGGCACAAGGAGGGCCCAAGCCTGGACCTGCAGACACAAGGACACATCATGGTGGCAGGACACAGTGTAGCTACCAGCCCTGTCTGGATATCCCAGTTCTGCAGTGGCTGGCAGACTCACTGCTCCTGAATGTACGCACACTCACCATAGCCCTGGCTTACACTGTCGCTCTTTTCTTACCTCCCTAACCAGAAAGAACTCACGACTTCAATTCAACAAGGTGAAGGTGGAAGATGCCGGGGAGTATGTGTGTGAGGCTGAGAACATCCTGGGCAAGGACACGGCCCGTGGCCGGCTCCACGTCAACAGTGGTAGGTGGACCCTGGGCCAGGAAGGGGGGTTCCCAGAAGGTACGCAGGCATTGGAAGGCGGCCTGCACATGATCTGTCTTGCATGTAGTTCCCCTCCCCACTCTGGCCGCTGCCCCATATCAAGTCCGAGATCTGAGCTTATTCAGAGAAATGCAGTCAAAGCATAAATGTTTAGCTTTGTTATCTGGGCCTGGAAGAGCAGCCAGCTCTCACTTTAAATACCCTGAAAACTAAATATTTTGAAATCAAGAGGTGGGGGTGGAGGAGAGGATATTTTTAGAAGGCAATTACGGGCGGCTGGGCTGCCAGGAGCAGGGCTGGGGCGCTGGAGGGGTCGTGCGACAGCCAGGGGTGGTATTACCTGCCGCTTTGCTGAGCACCTGAGGGCAGGCAGTGACTTCGCTGGGCTCTGTGCCTGGGGCTCAGTTGCTCAGTCACCCTCTGATCTTGAAGACAAGGTGAGGCCCTCCAGGCTCCTTTGGCTCTCCACCCCTTGGATGGGCCATTCTCCCTTGCTCTGTGCCAGGCTGCATGCCCTCAGACACTGCCCTTCACTCCAGCCCAGGCTCACCAGAACCCAGATATCACGTCCTCCTGCCTGCACCCCACCCCAGGGTGCCTCCAGGCCCTCAGAGCATGTCCTGGGGCCGCTCTCCGTCCTACCCTCACCACAGAATCTGACCCTGTAGCTGGCACAGTCTGCCCGGCCTTCTCCAGAATGCCCCCCTACCTTGTGACTTTCAGACAAAATTCCAGCTCACACCTGGCTGCCCTGTGTCCTGGGCACCTTAGGCTCTCCTTTCCCCTGGTCACTAGGACCAGGTCCCTGTGTGCCAATCCTACTGAGCCTTCTTTCTAGATCTTTTTCATGCTTGATCCCCTGCATTCCAGCCCCACCTGCAACACAATCCCAGCCCAGGTCTCTAACCTACTCACCAGAACCAGAGCAATGGCCTCCTACAGGGCTTTCAGCCGCCAGGCCACCACCCCTAGAACCACAGAGCTGGAACCCATCTAGCGTAAACTGTCTTGGTCACGCTGGCTCTTACAGGCAGCCTTTCTCCATGCCTGCCCTGGCCCACTATAGTGACAGCCCAGCTCCAGTCCTGGTCTGCATCCTGAGCAACCTCATCCCATTGGAACCTCTTACCTTCTCCCCTTAGAGCATCTAGCTGGGCCTTCCCAGGGCCACTTGGGAGTGGGGACAGCTAGGGCACAGCCTTTCCCTGGCCGTGACAAGGGAAGCTGCAATTGGCTGAGCCACATGCCCTGCATGGTCTCATGAATCAGCATGCAGGTTCGGGGTCCACTTTACACTTTATGAGAAGCTCAGAGAAGCATTTCACCCAAACAACTGGTAATGATGGAGCCACACAGTGTAACTGTGCTTGGCAAACACTGGGAATTTGCTAGTGCAAAGGTCGTGGCTAACCTGCTTGTTGCTCTCCCCTTCACCAAAGATGGCACTGGCTTACCATGGGTACCTGAGGAATATTTTAGACAATTGTCCAGCCTATTCAAGACCTCTGCTGCCACCTGTGTTTCTCGGCCTGGCCATGTTGCAGTGAGTAGGTAGACAGGCCTCAGGCCCTACTTCTTCCCACCTGCCCCAAACCTGGGAAAGCAGTGGCACTGGACTCTGGCACCTTCCACCCTGCCAGAGTAGATACCGCTTCTCAGACCCACTTGAGGCTCAGAGGTTGCTGTGCTTTTCTGTAAGACTTTCTTGGTTAGAACCAATGGGAGCTAAACTTGATCCTCCTTCAGGGCATATTCATTGGCTGATGAAACTGGTGAATCCAGAGAACAAGCTCGCCCCTGGACATGACAAAATCCAGGAGCTTAAAGAAGGAGAGGAGGGAGGGTCAAGATGCTTTTTCCCATTGTGTGTTGGCCTCCTGCATTGCTTCTACTGGGAAATGGGCTTCTCTCCTGTTTAAAGAATGGAGTAAGAAGTAGAAAAGGCGTTGGCCTCAGCACTCAGAGAAGGGGTGCTGTTGTGTCTGTGACAGCAGTTCCAAGGAAGGGAGCTGGCTAACCCTGCTAGGTCCCACTGTGCTTGGGAGCTGGGCACCATCTTAAGCTGAACGTGTATGTGTGTGTGTGCCTGCTTGCAGGTAGGCAGGGGTATCAAGAAGCACAGTGGCAAGGGGAATCTCCCAGCAAAGTGCATGCCCACAGAGATGCTGTTAGCAGAGGAAAAACCACACTCAGGCCCTGCCCCACACTGGGTGGAGCTAAGGTTGCAGCAGGTGGTAAGGCCTTGCACATGCACACTGGGTCTCAGCAGGCCTGGCTCTGACCAGTGTGGCAGGCAGAAAGCAGAGCCTTTAGGCTGGGTGCCAAGGGCAGGTCCAGCAGCCCCACTGCCCATGGTCCTCCTCACCCAGCAAGGAGTGGCAGGGCAGTAACAACCCTAGGACATGCAGCCTTGAGCTCGTCTACCATTTGCCTTTCTTGGGGCTGAGCTGGATGACCAGGGAGCTCTTTGCCCCCAATCTGGGATTCTGAGTTCATGCAGCCATGCTGTGTGCCCAGAGCCCACCGCTTATGCTGTCTTGCCCAGAGCACACAGGTAGAAGCCCACCTGGGGAAGGAGGGTGGCAACAGCTCCAGGCAGAGATGCTTGGGCACCCTGTTTACCTGCAGAGCCCAGGAGACCTGCAGCAACCACACCCTGGGGACGGGGTGGAGGGCGGGCGGGCAGCCGCGTCTGCCCCCTCTGACTCATCCCCAGGTGGGCCGGCCGGGCGTGCCCAGGCCCCGGGGAAGCTGGGCTTGGGGGCGGAATGTTGGCGAGCAGCATCACTCCAGCTCCTGGATGCCCACCTCTCCATCCGGGTGGAGCTCTGCCAGTTTCTGGCCTTCCCAAGCTGCCTGAAGGAGGAGTCAGCAAGAAGTTTGCAATGCTTGGGGAAGGACAGGAAAAAAACAACAAAACAAACCTTGGTGCTTCAAAATTAGCTGCCTTGGCCCAGGGCAAAGGGAACTTGAGACAGTACCGTGGTGACCATGCCAGTCCCAGGATGACAAACACTGACAGAGGGGACCGGCAGCCTTGACACAGGGTGGCACGGGGCAGTGGCTACCTCATAAGGGTTTTCAGGGACTGCTTGATCAGGTGCACACCTGGGTGCACTCATGCACGTGTTCTACCAGACTCTGACCTCTGGGGACCCAGGTCCCTGTCCTGGCCCCAGAAACACCCTCCAGTGGCAGGAAGTGCAACCCTAAACCCCAGAGCAGCTTGCCTGTTCCATCTGACTACTACAGAGGGGATGAGGCCAGGACCAGGAGGAGTGGGAGCTGGGAGGGGTCTGGACCCTGCAAGATAAGCAGAGGAGGGTTCTCGCACTTTCAGTGGTGGGCCTCAGGAAGACGGCTCCACGGCTCCACGGCGTCGGCCCAGCCCAGCCTACTCTCACCTCTTGCAGGCCTGATAAGCTCACAGCAGACACTAGTGACTGATAGAGGCTTCCTCGGCATGTTTTTAACCACTAGATTCTTTTTTTTCCCAGCTATGTATCCTTTTAAAGTATTCAGCCTGGTAGCTCTTAGTATAGTCGTGGTATTGTGGGATCATTCCCCTCCCCCAATTCTAAAACATTTTTTATCAGCCCAGAAAGACGCTCCGTGTCTATGAGCATTTCTTGGCTCTGCTCCCTCCCTCCAGCCCCTGCTGGCCATGCGCCTCCTCCTGGCCCCTGTGGACACACCTGAGCTGAACTTCACATAAACAGGCTCATGACATGTGGTCTTATGACATTTTCTACTAAACACTGTCCATACGGGGGCATGTGTCAGAATTTTGTCTTTTACTAGAATAATGTTCCATAGTCTGGATGCAGATTTTATTTTTCCATGTGTCAGCTTGGATCATCAGATCACTGGGCTTGTTTGCACATTTTGACTCTTATGAGTAGCACTGCTGTGAGTACTGGGGGACAGGTTTGTGTGACATATGGGTGAGAGAGTCTCTGTGCTGTTGTACAAAGCAGCCACACAGGAGGGCTCCAGGGTCTGCACTCACCACCACTGTTATCATGTACCTTTTTTTTTTCCTTTTTTTTTACAATTTATTTTTACTTAAAAGAAAGCTTTTTTTTCCCCTAAAGATTTATTTTATTTTTATTGGAAAGTCAGATATACAGAGAGGAGGAGAGACAGGAAGATCTTCTGTCCGATGATTCATTCCCCAAGTGACCGCAACGGCCGTAGCTGTGCCTATCCGAAGCCAGGAGCCAGAAGCTCTTCCAGGTCTCCCACATGGGTGCAGGGTCCCAAAGCTTTGGGCCATCCTCGACTGCTTTCCCAGGCCACAAGCAGGGAGCTGGACAGGAAGTGGAGCTGCCGGGATTAGAACTGGTGCCCATATGGGATCCTGGCGTGGGCAAGATGAGGACTTTAGCTGCTAAGCCACCGCACCGGGCCCTAAAAGAAAGCTTTACAGAAAGAGGAGAAAGATCTTCCATCCTCTGGTTCACACCCAAGATCGCCACAAAGGCCAGAGCTGTGCTCATCCAAAGCTGGGGGTCTGGAGCTTCTTCTGGGTCTCCCGCATGTGTGTGCAGGTACCCAAGTGTTTGAGCCATTGGCTGCGTTCCTAGGGCATAAACAGGAAGCTGGATCATAAGTGGAATAGATGGGTCTCAAACCGGCATCCATGTGGGATGCCAGCACTACAGGTAGAGGCTTAATGCACTATCCATCTTTTTAATACTAACTATCCCATCAGATATGGAGTGGTATCTCACTGTGACTTGGATTTTCATTTCACTGTTGGTTTCACAGGAATGTGTGCATCCAGTAAGAGACAGCATCCACTTTAGGGAGCAACTTCTGGATGGCAGCTGAAGGCAGTTGGCTCTGCAGACCTGATCTTTCTGGGCTCATTCATGTATTCACTGTGTTGGACACTGGACTTGGTGGCTGATGGGACAGACATGGCTCTTGCCATTATGAGCACATGTTCTCATAGACCAACTTGGTGTTGGCAGCCAATAATTGTGTGCCTGATTACTTAAGCACCTTGGAGTGAGTCTTTTGAGTAGAAGAATGAGGGGGCTTCAGAAAGTCTGTGCAAATATTAGTAACCAGTAAACTTATTTTGGTGCCAAAAAATACTTTTCTTGCAGCTTTTTCATAATGCACATTTTCTAGGAACTTTTTGAAGACTCCCCCTGCCCTGGGAGCTCAGAGAAGGATCAGAGAGGAGCCTGGCCTGTGAGAGGTCAGAAGGGGCCTCTCTGGGGGACTGACACATTGGCAGGTCCTGCGCAGGTACACCAGGCCTCCCTGCCCCTGTTGGGACACACAGAGGGCCAGAGCCCCAGCTCTAAAGGCAGTACAGCCCCAGCTCACCTAAGGAGGTGTGGAGGGAGCCTTATGCCAGGAGCGCACTGAGCTGATATGCCCACTGCGAAGCTAATGGGTTAGAGAGGAAGGAAAGGGTGTGGTCCTGAGCCCACTGTACTGGCCCCATTTAGGGGGGAATCAAGGGTGAGCTCTCTTGGAGGTTGGAAGTGGTGGTGCTGAGCAAAAGCTGTGAGGACAACGGAGGACAAAAAATCAAAGCGGCCCCCAGGGCTTTGGTTGGTACATTGGTCACAGGTGCAAAAGGGGCTGCAGGAGATGGTGGTAGAGACCAATGACAGGGCTCAGTTAGGGATGTGCTGGCTGCAGGAGCCTGGGGCCATCCTAGGGGAGGCTCTGCAGATGGCATGCATCAGTGTCCCTGTCTGGGGACTGCTCCAAAGCCAGGGAGCACAGTGAAGAAACACAGATAGGTGGGCCAAGGAGTAAGGACTTGTAGCCCTGGGACCCACACTGTGTATCTGCAGGTGCAGAAACACCCTGGCTCATGCTTCCTCCCTAGCAGACTAGGTTCAGGCTGTGGAGACTCAGGGAGGCCCTCCTGTTCCAGGGGAGGAGCCTGGGGCCACTTCCCCTACACCCTGTAGGACTCACTCCCCCAGCCCTCCCTCTGTTTTCTGGAAAGGGACCCAGCTCAGTGCATCCCAGCTGGGGTTCCCCCTGTCCTCAGGTTTCAGTGAGCCTGACACACATATAGAATAAGCCCAAGCATGCAGTTGCCCATGGTGGTTACTGCTGTCCTCTGGAGTGGCAGCAATGGGGATACAAAGCGGGCAGTCTCTGCCCCAGGGCCCACGGGCTACATACAGGTCCAGACACAAATGTCTCAGGCTGACCTGAGGCCCAGGCCCACATGCTTGGAGAGCCCACACAATTGGGGGTCCCAGCACACAGTGACCTAGCTGGCCCTGCATCTCTCCCTGGCCTTCCAGCCAAGGGCAGGACAACCTCGAACCACCCCTTTCCCCCAGCTCCCCCGCAATGAGGGAATTTTACAAAGGACAGTGTGGTCCTTTGGGCTGTTCTTCTTGCCCCTCTCAAATCCCCAGGTCTCATTGACCCAGAAGTGGGACAGAGCCCAACCCGAGCTTCCTCTCCCAGCCACATGTGGGTTGCAGCTGGGGCCTGCAGCGAGCCCAGGGGAGACCGCTGCAGGGCCAGGCTGCCAAGGGGCAGGTGGGGGTCACCCTCCTGCAGGGCTTTATCGGTGAGGGGCCAAGCACACGCAGCTGTATATACACTCGCAGGCTGTGCTCCATCCATCTCCCACACGTCTAAACACTGTGGGCGCCAAGCGCCTACCCCTCACTATTGCCTCCCACCTCCCCACCCTTGCTGAGGGGTGACATGGAGACCCCTGGAGCCCCTGGAGCCCCAGGAGCCCAGGAGCTGGGGCCAGTCAAGGCCACTACTAGCAGGAGTAGGGGGAGTTAGCCACCCCTTTCTAAATGCCACCACCTGGGGTACTCTCTTCCAAGTGACATTTGGGGCAAGAACTTTCCAGAAAGCATCACCGATGGGGGAGCAGAGCTCAAAACCAGGTTTACAATCTGGGTTAGCAGCTCTGCATACTACCCCTTCTGCTCTCACTCCTCACATCCCAGCGGCATCCCCTCCTTGGCCGAGCCCTTGTCTCCTCCCCAGCACAACCTGAAGTTGTGACTGATGCCTGAGCAGTGGGTTCAAGGCCCATAAGCCCCCTCCACAGGCTACAGCTGCCTGGGCATGGGAGGCCAGGGGACCTTGGATGCTCAGAGACACAGAAAAAAATGCCCTCTGCAACCTTGCTGCAGCCAGTCCAACACCTGAGAGAAAGGGGGTGGGGAGTGGAAGCTGGGGTGCTGCCCATCTCTCTCCAGCCCTTAGAAGGGGTCAGTGCGTGAAACCTGCTGTTCCCTAAGGCCCCACTCTTTGCAGCCACTCCCTGGTCGGCTGTGAGAGTCCACAGTGTGAATGGGTGTCTCTGACTCTCACCTGCACCACTTCCTGCCCCTTGCCGCTCAACAGCTTGTACACCTGCAGTGGCACCCTAAGAAAAGGAGAGCAGGAAAGGGGCAGAGAGGCAGTTCCTTCTGTCCCCATGTGCTCTCTGTCCGGTTTCTGGAGGCTGGCACACAGCAGGGGTGTGGGGGGCTCACACTGGATGGAGCTCTTAGAAGCCCCTTCCCCACCCCTCCCCCTCTTTCCTGCATTGCTGCTCAGCCACAAACTTTGAGTAGTGGCACAAAAAGCCACAAAGGTGGTGCCCCAGGGACCCAGAGAAGGTGGCTGTGGGTCACCAGCATGTGTCTCTCCTACCCTCAGTGAGCACCACTCTGTCTTCATGGTCGGGGCATGCCCGGAAGTGCAACGAGACAGCCAAGTCCTACTGCGTCAATGGAGGCGTCTGCTACTACATCGAAGGCATCAACCAGCTCTCCTGCAAGTAAGTGACTGGTGGGTGCGGGCCTGGGGCAGAAGCGGGCTGCAAGACGCTGGGGCACAAGATGAGGGCTCTAGACAAAGCGGGCTTCAGGCCACTGGCAGGGGTTTCCAAGGGCTATAGCCAGGAGTTCCGCCTACTTCCTAGTCCTTTCTGTAGCAAAAAGAGATATGCATGTTCTAAGGGGCACCAGGATTCCTGCAGTGCCTTCCCCATTCTGTCACCTGTGGCCCCACTTTCTCCAACATCCTAGGGAGATGGAGCTGTTAGCCTATGCCCTAGGCACTGGGTGGTATCTCCCTGTGTCCCATGCTCCACTCCCCTTCCCTTCCCATCCCTGCTCCCAGCAGTTCTCCCAACATTGTTCCCAGGCTCAAGCAGAGCCTTTGGTAGTTGAGGGTCTTTCTCCTTGCAGTCTTCAGGGGAGTGGAAGGGTCTGCTCTGCTGGACACCCCCATTCAGATGTGCCCTGGGGTGCAGCCCCAGCTCCCATGCCCCTAGCCTGCTCACCAGGGTGAGAGGCATCTCCCAATGGGGAGGTCAGCGCAGCCCCAGCAGAAGTTCCAAACCGCACCCCCATTCCCCCTCCTCCAGCAAACAGGGCAGGCAGGAACGTGGTGGTCAGGAGGAGTTTGCTCAGGCCCAGGAGGATCTCCGAGGAAGCTAGGCCCCCAGTGGCCCTTGGCAAGTCCTCTGGCTGGTGTGTGAAGAATGGAGGGAGCTGGGGGAGGGCAGCACAGATGAGCCAAGTTGTGGGGAAAGCTAGGGTGGGGGTGGCCCAGTGAATAGTTTTGGTCCAAAGCACCTAGGCAGAGGCCACCAGAGTAGGGGGCTTGACCTCTGATCTCCCACTCTGACCTCCAAATCTGCTTGCACCTCCCAGCTGCAGCCCTCCCAGGAATGGGTGACTGGTGAGGAGGCCAGGGCTTTGGCAAGGCCCCCTTCCTTGCCCCGTGGCTACCAGAGGCCACCTCCTTCACACTCACCCTCAGTGCCGAGGGCCGAACCGTGGCTTGGGCCCCCACTAGCCTCCTGGGCTGACTCCTTCCCCAACCCAACCTTCACCTGCTGCCCTCCCCAGCCGCCCTGCAGGGACAGGGACAACACCTGAGCAGCAGCAGGTCCTCCGCAGAAGTCCTCAGCCATGATAAATCCCTCTCCACCAGCCACCCCTCCCTCAAGAGGCTGACAGAGTCACAGCCCCTGATGCACAGCTAGAACTGTTAGGGACATACCTACAGGAGATGACCCCCACTGTCCTCAATCCCTGACTCACCAGGCTTTTCCTCCTCCTGCCTCTTCACCCCAAACCTCAAAAGCATCCAGCAGTGGGGCAGTAAACCGAGCCCTGGCTCCAGACAGGCAAAGCCCCAGGCAGACAAGGCCCCAGCCCGTCAGGACAGGTGCCAGGGCTGAGGGGTATGATGAGAGCCCATGGGTCCAGTGCCAGAGCTCAGTGTAGGAAAGGGAGTAATGGGCTATCAGGGTACCCAGAGGACCCTGCCAACCAAGCTAATTCCCCTACCTCCTCCCCAGAGTCCTGGGTTATGTCCCAGTCGATCTGAGAGGAACAGAGGACACAAGCCTGAGCCATTGCAGATGGTGCCCTGGCTGCCCTCCCTCACCAGGACCACCGGGCTCCACTGCTTAGAATGTGACCTTGGCCCCCAGAGCTGGCCCCTCCCCTTCCCAGTTGCCCTAAGTGTGCCCCGATCGGGGCACCTGGATGATCCCCTGATCCAACGATCAGCCCGCACAGGCCAAGTCGATCCCTGGCAGGTGCTATAAGCTGTGCTGGAGAAGGGCAGGGGGCGGGAGGGCAGGGCAGAGCCAAGAGGTCATCCTGGGGGTGGGCGAGCGGGGAGGGAAGGGGGGCAGGGCAGGCCTCTTGGGGTTCCTGATGACACCTGAACAGAATGGGAAGGAAAGAATTTAGCAAACGGAACTCACGTCTACCATTTGTGCTGTTTGTTTACTTTTTATTTTGATTTTTTTGCATTTCCGCTTAGCTTGGATAATGAAACTACTCTGGTCAGTTTCATTCCGGTTTCTATACAAGTCAGTTTTCCTTCCTGGTTTTCTTACACTTGTTGTGTATTGGTTCAGGACCCCGCAGGCAGTGTTGGGAAGCAGGCACCCTCCGGCCAAAAGACACAGTGTCACTGATACTGAATTTTGTTCTACCAAAGAACACTTAGGGGAATTTGAAAATGGGGGACCAAATCAAGGTGACTGTCCCCTGTCTGGGCCAGACAGGGGGTTCTGCCTTCCTCTTGCTGCTTTCTCCTCTTCTCTCCGTGTGTTTGTTGAGCACGGTTGGTGCGTGACTCTTGGGGACTGGTTCAGGGGATGATGACAGAACAAGACTCTCCACAGCCCTGTGCACATACCGGTAGCATGCTTTCCCCCACCCCATTGCTCATCCTCCTCCCCCTGCCCTCCACCCCATCTGCCTGCTTGTCCTCACCACACATCTCTACCCTCTCCCTCCAGGGGCTTGGGCCCACCTCATTCTCCATCCTCCCCTCCCTGGGTGAGGGCCACACACATGGCATTATCCCCAGGCTACCAAAAGCAGAAGCTGAGGCCCAGGAGACGGGGTGGGGAAAGGGGAAGGCAGACGCCCTGCTCCCTCTGTTGCCACAGATGCAGCCCACGAGCTCTCCTGTCTGTCCCATCACCCTGCTCTTCTCCAGCGCTGGGACACACCTTCCCGGCGGGAGAGCTGAAAGGCTGGCAGCAGATTGGTCCTCTGTGCCCCTGGCCCTCCAGCGATCCACCCCTGCTGCAATGGAAACCAGCCACCTGCCATGCCCCCATCTGAGTTCAGACTCCCATCCTGGCACTAGGCTCTGGCCTCCAGCCCTTCGTCATGGGCTAGCTTAGCGAGGCATTGCTTCAGCCACCCCGAGCGCTCTCTAAGGAAGCCCCAGACTTCACAGGTAATTTAACAGTGAGAATCACGAGTGCCCAGGAGTTCCCAGAACAGCAAGTGCCCCACAGCCCAGCAGACTCCAGCCCCTCAGCCCTGCACTGACAGTGCCTACCCAAGACCTTTGCTTTCACCCCACCAGTGAGGAATCCACTTTCTTGGAACAGGAAGGGTGGCATTACTCCAGAGATTACATTTGTGCTGTGGTCACTGGTGTCCCCTGTGACTGTGCAAGTTGGTGGCCAAGGAAGATGTGAGGTTGCAGGCAAGCTAGCCCAGGCTGAGTATGGGACCAGGGGCACAGGTATGACCACTATCTTTGGGCTCACGGGACAACAGCCTTGCTTACCAGCAGTGGGAATAAAGTTACCCTCTGTCCACCTGCCCCTGCACTCCCTTGTTTCTCACACACACACACATATACAATGTGTTAACACATGAATATGCACACTTAGGTATACACACATATACTCTCACATATAAACTCATATACACAGTCATGTATCTAAATGCACACACATGCATAAATACACACTCATGCATACACATACACTCACTCAGAGCAACACACACATGGTGTTCCCTGCTTCCCAGCAGATCCCTTTTGTTCCTCGTAGAGTCTAAAAGTCATTCCAGTGACTTCCGGGATCTTCATCTTCCAGCCGCCAAGGTCCTTCTGTCCAGGAAATCCTCTCTCCCTCCCCGGGCCAGCCCCATCCCAAGTGAACATCAGCTTCCAACAGCTGAGCCTGGCTGGAGCCAGTGAGGAAGCCTTGGCCACTACATTCATTTTCCTGGGCTGGGCTAGGGACAAGTGCCAGGGACCGAGGAAGGAGGTGTTGACAAGGGCTGCTGCAAGCAACCAGCTCAGCAGAGGGCTATGCTTCAACGTACTCGGACACCTGTCCAAGTCCAGAGGAGGGCCAGCTGCAGCTCAGCACGTGCCCAAGGCCAGGGCTCCCCGGGGTTGCTGTGCACAGGTTCCTGCTGATAGTGGTGCTGCTGTCACCTCATCTGCAAGGCCAATACAGACCTGGTTCTGAGGTGGGCGATGTGAGGATGAGGCCTGCTGGCCCTGCCCTCCAGCTCCTCTTCACTTACGTGACCTTGCTGGCGTGCCAAGAAGAGCACAGGGTCAGCAAGTCTCCCTGAAACCTGCAAGATGGGGACTCGCTTGAGGGCAAGGTACAGGGGTAGCCAGAAAATAAAAGGCAGTGGGCCACGGGGCTAAGGACAGGGTCAGGGAGATGGTGAAGAGGGCCTGCCTTGCAGCAGTGAGGGAGCCCCCAGGGAGAGTGAGGTGCAGGACAGTCATGGGCCAGGGCAGGGTTCCCAGGATCTCCCCTGCAGACACCACCTCCCCTGCCCCTGGTGGCAGGAAGGCCCACTTTGGGAGGCTGGTACTTGCAGCTCCTCTTGGGCTTCCCCTTGCTTCTATCCTCCCCCAAGCTTTCCCCACACCCCTGCTATACTTGGGCAGTCCTCCCCCAACTGGGCTCCACTTCTGTGGTCAGATGTGCTTGGGGCATACCAGAGTCCAGCATTCATCCTGTGACCTCAACTGTGGCCTTTGGTAGGCCAATGGCTACATAGTTGTGCAGAGCTCTGGGACTGGATGCCCTAAATAGATGTGGCCACAGAACACTCCTAAGAGAACAGATACCACAGCTCCTAGCTGGCTCTTGTCATGGACATGCAGCCTGGGCACAGCACCACCAGGCTCCTCTGAGCTCTCCAGGACCGCCCAGGGCCCAGGAGAGCCTCTTGCAGGAGCCCAAGGGGTGCCTTCCAAGCTTGCTGTGGCTCCTGGTCGCTCCCTGCCTGTAGGCTGCCTGACCCTGCAGAGGACTGCCGCTCTGGTTTCTCATGGCAACAACAGAGCAGTCAGCCAGCTACCCCCATCTCCCTGACCCCACCTTCCTAAGTCATCGTCCTCCCTGCACTCCCCAGATCTGCCCTCCCCACAGAGCCACATGTGTTAGAGATCGGTGAGGCGGTTCCTGAGCCCTCCACCCAGTCCCGACTCCAGCCCCTTCAGTGACAAGCGTGACCCCAAGTGCCTGACTTGGTTTTTCTCATTCATCACTGTGCGCTTGATTTCTGACCTTAGCCTCGCGGGTGATGCCAGTTTGTTCTGTGATTTTTCCCCTTTTCCTTCTCCAGATGTCCAAACGGATTCTTCGGACAGAGATGTTTGGAGAAACTGCCTTTGCGATTGTACATGCCAGATCCTAAGCAAAGTATGTTTGAAGATACAAACACAAGTCCCTGCTCCTTAGGAAGCTTCCGCTGCAGCCCCCCAATGTAGGGCCTAGGGCCAGGGGTGTTGGTTGTTTTGATCTTTGGCTGTTTTTGTTTCTCTTCCTTTTCTTCTTTTTTTGTATTTTGATTTGTTTTTGATTTTTGTTTTGTTTTGCTTTTTCATTTTTGGCCTAATCCTTGGGTTTAAAGTTCAGGGCTACAGGTAAGGGGCAGAGTGGCCAGGCCAGTGCAAATGGTAACAGTGGTGAGGAACCCAGCTGGTGCTGGCAGGAGCCCGTGCTGGGGTGTGGCGAGGCCTGTGGCTTGCTATCCTGGCTCTCTCTTTCTGGTTTTCTTTCTTTTGGTAGGTGTCCTGTGGGATACACCGGGGACAGGTGTCAGCAGTTCGCAATGGTCAACTTCTCCAGTATGTCTCTTTCTTCTTCTCTTCCCTGGTGACTGGCAGTCCCCTCTGTGGGAGGGATATGGCCTTGCCCAGCAAGCTGGGGATGGCAGGGCAGTAAGGAGTTTCCTGGGCTCCTCACAGTCCTTGGGGCCCCTGCAAGCCAGAGCAGAGGAGCCCGAGACACCCCTGGGATCCCCACCACCTTATACCACCATCCTGCCTGGACACGGTGGTGTGGAGCTCCAGCAGCCTGGCCACGCAGAGTGAGAGCTTCCCTGCCTCCAAAGGCTGCTTGAGGGCATCAGGCTGCTAATGGGGCTGGGCATGAGTGTGTGCACATGTGTGCGCTGTGTTCAAGAGGGAGACAGGTCCTAGGAAAAGCTGTCTTGCGGTCTGGCTTGCGTGGGTTTATTTGCTTTTAGGTCTGGGGACCTGAGTGTGGAGGAAAGGGAGTGGATGGAGAGCAGGAGCCTGGGCCGTGATTGCCTTGGGTGCCAGTGTCAGTCACTCGGCTGTGGGGCTCGAAGAGCACTGCAGTGCCCAGCTGGGAGAAGGAAGAATCATTTCGAACTGAGTCCCTAAGGAGATCTCATTCCCTCCTTTCTCTCACTTGGGAAGTTGGAGCTTTCTGGTTTGTCCCATCTGCTTTGAAAGAACAAAGGGAAAAAATTTGAGCCAAGATGCAACCTCATGGGTTAAATTAAGGATTTTATTTGGAGCATAAGAGCAGTTCCTTCCAACTCCACCAGGTGGAGGTAGAGCAAAAAACTGCTCACTGGCCTCTGGGTCGGCCCACCTGGCTCCTCCTACCCTCCTCACCCAGCACAGAGAACCAGGCTCCTGCGCCACCTACCCACCTCCTCCATCTTTCCAGGGAGAGCATCTGGGACCCAAGAGCAGTTAGGAGCCAGTATGCCAGGTGATACTCGGATGCTGGAGGGCGGAACTGTGAGACACGCCAAAGGTGGCACCCAGGCTAGACTGTGTTTTAGGACAGTCCTTGGCAAGAAGGCATCCTGGGGTTTGAAGTTTCAGGGCTGGAGAAAGGAGCCTTCCAAGGCTCCCCTCAGACCAGAGCACAATAGCCAAGAAATTCTCTTCCCATTCCAACCAATTAGAAGCCCCCCGGCATACAGGCTGATGGGTCTTGCCCCAAGCTGTCTGCACAGAAAGTGGGAGGCAGTGTCCCTCTAGCAACTACTGGATAGGCAGGCTGCAAGCAGGATACAACAGAATTTTGCTGAACCCAGGCTCTAGGAGAATTTCCAAGTCCGTTCCAGCCAGCAGGCAGGAGGGAACTCAGAGCAGAGCAGCCAAGCCCAATCATGGGCCAGGTGAAGGGGGTGGGGTGCTCCGCAGCCGAGAGCATCCTGGGCTGTGGGAATGTTGTGAACGGGAAGCCCCAGCCCAGCCGCACTCTGAAGCACAGGCTGCTGTCCAAGACCGCACTGCCAGCTGGGCTGCTTCAGCTCTCAGCTCAGATCTGCTGCGAGAGTCAGCAGGGCCCCAGGAGTCCCAGAACACGACTGCGAGTGCAGCCCGGGCTTCTTGCCTTGGGTCCTTGGCTTTCTGTAGAGGATGGCCACACTTTCCACACTTCATCTCCAGCAGGCAGGGTGAAGTGTCAGCTGAAGTGTCTGGGCTGTGGGTTCTGAAAGTGGATTGGTTTTCTCATCTACGAAGTGGGGCTTAGCAGAGGGCCTGCCCTATGTGTAAGGGTGCAAGCCAGACCTGACAACCCCCAGCATGCCCGGGCCAAGGCTTAGACCTTCACCCATTGTCTGCTTAGCACCCTCACACAGACCAAGTTAGCTGAGGCAGTGGTGACAACAGTTCTTTCCAACTGCTGCACTCCACTGGCAGCCCCAGTACTTGAACCCTGGGACTCCAAGCTTGCCCATCTGTGCACTCTTATGAGAATGAGCTTGCACATGCTCATAATGGCACATTCATCCCTGCCTCCTCCTTATCCAGGTCTCTGTGACCATGTATCATAACACACATCAAGGATGAGGAGCTGCATGTTGGGTAAGCCTGGTCCTGGGCACTCCAGCATCAGGGGAGTAGCAGCAGTCGAGGCCAAGGGCCACTCAGAACCCCAAGGCTGCCCTCCTATTTCCTGGCCACATCCTCTTACCTCACAGGTCATGTCGGCTACCACGGGAACACTTGACTGTCCTTGGCACTGTCCTTGGCTGCAAGCAGCAGGCCTTTCAGAGGAATGACACAGGAAACTCCACAAGAGCTTTGGGAGCCCTGCCCATGTGGCCACTGTCCTCAGGAATGGCCAGGCAGGCCTGCCCCAAGAACTCAGTGGTGAGAATGGCCATAATTTAGCCCCAAAGACCCAAAATAGGGCCTCCAGCCTCCCTCAGCATCTCATCTGCTGTACGGTCATCCTTAGGAAGGTGTCCTAGCCACCACTGGGCCTGGCTTCCTCAGCTGCTACAATCACCTTGTCTCAAAGTGGGGCCCAGAGCTCGCAGCGTCACAGGTGCTAAGGCCAAGCCAGGCTGCTCTCAGGGGAGCATGGTCAGGTATGGAAACAGTGCATGCTCTTGGAAAACCTTCCAAGTTAATGCCCCAGGAGTCCCTGGATTTGGCCATTTGTGCACTTGGCACAGCCCACCAGCCTTGGTAGGCCCCAGAGAGCAGTGCACAGACTGTCCTACACACAGAAGGCCACAAACAAACCAGACATCCAAGAGTTCACCACTCCCCCAGCTTTGGGTTCCACAGGTGTGTGGAGGGCAGCATCTGGTCAAGAGACTAGCATTTTACTGTGTGGTCTCCATTTGGCACCAGGGTCCAACCCTACACCCTGCAGCTCAGAGCCATGGCCATACTCCCCCCACCCTCTGCAACTGCTATCCAGAAGCCAAGGGCGCCTGGAGGCATATAACATACGGGATTTCCTGCTGACCACCCTATGCTCAGACCCAATGTCAGGCCCTTTCCAGATGTAGCCGAGCTGACTGCATGTGCAGGAGCTGACTGCGTGTGCAGAAGCTGGCTGGCAGGAGCAGGGCCCTGCTGTCCTGGTCTGCCCCCCATCCTCTGCTGGGCACAGACACATTTGTAGGATGAGGTCTTAAGCACTGCATGCAGCAAGTGTGGGACACCACAACACAGGGCCTGCAAGCAGGGCCTGGCTGCTGCAAGAGAATGGGGTGGCGGGAGGAGGGTGGTGAGCTTTTGCAAAACACTGCTGAGATTTCTGGGCTTCCATCCCAGAGCCTGTCTCCCGGGGTCTGGAGGATTTTGACGCACAGCCAAGTCCATAAGCCTCCCTAGAGCCCACAGCCAAGTCTGATCTCATGTCACAGATAACAGACTGAGCCTGGGATAGGCTGGGCACCTCACAGAGTGGCACAGCAGGTCAGCAGCAGAGCTGTTGTCTCCAGCCCCTAAACGGCATGCAGGTTCACTGCACAGAACCCTGGAATCCCATGTCCCTAACTTGATCACTTCCAAGATGGTCCACTATGACTGATGAAGGAGCTTGGAGTCTCACAAGTGAACCCACTCTAGTCGAAGTTGCAGGTTGAGCTTTTTAGTAGGAAAATCAGTCGCAGACCTGTAGCCTTCTTGAGTATTGGAGGTATCAGAGAGAGGAGGGGCCTGCTGCCTGGAGCCTCTCACCCAGGAGATGGACAAGCCAGCCAGGGTGTGTGACCTCGGGCACCTGTCTGAACAGAACAGAGGGGCACTTTGTGGAAGCGAGGAGTAGGATAAGCCCTCTCTAGGGGGCCAGAGTGCTGGGAGGAGAAGGGGAATCCTGGGAACCCCTCACCCCACTCACCCTTTCCTCCCAAGGAACATTTGCCACCCGACTTTGCGCCTCTGCCTCCCCCCGACTACTAATGCACAGCTCCTCTCTGAACCCTGCCTTTCCCTGTGCCCCTGGAGGCTCTCAGAGCTTGGGGGCCAGGGAGGGTTCAGGACTAACCTACTCTCACCTCACAGCTGCCTGCCGCTGTCCCAAGAGTCCTGACCAACGTTTCTCTCTCTCTCTCCTCCCCCTCCACCCTTCCCTGTCTCCTCTTTCTGAACTGCCAGAGCACCTTGGATTTGAACTGAAGGGTACGGAACGCCTGTATGTCACCCTGCACCCAGCCCTGTCCTCCCCACAGCCTCCAACATCCCGTGTCCTGGAGGTTTGGTTTCCTTTCCAAACAATGGAAAAGGGAGGAACCTCCCACACTTCCCCCAGGCCCCATGAAGATGTGTAGGCTAACCAGGGTGATGGGGACAGAGGAGCTCACGAAGAATAGGGTGCACAGGATGCAGACAGTGTCCCCCTGGGTGTGGTCCTGCCCCTCAGGTGCCTCAAACAGGATAGCTGAGCAGACAAGGGCTGGGCACCAGGAGGCCCAGTGTCAGCTACAAGCCTTGGGCAGAAAGACATCCCTTTGCCCTTGACTACAGCCTCCTTCCTTCTCCCATTTCGCTTCCATTGCCTCTCATTCTGCTCCCAGCTGGTACCTTCCTGTCTGCCTCTGTCCCTGCCTTGTATCTCTGCGTCAGGCTTGGCCACATGCTTGAAGCTGTCATTTCTTCCAGGACCTGCCCACAGGATGGCATGGACTAGCAGGGATCTGGGTTGGGCTGGCCTCGGCTGCCTGCCTCTTGTCCCTGGCTTAGACACAGGCCCCCCCCCCCATGCCCTGGAAGGGAATTTGCAGGGCTGGTAATGCTCTACCTCTAGCTTGGTTGTGGCATCTGACAGAAGAGGGGCAGGGGCCCCTGTGTGCTGGGAGCCCAACATGGTGCAGAGCCTGCAGGTATGGAAGGGCTGCTGTCGTGGTAGGGGTGGGGAGGCACCCTGTGCTGAAGCACCTGTGAGCCCTACTAACTGCAGCAGAGCAAGAGAGGCGGCCATATGCCATGTGGTCATGCAAGGCTGGGGGAGGGGGGAGTTAGCAAGGGGGTGTGCTCACATGTGTTGTTGGGAATAGAAATATGTATGCTTTTTTGCTAGGTATTGGGCACGATGCATGTGCACAGAAGGGACACTTGCACTTCTGTGCAGGGGCTTGTGTGTGCAAAGAGTAGTGTGTAGTTAGGCAGGGGTTCGTGTCTTCAGGGAGGGTGGTCTGCACACATCCACAGTGCAGCAGACCCACTAGGCACAGCCCCCAGCTCCAAGCATTCACATTCCAGAGCTATTCAGATAACAGGAATGCAGCGACTGCAGTGGCAGAGACCACTTATCCCCTAATGGGCTAAAACCTAGTGAGAAATAGCCAGCCCCCCAAAACTCCCAAGGAGGAAGCTCAACTACAAATAGGGGCACAGCAAGTGCAGAGACATCAGCAACTCTGAGCATGGGGGTCTGGGCTGAGGCTCACAGAGGCCATCTGGAGGAAGGGCCAGGACCAGGACACAAGAGGCTTCAGTCTCTGCAGTGGGAAGCCATTGTGAGTCTTCAAGCTTAGAACTAAATGCTCCACTTCGTGGCTGTCAGTAGACACAGCCCTGGATGGACAAAAGCCCCAGCCTGGGGACTGAGCAGGGAGGAACGGAAGCAGTAAGACCAGCAGAAAGTGAGCATCCCGATATGAGAAGCTTTGTTTGGGACCCAGGAGCTGTGGCTGGATCAGATGTTAGGAAAGGCAGAATCAGGAGCAACTACAGGCTTTGAGAAGCACACAAGAAAAACTGGAAGGAGAGGTGCAGAGAGGATGGGAACTGGGGATCCTGCGTGGCCCTGACCTGTGGTATACAAACATGGAACCTAGGGAGAAGTGACACTAGGGGACAAAAGAGTGAGTGATTTAAAGTCCAAGCCTAGTGTGGTCAGCAAGGGAGGCAGGGCAAGTGGGCAGGAAGCCGCAACTGAATCTGAGACAGGTCAGCCCACTGAGGAGCACCTCAAGGGGCTCCCAGGACAGTAGACCCCCAAGGGGAGGAGCCAGCTGAGAGGGAGGCAGTGACCGCAGGACTTGGTGCCATGGAAGTTGCTGGTGTCACAACTCGAACTCCCTGAGGAGTGACAGATACTGGAAAGGACTGAGGAGCAGAGGGCTGAAGGCCGCAGAGTGGAGCCTGGCCGTAGGGCTGAGGTACCCAGCCACTGGCTGGGGTTCCTGGCTGTGTGCCAGTGCATGTGAATGTGACTAATGCTGGTGATGAAGAGTGTGCACTGTCACATGTGCAAGGGAGTCTCTGCCCATGGGTCTGGGGGGCTATGCCGCTGGGTGTTTGCTGCTGTGGATCCCTGGGCCACAGCAGTGGCCTCAAGTCCCAGAGATTAGGGACATTTCCCAGGCTCCCCTGGTGGAAGGCAAGGCCAGCCACTGGCTGCAAGGGCAGGCCCTGGGCTACAGCCCTGCCATTGTTAGTACAGTCACCATCTCCTCCTCTTCCTCCTGCTGTCTCTGCTTTAGAAGGGTGGGGCAGGGAAAGTGCATGGCCAGGCCTCTTTGAGAGCTGAGGTGCAACCTAGCTGTTTGCCAGCAAGGCAAGGGCTGGGACACCACTGCCCGGCTTTTTACAGCAGATAGGAGGCTGCAGCAGCCAGGACATGACCCTGAGTAGGCTGAAGGGTGAAACAGGCCTTTCTCCTCACAGGGGGCTTGGACTACTGCATCCCAGTGCCTGCCCTGGGCAGCCCTCCTGCACCCAGCCTCCGGGCTGATGTTTAAGCTCCTTGCTTCCTTCTCATGGAAGTAGGAGATGGTTAGGCCCACCACTGCCTAGGTCTGCACTGTCACTGCCTTGAAAGGCAGTGCCCCCAGGCACCCAGGTTTTTGCAGCTGCTACGCTGAGGCAGGACCAGGTAGGGTACTGGCCAGGCTGGGTGCCTCACCTCCCATTCTGTGATCTTGGAAGCTCCTCCTCCATTCCATCTCTTCCCACCCCCTGCATTTTCCACTCATGTGTTCTGAGCAGGCATGAGGCTGCAAAGATGAACTTGGATAGTTAGGGGTGGCAGAACCCTATGTGGGAAGGGGAGGCTTTGCAGGGAAAGGAATGGGAAGGCACTGTGCCCCAACTCCAGCCATCTCTGCACCAACCCCTAGGCTCTACCCACACCCATGCCCCTCACACGAGCCCTGCCCCTGCAGAAGCTGAGGAGCTGTACCAGAAGAGGGTCTTGACCATCACAGGCATCTGCGTGGCGCTGCTGGTCGTGGGCATCGTCTGCGTGGTAGCCTACTGCAAGACCAAGTGAGTGCCGGCCACACAACTGGGGGAAGTCCCGAGACTGGGAGCACATACCCTCCACAGAGGGTCAGGGACGCCTACCCCTGATCACTGTACTTGGGAAGAAGGCAAGTTGGGTTCAAATTTCAACTCTGCCATTTGTTGAATGACCTCTCTGCATGGGAGCTCAAACCACAGCACACAGCCAGCCCTGCTGTCCTCTGGAGCAGGTGCCCTTAGCTGCCAGTCAGGTTCTGCGGGTGCTGCAAGTAAAAGCTTCACACCCAAGGACCGACAGACATTTGGAAAGGTACTGCCCAGCCCTGGATCAGAAGTGATTGATACAGAAGCAGAGAAAAAAGTGTGAGGGGGAAGGAGATTGGCTGGAGGGAACGGGACGCAGGTGGCGCGGGTGGGAGAGTACAGGCTGGTAGACAGACACGGCCAAGGCTGAGCTGTGTGCCCAGAGCAGGAGCCATCCATCCTACCTGGAGCAAAGGGGTGGGCTCAGCAGAAAAGGGGAGTCTTGAAAAGAAAGCCAGGTGCCAAACGCAGCATGGGAGCTTGAAAACCAAGCCAGAGAGTTTGAGTTTACCCTGCAGGCGATGGGGAGCCAATGCAGGCTGCAGACATCAGCAGCCCCTCATGGGCTGAACCTGCATCAGGCCTCTTGCTGGCCTTGCTTGGGATGAGACCAGGATCACGGAGGCCAGAGTGGGTTGAGCAGGGAGTTAAGCCCAGGGGAAAAAGATCTGGCCCAAGAGGAAAGACTAAGTCTGAGAATAGGGGGACAAGCCCCACTCTGACCCTGCTGCATGTACTGTTTCCACACACTTTCACACATGGTCTGTAGGCAGGTGGGTGCTGTGCAGGCACTTGACTGTGCATGCAGCCCAGTGTCACAAGAAAGACAGCTCCTCTCAGCTGGAGGCAGCCTTGGGCTGGGTGCTGTGAGGTGAGGAGTTAGCAGGTGCACAGGCCCAGAGGCCAGACAGTACAAGGCTCAGGGTAGGGCAGGGTGAAGGGTGTCAAACAAGCCCTCCCAGAATGCAGCGCGGTGGGACACAAGGGGACACAGGCAGAGATAGGAGCAATGTGGTTAGAGAGCCGCTGGGTGTCCCACACTAAGGGCCCCAGCTCTGCCCCTCAGCCCTCCAGAGCCCTTCACTCACAGGCTCCAGTTCAGTGCTTCGTGAAAGGCAGAGGGGCAGAGGTAGAAAGCACAAGAATCTTCCAGGTGCTGCTTCACTCCCACATGACCGCATGGGCACCCCTGGGCCAGACTGAAGCCAAGAGCAGGAGCCTAAGTGTTTGGCTGTCATCTGCTGCCTCCCAGGAACATTATTAGCAGGGAAGTACAGAATAACCCAGACTCCAGCCAGCACTCCAGTGTGGGATACAGGCTTTCCAAATCCACTGCACCTCAACCCCAGCCCCTATGTCTTTACTTACATGTTTATCAGCTGTCTCCCTGCAGTCACTGCTGGGAAACAGGATCTGGCACACAGGAGAGTCAAGCAACACATGAGTGACAAGGACAGGGGGGAGGCAGGCCTGTGGTTGAGTACCTTATATCCACTTAACCATCAGTAGTCACTGCATGAGGAAATGACCCCTCCATTCTACAGATCAGGAAAGTGGGACAGAGAACTCTAACTTTCTCAGGGTCACAGAACTAAATAGCAGTGGTGTTCTCACACCCACCCAAGGTGCTGCTGGGCTGGGGTATGCAGGGCACAAGGCAGGCGAGATGGGTTCTGACCCAAGTGAGAGTATGTTCCTGGAGGAGCAACTGTGTACTCACCCATCCTTACCCTGTGCAGGAAGCAGCGGAAGCAGATGCAAAACCACATCCGGCAGAACATGTGTCCAGCCCACCAGAACCGCAGCTTAGCCAATGGGCCCAGCCACCCCCGGCTGGACCCTGAAGAGATCCAGATGGCAGATGTGAGTGGCGCTTCCCAGCCCCCTGAGCCCTCGCCACCAGCCACGCTCCCTGCAAGGGCAGGCCAGTACCACAGCCAGCTAAAATCAGCCTTTGTGCTGGGCACAGCACCACGTGGTGGCCAGCTTCATGCTGCCCACTTCCCTGGGAAGTATGGGATCTCCCGCAATCGGGTCACCGCCCCCCAGGAGCCCACCTCACCTGAGTGTCATCATCTCCCCACCAATGCAGCAGCCAGCCTGCAGTCCAGGGGCCCTGCCCACTGACTCTGGTCACGTTGTGTCTGTTGCAGTTCATCTCCAAGAACGTGCCCGCCACAGATCACGTCATCCCAAGGGAAACTGAGACCACCTTCTCCGGGAGCCACTCCTGTTCTCCTTCTCACCACTGCTCCACAGCCACACCCACCTCCAGCCACAGGTGGGCCCCAGCAAGGCCCCTGACACCTGTAGACTCCTATACTTCGCCATAAAACGCGTCCTCCTCAACCCTCAGAGCCACTTGCCACTCTGTCTGCTGAGACTGGTCCCTGATAGCACTCACCTCAGCCTTCTCTGCAAGCTGGCCAGGAGATGAGGGACCTGTTCCTGCAGACACTTGGTCCCTTCCTTCCTGGGGAGCCCTATGCATCAGACTGGGCTCCCCCTGTTGGTCACTGTGCCCGGCTCCTAACAAAAGCAGCAAATGACCGCAGTGTGGGGTGGGCAGGGGCTCTGGGGCAAGACTGGTGGCAGAGAAGGGAAGGCCCTTCACACCTCGCAGACCTCCTGTGAGCACAAGGGTGGGCCATTGAGGTGCCACACACAGGCCAGGGTAGAAGACCTCCCCACTGCTGACCCTTCACCTTACCCCATCTGGCTTTCCCAGACACGAGAGCCACACGTGGAGCCTGGAACGCTCTGAGAGCCTGACGTCTGACTCCCAGTCGGGCATCATGCTGTCATCAGTGGGCACTAGCAAGTGCAACAGCCCTGCATGTGTGGAAGCCCGGGCCCGGCGGGCAGCAGCCTACAACCTGGAGGAGCGGCGCAGGGCCACCGTGCCACCCTACCATGACTCCGTGGACTCCCTGCGGGACTCCCCACACAGTGAGAGGTCAGTCCTACCCCCCCACCATGCAGACCCTCCGACACACTCCCAAGAACATCGTCTCCATTCTTCCAATGTCAGTCAGGGTCTCAAGGGGCCACCAACTAAGCATGCCATGCTGCAGCCACAGCTGGCCACCGTGCTACTCAGGATGCCTTCGGGAGTAGGAGGGGATGACATCACTAAGTGCACCAGAACTTCCAGAAGCAACAGAGGCACTGCCGCACCAGAACACGTCATCTCCCTGGCCCAGAGTCGCCTGGAACATAAAGACCCCATGCAGGATTTGGGGTAGAAGTGGAGGCAGTCTGCAGCCTGGCCGGTGCAGAACCTTCAGGAGGCAGGAACCATCAGAGCCCGACAGAATCAGCCACAGGAGTCGAGTCCCCAAGCCACAACTGTCCTAAGAACAAGGAAACTGCTTCCCCGGCTTCAAGCCAGGAGTCCCAGGGAGCAGGCCCTCACTTGGCTCTGTCCTTTGGCTGCAAGGGGAATGGCAGGTGCAGTTCCCTGCTCGTGATGAGCTACTTGCAGCATTCAGGAGGTGCTGGGCACCACATCACCAGCAGTCTGGGCAGCAGCCTTTCCGACCAGCCCAGTCGCCTAGAACTGGTAGTCCCAGCTGTGGAAGGGAACCCACCACCTGCTATGCATGAGTCCAGTGAAGGCCACCTAAGATCACAGGCACAAACCTCCCCAGCTCCTGTTCTTACTAACCAAGGCAACTTCTGGGGTGATGCAGGGGTAAGAGGCAGGACAGGCCCAGGAAATACTGTGCCTGCAGAGGCCTTAAGGACATGGCTGCTGAGTCAAGAACCTGCAGCTGGCTGGGCACGGAGAGTAGCATGGCCTGATCCAGCTATCTGGGACCAGAGAGAGGAGCACCCTGTGCCCAGTGAAGACACAGCAAGGGCCTCCTCAAGCTCTGCCTTGAAAGGCCACTCTGCGAAAGGCAGGCTGAGGGGCAGATCAGAGTGGGGTGAAGATGAGAACAGCGTGAATAAGGAGACCTAGGGTGTGGCAACCTTAGTGGTTAATTACATCTAAATGTAGGAGAGGGAAGAGAGACGTAGTTCAGCAGGAATCAGTGGGGACCTTTGGCAGCTTCCAGGGAGCAGTGAGGTGCCAGGCTGAGCCATGTACAGAAGGCCTGGACAGGGGGTAGGGGTGGCCCCTGCTCCATGGGTGCACCCAAAGGGGTGGAGGCAAATGGAAAGGAACAGGTCCCTGAGACCCAGGCTGGAGAAACTAGGGGTCTTCAGCATCACAGGGGGCCCTTTGACAGGGTCTTGGGGTCTGCCAGCCCTGGGCTGAGGACCATGTGCTGAAGTGAGCAGTGCCTCCTGCAGGCAACTCTGGCTTCAGTCTAAGACCAGCTCCCTCCTGGAAGCCAGCAGGCTTTGGGAGGAGTCCCCCCTACAGGGGCGTCAAACCCCAGCTTGTCCACTCCTGGCTGGGGACACCAGAAGTCAGGCACTGTTCTCAGCCTAACTCCTGCGCACCTGGGACCAGTCCAAGGTAAGCCTCTTATAGAACTGCAGAAGTCCTTGTGCCTCTGCAGATAAAACGCCCCAGCTTCTCCACCCACTGGGCTACCACACCTTTCCTCTAACAGAGAAGACTGCCCCAACACTCTCACAGGCAGGATCTGGGAAAAAAGGTTACTTTGGGGGGGACCCAGCCTCACACCTCTGCCTCTCCCTACAGGTACGTGTCAGCCCTGACAACGCCTGCACGCCTGTCACCCGTGGACTTCCACTACTCGCTGGCCACACAGGTGCCCACTTTCGAAATCACATCCCCCAACTCGGCGCATGCTGTGTCGCTGCCACCTGCCGCACCCATCAACTACCGCCTGGCCGAGCAACAGCCGCTCCTGTGGCACCCGGCGCCACCGGGTCCCGGCCCGGGTCCCGGCCCCAGCGCGGACATGCAGCGCAGCTATGACAGTTACTACTACCCGCCCGCCGCGGCGGGGCCCGGGCCACGGCGCGGGGCCTGCGCGTTAGGCGGCAGCCTGGGCAGCTTGCCGGCCAGCCCCTTCCGCATCCCCGAGGACGACGAATACGAGACCACGCAGGAGTGCGTGCCCGCGCCCCCGCCGCCCCGAGCCCGCGGCGCGTCCCGCAGGACGTCGGCGGGGCCCCGGCGTTGGCGCCGCTCGCGCCTCAACGGGCTGGCGGCGCAGCGTGCGCGCGCGGCGCGGGACTCGCTGTCGCTGAGCAGCGGCTCCGGCGGCTCGGCCTCGGACGAGGACGCGGACGGGGCGCTGGCGGCCGAGAGCACCCCGTTCCTCGGCCTGCGCGCCGCGCACGACGCGCTGCGCTCGGACTCGCCGCCGCTGTGCCCGGCGGCCGACAGCAGGACTTACTACTCCCTGGACAGCCACAGCACGCGGGCCAGCAGCAGACACAGCCGTGGGCCGCCCACGCGCGCCAAGCAGGACTCGGGGCCGCTCTAGGGGCCGCATCACCCCCTCGGCCTTACCTGCCCCACTGTCTATGGAGAAGCTAGACCACCAACTGGAGAAAAGGAGGGGGAAGAAAAAAGAAAAATATTTTTATTTTCTATAAAAGGAAAAAAAAGTATAACAAAATGTTTTATTTTCATTTTAGCAAAAATTGTCTTATAATACTAGATAACGGCAAAGACGTTTTTATAGGGAAACTATTTATATGTAACATCCTGATTTACAGCTTCAGAAAAAAAAAGAAACAACAAAAAAAAAGAGATGGGCCAATTTTTTTGACTCTTTACTAGAAACCTATATTGTGGTGCCTTTTGCTATCGGCTAATCTGGGGCTCCTGCAGTCTGGGTTGCCGATTTGGGAGGGGGCCCTGTAGGATCCCCAGCCGGCAGGGGTGCGAGACAGCAGGCAAGGGGAGAACGGGTTCTTCCCTGGTGGGCAGGAGGGAGGGGAAGGGGGTACACAGGCGCCTCAACCTGTGCCCAGCAGGATCTGCAGTCCGGGACCCCAAGGCAGGGAGCATGAGGGGCGGCAGGGCCAGTGACTTCTGGAGGGAGAGGAAGGTTCCAACAGCAACCCCAATGGGGAGAGGGCCCTGGCTCCTCACGGCTGCCAGGGGAGGCGGTGAGCCGGGGTGAGCCAGGGTCTCCTCAACAGCCCGCAGAGTCCCCCACACCCCCGGCGTGGCTCCTGCAGCCCCTTCGTTTACAGGCCCTCTTTTCTATTTTCCGCCTGCATGCCCTTTGCATTTCAGACGCTAGATTGGCTGCATGGTCACGCTGGGACCAAGACTGAGTCACCTTTTTAGCAATAAAGGAACATGCAACCCTCTCACAGCCCCTCCTCACCCACCACAGGACCCTCCCTTCCCCACCACACCTGTGACTTCCAACCCCTTCCAGAACAGCTCACTCACCTCCACAACTGAGTCCACTGCTAATTTGTCAAAAAAGGTCATTGTTATATTAAATTCCAAGCAGAAACAAATGGGAACTCTGCCCTGAGATGTCTGAACACCTGACTGTTGACACTTGAACATTTTTATATTATAAATAAAATTAAAAACAACTCCTGCTTGACTGTGTGTGCCTAGCCCCTGGTGAAGAAAGACAGAGGTCAGCATGCAGACTGCAGAATGCCAGGGCCGTCCTGGGACGAAAGCACCCTCTAATCTCCCAAGCCCCATCCAGTTCCCAGGACAAGTGCCAACCCTCCTCACTCACCCGGGCACAGTTGCTAGGTGTCCTCCCTGGCTGCAAGGGAACCTGGCCAAGGCACTGACGCAAACTGCTCTGCCTCAAACCCAGGCCCAGAACTCTGCCCCACTTCCTGCCCCAGAGCTGCCGAGCCCATGAGGCAGCCAGTTCCGGGCCCAGGTGAGAGAGGGCAGGGGCTGCGGGACTGGCACTGGGCAGCTGAGGCGAGATGACCCCTTGGGGCCTTAGGCATATCACAGGCACAGTCTGGACATGCAAGGTGGCATCATGCTGCCTAGGCTGCCAGGCAGGCCATGGCTGCCGTGGCTCATGCCCACAGGGGATGCTCTTTGCCCAGTTTTGTACCCCTCAGAGCCAGGACCTGTCCAAACCCGCAGCCACTGAGGAGCTGTATGTGAATCCTAACCCCAGCACAGAGAAGGAGGAGGGCCTGGCTAAGGAGACTGTCTCCTTGGCTAGTCACCTGTTATACCAGGGAGCTTTAAGTTCTAGGCAGAGGGACAACTAAGGCAAACAGATGATGTGTGTGTGTGATGTCAGTGTATCCATCTGCATATGTGTGTGTTGCATACACATGTGAGTATGTGTGTGTGCCTGGGTGTGTGCATGTGTATATGTATTTTTGCGTGTGTATAAATACATAGAGTATGAGTGTTCATGCCTGTGTATATGTATTCATATATGTTTGCATGTGTATGTGTGTGAATACATATGAGTATGAATGTGTATGTGTGTGCCTGTGCACACCAGGAAGTGGGGAGTGTGAACCCAAGAGAGAGGACTCAGGCAGCAGTAGACCTCATCAGAGCCCTCCTGCGCCCCTTGCAAGTTGTATGACTTCAGAGGGCTTTAGAATGGTGATGCCAAGATCCACAAGTGGCCACTGCATATGAAGCACCCCACCAGCTGACACATAACACATGCCTACTAAAAGGCCACTTTGGTGCTGGAACAACGCCAACATCCAGGCCTCGCATCTGTCAATCACAAAGAGTGGCGGAAACCAAAGGAGATGGAGGGGTTGGAGGAAAGCGGGGAAGGGGCTGAAGCCACTTTGTTCACATGGGGGCTGCAGAAGAGTGCATGCCCCTGACCACAAAGCTTAGGATACAGTGACCCAACCACAGCGTAAGCTGGCACGCCCTCCTCTTCCTTCCTGCAGACAACCTCACCCAGAACTTCGGCCAGCTCTAACTTCGCAGTGGAGAGCCAAGAATTCCTCTATGTGACCCCTGACCTCAATGGGATCCTACACTGATTCCAGATGACCTGGGGAACCCACTCATCTTTTCATCACCCAGCTGGGTGTCCTCATTTGACTCTTCCAAAGGTTCTGTGTTGTCTTGTAAGATTTTGCTGAGAAACTACCCTGGGGCCAATGTTGTGGTGCAGCAGGTAAAGCCACTCTCTCCAACACTAGCATCTCACATGGGCACCGGTTCGACTCCCATCTACTCCACTGCCAATCCACCTCCTTGTTAATGTGCCTAGGAAAAGCAGTAGCAGCCCAAATTCTGGGACCTATGCCATGCACATGGGAGAACCTGACGAATCTCCTCCAGCCTGACACAGCCCCGGTCATTTCAGCCATCTAGGGTATGAACCAGCAGGTAGAAGATCTGTCTCTCACTTTAACTTTCAAATGAATCTTTGGGGAAAAAAAGGGGTCAGCAGTACAGCATAAAGGCTTGAGTCACTGACTATGGCATCAGCATTCCATAAAGGTTCCAGTTCAAATCCCCACTGCTCCACTTCCAACCCAGGTCACTGCTAATGTGCCTGCGGACAAAAGCAAAAGATGGCCCAAGTGCCTGGACCCTTGTACCCACATAGGAAACCTGGATAAAGCTCCTGGTTCCTGGCTTCAGCCTGGCTCAGTCCAGACCACTGCAATCCTCTGGAAGAGTGAACCAGTGAATGGAAGAGCTCTCTGCATCTCTGTTTCTGCAACTCTCACTTACAAATACATCAATCTTCACAATAAAGCACAACCACCAAAATACCACACCCACTAGTCTATTACCCCCTAATGAAGTGACCTTAACATGACTCCAGTCAGTACCTTTACTGTGCACGCTGGAGTCTAAGACCCTTGTTACATCTGACAGAGCTCTATGGCTCTTGACCTGCAGTGCACACAGGTGTGTGTGTGTGTGTGTGTGTGTGCACGCGTGCGTGGGGAGGGAGGGTGTCCGGGGAGCATGTGGGGTTGGACAGGCCCCTTCTCTGCCGCCATGGGAAACCTTCAATACAGCCTTTCCCTTTTCCAGAAGAGCAGCAGCCCTGACGAATGAGGTCACCCTGACAACTTTTTGAGTCACAGTTCTCTTCCCCACTCCCATTTTTTTCCCCTCAAAATTCCCAAATGGTTACAGGGGCCACCTGGCCTTTTGCCCACCAGACTGTGAACCCCACGGGGAAAGGGGCACAGGCCGACTTGTCCCGACCGCAGCACATCCAGCCCCCATCCAGCAGGGGGCACACAACTGACCCTGGATGATACAGTAAAGGCAAAAGAGAAGACCCTGCTGCAAAGGCCCGAGCCCACAGCTGTTGCCAGACCTCGAGGCAGCGCAAGGATCCACACGGCTCACCTGGATCCAATTCCTCCACAGAAGTGGGGGACAGCACAGAGCGGAGGGCGGTGCTTGCTTCACAGGCAAGAAGAGAGCATTATAACTTTGAATTAGATTTATTGTAGCTCATCTTTCTTGTAAACTATTTTTGTGTATGCTTTATAATGTACATAGTATTTTAGTACAGTAGTACAGGTATATAATTTACAAATAAATAATTATACAATGAAGGAAGAAAACTAAGAATTGTTCCATGGATGGGAGGCACGGCTAGTGCCCAGGGAAGCATGACCGTCTGCCACAGGCCCCGGGGCAGGCTTCCTCACCTGGGGAGGGTGACCCTGCCAGCCAGGGGCGCCCCGAGGAGGCAGGTGCTAGTGTGCGGCCACACTGCCCTTTCAAATTCGCTTCAGCGAGTCATGACTCCCCCGTCCCCCACCTACACCCAGCGCACATCCCAAGGGGCCCGACGCCGGCAACCAAGCAGCTTCAACTGATCCCACTTCAGTCCTCGGTCTTTAAATCACTACATCTTTCCGACTCACACGTCCCTTGCATCCAACATCAACTGGGCTTGCAATACTGGGTCCGCAAGGCAGGTTTCTCCTATTAACGAAACATGTTACCACGGAGGCCAAACTACAGTAACCTACTCAAATAGCAACAAAAAAAGAATGTGCTCATGGCAGCTACAAGAGGGGGCTATCACCCCTACCCTGTGAATCTAAAGAGTGCAGAACTTCCAGGTTTCATCTGTGAGGTGGCTGAGTTCTCTGTTCTTCCCACGTATCTATCACCTCAGCTCGTGAGTCACTAGAGAAAAACCAAACAAACCCAAAAAGACCACCGGCAGCTCGTCCTCCCCTCTCTTTCCGACCCCAAGAAGTCCCGGCTTCCGAGGCCTTCCCCCGCCACTCGGCCGCCCCAGGGACGCTGCCTGCACCGGCGGAACATTCCAGAAGCCCCGGGAGAGCGGCCTGCACCAGGGTGGGGCCGAGGAGGCAAGGAGGCTGAGAGGAGGTCGTCTGGGCCTTCCGCTCCGCAGCGACGCCGCGGGGCCTCCAGGCCGCCGAGCCCGAGGACAGAGGCCCCGCCGCCATCTTTAAAGGCGTTCCTTGCGCACACAGATAATTTCCACATATATACACACACATTTCTGTCAGTATAAAAGGAGGCCGCACTGTCCCCGCGGACGGCCACGCCAGCACGATCCGCTTGGCCCCAGGCGGGGCTGGGCCGCGTCCCGCATCGTTACCCTGGCAGGCGGGAGGACAGTCCAGGCGCTGCGGGGAAGAGCCGGACGGCGCTGGCGCTCCACAGGAAGGAAGCAGACGAGTTCGCGGGGTGGCGCGGCGAGCGCTCCGAGCCAGGCCGGCCCCGGGCGTCCGCGGGCCCCGAGCCAGGCCGGCCCCGGGCGTCCGCGGGCCCCGAGCCAGGCCGGCCCCGGGCGTCCGCGGGCCCCGAGCCAGGCCGGCCCCGGGCGTCCGCGGGCCCCGAGCCAGGCCGGCCCCGGGCGTCCGCGGGCCCCGAGCCAGGCCGGCCCTGGGCGTCCGCGCCCGGCCTCCCGGCCGCAGGAGTCGGCGCGGCCCAGCGGCCTTCTCCCGGAAGTGGCGGCTCGAGCGTGCGCACGCCCGGCCTGCAAAATGAGGCTCAGCTGTGGCAAGGGAACGAGGGCTACGGGTGCCGGAAGGCCTGGGCCTCGGACAGCAGCGCCTTCTCGGCCCGCAGGCCCCTCCGCACCCCTCGGGCTGCCGGGCCACTGGCTGCAGCTGTGTGAGTGGCAGCTGGCTGGAGTTGTGCTCACTGACCCGCCTGCCTGGGGCAAGGCTCCGCATGTTCGTGCCAGCTAAGTGTCAGGCCCGGTGGCATCCTTGGCGGCTTGGCTGCCAGTCACAGGCCCGTGGCCCTGGCTGAGGGCAGGGCTCGAGTGTGTCTTCCGAAGCGAAGGGTCTTCCCCGTCCAGGGTGGCGAGCCGGGCCTCGATCCGCTCCAGGTCGTCAGAGCCCACCTTGATTTTCACCGACAGCAGGTGGATGTAGGTCTCATAACGGCTTTTCTGGGGGAAGCATGGAGAAGGTCAGAGATAGAGTCAAAAGGCAGACAACAATAAGGGGGAAAATGTACTAAGTATGACTTTACATGTCCTTAATAAGACTTTTCACATTAATACCAAGGATTGCACCAGTCTAATAAAGCTAGTTCACTAATAACATTTAAAATAAATAATTGGCAGTGACTTCTTGATTTTGACACCAAATGCAGAGGCAAAATAAAAATAGACAAGTGGAACTTTATCAAAATGTTATATTTCTGTACATCAAAGGATATAAGCAACTTAAAAGGCAGTTATGGGAGGAAATAGTTGCAAATCATATATCAGATAAGGGGCTAACATTCATAATATGCAAAGCACTGCTGGAGCCAGTGTTGTAGCACAGTGGGTTAAGCCAACACTGTGGAACACAACAGCAGCATCCCAGTAGACTGGTTTCAGTCTCAGCTACTGGACGTCGAAGCCACTGCTGAGACCCTGAGAAGGTGGTGGAAGGTGGTAGAATCAGGAGCCCCTGCAGCCCCCGTGGGAGACCAGAATGGAGTTCCTGGCTCCTGGCTTCAACATGGTCCAGCCCTAACTTGGGGGTGGGGGTGAACCATTTGAGGAATGAACCAATACCCCACCCACCACATCTGTCTGCATTTCAAGTAAAAAAAAATGTAAAGGAAAAAAAATGAACTACAATTAGAAAACAAACAACCCAGTTTAACAACGGGAAAAGAACTTGGATAAAGATTTCTCCAAAGAAGGTATACAAATAGCCAACACATACACACGAAAAGATGTTCACCATCTCTAACCATGAGGGAATTACATGTCCAAATGGCCAGGAGATATCACCTCCTACCTGTTAGGGTGACTACACAGAAAATACAAAAACGGAAAATAAGTGTAGGTGAACATGCAGAGCAATTAGAGTCCCCTGTGCTGCTGGTGAGAATGTAAGATAGACAGCAAGGACATTGGTGGTGGGCAGCAGCAGGCAGGAGCTGGCCTCCCCCAGCCCACCGCATCCCGTGGCCCCCTGCACACACCCCACCAGCGGTCCCACCTCAAACGTGAGATAGTGCTCCTTCAGCCGGGCCTCCTCGGCCTCCTTGGACCTCACGCCCCTCTCCACCGCGTGCTGCCTGTGCTCGGCCAGCTCTGCCGTCACCTGCCTCAGCTTGTTCTCATGGGACCGCAGCTGCTCCTCCTGTAAGACCCAACCCCGAGCTGTGATGTCCTACTCTGGCCGCCACTACAGCCAAGGGAACCTGAGGCCTGGCTAGGCTCACTGAGCACCCCGGGAGAGCTCCTCACGCCCTTCCCCTCCCGCCGCTGGCTTCCGTGGGCTTCCATTCTCCCTGGCAACCCCCAGCAGGCTCAGGAGCTGGGAGCCCCTTACATCACATATACCTGTAGACACCCCTGACCTAGATAACACCCCCAGGCATGCCAACCCTCCCAAGCAGAAACAGCCCTCTGGACCACAGAATGGCCCTGCTCTGGCTCCATGTGACATACTCATTCTGTCATGCACCTGCTCAATACACAGGCATGATGGTGACAGAGCCAGAATCACACCCAAAAGCAGCTGGCAACACTGTCACTGATGCAGAAGTGCACACCCCTCCCAACCCCACAGTACAGCCATGCCCCTTTGCACACCTTGGGCATGTGGGCACGTGGACATGTGCCTGTTGTATGCCTTGCACTGCTCATGTATGTGGTTTATGCAGTGTAGGGGCTCTGGGTTGAAAGGGAGGCCACCAGAGAGAGCTCCATGTAGAGAGCCAGGCAAGGTCAAGGAGGAAACAGGCCAGGGCTGACACAGACAGGAAGTTCCTGAGCCTGAGGACAGCCCTCCCTCCCTCATATTCTGGCCACCACTGACTCCTCACCAAGACAACCCCAACTTCCTAGAGCACTGGTTTACTAAGGGTTATGCATACAGTCTTTCAACACAGATGAGGCCAGTGAATGAGCACTGGATGAAGGGCCAGCCCAGGGTCACCTGCCCCTGGATTGCTATGAGCCACTGGGGATACCTGCTTTTAGCAGAGAAGCAAGCACACACCACCCACCACAGCCCAGCCAGCTGCTGGTTGGATGGAAAACATTGCCTCTACCCTGGGGTCCCTCCTTAAGAGTCTGAGTGGGGTCTGTAGGATAGGGTGGAGCATCTGAGTGGGGAGCAGCCATGGGAGGAACTAACCTGGCAGAGGCGTGTGGTGCAAGAGGGCAGCAAGGGCCGGCAGAACTTCTTCATGGAGCTGACAGCAGCTGGGAAGGCCGGGGCCGAGAAGATGGCGGCCACCAGGTTGATCCTCAGGATCCACGACAGCATTTCTTCCTTGCTCCTGGGGATGGAGAGAGAGGGGAGGGTGGGGGGTGTGGCTGGACAGGCCTGGGCGAGGCAGCATAGGCAATGCCCCTCTGACCCAGCTCCTAGGACAGACCTGGATTTCATGTCAAAATAAACCTCCTGGGGCCAGAGCTCAGGGCAAAGGGCCCAGGTGGTCAGAGGAAGAAGGCCAAGGCTGGCTGCCCAGCCTACCTGCAATGACAAGGCCGTGCCTGCCTACAACCCTCCTCTCTCATCTGACACGTGAAAGAGACATGGCTATCTCCAGGGCAGGGAGCAGGGGAGTGGGAGGAGCGCCTTAGAGGTCAAGTGCAGGGCAAACATTCCCAAGTAGCCCTACAATGAAGCTGAAGGTAATTGTAAAGTCCATGCCGGCCATGGCAGGGCTCCTCAGGGTGCAGCTGTGGGGCTATCCCGGAGTCCTGAGTCAGCAGTCATAAGACAAGGCCCAGGAGATGCTGGTTCCAACCTGCTTCCACAAGCCACTGAGGGGGCTGCACTGCGGGACTCCTGATGGTGGACACACTCACTCCATGACTGCAAGGCAGGTGGGTGGGGGAAGCAGGGCTCTATTCTAAGGAGAGGAAGAGGTGGTATGGGGTGCAGGCTGCAGGGTAGGGGGTCTGGGGGCCACAGCACCCACTCACGGGGCCTGGAAGAGGAAGACCCTCCAGTCAGCCGTCTTCAGCTTCAGCACGTGGGACTTCTTGCTGTAGTCGGAGGCCCTGGTGGCCAGGGCATGGTGCACACGGATGGCATTCTTCAGGTCACCCTCTGACAGGGCTTTGTCAGGCCTGTATTCATCCTGGCCAGGACCCAGAAGCACACCCCTGTCACCGTCACCATCACCAAGAGGCCATCTTCCTGGCCCACACTCCCCACCCACATGGCCTGCCCTCTCACCCTCCTCTTTCTCTCCCTCCCTGTCTTAGTTCCTGTTGCTGGGCCACCTCAGTCACCCTAATGAGAATTCCCCAGGCAGGCTCCCTGGAGCCCGGGCTGTCCCTGTTTAGGCCTCACACTGGGGGCCCACTGAGCCACTGGGTATTTTAAACACCCTCACCTCCCCTCAAAACCTCCAAAGCCCCAAATGAGTCAAATCTGAGTCAGGCCCTACCAGGGAAATTTCCAGTAGCCTCCAGGCACAGGGCCCTCAGGTACCACAGGGACCAAGCTGGGCCCTCCTGGGTAGAGGCCCAGGATGGGCCCTTACCTTCTGCAGGTATAAGATGGTCCCTTTGAGCACTGCGTAGAACTTCTTCCAGCCTCGCCTCCCACGGGGTGCTGCAAAGGGGAGCAAGAGAATGCGGCTGCAACCACCTGCTCCAGTATGTCCACCATGCCTCCCCCTGTGTGGGTATGATCCCCTCCATGCCAGCATCCCTCCCCATGCTCCTTCCCCAGCCTGACACCCACTCCTCTTGCCATCCATGTCCGCGTGGGTCTTCCGGGTGAGCACGCCATGCTTATAGGTGGTAGCACTAAGAGCCTGGGGGACATCCAGGAAAGGGTTGCCACCATCCAGGATCCGAGTCACTTTCTTCGTGCCTGTCCCAAACTTGTCATCCACCAGCTCAGACAGGGACTTCCTCAGCTCGTCTTCATCACTAGGAAAGCACCAGGCCTGAACACCACCTCCAAGGAGGCCTCAGGCCCATAACCCCAGGGCCTCTCCCACCAATCACAGCTCTGGTAGCCAGGGCTAGAAGTAAACAGCAGCTCCCAGGAGGCAGAGTCAAGAAAGTTCCAATTTCAATAGCAGCTCCAGCTCCCTGACCCCTCCACGCAGTCTTCAGTTCTGACTCCTGACTACTGATTTCCCATTTTTTTTTTCTTTTGCCTCCAAGATCACAAACTTGGAGACTTCACTATTTCTAGGGCTCATCTCACTCTTCCTTCTCCATCCAGCCCTGAGATCCCAGCCCAGGGGCATTAATACAAAGCCAGACCAATGCTGAACACAAACCCCACCACCAGGGATGAGCATTCGGCCTAGCGCCTGGGACACCTGCACTGCAAATGAGGGCGCCCAAGTCCCACATCCAGCTCCATTCCCAGAGAACACTAGGTCGTGGTCTGAGTGACTGAGTGCCTGCCATCCATGCAGGAGACCAGCCCCATTCATTGTAGCTTGGGGGAGGCATGAACTAGTGAATGGGATCTATTAATCTATCTCTTTGTTAAAATAAATAATAATAAATAAGACAAAGTAAGAAACTACCAGCATGCTATCAGAGGGCAGGTCAGTAGGAGAGGCCCCTAGAGTCTGGCTCCCATGGGAGCCCTGGTAGAAGAGTCTCAACTCTCTGTGATGAGGTTGGGGTTCCTGACAATCCCTACCTAGGACCTCCACACAGATTTGAAAGTGTAGCTGCCCTCAGGAGCACAGCTGGGAGAGACTCCCTCACATTCTCTCCAACCAGCAAGCTCACTATGCCTCCTTCCAGAAGGCAGCACCTCCACATGCACTGTCAGGGGGCTGTCTTCCCATTAACAATAGCAGGTCCCAGCCTTACAAGTTCCTATTCTCTGGGTTATAGGGGCCCTGTGCCTCCCATCTGCCTACCTCCCAAAGGGGAAGGAGCTGTCATAATTGGTAAGTATGGCAATATGCCAGTACAGAAAGCCAACTATGGGTATCCAAGCAGTGTAAATTTTGCACACTTGTATACGGACAGAACCTAAAGAGATCCTCCTCAACACTGATGCTAATCTGCTGAACAGGCTTTGTCAGAGCTCTGGGCTGGAAGAAATCAGCACCATGGAGAGGGGCCAGTCACTAACCCCACCCTGGCCACGCCCCTCCCAGGGATGCAGTCAGCCCTCAACTGTGCCCCTGAGCACTACTCACATGGCCCATTCCAGCTTTTCATTCTTGATGGAATTGTACAGGGACTGGAAGAGGGGAAATAGAGGGGTTCAGATGAAGAGTCTCCATCAATGCTGGTGCTGTGAATCTTTTAACCAATAGATTAAACAGGATGTATGGATGGATGAGTGGTACTTAATCATATGATCTTTAATGTCTGTCTTACCTAGGAAACTAAGCTTCACAAGGTCAAGAAATATTTATCTTGCCCACCACTGAATCTTGAGTGCATAATCCAGAGATCAACATATAGTAAGAACCTAATAAGTGGATGGAGTGATGAATTCTGGAATGGATAGGTAGAGATGGGTTGGAAATGAATGCAGAAGCAGGCAGGTGTGTGGGTGAAGAGGGATGGAGGATGTGAGGGATACTTAGAAGTATATGGGTGTGTGTATAGGGCAGATGGATAAACGATAGGATGACTGAGAGGTAGATGTGAGGATGACTGGGTGGGCAGGGGGACAGAGGTTTGGAAATGGGTAGGTGAAAAGATGGTGAATAGATGTGGAGTATGACAAGGGAGTGTTTGGGGCCCTTATGTGTAGTGACTAGGTGAATAGTTAACACACAAGGAGCATGCAGAGGTATTATAGTTCAAACAGGATAGGACTCCCCAAACTCATGAATATTTAGATTCCAACGTCTCACGTTAAGGCCAATGGATTTAGAGAGGAGGCTTCATCCAGTTACAGGATGAAGGTGGGGAAGTGTTTGGGCTCAAATTAAGTTTTTAGGGTAGAACTCTGTGATCAACTCATGATAGTGTTAATAGAGGCACACACACAGGTATAGAGGAAGAGTGTGATTCTTGCCTGTCTCTCTGCGTCCTCCCTCTGCATACATTATGCCAAGGGCCACTCTCATCTGATGCCAGACTGATGGCGTTACCCAGTCTAGGGCTGTAAAGCTCCAAAACTATAAGCTGAAACAAACCTTCATTCATAAAGTAACTTCTCTTGGGTTTTTTAGCTAAAGTAATTAAAAGTTGATTAATACATGGGTGATGCTTGGAGTGCATGTGGGTGATGAGTAGGTAAGTATAGGGTAGGTGAATGACTATGTGCCTTAGTAGATGGATGGACTGATGGCTACCTGGGAGGATGAGCGAATGCATGGAGGATGAGTAGATGGTGTACAGTAGTAACATATATTTACTTCCATATATTTACTTCTGTTGAACTGTTGTTCAACAGATTCATTATTCAACATCCCCCTGATACTGCCAGGTCTTTCAAACCCAAGATCTAAAAATAAACTCACCATCTGTCACCTCAAAACCTGCATTTCTTCCTCCAAAGAAGAGAACTGACCACATTGAGAGGGCCATAATTCCACCCTGTGCTTCCCCTTCAAAAGAAAACTGGAATTCCTTAATCTCCGGTGGTGCTGGAGGAATGAGTGGGATTTTCCCTTTGGTGGTGGTGATGATGAACGTGGGGGTGATGGGTGGCAACTCTGACAACTGGGGTCAGTGAGGACTGTCACCTGGACCACAGTGATTACGGACACTAAAAGTAAGTCTTAAAAGGCTGCACACTCCAGGGAGGACTAAACTCTCCAGAGAAGGCACGTGTTGAACTAGATGGCTTGCCCCAAGCAGGAGGAGTCTGGGATGGCAGGTTAGTGAGCCAGAGACCCCTCTGCTCTCCATCACCCTGGGCATGGGAGTCAGCAGGTGGTACCTTCAGCAGATCTTTGGCAAAGTCTTGGCCATCGTTCAGCTGGTCCAGGTTGGCAATGAATTGCTGGCAAGACATCTTCTTACCGATATTCTGTAATGGAGAAACGATTCTACCTGAGAGAAGGGAAGGTAGTCGCTGTGACCCACACACCTGCCCCTCCCAGCCAGAGGGAGGCAGCATCAAGGGAAGTAAGGAAAGTAAAAACCACCTGGATTTGCCTCCACACATACACAAAACCTCTCTCCCACATTCAAGATCCTAAATGATTGTCAAGCAACATGACAATGGTTCTCCTTAACCCTAAGGAAGGAATCCAGCTTGGAAGAAATGTAATAGCAGCCATTCAACAGGCGCCTGCTATACCCCAGGTATTGTCCTTGACACCCGTTATCTTATCTCCTTCTCACCAGAGAAGGGGAGATGGGTTGCTTTACTATTTCCATTTGACAGGTAAGGAAACAGGTCCAGGAAGGTGAAATGAGGTCCCCATGGTCACACAATAAGGAAGTGGAAGGGCCAAGTGTGTGGGACACAAAGCCCATGCTCTCACCCACTACTCCTGGTTAACTCGGCAAGGTCACTCAACACCAGGTTGCTTGGCTCCTGAGCCGAAGCTCTGTATTCTGCCACACCTGTCTCACCCTCTCACCTGAACAGAGGACAGCAAGACCTCCAAGATGTAGGTGAAGTGAGGGAGAGTTTGGCCTTAGGAGAGTCAAAAAGCAGTTTCCGCCAACACACATGAGTACCTGATGCCAGGTGGGACTGGGACAAAGAAGATCCATGTGTGTGGCTTCCCTCCTGCCGGCACAAACAAAGAAGTGGCAATAGCTGTGACCCCCGGCTCCACCTTCTTTCCTTAGAGTACTCTCTGCTCTTCCTTGGAGTGTCTGCATTTAGGGAGACACTGGGTGCTGTTTCATCTTTGGGAGGTTTAGTGGGTTTGGTTTTTCTAAAAATAGTGTGGTCTAGGACTCACCCCCAGAACCCTGGCATCTCTTGAGATGAAAATGCATACTCTTCCAAAAAGCCTTTTGTAACCAAACATGCTTATTTACATTTCTGTCTTTAGTCTGCTTGGGTGTGCTGAAGCTCTCCAAAAGGAGTTTTATGTACAGTTCCCGAATGTTTTGAACTTGGCACCATTTTAACAAAGAGACATTGTATTAACACTAGATGGGACATTCATAAACTACATAAATCATTTGAAACAAAAAAAAACAAGGTTATGAGGCTTCAAACAGGGCTGACAAGCACCTTCTCCAAAAGGTTAAGCAGGAAAGATTTTGTATGTGCCTTGATATAAGTACGCTTCATGTGTTTATGTATATTTTCACAGTTACATATCTGTGTGTTCATGTGTATAAATGCATGGCTGTGTGTGTGTGTGTGTGTGTGTGTGTGTGTGTGTGTGTGTGTGTGTGTGTGTGTGTGTGTGTGTGTGTGGCAGAAAAGCAAAACATCAATGCTGTAACCTTGCCTTTGCATTCCACACACACTGCACACACTGAATACTAGCCAGGTTAGATTTCCAGTCCGGGCGATGACAATCTTGTCACAGATGAACCTTCCCAGAAGAAACAACTGAAGGTTAAAATACACACAAACACATCAATGAAGCATCGGCATGAAGGCACTGGACAAACAGCAGTCAAGGACTTGAAGAGCGAGGACCCTGCGAGGGGAGGGAGGAGACATAAAGAGGAGATGCCGCCCAGATCAACCTTCCTCCCTGATGCACCTGTCAGCCAAACCGTGGGGCCTCCTAGCAGTGTGCTGGGACTGGACAAGAAGAATTAGAAGGGCCCGGCGGCTTAAGTCCTCGCCTTGAACGCGCCAGGATCCCATATGGGCGCCAGTTCTAATCCCGGCAGCTCCACTTCCCATCCAGCTCCCTCCTTGTGGCCTGGGAAAGCAGTTGAGGATGGCCCAAAGCTTCGGGACCCTGCACCCGTGTGGGACACCCGGAAGGGGTTCCTGGATCCTAGCTTCGGATTGGCATAGCATCGGCCGTTGCGCTCACTTGGGGAGTGAATCTTCCCCTCTGTCGGACGGAGGATCTTCCCCTCTGTCTCTCCTCCTCTCTGTATATCTGACTTTCCAATAAATAAATAAATCTTTTAAAAAAAAAAAAGAATTAGAGGTCCCAGCATGGTAGCCTAGTGGCTAAAGCCCTCGCCTAGCACATACTGGGCTCCCATATGGGTACCAATCCATGTTCCAGCGGTTTTGGCCTTGCTTCCCATCCAGCTCCCTGCATGTGGCCTGGAAAAGCAGTCAAGGATGGCCCAAAGCCTTGGGACCCTGCACCTGCCCCCATGTGAGAAACCCAGAAGAATCTCCCGGCTCCTGGTTTCAGATAGGCTCAGGTCTGGCTGTGCCATTGAAGCCACTCAGGGAGTGAATCAGCAGACAGCAGATGTTCCTCTCTGTCTCTCCTCTTCTATATATATCTAACTTTCTGATAAAAATAAATAAGAAATCTTTTTAAAAAAGAATTAGAGTTCAGGGAACACCAAGGATGGGAGGCTCTGGGGAACACCCCCATGGTGCTGCAACAAAAGATGGGAGATTTGAAATGAAAAGCAAGTTCTTCGCTTGGAACGTTAGCTCAGATGGAAACCCTGAGAAGCAGGTAGAAATAAAGAGTAACAGAAAGAGGGGGTAACTCTAAATGATTATCGGTTCACTGAATATTGATTTGCAGAACAATGCTCAACTTTTCCAGGAAATAAAATAGAGGCATAAGAATTTGAGTGTGAGCTCAAAGAGCAGTAAGTGCACCTGAAGTGTTTTAAAGCATTTCATCACCCAGGAAGTGGCAGAGGTACTTTAATTAATCAGGGATGCCTATTGTAAACCATAAAAAGAATTCTTAAAGAATGTGCAAAGAACCAACTAATAGGAAGAGAAAATAAGAAACTTAAATAATCCAAAAGTAGGCAGGAAAGGGAGGGAAAATGAACACAGAATAGTCAAAGAGAAAACAATTAGTAGCATGGGATATTTAAATTTTATGATTTATACAATAATTACATCAAATATGATATATTTGATTTTTAATAAATATATGAGACACACCTTAAATATAAAGAAACAGAAATCATGGAGGCAAGAAGGCAAAAAACAACACACCATGCAAACACTAACTGAAACAGTCTGTCTGAAACAGTTCATATCTGAAAAACAGTTTTGCAGGCAAGAAGCATCACTAGATTTAAAGAGAGATGTTTTCATGATGAAAGATCAATTCACCAGACAGCATAATCATCCTAAATCCAGATAATACCAAACAACATAGTCTCAGAATATACAGGACTTTTACAGAACCACGAGCAGATGTATTCACAACCTGATTGGAGGATGCAACACTCTCTCAGTAACAAAAGAACATGCAGACAAAAAATCACCAAGAACAGAGGCCAGTGTTGTAGCACAGCATGAAAAGCTACCACCTGCAATGCTGGCATCCCAACTGGGCACTGATGTGAATCCCAGCTGCTCTCCTTACGAACCAACTTCTGACTAACATGCCTGGGGAGGCAGCAGAAGATGGCCCAAGGATTGGGCCCTTATATCAACACAGGAGACCCAGAAGGAGTTCCTGGCTTCTATCTTTGGCCTGGTCTAGCCCCAGCAATTACGGACACTGGGGGAGTGAACCAGCAGATGAAGATTCTCTCTCTCTCTTTTCAATCAAATAAATCCTTTAAATTAGCAAGAATACTAATTATATGCCAAGAAAATAGACAATTAATAGAGTCTTAGAAACAGACTACCAAAACACTAGCATCCCATGTGGGTACCAGTTCAAGTCCCAACAGCTCCACTTCTAGTTCCTTGCGAATGCACCTGGGAAACCAATGCAAAATGGCCCAAGTGCTTCGACCTCTGCCTCCCACATGGGAGACCCAGAAGAAGCTCCTGGCTCCTGCCTTCGGCTGGCTTGGCTTCTGGCCATTGTGGCCCATTTGGGGAATGAATGAGCAGATGGAGGAGATCTCTCTAACTCTGGCTGTCAAATAAATAAATAAATATTTTTAAAATGGGCCACTGGCAGAAGAGTGTATACACAGACAACAGAATCAAGTTTTTTAAGAGTCCAGAAATAAACCTGTACATTATGTTCAACCACCTAGCAGAGAAAGAATATTCCTTTCAACAAGTGGTACTAGAACAATAGATATTCACATGCAAAAGAGAAAAATTGGTGATTTTCCTCACACAATACTTAGCTCAAAATGGATGAAAGACCAAAAGCTAAGAGCCAAAACCATTAAACTCTTAGAACATAAAGTCACACCTTTTTAACCTTGTATTTGGTGAAAAGTGTTTATATATGACACCAAAAGTACAACAAACTGAGGAGAAAGACCAACTGGACTTCACAAAAATGTGAAACTTTTGTTGTTATCAAAGACTAACCGCAGAATGAGAAATATTTGCAGATTGTGTATGTGATAAAGGTCTAGTATCTGGAATACACAAAGAAATCTCAGAATGCAACAAATGGCCAGCAAGCCATATTCAACATCACCAGTCATAAAAAAATGCCAACCAAGGCCACAAAGCTATTTCACATAGAATGGCTGTCATTTAAAGAAAAAGAAAAAGAAAAAAAGAAAGAGAGAAAGAGAGAAAGAGAGAGAAAGAAAGAAAGAAAGAAAGAAAGAAAGAAAGAAAGAAAGAGAGAAAGAGTTGGTAAAAATGTGAAGTGGGACCCTGTTCCATTCAGCCACTATGGGAAACAGTTTGGCAGTTTCTCAAAAAGTTACATGTGTAATTATCATGTGATGTACCAAGTCTACCCTGGGTATACAGCCAAAAGAACCAGACACTCAAACAGAGCCTTCTACACAAATGTCCACAGGAGCCCCTACTTCAAATAATTCAAATAAATGGATATACAAGATGTAACATGTCCATGTGATAGGATATTATTTAGCCATGAACAATTAAATACTGACACATACTGCAACATAGATAAACCTTGAAAACATTATACTACATTTAAAAAGTCAAGCACAATGGGCCACATGTTGTGTGATTCCGTGGGTATGAAATCTCAACAGTGGACAAATCCACAGGGACAGATAGCCAATCCACACTTCCCAGGGGCTGCATGGAGGAGGTGAGGCGCATGGCAGCTGAGAGGCACCAGGCTTCCTTCCAGGCTGAGAGCAAGTTCCAGGACTAGGCCGTGTGGTGGTTACATACCACTGTAGACACCCTTCTATGCCACTTATGGCACTAAAATTGTGCCTTCACATGGAGCGAGGAAACCTAACTTCTTCCAAGGGCCACTGGATATTCATAATAACATGCACTGTTGACACAAAATTGTCAGCTTAGAAAGCAGCCTGCTGTAGGGTATGTTAAATTTCAAGTCCCACCTGCAGCTGCTTTGGCAGGATCAAACCAAACGATTTTGTGGGTCTTATATGGCCTATGAGCCGAACATTCCCAAACCCTGTAAATGACTAAAAGAGTCCATTATAAGCTGTACATTTGTAACCACAACAAAAGGTATCAATGAGGATACAGAACCTCCCAACACAAAGTACCCAACGTCCCTGGCATGTAAAACAGCATAACCAAGTACTGCATACTTGGTTTCTAGTCCACATGAAACATTTATTCAAATTGATTGCTCCCTGGAGCAGAAAAGCAAGACTCCATAAATTACAAAGAAGTGAATTTACACTAGATATGCAACTGCTTTAGAGTACAGTGATAATGAGGATGATGGTGACAGCCAAGTGAAAGCCACGTGCCCTAATCACTGCCTAACCATGGAGGGGCCACGATGTGTGACCTGAATGCCCACTTTCTCCCTTCCCTCCACCCTGCCACTCAGCCACCTTGCTATGCAAATTTTTCTTCCTACCTGCAGCTCCAGGCACAAACAAGTCACAGCCAGCCTGGTCACGCCCCTCTCAGGCCAGGCGATCCCCTCCAGAAGCCTACCTCCATGCCCTGGGCAGAGTGCTCAGCATGTGCTGTGACCACCTCACCCGGACACTGAGGATTGCTCAGGTCACTAACTTGCCTCTGGCCACACAGCCAGCCAGAGCTGCCCCGCTCCGGAGCCGCAAACAACATGGACCCAAGCAGAGAGCCTCCTCTCTGTGGGCTCAGCCAGGCCCTGCCCACCTCTGCTCTGTGAAGTGCCACTGTCTCCCCCAAATGCGGCATCAGCATGGAAATGGGACAGGGTACTCTCCTCCTGGGGGGCTCCCCAAGTACTGACTGGCACCCTCCTCATAGGGAGGGTCCTTCAGGGCTGATCCCAGCAGGGACAGGGCCTGAGACTGACCTCAGGCTGCTGGTGGGAGAGGCACGGCTCAGCAACACCTGCTCTCAAGGCTCCCTGTTTCACACTCAGGCTGTGGCGTAGGCAGACTCAGGCAAAGGTGTCATGCATCTGTTCTTCCTGCTTGGGGCACCAAGGTCCCAGCCCTCCCGGTCTGGGTGCCCTGCCTGTGCCCAGCTCCTCCTCTTACCCACGCACAGGCTGTAGTCAGCCTGTGACGTACATGCTCTTGACCTTCCAAGGGCCCACAGTGTCAATCACAAAAGCTAGTGCTGTTCTTACACCATAACATCATTCCTGACAAACCCCTCACTGGAACCTGGCCCTAACCCTGACCCTGACCCTTGGCCTTGTGTACTGTTAGCTCTCAGTCCTTTCCCCACCCCCATGCCATGATACCCAAGCTGAGTAAAGGAGAGGGCCTGCAACCTGTCCAGGGTCACACAGTTCCCACATACAGGCAACAGTCGAAACAAAAGTCGGGGCTGTTCCATCTCTTCCTTCCAGCCCCTACTCCCTAACCTTCACTGATTAACTCTGAAACCAGACACACTGGCCTGATGTCCCCTGATTCACCAAGATACCCCGAGTCCAACAGTGGGTATGGCCGCCCCTCAGTGAGCAATAATGGGGCATGATGAGGCAAGACAGCATGGAGGACGCAGAAGTGTGACATGGAGATGGGGATCCAGGCACACAGGGCATGCAGGCCACCAGCTACACTTACCACCTGCAGGGGTAGGAGAGCCCAGAGGGGGTCCCGGAGCAAACAGAAGAGAAAAGGAGGGGTTGTTGAGCCAGGAGAAACAATGAGGGTCCGAGCCAGCACCACACCCTGCCTCATACTCCACCCTAATTTCATTGACCTGGTGAGTGTGATGAGATCGCTTTTTGGGGGAACCCAGTACTTGCTTGGCAGGGGCTACTTGGAGCTTGTGGAAAAGGGATGAAAACAGCAAGTTCTGGCAGGGACTTGCCTAGTGGTACATACCTCCTTAGCACCTCCAAAACTCCCAGGGGCCTTGATCATGCTCACTGCCCTGCAGAGGGGCCAAGACCCAGACAGATCTCAAAGTGGGTACAACTACGACAAGGCCATTTCCAGAAGTCAGATTGCCCAACTGCTGGAAGAAATGTGGTCACTGGGCAAGCAGGCTCAGACAGGGGCTGGGAGAAGGGCTGGCCCTTGGGCACCCCAAGGGGGCCATTGAGAGGACAGGCACCGCAACCCCCAACTCACGTGGCCATGCAGGTCCGTGTTGAGCAGCATCAGTGCACAGGTGAGTGTGTGGATTCCATCTAAACCAGAGACGTTGGCACCTTCAGTGTGAGCATCGGCCCACTGTCACCCCAGCTCCCTACCTTTCTGGGGCCATCCTGGAGGCCTTGCAGACAGGAAAGGGCCAAACCCACCTCACCCTCCCACTGCTGTGCCAGAGAGAACCTGCCCCCACCCACCCAGTGTAGCCCAACCCAAGCCTCAGACACAGCAATGGATCTGGACCTGGACCCTGTTGGCACTGTCACTCCCAGGCCTGGGACCTGAGTTCACCCACAGGGCAAGCCTTGACTTCAACCCAGTCTCAGGAACCACAGTGACCAGGAGATGAAAACCAGAAGGACTAAAGCCCCCAGGATGGTTGACCTCCAGGCCCAGGGGCAAACCCATCTGCGTGCTACCTCTTCATCTGGCATTAAAAGCCTACTGTATGCCAGAGAGAACAGGTGAGCTGGGCACAGCAGGAGGACAAGGCAAGGGCAGTGGGACAGGAGGCATACCTTCCGAGGTGCTGTCTTCGGGGTTGCACTGGCAATACCGGCGGGAGAAGTGTGTCAGGACCCGCTCCCGCTCTTGTGTCTCTCCCATCAGAGGGAAGGCCTTCAGGAAGTTTCTGGTAGGGAAAACCAGATTGCTGAGGGCCTCTTGGGGCTCCTAAGTCTCACCCAAGGTAGCAACCATACACACACACGGGGACCCAGGGCCCAGCAACCTGGCATCTGGTTCAGGGCACCCCTCCAGGCTCAGGGAGATGCCTGGCCCCCAGAAGGCCTCTGGAGTGCTGAGACTAGGGGGCCTGACAGACTTCAGAGTTTCAGCCCTCCCCAGCCTCCCCATGCACACTGTAAGGAACAAAGGTGGTGGTGTGCAAGGGTGTATATTTGACACATTAGTTATCACTTGGAACACCTGCACAGCAGCCCCGCTTCCAGTTTCAGTTTCCTGCTAACACACAGACATCGAAAGATTACAGGTCAGGTTCGTGTGGCCCTGTGACCCAGAAGGGAGGCCAGGCTGAGTTCTAGGTACCCGACTTCAGCCTCGTCCGGTCCCAGATGTTGTGAGCATTTAGGGAATGAAGCAGCAGGTGATCTCTCTCTCTCTCTCACTTGCAAACAAATTACATAAATAATTTTTTTTTCAAAAGTGACTAAGCATGCAAAACGCCAGGATACATGATTTTTTAGAAAAAGGTGAGGGGGTGTGGGGAGCAGACATTTGGTGCAGCCATTAAGTCACCCACATCCATACTGGAATGCCTGGGTTGAAGGCCCAGCTCTGCTTCTGGCCCCTTGCTTCCTGCTAATGTATTCCCTGGAGGCAGCAACTGATGACTCAAAAACTCAGCTCCCTTTCACCCACATGGGAGACCTAGACTGAATCCAGGACTCTTAACTTTGGAATAACCCAGCCTCAACTATCTATCAGAGGCATCTGGGGAGTAAACCAACAGAAAAAAAAAAACTTAATCCTCTACATATTATCTATCTTTAAAAAGAAAAAAAAAAGAAGAGGAAGAAGATTTATTTGAAAGGAGAGTTACACAGCAAGAAAAGGGAGAAGACAGACCAATTGATTTCCAGTCACTGGTCTCCTCCCCAAATGGCTAGAATGGCCAGAGCAGGGCCAATCTGAAACTGGGAACTACAAGCTTCCTCCAGGTTTCCCACATGAGTGCAGGGGCCCAAGCCCTTGGGCCATCTCTGCTGCCTCCCCAGGCACATTAGTGAGGAGCTGGATTGAAAGTGGAGCAGCCAAGACTCAAGCAACACCCAGTGGGATGCTGTGTTGCAGGCAGTGGTTCTACCGGCTATGCCATGGCACTGGTCCCTTTTTCATCTTTCATCTTTCTTTGCCTTGCAAAGTAAACAAATTTTTCAAGTGCTTAGAAACAGATGCAATAGAAACAGGTAAATTAGATAATGCAAATTTTGGAGTTAGCAAAGATTTTACTACGATTACATTCAAGAAAGGGTGGGAGTGGAGATGTCATTGTGATATAGCAGGTTATGCCTCTACCTGTGACACAAGCATCCCATAAGGACATGAGTTCAAGATCCAGCTGCTCCACTTCCAAACCTGCTTCCTGTTAATGAACCCAGGAAAGCAGCAAAAGATGGCTCAAGCGCATGGGCCCTGCACCGCTCTGGGATACCCAGAAGAAGCTCCTAGCTCCTGGCCCTGACCTGGTCTAGCGCCAGCTTCTGTTGCCATTTGGGGAATGAATCAGTAGATGGAAGATCTCTTTCTCTCTGTATCCCTTCCTCTCTCCATGTAACTGACTTCCAAACAAATAGATAAACTGAAGAGAGGGGGGGAAATAGGGAAAATGAGTGAAATGGCAAGAAATTCTGACAAAATGAGAATCCTCTTCTTAAATTTTAATGAAGTGGAAATTCTAGAACTAAAACACATAACAGAAGCGGCTCGTATTGTGGTATAGAAAGAAGGACCCATCTACAATACCAACATCCCACACAGACACCAGTCTGTGTTCCACTGCTCCACTTCCCATTCAGCTCCCTGCTGACGTGCCCAGGAGGACAGTGCACATGCTTGGGCTCCTGCCCCCATGTGGAGGATCCAGAGGAAGCTCCTGGCTTCTGGCTTTGCCCCAAATCAGCCCCAGTAATGTGCCCATTTAGAGTGAATCAGCAGATACAAGACCTCTGGCTCTCCCTCCTTCTTTCTAACTCAACCTTTTAAATTAATAGATAAAAAATATTTAAAAACAAAAGAAACTAAAAACCTAATCCCTAACCTATTGGTTTAGCGGGTTATTAAACACAGGAAAAGGGAAAATGAACTGAAATCAGTGTCAACAGAAAACAGCCCAACTGAAGCACAGATCGAACTACAGAAATCTCAGTTTTTAAAGTGTTAGAGACATCAGGGACACAACAACAAGGTCTGAGGGACATGGGCACCCACCCACCAGCCCAGCATGCACTGTCTGTCCTTTGTGTTCCCGTTGCCCGTCCCCGCCTCTCACCTCCATTAGAGCCTCATGGACCCTGGGTTGCATTCACCCATTCTCCCTATCCTGCTCCCTGGGCCCTGCAGAGGAGGGCCCACCTCCCTTGTGGGTGGCTGGCTGTGTATGTGTATGTTTTGGGGATGTTCCTCCCTCATCCCAAACACCAGGCAGCCCTGAGATCAACTCCACTTTACTATCTCTTCCCTCAGAGACTGGGCAGGGGGAGTCTCTCTCCCTTCTTGGCCCATACGAAATATAGGCAAGCCAGAGCCCACCTTACGGGAGTGCTAGGAAGACACAGGAAGCTAATGTACCCAGACGCCCAGCATCAGGCTAACCAAGGCATCCAGGACTCATAGGTCCTTTGCTATCTTTCTTCCCCGCAAAGGGTTCTTACATTTCCACCCTCACAACCCTTCCCACAGCCTCATCAGAGAGGTCAAGACACTAGCCCAAGGCAGCACAGTGGGCATGAAACAGACAGTAGGAGGCTGCTCGTGCCACCTGTGGATGCTGACCCACCCTAGCCCCACTGACCTGAGTGCCCGGTCCAAAGTTAGGCCTGAGAAGTCGAAGAAACTGAGGTATTCCCCAGCCACCAGCCTGCTGAAGTCATTGCTGTCAGGAGAGCAGAGTAGGTATCCATTAGAAGCAGGGTCCAACCCAAGAAGGCACAGCAATGGGAAGTGTTAGGGGAGCGGGTCCCCGAGAACCACAACCACCCATCTAGATCTCACAACCCCCAGACTGCCTCCCCGAGTCAGGATCTGACAGCTCAACTATAGGCTGAGGGACAGAAAGGCTTCCTAGAGAAGGTGGAGTTCCAGCCAACACAGAAAATTAGGACTCATCACAGGCAAGAGGGCCTAGGACACTCCCCAGCAGAGGAATCTGCCCAACATGTCTAGGAGCAACCAGCAGGGCCAGGGGCCCGAGGCTGTGGAGCAGGTGTGGGGCAGCAGGAGATGAAGTGGGACCAGAGCCTGTGGGCCAGCTAGGAGGACACAGACTCCAGCCTGAAGGATTCAGAGTTGGGGGTAGTGGGTCTGCATTTGGGGAGTCTAATGGCTGAATGGAGAGCCATGGGCGGAGGCAGTGGCAGGGATGGGGAGAAGCCACAGAACATTAGTGACCAGATGGGTATGGGACATGATCAAGAAGGTAGTCACCTGGGTCAGATGTGATGCTTAAGAAAAAGTCAGGGCTGGGTGTGTGCCTGGGAGGTCATTAATGTATAGGGGTTAACTAGAGTGCCAAGGGGCTGGTGCTGTGTTTCTCATCCAGCTATTTGCCTGTGGCCTGGGAAAGCAGTTGAGGATGGCCCAAAGCCTTGGGACCATGCACCCACATGGGAGACCAGGAAGAAGCTCCTGGCTTTGAATCGGCTCAACTCTGGCCACTGCAGCCATTTGGGGAGTGAATCAGTGGATGGCAGATCTTCCTCTCTGTCTCTCCTTCTCACTGTTATTCTGACTTTCCAATAAAAAATAAAATAAAACAAATCTAAAAAAAAATCATTTATCAGGCGCAGGTGTTACAAAATAGCAGGTAAAGCCTCCAGCATTCCATATGGGTACTGATTCAAGTTCTAGCTGCTCCACTTTTAAAGATTTATTTATTTATTGGAAAGTCAGATATACAGAGAGGAGGAGAGACAGAGAGAAAGATCCTTCGTCCGCTGATTCACTCCCCAAGTGAGCGCAACGGCCGATGCTATGCCGATCCGAAGCTAGGAGCCAGAAGCTCTTCCAGGTATCCTACACGGGTGCAGGGTCCCAAAGCTTTGGACCATCCTCGTCTGCTTTCCCGGGCCACAAGCAGGGAGCTGGATGGGAAGCAGAGCTGCCGGGATTAGAACTGGCGCCCATATGGGATCCTGGCGCGTTCAAGGCGAGGACTTTAGCTGCTAGGCCACGCCGCCAGGCCCTAGCTGCTCCACTTTTCTGCTGCATTCCCCTACTTTTTAACAGGGAGCTAGATCAAAACAGCCTAAGTATTTGGGCTCCTGTACCCATGTGCTTGAAGCTCCTGGCCTCTGCCTGGCCCACTCAACATGTAGGAAATACAACTATCAGATGAAAGATTTCTCTGTGTCTCTTTATCACTCTGTATAACTCCAACTTTTAAATAAATAAATAAATATCTTTCAAAATCATTATCAGTTGAAAATATATATTTTTGGTTCAAATGAAAGAGTGCCTGAGATATATTTTTAAATATTTCAACCAATGGGGTGGGGGAGAATAAGGAAAATCATTGGCAACTTTGAGGCCAAGTAATAGGTAGAGGCAGGTTTAATATCCTATTTTATCTGCCTTTATGTACATTTGAAAACTTAATGGAAGAAAATGTTAAAAAAAGAGAGCTACACCAACATGAGGAAGAAGGGGAGGCAAGGACAGGCCTGGGAGAAGGCACCAGGCCATTGTGATCTTGCCAAGAGGTTTCTGTAGGGAGTTGATGGTAGGGGGTGCTTGGTGACAGCAGGAGGGCTCGGGGCCACCCAGACAACCTGGGAATTTCAACTGAAATAGGCTTGAGGAACAAGAGGAGCTAGGGAAGGGTCTGGGTTTCAGATGGGAGAGATGTGAGCCCTGTGGGTCGCTGCTGGGCAGACTGCTACAGGAGGCGTGGCAGCAAGGACAAGGGCGGGTGGACCCCAAGTTAGCTCCAGAAAGGACAACCTGGAGCTGGGTCACTACCAAAAGGGGGTGTCAGGACTTGTGGTTTCTGGACTGGCACTAGTGTCAGGGCGACAGGAAGGCTGTAGAAGGTGGAAGGGGCAGAGGTTCAAGACAACCTGGGAACAGACCTGCTTGGGGTCTCTCTGAGGGCCTAAGGCCCCTGTCAGGCTCCCTCATAGTTACAGTCTGGATGGTCACCCTGAACTTGCCTGCTCCTGGCAGTCAAAGACTGCCTGTAGGTGTCAGGAAGCACCCTGCATGGCAGGGCCAAGCGCAGTGGGCATGCTGCTGGCAGACCTGCCCAACTGTGCTGGTAGCCTTCTGGATCTCAGCGCCCCTGCCTGGCCCTAGCCCCTTCCCACCTGGCTAAGCACCCTTACCTGGCCAAGTGCCCTTTACAGCCACTCTCAAGGCCATGGCCTGTGATGAGAGAACTTGGGCCTTCTCAGCCAGTCCCAGAACACAGCAGGGCACAGTGAGGACCTGGAAGAGCCCCCCAGCTGTTTCTCTGGCTCAGGGTTCTCCTCTCTCCCTGCCCCCTCAGGGGGGCCACAAGCTGCTGTTCTCACTACCACCCAGCATGCTCCTAACGCCTCATTCCCCTTCCACACCTCCATCTGTGCCCCAGCCCTGAGGAGACCAAGGGCCCCGCCCAAGCAGCCCAGAAAGGAAACAGATTTAGGGCGAGGCCAGGAATGAGGACAGAGCGGGAGGCAGCAGCCTTGGGGATTGTTGGGAGCCCCCCCCCAACCTAGCACCAAGTACCCCTGCAAGGACTCTCTGCCCCTGAGGAGGCTGGGGTACATTCAGGTTTGCCTGGGAAGATGGGGGCAGGATACACTTACTTCTTGCCCAGCTGCCGGGCCACGTCGCAGCGCTGGAAGCCCTCCAGGTGGTACAGGCGGCGGGCCAGCCTGCGAGCAGCCTCATTCATACCCTGGCACCCATTGGCCAATGAGTCTGCACCACCAGGCTCCAGCCCCTCCGAGCTGCTCAGCTCCGAGTCCGAATCCGACAGGCCATCCTTCAGGCTGGGGTCACTGTGGACACAGCAAGACATGAGGCCGGGAGCTCATCCCAGGGCCCCTGAAAACCCAGTGGGGCCAGAAAAAAGGAAAGAAGCCCGCTCAGCAGGAGGGGATCAGATTAGAGCCCACCCTAGGACTCCTCAAGGGAATCCAGGTGCCCACCCCCCACACGACCACAGCTCCCACACTCCCACCTGGGGGAGCAGAGTGGATGCTGAGGCCCAGGAACAGGATGTCTCCACACAGTGGGTGGCACAGTGACCTTACAGAGGCCATGTTGACCTTGGACACTGGGTTGCTAATTTTCTTTCCTGCCTCCCCTTCTCCCTTTCTTCTGTTCCATCGCCCCCCGGCCCAGTCCCTGTCTCACCTGGCTGAGTTGAGCATCTTGTCTGTGTCCTCCTCGTCGTCCTCCTCTTCCTCCTCCTCCCTGCCTGTGCCCGAGGCTCCGTTTTCATGGAAGCCATTGGGCATGGCGGTGAGAGACAGGCGGCTCAGGACGTTCTCCGAGCGGCTGCAGGAGATGGAGCGTCGCAGGGGGCTGCCCAGCTCTCCATCACCACCAGCTGCTCCCGTGTCCTGCTCAGGCCCCAGGTCCCCAAGGCCCAGCCCGGGCCCCGGCTCGGGGCTGTCCCGGGCCCGCTGCTGGATGAGGGGCGTGAGAGGGGCCTCAAAGCTGACACAGCTGTCGCTCTCATCTGTGAGGCTCAGGGCGTCCAGGGAGTCAAGGCTGCTGTACTGAGTGCCCCGCAAAAGCTCTGATTCCAGAATCTTCTCGAACGTGGCGCTGAATCCATCACGTACATCTGGTTCCCCGGGGTCATCCAGACTGTGGGATGTAAGGACCTAGTCACTATCCTTTCCAGGTGGACCCACACACGAATACTGGCAACTGGAATATTTAGAATATCTAGGCCCTGCTCCTGCAGCTAGGCATGCCCTGGAGGCAAGAAGGCGGGCATGGGCTATACCCTGTTGATCAATTCTACCAACCACACTTGCTGGCCACCAGCCACCAAGCACTGGGCTGTGGACTGGGGACACAGCCTCCGGAGGAGGCATCAAGTCATCTTTGAAATGAATGACGCTGAGGCAGCTCCCTCAGCCCAGCTTGGGTGATACTCCTCCCATGACAATGAAGACAGCTCTCTATCCCAACTTGAGTCCCACAGAGGCGCCATTTCCCTGTCCTCATGGCCTGGAGGCTTCCGTGTAGGGCCAACCACTCCCCAGGACTCAGGCCTTGTCTTCACGTCCCTCTCTCACAAGGCCCCTTTCCTGGGATACCCTAGTCACACGTAATAGTCCACTTTCTCCCTCTTCTCCAGTCCCCACCCAAACAAACCAAAGTCTACCCGACGAAGATGCCCTTGCCAGCCTGCACTGGGCACTGCAGGCATCCACACTGGTCAGGGCCCTGTGGGTCACACCATGTTCCCAGGTCATCATCACAGCTTCCTGTGAGACCCATCTCTCCCCAACGCCTCTTGGAAGACGCTAGACCATGAGTGCACCACTGGGAAAAGGGGGAGTGCAGCATCCCTCAGAAAACTCAGGGTACAAACAGCTTGCTAGCCCTAAACACCCATGCATAAAAGCCAGATTGACAAAGGAACTAGGCATAAGCCACAAAGCAATGGAGCTGTCACATGTGAGGGCCCTGCAGCAACCCCCTCAAAACATCCACTCACCCCAGATGAGGATCCTCAGTGTCGGCATGGAGACTGGAAGCATCGTCCCCTCGTGCCAGCCCGTCAGCACGCCAGGGCCGGGACTCTGCGTCCTCTTCCCGAGCATCTGTGTCCTGCCCCAGGGCTAGGCCATTGGTGAGGGACAGGTCAAGGCTAAGGCCGTGGGAGGCCACATTCTGCTCCTCTGGGGGCTCCTCTGTGCCCCCCAGGTGGTCCCTCTGCTTAAGCCCTGGGCTGCCAATGCTGCAGCACGAGCCCTCAGCAGTCTGGAAAATGGGGGCTTCTTCTTTGAGCTCCAGGTTGGGGCCCTCCTTGGGCAGGACAGGGTGGAATGTGTCTTTGTCCATGGCAGCCACTGCCCTACCCTGTCCTGGCTGCTCCTTGGACTCCACTAGACCTGGCGGCAGAGAGAGACAAAATCATGTGTAATAAGGTGCAGGAGCTGGGAGTCACAGCCCAGCAGAAGCTGGACCAGAAGGATGAGAGAGACACTGGCCTCAGAACCCCTCACGCCAAGGCCAGCCCCTCTCGCCTCTCCTTTGACCTTGGGCCAGTCCCTTGCACGCCATTTCCTGTCCTCTCTGCTGCCTCTTGTGCCTTTGCTGTGTCCTCCAGAATTACCCAAAGTCCTCTGAGGGAGACCTAGATGAGGACCTAGAGACAGGCCTAGTGCCCTGCTGCAGGATCCCTTTCATCCATGGAGAAGGCAGGGGACAGCACCCAAACTGACAGCAGCAAATTAAAGCCTCTGCCCGCTGTCTCTCGCCCTAGCTACAGGAGCCAGAGCAAAGTGCATCTGTGTTACACAAGAAGCAAACTCAGGTGGGGGCTGCCTTAGTTGGGGAGTTAAGATAGGAAGCAGGAGCAGCCGGCACAGTGGCCTAGCAAGCTAATCTTCCACCTGCGGTGCCAACATCACACAAGGACACTGGTTCATGTCCCAGCTGCTCCACTTCTGATAATAAGCTCCACTTCCAGCTCTCTGTTAATGGCCTGGGAAAGCAGAGAATGTCCCAAGTCCTTGGGTCCCTGTACTCACAGGGGAGACCTAGAAGAAGCACCTGGCTCCTAGCTTTGGATTGGCTCAACTGTGGCCATTAATAACCATTTGGGGAGTGAACCAACAGAGGGAAGATATTTTTTTGCGTCTGTCTCTCAGTAATTCTTTCAAGTGACATAAATCAAATTTTGTTGTAAAAAATTATTTGAAAAGAAAGGAAGGAGTGAGAGAGAAAGAAAGAAAGAAAGAAAGAAAGAAAGAAAAAAAGAAAGAAAGAAAGAAAGAAAGAAAGAAAGAAAGAAAGAAAGAAAGAAAGAAAGAAAGAAAGAAAGAAAGAAAGAAAGATCAATAAAAATCAAGAGCTTTCTCAGAGCAGGACAAAGCCAAGATGAACCAGGAGACAGCCACAAGCCTGGGGAAGCCCCGTGTTTGGTGCTGTCCAGGGTGCTGGGCGCAAGTAGCTCCATCCCGGAGCTTCAAGAAGGGCCAGAACCGCCTAAGACAGGAGAGAAGTGGCCTGCGATTTTCGTCCCTGCCAGAGCTTGCCCAGCCTTGGGGAGGGGCTCAAGAGCAGACCACAATGGCTATCCTGGGACAACACTATACCATCCCATTGGCCATGCGGCTTGTGTGGGTATAAGCAGCCTGGTGCCCTCTGCTGTACTCTGGGTCTTCTCTCTTTTGTAAAGTTACTATCTTACTTGGCCCTCCTGCCCCCTACACCACCCTACCCATTTGGTAAAGGATGGAAACCAGCACACATGACCTCCACAGATTCCAGCAGGGAGACAGAGCCCTGCATACTGGCCTGGCTTCTGGATCTTTCCTCTTCCTCTTTCTGCCCCCAGCCACCCAGTGACCTGGGCCACTAGGGACATAGACTAGGTCCCCTAAACACCCGCAGAGCTGCCGTGAGGCCTGCCCCCGGGGCACTTCCACCAGTTCTGGTGAAGCTACTTCCTTCCTCCTTTCTTATGCCCTTGCTACCTGTCCCCCAGCACCCCTACTCTCCTCCACATGGTGGTTTTCGGGTTCGGGAGAGGCTGGAAGAGCAGAGGGATGGCTTGGTCTTCTGGGCCACCTCAGAACAAGCTGTAGCCTCAGGGATCTAAGTGAGTCTGATTTCTCACACAGATTCACTCTGACTTACTATGCTTCAGCTTGACAGTTTTTCAGCTTTCCCATGGCATCAACATAGCACACATTAGGTGCACTTCGAATTTTTAACTGCGACCCTTCATTGGGACCAGAGTACTATGGTCCAATACCCCTTCATGAGATTGGGCAGTGATCAGCATAGCTCCCAGTCAGTGACCAACACCCCCTCGTGTGCTGTGCAGCTGACCAGGGCAGTTCAAGGTTAGGGCATTCCATGTGTTTTTAACTGAACAGTATTTTCAGACTTGTGATGGGTTCCTCAGGACGTGACCACACTGAATGTCAGGCAGCATTTGCCCTGGCAAGGCCCTGAGCATTACCTGAGGGGCTTGTTAAATCCAGACCTCTGAGCCCCCGCCCCAGGCCTCCTGAACCTGCCTCTACCAGGAAGGGGTTTTATAAACTGTTACAAGGAGGCAAGTGTGGGTAACACCCCGTTGGACTCTGGGAGGAACTTCCCATTTGGTGGAGATGAACTGGGGAGGCAGGGGCTTCTGGTTCCATCAGGCAGAATTCATCTCACCCTGCGCTTGCACACAGGGAGTGGGCCAGGCTCTCTGAGCTCCAGCCCCAACCCCTATGGTCGCCTCCTAGAGTTTGGGCTACTGTTGGAGAGGAAGACTTGACCTTAAAAAAAATTCCACAGATGCAAACCATCAGAAGAGGCAGGTTCTAGAATATCTAGGCCCTGCTCCCAGGACACCGGCAGCCCCCTGGGGCTCAGGATGAGGAAGGGATCTTTTCTGGTCCGCCCTAAATCCCCGCTGCTGCAGTTGCTATTTCTATCTGTTCCTTCTACTCAGAGGAAGGACGGGTCACCTCCTCCACAGAGACTCCTCTGGGGAGGTGGGGCCACATACCTACCGAGGAGAGGGGAGAGAAGGGCCCTACCCCCACGGCATAAGTTCTAGTCCCTGGCCTGCTGGTGCAGCAGCTATCCCAGGGCCTGAAAGAGCATCAGCTGGAGGGCTGCTGACCCCACCAGAGCACCCACAGGCCCCCACAACCGGGGCCCAGGCAGTTCCCCTCTGATCAAGCCTAAAGCTTGAGAGTTTAAGTGGCTGCCTCTGAGATTCAGACTACACCAGCCCCAGCTCCAGGGCTGTGGCCAAACCAGGGACCCCTGCAGAGACCCCTACAGAGACCCCTACAACAGCATCCCCCCCACACACACATACTTCTAGGGGCTGCCTCAGGCTAGCCCTGACCCTACCTGCCTGCCCAGTGCCCCTGCAGCTGGGAGCAGGACGGACCGTCTGCCAACACTGGGCACTGGGCCATGTCCTTGCTCTCTGAGGGGTGCAGGGTAGGCAGACAAGGGGCCGCATTGATCCCCACTCTGGGCGGGGGGCCCAGAGTCCCTGCCTGGGATGAGGGCCAGGTTAGCCCAAAAACAACTCAAATGGAACCCCTTCTTGCACAGCCCAAGAGAGGGGTGCACAAAAGGAAGGCTTAGGTTAAAACAAGGTCTCACCATTTCACTCCGAATCACCCATGGCTCTGCCCTGGCTTGTGGGAACCTTTCTGAGAAACAGGAATATTACCTGTGCTCCCCTTTGGTGACACAGGAAGAACTTAACATCATGAATGCTCAGAGAGTTGAGATCTGAGGATGAGCAAACTCACCTTGGACATGAAGGCTGAGAGACAGCTGTGCCCCACCTCCACCACATCCAACAAATGGGGAAACTGAGGCACAGAGGCCAGAGAGGCTTGCCTGAGGTCATGCTGTGGGCAGCCGCACCTTGCACCCAGGTGTGGCCTCCTGCTTCTGGATGCGCTGCAGGGACAGGATTCCCATCAGGCTCTGCCACAAAATCTAGGGCCCAAATCCTCCACCAGAAGAGCTCACAAACGCAATGATCTTGCCCCCTTCCAGGCAGGAGCAGGGAACGGGGTACAGCTGGGCCACTGGACACCCATGTCAAGGAGAGGCTTCAAATGATAGGTTGTCAGGGTCACAGTACCTTCACAACCTCTCTCAGCCAGATGTAGGTTCTGCCCCAGCAGGGATCTTTAAGATTTATTTATTTTTATTGAAAAGGCAGATATACAGAGAAGGAGATACAGAAAGAAAGATCTTTCATCCACCGATTCACTCCCCAAGAGGCCACAATGGCCAGAGCTGAGCTAATCTGAAGCCAGAAGCTTCTCCTAGGTCTCCCACGTGGGTGCAGGGTCCCAAGGGTTTGGGCTGTTCCCGACTGCCTTCCCAGGCCACAGGCAGGGACCTGGATAAGAAGCGGGGCTGCTGGGACACGGAACCAGTGTCCATATGGAATCCCAGCACATGCAAGGTGAGGACTTTAGCTGCTAGGCTATAGTGCCAGACCTTCCAGCAGGGTTCTTGAGACAACCTTGGGCAGCCTCTTTTCTGGGACCAGCTGAAATGGGAACTATGTTTATGGACGAACCCTGCCAGGCCAGGACTGAGTGCTGGGTCAAGCCCTTTGTGACCCTCTGTGGCTCCTGAGACAAGCCAGTCCCCCCTGAGCCCTGCCAGGTGGCAGTCACACCCTGTCCCTCTCATCCACACTACCCTATGATGACTGCCACCTTGTTGAGCCTAGAATCCACTCTCCCCAGCCTCAGCTGACTCTGCTACCCTCTCCCCATCATTCCCCTACCACCAGACACTCTGGCCCTCATTCCCATCCAGGGCCTTTGCACCACCTGTACCACACCCTAGATTTGGAAATGACTGCCTCTTTTGCCATCTAGGGCTCAACACCAGTGCTGATCCTCTGACCGCCAGGCCCTCTGTCACACTTCTCTCTGGAATGTCACAGCACAGAAAAGAGCAGAATCTCCCTTCTGTATCTGGTTTTTATTTCCTGTGGGTCTCCCTGAGTAGGAAGTAAGATCAGCAAAGGCAGAAACTGTCATGTTTGTGACTGTCTCTCCAAAGCCTAGCACACCCCCTGAGACCAAGTGGGTGTTTTTGTCACATATTGCTGAATAAATGACCTGGAGGGTATCAGCACCCCCATTTCCAGCAGAGGCTCAGAGGCTGCGGGACACACCCAAGGCTGCAGAGAAAAAGCAGCAAGACGGAGATCCTGCTCAGAGCTCCAGGCCATGGTCAGGATAATTTCACAGGCCCTTCAGGCCGGGACCCAATCAGTGACAGTACAAAGCCCAGGGACGGGACTAGAGAGAAGGCCAGCAGGGAGAGCTCAGGGGCAGGCTCACTAGGTGAGATCCAGGGGTAACAGAGCTGTGGGTGAATAGTGTGTGTGTGCAAGCAAGCATGCACTCCAGGCACTGTAGGTGGGCACACACATGTGCACACACACACACACACACACACTGCAGGTACTGTGGACTCACACACGCGACCGATTCCTGACTCTTTCCAAGTCTTGCACCTCTCTGTGCATCTGATGGAGCTGTGGGTCTCATTTTAGAGAGAACACCACATAGGTGCAGCATACTCTGAAACAAAGGGAGACTCGCAGGCCTTCAAGCACATCCACAGGACTAAGGCACCAGCACCTATCTGCACCTTCTCTGTCAGGCACTGGCCCTTGCAGGGGGCTCTGCAAGGGCTACTTGGCAAAGGGAGCTGGAAACCGGCACCACTGAGCCTGCCTTCTGCCCAGAGATCCACTGTCCTCCCCCTGAGTTCCTGCCCTACTGCTGGGCTGCCCAGTCCTCCCAGATAGTAGCACAGGGCTGAAACCATCACACACACACATACCCAAGAGCACATGCACGGATACCTAAGACAGTTCTTGCAAACAGCCAGCCTGCAGGCAGCACTCGGAAGAGACGCTGACCAGATGTGCTCCACAACCCCAGGGACTCAGGTGGGGTCAGGCCTGGGCATTCCAGGGCAGGCTCATGTGTCAACACAGGCAGGAGGGAGCTGTCAGGGAGGCCACGGGCTGGCTGCCTGGATCCCACAGCTCACTGTGCACCCCACAGCCTCTGCCAGCCCCAGCACCTGCAGGTCAGAGATTCCCATCATCACAGGGTTCCCTGCAGCTCCCTTGCAACATGTACCTTGCAACATCCCAATTGCCCAGGGCGCGCAGTGTCCAGGACAACATGGAGGCAGGGGGAGGGGATTACCCAGGAGCCTAAGGAACTTTCCTGTCTGCATACTCCAGAGTGGCCCTAAACCATCCCCCAAGCATACACTACCTGGTGCAACAATGAGTGCCTCAGAGGGTCATGACCTCTGATACACACAAGCTGTGTGACCCAAGGGAAGTTGTCCACCCCTCTGAGCCTCAGAGTTCTCCATAAGATGTGAGTTACATGGTAACTCAATGGCTAATCTGCCACCTGTAAGTGCCAGCTTCTCATATGGGTGTCGGTTCATGTTTTGGCTGTTCCAGTTCCCATCCAGCCCCCTGCTTGTGGCCTGGGAAAACAGCAGAGGATAGCCCAAATCCTTGGGGCTCTGCACCCACATGGGAAGACCCAGAAGAAGCTCCTGGTTCCGGCTTCAGATTGGCTCTGTTTCAATTGTTGCAACCATTTGGGGAGTGAACCAGTACACAGATCTTTCTCTCTGTCTCTCCTTCTCTCTGTAAATCTGCCTTTCTAATTAAAAAAAAAAAAAAAGTGTGATACCAATAGCACTTGCCTTGCAGGGCTGCAGGTGGATGAGAGAGGATGGAGTGCATGTGGTGCTTAGGGAAGAGAGCACCCTCTGCCTCCCAGAACCACCTGGGCTCTGCGGGTGAACCAGCAGGCTGCCCCTGGCTGGGGTATGGGAGGCCCCAGAGAGCAGCACACAGCCTCTGTTCATTGGCAGGTAACTGCAGACGTCTGTGCTTGCGACAGTCCACTCTGAATTCTGAGGCAGTGGCTAAGGCTGAAGGCAGGAGGGAGACTCCAGCAGAGCCAGGAGCATGGGTCAGAGAGGGCTCCTCCACCCCTTTTCCAACCACAATTTTGGTCCCACTGATATGCTCACCCAGGTCAGGCTCAAGGCATAGAGCCACACAAGTGAGGGACAAAGTTGGGAACCTGGAGCTCCCTCCATGGTGCCACCCTTCCAGGAATTGCCGATCAGCAGAGGGGGATACTAACAAACCCAGCTCTTCTGCTCTCAGTCTGGCTACTGCTAAGCCAGCCTCTACTTGGGCTGTGGCAATCTGGAAGACTCTGCCTTTGCCATGGTCAAGTACACAGAGGTTCCCAGGGCTGATGCTGAATTGCATCTTATCTGCATGTGCCTCACAGCCTGTTGAGACCCTCAGGGATCGCCTCCCCACCCCCACTCCCCACCCAGGCTCTGCTCAGAAGAGGTCATTCCTTGACATCTCCCAGCTTGCTCCTCTTACCACCCCCTAGCCAATTGGCAACCTCCCTTGCTTAGTATTTGCATACATCTGCATACTGGTTTACGACATCCACAACCAACATCTGCTGTCATATCCAAAACCATGCCTGTAGCTGGCAACTCCCCCAGCTGATTTCCCTACAGGGTGGAATGTGAATCTTTGTGGGCTACAGAGGACCAGGCTCACCCTGGATAGAGGAGTCAGCAGCCACACTGATCCCTGCTCTGCCTCCCAGAGCTCCCGACAGCACCAGGGACTCATCTCGCTCTGCAGGCCACAGGTGACCCCCCAGCCTGGGAGCTGAGAGTTGCATCCCAAGGACCACCACATCCTGAGCAGTATGACAGCAGCCAACCAAGCCTGTCTCAGCTCACAGACCTGGGTAAAGCAGACCCTGGGGTGTTGAGCTGGCCAGAGTGGTCCCCTCCCAGCAGGCTCCACAGCCAAGAGGCGACCCCAGCAACCTAGTGGCCCTTCTCTCCAGCCAGTTACACACACCTCCTACTCCAGAGCCTCAAGCTCCCCAGACCGGGTTGCCAAAGGCATTGCCACCTTGATGAGAGCACAACAGCAAGGGGGTTGACAGGGATGTCACCACCTGGGACACCCCCCTTAGTGGAGAGACTGGTTTGAGTTGTGGCTCCTCCATTTCTGCTTGGCAGAGTGACAGACAGGAAGAGACAGGAAGAGAGAGAGAATCTTCCGTCTGCTGGTTGATTCTCCATAAGGCAACAGACAAGCCAGGAACCCGGAAAGCTCCATCTAGGTGTCCCATGGGGGTGCAGCATCCCAAGTATTTGAGCATCTTTTGCTGCTTTCCCAGGTGTATTAGCAGGGAGCTGGATCAGAAGTGGAGCAGCAGGAAAAAAATAAAATAAAAAAAAATACAAGAAGTGGAGCAGCTAGGACCTCCTGTGCCACAGTACTGGTCCTCTTCTGATCCAGTTTCCTGCTAACACACATCCTCGAAGGCAACAGGTGATGGTTCAAGTACCTTGCTCCTTGCCACCCATGTGGGAAACGCCTCCAACAGGCGTAAGAAAGAATTTAATAGCCACTGACAGGATGAAGGCTATGTGGATGGACCAGGTTTGGGAAGGATGATTTTCAGAGTCAGTTTGGAGCAAGGTGGGTGGCACTGTTTAGCAGGTAGAAGAGCAGAGATGCCCGTATGGATGTGGAAGCTCAGAACAGAGATGTGACTCAGGATTGACTGTCCAGTAGACAGCAGCACACGGAGCAGGTGTTTAAAGTCCCAAGGTGGGAGGAGGAGGCCAATGTGGAGAAGAACAAGAAGCCAGAGGTAGCAGAACACAGCTGAGTCCTAGGGCACCCCCCACGACAAGATGGGGTGAGGTAGAGAGTCAGCAAGAGGAGGAGCAGTTTGGCCCAGTGTGGTGGCATAGAGGCTAAAGTCCTTGCCTTGAATGTGCCAGGATCCCATAAGGGCACCGGCTCTAATCCCGGTGGCCCTGCTTTCCTTCCAGCTCCCTGCTTGTGGCCTGGGAAAGCAGTCAAGGACAGCCCAAAGCCTGGGACCCTGCACCCATGTGGGAGATCCAGAGGCTTTTGGGCTCTGGCCATTGCAGCCACTTGTGGAGCAATCAACGAACAGAAGATCTTCCTCTCTCTGTCTCTCTTCCTCTCTGTATATCTGACTTTCCAAGGAAAATAAAATAAATCTTTAAAAAAAAAAACAAGAGGAGGACCAGTCGACAGGGTGGGAGCACAAAAGTGGAATGGGAGTCCCTTAGGTGAAGAAAGAGGGAGATGGAAGGTGTCAAACACAACAGACGAAGACTAAGAATTAGCCACTGGGTGGGTGCACCAAGGTAGAGGGTCCTGACGATCTTGGCCTATCAGTGGGGTGGAGGAGTAAAAGCCCAGTGGGGATGGAGTTAAGATGGTGTGGGGGGCAGGCCCGGCACAACAACCTAGCGGCTAAAGTCTTCATCTTGAACGTGCTGGGATCCCATATGGGCACCAGTTCTAATCCCAGCAGTCCCGCTTCCCATCTAACTCCCTGATTGTGGCCTGGGAAAGCAGTCGAGGATGGCCCAAAGCCTTGGAACCCTGCACCCACATGGGAGACCCAGAAGGGGTTCCTGGCTCCTGGCTTCGGATTGGCACAGACCGGCCATTGCGATCACTTGGGGAGTGAATCATCAGACGGGAGATCTTTCTCTCTGTCTCTACTCCTCCATATATCTGACTCTGCAGTAAAAATAAACAAATCGTGGGGGAAAGGACAAGTGGGGACAGAGAACAATCTTGTGGGACAGGAGAGCGAGCTGCTGATGGCAGGAGCTAAAGTCATGATGTCAGAGAAGCAGTAGGCCCAAGGGGACAGCATCCGGTACAGATGGAGAGGGAGGCTTAGCCAGGGGCAGGTCAGCCCTCCTACCATGACAGGAGGAAGGCAGAACGGTGAGTACAGCTGCGGGTACCTGGGGTGTGAGGGCCACTGTAGAACTCCTATTTTCTCAGAAGTGGAAGATGGTGAAGAGAAGCTGGGGGTGAGGGGAGAAGAAAGTGTGAAATAGGCATCCAGTACAAAGGAAGCGATGGGCTCAGGGTTCCTGCTGGAGCACACTCAGAACCCATGCACAGTCCACCGGGTGGGACTTGATGTGAGGCCACGTTGGGTAGCAGTTTATCGCAGGCCCATTCAGCCACAGAGCACAGGCCTGGAGCAGGCCAGATGCTGGACTTAACCCACGCTGGGCTTCCGCCAGGCAAGTGTGATAAAGCCAAGATGTAAGCCCAGTGGGGTGGGCAAAGGATTGCTCAAGCTGACTTTCATGGGGGGTGGCTGATGCAGCCCCTGCCTGTTGAGACCTGGAGCCCATCCCTCCACTGCTGACCACCCTCTTCATCTCGAGAGGCACCCATTCTGCCTCCTAACTCCCTCCCTTTCCATCTCCTTCCTTTCATCCCCACCTACCATATCCTGGATCCAAGCAGGGCCCTAAGCTACCCAGCTGCAGAGCAACCCAGAACCCAAGCCCTGGCACTTAGTGCTGGACTCAGTCCCAGCCCTGTAACTGGTCTCTTTTCTAACCCACTGGCCTAGCCGACCCCACTCCTCCTCCTCCTTCTCAGAGCCCCTTCCTGACAATTCAAAGTGCCCTCTCTTACCTTCTTCCAAACCTTCTGTGGTTCCCAGTGTCCTGGGGGAGAAGCTAGCTCCTCCCCTAGCTGCAGTCTGGGCCCACCTTCTGTTGGGCCACCCTACCGTCTCTCCCCTCACAGAGCCCCTTACTCCTTTCTCTGGGTCTCCCCTTGTCCCCACCTGCCCAGACTGCTCCTCAGCCCCACCCCTATCCTCAAGGTCAAGGTTGTAAGCTCCTTGAGGCCCCCTTCAGGGCAGCTTGGCCTCAGGAAGGGGTCTGGTCAGTTTGCTATGGATGCAGACCCCTCGTGCATGGCTGGCCAGGTGGACAAACAAGATGGAAGCACAGACACCACCCAACTAAGGACCTAGCCTTGGGCCTGGCTGCGTGGCCTAGTGGCTGAAGTCTTTGCCCTGAAAACGCCAGTATCCCATATGGGCGCCGGTTCTAATCCGGCAGCTCCACTTCCCATCCAGCTAAAAAAAAGGACCTAGCCTTGTGCACCTGTTACAGAACATGCTACAAACACTTGCCTCCTGCTGTGAAACCAAGAACACACTGTCACGCTCCTGCCCCAAGCTGTCTAACCTGGAGCTTCCCGTGAGTAAGCACTACACCCACTCCACAATACCTGAACCAGGCAGTGGTCGTAAGGCAAAAATTTAAGAATCAAGGATTGATCCAGATTTAAAAGAACATAAAAGCCAAGTGGTCAAAATGTGGGGAAAAAAGAAAAGACAAGGAGCCCTAAAGAACAAGACTGGGACAATGAGAGAAATGCGACTGGGCACTATGCATCAGGCGAAACTGCATTATCACTAACTCTCTTGGGTGTGATAATAGTACAGTCATTTAGGAGGAAAACGTCTTTGTCATGGGAAATCCCTGCTGAAGGGTCTCAAGGTGCAGCGCTGTGGTGTCTGCAAGGGACTTTCAAATATGGCAAAATGTCAATTGGCATTGTCCAGGTCTTGGGGTGCAGGATAGATGAGTGGGCGTTCATTGCTAACTTTGTCAAGACAAAGTTAGGTGGGAGATGGAAGGAGTGGGAGTCGGAGAAGACCTCAGGCCAGCCTCCAGGCCTCCAGTCCTGCTCCAAGCTGGGCTGTGGGGTGGAGGTCGGAGTCCCCCAGGACAGGCACGCACAGCCCCAGAGCAGCTCGCCACCCACACCAGCAGGCCAACTCACCTGTGAGCAGAGCCTGTAGGGAGACCAGGGCTGCAAGGAGGAGGCCGGAAGGAGACCATTATGCAGCCATCACCCCTGGGGCAGAACAAGGATCCCTCTCTCAGAGCTGCAAAAACTGGAAAGGAGCCAGGTCTGGCCCCAGGCCCATCCCACTCCCCCCAAAAAACACCCTTCCAGCGGAGACAGCCTGAGTGTATCCTCCTGAGCGAGGAGCTAGGCTAAATATGGAGTTTCAGACATAAGATGCCGCTCAAAACAGATTTTCCTAGAAAAGACCATCTGGCAGAGGCGGTCTGGAGCATCGTCAGCTGCGAGAGGCCGTGTCCAGCGCAGAACGGGAATGCCTCAGTCTCGCCTCCCCAGGAGACCCCAGCTCAGTGCCTAGGCTGCCCCGCCCACCACCTAGTTAGAGCGGTGCTAAGTACCACCTCCTTCCTAAAGTGCAGCTCCACACAAGAGGACAAGTCTGGGGACTCGGATCAGAGCAGCTCTACCCCATGCAGACCCCTTCTTCTCTATCTCCCAAAGAGGTGACTGCCTGTGCCTCAGTATGCCCTTCAGCAAAGTGGGGTGGGGTGGAGAGGACGAATGGCAGGGCCTCCCTCTAAAGGCTGTCCTGGGCTTCCCTCCACAGAGGCTGCCCAGGGTGGCTGCCCCAACCCCTGCTGGCGAGAACCAGAAGTCATCCCTCATGGCCACTTTGATTTCTACCTTTAGGAAAGAGCCCGGGAGGCATTAATAGTGGGATTTGCTTGGGGGATTGGCAAGCCAGAGCTGGCCAGCCTACAGACCTCCAGGGCTGCAGGATACAGACCGGCAGGCACTGAGATGTCAACCTTGTAAAAGGCTCCAAGGACATACTGGTCACCCCTCTAGTTTTAGCTGGGCACTGGGGCATGGCTCCCAGGGGCTTCTGGCCCTCCCCTGGGGATTTGCCATACTTTCAGCAGCAACAAACTTGACAGTAACCCCTCTTAAGGGCTACTGCCTAACGCCACACCTGCAAGAGGGACTGTGAGTGAACAGATCACTCCTCAGAGACAAGGGGAGCAGGGAGCTGATGCGTTCCACTAATTCACAACTTGCAGCTTCCCTGGGAGACAGGTTGGTAAGCGCCCCACCCCCAAGAGAGGCAGGGAGTAGAGGGGTGAGTTTTTCTACCCAAGGTTGGAGTTGGGCTGCGAGATGGTCCCAGTGGCCCTTACCCACCATCCTGTCAGCTTCCTGGCAGCCCCACCAATCTGCTCTTGTTCAAGGTCTGCAGGAAGGAGCCAGGGAAACCCAGGCAAGCGCAGGCAGAGCTGCCCCAGCCAAACCCCTGCGCAGCTCTCTGCCCAGCGCAATCCAGCTGATCCTGTGCCTGCCAGGAGCTTGGGACCCTGGGCCATTGGGACGGCAGCTTCTATCCTCCATTCTCTTCCAGACACCCCCACGGTGGCCCCAAAACAAAGGGGTATGCATCAGTCACTGGCCCCCAGTTCTCGTTCCAGGGAATCCATATATCCTACAAGATCAGCAGGAACCCAGGACACCTATCCCAGGTTATGCCCAGCTGTGCCATGTGGTCCCCACCTCTGGACCCCTTGCCTACTCCACCCAGCAGCCCTGCAAGGAACCCTCCGTGCCTGTGGCTGCCATGGCCATGATGTGTCTTTCTGGCCTTGCCTGATGCCTGCCACGCCCCCCATGCCAACCCCTGCTCCAGGAGGCCTGGCTGCCAAGCCAGGCTGTCAAAGTTGGGAAACTGGAAACAGAAATAAATCCTCAAAGCTGCTGGGTAGCTGAGGTGGCTGCTGGCAGGCCTCCAACACCCAGCACCCCAATTTCCCACTCCCAAGGTGCCACTGGCACCCCAATCACACACACACGGTTATCCTAGGATACTACAAAGGCAGGTGGCAGATAGGAGGCAAAGCTCAGGAGACAATCCCGTGGGGCGGCCCCGACCCTCCCCGCAGGCTGGGATGAATTCCTAGCAGCGCCCTCACTCCTTGGCCCAGACCCGGCCATCTCGGGCTTCCTCTCGCTGCCCCATCTCCATGACAACCGCATCCTTCGGATGCTCCGCGGAATTGATCTCCAATGCAGCTTTGTTAGAGACCCCAGTGGGCACCGAGGGCGGAGGGCGGCGCCGTATGGTCCACCTCCCCTCCCCACCCCGGGAGCCCCCTTCCCCAGGGCCCCCACCCCCTCCCCGCCCCCACCTCAGCTCCGGGAGGGGAGGGGCGGGGTCCGGGAGCTGGGGTGCCTCCACACCCCTACTCACCGCTTGTGGTCCCAGCCGCCGGGGCCAGCCTCTCACGGCAGAGGCCATGTGGAGGCCGCCGCCCGCCTGTCCAAGCTGCCCAAGCTGCCCGCGCCTGCCCCTGTCCCCTCAGGTGCTAGAGCCGCTGCTGTGAAGAGGCTGAAGCGAGCTGGGGGGGGACGGCCGGCAGGAAGGAGGGGACGGAGGGGAGGCGGAGGGAGGGGCGGGAAGGGCGGGAAGGGCGGGGACGCGCGCCGGGGACCACTGCGGGTGCACGAGGGGCCCTGGGGTGCTGGCGGCGCCCAGCCGGGCCACCCGCTCGCCGCGGTCAGTCCGGAGCGCCCACCACGCGCCCTGCCCCGGCCACCGAGTGTGCGGGCCCCCGGCCCCACAGGGCTGCGCGCCGGGCCCTTTAAGAAAGCGGGGGAGGGGAGCGCGTTTGGTTCCGCCCCCTCCAAGCCAGGAGGGCGGGGGAGGGGGGACATCTGTCCTTGCCCCCCCAGGCCGAGGCCGCAGCCCACCCCCGGCGCGGGCAGGATCCTCCGCCCCGGCCCTGAGCCCCTGGGAGGCGCGCACGTTCCCCCCACAGGTGGAGAGGGCGGGTCCCTGGGTACCTGCCTCCCTCCCACCCTCCACACCTGCCCCGGGAAGGCCCCCAGTAGAGGCCGGGAGTGTAGGGGTACGGGTTATGTGAGAAGAGGACTTGGGAGAAGAGCTGACCCGGAGGTAGGGGGGCGGGTTGAGAGAGGGACAAAGGGGAGACCCTGCAGGCATGGAGGTTAGGAGGGGTGCGTGGGCAGGTGAGTCCCAGCACCAGGTGGGAAGGTGCAGGGACACCTCCGTGGGTGGGACAGGGCTGTGGGCAGGGGCTGAGGGGGCAGGAAGCAGGCCCAGTCTCAGCAAGGAGTGAGGTCAGGCAGGGAGAGGGTCCATCCCACACTGCCCTGGTCCTCCTTGGTTCTACCCCAGTCCCCAGCAGCCGTTCTGCCCTGTGCCCAGTACTGTGAGGCCTAAGTGACTCCTCAACCCTCCCACCCCTGCCTCAGTGCCCCTCTGTCCCAGGAGTGGCCTTCTCCCACCTTCCTTCCAGATACAATACAAATTGGCAGGGACTCTGTGAGAAACAGAGGAGCTGTGTGGACCCAGGGGGAGGGGGCTGGCATCTGCAGGACAACAGTGACAGTAGGGGCAGCTGAAGTGGCCATTAGTTCCCCCCTCGCCCAGCCAGGCTGGAATGGAAACTTCATCACCTACAGTGCTACCACCATTTTTTTTTTTTAATTGGAAAGTCAGAATTATGGGGAGGAGAGACAGAAAGATCTTCCATCCTCTGGATCACTCCCCAAGTGGCTGCATTGGCCAGAGTTGAGCTGATCTGAAGCCAGGAGCTTCTTCTGGGTCTCCCATGAGGGTACAGGGTTCTAAGGCTTTGGGCTGTCTTTGACTGCTTTCCCAGACCACAAGCAGGGAGCTGCAAGGGAAGTGGAGCAGCCGGGACACAAACCAGCACCCATAAGGGACCCCAGTGCATGAAGGCAAGGTCCTTAGCCACTAGGTTATCATATTGGGCCCCACCTTTTTTTTTTTAAGATTTATTTATTTTTATTGGAAAGGAGGATACACAGAAAGGAGGAGAGACAGAGAGGAAGATCTGTCTGCTGATCCCAGCACATGCAAGGTGAGGACTTTAGCTGCTAGGTTACCACACCAGACCCCATCTTCACTCTTAATTTCACATCCACCCCATGCCAGAGTCCACACCACATGCTTCCCACAGCTCACTAACAATCCTGTGACCCATTTTACAGATGACAACACTGAGGCTCTGGGAGACTTTGTCATTTGTTTGATATCCCAGAGGTCTGAACCTGCAGACATAACTTGGCAGCTAAGACAGCCCCTGTGTCACAGCCCTTCACCACCTATCAAACCCACAGGGCCTAACAGGACGGGCACATGTTTAGGGGCGGGTGCAATGATATAGCACGCTAAGCTTCCTATTATGGGCCAGCATCTCATATGGGTGCCGGTTCGTGTCCCAGCTATTCCACTTTCCATCCAGCTCCCTCTATAATGGCCTGGGAAAGCAGCAAAGGATGACCCAAAGACCTTGGGACTCCGAATCCAAATGGCAGAGCCCCTGGCTTCGGAGCAGCTCAGCTCTGGCTGTTGCAACCAACCCAGTGCACAGAAAATCTCTCTGGCTTTCATTCTCTCTCCACAACTCTGTCTTTCAAATAAGCAAAACAGTGTGTGTGTGTGTGTGTGTGTGTGTGTGTGTGTGTGTGTGTGTGTGTGTGTGTGTGTGTGTGTGTGTGTGTGTGTGTGTGTGTGTGTGTGTGTGTGTGTGTGTGTGTGTGTGTGTGTGTGTGTGTGTGTGTGTGTGTGTGTGTGTGTGTGTGTGTGTGTGTTTGTCCAGGCTCTTGCTAGGGCACAGAGGGATGTGGCTTCCCTCTACTACCAGGGGGTCAGTGCACAGAAAATCTCTCTGGCTTTCATTCTCTCTCCACAACTCTGTCTTTCAAATAAGCAAAACAGTGTGTGTGTGTGTGTGTGTGTGTGTGTGTGTGTGTGTGTGTGTGTGTGTGTGTGTGTGTGTGTGTGTGTGTGTGTGTGTGTGTGTGTGTGTGTGTGTGTGTGTGTGTGTGTGTGTGTGTGTGTGTGTGTGTGTGTGTGTGTGTGTGTGTGTGTGTGTGTGTGTGTGTGTGTGTGTGTGTTTGTCCAGGCTCTTGCTAGGGCACAGAGGGATGTGGCTTCCCTCTACTACCAGGGGGTCAGGGAAACAGCAGCCAGCAGGGGTTTCAGGGGAAGGTGGAGGTAACAGAAGCTTCCGGTCCACACTCCTCCTCCTTGCGCCCCTGAGCCTCCAGGGTCAAGCGGACAGCCCTCCGGGCTTCTCAGGGGCCCCAGGAAGATAACAAGAGGCCCTCTCGAGTGGGCCTGGAGAGGGGACAGCACAAGACCTGCCCTTAGATGCCCTCCACACCCCTGCCATCTGCAGTGGGGGGAGGGTCCCCTGTCTGCCACGCTGTGCACAGACTCGGCACCCAGTGTGGCTAATACATAGCTGACTCTGTCTTTTGAGCTGTCTCCACCCAGCCTGGCAGGGCTGGAGCACAGAACGTCATCCCTGCCCAGCCCCAGGGAATAGAGGCAGACACCTGTTCCAGGAGCCAGGAGACCTGAGGTCCTATGTGGCCCCTTGCCCTGTACTCCCCCTGTCCTCAGTCAAACAGCACTTGTTCAGGGGGCAGCCTTGTCAGGGTGGGCTCCGTGGACAAGGGCCACAGATAGGAGACAGGACTATGGTACTTATCCCTTGTAGCTACTCTTTTTTTTTTTTTTTTTACCTTCCACCTGCTGGTTGACTCCCCAAATTCACACAACAGCCAGGCCTGGGCCAGGCTGAAGCCAGAAACCAGGAACTCCACCCCTTGCGTATCAAGGGCCCAAGCACTTGGCCCATCCTCTGGTGCCTGCCAGGTGTATTAGCAGGGAGCTGCATGGGAAGAAGAGGCAACAACTCGCCCCACTGCAGCATGACTGCTTCATTCTTCCCCCACCAGCAGCAGCTTTTACCTCCTGAAAGGCAGCAGACCTGTCTGAAGGAAGTTTGGCATGAGGTCCCCGAAACACCCAATACTCCCATCTTCCAAGCCAGGGGAGGGCGGTGGGAGAGAGATATACCAGGCCAATCCTTCAGCCCTTGGTAGCACCTGTCATATGCCCAGCCCTGCATGAACCTTTCCCCGGCCAAACACCCCATGACCAAGGGCTCAGCTCCCTGGACAGGCTCCTCGTCTGACAGTTCCACCTCATCCTTGACAAACTGGGAGCCTCCTCCCCATACACCCCCAACTTTGCTCTCACTGGTTCCCCAGTGGGGGCGCCTCCCTTTACCCACCCTCTCCACTGTCCAGCTACTGTCCCATTTTTCTTTCCCCCATTGGCAAAGCTTCTTCCCAAGCCTCCCCTGCTCACCGTCTCTTGTCTGTCTCCCAGTCCCATGCTTATGGTCCCACGAACACACAGCCCACTCACACCACTCAGCAAACACAGTGGCACAGCTATTGGACACGAGTGTACAGGTTGGACACTGCACCAGACCACATGATGACAGAGGCCTGGCCTCTCCCCCCACCACATACCTGGCAGCAGGCTGCAGCTGCTGCAGGTACAAGGGGACAGGGGGTGGGAAACACACCATTTTCTCCCCACCAGCATGTTCCCCCTAGGTGTGTAGGCATCGCCAGGTCCAGCTGGCATGGCCACCATTTCCTGACACTTGCATAAGGGTTCCTGACAGACAGACACAGTGCTGGGTGACATTCATGACAAAAAACCCGAGGGTCACAGACCCTCTGACCCAGCAAACACCTGCTGCTCCCTGTAACACAGTCGGCCCATGACTTCCAGGGCTGCTTCTCTCTGCCCTCACCCTCGAATGCCTCGGCGCTCAGGTCTCGTCACCTCTGCCTCACTCTCCCCAAGGGAGGCGCATGCGAGCCTGCCCTGGCCAGCTGCCAGCATGTGCCTGTCCAGCCTGAGCCTCCCCGTTGAGGTGAGGACCATGGAAAGGCTTCCTGGGAGCAGCTCCAGCCCAACGCACCCCAACTTCCTTCTCCTGCCTCTGTCTCTCTCTCTCCTGCTGCACATTTAGCCTGGACCACTTCTCACACACCGCCCCGCCCTACACCGCTTCCACCCCAGCACGAGCCACTCCCTGCAGTCCCCTGGTTGACTGCAGTACCCTTTACGGCCCTTCTTTTAACGTTCCCAACACCACAGCCAGAAGAACCCTGGGAAACACAAGTGAGGTCGGATCACACCATGCTGCAAAATTGCTGGTGGCCCCTGCAGCTCTCAGCATGAATCTGAGTCCCTGTGCTGGCCACCTGGCACTGTCCCCTGTGGCCCACCAGCCATCCCTGAAGCTAATGCTACCTCCCTGGGCTCCTCTACACACAGGTGCCTCCCTCCCCCCTCAAGGCCTTTTCACTGACCGTTCACACTGTCGGACACACTCCTCCAGCCCAGCCCCACCATCAAGATGCCCTGAGCCCCCAGCTCCTCCTTAAGCCCAGGGCTGGCACATGGTGGCCACGCAAAATGCCATGACCAAAGAACACATGAGTGGGAGCCTCTGGGATGCTGGCATGGGGCGGGGGTGATCTGGGCACCTCAGGGCTTGGAGATGAGGACAACATCACCAGGCACCCCTATGTTGCCCAGAAGGAAGAATGGGGAGGGGTGAACGTTCCCAGGCACTGCCCTGAGGGTGCCATGCGCAGGAGAGAAGGGAGCCCCCTCTCCCTGCCCCCGCAACCTGGCCCCTGCCAGCTCTGGCCCCAGGCTAGAGGACAACACCCCCCCAAGGAGTGCCAGGGACTTCTTGTGCCCAGCGGTAGCCAGCCACAGGCCCAGGACACAGTCCGCCAGGCCACAACCTCATCTAAGAGCCTTTGTGGGCCTCTGGGCGCCAGGCCAGGGCAGTGCCGCCACCAACCAGGGTGGCCTGGCATGGACACGCCCCCGCTGCTCACAGTTCCTCCAGCCACTCGGGCCTGGGACCGTGGGAGCATAGCGGGAGGACCCCTTTCTGTCGACCCCATGGCCGGAGGGCCCACACACACCCAGGGATGGGCAGGTGCGAGGACCTGCAGGCAGCAGGTGGAGATGCGCGGGGCTGGGGTTGAATTAGGTCTGGAGCTCACCTTCCCCTCACCCCACTAGTTCTCTCAAGAAGCCAGGCGCGACCACAGGAGGGCAAGCCTGGTTTCAAAGCGGAAGTTCCCGGACATGTCCAGTCCTGTCCAGCACCACCAAGCCGGGCTGTGAGGAGAGCAGGGCCGGCCTGCGCGGCTCTCTGCCTCCCTCTGCTGGTCGCACTCGGAGTTGCCAGAGCAGCCGGTGACGGCCCAGCGTGGCTTGGGGGTCCTGGGCGAGGGGCAGATCCACACTGGGAAAGAACGAATGGAGGTCCTAGGAGCCAAGCCCTGCCTCTCAGCGTCAGCCCTAGGAGCGCCGTAAGCCCCCAGCCTCGGGGTCGTGATGCTCGCTCCTTCTGGGAGTCCTTCGGTCTCACCTAAGGACTTGGTCAGGGTTGCCCAGGCCTCCTAAGGCTCTGCTCTGAGCAGCACGGGTGGAAGACCGGCATGGTGATTTGGGCTCTTCCTGCCTGGGGCAGAAGACACATTCATTGAAAAGAGGGGCGCCGGCCCCGCACTGGGGATGTTTTAGGGCCGGGCGCCACTTGCCGGTGCGCACGGGAACTGCGCTCTGGCCCCGGCGCACCAGGCCGGGTGAGGGCGGTGTGGAGAGCGACCGTGGCCCTGCCCTCTCGGGTCCGCGTGACGACTGTCCATGGCGAAGACACTGGTCATCTGTCACTCTCACTACAGTTCCCAAAGCGAAAAAGGCAGACTCACCTCCAGTCTACGGTAGAGCCCAGCTTCCGCTCCTGGTCGGCGCTTTAGCTGCGCCACCGCACCTGCACCTGGGCCGGGCCTCTCAGGAGTGGGCTCTGGCCGCCATCCTGCCCTGGCTGGTGCCCTGGCGCTGGAGAGCAGGGAAATTCAGCCCTGACCACCTGTATCTGACAGGGATAGCACAATGTGTGTCACCCCTGTCATTCGAGGCTGCAGCAGGGGACACCCGCCTGGCCCCAGGGAGGTGCCTCGTGGACAGCAAGCCCTCTCGCCCGGCTTCCTCCAGGCGGCAGGGGCCCGGCTCTCTGCTGCAGCCCGAGATCTTCGGGCAATGGCCCTGTCTCCGCGCAGCTTCTTGGAGCGAAGGATCAAGATGGCCACAGCAGCAGTGAGCCTTGGTCCAGCTGTGAGGAGAGAAGCCTCGAGGGCGCAGTGCCATGTGCTATGGCCCTGGGCTGCAGGAGGGGGAAGGGCACTGGCTGCTGGCCCCAGCCTAGCCAGTCACAAACCCTTCCTTGGGCTAGAACTCACTTTCATCTTGAACTCTCTTCCCCATTGGCGCCCTCATTCTTACCTTCATTAGTTCAATGTACATGGGGAGCCCCAGAGAGGAGCAAGCACTATTCTACATTAAAAGACAAAAAAAAGGGGGGGTGCTTCCCCTTGAGGTGGCAGAAAGAGCAGCAAACAGAGTGAGGTTTCTGGTATTACAGACACCCCCACACCCCGCGCTCCACCACGCCCTCATGCCACCCCAGCCACCCAGGGCAGCAGCGAGCAGGGCAGGCGGTGGCTGGGGCAGGCAGCCAGGGCCTGGGTCGGCCCGGTTGGAGGCCCACTTGCACTTCACCTTCCAGCTGACAGTGTTCACCCAGGCAGGTGATGGCTCAAGTGCCTGGATCCCTGACACCAACCAACTTGGAGATCTGGAGGGAGTTTCTGCCTCCTGGCTTCAGTCTGTTCCACCCCCAGAGGCTGCTGCCAGATGGGGAATGAACCAGCAGATGGAGAATCAATCTCTTTCTCTCTCTCTCTCCTTCCCTTTCAATTTTTTTAATTAAAAAACGAAAAGAAAAAGAAATGGGCCCAGCACAATAGCCTAGTGGCTAAATCCCCACCTTGCATGTGCCAGGATCCCATATGGGTGCCAGTTCGTATCCCTGTTGCTTCACTTCCCATTCAGGTCCCTAATTGTGGCCTGGGAAAGCAGTCAAGGATGGCCCAAAGCCTTGGGACCCTGTATCCCCGTGGGAAACTCAGAAGAAGCTCCTGGCTCCTGGCTTTGGGTCAGCTCAGCTCTGCCCAATGCAGCCACTTGGGAGGTGAACCAGCGGATGGAAGATCTTTGTATCTCCTCCTCTCTGTACATATGCCTTTCCAGTAAAAATAATAAACAACTTTTAAAAACTATCATTTTTTAAACAACGTGAAGCATGGAGCCAGCACATGCTGTGTCAGGCACGCCCCATGTGGAACGCCCACACTCCACGCCGCGTGCCTGGGTCCCGAGTCACACTCCCTCAGCACGTGCTCCCTGAGGCAGCAGCTGAAGGCTGCTCCCGGGTGGGAGACCCAGATGGAATTCTGGGATCCTGGCTTCCGCTTGGATCAGCCCTGCAAAATGAACTATGAACCAGCAGACAGATTCCATCTTTTTACCTTTTTTTTTTAAAGTTCGTGCATTTTCTTTTTTTTTTTTTTTAGATATATTTTTTTGTATTGCAAAGCCAGATAGATATACAGAGAAAAGGAGAGAGAGAGAGGAAGATCTGTTTAATGGTTCACTCCCCAAGTGACCGCAATAGCTGAAGCTGCACCAATCCAAAGCCCGGAGCCTGGAGCTTCTTCTGGGTCTCCCACGTGGGTGCAGGGTCCCGAGGCTTTAGGCCATCCTTGACTGCTTTCCTAGGCCACAAGCAGGGAGCTAGATGGGAAGCAGAGTTGCAGGGATTAGAACTAGTGCCCATGTGGGATCCTGGCACATTCAAGGCAAGGACTTTAGCCATTAGGCCACCTTGCCAGGCCCCATCTCTTCACCTTTTGAATTAAAAAAGAAAAAGAAAGAAAGAAAGAAAAAACACAATTAAGGGGCCAATGTTGTGACATAGCAGACAAAGCCACTGCCTGCCAGCATCCCTGAGGACACCAGTTTGAGTCCCAACTGCCCCACTTTCAATCCAGCCTCCTGCTAGTGCCCCTGGGAAAACCGCAGAAAATGGTCCAGGTGGTTGGGCCTCTGTACCCACAGGGGAGACCTGGAAGCTGCTGCTTTCAGCCTGGCACAACCCCAGCCATTGTGGTCATTTGGAGAATGAACCAGTGCTGGGACGATTTCTCTCTCCCAGTCCCTCTCTCTCTCATTCTGCCTTTAAAATAATAATAGGGATCGGCATTGTAGCCTAGCAGGTAAGGTCTGGGATCCCATATGAGCCCTGCTTTGTGTCCTGGTGGCCCCGCTTCCCATCCAGCATATGGCTTGGGAAAGCAGTGGAGGATGGCCCAGACCCTTGGGGCCCTGCACCCACACAGGAGATCTGGATGAAGCTCCTGGCTTCAGATCTGCTCAGCTCTGGCCATTGTGACCACTTGGGGAGTGAACCAGCAGATGGAAGATCTTTCTCCATCTCTCTGTATATCTGCCTTTCCAATAAAGATAAATAAATCCTTAAAATAATAAATCTTTAAAAAGTTAAAATTGGCAAAAATGGTAATTTTATGTTATGCATATTTTATCACAATAAAATAAAGTGATCTTTACAAAGTATTTCATGGGGCTGGTATTGTGGCACACAGGGTTAAGCCACTAGCTGAAACAGTGGCATCCCATATGAGTGCTGGTTCAAGCCTGGGCTGCTCTGCTTCTGGTCCAGCTCCCTGCTGATGTTCCCGAGAAAGCAAAGGAAGATGGCCTAAGTGCTGACGCCTAAATGGGACACAGGCTCTTGCCTGGCTCAACCCCAGCTGACTCTTAAGGTCGTTTGGAAAGTGTAACAATGCATACATCTCTTTCCATGTCTTACCCTCTCTGTTTCTGTAACTCTGTATTCAAATTAACGCTCTCTTTTAAAAGATTTTTCATTAGAAAAGAAGATTTACAGAGAGGAGAGACAAAGATTTCCATCTGCTGATTCACTCCCCAAATGGCCCCAACAGCTGGAGCTAGGCTGATCTGAAGCCAGACACTGCTTTTCTAGAGGCCCAAGAACGTGGGCCATCCTCTGCTGCTTCCCAAGCCATAGCAAGAAGCTGGATGGGAAGTAGAGCAGCCAGGACATGAACCAGCACCCATATGGATGAAAGCACTTGCAGGCAGAAGATTAGCCAGTTAAGCCATCGTGTTGGCCCCAAGTCAATTTTTTTTAATTTATAAAAATGATTAATAAGCATTTATTGACTACTTACTCCATGCAGGATCTTGTGCTGAAGCCTAGCAGCAGTGAAGGGCCACACAGCTCACATAAAGGTAGCCTAGCCCCGCCTTCTGTCATCTGCCTGTAGATTTCAAGGCCTTCCATGAACACTTTCCTAGACCACAATGAAAACACCAGCTAAGCCCAGGTTCGCTGGCCCTGCAGCTGGCAGAAAGAGCTATGGACATGCAGCCGATGGCCAGTGCAGAGGAGAGCTGCCAAGGCCACTCCGCAGGCTCCGTCTCTGGCCCAGCCGGGCCTAGCCTGAGGGGCTATAGTCTTGCTTTTGTTTGAACTGAGGATTGGGATGAAGCCCTAAAAGCATACTCAAGATGTTTTCAGAGACTGCAAGATGGAGGGAGACAGCTTCAGAAGCCAGAGGGGCCGACGTGGGGGCCAGGCTGTGCCGAACACCTGGGTCCCATGTCGGGGTGCTGATCTGATGGATGGAGCGCTTGAGTCCCCACTGCCCGCCCAGGAAAGTCAGGTGGAGCTCTAACCCACAACTCCTGCCTCACCCAGCCCAGGCTGCAGGAGACATATGGGAGAGAACCAGCGGATGCAGGTTACCTCTCGCTCTGCCTCTGAAGTAGATAAACTTTTTAAACATTAATTTTATTTTTATTTGAAAGGCAAAATCACAGAGAGAAGGCAAGATGGGGAGCTCCTCCATCTGCTGGTTCACTCCCCAAATGGCTGCAACAGCCGAAGCTGGGCAAGTCTGAAGCCAGAAACCAGGAACCTCTTCCAGGTCTCCCACAGGGTGCAGGGGTCCAAGGAGTTACGCCATGCTCTGCTGCTTTTCTAGGCCATAAGCAGGAGGCTGGAAGGAGGTGGAGGAGCCAGGATGTGAATCGGTGCCCATATCAGAGTCCAGTGCCACAGATGGGGCTAAACCTACCACCCTACAGCACTGGCCCCTAAAATAAACTTTAAAAAAAAAAGTTAAGGGGTCAGTGCAGCTGTGCAGCACTGGTACTATTCTTGGCTGCTCCACCTCATCCAGCTCCCTGCCAATTCTGTTGGCCTCCAGGTCTGTGGCCATGGAAGATCTCTGTGTGTATGAGTGTGTGTGTGTAACTCTTTCAAATAAACACACCTTTCTTTAAGATTTATTTTTTTGTATTGGAGAGAGATTTACAAGAAAAGGAAATACAGAAAGATCCTCCTTCTACCGGTTCATTCCCCAAGTGGCTGCAATGGCCAGAGCTGAGCTGATCCAAAGCCAGGTGCCAGAAGGCTCTTCTGGGTCTCCCACGTGGAAGCAGGGTCCCAAGGCTTTGGGCCATCCTCAACTGCTTTCCCAGGCCACAAGCAGGGAGCCGGGAGGCAACTAGAACAGCCAGGATTAAAACCAATACCTATGCAGGATCCAGCAGATGCAAAGCTAGGACTCAGCCACTATTTTGCCATTTGCCAGGTCCCAATCTTTTTTTTTTTTTTAAGTTAGATTTACAGTGAGAAGGAGAGATAGAAAGGTGTTCCATACTCTGGTTCATTCCCCAAATGGCCTCAACAGCCAGAGATGAGCCAAACTGAATCCAGGAGCTTCTTCCAGTTCTCCCACATAGGATCCCAAGGCTTTGGGCCATCCTCTACTGCTTCCCAGGCCACAAACAGAGACCTGGAAGGGACTTGGAGCAGCCGGGACACGAACCAGCGCTTATATGGGATCCTGGTGTTTGCAAGGTGAGAATTTAACCATTGAGCCATTATACTGGGCCCACAAACAAACCTTTAAAAAAGTTATTGAAGAAATTATAAAAGAAGCCATAAAGGGGAAGCAAAGTGCATGTTTTTAAAAAAATTAAAAAGATCCATTTTTTTATTTGAACAATAAAATTATAGAGAGAGGGAAAGACAGAGAGATTTTCCCTTCAGTGTTTCACTCCCCATGTGGCTGTGCTTGACCAAGCCTAACCAGGGGCCTGGAGCTGCCAGGGTCTCCCATGTAAATGCAGGAGCCCAAGCACTGGGCCAGTCTCTGCTGACTCCCAGGAGCACTGGCAGGGAGCGGAACTGGAAGGGGAGCAGCCGGAGTCCAGCCAGCACTCCCAGGAGATCCTGGCGCTACAGGCATCATTACGATCAGCAGGAGGGTTAACTAAAGACCAACAGGATGGGAGTTGATGAGGACAAACGGAAAAGCTGACATTCGGCTTCCAACAAAGTAATCACACAAGTCCAAGTTCAGGGTCAGGGAACGCAGGCTGGACCTCAGTGTATTCATCTGTCCATGGGAAACAGCCTGGGGTGTCCAGTGACTGGCCAGGCCTGTCATCGTGACCTTCACTGAGACGGGGCCTGCAGACAGGGCCTGGAACGCCCCACTGCAACCCCAGCCCAGCACTTGGTGGCACCGGTCATCTGGCACTGGCGGGAGGAGGAAGTCACGCAGCTCTTTGTAAACACCAGCTCTTGCCGATGAGCCCTGCCGCTACACCATAACCCGGTCTGCCTCCTGGGCACCCACGAAAAATAAAAACACATGTTGACATGAAGGCCTGTGTGGGAGCCTCACTGTGGCTGTGTTCACAGCAGCCCTAAAAGGGGTGGCCAGCCCAAGCCACAGGCCACCATGGTGGCACTGTGGGTTATAAGTGCCTACTTGAGATGTCACCCCTGTATATCAGAACACCAGTTTGAGTCCCAGTTGCTCCACTTCGATCTAGCTCCCTGGTTGATGCACTCAGAAGAGAAATGGGAGATGGCCCCAGTGCTTGGGTGCCTGCATCCGTGTGGGAGATCCAGATGGGGTTCTAGACGCCTGGCTTCAGCTTGACTCTTACAGATGTCTGGGGAGTGAAACAGCAGGTAGGAAATTGCTATCTGTCTCTCTACCTCTCCTTCACTCTCTTCGAAAAAAAAAAAATGAAAACAAATACTTTTTTAAAGACGCAAAGAATCACCACACTGTTACGAAACCATTCCATGGACCCCACGCTGCAGCAGGCAGGAGCAAACTGCTGCCTAGCTGAGATCAGTCAGATCTCCCAACACTGCACAGCCTCAGACAAGCCCAAGGCAAGAGTGCCTGCCGCAGGGCTCCATTTCCAGAACATTCTAGAAAGGAAATGGCAGAGCAGTATGTAACCAGGAACTCCATCCAGGTCCCCTGTTGCGGATGATCCCAAGAACTAAGCCCCAGAATGCAGTTATGGGCTCCTGGTTTCAGCTTGGCCCAGCCCTGGATATTGTAACCATTTGGGGAGTGAGCCAGCAGATTAAAATCAATTCTCTCAGGAATTGCAAACACTGAGTGGTGGCTATATGCCTGTTCATATATATCTTTTCAGTGTGTTTCAGATACTAACAACATAATGTGGAAAAAGGAAGCCAGTAAGAGCCTGGGGGCGGGGCGGGACACAGAGATGGAGTGTGCGCTGGGGAGCATCTCCCAGCAGCTAGTAGGGCCTTTGCAATGCACCTGCTCTTCAACCCAGCAGTGCCACCGCCAGGCAGGCCTCGGCCCCTAGGGAAAGCCTGGGCAAAGCTGAGGCTGCAAGGACGCTGCAGCAAAGGCCACAATGGCCACCAGCGGTCTGAGGAGGACAGGGCCTGGAGCAGCCTCTTCACACAGCCAGCAGGAGGGGGCCTCCCAGCATGTGGCACACACCTGGACTGCTGAGGTGCGAGGACAATCAGGGAGGACTTTCTGGAGGTGTATCTGTCCCCAGACCTCACGCATGACTGTCCCCAGGGCCGCCCCCCCCCCAACTCTGAAAGAGGCCTGCCCCCAGGCTCTCGGAGGAAACTGGCAGTGGAGCTGGCGGGGCTTCTGGTCCCTTGGGACAGCAGCGCCCCCAGAGTGGCCGGGCTTCCACACTGCAACGGCCACTCTCTGCATCTTGGCTGAAACCACTCTCCCTTCTTGCCCAGGACTGGCACTGTGGGAGGGAGGGTCCTGGGTACTTCCGGGCACCCTGGTCCTATCCCAACTGCATGTCCCTGATGCCCAGCGGGGACCCAGCCGAGCAGGTGCGGCTCAGCCACTCCTTTCTAGTCCTCAGCTGCTGCAGATTAGGCATCGCTGCCACAGAAGCGGTCACGCCAGCCTTGTTTCCATGGTGATGGGGGTGCACCTGAGCTCACCCCAGGGGAGCAGAATCGCTCTTCCCTAGGAGCCTCAGGGTAGGGTCTCAAGTCCCAGTTTCCATCTCCCGGGCTGCCCCAGGCCTGCTAGGGTATGCATGTGTTGGGGGGAGGAGGGGAAGCCTGGGGCATTGATAAAGCTCTAGAGGAAAGCAGATGCGCACGACGTGAGGCCCAGAGACAGATGTGCATGCACAGGCCCTGGCGCTGAGCTGCACACACGCTGAGATGCGGCAGGGGCAGAAACTCCACCAAGGCCCCACTGGGCGCCCCTGCACCTTCTCGCTGCTCTGCCCGTGCACCCTCGCCCTCCCCGCTCGCGCCTGCCACCGTGCGGCCATTCCGGGAACTGCAGCAGCTCTCTAAGCCAGAGGACCTTCACAAGGGCAGGGCAGGGGGACGAGGGCGCCTTGGCGTCCTCTCGCCCCAAGTCGGAGGACACTCAATCCAGCTGCCTAGGTACAGGGGGTCCCAGGCTGGCGGGGGCATTCCCTATTGGAGTTACCCGTCCCGCTCCTTGCTTGTGGCCTGGGCGGCAGGGGAAGATGGCCCAAACCCTTGGGGCACTGCACCCATGTGGCAAACCAGGAAGATGTTCCTGGCTTCGGACCACGGAGCCCTGGCTGCTGTGGCCATTTGGGGAGTGAACCAGTGGCTCTCCTCCTCCCATGCCCCGAGAACTCTGCCTTTCAAATAGACATAAACCTGTACAAAAAGTGGAGTGAGCGTTTTTATCCAACAATCCCCCAGCTGGGTGTATTTCCAGAATTGCAACAGACACCAGAAGAGAGAAGTGGACACTTCTCATTCACCATGGGTGAGGGTGGAAGCCACGTGGAGGCTTGTCAGCTGAAGGCATGGGCAGAGCTCACACAGCGGGGCTCTGACTTGGCCTCACCACAGAACGCTGCCCACAGCTGGGCCCTGGGGGCTTGCTGCTGAGCCCACACAGGGTTCCCAGAGAAGCAGTGCACCTGCGGGGGGGGGGGGGGCGGTTGGGGGAGACCGGCAGGAGGGGTGAGGATGAGTGCCCAGCCAGGGGGTCCTAGTGCCCAAGGCGGAGAGAGCTGCACATGGCCAGGCAAGCAGGGTGCTGCCCAGGACATCTGGATTCCATGTTGCAGGACCTGGGTTCAAATCCTTCCTCTGCTCTTTCCGCTTCCTGCTAACGCACATACTGGGAGGCCCTGGAAGATGGTTCCTGGATCCCTGCCACTCCTACGAGGCCCCTGGAGGGAGTTCTGAGTTCAGTCTGGCCCAGCCCCCGTTGTTGCAGGCATTTGGGGACTGAGCTAGCTGATGGACAATCTCTCAATCTCTCTCCCTCTCTCTCTCTTTCTTATGTAACAGTGGTTCAGTAGGCTAATCTTACACCTTCAAGTAGCAGCATCCCATATGGGTGCCAGTTTGTGTCCTGGCTGCTCCCACGAATGAGGGTCGGCACACTGTCCTGGAGGATGTGACACCAAGAAACAGGCCGGTCACCCAGCAGCTGGGAGACCAGAGCCTCAAACAGAGGAACAGCAGTGCCAGGGCCCGAGGCAGGCATGCAGGGTGGGGCGGGCAGCAGCCAGAGGGGGTGGCAGCATGCAGAAGGAAGGAGCGGGCGTGGCAAAGGAGGATGGGGCGCCCCTGGTGGCGGAGGTGGGGGAAAGCCCCAGTCACCTCCTCCATCGAGAGGACAGGCCAGGGCCACACAGGTTTCTGTAATGCCACGTGTTCTTCTTGCTCTCGGCCACTTCCGGCTGGAGCCGCCAGTGTAGCCTCTCGGGGTTGTCAGTATTCCTGTCTCCACAGCTGCAGACACGACATGCCAGCCTTGGTGCCCTCAGAATTCCACTGGGCTTCCACCTGACATGGGGCCACCAGGAAGCCAGGGATGCCTGAGCCCTGCCTCTCCTGTCCCCTGCTCACACACATGCCCCCCCACACCACACCCCTGCCAGACTCCACTCAGGAAACACAAGTGTGGGGGTGCAGTGAGTAAAGGCACAGCATCCCACACGGGCTTTGGTTCATATCCCAGCTGATCCACTGCCCGTCCAACTCCCTGCCTGTGGCCTGAGAGAGCAGTGGAATATAACTTCTGTGCTGGGGACCCTGCAGCCATGTTAGAGACCCAGAAAAAGCTCCTGGCCCTGGCTTCAAACTAGCCTAGCCCTCGCTGTTGAGGCCATCTGGGCGGTGAACCAGTGGGTAGGAGATCTCTGTCTTTCTCTCTGTAACTGTTTCAAATAAATAAGCAACAACAACAACAACAAAAAAAGCAAACACAGGTTCAAAGATATTTTATATTAGCTGATAACAAATTTGAGATGCTGTAAAAAGGGCCAGAGTGTCAGCTCAACTGGCTAGTCCCCCAGGACAGTGTCTGCTCAACTGGCTAGTCCTCCAGAACAGTGTCTGCTCAACTGGCTAGTCCTCCACCTCCAGAACAAGCATCCCAAGTAGGTGCTGGTTCATGTCCCAATGGTCTCACTTCCAGTCTAGCTCCCTGCTTGTGGCCTGGGAAAGCAGTGGAAGACGGGCCAAAGCCTTAGGACCCTGCACTTACATGGGAGATCTGGAAGAAGCTCCTGGTTCCTGGCTTCTAATTGGCTCAGTTTCTGGCCATTGCAGCCACTTGGGGAATGAACCGGTGTATGGAAGATCTTTCTCTGTGTCTCTCCTTCTCTCTGTAAATCTGCCTTTCCAGGACCTGGCACTGTGGCCTAGCGGCTAAAGTCCTTGCCCTGAGCATGCTGGGATCCCATATGGGCACCAGTTCCAATCCCAGCAGCCCTGCTTCCCATACAGCTCCCTGCCAGTAGCCTGGGAAGGCAATCAAGGATAGCCCAAAGCCTTGGGACCATGCACCTGCATGGGAGACCTGAAAGAGCTCCTGGATCCTGGCTTTGGATCAGCACAACGCTGGCCATTGCAGTCACTTGGGGAGTGAATCGGAAGGAAGATATTTCTCTCTGTCTCTCCTCCTCTCTGCATATCTGACTTTCCAATTAAAAAAAATAATAAATCTTTTCTAAAAATCTGTCTTTCCAATGAAAATAAACATTTTATTAAAAAGCTGTAAAAGCCTCAGCAAGCCACAACAGAGCAGGAAGCCAAGCAGGCCCCAGTGGGCTGAAGCCCAGCCATGCCTGGTACCCACTCCCACCTGGTTAGCTGAGCTCCCAGGGAGCTCTGGGCTGGCATGGTTCAACTTGCTCACCCTTTTCCCTGGTCACAGTCCCTCTCCCCCAGCCCCCCATGGCCAGGGGCCCCCAAAGGACGAGGGCTGGAGGGGAGAATGCAGCCACCAAGGATCAAGGGCATGCAGGCACAGCAGCCTCTGCAGAGAATGGATGAGCAGGGGAAGGGGGCCTGTGGAATAGCACCGAGAGGGATGAGGCCATGGAGGTGACCGGCCCTGGCTGCCCTCCCTCAGGCCTTATCTTCTCTGTCTACACCGCCCTGCCTAGCACCCGCTCTGGCCCGCCAGCCACAGACGCCTCCCCCACCACCTCATTTCACCACAGGCCAGCTTGTGCAGGATCCTGGACCCTGGCCCTCCCTGTCTCTTGCCCTCTGACTGCCCCATCCGCTCACTCCTCCTGTGGTTCCCCACAGGAACACCACTCCCCTTGCCCCTAGTAAGCCTTCCCTGCCCTCCCAGGTCAGGTTAGGGTCCTGGATGGCCACAGCAGTGCTGCCTGGTGACTCCTCTTCCTCTCCCTCCAGACAAAACCCCAGCAGGGCAAGTTGTGATGGCTGATGGGGAGCCCCCAGCTGGCAGAAGGTGGGCCCAACCCCTAACCCCGCAGGAGCTGGTCAGGCCCACAGACCGGGGAGTAGGAGGGACAGGGATGACCAGGCAGGTGACATGGCTGTGGACCAGCCCATTTACATTCCTGATCCTCCACCCAGCCCCAGAAGGACCTGATACCTTGCGCCCTGAGAGGGAAACGGGGAGGGGGGCCTTCCCTCCTCTCCTCCCCGCTCGCCCTCCTCCACACCCTGGCTGCAGCCACAGTGGTCAGCCCAGTGGCCTCACAGCTGGGCCAGGCCAGATGTCAGTCTTCCTTCCCCCGTCCCAGCAAGCACACACTCCAGCTGGGGCCGTTCCTGTTCTCCCTCCCTGGTCTTCCTCTCCTCCCCCTCTTCCTTCCGGTGTTGGAGAGTCCCCATGCAGGAAAAGCCCCCAGTTCCTGGGCAAGGCCCCCAGGCCCAGACAGCCAAGCCAGGATGTAAGCTTCAGCAGCCTCCTCCACCAAGCCCTCTTCCTGGGGCCTGGGTTGTGACCCCAGCCCCAGGCAACAGTGCATGGGACAACCTCTGGTTGTCCCCTTGCCTGAGCCACAGGGGGCTGAGAGACAAGGACCCTGGGGGCAGCAGTGGCGGTGGGGTTATGTCTATGTATTTTGTTTCTGTTTGACTTGAAAGGTAGAGAGATAAAGAGACACAGTGGGGTGGGGAGAGGTGAATGAACTTCCATCCAGTGGTTCACCCTCTCAAACTGCGCCTGCAACAGCCCAGGGGGCAGGCCAGGCTGAAGCCAGGAGACCAAAACGCAATCCAGGTCTCCCTCAAGGGTGACAGGGACCCCACACCTGCTGCCACCCACCCAGTTACAGGCTGGACCAGAAACAGACCTTAGACTCGAACAGAGTCCCAGAGGCATCTCCCCAGGGTCGGTTACCATGGACACGTGAGGAACAACCGCAAGGGGCAGCTGCCATCCTCTCCAGTAGCAGTACCATGTTAGCTGCCTGACTCACCTGGGAAGGAGACGGGGCTTTAATCCACAGTACACAGATGAAGGAAGAGACGTGTCCCAGCTCAAACCCAGATCAGAGGTGCCCCCACTTTGCCCCCATCCCATCACCCTGTGCCTCCAACAGCGGGGAGGAAGCGCAAGAGGATCTGTGGAATTCCCTGCAAGATCACAGACCCAGGCTGGCCCACTACAGAAGTGGAACCTGAACACCTGCTGCCAACAGCCCCACGCATTTCCCTCACACACACCGTAGGAGGGGCCCAAAGCAACGCGGGACACAGGCCCCGGGCAGGCGCAGGTGCGGAGAGGGGACCCGCCCGCGCCCCCCGCAGCAGCCCAGGGAGCTGTGCGCCTCCGCGGCCACCAGAGGGCGCGCGCCCCTTCTCAGAACCAAGCCACGACGGCGGCGGCAGGCTCCGGGCAGCTTGCACAAGACGATGGCGGGAGGGACGGGGCTGCTTCAGATAGAACTGCCGCCCGAACCAGCCCCCAGCCTGGGAGCAGGACAGCCCCCCAGGTCCAAGGCCTCAGACGCAGCCCGTCCACCTCCGCCCCGGCCGCACCCGGTGCCACAGCCTCCGGCTGGCCGCTCGCGCGCCCTCTGCTGGCCACTGCGAGCACGGCGTCCTGGCGGAGCTGAGGCGCGGGCAGTGGGAGGGAGCCAGGTCGGAGCTAAGAGGGGGTTCGCGTGGAAGCGCCCCGGGACCGCGGTGCGCCGGGTGCGCGGTGGAAACCTCCAGGCAGAAGGAGAGCGTGCTGGTCAGACAGGCAGACAGGAGTGTGGGCAGGGTCCTTGGGCCTGCCTGCCATGACCGCGAAGGCTAATAGGAAGGCACAGACCACTACGGGTAATTCCTGGGGAGCAAGACCTGCACCAGAAGGAGCACCGAGGGAGAATGGGGGGTCCTGCGTGGACATCTGCAGTTGCTGACAGGGCTGAAGGGGAGTGGATAGCTGCTGGAGCCACCACGTGGGTGCTGGGGGGGGACACTACCTGCGAACTGGGGAAGCTAAGGGAAGGGGACTCCCTGAGCCCTCAGTGGGGAGGACTGGGTGGCCTTGGGACGTGGCAGGACTGAGCGTGCAGAGGGGCGGTGGGAGGTTCCCAGCAGGCACGGGGACAGTGGGCAGAGAGATAGGCACCTGGTGACCACTGCGGGGGACTGGACGCCACAAAGCCTGCGGCTGGACATTGCCCGCCAGAGCGGGGTGCGGATGTGGACAGTGCCTCAATGCCTGTCACAGCAGCCCCCATCCTGGCTGGCGCCATGGCCGTCTCACCGCCAGAGGTGTCCCTCGGCCCACGAGGGTCCCCGACCGAGGCCGGAACCTGGCCGGAGTGGAGGGGATAGGCTGCTGTACCCGGACAGAGAGCGGGGCGCTCACATGACCCAGTCCTCATTCCTAGAAAAAGAAGGCGCCCCCTCCTCAGCCCCTCCCGCAAGGCTTCGGCCTCCTGGCCCAGCTTGCTGGCTGCTGGGCCCGGGAGGGGCTGCCAGGCTCGGCCTCCTGCCCACTGCGGGGCGCCGGGGGAGGGCGGCGCGCGGCTCGAGATGCCGCGTTGCCATGGAGACGCTGCCGCATCCTGACTGCTCCTGGCAACGGGGTCCCGCAGCCAGGCAGGCGCTCGGCGGGGACCCCAGGGAGCGGGCGCGCCAGGCTGCCCACGGCGCCGCCAGACCCCCGGGACATGGATCCGGCTCCCCCACCCACAGACACCCCTCGCTCTGGCTCCCGGGGGGCGAGAGGGGGGAAGTGGGCGCGCGCAGACACACACACACACACACACGGCGCGCCCCAGCTGCAGCAGCCCGGGCGGAACTGGAGCCCCGGCCCTGCCTGCAGCCCCCACTCATTAATTCAACAAACATTTGCCGACGGTCTCGGTGCCAGGCGCGAGCTGGCCACTGCGGCTGCGGCGCCGAGTCACACGGGGACGCAGAGCCGCCCCCGCCCCCTGTCGCAGCCGCAGGGGAGGCAGGCACAGGCAGTGAGATCGACCTGGTGACCCCAACAGTAGCCGCCCTCCGCCCGCTTGGGCCCAGCGCTTCGCACGCAGGGGCTCACCCGCCCCCACAAGCCCCCAGGAAGCAACGGAGGACCCCTGCTTACAGAGGAGGCAACTGAGGCATCCAAAACTCATTCATTTCACTCATCTGCAGCCCCTCACGGCTCCTATGGTCTCCCCGGGCCGGAAGTGTCCCTCAAAGCAGGGGTGAGGGAGGACGGGGTGGGGGGAGACGCAGCAGGGACACTGAGAGGCGGGCCTGGGCTGAGGGAGCACAAGCGGCAGGCCCCCTGCATGGGGACTGGCTCTGATGCAGGCCCAGGCCACCACCGCAGGCCACTGCCCAGGAAGCAGGGGAATAGGGGCCACAGACTGTTGCTCCAGCAACCATAGGCAGTGGGCAAGGGCAAGGGCACTGACCTAGAGGGCCTGGTGCTGGGGCTGAGACTGGTGAGCAGGTTGCGGTCATTGTCCTAGCAACAGACAAGCAGACCGACACAGCCCGAGTCCAGTCCAGGGAGGAAGCAGGACCGGTCCTTGCCTTCCCAAGCCAAGATCCTTCTGCCTGGACAGGGACCCCCAGGCACATGATGAGCAGGTGCCCTAGGGAGGACTGGGGCTTCCAGAGGGAGGAGGGCATCCAAAGGAGACAAGTAGCCCACTGACGAGAGGAGAGACCAGGGCTAGACTCGGGGAAGGACTTCCAAGGGCAGGTGGGCTGGCCATTCTGAGTGTAGAGCCCCTGCGGTGTGAACAGCCAGCAATCCTGCCAGGCCACGTACAGTGCAGCCCAGCTCCGAGGCTCAGCCCCCAGCCCCAGGCCCCCCCAAGGTTAGCCTGATTTTTTCCCTTCCCTGGATCCAGGTCACTGCTCCGTGGAATGTGACTAATTCCCTCCCCTCATTTACGGGTCCTGTTACCTGGGAGGTATTTATAGCGCCACAGCCATCCTCCCTCCCCCAAAGGCTGCTCTCCCCCCAGGCCATCTCTCCCCACTCTGCCAACCTTTGCCTCCCCTTCCTCTGCCACAGTCCAGCACCTCATCAGGCCCCTGGTGGCACAGCCCTGGGTGGGGGAAGCTTGACCCAGGGACCCCTGCTGAATGCAGTGCTGCCTCCATGGGAGGCCCGTCCCCTCGCCAACACCCCAAAAAGGAGATGCAGAAGCCCAAGGAGGGGGCCAACCAGTCACCTCCTCTGTGACCTCAGCATGCAGTCCCACCCTAACACTTAATAGCAACGCTTGAGTGTCTACCATGTGCCAGGCATGAGTGTTACCCCCTGGCAGGCAGACCAAAGGGCCAGAAGACATGCATCAGGATCCTGATAATGGGGATGGGGTACCCTGCACCGCTGCTTTCTGGCCCCAAAAGGCATGCAGGGTGGGGGTGGGATGAGGGCTGAAGTACAGTCCGCAGGGGGCTGACCCCACACATCTCACAAAGCTGCCAGGGGTGCCCCCCGCCCCTCCCTGGTCACAGCCATCAATGGTTTGGGCCAAGAGACAGTATGGAGGGATGCCATGGGGGCAGTTAGCATACCACACCCCTCCTCTAGGCAGGAGCCAGGGTGAGGGGGCCCAGAGGGAAGGAGCCCCGTGTCCACAGAGGGTGACAGGAGGGAAGCTCACGGCAGTGCTGAGCCAGGGACCAGGTGCCCTTGCCCACACAGCCACACACCTGCCCCAGGGATCCCTTCTACAGCTGGCAAGACTGAGTCCTGAGAGGTCAATGGTCCGGCTCAGCTGTGGCCAGACATCCTCGTTCCCGATGAAGGGAGCATCCCAAAGTCCTCCAGCGGACAGGAAGGCATGGAGGGGAGGGAGTGGCCCGTTCCCAGGCTCTCGCTCCAAGGTGAGGTGACACTGAGTGGCTTCACCCTGCGCAGACTTGATGTCCCTGTCCGTAAAACGGGCTGACTTTTTGCCTTGTTCTCTAGTAGCTATGAGGCCTCAGGGATATGAAACCAGGCCTGGCACGTTGCAGGATCCCCTAACTGCTGGCAGGGCACTGTGATTATGCTTCTGTTCTCCCTCAGAGCTGAGGGACCACATCCCCAGGCATCCTACGCACTAACAGCCACTGTCCTAGGGACCAGGCGGCTGGCAAGAGGGAGCACCGGCTGCTGTGGCGGTTGGCTTCTCATTTCTCGGGGCTGCAGGCTTAGCCCCCCTCCCCCCAAGATCCGGCAGCTCCTGTGGCACTTGCCTCCCCACACTGGAGAGCCAGCAGCATTCGGGAATCAGAGACTGAGTCATCCTGACTCCTGCTCCGGGCAGCCCGAGCCAGCCCTGCCTGCAGGGACAGCAGAGCCTCGGCCAGCATGCCCGTCTCTCCTGGCAGTGCAGCCCAGGGGCTGAGCATGAGGAGCCAGACCTGAAGGGAGAAAGGAGAAGAGCTGGGAAAGCAGGGCTCCGTGGCAGGCCCTGACAGACAGGGAGAGGCAGGGGGAGGCATCTCCGAGCACACCAGGAGCACCCCCTGTGAGTAGAGACAATGCAATCCGCTTTGCAGGCAAAGGCTACAGAACCAAAGAGGTCTCATGAGCTGCTGAAAGTCACACAAGTAGGGCCCGGCTGCACGTCCACCGCTCCTGAGTGCACAACTATGCCCCAGGTCGGGGAAGCCATCAGCAGTGCTGGCCATGCTGGCAAGTAGAGACTGGACACAGGCCTCCCCGGAGGCAGACGGGACAGAAGGCCAAGGGGGCAGGCAGCAAAAGGGACGCCTGCTTTGGGCTGGGGTAGAGCCAATGGCTGAACATCCCAGGCCTTCATCTTTAGCCTGACTGACCCAAGCTGGCTATGTGCAGGTCCTGGCCTCCCTGTGAGACTCAGTTTCCCCAGCCTTACCATCGCAGCCGAGAGCTCCAAACCTCTCCCTCCCTTACACTCCCTGGGAGCCTTGGGTCAGGCATCCCCCACCCTGGGACAAACCAGCAAGGCCAAGGGGCTAAGGGGCTTGTGCCACCCACCCACTCCCATCCTACCCCTGGGCACACAGGGTCCTCACTAAAGAAACATGGTGTATACAAATAATTAAAGGGAAGAATTGGAGTGATTAGGGCAGATGATTATTGTCAAATTATGATTTATCTTGTAGTGGAATTAGTATTCCCCCAAAGGGCCCGGCGTGGCGCGGCGCCCGCCACGGCCCGTGATTAATCGCCGTCTCCAGAAGGTCACCTCCAGCCACTGCAGATTAACTCAGTGGGGAAACTTCTTTCCGTAATTCAAGCTGTTGTTCCCACAACCTGTCATCCGCCACGGAAAAGGACGATTTCGTCAGGGAGCCTGGGGCGGGGGCCGGCGGCTCCAGCCCCTCCCAGCTACAGACATGATCTACGGTGCGTCCCGACACGGGTGACCGCGACGGGGGCAGTGGCGGCCGTGGGGTGGGCAGCGGGAGGCGGCAGTGGGGGATGTGGGGAACGTGGCGCCGCCGCCAAGCAGAGGCGACTGCGAGGGGAGCGCGGGCGGTGGCAATTAGGAAGAAAATTGGATTTTTCAGCGTCCAGAGCAGCTGGGCTCTGTGGCTCACTGTGCAGCACCCCACCACCAGCAGCAGCACGCGCAAAGCACCCGGTGCAGAGTGGGCTGGCCTCCCCACCGGGAAGAGAGAGGCCGAGCACACTGTTCTTGGGCCTGCAACACCTGGCACTGTCCCCTTCCAGCCACCTAAGGCAGGGATGCCAGGGGAGAGGCTAGGCTGGAGCGGGCCCCTGAGGCCCAGGGCTGGGCACGGCGAAGCCCCCCACTGGTAACAAGGCCAAGACCACGTTGCCTAACCTGGGAGCCTGAGCTAGAAGCCCGTTTCCCTGAGCCTAGGTCACGTGACATGGCTATTCCTGGCCACCCCTTGTATTCCTAGCCAGTGTCCTTGTGCGTGACAATAGTCTTCCACTACTCAGAAGCTCTGCCCATCCCCTCATAGCCCGAATAGAGAGGACAGCTGAGGGCATAAGCCACCTTCCTTGGCTCACTTTCCCCGCAGCCTTCCAGGGTCGGTGCCCTGCGCCCATTCTGCAGATGAGGGGCCAAAGCCCCATGCCCTCGTCTCCAAAGCTCCCTGGCTCCCCAAGATGCATCCAGGCTGCAGCAGCCAACCCTTTCCAGGCCCACCCCCTACCCCTCCTCCCCACTCCCAAGAGCCTTCACTCCAACCTGAGTTTCCCGTCAGCAGCCCTCAGCCAGGTAGTGGACTGTGTGTATTCTCTCTCTAGCTCCTGTGTGCCTCCTGGAGGACAGGTGCATTGCACGGCCATGTCCAGGAGTGTGGCTATAAGAGCCACCCTCAAACTGGCCTCCCCCCATGTATCTCTCCCGTGCAGGGCCCACCAGCCCAGCCAAGGAGGTGGTACACTGCACAGGATCCACTAAGAGCTAGGATTGGAGCCATGTTCCCAATGCCCACTCTTCCTACCCCACCCCACCCCTGTCAGAGCCAAGAACTGGCGGGGGAGGGGGGTGGACAGTGAGGGCAGAGGACAGAGGTAGTCTCCCTTGCTGGCTGGTGCCCCAGGTCTACAGAGCAGTTTTTAGTCAAGAAGCATGCATTATGAATGTATACCATGGTCTGCTCACAGCATTCCTGGGTCAGAGATAATTTAGACTTGTGAAGACCCAGCACTATTTGGGAGAGGAAATCTATCTTCCTTCATGTGAAGGGTGGGGATGGGAAACTCTGCCCAGAGTCCTGGAACTCAACACTGGCATTTGCTTTGTGGAGGGAGGGTGCTCTCCACCTGATGGAGAACTACTGGGTGCCCTTTTTCCTGCATCTGACCTTCAAAACACCCTGGCTGCATCACTGGCCCACTCTTCTGGGACAAACGGCAACAATTTTAACTCCCTTTTACATAGGAGACACAGAGTAGGGGTTGAGAGGTGGAGCTGCCCAGGGTCAAGGGCTGGGAGCAGTGAAACTGGGGGGTGGAGGGGAGGAACAATCCGGTCCTACTTCCCTCCCAGTCCACCCTGTGGAAGCATTAGCCCCAAAATCTTCACCCCCATCCTCCCTCGAAGCCTGGGAGGAGGGCAGATGGGGTGGGCAGGAGAAAACCCACTCCCTGTAAACTGTGGGTCTAGCAGCAGGCTCCAGTCCCAGCCTGTTGTGTAGATGAACCAAGCTTGGGCCTGCCAAAGGCTCAGAGCTGAAGCCCTGAGAGGTGTGCTGGTCCGATCTGGTGTCCCTCAGCTAACTGCGCTGGAGACGCTTGTGGGTCAAGGATTAGCAGCTCCCCACTTACCAGGGGAGGAAACTAAAGCAGGGCATAGCCTCCAGCAGGCAGAGAGCATGGCCAGGTGAATTAGGACCAGGACTCCCCCCTTATTTTTGTACCCCCTTTTATACTTGGCCCAGGACGCCCCTACGAGGCCAGATCCTCCCCATCCCTCAGAAACCCTCCAGCTCCTGCCTTCCCAGCTCCGGTCTCGGCCCTGAAGGCTGCTCCCTCGTTTATTAGCAAAATCTTGCGAGACCCCGCCCACAGACTACGCCCTCTAGGAAACTGCCTTGCGGTTCCAGCTCCCGCAAGGGGGTCTTCCCTCGACCCCGAGCCCACGCGGTTCAGCCTCTGCCCCGAGGCCGCTCTTGGAACAACGGTTGGGGGTGAGGACAGCCCGGTGTGATAGTGGGGTTGGAGTGGGCCGCGCGGGGGGTGCCCGACCCCGGGGAGACAACAGACTGCCCCAGCACCCCGCCCGCGCCGCAGCCCCGGCTTTGATCCGGCGGCCTCAGCGCCCCAAACCTGATTGGCATCGAATTACGCCGCCCGGCGGAGGGAGATAATGGCGGGAGGCGCGGCAGACATGAAAGGGGGGGCGCAGCGGCAGTCCGGGCCGTTGTTAATGACCCAATAAAAAGGAAGAGGGGGAGAAATAACCCTCCCTGCGTCCCCGCCCCCTAGACCGCGGCCGGTGCACACAAAGCCGCCGCCGACTCGGAAATTACCGCGGCTCAGCCCAGCGCAGCGTGACTGGAGGGGGTGGGCTCACCTGGCGCGGGGAGGAGGGCGCAAGGCGCGGGCACACGCGCGGCCACGCAGGCGCCCCGCGCCCCACGTGCACGTAGCTTGGCTTTAATTGCTATTTTTAAAATTTGCATTTTAATCATGAGCGTGTCTTTTTACATTAATTGTGGGGTTTTTTTAAATAGTACACTGAAATAACATTTTTTCCAATTAGTGAGATTTGATGCTGGAACCCCAGTAGATGTGGTGCCCATCCTGATTCTGCTTGTGGGATTCAGTCACACAGACAGTACCCACTTGGTCACATGCACAGCGTGTCACACACAGAGTGGCTCACACAATCACACCGACAAACTGTCAGAAATAGACGGAGCCCCCAGAGAGAGAGGCATGGCACACACACAGGTACAGGGCCACAGACACAGGTCACGCAGAGAGGGACAGCCAAGGGGCACATGCTGGGACAGGTAGTCCCACCTGCTGCAACACCCGGGTCTGCTATCACAAGGGACAGTATACAAGGGTCCCTGAGCGAGTGTCAGGGACATATTCCACCGGCCCTCTAAGTCACCCATGTCCCACCCTCCCCCACATGTGGTCACATGAGCCTCCAGGGGGCTGAGGCTGGGTTGACCCACAGAGCCTGCTGCTGTCAGTATATTCACATAGAGAACCGAACAGTGCAAAGGGCTGTGGGTGGAGGCACTGATGCTGAGGTGGACCCCGGGCAGAATTTTGGTCTCAGACATGGGTGTCTGAGACCAAGTAGACTGTTCATAAAGGTTGGTTGCCATCTCACACACACACACACACACACACACACACACACGGCTCTGCAGTGGGATGAGGCTGAGGGTCCTCTGCCTGGGACCCATCGAAGTACCTGAACACAGCCTCACTGGGCCTTGGCTGGCCTGTCAGATGGATTAGCAGCATCCGCACCCAACACAGGAGGCCGCTGGGAGGAAGAAATCCCCCTCAGGCTGTGCCCGGGCCAGAGCTAGATCTATGGGCCCGCAGGGGGTCAAAGGTGAAGGGTCAGCATGCACACACACCCCCACCCCCACCACGACAAATGGCTTCCCTAGAGCTCTGCCTTAGCGGACAAGGGGACTTTATGAGCCAGATCTCAGGCCTAATGAATGCAGTTAATCACAGGCCCAGCCACACGAGCCCTGGGGACCCCAGCAAGAGAGGCTCCCAGCTCAGTTTCCCAAAAGGAGAGCACGCGGCCGGAAATGAGGTTCACACTGACCTCCCCTCTCCTGTGGGTTTGAACCCTGGCTTTTCCAGCCCCTGCTGATCAAAGCCCCTGCTCCAGACCCAGCCCACCAGGAGGTACTTCTTGCGTCTGAATCCAGTGTCTGCTGCTGCAGCAGGAACAGTACATGGGATGCAACATCAGAATCCTGAGTTGTCCCCCAGCCAGCTCGGCCAGGAAGGCTGCGATGGGATGGGACTCAGTGGCAGAGTTGTGTGTCACCAGCTTTGAGGTGGCGGTGGGTAGAGGCCCTGGGGAAGAACAGGAACGAAGAGGAGCTTGTGGCAGAGGGAAAAAGGTCCCTCTGCCTCAAAGGAGCCTGTGTGTGAGTGTGTGTGTGTGTGTGTGTGTGTGTGTGAGAGAGAGAGAGGCCGAACTGGGGGAAGGGGCGGCCGAAGGCTCTCTGGCCAGGGCTGCAGCAGGAAGGGCAGCTCACGCAGGCAGGGGCGCTGCCGCGTTATAAATCACCCTCGACTCAATTAAAGCCTGTGAAAGGTTGTGCACACCCAGCAGAAAGCGCCACGCTTGGCGGGCAGCCAGCTCTTCAGGGGCAGGGCGAGAGCTGGTGTGTGCGTGTGTGTGCCTTCCCGTGCAAACACAGTGTGTCCTTGTGCATGCGTCTCTGCAGGTCCTTGGGAGTCGCGTGTATATGTGCGATAGGTGAGTGGGTGTGCCTGTGCAATGGGCTTGCATGTCTTGAGTGTTAGCCATATGCCCATCGCCATGTACCTGCTTGGTACCTCTATAGGCTGTGTGTGGCTGGTGTGCTGCCAGCTGTTCTCAGGCCCATGTACAGGCTAGTGTGAGCATGGCCATGGTTGTATCTCTTGATCACTTAGCCTCTGTTCTGTCTGAGGGTACCCGGGACAGGGCTGTCCTAAGCAGGGACCAGAGTGGACCTGTGCCTGTGTGGCAGAGGCAGGAGGGAAGAGGTGTTCCCGTGGGGGGTGGGAGTTCTGTGTAGTTAGGGACAGACAGAAGCAAACCAACAGGTATGATGGCACCACTTGTGAACAGGCAGAAAGTGAGGGCTAGAGGAGGCTGCAGGGAAAGGTCCCATGTTTTCAGGAAGGGGAGCTGGCAACCTGCCAGGTCTGGGTAGCCAGGCTAAACAAGGAAGGGCTGTCCTCCGGGGGCCAAAGAGCAAGTGTCCAACAGCAAACCCTCCCTAATAACTCATCTCCCCTCTGGCCCTAATAATTAACCATGGTGGGCATCTGTCCGTGGGCTAGCTCACTGAGCCCTCACGGGCATCCCAGGACACAGGAACTGGCCTCATCCCATTTCACACACATGGAAACTGAGGCTGGCTGCCTTGCCATCAGTTAATCATTAGTAGTGCTGGACAGTGAACCTGAGCTGGGCTGCTTCCCAAGGCCTTGCTGCTTTCCTTACAGCCTCGCTGGAGCTCACACTCAGTGCGATGAGTGTTATGGGGGGGGACTAAGTGTGCACAGGCAGGTGGGTAGGGCTCCCCACCCACCAGAACACTATTTGAACCCCCAATGACCAGCACATAGTGGTGGCAAGGAAAGGAGTGGGGCCCAAGACTAGCTGGCCAGAGGTATAGGAGTAAGGGAAGGGGGCCTGGGGGCTCTCTGCCAGGTAGGGGGTGCTGGGCTCCTCCCACCTTCACTAGATCTAGACAGCATGTTCCGGGGTCCCTCCTCTTCTAAAATTTCAGACCAAAACTTTCAGACCCTTTTTCAGGGTTTTCAGACAAAACTTTCAGGAGGATGGGTGGGCAGGGAGGGCCTGAATCAGGATTCCCCATAGGTGGGGCCTACACAAATACCATTAGCCAGGGGCCAGTCTGGGTTCCCCAACTCAGTTTTCCCAGTCCACAATGTCATTTCTGAGGAGCAGGATGGAACAGCTAAACACACAATCCTGGCCGTCTTGCCAACCTGGATCTCCCAGCCAGGAATATGGCTCACAGCACCCTCCCTCCAGAGGGTAGAATGGGAAGCCACAGTGGACTTTTAACCTCTCTCCTGCCCCAGACCTAAGCTTTAAGGAGTCCTTCTGCCCAGCCTCTTGGGAGGACCCCCCCTCCCCTGCCGCCACAACACACACACACACACACACACACACACACACACACACACACACACACACACTACCCAGCGTCCTGTCAGTGGCCATGTTCCCGTGTGTACTGACCAGGTGCCAGAAGGAGACGGTGCCTCCATACTGACCCTTAGCTCATTCTTCCGCAGGCCCTGGCCGGCCCCACATCTGGAACCATTTCAGGCTGAAGCATGGGGCTGAGCTGTGCCGGCTTTGATGCCGGGACTGTGGGGAAGGGTCATGCCCTTTAGGGGGCTGGGGGTCACGCTGCGTGGATGGCACCCCTCCTGAGTCTGGGAACAGGGAGGAGCAGGAGGGGCAAGACCCAGCAGGGCTGCTGGGGTTGGGATGCAGCTGAGGAATTCTCATCCTGGGGCTCCTACCCTGTCCCTTGGGGTTAGGCCCAAGACAGAAGTGGAAGTGCAGCACTTGCATCCCCTGCAGCAAAGGCGTCTGCACTGCTTTCTTCCCAAGCCTCAGTTTTCTGATGGCAAAAACAAAAAAACCCAAGGCTATGACTTCCCACAGGCTGTGGGACGGATGGTTCTGGCCACAGAGTGTTCAGCACCCCAGGGCCCAGCCTGCCATGGGGAAGGCTCAGCTTGGGGGAAGGGGAGGTGTGAAAGCTACCACTGCAGTTGATCCAGTTGAGGAGCGGAGGAGCCTCCCACCCCGGCAGCGGCCAGCCAGCGGCCAGCAGCGGAGATCAGGTGCACACACCCACATCAGGCAAGGAGCGTGGGCACACACACTGGAACTTCGCGAGGGAAATTCCAGGAGGAGGAAGCTCTGGCTGAACTTCAGGGAGGTGGGGCAACAGCCTGGGAAGGGGAAGGGGGCGGTTGCCCATAAGCGAAGCCCTGAAAACTGGACCAGGGCCCTAGAGATCTGGGCCTGACCGTGAGCAGCAGAGGCCTGCTGGGTGTGGAAGCTGGTCCAGGAGGCCTCACATCCTGGGCAGAGGAATGTGGAGGAGACAGCCTTGGACCTTAACTGCCACCTCTAGGGAAGACCACTGCCCACTGTCCACTATCCATACTCCCAACCCCAGGGCAGCCCTGGATTCGCAGGGGCCACCGGCAACAACCCAGCAAGACAACCCAGCATGACGCATCCCCTCAGCCCACCCCCAAATCCCCACCAGGGCTCTGAGAAATCAGGTGGCTGGTCTCTTCTCTCCTTAGTTATTCCGTGTGTGTGTGTGTGTGTGTTTTTCCCCTTTCAGGAGACGATAATTATTCAGATCATCGCGGTGATGTACTCGGCAATCAGAGCCGCTCGATGCGGTGGCCGCGGAGCGGAGACAGACGAGCCTCGAGCCTCGTCAACGAGAACGCGGCCGGGGCTCGGCGCCCCTCCCTCCCGGCCGCCCGGCCTTTGTTCTCTTCGAGGTCTGCACCCGCCTGCCTGGCGGGCAACGGAGGCGCCCACCCACCGGCGTGGACACCCGCGGCGAGCTCGGGGCCTGGGGCGCGAGTGTGAACGCGTGTGCGTCCCGGGAACGGAGGAGGGGGTGCCGGCGCTGGGCTGAGCGCCTTGGAGAGGCTGGGTGCGAGAGGTGGGGGCGAAAGTGAGCGCACGTTGCGGTCAGGTGTGTAAGAGGAACGTGTGCACCTGTGTGATTACCCAGGCCTGGGCTACATGTGTCTCCGCAGGCTTATATTCCTGATGCGATGGGCAGGTGCCCAGATGTGTGGGTTCGGAGCACAGAGCTGGAAGGGGAGGGCAGTCGGGGGGCTCTCCTGCAGAGATCACCGATGGGAAAGGAGGGAGGGCAGGGGTCACGTGGGAACAGGTGCGGCTGCATTCGTCGGCCTTTGTACCCGCGTGGGTACGCAGACCTTCGTCCCCTCCCGCCGCGGACTGGCGCGGTGACGGTGACCTCATTACCGCCTCCGCAGAGGCCCCTTGAAATCCCGGCGCCTTCGCGTTTGGCTGCTCTAAGTGATGGGAACGGCCTGCGCTTCCTGATCAATCGCTTAAAATTCAGGGTCGGCTCGCTCGCCTGCGAGGGCCGCCTGCCAGCCCTGCGCCCCGCGCCTCCCCCTCCCTGCTGGGGGGCGCGATGCTGTCGTATTGGAAAACATCCCCGCGCTGGCTGGGGGGCCCGGTGGGGCCAGCGCTGGAAGCCGTTCCACTCGAGCAGATGGCTGTGAAACTTTGGCGGCGAGATAAATTGGGTCTGACGGCGTGAGGCCGGCTCACAGATGGGCGGGATTCTCACGCCGGCCCCCACGTCCGGCCGGGCCGCGGGCAGGGCGGGCGCCGCACAGAGGGGCCCCCTCCCGCCACTTCGGGCCGCCGCCCCTCCGCCCAGGGCGCATCCTCACATTCCTTCCGGCCCCGATCTCCCCCAGAGACGCTCCTGGAGGTGGCAGTGGGGAGGGGAAGGAGACCTAGCCCGTAGCCCCCGCCCGGTCACCTCCGCCAAGCTGGCAGCTGGGCTTTCCCCCTCCTCTGCCATCCTCAGAGGCCTGAAGCGTGAAGGTTAACAGCTGGGGGGGAGGCTGCGTCTCCCGCTCTTGCTGCCCCCACCTCCACTGCAGCCCCGCCCACCTGCCAGCCCCGGGGATGTCGTAAACAGGGCTGTGAGGTGTGCGGCGGAGAGGGGGAGCTGGGGAGAGGGAGGGGGAGAGCCAGACAAAGAGAGGAAGCAAGACTGAGCGAGAGGCAAGGAGAGACCTGGGCTGCGACGGCGGGAGACACGCAGAGAAAGACCTGGCGAAGTAGATGAAGGAGACGGGTACTGACACCCCCTGAGAGGAGGAGACACACAGTGGGCGTGGGAGGAAGGCGAAGCATAAGCCAGAAGATGAGGTGCATTGGCTGCCGCTAGCTCCGCACGACTGTGGAGCAGGGACTGGGGGCGCAGCTCACGACCCTGGGCCCCTATTCCTAGGGTCGAAGTCCAGGAAGCAAGGGGCATTGTCGCTGCCTCTGGCTGCGCCCCCGGTTTCTATGTCTCGGGTTCCCTAGGAGCGCGAGAGGCTGGGGATGGCAGGGGGCTGCACAACCATCTTCGCCTGGCCAGAAGACCACCCTGTCAAGCCGCCTCCCTGGCATCACTCCACCAGGCAGGAAATGACCCGACCTATCCCAACTCATAGCCTGCAACCAGCCTGCAACAGCTAGCAGAAGGAAGGGTAGGGGCGCATCCCTAGGTAGCCCCCAAACACCTCCCCATAGGGCCTGTCCCGGGGAAGCCCCACGAGGCAGGCCCAGCATGCTAGGGCTGGGGCTATGAGGTGGCCCTGATGACCCCCTCCCAGCCCAGCCTCTGGAGGGGAAAAGTCTTCACTAGTTGATGAAGTTGAAGTTTGGGAAGGGCGCGAAGAAGGCAGCCAATCAGTGGGCTTATATTTACATGCACTCTCTGATTGGCTCTCACAGTACCTCTTTAGAATATTACTTTGAAACCTTAAGAAAACCCCTAGCCCCACTGGTAAAGGGGGGGAAGGCTCAGGTGCCCCCCATCCAAGTTTCAGGTATGCCCCCTCCCCACCCCACACAGTGCAAGTTCTGAGGAAAGGTGGAAAGTTTATTCATAGTTCATTCAATCCTTGCAAAAGAAATGATGGGCCACACAGGGTGGAGGTGGCCCTGAACCCACACACTAGACAGCCCAGTGCCCTTCCACACACCCACCTCCTGACTCCCAGTTGTGTATATGGAGAGTGGGACTTGGTCCTGGCAAGTACAAAGAGCCAACCAGCCGCATGAGAGGGGCTGCTCCAATAGCAGGTACCATTGGAACATGGCCAGTGCATGGTGAGATCTGTCTACGTTTGGCTCCCAGAACAACCTGACCATGAGGTCCCCTCCAGCAGCCTCAGTGTGTCCTTCATGTGCAATGCACTGCCCTGCAGCAGGCTGTGAATCAGCCGGGGGGCGGGGAGGGGGGGTCTGGACATGCCAAGTGGAGAAGCGGTTTCCACCCTGGGCCTCTCCCTGCTGTCCCCCATGGATGAACCCCTCCCATGCATGCTGGGAAAAAGGTCCCCTGAGGTGGCCATTTGCAAATCTGGCCCAGCTTCCTGGCCCACACCCCTTCCCCAGGGGCCAGCAGATGACTCAGGGCTGGGGGAGGGAAAAGCTGGAGAAAAATTCCCTCTACCCATGCCTGTGGCGAGTTGGAGACAGGTGGGAGAATTCACTTGGGTGGGCCTCTAGCCCCACCCTAGTTCTTTCCCCAAGAACACACAGCCCATCCACCTAGCTCTAGGTTGAGCCAGCCCAGCAATGTGTGTGTCCCGGAGGCTGTGACACAGGCTTCGGAGGTAAACGCGACCTTGTCTGCCTAACATCCCACATCTAAGACACCCTGTCACCTGCAGAGCTCCCCAGTGCAGCCCCTTAAGACCCTCAGACCTCACACTGCAGTGAGATTTAGGGCACAGCTCGCACATCTCTGAGCCGCAAGCTTCTCAGCAAGGCCATGTCCTCTGCAATGTGCCATTCCCAGGGGAGGCAGCTGCAGAGCAGAGGCCAAGAGAAGCCTGGGAGGGACTTCACAGAGGCCCAGCTGGTCCGGACTGCGGCCTGGGGGCCACGGTTGCCAAGTCCCACAGTTCTCACCAACCCACATCATCTCACCTCTCCCTGGCCTCCCTGCCCGCCCCACAAGCAGAGGGAGGCCAGCCAAGGGGCTCAAGAGCAGGAGCAGGGAGCTTGGCATGCATGCATGTGATTGCATGTGCGTGCATACAGGCAAGGCGAGGGTGCGCAAGCCTCCCCCACCTCCGCCACTGCAGCCACCACGCTCTGAGAAGCCGAGATAATCCCTCGCCATCTGTCTTGTGTTGCTAACCCGCTCAGCCGGACAGCTGCCCTAGCCACGACTCTGCAGGCGGGTGCAGGGGAGCAAGGGCGCTGGGGAGGAAGCCAGTTCTGAGGGCCAGAGGGGGCAGCAGGCAGCCTGGGTCCTCTCAGCCCTGAATATCCCTGCTCTGCACAGGGCGAAGGTGAGGGCAGAAAAGGGACAGGCTGGCTTCCCCAGACCTGCTTCTAACCATGGAAGAAGGAGAGACAAGGGGGTCCGCTGGGGGTGGGGACCCTGTCAGACAGCAAGCGGATGAACAGAATGACTTATCAGTTGATGTCCTCTGGATCCCACCACACATGCACACACACAACTTAGGCCTTCCTGGCCCAGAAAAAAAGGAGTCATGTTATCCTTCCTCAGCTTCTAGAAAGGCCCATGGGCCGGTCTGCCAAGGTCTGCCTCCCAGCCAGAAGAAGGCAGGCTCACGGGTTGTTGGATGGGCAGTACTTTTGAGTGTAGGCCCACGGTTCTGACTGAACACTGCAGCACCCCCTCAAGGGAATGGGCTGGCCCCAGCTTGCTCCAGACCTTGGACTCTGGGAAACAGGCCCAACATCCCTAACTCCAGGTCCTGTGCCATGAGCTCCTCCTCCAATAATCAAGCATGAGCCTGCTGCACCTCCTAAGTGGCATCTCTCCCCTTGGTGGGGCTCTGAGCTTCCAGTAGCTGAAACCTGACAGTCAGACCCTTACGCAGTCAGCGGGCTATGAGGCGCCTTAGGAAGGATGGAGTTATGCAGTTGAGTAGGGACCCCACCCCTCTCCTTGTTGGCCAACTGTTTCTAAAAAGTTTGATTTACGGGTCTGGCACAGTAGCTGGTAGCTAAAGTCCTTACCTTACATGCACCGGGATCCCATATGAGTGCTGGCTGTGTCTCAACTGCTCCACTTCCCTTCCAGCTTCCTGCTTGTGGCCCAGGAAAGCAGTCAAGGATGGCCCAAAGCCTTGGGACCCTGCACCCCATGGGAGATCTGGAAGAAACCCTGGCTTTGGATCAGCTTAGCCAGGCCATTGCGGCAACTTTGGAAGTGAACCAGCAGATGGAAGACCTTTCTCTTTGTCTCTCCTTATTTCTGCAAATCTGACTTTCCAATAAAAATAAATAAATCTTTTTTTTTTAAGTTTCATTTATTTGAAAGGCAGAGATACACACACAGAGAAAGAGAGAGGTCCTCCCTTAGTTCACTCCCCAGTTGTCAGAGGAACAGCCAGGGTTGGGCAAGACCAAAGCCGGGAGCTCAAAACTCCCTGTGGCTGGTGGAGACTCAAGTGCCAGAGTGGTCACCTGCTGTGTCCCACCCAGGCTGTGCTTGAGCAGGCAGCAGGACGTGGAAGCAGAGCCAGCAGCTGAACTCAGGCACTCCAACATGGGATGTGGGTGGGTATCTTGCCACCACAGGCACACTCACAGATCATACATGCTCATACGGTCATATGAGCAGGCACTCACAAACGGACGGACGGACACACGGTCACACACACAAAGTGGTTAGACAATCTCACAGGGATAGTAGGCTCAGCCTCTCTTTGCAGTGCCAGCATTAATATGAGCACCAGTTCAAGTCCCAGCTATTCTACTTGCTACCGGCTAATGGCCTAGGAAAACACTGAAAGTGCTTGGGCTCTTGCACCCATGTGAGAGAAGCTCCTGGAAGAAGGTTCTGGCTCCTAGCTTCAGACCAGCCCAGCTCTAACTATTGCAGCCATTTGGGGAGTAAACCAGCACATGGAAGATATGTCTTTCTTTCTGTAACTCAGCCTTTCAAATAAAAATAAATCTTAAAAAAAAGTCTCACAAATGCAAACTCAGCCTTTCCAGTCCTCACAACAACACACATTACATAAGGCAGTTGCTCATGCTACCGCTCAGGGTCCTTAAACCCCACTCCTCACCAAGAGCCTCCATCTTTCCAAGGTGAGGGGCCACATTGAGGGGTGAAGGAGAAGTTGGATTCTGCCAAGGCACAGATTTTCCAGTGAGGTGTGGGTGGAGCCCCAAAGGCTTTGGTAGAAGCTAGAGCCTACAGGACAGCCCCACCCCTCCCACTAGGGCTTTCAGCTTCCCCAAGGAATCACCCACAAGGTCTGCCAACAGGGTCTGTGCCCCCATGGAGCTGTGGCCTTCAGGTACTGCTTAAGATCCAATCATTGGGCTTGGTGCAATGGCTCAATGGCTAAATCCTCACCTTGCAAGTGCTGGAATCCCATATGGGTGCCAGTTCATGTCTTGGCTGCTCCACTTGCCATTCAGCTCCTTGCTTGTGGCCTGGGAAAGCAATAAAGGATGGTTCAAAGCCTGGGGACCCGTACCCACATGGGAGACCCCAAGAAGCTCCTGGTTCCTGCCTTTGGATTGACTCAGCTCTGGCCATTGCATGCAGCCCTTGGGGAGTAAACCTGCAGATGGAAGATCTATTCTGTCTCTCCTTCTCTCTCTGTAAATCTGATCTGCCTTTCCAATAAAAATAAGTAAATCTTAAAAAACAAACAAACAAAAGCAATTACTACAAGATGCTCTTTCAGTGGAATGGAACTGTGGCATCATGTATTAAGCTTCCCTCTGCAACCAGCATCCCATAGGGGCACTGATTCTAGTCCCAGCTGCTCCGCTTCTGCCCCAGCTCCCTGCTAATGAGCCTGGGAAAGCAACAGAGGATGATCCAAGTGCCTGGGTCCCTGCACACTAGAGATCTGGATAAAGGTCCTGGCTTCTGATTTCTACCTGGCCCACCCCCAGCCTTGCAGCCATTTAGGGAGTAAACCAGCAGACAGAAACTCTGTCTATCTCTTCTGAAACACTGCTTTTGCTTCAAAGAAAACAAAACTAACACCTCTTCCCCTGATCCCTCACACTGCAGGCTGGATATCCATCCATGGTCATTCCCTCTGAGCCCATCCCGGCCTGCCCCCAAACCCCATCTCAGGAGAGGCCAGGCTCCAGACACACTCCCACTGCACACAGAGAGCCGTGGAGTCCCAAACCCTGTCACCCAGCCACCTGCACACAGCCACACAGAGTCACTGTCTCCTGTTGTCCCCCTCACGTAGTCACCCACACAAGGGCCACACTGTTACCCAGCCTGCACATGGGCTTTGTGCTCTTGCATACTCTGGCCCTATCAGTCACACCTTGCCCCAGGGGCAGGAGAGAGCTCTGGTGCCCCCAAGGTTAGCCAGTCCCACCAGAGGCCTATGTTGGCTTGTTGCGCTGACAGGCAACTGAGGCCTAGTGGCTCCTGGAGAATTCAGGGCAGTGCTGGCTGCAGTGGTGGCAGCCCAACCACAGCAGGAAAAGGCTGTTGCAGGGCTGGGGCTGCTGCTGGCAAGATGGCTCCCAAGGCCTGGAGGTGGTCAGGCTGGCATGGGGCCTCAGTGTACTCCAGGAGGACTGCCTGGCTTATTCTTGCAGGCAAGCCTCACCAAGAGCCTGCACCATGGGCATCTCCACCCCACTGCAGGGGTCTCCCTTAGGAATCTACCTACGCGCTCTCCTCCCCAGACAAGCTTCCTTCTGTCTCTGTGTCCAAAGTGAGAAGAACTTGGGCCCGAAACCTGTTCAGGGTAGGTCTCTGTTGCTGCCTGTAGAATGAGGACATTCCACAGAGCAACTCAGGGCCACCCAGCTACCCTGGACACAGCTATCAGACCTCCCTGGGCCTCAGATCCCACATACTGACCCCAGGTGCAGGTATGGGATGGCCTCTGGGAACGGCTCCCTGCAACAGCTCAGCAAGAGGGGGTGGACACTGTTGCCACAAGGCAAAATCAAGCAGTGCCTGCCCACAGTTCCCTGCTCTTTGCCAGTGGTTCCTCTTCCAGGATTCCTCCTCCAGGATGGCAGCCAAAATTTCCTGCCACATCGAGCACCCCCTGGGTAACTTCTCCACTACCCTCCTGGATGTCTGGATGGCTGATCCACTGTAGGTCTCTCCACTTGGTTCACTGAGGCCCGAGCCTCTCCACTTTAGGGCCTGCACACAGTAGGTGTTCAAGTACTGCCTGCTGAGCCAAATACCATGGCAGCACAAAACAGGCTGGGATACATCTGCTCTCTCTCCCTTCTAATATTTGTTTGAAAGACAAAATGAGACAGGTGGCACCCTCTGGTTCACTCCTCAAATCACAAAGACAGGAGCTGGGTCAGGCTGAAGCCAGGAACATGGAACTCTATTTGGGGCTCCCATCTCAGTTGGCATAGACCCAAGCACTTTTCCCAGGAATATTAGCAGGGAACTGGCTCAAAAGCAGGGCAGCCAGGACTTGAACCAGTGCTCAAATGAGATGCCGGGTCCAATGATTGGATAACCTGTGACAGCTTAACCCTCTGTGCCACAATCTCCAGTCCCCCCATCTGTTCTTAACATATACCAGAGGACAGTGGATTCCTTCTCTCAAAAACATTCAACTATTCAGGCCTGCTGAGACCCACAGCCAAAGTCCAGCCGTGGCTGCTTCAGCCCAAGGTCAGGGGCACCAGTGCCTCCAGGTGGTGGGCACACGGCTGCTGGTGCCAGCAGGGCAGGCAGATGCTTGGGCCCCAGAATCATAAGCCTTGAGCACTGAGATTACAGACCATCCTGCACCTTGGAGTCTAAGCCCCAGGAAGCCACAGCTAGTGCACCAGCTGAAATGAAAATGGTTTCCTGCTACGCTCTCTGCTTTCAATATCCTGGAGATGCTCCCAGCAGCAAACCAGGCCCTCGCTCACTCTCCTCTTTCCAGGGACCTCAGTACAAACTGGAGCTCCCCGCTGCAGCGGGCCCCAGCTGGGTCTGAGCATTATCCCTGGCCCCACCTTTTGCCACACCAGAGAGGTGTCCACGCCTGGATGCCTCCATGGGCACCTGTGCCCCCTCTCGGCAGCATGGGGCGAGACAGGGAGCTGCCCCAGCAGAAGCCCCCACTTCCTCTACCGCCCCTCCCTCTCGTGGGGAACCTTGCGGCTGGGCCCATGCCTGCGGCGAGTCTCACCCCGGTATTATTTTAGTCGCAGACAGACACGAGGCAGATGGTGACAACATCCCTTGCCGGCTCCCCACTGACGAGCCGTTGCCGCCCTGGGAGCCTCGGGGCTCTTCTCCCTCGGGAGCGTTTCAGTCCCGACTCCGTGGCTAAATGCGGCTGCTTGTGTGAGACGTGCCCACATCTGCGCTTCCTCCTCCCCACCCCCTGCCCACTTCCTGGGACTCAGCAGAGAGCCCTGGGGAGACCCTGCCCATGCCACAACCCTGCCCTATTGTGCACCAGGAACCTCACAACTCTGGGAGGAGGAGTGACCGTGCCCATTCTATGGATGAGGAAGATAAGGCACAGAGAGAAGCAGGGGCCGAGCCCAGATCACACAGTAAGAAAGCAGGTACCCTAGAGACAAGAGGCACTGCTTCTGTACTACCAGGGCAACCCCACCTTACCATGCCAACCCTAGAAAATCTGCCTGCCCCACAGGACTCCCAAGGGCCTCATGGGGAGTTGCTGTGCCCACTCTGTTAATTCAGCCAACAGCCCTGGCCCTAGATACTGCTCAGTCTCACCCTGAGCTGCAGCTGTGGTGGTCCTAGCACAGGGACACCTGCGGGCCACGGGGCTCCAGTAAGAGACAGGTCTGGCTGCAAATCTGTGCTCTGCATGCAGCAACGTTGGAAAACTCGCCTCCACATCTCAAGAGCTGCATCATTCTGGGTACCATGCACCCCAGCTCAGCCCTAGAAGCCAGCCCTTGCTCAGCAAATCCTCAGCTGGGCACCAGGCCTGGCTTGGGACAGGGAAAGGACTCCTCCCTGCAGCCCCAGCCCCAAGCGGACCTTGGTGGTCCACTAAGAGCAGAAGTTGATCACTGTGTGTCTAGGTCCCTACCCAGCCTTCTACAGCACCTTAGGGGGCAGGCGGGGGTAGGTACAGAAACCTGCCACTAGGCTCAGATGCCAGCAAGGGGTGGGAGCCAGTACCCTGGCTGCCTGGGTCCTCCCCGCCTCCCTCTGCAGCCTCCCACCCTGCAGGACACTGCAGGACAGTGAAGCCACACAGGGGCCCTTTGAGCACTTGAGATGCTTTCCGGGCAAGTGAGGACACGTCTGTTCCAAGGCGGACCTCCTCCCAGCCCTGGGCGCCCCACCCCAGCCCATCCACACCCCTCGCCACAGCCAGCCTGATGCTGGGGCTGGGCCAAGAGACACATTGACAAACCATCACATGGAAGTACACACCCAGCACAGTGACACTTCACACCACAAAACCCAAAACACACAATATACGCCACCCCACGGAAGAAACACACACAAACACCCTCAACAACAACAACCACAGCAGCCCACAAGGTCTGTTTCCCAGAACATGTGGTGTAGCCCAGTCAGGGCCATATGCAGCTCGGAGTGCACACCAAGAATGTATGTGTAGCCTAGCTCAGGGCACGGTGTGTGCAGTGTTTAAGAGGAGGCTGGTCTAGCCTTGAAGCTGCACTGAGCTTTCCTGTATCACACCAGGCCGGGAGCTGAGCTGGGTGTGGAGGTGAGCAGGCAGTAGGTGGGGTGAGCCAGGTCAGCTCCACAACCCACAGGACTTAGACCATGCTCTAGTGCCTGCAATATGCAGGGCACTTGTAGCAAAGGCAGGAACTCAACGCTGCCACACCGTGACATCATCACCACCTGCAGCAGCCACCTCAACCCAGGACACCCTCATACCCTGCATGGCAAGAGAGGCTGGGTAAAGATGCACCCCATGGTTACCCCAGATGCCAACAGCAAGAAACAGAGGCACTGAAGATCAGAGCCAGCTGCCAAAGAGACCATACCCCTGGCACATGCCACCCACTGCTGGCCACCACACACCACCGTTCTGTGGTGCTCATGACCCTGCAGCCAGCAGTCCAAGGCGCCCTAATTATCTGCCCCTTTGCTAGGTTCTTTTTCTCCCGGCCTTCGCCAGGGCTGGGCCCTACAATCAGAGTGCCCTCCCAGCCACCTCTTTAGGCATCCTGTTCATTCATCAAAACCAATGCTACCTCCCCAGGCTCTACAGCAAAAATTCTCACTTCTAGGCCTGACTGAGAGACAAGGTTCTATGTGGGACCCTGCAGGACCCCAGGGTCCTAATCAGTGACATATGGAATACATGGCCATCTGCTGATTGATTCTCACAGCAGGGACCATGGTCTCCAGGAGCCACCAAGGCCTTTTTAGGATAGGTAAGACCAAACTCACATTACTGGGTGGGCTCTTGGCTGAGCTGTGAGGATGCCTGATAAAACATTAGCATCTGGGGCCTCTGTTGTGGTACTAGGGGTTCAGCCACTGCATGTAATGCTGCCTGTGCCACCGAAGGACCCGTCTAAATCCTGGCTTATCTGCTTCCAATCCAGCTACCTGCTGATGTGCCTGGGGAATCAGCAGAAAACAGCCCAAGTCATCATGCCCCTGATATCTATGTGGGAGACTGTAAGAAGTTTCTGGCTCCTGGCTTCAAACAGGCCTAGCTTCATCCATTATAGCCATTTGGGGAGTAAACCACCAAATAAAAAATATTCCTTCTCCCATTTAAATAAACAAATAAATAAACAAGGGGCCAACACCATGGTATGGCAGGTTAAGCATCCACCTTTAGCACTGGCATCTGATATAGGCATCGGTTCAAACCCTACTTATTCCACTTCTGATCCAGTTCCCTGCTAATAGCCTGGGAATGTAGGATAGGATGGCCCAAGCTTGGGGTCCCTGCACCCACATGGGAGACTAGGATGGAGCTCCTGGCTCCTGGCCTCACTTTGGCCCAGCTCCTGCCATTGTAGCCATATAGGGAATGAGGCAGCAGACGGAAGATCTTTCTGTTTCTCCTCATGCTGTTGTTAATTCTGCTTTTCAAATAAAAATAAGCAAATCATTAACACAAGGAGCCAGTCACTTCAAGGAAAACAGCAGTATTTGTTGTCAGTGATAACATTTGATTTTTTTATGCAGTTTTGAATCTTGGGTTACTGGACTTGAACACCTCACCATAGCCTGACAGATCCTCAGAACATGTCTGATAAAAGTACAGGTGATAACAATGAAGGTGACCATTTAATGGACATATATATGTATACTGCTAACTCACTGACCTGCTATTTCTGTATGAAAAATACATTTTATAAAATCACACTTGGGGGGCCCAGCATGGTAGCCTAGCAGCTAAAGTCCTAGCCTTGCAAGCACCGGGATCTCATATAGGCATCAATTCTAACCCCAGCTGCCCCGCTTCCCATCCAGCTCCCTGCCTATGCCTGGGAAAGCAGTGCAGGATGGCCCAAAGCTTTGGGACCCTACAACCACATGGAAGATCTGGAAGTAACTCCTGTTCCTGGCTTTGAATCAGCTCATCTCCAACCATCGTGACTGCTTGGGGAGTGAATCAGCTGACCTCCTCTCTGTCTTTCCTCCTCTCTGTATATCTGACTTTCCAGTAAAAATAAATAAATCTTAAAAAAAATTTTTTTTGGGCCCGGCGCGGTGGCACAGTGGTTAAGGTCCTCACCTTGCACGCCCGGGATCCCATATGGGCGCCAGTTCTATCCCGGCAGCCCCGCTTCCCTTCCAGCTCCCTGCCTGTGGCCAGGGAAAGCAGTCAAGGACGGCCCAAAGCTTTGGGACTCTGCACCCACGTGGGAGACCCGGAAGAGGCTCCTGGGTTCAGATCGGCATAGTATCGGCCGTTGCGCTCACTTGGGGAGTGAATCATCGGATGGAAGATCTTCCTCTCTGTCTCTCCTCTCTGTGTATCTGCCTTTCCAATAAAAAAACAATAAAAATAAATCTTTAAAAAAATGTTTTTTTAAAAGTCACACCTGCAGAAGAGACCCAAGAAATGCTAGTTAGGCGTTGCCATTTAGCCTAGCTGGTAGGACTCCTGGGTCTAACCTCAGAGTGTCTAGGTCTGGTACCTCCCCCGAAGCTCTGGACACCAGCTATCTACTCCTGGAGACCCTGGGAGTTACCACTGAAGGCTCAAGTTGGGTTCCCACCACCTACCTGGGAGACTTGGATTGAGCCCAGGGATCGTTGCCGGCATTCAGGGAGTGAACCCATAGATGGGAACTATTTATCTGTGAACTAGTTGGACAATGAATGAAAATGTAACAAACTAGGAAAACGTTTCTGACAGGCAGCAGACTCCTAATGTCAACTGTGGTGCTACTACTAGCTACTTGTCAATTTGGGGGGATTGTACCAACTTATCTGAAAACACTATGAAAATACTTCCCAGGGCTGACACTGAGTTATACCAGGTTAAGCCTCTACTTGTGATGCTGGCATCCTATATGGGTGCTGGACAGAGTCCCTGAGCCCCACTTCTGATCTAGCTCCCCACTAGTAACCTGAGAAAGCAGCCAAGGACAGCCTGAGTACTTGGGTCCCAGTACCCACATGAGAGACATGGAAGAAGTTCCTGGTTCCTGTCCTTGGGAGGCCCAAATCTGACTACTGCAGCCATGTGCAGAGCGAACCAGTGGATAGATCTTCTGTGTCTCTCCTCTCCACTCCATAAATCTCATATGCTTTTCCAATCAAAATACATAAATATTAAAAAAAAAAAAAAACAGTCTCGGCCCGGCACAGTGGCCTAGCGGCCAGTCCTCGCCTTGAGAGTGCAGGGATCCCATATGGCACTGGTTCTAACTCTGGCAACTTTCTGCTTGTGGCCTGGGAAGGCAGTCAAGGACAACCCAAAGCCTTGGGACACTTCACTTGCTTGGGAGACCCAGAAGGGCCTCCAGGCTCCTGCCTTCGAATTGGCTCGCTATAGTCGTCGTGGCCACTTAGGGAGGAAACCAGTGGATGGATAATCTTTCTCTCTGTATCTCCTCTCTGTAAATTTGCCTTTCCAATAAAAATAAAGAAATCTTAGACAAAAAAAAAAAGTAGGAAATCCAGCCCACTCACAAGCAGCTGCTTGCTCTGTCAAGTTAGATGTGAATGATATTGACAAAAATACAAAAGCAAGGCCACTTTTTGGTTGGCATGATAGTTCAACAGGTTAATCTTTTTTTAAGATTTATTTATTTTTGGGCCCGGCATGATGGCACAGTGGTTAAGGTCCTTGCCTTGCACGCCCGGGATCCCATATGGGCACTGGTTCTAATCCCGGCGGCCCCGCTTCCCATCCAGCTCCCTGCCTGTGGCCCGGGAAAGCAGTGGAGGATGGCCCAAAGCTTTGGGACCTCGGACAGGCTCCTGGCTTCGGATTGGCTTGGCTCCAGCCGTTGTGGCCGCCTGGGGAGTGAATCATCAGACGGAAGATCTTCTTCTCTGTCTCTCCTCTCTGAATATCCGCCTTTCCAATAAAAATAAAATAAATCTTTAAAAAAAAAAAAAAGAGTGACTGCAACGGCCAGTGCTGTACCAATCCAAAGCCAGGAGCCTAGAATCTCCTCCAGGTCTCCCACGCGGGTGCAGGGACCCAAGGCTTTGGGCCATCCTCGACTGCTTTCCCAGGCCACAAGCAGGGAGTTGGATGGGAAGAGGAGCAGCTGGGAGTAGAATCAACACCCATATGGGATCCTGGTGCTGGTGAGATTAGCACTTTAGCCACTAGGCTATGCCGCCAGGCCCTATTCCTGGTATTTTAAATGAGTGAATAAACACGAGTTTTTCTCTTTTCTTAGTTTGAATCTCTAATGGAAAAATAATTACTTATTTGAGAAAGAGAGATTGTGTGTGTGTGTGTGTGTGTGTGTGTGTGTGTGTGTAAGAGAGACAGAGAAAGCAAGAAAGAGGGACCTTGCAGCCACTGGTTCACTCCCAAATGGGCACAACAGGATGCAACCAGGTGCTTCTTTCGGGTCTGCCACATAGGTATAGGGACCAAAGCACTCGGGCCATCTTCCCCTGCTTTCTCAGGTGCATTAGCTAGGAACTGGACTAGAAGAGAAACAACCGGGACTCGAACTGGCAGATGTCGCAGGCGACCTAAACAGCCTCACCACAGTGCAGGCAGTAACAGATCCATCTCAAAGGGTCCAGCGCAAAAAGCCAGAGCTCTTTGGGAGCCTCACTAATTACTGAACAGGTAGAGCAGAGCTGAGATCTGCAGCTCCAGCGCTCCCACAGCTGGAAGCTTTGGGGGCAGGGGTGAACCTGCACACAGCCTGCAGCAGCTGAAGCAGCCAGGACCAAAAGGGGCTACCGGAGGGAGTTCCTTTGAAGAGGCCTTGAAGTCCAGGCCCGCAGGGAGAGATAGGAGGGCTTGCAGTGGGGCCCCGCGTGACTTCAGGAGCTGCTCGCCTCCCTCCCAGCAGGGGTCGGGAGAGGGCCAGGCCCCAAACAGCCACAGACCTCACTGCCCACAGCGCTGCCACCACCCGGAGTTCTCGTCCTCCCCAGAAGGCCTTAATCCTCCCCCACCCCCACCCACAAAAAGGACTGAGGCCTTAAAACTATGGCGGGAAGGGGACAATACAGAGGGGACATTATGCAGTGAGAGAGAGGCCTCCTTGTTGGTGCACAGACAGGGGTGCTCTGTTCTGAGCCGGCTGGGGGCCGCCACTGCTCCAGCCCAGACCCTGCACCCTGATGCACACTCACAACCTCGCCCACAGGGGCTCTGGGCACACTCTGGGGCCTCAGGGTGGCCAGGCCCACCCCACACACAGCCTCCCAGCCAGTGCCACCTGCTGTGCACTCTCATTGCCATCACCCCCCACCCCGACACACACACACACAGGCATTCTGCATCACAAGTGTCCCCACCCAAGAAGTCACCCTGTGAGGAGGGTGCAGGCAGCACCACTGGGGACCCCCAGCACGCAGGCTCTGCCTGCCCCACCCTGCCCCGCATGGCCAGGATCACAGAGCACTGCAACGAGCAGCCGCCTAAGCCGGGCCAGCCGTGCCTAGAGCCACAGAGCCACAGAGGAACACAAAGGCTGCCTTGTTGTCCTGCCAACACGCCCAGTTCTGGCTAGGGCAGGAGTAGAAGGGGGTGGGGGAGATGAGGAACCTGGACAACTGGTGCCCCTGCCCCCTGCCCCCGGAGTGGCCCTGAAGCAAGACCAAACTTCAACCTCCTAGGCCAAGACCAACGCTCTGGCCACAGGGCAAGGAGCCCACAACCTGGAACCTCCTGATGAAACCTGCCCAGGCAGGGCCCCTCAACCCAGGGCTTTAGGAGTCTTGTTTTTTTGTGGGAGCCAGGAGACAGCTTTCCTCCCAACATCTAAGCAGGTTATTCCCTCTGCCTGTCCCTTTGAGGACCATGTTCAGAGAGCATCTCCTCCAGGAAGCATACCAGGCTCCTGGACCAGGCCTGCCGCTTCTCACCACAAGGTAAGGGGCAGGGGATTCAGTGGCATCTTTCAGCTCAAGGATTGAGCTGCCCTAAGACAGCAGTGCAGTGCCAGCCTACATGGCAGGCCAGGACTGTCCAGGTCCAGGTTGGCTGTTGGGAGCATGGGACACAGGAGTCCTCAGTGGACCTTGCTGCCTCACACCCAGGCCTTTGCTCTCTACCCAGGCCTCTCTTCCCCACCCCGCGGCTTCAGCCTGCTTTTGTATGTCACTCCCTCAAGTGCTGCCTGGCTAAGGGAGTGACACAGACCAACTCCCTGGCTCCCCATTGGAAAGATGAGGCAGGCGGAGCACAGCTTTAAGTAAATCTCCCAAAGTCACATAGCTGATGCGTGGCAGAGCCATCACAGGGGCTTGGCAAGCCACTTCCTGCAAGGCAGCCCTCTCTGGTCTCCTGGGCCAGATTAGGGTTCTTCTCTGTGAGGATCCCCAACCCTAACTCCATCTGAATGGTTGTCATCTCAGCTGCCTCCCCTCTCCCAGACAGTGTTTTTTCCTTGGGGTCCCAGGAGCCCAGCTTTCCACATAGCAGCTGACACTCGGGGCTCCCAAGAAAGGCTGCTGAGAAACTGAAAGCAAGAAGGGGAGCAGGATTGGCAGGCGTTGGGACAGCCCAGAAAGGCCCAAGGGGTCTTCTCCTGCCTGTGCCATGCCCATGCTGTGTTCCATCTGCTCTGCCCTTCCTGCCAGGCCTCTGCTGGCCCGAGCTCCCTGGACCCAGTGCAGCTATGGAAGCACTCCCAGGCTCTACAGGGCCCCCTGGAGGCCTAGGTGCTCACAGGTCCCCAAATCCTCAGGCCAGGACCTGGCTGCCTGTTTCTCTCCTCGTGCCCAAGTCTCGGCCTGATGCTTCCGCCCAACACTGCCAAACTGCTGCTCAGATCACAGCCAAGGAGGCCACCTGGGCAGAGGGGCAGCATGGCTTCTCAGGTGAGGGCGTCCACTGAACACACAATCCCTCCTACTCCTTGAAGCTCCACGTCCCTCCATGTTCTGGGTCCCAAAAGGACACTCAGCAAGGCCACCCCTCCTGCTGGCTGTTCTCCTGCATGCTTCTAAAGCAGAAGTGGTTATCCCCATCACATTAGAGGGAAGCTAGCCCCTAATATAGGAGTCAGTGAGCACCCTGAAAAATGGGCAGTGGGCAGGCATGTGGGATGGGCACCAACAAAGCCAGGTTTAAATCCCTGCCAGATGCATTTCTGCTCCAGCTTCCTGCGGATCTGCACCCTGGGAGGCAGCAGGAGACAGATCAAACAGTGGATCCCTGTTACCCACATGGGAGACCAGAACTGAGCTCGTGGCTTCTGGCTTCAACCTGGGGCTGTTGTAGCCACCTGGGAAATGAACCAGCGAACAGGTTTCTCTCTCTCTGCATGTCACTCTGCCTTTCAAGTAAAAAAATAAATCTTAAAAAGAATAAGTTTGGGAGCTTCAGAGTTAGGGGCAGTCCCCTTGCCTCCAAGAGCAAGTGTGGAGGAGAGGAGCAAGTGGGACCAACCATGGAGAATGGCTGGGGTTTCCACAGACGGGGCGGCCAGGCAACAGCACAGGCAGAGGCTAGGACGTGGGAGTGGGGAGTGAGCATGGGGGCAGCCAGGGGCCTGCAGTCTGCACGGAGCCCAGGAGAGTGTGAAATCCACCCAGGGGAGCTGGGATTACAAGTAGGGACCTGGGCCTCATTTCACTCTCAGGGGCAATTTGAAGCTGAGGCTGTACTTTAAATCCCTGCTTTCCCCCTGGGCCCTTACAAAAGAGCTCTAGGGCCCAGAGTGACAGTTTAGTGGCTAAAAATCCATCGGGACCCCATATGGGTGCTGGTTCATATCCCATCTGCTCCACTTTCCATCCAGCTCCCTGCTAGTGGAATGGGAAAACAGTAGAGGATGGCCCAAAGCCTTGGGACCCTGCACCTACGTGGGAAACTCGGAAGAAGCTCCTGGCTCCTGGCTTTGGATCTGCTCAGCACTTGAACAGTGAACCAGCAGACCAAAGATTTTTCTGTCTCTCCTTCTCTCTACCTTTCCAATAAAAAAAGAATTAACAAAAAGGGAAGGAAGCAAGCAAGCAAGCAAGCTCTTGGGCCCGGCACCGTGGCCTAGCAGCTAAAGTCCTCACCTTGAACAAGCCGGGATCCCATATAGGCACCGGTTCTAATCCCGGCAGCCCCACTTCCCATCCAGCTCCCTGCCTGTGGCCTGGGAAAGCAGTCGAGGATGGCCCAAAAGCTTTGGGACCCTGCACCCGTGTGGGATATCTAGAAGAAGTTCCTGACTCCTGGCTTCGGATCAGCATAGCATCGGCCGTTGTGCTTACTTGGGGAGTGAATCATCGGACGGAAGATCTTCCTCTCTGTCTCTCCTCCTCTCTGTATATCTGATTTTCCAATAAATAAATCTTTCCCAAAAAAAAAGCTCTTTCCATCCAAGCCTCAGTTTGCACATCTGTAGAATGGGAACAATAGCAGGATCTACCTACCAGGTCAGTTCTGAGGATTTCATAGCAGGGCCCTTGGAGGTCAAAAACTGAGAAGGGTAGCCCTTGCTCCTGAGCAGCAGGGAGCCACCATGGGTGCCTAAGGGATAGAAGGGGACAAGAAGGGACAACACACAGCCAGGCAGGCAAAGGTCAGTTTCCCCTCTGAGGAACAGAGAGCAGGTGCTTGCACTGGGTCAGCTGCCCCACCAAGATGTCTTTCCTCTCTCACTAAAGACTGATTTACTTGAAAAGCAGAGTGAGAGACAGAAAGAGACTTCCCATCTGCTGGATCACTCCCCAAAAGGCCACAAAGGCCAAAGCCAGGAGCTCCATCCTGGCTTCCCACATCGGTGGGTACAGGGGCCCAAGCACTCCATCCTCAGGTACACCAGCAGGGAGCTAGATCGGAAGCCGAGCAGCCAGGCCCTCCGTCACCACTAGGAGATGGATGCTGCTATGGGCAGTGAGCACTGGCATAATGCTGCACTATGACCGCCCCTGCCCCCACCCAAGTGTCCACTGTCAGCTCCTATTTTGAGACTCACGAATTCCCCTCTCCACATCCCTCAGTTAGTTCTAAGGAGAATCATGCAGATCACCGACGGACTGGCTTTTCAGAAACTGTCTCCTAAAGCAGGTGCTAACTGTCCTGGTCCACTGGGTGGCTCAGTAACATCAATCTCTGGTGCTCCGCTCCTGGGGCCCAGCGTAATGGCCTAGTGGCTCAAGTCCTGGCCTCGCACAAGCCAGTATCCCATATGGGCTCCAGTTCTAATTCTGGCTGCCCTGCTTCCCATCCAGTGGCCTGCTTGTGGCCTGGGAAAGCAGTAGAGGACATCCAAAGCTCTGGGACCCTGCACTCACTTGGGAGACCCGGAAGAAGCTCCAGGCTCCTGGCTTTGACCTCAGATTGGCGCAGCTCCAGCCATTGCGGCCACTTATGGAATGAATCAATGAATGGAAGATCTTTCTCTCTATCTTTCCTCCTCTCTGTATACCCAACTGTCCAATAAAAATAAATCTTAAAAAAAAAAAGACAGCTACCTTATTATTTGCAAAATCTAGCATCTTCCTTATTTATTTGATTTCAAAGGGAGAGTTATAGAGAGAGAGGAGACAGCTCCTACATTCACTGGTTCACTCCCTAAATGGCTGCAATGGCCAGAGCGAGGCCAGGCCAAAACTAAGGTCCAGGAGCTTCACCTGGGTCTCCAGTGTGGCTGCAGGGGTCCATGCACTTGCAGCATCTTTCACTGCTTTTTCCCATAAGCTCCCTGCTTACGGCCCAGGAAAGCAGAAGCAGAAGCAGAGCAGCAGAGCCCAAGTATTTGGCTCTTGCCACCTGAATGGGAGTCCTGGATGGAATTCCTGCCTCCTCGCTTTGGCCTGGCCCAGCCCTGGCAGTTGCAGGCCTTGGGGGTATATCTGGGGCGGGGGGGGGTGAACCTGCAGATGGGAGCATCCTCTTGTCTCTCAAAGAAAACCAAAACTTCTGAGTTCCAACCCCCAGGACTAGGAGGTTCCTAGGAAACCACGCTCACTTCATCAGAGCCTGTGGAGGCCCCAAGCTCCTGTCACGTCACATCATATCACATGGTGGGACGTTGACCGCTGCCAGCAGCACTGTCCAGGGCCTCCCCTGGAGCCACTCTCTCTCCCCCACACCCCATCCCAGAGACACAGGCTAGCATTTCCTCTGGCATCAATGGATTTGCAGGAGCACAGATCCCTGCAAGTCCCTGCTGACCTCTCGGGAGCAGTGTGAGTCCAGCAGGCAGCAGTGCCACTCTGGGCCTTGAGGCCTTTGCCTGGCTGCTGTTCATGGCTCTAGCAGCCTGCAGGCCCTAAATCAGCTACAATGGGTGACCTGGAGAACTGCCACCACCACCCTCAGCATCAGCTGGCACCCCCCTCCGGCTGGTACCCCCTGGCAGGTCAGGGGGTGCAGGCTACATGGAAGCAGTGACTTCATCCAGCCTGACTCACCCTGCCACCCCCAGGGACACACTGCAGGGGAGGGGGCCACAGGCATGTGCAGCTTACAGCTTTGTGGGGAATATCTTCCCTGCCCTCTACAGCCGAGGGATTCCCAAAGCATCCCTCCCCTGCTAGAAACCTTACCCTAGAACTGATGGAGCTCATTATGGTCCAGCCCCGCACTCAGTGTCTGGGCCCAGGCCCAGCACTCTCTGACCTGCCACGTAAAATGCACCAGCCCTGTAATCTTTGAGATTCAGTTTCCCTACCTGCAAATGGGCAGAGTGGCCTCACCCTCACCTACTGACAGGAGAGGGTTTAGAAGGTGGGGGGAGGGCCTAGCGCCATAGCCTAGCGGCTAAAATCCTTGTCTTGAACATGCCAGAATCTCATATGGTCACCAGTTTTAATCCCAGCAGCCCCACTTCCCATCCAGCTCCCTGCCTGTGGCTTGGGAAAGCAGTCAAGGACGGCCTTAAGCCTTGGGACCCTGTACCCCTATGGGACACCCAGAAGAAGCTTCTGGCTTCTGGCTTGGGATTGGCTCAGCTCCAGCCGTTGTAGCTGCTTTGGGAGTAAACCATCGGACAGAAGATCTTCCTCTCTGTCTCTCCTCTCTGTGTATCTGCCTTTCCAATAAAAATAACTAAATTTAAAAAAAAGAAGAAGATGGGGGACCAACACGGTAGCCCAGCAGCTGGAATCCTCTTCTTACACGCGCCAGGGTCCCGTGTAGGAGCTGATTCACGTCCTGGCTGTCCCACTCTCCATCCTGTTGGTGGTCTAGGGGGGCAGTCGAGGATGGCCCAGGGCCTTGGCATCCGGCACCCACCAATATGGGAGACCTCAAAGAAGCTCTTAGATCCTGGCTTGGATCAGCTTGCTACAGCCCTTGCAGCCACTTGGAGTGAACCAGCAGGTGGAAGACCTTTCTCTCTGCTTCTTCCTTTCTCTCTAAATTTTACTTTCCAATAAAAAAAAATCTGAAAATCTTTTTTATTTAAAACTTTTTAAAAAAATGGGGGTGGGGGGAGCCCAACAGAGAGGGATGGGAAACTGGACCGGCAAACCCCTTGCAACAGACCCTGCCTGGGCCTCTCATCTCGGCTGCAGAGCCCTGACCAATGCCCTCCCCTCCCCTGCATCCAGGTCCTTGCCTTCTGCCTCTGGGGTGCCTCCCCCCCCCCGGACCCCTCCCTATCAGCTATCCTCCCCTGCCCACCTCCACCAAGGCCTGGGTATGGGCTGCAAGGGTGGGGACTGCAAACCAGGCTCATACCCTTGCAGGGGTCCTGCCTGAGGCCCCAATCTTCTGGCCACCTCAGAGCCTACTGGCATGCCTTCAGAGTGGTACTCTCCACTCTCTCCCTCCCCAGCTGGGGTACTGAGGCCAAGGCAGCCTCCCTGGCTCTGTTCCTCTGGGAAGGTCAGGCTTTTGTGCTGAAGGCCCAGGAAATGCTTGGTAACTCACAAATGGCCACATAAGGGGTTGGGTGCCCAGGGAAACCCAAGGAGCCCTCCAAGACTGTCTTCCCCACTTCTGGATGAGCAAAACGAAGGCTCAGAGTCAGGGACTCTGCATGCTGAAAACTGCTTGGTCTTCTAGGATTGCGGCTGGGCCCCTTCCACCAAACGGGGGAATTCTGGTTTCACTGCTCAGTCCAGGAATTGGGACTTTTTTTAGGGCCTCTCAGCCAAGTTCAGAGGAGCATGCCAGGCTTGAAGGCTCCCTACCTCTTGCATGGATGGAGGGAAAGTTCTGACTACAGACAGAGGCTAGCATAGGCCTGCCTCATCTTAGCTGTCCCCAGTGACACAGGGGGCCTGTGCTGCACCCCCACTGCAACTGCAGTCGCCCACCTATGGCAGTTTCTGAGACACTGACTGCCAGGTGCAGGTCCAGGCACTGTGTCAGTGTCGGCTGCTTGGACAGTGTAAGCCACCAAGTCCCGGGGGATGGCTCTGGGTGCCCATGCCATGGCATAAGGGACTTACAGGTTGCCAGCAGCCAGGGCCAGAAGAGCCAAATTCTTCCTGCTAAGAGACAGTGGATGGCCCTGTGCCAGCAGGAGACAGGGAGCAAAGAGGTGTAAAGAGGGACCACCAGGACTTGGGTACACATACATCCTTGCCCCATGGAGTGGGTGATACCATGGGCCCTGGTGCTGCAGATTTGGGATGCTACCTCTGGGTGTATGACCTTGGCCACTTGAGAGTAGAATTAAATGCTGTCAAAAATGCAACTGTCCAAGTCCTCAGCTCCCACTATCTCAAAACACGACCACAATGATCTTTACAAAGATCACCAAATTCACAGGAGGTTGTCAAGATGGGCCCTACTCAACACGACCTGTGACCTTAGCAGAGGGTGCCTGGGCACAGACACATGAGGACAGTGAGCAGGTGGCATCTGTAAGCCAATGAGAGGCACCTATGTCACTTCCTCCCTGCCTCTAGGAGGCCCCACCCATAGGTGGAGCTCGGAACCATCCTATGGGGTATGTCACACATCTGTGGGGCCCTGGGGCCATAGCCCTCCCTCTTCCCCAGACACCTACAGTGATAGGGACTGTTCCTCCAAGATGCAGGAGCCCCCTGGACCTTGTGGAGCTCAGAAGGTGTGGTACCAGTGCCAGGCACACAGCATGAGCTGACAATGTTATTATTTATCATGATATTCTTCCCTGTATGTCTAGTGCATGTATCTGTTCTCCAGACAGGAAGAGTGCAGTGTATTTATTTAAAGATTTGTTTATTTATTTGAAAAGCTGAGTCACCTGCAACACCTGGGACTGGGCAAGGAAAGCCAGCAAAGCCAAAGTCAGGGGCCTGGAACTGCATCCAAGTCTCCCACATGGGTGATGGCGGGGTGGCAAATACTTGGGCCTTTTGGTTACTTCCCCAGGCATGATCACAAAGAGCTACATCAGAAGCAGAGCAGCTAGGATTCAAACTAGCACTCCTATTGGCAAGCTGCCACTGCCAGTGGTCACTAAACCCAACACCAGGTATGTGGGTCCCGGGGTTGAGGAGACCTCTGTTGTCTTTGGGTAGTGACAACAATGGCCCTATTCTGACATTCCCTAAACACACAAATGAGCAGGTGGAAGAGCAAATCCTGTACAGCGCACAGAGTGCACACAAGCATCAGTATGTATGTGCACCTGTACATATACAAGCATGTAACAGGGCCTAGGAACAGGTGTACGAAGTATGTGTGCACCTGGGTGCTGTATTGCCTAAGTGTGTGTATGTGCATGCAGGGCTCATGTATGTAGCACACATGGGGTAACATGTGTGGGCAGGGACTAGTATGCACATGAGTGTGTATGGAGGCAGCCTGAGGACAAACATGCCAGTGTGAACTTGTACAGGCTGGAATAGATGGGCAGCAAGCATCAGTGGGACCCACCAAGCAGCTGGTACCCTCTGCTGCCTCCATCTCAAGAAGGAGCTCGGACAAACCACTCCCCTGCCCACAGCAAGCCTCCAGTGGGTGATGCGCCTCCCCTAGGTCCACACTGAGTCGGCCCCAGGATCCTCCCTGCATGCCAACCACAAGCCCTGGGGGTGACCCACCAGAAACCAGCATCCCCAAGAGCCCACAGACACAGGCCTGAGCACAGGCTAGTCCTCTGTCTGGCCTCACCCAGCTGTCCCAACCTACCCGCCCAAAGAGGGTCTGAACCAAAAGCAAGTTCAGTTCTTATTCTTTAAAGAACATACATACTTATCTGAAAACCAGAGTTACTAGGTAGATGGAGGGATGGAGAAAGAAATAGAGAGATCTTCCATTTGCTGATTGCATCCCCAAATGGAAGGGGTTCCGCAGTCTGAAGCAAAAGCCTCGAACTCCACCCACTGGGGGCCTCCCACCTGGGTGGCCAGATCCCAAGCACCTGGGCCATCTTCTGCTGCTTTTTCGGGCACATTAGCAAGGAAGTGGTTTGGAAACAGAGCAGCCATATGGGATGCCAGCATTGCAGGAGGCGGCTTAACTCTGTGTGCCACACTGCTGACTGCCAGTCCTCGTTCTAAACGTGACAGCAATGATCATGAGGGCTCTTGTTCGTGGCTTGTCACTGAGCACCTGGCAGACTTGTCCCACAGGGCACCATCAATGTTACCCTCATTTGGGGAAATGGAAGGACAGACTGCTTTGGTCACGTGCCCTCCAGCACACATTGGCCAGGACTGAAACTGGTCCTCTCCAGTCCCACAGCCACATCCTTAACCACAGAGTCCTCATCTCACCAAATAATCCCCACAATCCCTTCTCTCCCAGCCTGTGCTGTGATGCCCTAGAGCCCAAGACCTCTGGTGTTGTGGGGGCACCCAGCTGGCCTCTGCAGGACAGCAGGGCTGGGTTCTGTGAACATGGCAGGTGACAGAATGACCCCCAGACACCCTGAATCAGACCCTCCATCACCAAACTGCTTTTCCCCCATGCTGATATGCATGGGGGGGGGGGCTAGTGGCCCTACTGTCACCAAGGTTTAGGATTGGGGAGACTCCTTGCCCAGGACACTGGGTAAAGAAGTCATCCTGCCCCCACCAAGCCCTGGGGGAGTGAGGAGGGGGTACCCTGAGGCAGTGCTGATGGGGAGGTGACAATGCATTACTTCCAGAGGTACCCCAGTTATGTGAGGGGGAGGTAGAAATAAGTCACCCCTCACACTGCTCTCAGCAATCCCTGAACCAGACAAGCACAACACTGAGCAGAACCCTGCCCCTCACCGCCAAACTGGCAGGGGGTGGTGGAAGGAAGGTGGCAGCAGCAACGGACTCAGCTGCCTGGGGTTAGGAGGTGGGGGAGTCTGCGGCTGGCTGAAGCAGGCAGGAAGGTGGGAGTCCCTCGCAGACAAAGGCTGACCCCAGCCAGGCCGGCTGGCCAGCCCGCCCACCCCCACCCCCCTGCGGCAGGCAGCTTGGCAAGGCTGTGCGCCAGCTCCTCGCTCCTCGCTCCAAACCAAGTTCCCGCCGAGCGTGCTTAATGCAGCGGCAGTGACATTTCTGCCGTCAGAGGAAAAACAGGAACCCGGCCATTTTGATGAAGGGCACCCAGAGCGCTGGCGGTAGGCGACAAGGGCCGGTTTTCCTGCTCCCGCAGTCCTGTCCCATCCCAACCCCGTCCCCAAGCTGGAGGGTCACACAGCCAGGGTCACCGGACTGACAAGACGGCTGCTACTTAAGAATCTCCCGCCCTCTCGGATTTCTGGGGGAAACTGAGGCCCTAGCACCGACAGTAACAGTAGCCAGATTCAGGGAAGCCGAAGGGACACATCTACAAGAACCCCTGCGCGTTCGGTTGGAGGACGGTCCGGGTGGCTGTGGCCCGCGTGATAAGTCAGAAAACACAACGCGGCGGGGCCGCAGCAGCCCGACCCAAGGCGTCCGCGCACCTGCGCCCCGCCCAGGCGCGCCCTCCGGAGGGCGCTGGCGGCGCCTCGCCCAGCACAAGCAGCGACAGGGTTAAGCTTCCTCGCGGTACTTGCCGCAGTAAGTGGAAAGGAAAGAAGTGTCAACTCCGTTCTCACCACAGCGGGGCTGTTGGATGGCACCTCCCCCCGCCCCGCGCACCGCCCGGCCCGCTCCCCCGTCCTCCCCTCGGAGCGCGCGCGCACACACCTCCCACCGCTTTGCCCAAATTATTTTCGATCCCGGGAGACTCCGGATGCCAGACGCGCTCGGCGGCGGCGGCGGCGGCGGCCGCGCCTGATTCATTGCGCCAAAGCTGCAGATGCGACCTCCCGCCTGCGCCCCGTGCCCCGGCCCGCACCGGGCTGCGCGCGCGCCTGGAGAGATTGGAGAGGGGGCAATATGTAGGCGCCTTCCCCTCCCCACAGAAGGCGGGCCTTGGCCCCCCGGGGCCGGGTCCCCTGTCTCCAGCTCCCCGGGCTGCGCTAATTAGCTTCCTCGGGGGGCGCCACGCGGCGTGAGGGGCGGCAATTTCCCGGCTGGGCTGCGGGGGAAGCGCTCCTGCCGCCTGGGAAGGTGAAATGGGAAACTCGATTCAAAGAGAGCTTGCCTCCCCCCACCCGCCAAGCTCCGTAGAAAACGGGTTTGAAATTCCTCCTCCTTTTTTTTTTTTTTATTTATAGTGCACGGTCTCCATGGCAACCGCGGAGGAGGTCACGGTAGCTGGGCCCCCGCGCGTCACCCCGCGCCTCGCCGGCTGCAGGCGCCCGGATTGCGGCCTCCCAGGCGCCGCGGCCCGCGTGGACTCGGCTCCGAGTTCTCCGCCCCCGCTCCGCCCTGCCCGCGGCTCAGACCCCAGCCATATGACTCTGCCGGGTCCCAACCGGGAATATCGCACCTGGGCACCGGAGCGCTATACTGTGTATCTATTCGCGGGCTCTGGCACGCGGGACTGCGCCACGACACACGTGCCCAACCCCAAGACGGGGACACGTGCGGCCAGACGCCGCCGAGGGACGTGCAGCACCTGCGGAGGCCCCGGGGAAGTCGACCTATATTGGCGCACGACGTGGGGAGCTCTGGCCAAGACAAGATCCCCCGCGTGACTCTGGCGTCACGGTCCAACTTTCTCGGTCCCGCCCTAGCTGCGTGGCTGTGCGTGACTAGCCAAGTCCCAGGCTGCCCACACCTCAGCTTGCTCGTCAGAGAGATGGAATAGTTGGGAGGCTTAGGTGTTTGGACGCTTTATCATGCGCTTAGCAAATAATTCCGACCACTGGACTGAGATTGTTTCTTCCTGGCTGGAAAACTGAGGCCTTAGAAAAGCAGGGCGGGGGGAGATGCGACTTTGGGAGCCGCGCTTAGGCCCAGGGACCAGGAGCCAACGACTAGGAACGCCCCTGCGCCGCAGTCTAGGCAAAGCGGCGGCAGGTGAGGGAGCCACGTGCGGGCCGCGCACAGCCTGGGCCTGCCTAGCACGCGGCGGGCGGGGTTGGAGTCTGCACGACTCGCCGCATCCGCACTCGGAACCCTGGAAACGGGACCCCCCGCGGCGCTCCCCCAGCACAGGCCACTCCAGCGCCATTAGCAACAGGCTTCCCGCCCGCCCGCCCTCCCTGGACAGAGGCCGCACCTGCCCTACCGGATGGCGGCCCCGGGGCCGGGCCGTGCCCCCCACCGTGCACACTTCCTCTCGGACCCCCAGCCCCCCATCGAGTGCACAGGGGGAGGGGACTGGGCCGCCCCCGCCCCGCCAGCTTCCCACAGCCCGAGCAGCCCGGAGCCGGGGAGGCAGGAAGTCTCAGAGCCGGGGCGTGGAGGCGGGGTGGGGGCAGGAAGTTGGGGGTGACTCTCTCAGAGACCCCAGACGGGGCCCCGGCGTGGGAGCCGGGTGGTAGGGCGCCCAGGGATTAAGGACGTCCCCCCCTTCTGCTGTAGCCTCAGGCCACGTGACCCTGGCTAGGGCGCCCCGCGGGGCGAGGGCGAAGGCCGCTACCTCTGGCGACCCCCAGCAGTGCGCGCGGGGAGGGAGGGGCCGCCTTTGTCTACTTTGCCGCAGAGGCAGCCCCCCGCAACCCCTCCCCCGCGCCCCGCCGGGCCCTGCACAGCCCGGGTTTTCCATCCGGCCCGGCTCGGCTCGGCAGCTGTCAGGGGACCGAGCTGACCTTCGCGAGCAGGGAGTTTCAATTAGCCGCAGATCAGATAAGCGGGCGGGCCCGTCTCTCCGGGCACCGCGGGGGCGCAGCCCCGCCCCCGCCACGCCGCGCCAAACGCGCTCCAGATGGGAACAAAGATGAGGACGCAGCTCCACCTGCCTCCCCGGGGAGGGGTGGGGGGGAAGAGGAGGCCCCGCCGGGAGAAGCTTCCCACCGGAGAAAGGGGTGCGTCGCTCTCCCGTCCTGGCCCTCCTAGGATCCTGTGCTGGGGCAGGGGTTCGGCCCAGGGCCTCTGTGGCCGCCAGGAGAGGTGCCTGCTGCACTGACCTCATCCCTCGTTGGGCATCGTGCCCTTCCTCCCTCTGAGGGAGCGTCTTGCCATGCCTGATCTCATCTGGAGTCTCCCTGGGATGCTGGGAGAAGGCGGCAGAGCACAGCAGAGAAAGGCAACTGAGGCAGCAGCTAGGGGGCCGGGTCTCCCGGGCTCATGCAGCACACTGCTTTAGATGTTTATTGGGTGTCTACGAAGGGCCAGGCACTGTTTAGATGGCAGGGATGCCAGAGAACAAAGGCTTCTCCCCAGCCCGTTCTGGTTGGAACATCATGAAGTAAACAAGCAGTTGGGCAAAATGGCTTCAGCGAGTTCAAGAGCCCTGGAGCCATCAAGAGGTGGCATGGGAGACAAGCTTCAAGGAGGGGACCCTGTGGAGCTATTGTAGTCAGGGAAGGCCTCTTTGAGGAGGTAACATCTGAGCAGAGGCCTGAAAGACCAGGAAGTGCCAACCCAGCAAGCAAAGGGGTGGGTGGAGTTGGCCAGGTGGAGGGCACAGGAGGTGGGGTGGGTTGAGTTCCTATTGTGTTTGGTCTTCAGTGGGTTTTAAGCTGGGACTGACAAGGTCCGACTTTTTTTTTTTTTACATTTGTTTATTCAAAGGCAGAAAGGGAAAAAGAAATCTCCCAACTGTCACTTCTCTTCCCAGATGCCCTGAGAAGTCCAGGTCTTCCCCCCATGGCTGGCAGGGACCCCAGTTCTTGCATCAGGGGGATCAGGGTGTGCATCAGGAGGAAGTTGGGTTGGAAGTGGGAGCCAGGATTTGAACCCAGGCACTTCTTTATGAGATGCAGGGCTTCCTGGCATTATCTTCATTTGGCTGTGCCAAAGAACCACCGCCAGGTCCTTCTAGCTCCATAGGCACCACAGGAAAGCAAAAATTCAAGTAGGGAGCCCAGGAAATGGGAGAGAGGGACAAGAGTTGAGGAGATGATGCTGGCTTGGTGGTCTCAGCAGAGGAATTGGTTGTTAGGGTGCCAGAAATAAGAGAGGTTTGGCGAGGGACAGAGTGCAGCCAGCTTGACCATGGAAGGGAAAGCATAGAGGTTGAGGAGAAGGCTATGAGGTGAGAAGGCCAGGACCCCCAACTGCCTGAGGGCATATTGTGATCAATTTCCTCCAGCATTTGAACAGAAAGGCGGGTGGACGGAAGACCCACCATGATGTAAGGTGTGAGAAGTGTCTGGCACCCAGCCTGGCTAAGAGGAGATGCTTAGTAAACTTGGATAATCACACAGGCCCCTGGCAACTGTGTGTACTCCACACACCTGCCTCTTGCTGCCTGGACTCTCCCTTGCTCCCTGCCTAGTTTTTTTCATTGCTCAGGGCAGAAGCTCCTCCTTGCATTGCCTCCACTCCCCTGCCTGCCTAGCACCCTAAATACATGACCAAATTGTATGCCAGGAGGTCTCAGTGTGAGCTTGCCTTCCTGCCCTGCCCCCTGGAAGTGCCCACATACCCCATGAGCACAGCTGTCCTGGAATCAAGGCTGCCCAGACTTCTGGTGTGGCGTACTAAGCAAGGCAGGAGAAGGTGCTGGGATCAAGTGGCTACCAGACAGATGCAGTTTTCATTCAGGGAGCCTTGTGCAGGAATGTACCCTGTCCCATCCCTCCATGTCAGAGTCCTTACAACAACCTGTGAGAACGCAAACCACCATTAGCTTGTTAGAGGTAGTGTGCCTGGCCCAAGGTCTCACAGCAGTGAAGCTGCTTGGGGAAGCCAAGCCAGGTCTGATCGAGGCCAGAGCTGCACAATTCCAACATTCTGTCTGGTCTCCTGAGCCACTAAAAGCACAGTGACTCATCACTGGCCCCTGCTGTCCTGCGCTGGTGGCTTTTGGCTTGCCCCGTGCCTGGGTCTGCGAGGAAGGACACTTGGTGGGAACACTGGGGTGGAGGGATGCACTGCTGGAACAAGGCATCCATTCCCTCCACAAAGCAGCCGTGATGGCCGTCCTCACCTCTGTCCGTGTTCTTGGATTCTGGGTCCCCGTTTCATTTCAGAGCACCTGAGTACTGGTGACTAGCAAAAGTTCTGCTTTGCATAATATTTACATCCACTTTGCATGCTGTTCACACAACAGCAAAATGCTCAGAGGCCTGTTCTTCTCCCTGTACACCTGCTGACCCAAAGCAAAGGGTGGAGCTGCAGGGAAATGCAAGTTGCCTGCCTCCTGCCCCCACCCTGGGGTTCCCTGGCTTCCAGCACTTCCTGGGAGTATATGGGGAGGGGAGGGGTGGCAGGCAGGGCCACAGAAGTGGAGGAGGGAAGGCGGGCACTGGTGCCGAGGGATGGCTGGACTATGTCTTCAGGATCCTCACTCCGATCCGACTGCCTCCCACTGACCTCACATGCCTTCCTGCCCCTGTGCTAGAACTGCTTGCACTAGAAGGAAAGGGAGGACAAGAAGACATGGAGGGACCATAATAGGATAGCAACAAGGACCAAAAAGTACTGTGGTTCTGATCTCATCCTGCTGGGAGAAAGGACAGTCTGGACCTAGCCTGCTCCCAGCCTGCACCTTGGCACCTGGGATGGGATGAAGAGGCATGACCCTTGTGAGCTAGCAAAGGCCAACAGCCTGTGCTGATTGGACGAGTCATCGTTGTGATGTATATCGTGGGATTTGAGAGGCTCACTTGAGGACAGGGCCTGGCAGAAGCATCTGGTCGCCCAGTCATGCCCCTTCTCCAACTCAGGCTGAGATTGCTGAAATCCTGGAGAATGTGCACCAACCATTGGCAAGTGACGGGAGAGACCTCTGTTGGACTGTGGACCAGCACTAATCAGGGAGCCATCCCTGGAGGAAGCAGCCAGGCAACTGGGCATCAAAGGGTAGGTAGAGAAAGTGAAAAGGCAACAGCCACTGAAAGGCAGTGGCCAGCAACTTCCCCAGAGCATGGGGGACAGAGGGAGATAGGGACACAGCAAGGCCTGGAGGTCCTGCCTGCCTGGCCTCCCTCACCTGCCCATCCATGCTTGCTTCCAGGCACAGTGAACCAGGCACAGTAGAGACACCATGTCCTGTGTCAGTGCTGTCCACCCACCTGTCTGCATAGCACACAGAACTCTGTTCCCTCCTGAAACTGCTTAGCTGAGCTCTCCCCTGGTGTGGCCTCTCCCAGCCCCTGGTCTTCACTTCTTGGACAATGTGTCCAGGACCCTTAGGCAGCCAGGGCCCTGGGCCCTGTGTGCATCCCAATTCCTATACTTAGTCATGTCCAGCCAGAATAGCAAGTTCATGTCAAGTTAGGGGAAGCATTCCATAAAATGCCTGGATTTCATTTACTAATTTTTATAATTACTATTTATTCAAAAGTCTGAGAGAGAAAGAGAAAAATGGAAAGAGATCTTCCTGGACCTGGCACTGTGGCCTAGCGGCTAAGGTCTGCACCTTGAATGCGCCAGGATCCCATATGGGCGCTGGTTCTAATCCCGGCAGCTCCACTTCCCATCCAGCTCCCTGCTTGTGGCCTGGGAAAGCATTCGAGGACAGCCCAAAGCCTTGGGACCCTGCACCTGCGTAGGAAACCCAGAAGAAAGTTCCAGGCTCCTGGCTTTGGATTGGGGCAGCACCGGCCATTGCGGTCACTTGGGGAGTGAATCATCGGATGGAAGATCTTACCCTTTGTCTCTCCTCCTCTCTGTATAAATCTTTAAAACAAGCAAGCAAACAAAGAGATCTTCCAGGCACTGGTTCATTCCTCCAGAAGCCTACACTAGCAGGGGCCAGGTACTCTATCTGGCTCTCCTCTAAGGGTGACAGAGACTCCAATACTTGAGCCGTCACCTGCTGCCTCCCAGGGTGCCCATGAGCAGGCAGCTGGCATCAGAAACAGAGCTGAACTCATCTCCCAGCCCTGTGTGCTATATGATAGGGGTGTCACAAGCACTGTTTTAAGCACTTCATCCAAGGTTTGTCCCTGAATTCAACTGATTTAATGAAGGGCCTTCTGGGGGCCCAGCCTTATTCCAGGTGTGGGATCTCAGCAGTTTTCCAGACAGGGTCTTCTAAAGGCAAAGGGGTAGGGGTACCGTGTGGAGACTGACAATGAACCAGAACCTGAAACGAAGCAGTGGCTCAGTCTGACAGACTGTGGAGGTATAAATAGGATAATGTCACAGGGTGACAGAAGCTGGTAACTAGAGGTGGGAGGGAGTGATCTGGGGTATGGTGGATAAAGAAAGGTAGCCTCTCTTGAGCTGAGAGTGCTTGGGGAGCAGCTGCAGGAAGTGCAAAGGCCCTGGGGCAGGAAGAGCTTACTCTGGGGACCCAGCACAGAGGCTTGGGTCCTTGGAGAGAGCTCAAGGACCTTGGGAGGAGTGGGGCTTGAATTCCTAAAGGCACTAGAAAACCACTGGAGGTTTTCAACAGGCATGTGATTTACACAGTAATTGCTCACCAAAGGCTTTCTGATATGATTGTGATTAATATTGTGTAGCTCCGAGAGAGGACAGGCAAGGTGGCCAAGGTCACAGAGTCCTCATCTCCCAGCCCCTTCCTCTTCTGGTTGGCCTTCCCCTACCCCCCACGGAGCCTGTGGATCAGCCCCCAAGCAGGCACGGAGGAGGTGAGGACGCCTGCCTTGCCTCCTTCCTCCTCCTTCCCTCCGGCCATTTCCCGTGCTCGCAGCGCCTGCGCCCCAATTAGCCGGCACGGCTGACGGCCTGGCCTCCGAATGACAGACACCTCCTGTCACCCCCTGACGGGCAAGGAGATTAACTCAGAGGCTGTGCTGGCTTGCTGGCTGGCTCGAAGGGACTAAGGGACAACAGAGGGGGGAGGGGATGACCAGATCTCCTCCCCCACCCAGGGCCCACCAAGCTATGGAAGTAAAGGGAGCTCAGAGAGCTGGGGTGGGAGACGGGAATGCTGGGAGGGCCCCTTCTCCTGATTGGCTGATCCCAGCTAAGTTTACTGTAAGGAAGGGACCAACGCCTGTGGGTGCTGCCCAGTTAAACCTTCAGCTCTGGGCAGATGCCCAGGAAACACCTGTAGCCTGACTGTGCTTGAATTTTCTCACCTGTACCTGCATACAAACTCACTCAGTTCCCCCAACACCCTCGTTTCACATGCACGTACTTGCTTATGTGGGTAATTTATTTAAAAGGTAGACACAGAAATCTCCCATCTGCTGGTTCAATCTCCCAAATGCCCCATGCAGTCAGGCTTAGGACAGGCTGAGGACAGAATCCCAGAACCCAACTTGAGTCTCCCTTGTGGGTGGCAGGAAACCAGCCACTTCCTCCTGCTCTTCTGCTTCCTACTGGGGTGTGCATAGAAGGAAGCTGGAATCAGAATACAACACGGATCCGAACCCAAGGATGCTCTATGGGATGCAGGTATACCAAGCAGCAACTTAACTGCAGTGCCAAATGTCCGCCCCATCCATCATCCATTTATTTTTTATTTTTATTTTATTGTTGTTACTATTATTTTTAAAAGCAGGGTTAGAGAGAGAGAGAGAGACAAAAAGGCAGATCTTCCACCTGCTGGTTTTACTCTCCAAATGATGGAAATGAGACTAAAGACAGGAAGCAGGAATTCCATCTGAATTCTCCACATGGGTACAGGGGTTCATCCTCCACTGCTTCCCCAGGAGCGTTAGCAGGGAGCTAGATCAGAAGTGGAACATCCAGGACTCAAACCAGTACTTATGTGGAATACTGGTGTTGCAGCTAAAACTGCTGTGCCATGGTGCCAGCTGCTGCTTTATTTTATTATTTTTAAAGATTTATTTTTATTGGAAAGTCAGATATACAGAGAGGAGGAGAAACAGAGAGGAAGATCTTCCATCTGCTGATTCACTCCCCAAATGGCTGCAACAGCCCGAGCTAAGTCAATCTAAAGCCAGGAAGCCAGAGCCTCTTCCAGGTCATCTACGCAGGTAGAGTCCCACAGATTTGGCTGTCCTTGACTGATTTTCCAGACCACAAGCAGGGAGCTGGATAGGAAGCGGGGCCGCTGGGATTAGCACTGGCGCCCATATGGGATCCTGGCACATGCAAGGTGAGGACTTTATGCCTGGCCCTATTTTATTTTTTAAACCTCCCTCTCTCCGTTCCTCCTTCCATCTCTCTCTCACAAGAAAGAAAATTAAAAAGAGAGAGAGAGAAGAAAAAGAAAAAAAGTGGCATTCAATGCTGTGGTGTGGTGCGTAAAGCTGCCACTGGTGGCCAGCATCCCACACGGGCACAGATTCAAATCCCATCTGTTCTAGATCCCTGCAATGCATCTGGGAAAGCAGTGGAAGATAGTTCAAGTGCTTGGCCCTCTGCACGCAAGTGGGGAACGCAGAAGTTCCTGTCTTCGCCCTGGCATAGCCCGTGTGCTATAGCCTTTGGGGAGTGAAACAGACGTTCTCCCTGTGTCTCCCTTTTCTTCTCTCTTTTTCCCCTCTCCCTCTCTGTCACTGAGCCTTTCAAATAAACAAATGCATTTTTAAAAAAGATTTATTTATTTTTATTGGAAAGTCAGATATACAGAGAGGAGGAAAGACAGACAGGAAGATCTTCCCTCTTCCAAATGGCCACAACAGCTGGAGCTGAGCTCAACTGCTTTCCCAGGCCACAAGCAGGGAGCTGGATGGGAAACAGAGTGGCCAGGATTAGAACCGGTGCCCATATGGGATCCTAGCACATGCAAGGTGAGGCCTTCAGTCTCTAAGCTAATGTACTGGGCCCAGGCTGTTCCATTTTTCAAGCAATTCCCTGCGATGCATCTGAGAAAGCAGTGGAAGATGGCCCAAGTCCCTGGACTCCTTCACCCGTGTAGGAAACCTGGGAGAAGCTCCTGATTCCAGCTGGGCCCGGCTCTAGCCACTGAAGCCATGTGGGGAGTGAGCCTGGGGATGGAAGACCTCTGTAACTCTGCCTTCCAAACACATACATAATTCTGTTTAAACAAAAAAGAGCAGGAAGCTCTCAATTTACACATTTATAGAAACATCACATGCACTCTATAAATTGGTACAATTTTATGTCAATTAGTAATAAAAACAAACAGAAGAGGAGGAAGGAACAAATCAGAAGAGAAATGGCTGGTCCAGCAATTGCACAGATGGGGTAGAACCTGGACCTCGGCTGCCCAAGGTCAAAACTAAGTTTCAAGCCACTCTGCTCTAGTTTCTCTCTCTTCCATTGCCGACACTCTGAGACACAAGTCCAAGACACAGCAACAGCCCTGCAGTTGTGGGCACAGATCCTGGGTACCAGGCAGGCTGAGGGTACAACATTCCATAGCAGTCAGGAGAGAAGGGTGGGCACAGAACAGCAGGGAGGCACCTGAAGGGATGGAGTTGAGGGAGGGCTGGCGTGGTGCGCTGCTCAGCACAGGGCTGACTCCAGGTGAAGCACCATGTAAACACAGGCTGGAAGGCAGGGACTGGCTGAGGTGGCCTGATTTGCCCAGAATTTTAGGATGCAAGCAACAGCGACTGCACACAATGTCTTAAGAAAAACATGAGAGGGCCTGGTGTGATAGCATAGTGGTTAAAGTCTTCGCCTTCAATGCACCGGGATCCTATATGGGCGCCAGGATGCAATATAGGCGTTAGTTCGTATCCCGGCAGCCCTGCTTCCCATCCAGCTCTCTGCCTGTGGCCTGGGAATGCAGTCAAGGACATCCCAAAGCTTTGGGACCCTGTACTCGCGTGGGAGACTCGGAAGAAGCTTCTAGCTCCTGGCTTGGGATTGGCTCAGCTTCAGCCGTTGTGGCCGCTTTGGCAATAAACCATGGGATGGAAGATCTTTCTCTCTGTTTCTCCTCTCTGTATATCCACCTTTCCAATCAAAATAAAATAAATCTTGAAAAAAAAAAAGGGAACCTCCTAGCTCCTTTTCAGCCTCAAAGAAAAGTGTTTCACTTCAAGTGCCAGAGGATGGGTTCCCCTCTTCCCCTCACTGCCTTCACAAGTTGGCAGCTATCTTTAACTTGGGGGAAGAAATCTGCATATGGCTATCACAAACAATGCTTCTTGAGGTCATTCTAAGCAGAGCCCTGGGATTCAGTGGGACCTAACAGGCCTGGGTGACACTAGTCCTTGTTACAGGGAGGGGCAATACTGACTGCCCAGGGTCCCCAGATTGAGGGTGTATCCCCTCAGAGCCCCAAAGCTGATGGTGGAGGAAGAAGGGGTCAGCACCAACGCACCCTGGTGCTTGGGTGGCCTTCTGGTTCCTGAAGTGCCCCTCTAAGGTGAGCCTGAGGAGCCCAACTCCTTTTCCAATGCTAACTTCAGCTCTGTCCTAAATGAAGGGACTCCAGAAAGGCACTGTTTTTTCTTTGTTTCAAATGTTCTCTTTTTACTTGCACTCACCACTTGATGAATGGAGGAAAGGAGCAGGGGGAGCACATATAGCAGATAAAGCCCCAGTTTGTACCACCTGTATCCCATAGGGGCACCTGCTCAAGTCCTGGCAGCTCCAGTTCTCATCTTGCTTCCTGCTAATGCACCTGGGAAAGCAGGAAAGGATGGGCCAAGTATTTGGAAAGCCTAAATGAGGCTTCCAGTTCTGTCCATTGTGACCATTTGGGGAGTGAACCAGCAGATGGAAGATCTCTGTAATCCTGCCTTTCAAACAGGTAATAAATGAACAAAAGCCAGGAGTGGCCCATCCTAGATCTCATGAACCTTGTCTCATCTAAAGGGAGGCTTGGCCTATTGAGTCAAGATCAGGGATATGGAACTTGTTAGTCACAAGGGAAAGGTGTGAACTCAGGAGGGCGGGGGAGCCTTGGGCTTCCCCTGGCCAGCCTTGGTCTTCTCATCTGTGAAGTGGGGGTCATCTAGGAGGGGTGTCCCAGTGAGACACTCCACACCAGGTGCTGGCGTAGTGGCTGTTCCATAAAGCACAGCTGTCACTGCTGACCTCTGGCTGGCTCTGTGGGAGACCAGCCCTGAGGCCTTTCTGCACCTCTGTTCCTCCATCTGTACCTCTAGTGGGCTCCCTTCTCGAGTGGGTGACTCCACCATCTCACTGAGGCAGGACCCCTCCCATGTTGGTCAGTCTGTGGGGGGCTGGGGGGGAAGACGGCAGTGCCCAACCAACATTTTCACCAGGCTGGGCAGGCAGCGCCAGGCAGGCGGGAGCTGGTCAGGTTTTTAATTGAACACGATGCAAATGAAATGTAAATACCATGCAAATAAGCTCTTGCCAGGAGGCGAGGGGCTAGGAGCAGAGGGAGCAGGCAGGGGACTGCTGAGCAGGCTCCCCTCCCTCCTGGGCCCCCCTTTTCCCTCTCCCGTGGCGGCCCCTCCCCGTACTGCCCACCCAGCCAGTCTATTCCATTTGGGAAATAGCAAGCAGGCAGGCAGGTGGGTGGGTGGGTGGGCTGGCCCTTTACCCCTTCCAATATCCCCCCTCCTAGGCTAGCATTCCTAACCCTGTGGCTTCTGGTGGTGGCCATGGATGCTCACCAGGAGTCAGGGACCCTGTGGATGGGGCCAGGAGAAACAGCCACACACAGTCATGCAGGAAGACCCACACAGAGAAAGGACAAATAGATAGACACACAGAGACATTCCCTCCCAAGCTCCCTGCAATACTGAGACCCACTTGGAGACAGCGAGTTGCACATTCAGTCAAATACTCAAGGTGGCCCAAACAGATCCAGGACTGGAGCAAGGATGCACACGTATGCGTAGGCACACACTCACACACATGCATATATACCTGCATGCACATGCTCACATACGCACTCGTGGGCACACATGTGTGCTCTCACAATTCACACACGCATAAACACACAGACTCAAGGTGCTGTTTGCCCCTCCATCTAGAGCATGACAGACCCAAGTCCCATGCTGGCTGGAGGTCAGGAACAGCGGAAGCTAGGAGCACGTACATACCCTGTGTCGTCATGGTGGCCTGAGCAAGGCCAGACAAAGGTAGGGGTGGGGGGAACTTCAGGGTGGCCTGGGCTCTTTGCCCACCCCTCCAGCCCCAGGGCTGTGACCATAGCCCAGGGCTCAGGGCTGCTGGAAAGTCCAGATGTTGGTCCTCAGGGGCTCTGGACCTGTCCTGGGATAAGGAGCTCCCCCGTGGGCCCACTGCCAACCAACTATGAGGATAATGGTCCTGGGCGGCAACATGGTCAGCTAGGTCAGGAATCATGACTGGCCTGGCCAAGGGGTAGGAGATGAAATGTAGGTAACTGAGGGGGAGGAAGGAGGGGTAAGAGGAGGGTGGTCTCATCTTACATCTGGGGGTGGTCTCAGCTCACTCTCTTTAGTGACTCACTCCCTGCTTTATTAGCGCCTCTGAGCCCAGGTGGGAGGGACACCCGCCAGCTTCCCCCACCAGGCAGGGAGCTCTGGGTGGCCCTCCCCCGCAGCAGCCTCAGTTTCCCCCAGAGGCCTGGCCCTGCGACAGGGGCTGCGTGGGAGAGCAGCGTTTCAAGTCCGCACCTCCCAAGTTTGGCCAGGGCCATCCTCCACCCCCTGCAACCAGGGACTAGGTGGGGCCTCTTGCACGAGCTGCCCTCTCCAGACCCCCACCGGATGCGCCTCTGCTTCAAACGGTCCTCACCGCCACCCCACCCCACCCTACTGCCACACCACCCCACCCTACTCCATCCCACCCCACCCAGTAACCGGAAGTCAGGAAGGCGGGGAGGGAGAGGGCGAGCCTCAGTGCCCTGGCCTAACCTGGGGCCGCATGAGTGAAGCGGGACCAGAGGCTGGGACATGGCCGAAGTCCACGGCCACTCCAGGCCTCCTTCCTCCTGCCGTTTTACAGGCTCGGCCTTGCTTTGCTTTTGCCCGCAGCTGCCCCTTTCCTAGCACCCGGTGCGAATGGTGTGGGGTACCGGGGCCTAGGCAGGCCACGCTGAGCCCCCCGCGGGGCCTGGCAAGGGCAGCGCCGTGGGGCTCGGCGCGCTCCCTCCCTCCCTCGCTGTGGGAAGGCGGCAGCTGGGGCGGGGGTGGCCGCGGGAGCGCCTTGCCCGTGTGATCGTGCCGAGCGGGGAACTCGGGGCCATGTGGGAAAGACATTAGTGCCGGCCGCCCTGCCAGCCAGGAATGCGCCCCCCGCTCCGCTCCGCAGCCGCTGCCGCCTGCCCAGCCCAGAAACGGTGACTCACCGGCTCCTTGCTCCCGCCCCCTCAGCGCACATACTGCGGGGGCCCACTGCCGGCCTGGCCATCGCAGCCTCCCTGCTGCTGCGCCTGCTGCCCGGCTACCTGCCCAGCTCCAGCCAACTCCCCCAGCAACTCTCTGATTAGAGTGCCCTGGCTCCACAGTGACTTCGCCTGGGTCCCAGCACCCAGTGTGTGGCAGGTACAGGCAAAGGAAGCAAGCCACAGCCCCTCTTGAGACTGTACAGCAGAGCTCAGGGCAGAGGGAGACATTGGGGTTAGTCAACCTACCCCTACACCTCAGCAGAGTGTGTCTTGGGACCCTTTGTGTGAGCCTAAGTCGCTTTCCCCACCCCAAGGACATCCAGCCCCAGGACCCCCTATGCAAGAGCAGCTGGCTGTAAAAGTTTGGGGGAGGGGGAAGGGTTGGGGTGAGGGCTGGGATGTGTCCAGGCTATTGTAAGAATACCTACTATGTGCAGGCTCAAGCTGGTTCAACACTATGCTCTTCCTTCCCTGCTGGGGTCCTAGAAGGGAGCCCCTCAGGAGCCCTCCTTTGCAGATGTACAAGTTAACAATAGCTTGGCAAGTGAAAGACAATGACCCAGGGACCCCCCTCCCCATCCCGGCAGAACCTGGGCCCACACCCAGGGCTCTGCTTCCAACATCTGCTCCAAAGCAGATGTTGTACCCCCCAGATAGAGTACCTCTCCCTTCTTGACCCGCCTTTCCCAAAGACCAAACGGAGCTCCAGGAGGCAGCCACATCTCCCCAAGACCAGGAACTAACCCCCACCCAGGACCAGCTCTCATAACTTCTCTTCCAAGGTGGGAGGTGGCAGCACCAGGCAGCGGGCACCAGCTCCTGTTCTAATTATCTAATTTACATTTAGTTTTCCTCACCAATGTGATGCAATGTATTAATGTTTTACCTTACAACATCCGTCCATGGCTGAGAGCACGTTCGTACACCTCAGGGGCTATGCTGCTCTTTGGGGGACCTTGGGCACAGATCAAGGGGACTCTAGCTGGCCTGGCATGCTCCAAGATTCAGCAGCCAGTGTGGTGGTTCCTGGTACTGGGATAGCTCAGGAGCAAACTCACCAGCATTTTTTCAGAGCATGCCCCTTCCCTGCCAACCTCCAGAAAGGATGACAACTTAGCCAGACACACCAATACCTTATTGAAACCTGGTACCCATCCCTCTAGACAGATACAGATGAACACCTGCTTCACACGCAGAAAAAAAGACCCCAAAACACAGGCCAGCAAAGGGAACAGCTGGTTTCGTACACTCAGATGGGTGACTCGGGGGCCAGCACCTGGGGTCCCCATCCTCTACCTATAAGCACCAGGATCCCACATGAACAGTGGTTCATGTCTTGGCTGCTCTGCTTCCAATCCAGCTCCCTGCTAGTGGCCTAGGAAAGTAGCAGAGGATGGCCAAAAGCCTTGGGACCCATGTGGGAGATCCTGAGGTTGCTGGCTTCAGATCAGCAGCTCAGCTCTGGTTACTGTGGCCATTTGGGGAGTGAACCAGTGGATGAAGATCTTTATCTCCTTTCTTTCACACTCAGGTGTAGGAAGCAGGAGCAAGAAGCGGGTCCTGTGGTTCTCAAAGTGCCCATGGAAGTGGGTGGCTAGGCAGGTGGGCACTCAGCAACCAGGACCCTGAGGGTCTGGCTCCCAGGCTTCACAGTGCCCAGGGGCTGTGACTTCCAGGGCGAGCTTCTCCTGGCACTCCAGGAGGACTTCATTGCCTCCCGCCCCAGTCTCAGGTGATGCTGGAGCAGCTACACAGAGATGATTATTCCAGTTTCTAAGAACAGGAAAGCTACAGTGAATTCCTGAGCCCAGGAACACAGATGGGGCCAGGGGAAATGGACAGGGTGGACAGTCACCTTGGCCTCAACTCCAGGCAGTGTCAACTCTTCAGCTAGCCTTGGGTAGGGTTGCGCAGACAGGCAGCTGGACACTCAGCCTAGCCTTGCCCAAGCCCATGTAGATGAGCCACAGGGATGTATCTGCTATACCTCTGCCAGGTGCATGGTGCCAACACTCTTCTGAGCCTCAGCCACACCCTGGGTGGCAGCACAGGTCTCAGGGGTGGGAGCTGGAGACTCTTCATGAACTATGGCATGGGTAAGCAGCACTTTAGCATTTGGTCGAGGCTGTGTGTGTGTGTGTGTGTGTGTGTGTGTGTGTGTGTGTGTGTGTGTGAATGTCTGCTGGGAGAGGGAAGGCGGTGGACAGGGTTTTCGGGGAGCTGCTGCCACCGCCTCCCTGGTATTTTTAGCCTAGAGAATGAGCTGAGCTCAGGGCTCTGAGCTCCCATCAGCTGTGAGAAAAATATAAAGGTACCTACCTCCCCTCCCTGCAGCCACCAGCCTGGAGTCGGGTTAGGCAGGTGGGCCTGGGGAGGGGGCAGGGACCTCAGGGCTTGGGGGCAGTCAGGCCTTGACCTTGGGTACTTCAGCCTACCCTCATCTGAGTCATCTTTCCACTTTCAGGGGTTGGGGTGCATTACCGCCCAGCCAAGGACAGCCTGGTGCTTCCATCTGCCCCCAGCTCCCCTCAGCATCCCCGTGAGGAGCTTTGGCCAGCTCTTGCCTGTGCCAGGTCAGAGCCACATGGTTCCCATGACAACGGATGACAGCAACGCAGGCTGCTGGCCCACAGGGTCAGGGGTGAGGGGGGTATGGGTGGAAAAGCAGAAGAGGGGAGGGGGCATAACAGGTGTGGGGGAAGGGCTAGAATGACATCCCCCCATAAACTGCAGCCTCTTCCCAGGTCTGAAATCCCAAGGAGAGAACTAAAGCTGTGGCTGATTGATGCCAGGAGGTCCCACCATGGCACTAATTGGGACAGCAGAACTCTGGAAGGGCTGGCTGTGTTTTTGGTCCTGTGACTGGAAAACCATCTGGGGGAGGGCTGGATGGCAGGCTCAGCCCCTGCCTCCCAGGCCAGGCTCTGCTGCTTCTCAGGTTCTTGGGGGCACAGGTGACCTCCTACCTCCACTGAAGCCCTCTAGTTCATCTGGTCGTTCTTTTGTTTAAGATTTATTTATTTGTTTACTTGAAAGGCAGAGCAACACAGAGAGGGACAGACAACCTTTCTTCTGTCGGATGACTCCCCAAGTGGCTGCTATAGCTAGGACTGGATCAGGCTGAAGCCAGGAACCAGGACCCAGGGACTCTATCCAAGGCTCCAATATGGGTAACAGAGACCCAAATATGTGGACCATCGTCCATTTGGTGCTTTCCCAAGAGCATTAGCAGAGTGTTGGATGGGAAGCAGAGCAACTGGGGACTCAAATCAGCTCTCCCATAGGAAAGGGTCAGCTTGACCTGTGGCATCATAATGCCAGCCCTCAGCTTGGCCATTTTGTCAGGTGGAGCCTCCAGGCTGTCATGAGTGGCAGGCAGCCGACCTCCTGTTGTGCCCAAGCCTCACTTGCTGAAGTGGAAAATGCTTTTGCTCCCCTGGGAGAACGGGTGACAGGGATCCCAGCCTTTGGAAGGTTCTCTGTCTTAACCCCACAAGCCTGGGGAGGAATTAGGCAATTGCCTCACATACTCAGGTAGACTCAAGATTTTAATATCAATTTCAGTCCCTCCAAAGAGCTGTCCACATGCCAGAACCATCAGGGGCTGCCACAATCCCCAAGATGAAACACACTCACTCATTCTGGATCTTGGCGTCTGGGCTCCCTCCATGTGGTCTCCTCACTGTCCCAGGAAGTCTCCTAGGTAAGCAAGAGGCAGCATCACATAGCAAGGCAAGCTCTACTCACACCTCCTCTAAGAAGCCCCCTTGGGCTCTCCCAGCTCCCTCCTCCTCCCCTCCTCAGTATCTCTGGGAGGTAATGGTGTCCTTTGCTGCTGAGGACATCTTTGTGATTGTCAAGTAGGCACCTGTCCCTGGACTGCCTTGTCTTATGACCCCCTCTTGGAGGTCCCCTCTAAGCAGTTGCCACCTCCCTATACAAACACAGCAAGTCCAAAGACATCATTAACCCCCACAACCAGTGAAGCAAGGTATGGGGGCTGACAGCCAGAAGTAGGTAGGCCAGCCAGGGTTCTAGCTTTTCCTCCCCACTTGCCCCATCACCCCCTTCCTAGCCCAGGGCTGATGAGCCAGACCAGGAGCTAGGGAAGGGAAGGAATCTGCAAGGAGGCCCCTGAGCCCCTAAGAACACTGTGAGGGGAGGAAACAGACAGAAGGGAGCTGTGTCTCAGCTCCCATAAGCCTCCCATGAGTTGAACCCAGAGCCATGGGGGCTGGGCTGGGGGAGGCAGAACATGCCCCTGACACGGGACCGGACACCCCTGCTGTGGACAGGGGTCAAGCACCAGGTGCCCTCGTGATGAGACCGCTGCAGGGTGATTAATCTTGTGAGGTCTGCGCGTCAGCCCCTCCACCCCCCATCCCCAGTCGCCCATGGCCAACCCTGCCCGCGCTGCCCCGGGAGTTAATCTCCGCTCAGGGGACTTCTCAGAGGCTTGTCACTGCTGCATTAATTCTGAGGCCAAGGGAGGCAGGAAGGAGGGGACACAGGGGTGGGGGTGGGCAGGCTTCTTGAGAAGGTTTTCTGATTAGTAGCTGGCAAAGAGGAGTATCAAAAGAGGGTGCCTGAGTCCCCTTCAGGGCCCAGCCCTGGATGAGGGGTGTGGGCCTGTGCATACTACCCCCAAGCTCCTAGCTTCAGGGCCCTTATATCCCTGGCCTCTGTAGCCATTGGTGTCCATCAGCTGAGCCCCAAATGCAGTTTGCAGTTTTGACAGCAGATGTCTCTGCTATTATGATTTATCAAAATGCTTAAGGTAAATAATGCACACATACTGATAGGGACAGAAGGGGTTAAATGGGGTGAGCGGGCTTTGTGGGCCTCAGCCCTCCACCCAACCCGCTCAAAGTCTGACTCTAGCATGGTCCCAGGGAAACACAGGCCAGGGTGACACCAAGCTTCTCCAGCCGCCAGCCCTGGCCCAACTCCCTGCTCCTCCCCCTGTCCCCCAACCATGCTGGTCCAGGGAAGGCGAAGAGCCAGGCTGCCAGGGGCTGCACCTGCCTTGCTGGGCACTCCCGTCAAGCCTAGGAGGTGGCAACTTGGGGGAGGTGGCCAGGCCAGCCTCACACCTCAGCCACGTTTCCATGGCTTCACTGCGTTGTGCTGGCTCCTGAGGCGCCATCACCTTATCAACAACACTGGGACTGCCCTTGGCCTCACCCTGGCAGCCACTCCCCAACCCTCCTCCCCCGCCAAATCTCCAGTGGCTGCCTGTGATCTCCACTGCTGCAGAGCACAGTTCAGTACCCGTGGAGGGTGCCCCCTTCTGGGCAGGCCTCTGAGCCAGGGGCACCTTCCGGGAGGTGGAAGGGGCAGGCCCTGTGGACTCTGGCTGTGCCTCCTGTCTGTCCCACAATACCTAGGCTGCTCCCCCTCCCGCCAGGCTGCACACAGCACTCTTGGTTAGCTGACCTTTCTGAGCTTGAGAATACTCAGTGCTTAAAGGGCTTTACTGGGTGGGGAAAAAAGAAGCAACAGGAGAGAAGTTGAAGGCAGGAAGCTGACCCCACCTGGGTGTGACCACAGCCTGCACAGGGTGTCTGGGAGGGGCTCCTCCCATGCGCTGACTTCCGAAAGCAGAGGCACCTGTGTGGCCTTGCACGCTGCTACACTTCTCTGAGACTCAACTTTCTCATCTATGAACTGGGGATGACTGAGCAGCTCCTCCTGGAGTGCTCAGTGCCCACTGCATGAGTGCAGCACACAGGCCACAGGCCGTCCACCTGGGCAGCAGGAAGAGCTCATTGAGGCCTCTGCCCATAGGGTACAGAAGTGTTGGGGCATCTATGTGGGCAGCACAGAAAGCAGCAGACCAGGATGGTGAAGCTCCCAGCTGGTGGTTCTCCTTTACCAGGTGTCTGTGCTGCCGTGACTGCCTGGAGTCCTACAGCTTGTTGAAGTCACCCAAAGCCATGATGGGTGAGGCATGGGGACATGTGACCCAGCCTTGGTGAGGTCGTGGGGGAAGTAATCAGGAAGGCACCTGAAGAGGTACGAAGGGGGAGGAAGGTGTCCCTAGGAGGGAACAAAAACCATCAGAGGAGACGTAGGGAGGCCCCACCTGCAGCTGTAAGCACCCAGGCCTGGAGCAGGGCTGGCTCAGCTCCCTTGGGCTCACCCCATCTTCACGCCCTGCTGCCTGGAATCTGAGGCAGTCCTTGTTCAGTGGCAGGAGGGGAATTCAAGGCTGCCGGGAGATGGCAGGTCGACAAGCGGAGAGAGATGAAAGTGTCCATTCTGGCAGCCTGACCGGCAGCCTCAGGAGACCTGCTGTGCCCCCACCATCCTCCCAACCGTTGCCCGCTCAACATGGCAGGAAGGGCGAGAGGTATACCTCTATGTGACCTTGGGGGACAGCTGGGCCTCTCTGGGCCCCAGCTCCCTTTCTGTAGGACAGAGGTCTCCATCCGGACCATGCTGGGGGCTGCCTGGAGCTCTTCAGTGCTTGCTGCTGGCCCTGGGCGGTGTAGTGACTTCTAGACACCTCTCTCTGGCACCTGGGAGCTGACTGCAGCTCAAACCTAGTGACTGTCACCACCTCCTTTGTTGTCGCATCAGCCTAGGCTATGCTGGGGAATGTAGGCTGGAGCCTCAAACCAGGGTCTGCATTCCTGCCCAGGGCCAGCAGGCTCATGTCTCTTTTGGAGAGGCTGTGAGTCTTGCCACGAACTGGGATGACCTTGCTGCTTCACAAATCACTCTGTGGAGCACCGTTCTTTATGACCTGTGGCTGTGCTGCCCTCCATTCTTGGGGACAAAGGCCAGGGCCCTAGGCTAAAAGGCCACCCAACACAGCTGGATAGTGAGGGGAATCTGGGTACTCATTAGTGGACCTACCACCATTGGAGTCTCACCCTTGGACAAGTCACATCCTCTGTCCCTGAGTTTATTTAAGTAAAATGGGTGCTCCTGTCCTGAAGCTTCCCAGAGCCAAAAAAGTGACATTATTTGACAAGCTGCAACTGTCCCCTCCTCAGAATGAGGGCTCCGACTAGCCCTGAGTCAATGGGACCTGCCCCTGATGGACCAGCTCCCAGTCCATGGTCTCCCTGCAACAGCCACAGGAGCTGTCCCCTTTCTGCCTTCCTGCACTACAATCTAAGAGCAAGCTTACATCAGAGAGCTTAGTGGCCCAGCCCAGTGTCCGAGTCAGGGCATGGGGACAGAGGCCCTGGTCCAGGCAAGGGATCAGGGCAGCTAGAGACTAGGTCAGGCCAGGCGTGACTGCTGTGGGGGAGGGGGCGCCTGGCAGGCACTAGGCAGGCCCAGGCAGAGGCAGGCCTTTGGCGGTCGTGAAGAACAAAGAGGCTGGGGTTGCCAGGATATTCTGCGGAGCTGAAGCCCGCAGTGACGGGGCTGGGAGAGGGGCCACAGCGGCCGTGGGAACTGCTACTGCTGCCCCCATGCCAGATTCCTCATCCAGATCAGGTCTTGGGGCCAAGCTGGGAGTCAGGGGCTGCCAGAGGCCCCGCTCACCACCCAGTGTTGCACAGCTGTCAGGCAGAGCCCCAAGACAGTTGGTGGTAATGACACACATGGCAAGGGTGGCAGCACCACCACCAAGGACCACAGGCACCCAAGACACATGGTACATGTGGTTACCACACACCCGGGGGGATCAAGTAGAGAGCACAGGGCTACGGTCCTGTCACAGTGCCCTGGTCACCCCACACATAGCATACTCACCTACAATTGGCCCCAGTGGCAGTCTCAGGGTTTGTCAAGTGCCACAGATACAATGTTCCATACTCAGGGTTGTCACAGGGTCATGCTATCAGTGTTGCATAGTTGAGGTCACACATATAAAATCATCCAGCATCACAGGATCATACGTGGAGTGTCAGAACACCCCAAAGTGTGGCCAGTGACATCATCCACTAAGCCAAAGCCGCATGAATTTTCCTGCCTTTTTCTCTCTCTCACACACACACATACACACAGAGCCGAGGACTCATGCAGGGCTCACTAAGCACTTGGACTTTCTGTAGCCCAATGTAGGAGTGTGGCTGGCCTCTTGAATCCCCGCTCCACCACTCCAGACAAGCTGTGAATGCCAATCACCCAGGAGGGAATGCAGGACACACTCGGGGTCTTGGCCAGCTGAAGACTCACACACCACTAGGGAGCCATCTCTGTGCACACCTGATCAAACGGGAGAGCTGCAGGTAGAGCTGAGGTGCAGAACTTCGGACACAGAGACCCAGACCCCCCTCGGAGAGAGGGCCAGATATGGAGGCAGATGGAGACCAGGGGACAGGGAGAGATCATGTGGAGGAGTGAGGACTGTGAGCCAGAGACCAGAATGGGGCCCCCTCTGTGGAGGCAGGGAGAAGTGAGGGCTTCCCAGTCTGGGAAGACAGCTTGGTAGGTGACAATCCCTATTGTTCCATTTTCCAGATGAGGTGAGAGTCACCCTCACGCAGACACACTAGTCCCGTAACGCCCGCCGAGCACCAGGGCAGAGGCTGAAGGCCTGGGGGCATCTCAGTCTTAGGGGTGGTACAGGAAGCATGGCTGGCTGAGGGATAGCATACCAAAGGTACAGGCCGGCTGAGTCACAGCACCCCCCTTCTTGGGGCTGGCACCAGAGCCATCCACCCCATACCTGTAGGCGTGCCAGGGAGGGCCGGCCCAGGGCCATCTGCAGCTTGCCTGCTGCCAGCCTAGCGGGGGGGTGGGCAGAGGCCTGCAGCCCTAGTGCCCCCTGCTGGCTGGGCTCCCAGCCCCCCCAGGACCCTTCGGCCTCCTTGGGGCTCAGGAGGTGCTGCAGCTTGCCTGGTGAGGGGGTGGGGCAAGGTGCCCCACAGCTGCCAACACTTCCCCCTACTCCCTGCTGGACACCCCCCTCCGCCAGAGCCGCCTGGAGAGATCACAGGCAGCTACATGAAAGGGAATTTTTCCCAAGCAGAGATGGAGTTGAAAGCTGCCTCCCACCGCCCCCGCCCGCCCCCGCTGGGCCAGGCCAGGCTGCCGGCCCTGCGCTCCAAGGGAGCTTGTGACACCCGGGAAAGGGTTGGGGGGTCAGCTGCTCCCCCGCTCCAGCCGCCCGCTCAGCTTTCTCCTCAGAAACAATGACAGAGGCAGCCTACCTCCCCCGCCCCACTGCCCACTCGGCTCCCGATGCCTCCGCCCTCCTCTCTCAGGTCCCCCACTCACCTGAAGCTGGGCCCACCGGGGTCAGGAAGTCCTTCCTCAAGTGCAGCCTCCTTCCCAGGCAGGCTTAGAGCTGCCATGTAAGGGGGATACTCCCCTCTCTCCCTACCCCTCATGGACGGGCCTCGTCCTTTAGGCTGACCTGGGTAGCCGGAAGGGAGGGACACACACCTACCTCTCCTTCCGAGTCAGGCCGCCCGGGATTCTACCACTTCCGGGTCAGGCCGCCCTGGCCTCCACACGTGGCCTTCTGTGTGGCAATTTCTGCAGACACCTGGCCTCTTAGATTCCAGACGACCTTGTACCCATAAGCTGTCTGGGGGTGAGGACAATCAAGGCCAAGGACCCCTCTTCGCCTGAGAAGACTCTGTACACAGGGCAGGAGTGTCTGTACACACCTCGGGGATGGGGGGGAGCCAGAAGTATGGGGGTGGGGTGGGGACCAGAACTCTCCCAGGCAGGTCAGGGGAAAAGTTAAATGCCCACACCTGCTGCTGATTGCCACTCATCAGGCCCCAGAAGCTAGGCTCGCCCCATTTGTGGACCTGGAAGTCTTCTCAAGAATACCCGACCCAATCCTGGCCACTCCCAAAGTCCTTGGGTCCCACTCCCCCAGAGTGTTCCTAGAAGACCCCTACCCAGCCAGGGCGCCCCCCCACCCTCCCGCCACCCAAACCAGGTCAAGCCAGCCCCCTTGAACCGGACAGCAAAAAGCCAGCACTGCTTCGTGACACAAACATGCATTCGTTTTATTCACAAAACAGCCTGGTTTCCTAAAACAATACAAACAGCATGTTCATCAGCAGGAAGCTGGCCATGAGCAGGGGGGCCCCTGGGCACCCACCCCCACGGGCAGGGGGCCACGCCAAGAAGCCCTTTCTTCTGCCGCCATCAGCAAGGCCAGATTTAAAAAAAAAATTTTTTTTTTTGTTTTCTATAAGGGAAGTAGCCAGGATCAGAAGTAAGAGACACAGGCTTCCCCCAATCTCAAGGCATAAATGCACAGGATTCAGTTTTCCGAAATCATCACTGCGGCAGTGGGAGGAGGGGGGTCCCATTCTGGGCACTGCAGGCGCAGCACAGCTGGCGGCCTGGGCCATGGGGGGGAGGGGACAGGGGGCACGCACCCTCCCCCTGCTGCTCACCCCCTTGCCGGGCCTGAGAGCGTCACGCAGTGCCATCGGCCATGGACCTCTTTAGGAACGTGAGTGGAGTCTCCAGGCAAGCTATGCACTATTTCATGGTCGGAAAGAATCAAAGGAAGTTTAAATGAGGGTGGAGTTAAACTGTGCTAAATTACAGTAGTGCTTATTAGTAACTAGATTTCAAAAGGTTACAGAAAATGTACATTCTCTACACAAAAAACGGCATCTCCTGCACAGACAACATCGACAGCGACACAGGAAGGAAACTGATTGTCCATTCTTTGCCCAGGAAGTCTCGGTATTTTATAGATTCATCTTTACCTCTTTTTTGTTGTTGTTGTTTGTTGTTCTTCTGAAAAAAGCAGTTAATTGTTTTTCTTTTTCGTTTTTAGACTAGGGACGTGGAGATGTTAAAACGACAACAAAAAAATATATATATAAAAACAGGAATGAAATCTGTGAGAGAATATTTTTGGTTCTAAAGACGGGTGCGTCCGTTTGTCTTCGCCCGAATCCCTTGCCGGAGAGCACACGAACAGTGACATTGCACGCAGAGGGCAGCTTTGGGGTCCCGCCGCCGTCACTGAAACCACCGGAAGGCGGCTCCCGTCGGAAGCATCACCTTCTGGCGAGGGAGGGAAGGGGGCAGGAGACAAAAACAAGGAGAGAGTTCAGTCAGGGTCCGGGTGGGTCTGCTGCCAAGGTGCTCCCCCGTGGACCGTCGTGCCTGGAGTCAGAGCAGCCACCCTGCAGGGGGCCAGAGCCGGCAGCCTGCAGCTGCTGGGCGCTGGTGCCAGGAGCCCTCCTTCCCGCTGGGAGCACCCGTGTGAGTCTCTGGATCACACTACGCGGGTGAGACGTGCAGGGTGCAGTGTGTGGAGGTGGGGCAGAGCAGGGGCAGGGCAGTATTTGGATATGTACTAGGCAGGTGTGCCTCTCCGCACTGGACCAAAGGGACATTTCGTGTGCACATGCGAAAGCGAATGCAGGAAGTCTGGGGGGCTGGCCAGCCTGAGGTACCATCGATGTTTTTCCCAGCCGCTTTGGACAGCTGTGTGAAACCCACTTGCAGAGGGGCAGGGCTGGGGACAGAAGGGCAGGCTGAGAAAGATGGTTTGTGCCAGCAAGGCTGCCAAAGAACAGCTCCACATCAAGGGTGGAAAGGAGTTAAATGGGAGCCTCTATGCCTAGGGCCATCCCCTAACACCAGGTCTTGGCACATGGCAGCCAGTGCTGCAGGAGCTTGGACCAAAGGCTGGACTCTCATAGGGAGACAAGTACAGGGCTGGTTGACCCTCCAGGCCAACAGCTCTGTGAGAAAGCTTGGGTGTGGGTGCCAGAAGTGTGGGGGTTGTAGGATAAATGCCTTAAAATGGCATGAATCAAGGGGATTCTCAGAACTTGGGTCGGGGGTGGGCATGGGGTAGTGAACTGAGATGGTGGTGTTGCCAACTACAGCCTGGTGGTGGTGGGGTCTCAGGTCGTGACTTTGACTGTGAAGCAGTGAACTTGCGTCTCAAAGGTAGATCCCCAGACCCCGGGGGGTGCTGGCTGGGCATTCTGGAGCAACTGATCCAGATAGGTCAGGAAGGGGATGGGGCAGGGGCTGAGGGTTAGGTTTGGACTGCCAGACAGACGCAAGAGCCCGCACACCTCCCGCTAAGGCGCCGTTACCTCCAGAGCAGCGGAAGGCTTCTTTTTGAGTTCCTCACATTTTCTGAATTTGCAAATCTGATGGCCAGTCTTTCGGTTCCTACAACTGCTACACTGCTCGCAGTTGATGCGCCGCCGGCAGGGCGCACACATCCCGCAGCGTTTCCGCTTCTTCTTGCCCGAGCTGATGGCTGAGGCCAGCTCACCCTGCATGGGGTACTCGGCCAGGCCAGCCATGTGCAGCGCGCTCTCGGCCAGGAATACGCCAGCCGGGGTCATGATGAAGAGGCCCGGGTTGATGGGGAAAGCACCCAGGTAGGGGAAGTCGGACTGGCCATTGAGGGCATCGGCACCCGCCACGGCCTCCATATCAGGCAGGCCAGCGCCTGCCTCACTCATGAGTGGCAGGTGCTCCTGTACCACACGCTTCAGCATCTCCGTGGACTGCGCAAACTGCTGCAGCGTCAGCTGTCCCTCGGCAGCCAGCTCCGTGGCCCGCTCGGCCTTGCTCAACAGGCTGGCCACAGCACCACTTTTGTGCTTTGAGGTAGGGTTGCTTTTGTCCAGCGCCATGGCTGCTGCCAGGTCGTGCCCATTGGCTAACAGGGAGGCGGCAGCAGCAGCTGCAGCGGCCTTGTCTGCAGACTCCCCGCCAATCATGCTGCTGCCTCCGCTGCCGAAGGAAGAGTAGTGGGAGAGCGGGCGCGAGCGGCGCAGGCTCTTGTTGAGGGGTTCACTGATGATGCCGCTCTTGTTCCGGCGCTCGGGGGGTGGGGCATCATCTGCCACGGAAGTTGGGGTGGCCGTGGCCGTGGGTGCGCTCTTCTCTGCTGCTCCTGCCTTTAAGCCACTGTTGCTGCCACCGCTACTGGTGGTGCTGCTGCTGCTGGTGGTATTACTGTTGCTGCCATTGTTGCTGCTGCCGCCGGCGGCATCCTGGGAGCCACTGCCCAGGCTTGACATGGTGGGGCCGAGGCCCAGACCCCGGTGCCCAGGGAGCCTGCCAACTGCTGGGGTTCACAGATGAGCACCAGCCCCTGCCACCTGCAAGCGAGACGCCTGCTGGGCCTCACTGCTCAGGGCAGCACATGGCAGGTGTCCACGGGGAAGTGTCTTCACTCTGTTGGGGAAAAAAGAACATGGGTCAGAGTGGTGCACACACCTCCCCCCTTTACCCTAACTCTTCCTCTGCTCCCCCTGCCCACCCCACCCGGCCTGCCTCAGTGTTAGCTCAGCGAGTTTTCAGGGTCCTGCCCCAATTGAGATGCATGAAAGTCCTAGGAAGCAGTGGCTGGTAATCCTCAATTTTACAGAGACCTCAGCAATAACTGCAAGCTCGACCCAGTCGACCCAGCCCCCCCCCCCCCATCTGTCCAGGGACGGTCTAGGAACATCCAGTGCTCTACTTCAGATCCAGCTCCTTGCTAATGCACCTGGGAAAGCAGAGAAGGATTGGCTTGAGTATGCTTGGGCTCCTGCACCCACGTGGGAGGCCCAGAAGCTTCTGGCTTCAGATCGGCCCAGCTCCAGTCATTGCAGTCATGTGAGGAGTGAACCAGAGGATAGACAATCTTTCTCCTTCTATCTCTGTAACCATTCCTTTCCAATAAAAATAAATAAATATGTAAAGGCAGAGAGCCAAAGGCCTGGGAAGCTGCTCCTGGAGCCTCAGCTGGAGATTTTCAAGCCTGTGTGCCTTAGCATTCTTGTCTACCTTGACTCCTAAAGTGCAGACACAATCAACACAGAGCCCCTTGCCTCTGTTCCCAGGGGTGGGGAAAGGTTGAGGCCCCAAAAGCCCCCAAAGTAAAGCCTGGTTTGGTCCTTATGAGAAGCTGGGTAGTCTGGGACTAGGCAAACAGGTGTGACTTGCAAGGGAATGAAAGCTGACAGAAGCCTGTCCTGAGAGCTCCTGCCTGGGACAGGCCTTAAGCAGCCAGCTGCTGGTCCTTGTCAGTCCTGGTTCTTGGGCATCCCTTCCTTGTCTGCTGTGGCCCAGCACCCTCCAGGAGGGAGGGAAAGAAGGCAGACTGGCCATGAGCAGCTAGTGGCAACGGGGACAGAGTGGCATTGGGGGAAGAAGAGGGGTGTACACATCTGGCAGATGCTATCCTGCCCTGGGCTTAAGGGTGACAAACTGCATCTCTGTCCCCAGTTAACCCCACCAGCGTCAGGACAGATCCTGTGCCAGAATATCACTTACGTCTACCTCTTGGCCCTGCAATGACTGCTTGGGAATGGCCCCATGGACTGAGAGCGCGGACAGGTAGGTGGTGCTGGGCCAAGGGGCGATATCCACCACACACACCCAGCATGGGCATTGGAGGCCCGAGGTATCAGACAAGATGAAGGGGGACTACCTCTGGCCAGGAGGAGTCATGCTCTGTCCTACTGTGTGCACGCCAAGCTTGGGCTGGCTTCTCGGCCAACTGTCCTTGGAGACTTATAACCCCCTGCAGGTACCAGTATTCTTGGCCAAGTGTGAGGACCAGGGCTTGTGAGAGTAGGGCCAGAAACTTAATTCCTGCCTGTAGCAGCTCCACTGCCCAGCCTCTGGACCAAAACCCAGCAGCCCCAGACGAAGGGCGGCAGGTGCTGGGTGGGGAGCACTGTGCGCCCCAGTGTGTGCGTCCCCTGCCTCTGCAGCCTGCTGGCTGGTGCAGAAATCGATGGCTGCATTAACGCTGCTCGTGCTCTGCTCGCTCCCGCCCTCCTCCTGCTCCAGGGTCTAGCTCTGCGTGCGGGGTGGGCAGGTCAATTAGAAGTCAGCTCCCTGTAACACAGGGCTGGCATGTGCGTTGTCTCTGCTTTTGTCTTCAACCTAGTCTTCAAGCAAGTCTCCCTTGGTGGTGACCAAACCTCAGGGTCTCTTTATCCCCGGCCCTCTCTCATCTTCTATTTTTCTGTCCTACCGTGGTGGGGGGACTGCCCCCACCCTCCCAGGCCCTGGGCCATGCTGAGCTTGGGGCCAGAGGACGTGATATGTCACTGAACAGGTGCTGTAGGCAAAAAACTGGTGTGTCAGCCACAAAAAGCTGAAGCTGTGTGTGTGAGAGCGCATGCGTGCATGTGGTATGCTCAGAGAGCCTAGCCCATAGAAGTAAGGCCAACCTCAAATCCAGACACCAACAGACAGTCCTCTAGGCCTGCTCCCCAAACTTGCTCCAAGCCTGCCTGTGCACCTGGCTGATCTCCTGCAGACCTTGGGTAAGGGAGGGAAAGATTCCTTGGTTCCAGTGGACACTGCCTTGGCCCTATTCAAAAGAAGTGGAGAACACCAAGGGGTCGCTCTCCCAGGCCCAACCTCTTAGTGCAGGGCACCCAGCACCCCCCTCCCCAAAGTCTGAACTAGGAAGGGGGCTGGCAGTGCCCAGGCAGCAGGGGAGGGGCTGGGACCGTGTTGAAGCAGAGCGGGAAGGAGCGGGAGGGAAAGCTGGCGGGCAGGCGGGCGCGGCGGGCGCATCCATCATCGGCCCTGCCAGGAACGCATCCAGCCCCCAAAAAGAAATACTGCGCCTGAGGAGGGACAACAAAGGGCCTCGTTTCATCAGCAATGCGGAGCCAGCACCCCGCCGCCCCGCCAGCGCGGCCAGCCCACAAAGGACCCCTTTGTCCGTGCAGGAGCCGGGCGGCCAGGCGCTGGGACCAGAGGCTGACGGGTGGGGACCAGGGGGCAGGGGAACAAGTCATGGGGAGCTGGGGGGGGATACACAGGGGCAGAAGAGGACAGGTGGTGGTTGAGGGTGGGGGTGACAAAGAGAACTCTGAGACAGAGCTTGAAGGTTGGGGTCGGAGCAATGGCAAACGGGAGAGAAGAGGGCAGAGGGTCAGCTTTGAGGAGAGAGGCCCAGGCCCAAGGACATGAGGGTCTGCAAGAGGAGAAACCAGCACCCAGGAGAGAGAGTAAATTGGAGAGCTGGGGCTCGGAACAAGAAAAGGCAACCCAGGCACAGGACAGGGAGATAAGACCCACCCTGTGGGGCCCAAGGCCAAGGGGAAGGCTGGGGAGAGGCCCTATGGGGTTCTTGGCCTCAGGGCTTGACCACATCAGAGAGCTGGAAGAACAGAATGGCCACAGGCTGCCCACTCCAGCCAGCCCCAGCCCTGAGGCACTCAGGTGCCCTAACTCGCCAGCCAGCATTTTCCAACACCCACTGCATCCCAGGCCCTTTGCACAGAGGAGCCACAACCAGCTGCAGAGCACACACAGCCGGTGCCCAGGGCAGGCAGAAGCCGAGCCCAGAGCCCCAGGGCAACTCGCCCTGCTTGGAGCTTTGTTCTCCCGCAGGGACTGACTAGGTGGCTAAGGCAAGGCAACCCAGCTATTAGTCTCACCACCCAAGACTGTTATCATGCCTGTTACCTCTCTGTGGTGTTCAAGGGGTGAGCTGTCACAGACCCTGGGCAGTGCCCCCAACCCTGGGAGCTTGGGGATAATGCCCAGCCAGGAACCAGGAACCTGGAATACTGGACCGGTGACATCATAAGGCCAGCTGACAATGAGGTCACCGGAGGTGGTGGCAGTGCCTTCACTTCACCTTCAGCCTCAGAAGAGCCTTCAACTCACCTTTGACAGAGCCCCTCAGGCGAGATGGTGGGGGCCGTGGGGAGAAAACCAGTGGGTTGGGACTGTGGTGTCAGCTTAACTGCATAGATACCCAGGGAGTTACAGCCAGATGTGCCAGAAGCTGCTTGTACACACCCCCTCATCCCTGACCCCCAAGGCAGCTCCTTGGAACTGGGAGGCAGTGGAGGACACACTGCATTGCAGCAGTGCGTGGGAGTAGGGCTGGGTTCATTCAGCCCACCTACCCAATGTGGCTGGAGAGTTGGGGGGAAATCCAGTGGGGCCCTGAGGGGTTGAGTTCACTACTATGCTGGGAGTGGAGGATGGGGAGATGGGCCCAGAGAGATGCTGCACCTGAAAGGCTTCTTAAGACCTGGGGGATGTGGGTGTGAGGAGTGGCCACAGGGCTGGCAGGTTTCAACTGGGCAGGGCATTGAGGCCAAGGGCAGGGTTTTGGCATAATGGTTTTATGGAGGTATCATTGACATACTATAAAATGCACCCACTTTTAAGTGTGTAACTTGGTGCTTTTCTCTAAGTTTAGAATTGTGTAACCACTACCAAGTGCAGGGTTCCCGCAGAGCAACCTGCAGAGGGAAGGACCTCCAGGAGGAGGAAGAGGAGTTGTTCAGGTGGGTTGGCTTTAGAGTCTCTCATGACCCCTCACTCAAGGCACCCTGGTCTGTCTGTACCCCAACCCCGACCTCTTAGCTCTAGAGGTGGCTGAGCCCTCAGTGAGAGGGGGCTGCCTTTTGATTTTCATGACTCAGCCCAGGGAGTTTCCAGAAGGGGGGAAAAAAAAGCCCGGCACGGCCCCAGGGAGCTACATGTGGGGACATAGATCTTGGAGGGATGCAGCCCCTGCTGGAGCACAGGCATTCCTATTACTGAAGGCCACATAGCCACTGGAACACCCTGGGGTCCCCCAGGACAAACAACACAGAAAGGGGGTGGGGAATGCAGCCATACCTCCCTGCTGCTGCCCTGGGCCTTACAATGTGTTGCTCAGATAGTAGGTGTAACAGTGGCCCCTCTGCAGGAATTCCCAGGGTCAGATGGAAGTGGGGAGCTGCCTATTCTCAAACAGGCACATGGATACCCTGGCAGGAGGTAGGGCATGAGCCAGCTACAGCTCTAGGGAATGAAATGGGGTGACCACTTAACAGGTCAGCTCCCCTGGAAAAGGTCTGTGGGCTGTGATCCCCCACTCCCACACACACGCACAAGTGGGACCAGGAGGATCACAGCTTGCAGGCATGGAGCCCCTCCTAGGTGCCAGCCCCACTCTAAGAAGCCAGCGCCATTTCTGTGTTGGTAGAGCAGGCTACGGAAACAAGATGCCACTACCATCTATTTAGGATCCTGGGGCTCCTGGACTTAAATATTTCCCAAAGTGGCGATGTCTGAGCAGACACCAAACTGGGGCTAGAGTCCGATGACTCAGGGCCTCCCACTGGCCAAGAGGCAGCATGAACAGGAGGGGCAATTCGCCTGTTCAAGAACACCTGGACCGGTCAGCAGAGTACACGTCTGCAGGACTGACCGCAGGGGAGCTGACGGCAGGCCCGAGGTCTCCGTCCCTGGCTCCACCCGGGTGCCTCCCTCCCACTGCTGACTGGGACGGAGCTTTGTGTTAATGAGGCCTCCCGAGTTTGCCGTAGGTTAGATGGTTTTTCCTTCATACCCCAACCTGCAGAGGGAGTCACCATGCTCCCAAGGCTCCCTGGAAAGAGGCACAGAGAACAATACCAGATGCCAACCTTCTCCCTCCCTTCAAACCCTAGGAGGAGGAGCCGAGCAGGGCTGAACAGCTCTGATGGGTGATGGCAAAGCAAGTGGGGAAGCAGGTTAGGAGAGTCAGGTCCTGAGCAAGGTCCCAGGTTGAGCCTGAGCCACCATGACGTGAGGACGGGAGCCTCCAGGTCTTCCCTGCCTGTCTCCCTAGAGGACATGTGGTTAGAGCAGGTATTGCTTTCTGCACACCCACATTTACCTCCTAAATTATCTCTGGGGGCACCAGTTCTAATCACGGCAGCTCCACTTCCCATCCAGCTCCCTGCTTGTGGCCTGGGAAAGCAGTTGAGGATGGCCCAAAGCCTTGGGATCTTGCACCTGTGTGGGAGACCTGGAAGAAGTTCCTGGCTCCTGGCTTCGGATAGGAGCAGCAACGGCTGTAGCAGTCATTTGGGGAGTGGATCATCAGATGGAAGATCTTCCCCTCTGTCTCTCCTCCTCTCTGTATATCTGACTCTGCAATAAAAATAAATCTTAAAAAAAAAATTCTCTCTGATCTTACATCTGTTATTAGCCCCATTTGGCAGATGAAGCAACTGAGACCCACCCAAGAAGGTCAAGTCTCCCAAGGTCCAAGTGGCACCCAGGTTCTGAACTAGGGTCTTCGTGGCTTACAGGCCTGGCTCTCCAACACTTGCACCAGTGCTCAAGGCACACAGACGGACCACGGCTGGGAGATACAGTAGAGTTTTCTCACTCAGCAGTCTGGGGGAATCCTTAGGTTTTCCACAGGCCAAAGTGAGGCGGCGGCGGGGAGGGGGTGGGGGACTTTCTTGCAAGGTTTGAGAAAGCTGCATTAGGGCCATGTTATAAAGACGGCAGCTGTCGCCCAAGCAAAGACCCAGGGAAACTGGGGAAGGGGCTGCGGGTGGGCCGGACTGGCCAGGCAGGACCAGAGCTCCGGGCATTTCGGCAGCCTCCGCAGGAAGCAGATCAGGACGGAAACCGGCTCCTGCCTCCTCCCCCAGAATCCTGTGGGCAGCCCAGCCGGCCTGCACAGAGGCCCTCTTTGTGCCTGCCCTAACCCGCCACCCGCGGCTGGCCCAGGGTTTTGAGTTTCCTGGGGGGGGGGGGGGGGGTTGCAGCCACAGCTAAGCCTCAAGCTACCTCCTCTTGGCAGGGGGCAGTTATAGTGGTACACAGCTGGAGGAGGGAGAGTGGATGGGTCAGGTTCCCCCAGAGACCTTGGGGCCGTGGAGTCTGAAGGCTAACCCACAGCACCATCATATCGTAACTAGTTGGGAAGCTGAAGGTGAGAAGGGGATCCCCAGGTGGAGCTTGAGTCAGTCAGCCCCTGACCCTGCCTCCTATCAGGCCTATCAGGACCACCTGGAACACCCCCAGCCCGGTTCATCCTGGTGTGCCTGAGGCTAGGGGACAGGGTCATCTCTCAGTTAAACTGCCACTTCCCATCATATGGGGGCCTCAAGCTTACTTCCTGGTATTTAGGGTATATTAGGGTACAAGAACCCCCTCAAGCAACCGTCAGGAAATTTTGAGGCCTGGGAGTGAGCTGAGGGTTCCTTGTGTCCATGTGTGGTCAAGGGCGGCACCATGTACAAGTGCATTTGTGTGTGTTTATGTGTGTGCCCAGCTAGCTGCAGGTGTGCCCAGGTGGCTGCATCCTGTCTCAGATGTCACCCGCTGTGGTGCAGGGGCGTGGACATATGCACACAGATGGGGGCACCAGGGCAGGTGCACGTCTCTGTGAGGCCTCCCGGTTTGCGAAGCCAACTGTGGTGCATGCATGAGCGGGTTTTGTCTGTGGGTCTCCTAGCCTGCATGTATCCGCCTGTCTTGGCTCTGCCAGTCCCAGGGTGAGTACGTGTGTACTTGTGAGCTATGTCAGGGCTCAGGGAGGCCTGGGAGTTGAGAGCCTGACCGCCACAGGGTTGTTGCAGATAAAAACTGCTGCCAGGTGCTAGGCCTCTATGGAAACAGGAAGCTGCCCACAGGTGTGGAGGCCCGCGGTGGGGGCTGGGCTCCGCCCAGGTTCACTTTGTCCCTCTGAGAAACCAACTTGGTCGCCTGAGCTGGGAACCCATCCCAGCCAGGAGGGAGGCACCTGTCTCCCGTCTGCCGTTCAAGGTCCAACAGCTCTGGCCAGCGTCTACCCCTCCCGCCTTGGCCAGAGCGTGCAAAAAACTGGAAAACAAAGGCCCCCAGGCCCTCCCTGCAGAGACCTGGAAGGGGTGGGGGGAGAGAGAGGCAGGCGGGAGGCTGAGGGGGAGGGAGGGAGGTGTCGCCGCAGCCCCGGAACACAAAAATAATGAGGCGAGAGGGGCCATGGGGCCGAGCCGGCTGGTTCCGGAGTCGCTATCTGACCTTGACAGATGCCACAGCTGGGCGCCTGGAGAGAGGAGCTGCCGCCACCCGCCGCCACTGCCACACTGGAGAACCCCCACCTCCCCAGGCCAGGGTCGATGGCGGCTGAGGCTCAGGCTGGCCCAGGCCAGAGGCAGTTCCCCCACCAGGAGGGAGTGCGGCGCTCCCCAGGAGGGGGAGTGTGTGTGTGTGGGGAGGGGAGCCAGACCACCAAAGAAAGGGAACAGCAGGGAAGGGGTCTCAGGAGGGTGCCTGGCCGGACTCTCAGGTGTAGCTGTGTGTATGTGTGTGTGTGTGACACACAGAGCCGACCATTGTGTGCACAGCCGAGCCGCGTGTGCTGGAGGAAAGCAACTTGGGTGTGGGGCGTGTGACAGAGACACAAAGATGGTGCTGTGTCCTTGGAGGTCACCTGAGGCTGGAGAGGGGCTCCCATTCCTGACGTGGGTGTGGCCCTGCCCTACCCCTCCATTTCCTTCCAGAGCCACACCTGTCCTGTTGGGGGGGCCTTCAAGGCCTGTCACTTGCAGACAGGTGCCAGAGCCCTTCCTGGCCCACCTGCTCCTGCTGAGGTAGTGTGTGTATTGGGGGAAGGGAGCTCTGAGAGGGGTTCGGGGCTGGGCACTGGGGTGCTCTGGGGAGGGGCTGGGTGTGAGCTGCAGGAGGCCCTGCTGGGCTGGGGGTGGATTAGCAATTCCGAGCACTGGCTGCATAATTAAAAAATCATTACAGCGGGCGGTGGGCAGTGTGTGAGCTCACGCTAGCTCTCCTGCTCAGAGCAGGCAGGGACGGCTGTGGCACTCCCCTCGATCCGCTTCCCTGAGGAAAAATCCCACCTGCTAACGTAATTATGGAAAAACACGAGCACGGAAATTTGGTTTCAGCAAACAACTGTGCCTGCCTGAGTGCCCAGGGCCTTGCCTGGCGCCTCCGCAGGCTTTGGGGGACAGGGCCGGTGGTGGGTCACTGGCCACCAGGGACACAGGACAATGAGGTAAGCTTGGCGGGCTATATACTCTGGCTGCCCCTCTGGTCTCCAGGAAGCTGGGCTTAAAAAATAACGCCGCCAAAATTCCAAATTCAGAACACTAACCAGGCCTGCTAGATTACACATGGGGAAACTGAGGCTGGGGACACGATGTGAGGTCCCTGGGCTGGCGATGAGGCAGAAATTGGATCTTGCGTCACCGACAAAGACCCCAGGCCACCAGAGCACTGAGCCCGATAACCCTCAGAGCCACGCCCCCACAGTAGCGGGCTGCAGGGGCCCCAGTCTCCCGGCTCAGGGACACAGCGTCCCGGTCGCGTCTGGGTTAAGCCCGGCGAGCAGAGCTGGCTCCCGCCCCGAGAAACGCGGCCAGCTCTGGGGCACAGGCCCCAGAAGGGCAAGCACAGCCGCCATCACCTCGGGCCTGGAGCGGGCAGCAGGCGGCGCGGGGAGGGAGCCGGGCCTAATTAGTCGGCCTGGGACCCGGGCGGGCGCCGGGGCGGCCGCCGCCGAAGCTGTGCAGGCACGTCCGCGGCAGGCAGGCCGGGAGGAGGCGGCGAGCGGGCGGCCGGGGAAGGCCTGGGCCGAGGAGGTTCCGCAGGAGCAGGCCTGCGGCCCCTCCTCCTCGGTGCCACCAGGCGCAGCAATTAGAGGCTTTCAAAGTTTGTCCTTAATTGGTTTCATTTTTGCCTCATAAATGATTCATGGCCCCCGGAGGTCTGGGAGGCGGAGGGAGTGGCAGGGGAAATTTGGGGAGGCTTCGCGGGGGTTGGGGGGAGTGCCAGTCCCCTACCTGCGGCCCGGGAGGGGGCGGCAGCCGAGTTCCAGCGGCCCGGGAAGGGGCTGGGGAAGCCTTGGGCAGGTGGGACCCTGTAGCAGAAATAAAAGCCAGGCCTGCAGCTCGGAGCGCCGACTAATTAGGGGCTGCAACTTCTTTTCCACAGACCACAACCCTGCGCTGGCCTGGCCGCAGCAGCTGCAAGGGTGTGTGTGGGGGGGGAGGGGCGGTGCTGCGAGCGTGAATAACAACGACGGTCAAAGAAGAGCTGCAGTAGGAGTAATAATAGCGAGCCCTTTCACTCAGTCCTGGGCTGGGAGCTAGCAATGCTGGCAGCCGGCTCCCACCAAAGACAGGCGGACCCTCCCTCTTTACAGATGAACAAACTGAGCCCCCCCCCCCCCAGAGTGTGAGGCCCACCCTCTGAAGGCGTCAATCGGCCAGAACCCTCCTGCCTATGCTCCTGGAGCTCAGTCTGGCTACACTCCAGCGGGGTCAGGCCAGCAATGTCCCCTCCGCAGGCTAAATGTGACCTTGGCTGGGCCATGTCCTCATGGGCCTGAACTGACCCACCTGTAAGATCACAACACAGGTGCCCTGTGACACCACCTCCCTCCTACCCATACGCTGGGCAGACAGGAGCTGCCAGCCCTGGGACACTGGGACACACACACTCACAGATACATTTCACAGGTGCAGGATCCTGAAGGTTTGCTCAGTGAGTGAACCTTGCAGAGGGCAGTCTCATGGAGGGCTTCCTGGAGGAGGCAAGGTGGGCAGAGGAAGTTGCTGCTCCTCTGATCCCTACCCAGCCTACACAGGATGTTTAGGGTTGAGGGAGACAGTCCATTTAAGCCCAAGACTAGGGACCAGGCCTGGGGAAAAAACAACAGTACAGACCACACAGGTGACATTGCAGGGCAGACCAACACCTCCTCTTGGGTCCTTCAGGTGCTCTGCTCAGCTGAAAGAGGATCAGACTTCCTTCGCGAGTCTGGCTGGCCCCCTCAGACCCCAGAGGTAGCACAGACCCAGCCCACTCCCTGTGCTATGCCAGTGATCATGCTCGCCTTTCCACAGGAGAAAAGCCAGGGGTCACACAGCTTGGGGGAAGGGGGTCCCAGCCCAACACTCTCAAGAGCCTCTATTCTTCACTTCAGCGCCCCAGGATCCTTGAGCTGGCCTAGACCTGAGCCCCCACAACCACATCTGCACAGAGACCACACCAGTGCCCAAACTCCTCCAGAAACTAGCTCTTGCTCCACCTGAGGCTGAAGGGATGGTGATGAGGAAGGTGGGTTAGGATCCTGTGTAGCCCACCTGAGGTGGAGCGGAGGTGGGGGTGGAGGGGAGGACAAGACCGGGACGGTATGAGCCTTTGCATAAGCACTCAGGTGCCACAGATGTTAGGTGTGGTGGCAAAATGAGTGCAGGCAGTGAGGAAACGACTGGCAATGTGTCCTTACGGGACAAAGCCAAGTTGAAGGCCTCTACCAGTCCGACCTGGGAGGGGGCTGCCTGTGGGACTTAAACACCCACCTCTGCCCCTTGCTCAGACATCCTGCAGGTCACCCCTTTATGGCTTCTAGTGCATCATGCGCCCAGTATTGTCTCTCAGGCCCACCTGGGAGCAGGTTTAGTGGTCTAGGCTGCTGAGGGGCACTAGCGACATGGCTCAGAGGACAGCTTGGGGAGCACACAGGCCCTTGGGTCTGCCCACTGGTCCTCACTGTCCAGGCACCTATCCCTGAGCTACTCCAGCCAGGTCACCGGGGTCCGCTGCCCCACCAGCCGACCCAGGAAGCTGTGTGTCTCTAGCGGGTCAGCACTGACGTCAGCAAGACCGGCCGGGCGTGGAGCCTGCCACCTCCGGAACCGCCAATTAATTAACTTTTTCAAATTAATTTCCCAAGCAAAATTCCATAATTACATCTGTCTCCATCAGCCCAAGCTGGGCAGGCAAGAGGACCCCACCATGGGCAGCAAGTGGGTGAGGGCAACCCTGTGAGCCCAGGGACTGGTCAGAGAGGCCACCAGGGTGCTGGCTGACCCCTTCTGCAGGTGACCTGGTGGGGCTGGGAGGAGGCAGCCAACGGCCCAGAGTCCTACCAGCCAGGAGGTGCCAGAGAGCCCCTGCCCAAGGCCTCCTGGGCCTGTCCTGGACCCTGCAACCGCTCCCTTGCAACACCAGTGCCCCCAACCACAGCAGGGCTTGGCATGGCCCGGGAGTGGTGCAGGCAACGTGAGGCTGAGGCGGCCGCGGCTGCGGCGTTCTAATTTCCCAACGGGGCTGAGATTAATTAGCTCCCACACAGGCGTGGAGAGGAGAGGAGAGGAGAGGAGAGGGGGCAGGGGTGGGCAGAGGCAGGCGGGGAGCGGCCTGGCTTCTCCCTGCCGCCCCCCACCCGCCTGCCACCCGGCAGGCAGTCAGGCGGCCTTGAGAGCCTGGGTGCTCTGAAGGTCAGTGGCCAGGCAGGCTGAGCCAGCACACCGGCACCGTCAACTTCCCAGAATCCTCAAGCCCTAGTCTGGGGGTGGTGGGGGCGGGGGACAAGAAGCACAAGGACAGCAGGGAGGGGAGGGACCATCTTCGTCACCTAACCATGTCCAGTCTGTGTGAGGCATTCTGCCCATGCCATCTCGCCTGACCCTGATGGCAGCACCAGCAGATAAGACACTGTGGTTCTCCCATTTCACAGATGAGGGTGCTGAGGCCTGGGGCTGGGTGAGGCAGTAAGGCGTCAAGGTCACCTGAGTTGTAAATGGCCATGATTGAAACCCAGGTGAGCCCTGCCTGCCATCCCCCCTTGGGAACACCAGTGGAAGGCCCCTGCACTTGACTCTGGGTTGGTTCATAGGGAGACATCCAACAAGCAAAGATAGACAGGGAAAACTGAGTCCCGGAGCCGAATGTAACTGGCCCAGTGACCCCAGCCAACTGAGGCTGCTGCTGACTCTGGCAAAGTGGCATGCATCACCAGGGGAGGGGGGTGCCGCAGGCCCATGCACTTAGAAGGAAGTGCCAGCTGGAAGGGACTTTCTCACAGTTCCCTGCTGGGCTCCCCAGAGGGTAGGCAGGCGTCCTGAGGAAGCTGGGGGGCAGGGGAATTGTGGTGTACATAGCTCTGCCCAGGCCCCTCCCAGGCTCCAAGCTCATCAGTGGGGTTCCCCACAAAATGCCTGCAGGGAGATCCCCACAATCCCAAGGGGCATCAACCTGCTCCCCAGGGTGTGCTCTCCCAGCCTAAGGGGTCAGCTGTTCCAAGGCCCTTGGGGAGAGGTACAGAGGTGGGTCCAGGGTACCTAGGGGAGGAGCATCACTCATGTTAACGTTAAGGGGGGGAGGTGGGGCACTGGCTGAGGCTGGGAGGAGTCAGGGGTCCTTTCCTGTCTCTGTAGGCCCCCACCTGGGTAAAGCCCCAGCTCCTGGCCCAAGGTCAACAGTCAACATACAATAGGGGGGCCCGACGCAGTGGTCTAGTGGCTAAAGTCTTTGCCTTGAACGTGCTGGGATTCCATATGGGCGCCAGTTCTAATCCCAGCAGCTCCACTTCCCATCCAGCTCCCTGCTTGTGGCCTGGGAAAGCAGAGTACGGTCCAAAGCCTTGGGACCCTGCACCTACATGGGAGACCTGGAAGAAGTTCCTGGCTCCTGGCTTCGGATGGGGCAGTACCGGCCGTTGTGGTTACTTGGGGAGTGAATCATCGGACGGAAGATCTTCCTCTCTGTCTCTCCTCCTCTCTGTGTATCTGACTTTGTAATGAAAATAAATAAACCTTTAAAAAAAATACAGTAGGGGTTCAGCCAGCATGGCTGTGATGTCACTTTGCCATCACCATTGGATCAGGGATGTTGGATGACTGAGCTGTGGCCACGCTGCCACCACTCTTTGCCTTTGAGCCAACCTCCCATGCCTCAGTTTCCAACTACAAAGCAGTCCCCTCCCCATCCCCCAACTGTCAAACCGCAGGGCCACAGTGCAGCCCAAGCCTGTACTGCCTCCTCTGGCCACAGGAAGCCACCTACACTTCCCACCAGTCCACCAGTCTTTCCTCTCAGCCCAGCCCCATAATCAGCCCTTCCCAGAACCCACATGGGTCCCAGTGGCCCTGGCATGCAGCACACACCAAGCCCCTCACCAACCTGTGAAGGCCCCGTTTGCTACTTGGAAGTCCCCTAACTTGTGGTCTTGCTGTGTGAGGCCAGGGAGGGGTGAGGATGGAGGAAGCTTTGTGCCATTCTGCATCCCCTCCTACCGCAAAGCCTCCAGCCATTTCCACTCAAGAACCCTAGCAGTGATAACTGCTAAGATGGTCTCAGGAGTCCTCACTGGGCGGCATGGCACATGGGGTGGGGTGCTGGACTCACCTGGGTATCCAGGTATGTACCCCAGTACTGGTGAGGACATTCCCCCATCTCTGCCTTTGTGTCCAGTCGCTTTGAAACACCGATTTTACAGTTGACAAAAGTGGGGGCAGAGGGTTGCAAACAGGCCTACAGTTACAATGCAATAGTGAGCGGCCAACCCAGGCACGGAGTCCCAGCGTATCCAACTGCAGTGGCCATGGCCTTAGAGGAGGTCCAACTCTCCAGCGTGGCCTCCACTTTCCCTTCCTTGACCTCTGGAAGAGCAGGGAGGGTGGCCTCAGTGCTGCATAGGAGACCTGTGCGGTTAGGAGCTGGGGGGCTTGCCTCCTGGGGGTTTGCTCTGTACCGTGGGCAGGAAGCCTGCAGACCGCATGTTAAAGGGCTGTAGCCACAGCCCTTGATGGGGTTTCTTTCAGTACCTAGAACATGGCTGTGTTGCAGGGGGTCCCAGCCCGGGCTCCCCTCCACCTTAGCTGTACAGGTCCTATTTATACTTATACTATGGCTAGGTTCCCCATGTGTGGACCCAGAACTAGAGCTGCTAAGGCTGAATTCTAGACCTGGGGTGCTGGCTGAAAGATGGAGTGGGAATATTGGATAATGAGGACCTTGGGAATCAAGGAAACAGGAAAGCGGGTGGCAGGGTAGGAGGCTCCTGAGCATGGTCACCCCCCCCATTTCTGCAACACTCCACCCCCCGCTGGCCAATCTGCACTCCTGGGAAATCGATTTTGCACAGCTTTCCTTCTCCTGCCTTTCGTCTTCCCAGCTCATCCACATTTCTCCCCAATCTGTCCTGACTCACTTGTCCCCTCCACATCCCCATATTTGGGTGCAGGTGGCTCCTCCACTTCCACAGGGCAGCCTGGCAATGGGACAAACCTCTATCTCCTCACCCCCGCCACCTGGCACTCCGCTGACTAGCAGTTTGAAGGCCAGGCCTCTCTTCTGTGATGGCCTAAAGAAGGGCGTTTGGACAAAAGGAGGTGGAGGGCAGGTGTAGGTGTGTGCACGGGGACCTGCTTGTGTCCACCCTGGACCAAGGGCCTGGGCAGGTACGGGGGCACAGTGTGCAGCCTCCTGCCAAGGGACACGCCCATATGTGACTGTGCATGTCTGTGTGTGTGCAGATGTGCCACAGGCCAGAGCTGTGACTGTTAATGGTGAGTGGGTTTCCGGAGTGCCCACGTGGGAGCTGCTATGTGCACGGCCTCATGGGGGCCGAGTCTGCACCATGTATGTATCAGTTGTGCATGCAGAGTCGGGTGAAACCATGTGTGTGGTGCCGTGAGTGACTGTGTCTGTCCGAGGCATGTGCCCCTGGCTGTGCGTGTAGGGGGTGCGTGAGTGTCTGTGCCGCCTGCCAAGCCACAGGGCCTCGCAGGCTGCCGGGGGCTGGGGTGACTCATGTCTCCTGAGCTAATCCCGCCACCCGCCGGCCCAGCTCACCCTGCTCTGCTGGGCTCATGGCTGCCAGCGCAGGAGGTTGGGGGGGAGCGGCGGGGGTGGGGTGGGGGGTGGAGGGCGGCGAGGGCAGCCGCAGCAGGGAGGCTGGCTTGATAAATAACCTGCTGCTTCCCCAGGCCTTGCAGAAGCCAGGGCTGCGGTATGGAGAGTAGTGGGGGAGGCAGCCCTGGCCCCCCCAGGCTCCGGCCGCCCCGGCCCCTGCGGCCCAGGCCGCGACTCCGGTTCCTGTTTCATCGAAACCTGAGCTGGGAAAAGCCTATCGGGTCATCTTGCCTGTCCCGCCGGCCGCCAGGCCCAGGCAAGCTGCCCCTCAGGGGACAAGCCCGCAGCCTGGCCGCCGAGCCAGTGGGTGGGTGGGTGGGGGGGAAGATATTTCTGTCCAGACTAAATGCAGCTCCAGGCCTCTGCCTCTGCACCCCCCCAACAGCTGCTCCCAGGGGCCCCCTGGCTCTACAAGACTGACTAAATATAGGCCCCCCAAATCAACAAGCCCCTAGCCACACCCACACAAGGGTAAAAGGAAGGTCCAATACAGGACCCTGCATCCCGGTATCTCATCTGAACTCACAGCAATGAAAAAACCATCATAACCCTGGTCTCAGCCCTGCCCCACAGCCCCCAGGTGGGGAAGTGACCAGCAGTAGTCAAGCTTGAGGGCACCTGCCCACAGCACCCTAGGGGCCATAGGCTCATAAACAGGGTCCTCTCCATCCTGCCTGTTCCCTGCCCAGGCTGGGCAATACCAGGCTTCTCCAATCTGTCCCAACCGGACCCTGGCCAGAAAACAAGTTGTGCCAGCTTTGGTGGGGGGGGAGGGGAGGAAGGGGGCAGGGGAGGCATGACAGCTGCTATTTCCTGGAGCCACAGACAGGCACAACCAGGATTCCTGCCTGGCTCTGGCTCACAGGGCATCCCTTCCCCTCTCCAGCCAGGTGGGTTCCTCCCCCGGCTGTGCAAACTACAGGGCAGAAAAGGACGAAGCGGGCTGCGGACAGCCCTAGGAGCAGGTGATAGGAGGGCATGGCGTCTACAGGGTCAGAGGGCCAGGAGGTAGCCCTAGTGCCCCTGCTCCTGCCCTCCTGCCTCCCCTAGCCCCACATGCACCAAATTCCCCACATGCCTGTCTGTCTCTGACAGCTCGCACAAATACTTGGCTGCACCGGCACCCGCTGTTCTGAGTGTGCTGTGCCTCCTCCCCTGCCTTCCCGGGGGGCACTGCAGATCAACTAGGCATGGGAGGGGGCCAGACGCTCAGTGGGCAGTGTGGAGGTGGTGGTGGCGGGGAAACCAGGGCAGGAGAAGGGACCAGCTACCACCCAGAAGCATCTCCCCCTTGGGGGTCTGCAGGCTTGTAGGCGGAGGGGCATAGGAGGCCACTATGAGCCAGTCTTTGGCTGGGCAGCAGCTGCCCACGCCCCCGCTACCCCCCGGAACCTCCCTGGAGAACCTTCCGGAGGCCTCCCACATGCCCAGGGCGATGAAACAGCATCTCTCAGCCCTGTGGTGGGCAGCAGCTCAGGGCGGACAGCACCACGAGGCCCCTGGGAAGGAGGCTCTGAATTCTGGATGGTGGCCCGGCCCCTCCTAGCAGCAGCCGTCACGTCCCCCACCCCACTGGGCTGCCACAGAGCAGGGGTGTGTTCCAGCTCTCCCCAAAGTGAGGGGCACACCCACCAGCTGTGGCTTGGGGCCACTGGACCCCCACTGCCCTACTTCCTGCCTGCCCAGGGGCTCTCCCAGGAGAGTTGAAGAGGAAACGCTTGTCCCAGGAGCAGCTGGGCTTTTCCGCTGGACTCCTCCCACCTCCCCTCCTCTCGGTCCTCCCAGAGTCACCCCTTAGACCAGAGCACACCCCAGCTGATCTTGCAGTCAGAATACTCAGCCTTGGTTGAAGCCTCCTGAGAAAATTCGTGCCCCCCATTTTTCACACAGGTACATGGAGCTCACAAGGAAGCCCATAGGCCCCTCTTGCTGAGATACGGACAGCAAGTCCTTCGCCACTGCCAAGGCACCCCCACTGCTTGCTGCCCAGGAAGCCGCCCAGTCACCCCATGCTTCTGGGAGCATCCCAGGGCAGGGAGGCCATGAGTGAAGGACTCAGCACCCTAGGTCCGCGTACCCAGACAGCTGCTCTCCTTCTCTACCCCTTAGCCTGATCAGGGTCTTCAACCTCATCTGCATTGTCTCCCACACCCCTGCCTGGGGGACAAAGGCTCCTCTCCCATTGCACAGATGGGGCTGCTGAGGCCCCCAGGGAGGGAGAGCTGCAGGCGGCCGTGAGTCAGAGGGGGAGCTGGGAAGCCGCCCGGCCTGCCGGCTGTCGCTGGAAGCAACAGCCTGCATTTCCTCCTCACACTAGTGCCTGGGGAAGCGTGGGCAGCAGGCGGGCATAGCAGCGAGGACCCCTCCAGTGCCTGCAGGCCAGCCGGCCCCACCCGCTCCTCAGGGAGCTCTCAGAGCAGGCCAGGGCTCCAGTCACCTGAGGGCACCAGACTCTGTGCCTGCTCCCTAAGCCTCTAGGTCCCCAGGACACAGACACCTGGTGTCCTTCTAGCAGCGGCTGGTTCTACAACCCCAACATGGCATGAATCTCAGGGGCTGAGAATCCTCCCATTCCCCCATCCTAAGCATTTGCTGATGCCGGACAAGCCTAAGTCACCCAGGGAAGACAGAGAGCAAGCTGGCTGAGTGGGCCAACCCTATTCACTGCCACGAGCCCAGTTAACCAGCTGTGGGAGAGGTGGGTCAGGGAAAGCAGCTGGGGCTGGGACTCCCACCCTCCCCCGCCAACACCCCACCCTGCAGCTGGGGAGGGGGCGCTCTAGTCTCCTTCCTGCAGGATAGGCCACCTCCTCTGGGCACACACAGCCGCTGATGTACAGATGTCAGGAAGGCCGCCCCCACCAGCGCCCAGGGGCGGCTGTGGGGTCTGGAAGCCTGCACCTCACCCTGAGGCTCAGGGGCAGGCCAAACCTCAGGTCAGGGCCAGTCCCTGGGGTTCTCAGGTTCCAAGCCAAGCTCCACGCTTCATCTTCCCACCTTCGCCACCCACTGCTTCCTTGGTCCTGCTACAGTCGTCCCTCCCAGGCCAGTGAGCAGCCAGCCAAGGCAAAGTTCCTGAGCCCATTTGAGAGACGGGAAGACTGAGGCCCAGGAAGAAGACGCTGTCTACCCTACTCATCTCACCCAGTAGCCTCCAGTAGCCTATTTATCTCTCAGTTTACTTTCTAAAAATCCTGCTTCATGGGGTCTGTGGGTCTCCTCCCATGTCTGTTCATCAGTCTCACCCCTACGAACCCTCCCGTCCATGCCCGCCGGCCCCCACCCAATGAGGTAAGCCAGACTTGCCAGGCCTGGGCTTCCTCAACTGCAACAGGAATGCAAACAGTCCCCAAACTGCTCAAGGCAGCAGCCGCCAGCAGGCTGTGGGCAGCAAGGGCTTGGGCCAGCCTGGCCCTCATCGCTGCCATCAGCACCACCAACACCACGCAGGCAGGACGGGAATGTATGTGATAGTTGGAGGCAGGCGCTGCCGACAGCAGCGGCTAACCCTCCTCCAGTCAAGACTTGGTGCCAGGGACTGAGGGTACAGGAAGGCGCCACTGCCACATCCCATTACAAAGCTGGCAAAGCAAGGGCTCAAAAACCCCCTGTAAGCACCTGATGAATGAGGAAATCAATGACAGGAGGCAAGGCCCTGCTCCATGGAGGGTGCAATGCAGCAAGTGTTCACGGCTAAGGAGGCCTTCTACAAACACTCAGGTGTGCGCGTGTGCACGCCCAAGGTCCTGTTTGAGGCACCTGGCAGGTCTGGCAACACAGGGAAGTCCACAGCTTGAGCCAGGGATCGCAGTAGACAAGGGGACTGTGGTGAGAGAGCAGGGGCAAGGGCTGAGGGAAAAGGGTCAGGACAGATGCTTTGCATAGTTCTGGCCATGGGATTACAGGCCTAGGCTAGGCTGCCCAGTGGGGGCACAAGACCTGCCAGGAGCTACCCCACGGGCCCCAGGCACCCACAATGCTTCGATGGGAGGCCCAGCAAGTTGGAGGAGGTCAGAAGAGGGCGTGGGCAAGGGGAGGGGTATAGTGGGTTCAAGGGCCATGTGGGGTCTGCCAGACAGGGAAGGGTAGGTTCAGGGCTCCCCCGGGGCCCCGGGCAGGCCCGGCTCTGCCCTGCTGGGGCCGGCAGCTGGAAGGGAGTAAATATAGCGTGGCGCGGGGCGTCCCGGCCACATTCCTGGGAGGCCAGTGCGGCCGCCTGCCCGCTGCTCCAGGCAGAGTGCGGCAGCCAGGGCCCAGAGCTGCCACTGCCCTCTTCCCAAACAAACAGAAAAATAAATAAAACCAGCTCTCACGGCTGGCCAGCACAGCTGTGGGAGGGGGCAGGAAGGGGTGGGCCCCGGGGCAGCGGGGCGGGAGGACCAGTTGCCGCAGTGGGTTTCTGTTCCACTGGGAAGGAGGAGGCCAGCGTGTGCGAGAGAGCAAAATGGAAGAAAAGGGCAGGGAGCCAGTCAGAGGTGTCAGAGGACCTGGATGAGGCAGAAGGTGCCGCAAGTGGGGGGTGGTCAAGAGGGACAGGGACAGCACCAGCGCCAGGGGCAGGCACAGTGGGAGATGGCAGAGGCAGCCTCTGGGTCAGTAATTCAGTGACAGGAATGCCCTGGGCAGGGGTGGCAGGCAGACAAAGGGGCTGGGGCAGGGGGCCGACTTGAAGGGCCATGAAATATTAAAGAGCCCAGGCCTGTGAGTGACACAGGTCACAGAAAGCAGGAGTGTGTGGGGGCTGTATGTGTATCGGGGGTCAACCCTGAGGCAGAGGGAGGCCCCCACCTCCACCCGCCATCTTTCCAGCTCTGTGGACAGAGGGGCAGGCGGAGGTGGGAGGGGCCAGCAAGGACACCTTGCAGGTCTCCTTTTCCCTGAGGCTGATGTGGTGTAGCCAACCTTCCAGAACTGCCAGGCACCCCAGCAAAGGAGCCAGAAGGCACCTCCTAGAGAAAGAGAGGAGAATAGCAGCTCCCCAGTCCAAGGGGGGGCGGGACAAGCCACCACATTCCCCAGATGAGACCTGGGTGGAAGAGCTGTACCTCACCACTTGGTGCAGCTGAGCCAGCAGGTCCTCACCCTCAGGCCCTCCCACCCCACTCTGGCCCCATTACCAGCCTTATGACCTTGGCCAGCACCCTGGTCCCCGAGTGGATGCATCCACCAGCCCCAGCCCAGCCTGAGCAAAGCAGGGAGAGGGCTGCTGAACTGCTGGCACCCACCCTACCCCATGCCTAGGAGGTTAGCAGGCATCAGCCCCATGCCAAACCCACACTAGAGGCAGAGAGACAAGTCCAAGGTCACACATCTGCTCACGGTAGAATGCAGACGTACAAACTAACTCTGGGCCCTGCGTTGGGTCTCCCTGTTTCCTGGGAGATACAAGCCCACCTACACTGAACATCAACTAGGACAGCCCCCCAGGCTGGGCCCTCAACTGTCCCCTCCCCTTGCTGGTCTAAGAACTATCTTGTTGAACTATCAGCGGGCGCTCTTATTGTCCCATTGCAGAGCTAAGGAAAACTGAGATGAACTGAGAGAGCACAGCTTGCCCACATGTCACCCATCCAGCTAGGCAGTGACACATTTGTCTGGGAGGAGGGGGATAGCAATAAGAAGGACCCAGGAGGAAAGGGAGTACAGACGTCCAGGCGGCTCCCAGAAAGGCTACCACCAAGAGGTCAGCAGCAAGGTTATTCTGAGTGGGTGTCTGGCAACTGTTCTGGGAGTAGGAGGCAGGCAGGGCCCCTGCAGCCCCAAGTGAGGGCTTGGCCAAGGTGCTCGGGCACTTGGAGACACCCACTCTGTACCAGATTAACACAAGTCACCACCCTCAGCATAAGGGTACTGAAGCTGATCCAGAAAGGGCCTGGGTACCAAGCTAACTAATCACTCCCAATCCATCTCGGTGCTGGTCAGGTCTGGGCGGGGGTTGGGGGGTCAGGGTCTCCTCCTTCCCTCTCAGTCCCTGCAAGCCCAGAGGGAGGCCAGCATCAGAGGCAGGAAATGAAGAAGAATTTGCGATCTAATTGAGCTGGCGGGGGATTAGGCGGCAGAATGCAATTACAGGGGTTGGAGCAGGGCCAGGGGCACTGACACCCCGAGATGTGGCCTGGCCCAGGTGACTGGGCCCAGCCAATCTTTCAGGCCAGAAATACCCAACATGACTGGGAGGGGTGGGGGGAGGATGGGTGGTAGCCCAGGGTACAGTTGGGGTCACATGTCCTTGCTCAGCATACAGAGAAAACTACAGGATTTCAACCCCCATGTGACATCCAAAAGCAGGAAGTTTTCCTGGGAATTCTCCCTCAGGGAAAAGCCAGCCAGAAGACCCTCACGGGCCCTCTAAGCATACACACACATGTGTATATGTTCTCAGGTAAGCCCCAAACATCCATGTTCACCAGCATAGGGGTAGCATGCCCACCTGCAGACACATAGCACTGGCCCTTTGCTGCCACTGGCTCCAAAGGGACACACAGACACACACACACACACACACGCACACACCATGACCTTAAAATCCTTTTATTCCTGTAATCACAGGCTGCCATCGCTGTGGATACGCGCTGTCACCCCGGCCCCAGCCTGTCTCCCTCCACGGCTTCCAAAACTCCCAGCAGGCAGACAGACGGGAGGCTGCCCGGTGACTACCAGGCAGGAGGTGGGGGAGGAAGGGAGGGAGGGCCACCCCCCCACACTGACCACCCTACCCAGCCTTGTCACATTGTCACAGTTCTCACACACAGCACCATGAAGAGAATCCTGTACTACTACACATGCAGACCATGAACATAAACTTCCCCCACATGTCCCTGCTCACAAAGCCACACAGGCTCCAGCTCCTACCCCCTCATACCTGCACCCGCGATGTAGACACCCCTGTCACGAGCACCCCCTCCCCCAGCTCCCCACACCTCAGACCCAGGGGGACCAGCGTCCACAAAGCCTCCTGTCAGCTGGCGCTGCCTCTGGCTTAGGAGCAGGTGGAAGGTGGGAGATGGCTGGGTCCTTGAGGGCCAGTCTTTTCTAAGTGCTGGCAGCCTGGGAGGGTGGGCTCAACGCTTGGGGGCGGGGGCACGTGGAGGAAGGCAGACAGGGTGAGGGGAAGTAAAGAGAAAGCAGAAAAAAACTTTAGTGGGATATTCTTGTTGGGCAGTAGCGCGTGAGTAACGGGGAAGGTTTTTTGTGGTCTGGTGAGCTTCAGCTATGAGAGTTTAACTATTAATACACTTAGTCAAGGACACTTCACACACACAACACACAACCCCACACCAGGCTAGGACAGGACCAGGTGGTGGCGAGGGTAACCAAGGAGAGTCCCAGGGGGTGGGGAAGGGGGCGGAGCTTCCACCCTTGACCTGCCTCTGGGGCAGCTTGGCGGGCGGCACTGCAGAGCAGGTACTCAGCTGGCCCTCAGTGGTGCAGAGTGAGCCGTTGCCTCCTCCTTGACCAGAGGCGGCTCCAGGACAGCAGGGCTGACAAGCAAACTGACTGTAGCCCATCTCTACTCCACCCCTCCGTGAAGAGCTAGGCGGGGTCCTAAAACAAAGGTGGAGTACTGAATTTCCACTTAGTTTTCTTTTTTTTTTTTTTTTAAACCCAGATTCAATCTTACCACTACACTCCTGGTGGAGTGTGGGGGAACCCTCAGTTTTACTCTTTGCCCAAAGGGGCACAAGGCAAGTAAGGAGGTGGGGAAAAGGCAACAAGAGCGCAGGGTCTTGGGGGAACCACTGGGAACTGAGGCCAGAACAGCTTCAGCCCTGGATGCAGGACCTTTGCCGCCCCTTCCCCCACCCAGCCCAGCCCAGCCCAGCCCAGCCAAGTGGACATTCCAGGCCTCACGTGATAAAGACGAGGCCGCTAGCCCTCGGGTAAGTCAACAGGCTCTGTCGCAGGAGAGATAGGAGGCCCAGGCCAGGGTCACCTGCTGAGCAGGGTTGGGGGGGAAACAGCCTGGCCCAAACACACACATAAATAAGGAACCAGGCGACAGCCAGGCAGCCAAGGGTCTGCGTTAGAGGAGCAGCCTCTGGGTCCACCCAAGAGAAGGGAGGTGGCAATGAGCATCAGCCACGAGAGGGCCCCTCCATCATGACGGGGGACTCTTAACTGGGAACTCGGAGGCCAAGCTCCTTCTGCTCTTCCCATCTCTTTAAAGAGCAAAACTCAACCCATCACCTCCTCTCCTCCCCCCCCAAGGAGAGATGACAATTTCCGCTCTGGGAGGGGGGTGACAGCTGCAGAGCGGGCCACCCCCCTCCCAGCTCCAGCTTGACTCTCATCTAGGGAAACTGCTAAATCAACACTCCACAGTCACGGGTAGGTAGCGCTGGCCCGAGCCTGCCCGGCAAGGCTCTCAAAAAAGGGTTTTTGCATGGGGGCTTCGCGTCCCAGTTCCTGGGTTACCAGTGGCAATGGGGTATGGCGGGGGGGGGGGGGGTTTGGGAGAAGAGGTATCAGGTCAAGCTTAGGCCAGCCACCCCTCCTTCCCACGTCTTCATTTAAATACTCCCAATTGCATGAACGGACGCTCTCCCCCTCGCTCCTCCCGCCCCCGCGGGCCGGGGCAGCTGAGGTGGCGCCGGGTGTTCAAATCGCGCTCCAAACAAGTCCGCAGCCTCGGCGTTCGCGGCCCCCGCCAGGCGGCCCCAGCGGAAAACTTGAAAGGGACTCTGTTTGCCTGCGGCCCTGGGGCGGCTCCAGCGGGGGCGAGGGCCCAAGCGATCCCACTCACCCCCTCCCCAGCGCTTCCTGAGCAAGCGCGGGAGCGGGTGGGGCGGGGAGGGACGTTGGACCACAGACCCCTGGGCTCCAGGCAGCGCCGGAGGCGCAGAGCAAGGCGCCCTCAGAAGGCTGGCCGGCCCGCACCCCTCTCTGAAGAAGGGACGGGACCACCCAGGGGTCCAGGCGCTGCGGGTGACAAAACAGGGTGCGGTCTCCTAGCCTGCGGAGAATCGCCGAGAACCCCACCCCGATACGCGCGCACGGGTGCCTCCAGGTATCCCTTCCGATCCCCCAGAGGTTGGGGTGAAGGAGGAAAAAGATCTTGTTCTCTCATTGGGTGCTTCAACTCTCTTCTGACAGGTCCCGGAGGTGGCCCCCAGTTTAAAAACTGGGGTCACTCACTTTCTGTCGAGCCTACAAATAAACAAAGCCGGGCGCACCCCCCCTCCGGAAAACGGCCCGTTCCGGGCGAGGACAACTTCCCTCAGTCAGAAAATTAACACATTCCTCTCGCGGCAGCTCAGCCCCTAGCTCCGGGGAAGAGGCGGGGAGGGGGCTCAAACCCAACTTCGTGGGCCAACAAGCGCGGGCCAGAGTCACCCGCACTGCCCCCTTCTTCGCCCAGTTAGCAGCTGGAGCACCCCCACACCCTCCGCCCCACCATCAGCCTCCCTGGCCGTGCCCGCCGCCTGGCGCACGCGGAGCTTGGGATTCAGCAGCCCCGGAGCTTGGGAGGGCGTTAGCGGCCACAGGACACCAGGACCTTGGGGGTGCTACTTGGAGGGGGGGGGTCAAACTTGATCAGCCCGCCAGGCACCCTGCGGGCAGCGGGGGCGCAGCCGGAGGGGAAATGCAGAAGTGGCCTCTCCCAAGTGGTGAAGGAGGCTCAGCCACGCGTGTTGCAGGGCGCACGGAGCAGTCACTACCGCCACTCCCCCACCCGCAAACACTGGGCTACGAGGGGGGTCCCTGGCGGGGAATGAGCGCCCAAGATCTCCACGCAATCCGCCCCCGCAGGCGGAGTGCCCGCCCCACACCGAGAGGTGAGATCCCAGGCGCCCGCCGCCCCAAGCGCCCGCGAGCTGGAGTCACTGGGGAGGGGGCGGGACCCCACTGGGAGGGCCCCGGCCCCACTCCAAAGCGTCCAACGCGCCGTCCGCGACCCTAAAAACCCTCTTTTTTGTCTGAACTCAGTGATCTGCGACCGAGAATACTGCGGCTTGGGGAGGCTTGGGTGTAGCAGCGGCCACAGAGCGTTCACCGGTGCCAGGTCTCCCAAGCTTCGGGGCTCCGTGGCTCCAGCCGCGGGCGTCCCCCGCCCCTCTCAAACGCCGACCCTTCCTTCCCCGTCCCCGGCTCTCCGCACCTGAACTTCGGGGGAAGCCGCGCCGCCAAACTTTCCGCCGACTTGAAGCGAACTCCGGCCCCGGCCGCGCACCGAGCCCCGGGGGAGGAGAGGGAGGGAGGCGGGGAAGGGGAGGGGGCCGGCCTCCGGGTGGGGGGGTCGGGGGAGGGCTGTGGCCCGACACCTACCGGCTCTCCGAGTCGTCCGAGTTGCCACCGCCGCCGTCGCCGCGAGGCCGAGGGGGAGGGGCGGGGTGGGGAGCTGCGCTCCGCTCTGGGCAACGCCGCGATGCGCTCCGCTCCAGCCGCCCGCCGTGCCCGGGTCCGGAGCCGGAGTCGCGCCGCCGCGGCTGGCCCGAGGCGGGGAGGGGGGGAGAGCCTGCAGCACCTGCCCCTCCTCCCCCTCCCCGCGGCCCAAATTAAAAAACAACAAAAAGCAACTAATCACCCCCGAGCGGAGCGCGGCGCGGCGGGCGGAGGGCTCAGCGTGCGGCGCCCGACTCAGCAGGCGGCGCGCATGGCTGGGCGCGGGCTGGGCTGGGCTAGGACGCCGGGCCGGCTTCGGGGGCGAGGCTCGGCCGCTCTTCTCGCTCGGCTTGGGCGCCTGTTCTCGCCGCCGCCTGTGCCGCCGCCTCTACATCCCCGCTCAGGCTCCGCCGCCTCTGCCGCCGCTGCGCGCCCGCCCGGGCAGCTCTGAACGCTGCCCGGGGGCTGCCGGCAAAACCCGGACCGGACTCGCCGCGGCCGCCTCCTCCCACCCCCCCACCACTTCCCTCCTCCCGCCGCCTCCCTCCCAGCGCAGCTCTGGCCACTTGGACGCCGCAGGTCGTGAGGCTGGAGCCGCAGCCGCTGCGCCTCCAGTTCCCCGCTCCCAGACGACGTCGATTAGGGCTCTGCGCCTTATGAACCCTACTCTACCTACCCTACCATGAAACTTTGCCAAAAAAAGAGACGTTACCCCACCTTTTGTGAGGGGCACCTGAGCTTGGAGATGCACCTTGCGCGGGGGCCGGGGGCGGAGGATAAGGGAGAGATCCGCTGTCCCTTACCCTCCGGGTTCGGCGGAGTTAAGAAGCTGCAAGGATCGGGAGCGAGGGTTTGGCTGAGCCCCCAGTTCGGCTGCCCGCGGGATCGAAGACCCCTTACTCCATGCCCTTTGGAGCTGCCCCCAAACCGCGCCCTTCCCTCAGTATCTTTCAGGACTGCAGCCAATAGATCGTCGGCAGCAAACAAACAGGGGTTCTAGATGAGAAAACCGATCCTACTTACTGCGCGGGCTCCGAGGCTCCTGTATGGTGGTTCCCGAGACTGCCCCCCACCAAGTCAAGAGCTGGGAACTGTGCCTGAGCGCCGGGAGTGCTCAGCAGACGCTGGCAGACACCATCTTGTCAGAATAGGCCCCCTCCAGCTGACCATTAGGGTCATCCCCCCAGATTTCTTCTTCGCAAGCACCCAGAGAATGCTTCTAGGATCCCCAAAAGACAACCCCATCTCAGTCACTGAAATTTCCTGCCTGGGTTTGTGCCCCACAGTTGACCCTCCGCAAGTGGAGAAAACACATGGGGGGGGGGGAGCCAGGGTTGCACGTTACAGCCTGAGACCCCCCTGGGGTTCAGAGAGCAGGGAGTTAAGTCCGGCGACCCAAGGCCTTCAGCCACAGGCTTCTCTAGGAGAAGTGAAACTGGCTCCCATCTCGTGGCTTCCTCTCCACCGGGTGAGGCAGCCTGGCTGACTTCCAGGCTTGGCAGGAGCTGTGGGGCCTGGGTCTCCAGGAAAGTGGCCGTAGGGTAGGGGATGTCAAGGGCAGACCTCATCTGAAAAGTGTAACCTCTTCCCCTACTAGGTGGCATCTGGGGCCACAGGGGGTGACACTTCCCCAAAATGTGGGCACCCCCTCCCAGCCAGTTTGTCCCTTTCACAGAATGCTAAGTGTCCTCCCTGACCTCCTGGGCCACGAGATGACTCCTTGGACAGGTGTTTTGCCCTAAAAATATTTATTTATCTAAAAGAGTTAGAGTGACAGATACAGAGAGAGATCTTGCCTCCCCTGGTAAACTCCCCAAACGCTGCACCAGGAACCAGCTAGAACCAAAAACTTCATCTGGGTCTCCCAGGCACATTAGCAGGGAGCTGGTTGGGAAGTGGAATAAGGGCAACACTAACCTGCACTCACATGAAATGATGAAATGCCAGTCCATTCCATATGGGCTTGCCAGGTGAGTACAGACATGGTGGGTACATGGTTTTGAGACAGTGAACACTCCTCAGCTTCTGAAAGACAGATGGTGGGGGTCTCCCCCTGAGCATCAGGCACAAGAGAGGGCAGGGTGCCAGGAGAGAGCTCTAGCCCTTACTTACCTGCCTCTGCGGGGACTGCCGTGGTGCGCTCCGGCAGTTGTCCTCCAAGCACTGGGCCCCAAGAAGTGATTGCGTAGTATAGGCCCCTGGTACCTAGCAGCAGGTTAGGATCAGGTCCCACACACCAGAGAACAGCTTCACGCCGGGATCCCCAGGTTAGGGGAGGAGGGCAGCCAGTCAGCAGCCCCAGCCCACGGTATGGCTCTAAGCATCAGTTTTTTGTTTGACAGCTCTGCTCTCATCCCTACAGCCATCTCTGGAGGGCTGCAGGCTCATGGTGTATATGTGCACGCAGAGGATGGAGCTGGGTGGCTCCTTCTCTCACAGAAACCTAAGAGCCTCGGAGAGACCCAGGCCTTCACATAGCAAACCCAGGGCAGAACTATCTGTGTAGAAGACATCCAATGAACAGGCAAGGTTGTTTGCAGCCACCCACACAGATGGAAATGATAAGAGGTGGAAAGCTGGGCTGGGGGCTTGGGCCCAGGTAGGAACCCTCCTCGTGCAGTACACTTCTCTACGGAAGAAGCAAAAGGCTGCCCAGGTTCACTTGTCCCACCCTCTCCCCATTGCCCAAAAGGATTATTTAGGTCTCTTACTGGTATAGAACTTTCTTCTGAGTTCCTGCAATTAACCAAACCAGTTGGGAAGTCAGTTCCTGAAGTCACCAGCCCCTTGCAGGGAACACAGGGCCTAAGCATCCCCCTGCCCTAAGCTCCAGGGAAAGGTGCTGCAGCCCAAACTCTGATTCATATGCTGAATCCTACCCCGTCTCCCCACCTGCCACTTCCACAGCCCTTATCCCAAGCACTGTTCCTGATCTCATTTAACCTTAGTCTTTTTTCCTTTTATTTATGTAGAAGGCACAGTTGCACAGAGGAGAGAGGTCTTCCATCTGCTGGTTCATTCCCCAAAATGGCTACAACAGCCAAGGCAGAGCCAGGAGCTGCTTCTGGGTCTTCTGTGTGTGATGGAGGGGGCCAAGTACTTGGGCCATCTTGCTGCTTTCCCAGGCACATTAGCAGAGAGCTGGATTGGTAGTGGAGTAGCCAGGTCCCTAACTAGCATCAATATGGTATATTGGCACCGTAGGCAGTGACTTAACCTGATGTGCCACAATAGTAGATTCTCATTGCTATTTTTCAGATGACTAAAGTGTAGTAAGGTGGGCACTGAAATTATTCCAACTGCTGGGAAGGTTTGCTGTCCTGGCAAGGAGCCTCATATGCAAGCAAGACCTGGGCTCACTGCCTCACAGCTCAGCAACAGCAGCCCACATTCCCTCTGCCTTCCCCCAGGAAGGGCCCTGGCCTTTCCTACAGTTCATAGCCTTGCTGACCTTCCCTCAAGCACCTTTCCATTTCCTGGATTCCGCACAGACCCATCCCTCCACCCAGAAGGGCTATGGACAAGCTTGCCCGTGAACTCACTGAAGCCCAAGAACACACAGCACCTCCACAAGGAGGCTTTTCTGCTATCCCACCTGGAGTTTAGGTCACACCTACAGGGCCACTACTAGCCTTTGTGTAAACTAGAAAAAGATAGCCCTGTGGGACAGATCCAAGTGTGGGCATGCACAGAGGTCTAAGAAGCACCTTTCCAGCTCCCTTTGCTGGCTGACATTTTGCAGTGTGTACGCTTGTACGCTGTGCACTGTAAACTGTGGCCTGACTTTGGGTCCTTCATCTATTCCTTTCTATAGCCACAGTGACCACATTACACAGAAATAGCTTGAACAAAAAATACTTCAGGGTGAGGAAGGGTGTCACAGTTGCCCCAGACCTGAAGCGTGACTCAAAGTAGGTGCAAGGAATAAGGATTCTAGCCCTTAGCTCTGAGTACCTACTGTGTATCCGTGCCATTGTTGTCACCCCACTCACCTTTAGTTACAGGCTGTGCACGTGCTTACCTAAGTCCCAGCCTATAGCACCTTTCTCAGACTTCAAGATGGCAGAAGCTGGTATTGGCTGAGGCACTGCCCACTGCTGCTGTTTATCAGCCAATGTCTGGTGCTGAGGGTCCAGGACCGGCTGCACGACACCCAGTGAAGGTTCAGGTGCTCCACCACAGGCAGCCTGCATGGAGCCTGGCCAGGGGCCCGATGCCTTGATCTGTGTGACGCAGGACCGTGGGAACTACAGGCTGCCAGGAGTCCTTGGTGGGGTGGACCTGAACTGTGACCTCAGCTACCATTCCAAGGTAGGCTGAGGGATACAAGTATGGGCAGAAATAGGGAGGAGCGCCTGGCTGTGGTGTGTCAGGCCTCACACATGTAACACTGCATTCTGGGCCTCTGGGTTCACTGGGTCCTGAGCAGCCAGTTTGCAGGTTCATGCACAGCCTTGACCTGTGTAAACAGGGAAAGAGGGAAGGGCCAGAGGGGGCCTCCATGCACAGTACATAAGTGCTAGGAGAGGAGAAACCAGATGAATGTGCACCCTCCACATTCCCTCTTGCCCTGGCCCAGCTACCAGGAACCCAGCCCACATGGGAGCACATTGTGCCCAACAGTAACCCCTGGCTGAGCACACCATTTGTCTATATGAGAGAAACAGAATGCTCCTGGAGGCTGAAGCTGTGGCTCCTGGTCCCTGGGCTCAGGAAGAGGGAAGGGTGAATGCAGCTGCGACATTGCCGCCCCAACCAGAAGGAATGGGGCCTGATCAGTCCCCCTCACTTCCTTCCCAGGCTGTGTGTAGGGGTTCCAGGGAGGCCTGCTGGAAGTGAGGGGTCAGCTAAATTCAGGAATTTAACCCCAGGGGACAGAGCAATCATAAATGCCCAGTCACCCCTCACCACCCTGCCTCTCCCTGCATCAGAAGGCCCCTCCACCACTCCCTTCTCAGTGAGACCGGAGTGCTTTGGTGGCTGGCTGAGATGAACTGCTGTTTGAACTGGTGGGACTGGTTCTGTGTCTCGCTGCGCCACTGCAGCTGCCTCCTGGGCAGTCACCATTGGCTCCTGGGCCAGAGAGGAGGGAGGCCTCAGGAAGGGGCCCCTTGTAAATCGTTAACTCCCAGGGCCTCAACTGGGTGCTCTTGGGCCCCACCCCCAGCAGTGACTCTAGCCCGCCCCCAGGCCAAAAGCCAAAGGTCAAGGATCAGAGCCAGAGGTCCTAGCACCTGGGCAAATCCCTCCAGGCACAAGGGTTCCAGCTTTCAGTGGGGAGGACCAAAAACTCTGGAGCTACTTCTACCTCCCAGTCTGGGGTGGGGGGTAGGGGGGATGGAACAACCCAAAGGGACTGCTGGGTCCAGGGTAGGCCTTCTGGGCAGCTCCTGGACCAGTCCCCACCCACCAGCCTGCCCAGTACACCTGCTGGGGCATCACCAGGTCTCACCAGATGATGCAATGCCCAGGAGACTTGGGTTAGGACCTCAGCTTCCTTCCTGCCCTCCCCTCTCATGAGGGCAGTACAGGGAGGGGAGGGGGAATCTCTGTGGGGTCTCCATGTGAAGGAAGTCCTTGTCCTGTGCTGTGGCTGGTTCAATCTGGGAGGGCTCACTGAATATTAAGCCCCTCCCAGGGTCACACTGTTGGGGATCCCTGGATGGCCCCAGAGGTACAGCCATGGCCTTCACCTTCCTGAGATGGGGGGGTCCCTCTGCAGGGCAGCTCGACCCCCAACCTGCCCCTCCCAACAAGAATTCTCTTAGAGGATGGATGGGGCTCCCACCTTTTTCTCTCAGGAGGCATCTCAGAGGCTGAGAGAGGAGAAAAAAATCAACATCAACTTTTAATCGCCATTGCAGATTCAGAAAAGATTCATAAGTGAAATGATTCTCTAAGGAAATATAAAAAGTTACTTATGGCATGGCTAAATTAGGCACACTTCAATCAGGGGCTGTTGAGAAATCATTAAGATACACAAGGCGATTTTTTAAGCTGCATCAGGAGGGCTAGCCTTTTGTGCCACCTGTCGCCCCACTCAGATCCTGGGTTGGGAGAACTCCTACCTGCCAGGCACCAGATGCTGCAAGGGAGAGTACAGTGAGCAGGACCATGGTCATAGTCACATCTTTTTTATTGAAGTGATTTTGCCCTCTTCCGAACAACAGAACAGGAAGGCGAAGGCTATAACTTCCATTGATTTCTCTGGAAAAATGAGGGTGTCCCTGAGACCTCTCCCTCCTCCATAGGACAGCCTGCAGAATAGGTCTCCCTGGACACTGGAGTCACCAGGACACACCTGCTTATCCACGCCCTGCTGGTCAGGCCATTTCTTTGACCACTCCTTCTAGGGCAGCTTGTGTGTGTGTGTGTGTGCGCACACTTATTCTAATGCTGTGGGCTTTCAATATGAGGTTGGGGTAACAGAGAACCACAGAGGGAAAGGGTCCCTCCTGGGGACCAGAGAAAGGAGATGGCCTTTCCTCCTCTCCATGCCGACTAGGGCCTTGCCTCCAGTTGGCGTTAAATAAATGTTTATGAAGATAAGGATGAGCATTAGGATGTGCCTGGGGCAAGCCTGTCTTATGTCAAGGCACGGCCCGCTCAGCACACTGTGGTGGTACTTGCACCCCTTTTCTTAGCTCCAGGTCCCAGGGTAGCCCCCTTTTGCACTGGGAAAGCAAGAAACCTGAGCTGGATGGTGGTGGCCATGCTGCCTTGTGGGTGACCCGAACCCGATCCTGGCCAGGCCGAGGCGCTATTTTAAACCCCAGCCCCAAGCTGCCGCCTGGTACAGCCAGGCCCATCTCTGATTACAAAGCTACTGCCCACCTTCCAGCTCTTTCCCCCTCCCTCCCCATGCCCTGGGACCCCTGAGGCTGGTGCCAGTTCAGTGTGCCTTGCGTTGTCATCTGGCACCAGTGCCATCTTCAAGCCTGTCTCCTTGGGCAGTCTTGTCTCTTCTCCTTCACAGGCCTTTAGGTTCTTTTCCCCAGGACAAGGGTATACCCGAGCCAGACAGCCTGGAATGCTGAGCACCATCTCTGCTGTGGCTGAGCATGCAAGCCAGCATAGGTTGATGTTGCAGGCAGAAAGGAAGTAGGTTAGACAGAGGGAGGGACTTCCCAGCAGTGAGACCAGAGAGCTTTCCTTCTCCTGCCTGCCTGGGGAAAAGAAAAAAGACTCCAACTTCTCTGGTTCAAGGGTGGTAGGTTGGAGGGACATGGGATTAGCCAACCCACCAAGCCTTCCTTCTCTCCCACTCAGGTAGTCCCGCTGTCAAGGCCCTGTGTCTGCAATCCTTCTCTTCTTGGCTGAAATCCCCCACCCTGCCCCACCCCACACTGGCTCTGAGGTCTGCCAGTCCCACCCTCAGCCCAACACAGACCTAGAGGAAGACGGCACATTCCTTAGTCACTGAGGGAGGAGACTGAGCAGCTAGGCTGGCAGTCCTGCCTCCAGCTGTCTGGAAGGAAGGCCACCTAGGCAGTCCATGTGCCCCAGGATTGCACCTGCGCCCCAACACTCATGGCTCATAGCCTCAGCAGTAAGGCATTGGCACCAAGCCTGGCACAGCTGAGCAGTGACGCCAACAGCCCTGCCATCTCAGGCAAGCGTGGTTTGCTTCATCCTGGCAGTTGGGGCTAGCTCCTGTCCTTTGGGGCTGTCTTGGAAGACCTCCCGTCCTTTTCCCTCCCCGCCTCAACGACTCCAGAAGGTCTCTAGCATGCCCCGGAGGTCCTGGGTACCCCCTCCAAAGGCTGGTCCTGTGGTCAGTCAACCCAGTGGCTCTGAACTAGAAAACCTCCCAGGACACATTTGGCAATCTCTGGAAACATTTTTGGTTGTCACAACTGCTGCTACTGGCATCTAATGGAGAGAACAGAGATGTTGGTCAACATCCCACGGAATATATAGGACAAAGAATTAAACAGTCCATGGCCCAAATTGTCAATAATGCTGAAGCTTGATAACCTCAGGTAAACCAGGAACTTCTCTGGTTCCTCAGGATTCTGAAATAGGGGCTGAAGCGCATCACCCTACCCCCGGAGCAGATAGGGTCGCCCTGGCCTTAGTAATGTGGCCAGCTGCACATGCTAGCCTGTGGGAGTCTTAGTGTACAGAATGGGGTCCCTGCAGAGCTAGCTCTTCACCTGTCCACAGGGAGAAGCCTCACATGTGCACCCTCTTATACTCCTCAGAGTCCTCCCAGTGGGAATTCTAGACGTTGGGAAAGGGCAGGAGCTGCCAGGCTCCCCCAAGCCCAGCCTCCAAGGGCTCACCCAGCCAGGGGGCTGGTTAGAAGCGGACAGCCTCCTCTCCCCGCCCCCTCCCATTTCTATTTAGGAGGCAGCCATGGCAGCTCAGCTCCTGTCTCCGGTTTCCTAGGGAGCTCTGTGAAGCAGCCCAGCCTCCGTGGGTCCATCTGTCAGGGAGGCTGTTCTGCCCCATCGATTGCTGTTCCCAGGGGGCTGTGCTGCTCCAGGGACCCAATGTGGCCGCCAGATAGGAGGGAACCACGCGGATAAGAGGCGAAGGGGGGTGGTGGTGGTGTGCAGCTTGGCAGTAGGCAGACAGGAGAGGCTGACACTGCAGAGGAAGGAGCAGAGCTAGACAGGCATGAGAAATGTGAAGGGCTGGAGCAGGGAGGCACAGTGACCTCAAAGGCCAGCTGGCCCCCTCAGGGTTCAGTTTTGCGTCTGGACACACCCAGTTGGCATTTGCAAAGACGACAATAACAACAGCTGTCCATTACTGAATAGGAACGGTCAGCCGCGTGCTGGGCTGGGGGCTCTGCACACCTCAGCTTTCACTTGAGGAGCATGCTTAGTCTAAGCAGGTGCTGTAATTCCCTCCAAGGGGGGGGCAGAGGTTCAGAGAGGCTGCAGCACTTGTCAGCAGCCACACAGAGGAGCCAGAGCTAGCCTTGGAGGCGGGTCAGCCTGGCCCAGTGTCTGTGCCCCAGCTCCAGGCCAACAGAGCCAGGCCTGAGGGGGAGGAGGCAGTCCCCCACCCCCCAGGCCCTGCCCGCCCTCCCCTTGGAGCCGCCTCCTCCCCTGGGCTGCGTGACATCTGCCCCGCTTCCCGGCCCCAGACAGCTGCCCAGAGCCACGTCAGCACTTCCACCAGGGAGTCTGGAAACTGGCTCCAGCCCCGGCGAGGGGGGAACGCCGTGGAATGTGGTCGGTCCCGGAGGGGGTGGCTCCCAGGGAAGGGGATCTGCTCAGCTGGAGAGGGTCCGCGTGACCTTGGGTGGTGCTCCTAAGCAGCTCAGTTTCCCAGCTAGGTGGTGGGCTTTGGGGAGCTGCTCAGTAGAGCAGATAGCAACCGGCCAGGCGGACAAGGAACAAATATTCCCACGCAACCACAGTTCCGGGGCCACCTGGGGCAGCCCGCTCCCCGCCCACCCCCATGCTCCCACGGTCTGCCCACAGCAAGGTGGTCATTTGCCCAGGGTTAGCAGGAGGGAGAGGAGGTGTCAGTGCTGGGGGGCCCAGCCCCGCACACCGGTGGCTGCGGCCAGAGATAACCGGCGCCTCCCGGAAAATCATTAGCATCTGTTTGGGCCAGCAAAGTTGGCCCGCTGGCGCCTCCGCCCGCCGGAAACGGCCCCTCACGCCCCCACCCGGACGCAGAGGCGCAGGACAGAGCGCCCCTCCTACTGGGCCTGGCTCAAACTTGTGTGGGGACAACATTCACCCTCTCTAGGAAGGGGGACAGCGCTTTAGGGGGCTTTCTAGCATGGTACGGGCAGTCTGGTCCATGCTCCGGACGATCCAGGCCGGCTCTTGGCGATGCCTATGCTGGCGGCAGCCCAGGGAGTGTGTGGAAATGACACCGCCAGGGCGGCGGAGATCCCCCCTCCTGACATTGGCTGGAAAGTGGAGCAGCTCGTCAGGGACAATCAATGGCGATCGATCGCCGTGCAGGCGAGGGCGAACGGCGCGGGGGGGAGGGGCGGTGGGGCAGCTTGGGTGGGGGCACCCATGGCTGAGGTCAAAAAACAGACCAGTCAAGAGGCAGAGGGGCCCGGAGGGGTTACAGAGACACACAATCTGTACCGGGAAACACCACTCTGGGTCAGGGACACCACAGAGGCAGCACACAACAGTCTCAGGCACAAGTCACCACACAACAGGGTTGCATATCTGGCCCGCCTGGATATGCAACAGGGTCAGAACAACATGGCAATCAGTCGCACGATCACAACCACACTGTAACAGGACTTCACACCATCACAGCAGACGACCCTACACTAGACACCCACAGCACCAGGACACAAAATGAGTCATGAATTCCACTAGCTGCTCCCAGCCATACAACAGCAGGGAGTTACAAACTAAGCTGCACACAGCCATACAACATAGCAAAAGTCAAATATTACATAGTATCACCACTTCATGGAACTTAGTCAAACTGATGGATAAAACTTCCACATCCAGTGTGAACACAGCTGACTGCCCCCTTGCATCATGGGACAATACATAAATCCCATGCCATGGGGAAACCAGCATTAACTCATGGAGCCAGAAGGACCACGTGTTCTCCCGCAGGAGATGCCAGACACATGGTTGGGATTCAGCACACGGGGCCCTGGGTCATTATTAATAGCAACTCACATCTGTACTTGCATAATGACTCTAACTATTTAGCACCATTCGCTACAGGTTGGGCCATTCCTCTCCAAGAACTCGATTCCTCTCAGCAGCAAAACTAGTTCTGCCACTACACTCACCTGGGAGACGTACAATCACACTGCTGTGCTCCACACTGCAAGTGCATTCTCACTTCCTCCAGTACAGTTCCGCCCACTGTGAACCCCCAGCCCTCACCACCCACCCCAGGAGCAGCAAGGGTGTGCTCAGGCTCTGGCACCAGGGAGAGGAAACCACTCCACTCCATTGCTCCCCAGGTGCAATGCAGCTAGTGCACGCTGGCCCCACTTCCTGCCACTCACCAAGTCAAACACCAAGCCCCTCCTTACCAGCCAACGGTCACCCACCCAGTTGCACTGACTCCTAGACCTCTGAAACTCACTCTTCACAACTGTGTCCAATTAGGCCCTCTCCCCCTAGAGAAACTGAGGCATTGGTGACAAATTCCCAAAAAGCTTTCCCCATTCCAGATTCCAAGTAGGAAACACAGTTGGTTTCAGCCCGCAGGTGTTGCCTTTCCGTTGCCACTGCAGCTGTCCGTGTGCACACTCACAGGATTAGGACCAGTATCGGCCAGTCCTCAGCACACCATTACCCAGTGCTCCTGCGACTCCAGTGCCAGGACAGCTGGCTGGGCCCACCCAGGGGTTTCCAGGAACTCCTGGTGGTTGGGGAGCTCCCCCTTAAGGTCCTTCCTAGAATGACTTCAAATGTGCCCTTGGTTAATGTCCCAGCCTTTCCATTACCCCTCTCCTAAGGGCTGACCAAGACACCTCCCCACATCCATAGACCATCCTTGGTCAACAAGGAAAGTCCGGTCTGCCCACCTAGGCCGAGAACAGGGATGCTTAGCTACTGTATGGAGTGTTAAGAGTCATTCATTCTTCCCTCTGCTCTTTCTTCCTCTGCCCCACCTCCTCCAACCCCTTCAGCTATTGGACTCCCCACTCCCAGATGCAAAAAAGACAGGTGCTAGGCAAGTAGTAGTGTGAGTAAATCGGTGGGATGTAACGGGGCTGCTAACCTCCCCTGCATGTCCCCACACCCACCAAGGGGCTGGTCCTACCCAAAGGGGAAAACTTCTGATTCACAAGAATCCAGGAAAGATGACCCACAGCCACATCGCTTTAATTAGATAAAGCCAGGGCTGGTGCTACATTGGTATCCCAGGGATTCGGGAAGAATCCCACTGCTCCACTTCTGATCCAGTTCCCTGCTAATGGAAGCAGCAGAACACGGCCCAAGTGCTTGGGCCCTGACATTAACATGGGAGACCCTAATGGGATTCCAGGCAGGTACCCCTCCAGGTATTGCAGTTATTTGAGGAGTGAGTCAGCAAATGGAAGATCTCAAACTTTACCTTTCAAATACATTTTTTAAAAAGCAAAACCATTTTCCACCAAACAGTATCTATGGGGAATGCTGAGGGCCAAATGCTCATCCTCTAAATGAGAAAATCAAAGAAAAGTGGTTGCCAAAATCGCACAACTGACAAGCCAAGGGCCTGGGACTCAAACCCAGATCTGACTCCTGTTCTTCAAAGGCTGCACAGCCTGTGGCTCACACCCATATGCATAAACACTGAGGAATGTTCAAGCTCACAATTCTTTCTCCCAAGCTCAACACATGCACAGCCCCCTCCCGCACACTCACACACATGAGGGCTGGCCGACACTCTCCCACGCCTGGAGCCTGTCAGCCACATTCTCTGTGGCTCCCTCCCTTTGACAGGGACTGAGCAGGCAGGGAGTCCACATTCCCAGGTTTCCGCCCTGACCCTGGTGGCCCCCTTCCCTACTCAGAGCACACATTCCTCCTGCTGCAGCCAGATAACCAGCCCCAAGGGGATGTCAGGAGGAGAGCAAGGCATTCTGGGGCTAGGCTGCTGGCCCTACCATGGACTGCCCAAGGGCCAGCTCCACTGCCTGAGTCTAGCCTGGAAGGCAGTTTTTCCTGCAGGGACTCTCTTCGGCCCAAAGCTTACTTGGGGTGTACAAACCTTCATATGGTGAGGAAGAAAGACCAACACATGGGGAGCCTCCAAGACCTCCTTCCATTGGGATCTATCAGTAGACATAAGCCTGGGTCCCCTGGCAGCCCAAGGCACCTTTCCCCAGTTCAGGGAAGAGCTGGGTGAACTTTCACAGCTCAGCCTGGGCTGCAGGCACTTGGTGGGCTCAGCAAATCTGGAGATATTTGCATACCCAGATGGTCAAGCATAGAATTTCAAAGATTCCTCATGAAGAGGCAGCTGGCTTCCGGGTGGTGGCCTTGGAGGCTCACAGCTGCTGGGCTAAAAGATGGGGGTGCCTGGAGCCCCCAAACACATCATAAAATCCAACAGACAAGCAAAAACACTTTCTAAGCTGTACCACAAGTCCCTAGGCCTGCTGCTGTCCCCTCCATCCTCAAGGGGTAAGGCCCAATGTCCTGGTTGCCAAGAGGACATGTGCAAGCCAGTGAGGCTGGGCCTGTTGCCTCTATTAACAGTGCGTACCAGAGCTACACGTAGATGGGACCTTCTTGCTCACATGAATGAAGAAGAAGCGTCTGCCCTCATTTACTGCCAAGGAGGTGAGCAAAACTCCTGGCCTAGGGCCTGTTCCATCTGTTGATGTAAGGATATGGCTACAAGAGCAACAAAAAGATGGAAGCTACCAGCTTGACACTGATAGGCAGGCACACAGAGGGCTGGAACATAAGTTCACTGACTAGCTCATTCACTTGGACTGAGGCCGAAAACCTGACAATTAGGCACTGGTTCATTTGGTTCTGGACATAGTGAACAAAGAACCCTTGCCACCCCAACAAAAGCCCCTCAGGTTCTGCCCGAGAAGATTCACTGACCACACAGCTTATGGTTGTTACAGCTATGGGTCATTACTGCCCTCTGCTGGCCACTCACGCATTTGCATTTACTCAGGCAAGGCAAGGTTATCAGGCATCCTGCAGGCAAAAAAGCACCTGTGTTTTTCCGTTTCTGAACATTGAAACATAACCTCCCTAATTGTCAGTTGTCCCCTGAGTCAGGGAGTAGAAAGGTGCAGGAGGAGTGGAGAAACCAACCCAGGGATACAACATGCCAGGAGAAATCATAACGGACCGTCCTCCCCACACACGTACTCTATGCATCTGAAACCTGCATCTTCCAGGCTGCACCCACCTCAGGAAAAGAACACCTATGCCCTAACTTGTCACAATGCACCAGATTGTCCCTGCCCTTCTTACACCTTTACCCAGATTCTCAAGGGGCTGTTGAGCTGAAATGCCTATCTTTCTCAAGTTTCATTTTTCTCTGGCAGGTCTGAGGAAAGACCTCATAACTTGCTTTCCTCTTGTCAGTGCAGCAGGTGGCAGGGTGCCCTGAGTGCCCTCTGAAATAAGGCCAGCTCCTCTCAACACCCTGCAGGTAGGTAGTCACATTTCTGAAGAGGACAGTGAGGCTGGCTGGGAGGAAACTGCCCAGATGAACCAAACCTACTAGTGCTGTCTATTTAACCAGCAGGGGAAAGCTATAGACACTCTTGCTACCTAGTACTAGCCCAGCTACTGTCAACTACCTCAAGCACAGAACATTTCCTGCCCCTAAGACAGTGCCAATTCTGGGAATGAAATGTGAGACAGTATTCGTGGACTGTCTTACAAGGTTCTGAGGCATGAGTCCCAGAAAGAGGAAGATCTTTCTTCTGATGAGTCACTCCCCAAGAGACTGCAATGGCCAGTGCTGTGCTGATCCGAAGCCAGGAGCCAGGAACTTCCTCCAGGTCTCCCATGCAGGTGCAGGATCCCAAGGCTTTGGGCTGTCCTTCACTGCTTTCCCAGGCCACAAGCAGGGAGCTGGATGGGAAGCAGGGCTGCTGGGATTAGAACCAGCGCCCATATGGGATCCTGGCATGTACAAGGCGAGGACTTTAACCACTATGCTATTGCACTGGGCTCCCAGAAAGAGTTTTGGGGCTTCCAAAACTATTTACTTTTTGTGGTGAGCATCAAACCCGACAAAGCTAGCCATTAGGGAGGAGCTCCCCACTCACTCCAATTCAGGGCATTTCAAGATCCAAGATTATGAAGTACTCAGGAGGGAGGACAAAAAGAATTGTGAGAACACGCTGTTCAGAGCAGAAGGGAAACTGTCACCCTTGCCATCCACAGAAGACTGATTTCCCAGACTGCTGCGGCTCTTCCCGTTTACAGTCACAGCAAGCCTAGCCTGGGCACTTAGGTGGCTGCTGCTTGGCTTTTAGAGTGACCATCCATTTACTTTCAGGCACCGTAGTCCTGGAAAAAGCCGTTCTATTTTGTAATGATGCACATACAAACTTAAAAATAAGCAAATCACTTCATCAGAGGAAACTATTAAATATGATTTGAAGACAAACAATGATCACGCACAGTGGGGAAGACTCCACGTGGGCCACCTGCATGCTGCATCAGGGTGCCCCAGTCCCGGCTGTGGTCATCATTCCGGTTTAGCTGAGGCTGCGGCAGTGAGGACTGGCTCACACGAGGGATCTGAACTGCACTCCTGGCTTCAGCCTGGTGCAGACGTGGCTTTTTTGAGCATTTAGGGAGTGAGCCAGTGGGTAGATTATCATCTCTTTGTCTTTCAAATTAACCGAATTTAAAACATTATGCTGGAGCCTACTTTACCATACCAGGATTCACTGACCAAGAGCAGAGCTAGCAGATAACGCCTTGTATATTCAGTCATGGCTGAAGTCAAAGGTCCTCCAGGCTTAGTCAGTTCCTACCATGGAGTTATCCTTCCACACTGAAGTAAAATGTGGCAACAGTGAGAACTGTTTCATGATGATTGAACCCTGTTGACGTATTTTCCTATTTTTGTCCACCCCCAGAACAGGTCTAGAAATACTTGGGGTGATGGTAGACACTGAATACTACCCGCTTATACCAGGTAAAGTTATAGCACCAGGAAAAAGATCTGTACTTCTGTATGGTATGGAGAACTGAGAAAAATTTGAATGCTTATACAAAAGAAAATTAAATGAGAACCAGGACCCAGGGTGCCTCAAAGAAAGTCTATGTTCTCTTACTGGATGTATATGGATGTGTCAGCCAACAGTTTGCTATCTTCAGTTATTCTCATATTAAAAATTTATCTTTTGCTATACACAACCATATCCACCAAAGTAACCTAAAACTTGAAATAAAAATTATTTTACAATGGGAAAAAGAGGAACGAAAAGGACAGGAGTCTGACACTGCTGCAAGTATAATAAAGATGTTTATTCCTCATTTGAAAGAATGGAATGGGGTCCGGCATGTTAGCTGGTGGCTAAAATCCTAACCTTGCACATGCCAGGATCCCATATGGGTACCAGTTCATATCCCAGCTGTTCCACTTCCAATCCAGCTCCCTGCTTATGGCCTGGAAAAGCAGCTGAGGAGGTCCAAAACCTTGGGTCCTTGCACCTGCAAGGGAGACCCAGAAGAAGCTTCTGGCTCCTGGCTTTGGATTGGCTCAGCTCTGGCCATTGTGGCCATTTGGGGAGAAAATCAATGGACAAAAAATCTTCCTCTCTGTATTTCCTCCTCTAGTTTCTGGCTTTCTAAGAAATACAAATAAATCTTAAAAACAAATGAAAGAATGGAATGGAAGGTGGTTCCAAAACATCATGACTTTGTGTTAAGGGTGCAACACAGCACACTGAAACCAAGTCAGAGCTTCAAATGAATGCAGACAAGTCACAATTTACACTTCCATTTAGAAATAACCCATTTCTCCTGACAACCCACCTATGGCTCAAAATAACTTTTTAAGAATAGGGTATTACATCAAGTGGAAGTGACAAAGAAAAGCCTCCACCACCAGGCCATGGACAAGACTCTTCCTTCTTCCTCCTGTTCCCTACCCTACTCTTTCCAAACCAGTCCTGTCTGCCCTTCCGGACACCTACAACCCTACAACCCTTCTCCCAGGTAGAAAGTGACAGAACAATGTGATTTATGAACACTGGCCAATGACACAGCATGTGAATACCTGGAGACTTCAGTTTTTACCCGACGAGGCTGTTCCAGCCATGTAATCTGACAAGGTACTTCAAAGCTAGGATTAAGAAGCAAACAAAAGATCTTTGGGCCTGGTTTGGTAGCCTAATGGCTAAAGTCCTCACCTTGCATGCGCAGGGATCCCATATGGGCGCCAGTTCTAATCCAGGCAGCTTTCTGCCTGTGGCCTGGGAAAGAAGTAGAGGATGGTCTAAACCCTTGGGACCCTGTACCCACGTGGAAGACCCAGAAGCTCCTGGCTTCAGATCACCCCAGCTCCGGTCATTGCAGCCACTTGGGGAATGAACCAGTGGATGGAAGATCTTTCTGTTTCTCCTCCTCTCTGTAAATCTGACTTCCTGTTAAAAATAAATGAATTTAAAAATTAAAAAAAAAAAAAAGATTTACAAAGGAGACACATGTACATGACATTTCCTTGTAATTACCTGGGCAAAGTAATCAGGGTTGCCACAGTCTGGCTTTTACATATGGCAAAGTCAGAGAAAATTACCATAAAGAGCCATTAGGTTCAGGGGAGGCCCACCTTGAGTGATGCTCCTTCTAGAAGTGGAAGCGGAGACCTCCCTCCCCGAGCCTTCATTTTGGTAAACCCACATGAACACACACAGCCAGACCAAATGTACTTCAGACTTGAATGAGCAAGACCAAACTGCAAACAGCGGCATAATACTGTTTGTCACCCACCACACCCACACACTGGGACGAAGGCTTTTATTCGGTACAAAAATACTTAAAAGCACTTGTGAAAATATCTACAGTATGACCTACAAAATGATAATAAACCTGCTACTAAGATGAAAGACAAATGCAGCTGACCCACAGGCAGTGGTTAACAGCAAGCTAATGACTTATGGATTGCCCCTGTCCATGACACCAACAATACAGGGTGATTCTGGTTAGCACTCAGTGAGAACTACTTTTCCCAAAACGCTTTATTAGTGAAACCATTTCTACAAGGTAAAGGATGCTAGTAAGCATTTCTGAAAGGCTTGTAAGTAGGCAGTAGCCAAAATGCAGAACATTTAGGAGATTTTAGGTTATATGTGAGTTCCAAGAATGAAGTAGCTATGACACTGAGAGAAGAAACAAGGTGAACAAGTTTAAAACGGAAAGCAGTGGACATTTATTCCTCAGTTTTTATGCAAGAGTGTGAAGATGCAATTGAAAGAACCCGATGGCTAGAGAGCATCTGCCACCGCCTTCAGGGTGGCTTGGTTTACAATGAGGTCAGAAACAAGAAAGGAAAAAAAGGGCAACTTTCCTAGTTCACACGAATGATGTTTCTGGCAAACACGGTTGTTTACAAGTTTCAAACTACATTTTACTAGAGTCAAGGAAGACTTCAAAAAGCCACATACAGTACAAGTTAAAATTGGGTGAACATCCTGTAAAAGTTAGTGCAAAGTAATTATATTGACTCTCCAATACGAGACTGTGCTCATGGTTCCCAGGTTTGGTCACTGTTTCTCTTTCACAATTATAATCACAGAGGCCTAACTTAACACATTAGCAATGCCTTTGTGTTTTATTTACCAAGATAATGTCACAAGGTTTTGGTGGAATGCGGCTGAGTCGCATTAATAGAGCAAATTCTTTATTGAGTTTAACAGTCATGTGTCTAGAATGCCTCACACATAGGTTTTATGAAAATGCTTTTAAGTTTATGCCTCTAACTTGCTCAATAAATTATACTCAAGATATCTGTTTTACTATGTAAACCGGAACTGTTTCATGATTTTTGAAATGCAACCAGTATAAATGAAAAACATCTCAGGAGTGGGGAAAGTCCACCACTAATCTTAGCTAGACAAAGTTCTTAAAATCAAAAAGCCTATTCACACAAAATTATATGTAATGACTGTAGTCATCAGTTTATTACACAGATTAATCATTCTTGAACGTACAAGCTCCAGAGGAGCAATTGGGTCTTTAAATATTCACAAGTATTTCCATCAAATGAATTCTCACCCTTACATCCAAAGAGACCTAAGCAGTTAAAAACATAAGAAAAATAAGAGCTATTAGCTATGTATTAACTAAGAAACCACATACAAACCAAGGAATAAGGAGAGAGAATGGCTGAAAGGTTGAAGGGGTGGGGAGATGTAAAAGAGTTGGGAACAAAGCCCATCACAATTTACATACTAATAGCTCCAATCCATTTACAAGTTGACCAGTAAAACTTAGACCTTCAAATAAAGGATGTGGGTAGAGTATAATCTGGTTGGTCATCACCTTCACCTTGCACCTAACATGTAGGTCCTAAGGAATAAAAAAGAATACAGAAACAGCTTCATGTTCTTCACCTTGCTTTCCATAACTGTTTTGAGTTAAAATGGATTCCACCTAGAAACAATCTCTTACAGATGAGTGGAACGTTTCCTCTCCATCCAAGCACACACCACACCCACCACCCCTCACACCATGCCAATATCCAAATTTAAGTCAATAAGAAAAGCTTTAAGTCTCACACCTAGGTTATGCCTGGAGAACTGGCTTGTCACACACACACATTTCTCTGCTAGGAGGCAATGTTGGTACAGAAGTACAGCATTTCTAGTTTGTTGTTCCAAGTATGTACAACACGCAGTACTGCTGTATCAGGTAAACATGTGCACAGGGGAAGATGAGGCGTGGGCTCATAGAAAGCAGTCAAATGGAAATCAAAAGGACTTTCTCTTTCAGAGTTCCCCTATCTTTATTTGTAGAGGTTATCCAATAATTTCGTTAATTACATCGCATACTTCTGAGTCCATTCCCGAGCTATTCTGTTGTACCTGTACACACAAAGAGAAGCTTAGCTTAACAATAGGCAAGATGTCAGTACATGCAACACAGGTCATTCATTTTCTTATCTAGTATCCTAAGGGGAATAGCTCACTGTATATTCAAGCAAAGTTATTTTCTACCAAGTTTCTAGTAAGCATCTATTCAATAATATACAGAGGTATAAAATGCAAATAATATCCTATTAACATTACTTACAGGAGTCTAATTTGGGTATCTGTTGGCACACACTACATCATAAACCTGACTGATCTATTTATTTACAAGAAATTTCATGATCTCTTGATTCAGTTATTTGATATTCTAGAAAAGTATGTAATTCTACATCAGATGGTTCTTGAAATCATATACTAATGATGTGCCAACTGGCACAATGGTTTCTTCTATATCAATTAATATACTGGCTCTAGCAGAACTTAATTCTAACATTGTGGTTAACAAAATGAACAGGCTGCTGTTCCAGAACATTTAGTAGAACACATGAAGGAAATGTTTTATAATTCTGCTATGAAAAAAAGGATGAAGGAAAGTTCTGCTGAAGATTATTATAATTAGGAAATGCTATTTAAACCTACAATTCCAGATAATGGAGTAAAAGGTTCTATAATCTTAAAATACTATTGTGAAAACATCACAAACAGAAAAAAAGTGACTTAATTTTACTCTAAATAACATACATACAACAATGGTTAGAACACTGTCACTTTTTCCTCTGATACACAGACCACTCTTCAATAACTCACAGTACAATTCAAAAACCCCGAAATTCTAAACCCCTAAAAAAAAATTTTTGATTTTTCTTAAAAATGGGGCTTTCATGTCTAATGACATTTACTTGGTTTTCTCCTTTATATTATGCGAAATGATAAAAAAAATTATTTCCATTTTCTATTAACTTATAAATACCTGTGCAGGAAAATGGGCACTTGACATAGAATGCTTTCTGTATCAAAAGCCAAACATGTAACCAAAGGTCTGAGACAAACATCATGATTGAACTTTGGACACTTACTGTCTAGAGCCATACTTACTTTTCTCTATCTGTTTTGTAGATCCGAGCAATCTCAGGCACTAAAGGATCATCTGGATTGGGATCACACAACAGAGAACAGATGGACAAGAGGACTGGAATGAAACAAGCATATGCATTAGTAGAGGAGAAAGTAAAGGACTTAGAGAAACATGAGATGTCATCGCTTGAGAAAATTAAAAAAACCTACAAATATTTAGTGCCTAGTCTCTAAGTCAATTGTATCTGGTAAGTATAACAGTAAACAAAAATTAAAACAAGGAACATAAAAGTAGTAAGCAGCACCTTAGTCTCCCATACAAGAATACAAGCCTCCCTGGGCTGATGTTGTGGCACAGTGGTTAAACCCACCACCTGTGACAGCAGGCATCCCATGTGTCAGTTTAAATCCTGACTGCTTCACTCGCTCAAACTCCTGGATAACAGCCTGGGAAAAACGGCAGTAGATGGCTCAAGTTCTTGGATCCCTGCCACCCATGAGGGAGACCTGGAAGAAACTCCTGGCTCCTGGCTTCTTTCTTCCTGAAAGAACTTTGGCTGACATGGCCACCTGGGGAGTAAGTACAGTGGATGGAAGATCTCTATGTCTCTTCTAAACCACAATCTCCTTGGTTCCAAGCCTTACATTTCATGAAATAAAAGAAGGGGGAAAGAGAATACAAATATGACTAAATTCCTTAAGGAAGCAAGCCCAGACAGAAGTGACTTGTCCAAGTTCCTTCTCTAGTAATATGCATGGAATTACAGCTCATGTCTTCTAAATCTTAGATCAGGACACTTTTCAGAGTTTGATTATTTCAAGCTCCTGGCTTCAGATATGCTCAGCTCCAGCTGTTGCATTCATTTGGGCAAGATGTTTGCCTGTCTTTCCTCTCTGCAGATTTGCCTTTCCAATAAAAATAAATAAATCCTACCTCTGAATACCCTTAGACAAATTTGACAACCATGAAATACAACAATCACTGCTTTCTGAACCATAGAGGTACCACTTTTAGAAATAAAAGATTTGTTTCATTTTTAGTTGAGAATAATTTAACCTAAGCAAAGAACATAAAGGTCAGTATTTGCAGCAGGTGTTGTGACACAGTGGATTTAGCCACAACTTGGGATGTCTGTCTCCAATACCACAGTGTCAGGTTTATTTGTTTGCTAATCATTTTTCTTTAAAGATTTACTTTTATTGCACAGTCAGATACACAGAGAGGAGGAGAGACAGAGAGGAAGATCTTCCATCCAATGATTCAGTCCCCAAGTGACTACAACAGCCAGTGCTGAGCTGATCCAAAGTCAGGATCTCCCATGCAGGTGCAGGACCCCAAGGCTTTGGGCCGTCCTCACTGCTTTCTCAGCCCACAATCAGGGAGCCGGATGGGAAGTGGAGCTGCTAGGATTAGAACTGGTGCCCATATGGGATTCTGGCGAGTTCAAGGTGAGGACTTTAGTCACTAGGCCATGGTGCTGGGCCCAGGTTTGTTTTTAAAGATTTATTTATCTTTTGGAAAGGCAGATATACAGAGAGAAAGAAAAATCTGTGTCAGTTTGAGTTGTGACTGCTCCATTTCTGATCCAATACCCTGCTGATGGCCTGAGAATCAGCTATTCCATTCCTATCCAGCTCCCTGCAAATATGCCTGGGAAAGTAGTAGACAAATGGTCCAAATACCTAGGGGATGTCCCTGCCACCACTGTGGAAGACTCTGATGGAATTTCTGGTGCCTGATTTTGACTTGTCCCAGTCCCAGCATTTGTGGGCAGAGAAATGAATCTGCACATGGAAGATCTCTGTCACTCAGTCTTTCAAATAAATAAGTACCATGCCACTACACACGGGCCAGTACCATGGTATAGTAAGGTAAGCCTCCACCTGTCATACCAGCATCCCATACAGATACTAGTTTGAATTTTGGCTGTTCCACTTCCTATCTAGCTCCCTGCTGACTGGATGGCTTGGGAAAGCAGCAACAGATGCCTCAAGTCCTTGGGCCCAGGTACCCATGTGGGAGACCCAGAAGGAACGCCTGGTTCCTGACCAACCCAACTCCAGTCACTGCAGTCATCTGGGAAGTGAACCAGCAGATGGATAATCTCTTTCTGTCTTTCCTTCTTTCCCTATCACTCTGCCTTTAAAATAAAAAGAAATCTTTTATTTAGTCATCTGTTTATTTAATGAGTTTCATAGGCTCTGGGATTTCCCTTCCTTTTCTTCCAAATACCCTCCCCTCATAAAATAAATCTTAAATAAAAAAAGCCAGTACCTGGCCAAAAATAGGCAGAATCTATCAAGGATACTACAAGTTCTTAAATTCTTCTCAGTGACAATTTGGAAACCCATCTAAACCATTTCCCCAAATATGGTAGACAAAGTTCAATAGTTCAATTTGCTCCATTCAAATATATCATTGTAATGTATTCCTTATTGAGAGGGAGGCCAAGGTCACGAATTACACTATGTTCATCAGACTCTGGCATAATGAAATACATCCCTTTCCTTCTATTATGATGCTACACCACTTGACAAATAAGATCTTTCTCTTAAATGCTCTTTACTAAGCAAGGACTCAAGAGTCTACTTTACTCCCAACACATCAAATCCAGCAGGAACAGGATTTTACTCATCTCCCTATCAGATCTGTTATATAGAGAATTGGGGCCTCTGAGAGTTGAAAATCAAGTTGCAATTCTTTGTCATTTGTCAAAACTATTTCACTGTCTTCAGAATACATGGCAAATGAAGTTAAAACGGTAAATACGCTTTCTAAATCTTTTTTGGTAGATCTCATTCACAACATACTTTCTTTTCCAAATGTCAGGTGTCATCACGTGATGCCTTTTTCAAGCATATAACAGTCCAACGGCAAATAGAGAGGATTTCCTGAAAATGGTAACAGGAATGCTCATGAAAGTACTCCCTATGGGGAGAAGAAAGCTACCTGGCCTCTCAAACTGGGAGGACTGCAACTGATTCTTCACCTAAGTAAACTCCCTTTACTTGTTCTAATTATTCTAGTAAGATAACTTTAAAAGAATAAACTACAAGGAAACAGATATTCTAACTTTCTAGGAAAGTTAACATGGGGTAATGATAAAGTTAAATGAGGTAAAGCGGGGTAATGATTATCTGAATTTGAAGAAAGGATTCATAAAAGATTGATTGTAGTGTATAACATACTATATCTTCTTTCTCTGTAAATACAGTAACTCCTGGGCCCGGCACAGTAGCATAGTGACTAAAGTACTTGTATGTACCAGGATTCCATATGGGTGCCAGTTCTAATCCTGGCTGCTCCAATTCCCTTCCAGTTCCCTGTTTGCGGCCTGGGAAAGTAGTCAAGAATGGCCGAAAGCCTTGGACCCCTCCCTTGGATGGGAGACTCGGAAGAAGTACCTGGCTTCAGATCAGCTCAGCTCTGCCTACTGTGCACATGTGGGGAGTGAACCAGCAGATAGATCTTTCTGTCTCTTCTTCTTGCTGTACATCTGACTTTCCAATAAAAAATAAATAAATCTTAAAAACAAAGTGAGAGAGACAGTAACTCCTATTTCCACAACTGGCATAGCCTGGCTCTTCATGAAAGTGACTCAATTTCTACTTATGTAAACATTCTTCATTGGCATACACACTGTCATTGACGCCATAATAACAATCACTTCTAATTCCAAAACTACAACAAAACAGCTTTATAGCATACTTGCCTGTTTCAAGTTTTCTATACTTAGATGCCTAACTTTAATCTTAAAAATGGAAAACAGCTTATACAGAAATATTGCCATATATTCAATTTAGAAACTACTCATTGAAACTTCAGAGCTAAGTTAAATGACAAAATCACATTTAAACAAATGGCACTACAGTTTAATAGAATATTAAGATAAAAAAACTTTGAAATTAAGATTAAAAAAAACTATTTGGACTCCTAATAGCTAAAAAACACCAACACTAGACATAATAATAATAAAAAAACCTTACGTAGCTGTCTCCCAACACACACTTCTCACACACACACACACATTCTCTCATTCTCTGTCTGTCTCATCTACTGATTTTTACCTCTCTGTATCTCACTACTGAGATTTACAATGATGAAGGAAGAGCAATCAACAGGATCCTCACCAGGCCAATAAATGAGAAGAACAGATACAGGAACACTTTCTCAAGTAACCCATGAATAGCAAGGGACCCAAAAGGGAAAAAGCCATTTCTCTGGAGAACTATTCCATTCACAATTTTTAAAAGCATGGTTTCCAGTATGGCATTGTTGTGCAACATATTAACTTGCGGTCCGTACTGGTAGCATTTGGATGAGAGTTCCAGTCCTGACCGCTCCACTTCTGTTCTAGCTCCTTGCTAATGCTCCTAGGTAAACAGGGAGGACAGGCCAAGTGCTTGGGTCCCTATACTCTCAGGCAGATACGGAAGAAGCTGGCTTTGGTTTAGCCTGGCCCGGCTTAAGTCACTGAAGCCATTTACAGCTGAATTTAAGAGAGTAAACTTGGGCTCAGCCATGGTGGCCTAGTGGCTAAAGTCCTCGCCTTGAATGCGCTGGCATCTCATATGGATGCCGGTTCTAATCCCGGTAGCCCTGCTTCCCATCCAGTTCCCGGCTTGTAATACAGCCTGGGAAAGCAGACAAGGACAGCCCAAAGCCTTGGGACCCTGCACCCAAGTGAGAGACCTGGAGGAAGTCTCTGGCTCCTGGCTTCTGACTGGCGCAGCACTGGCCGTTGCAGTCACTTGAGGAGTGAATCAAAGGATAGAAGATCTTCTGTTCTGTCTCTCCTCCTCTCTGTATATCTGACTTTGCAATAAAAATAAATAAATCTTTTAAAAAATTAATCAACTTACTTAAAAAGCAGGGTTAGGGAACGATACAGGGAAAAAGACTGATGATCCATCCACTGACTCACTCCTACATCCAACAACTTTCATACAGGACTGCAGCAGTAACCATTAAAATACATTTATTTGACGGGCGAGGAGACACACAAATAAGACACACAAAAAAACAATCCTATGGTTAGCGTGTTCCTCAGATGCCTGTAACAAATGGATCAGACCAAATCTGGCAGCCAGGAACACCATCTAGGTCTCCTACACAGGGGGGCAGGAAGTCAACGACTTCAATCATCACTACTGCACCTTAAGGTGGAGTAAGGTGGTGGTGAAAGATACTGAACCCAGGTACTCTGATGTGGGACATGGGCATGTTATCTGCATGGCTAAACACTCAACTCTCAAAGAAAAATCTGTATTAAACCGCTCATTTCAAAACATAGTTCCTGATAGAAAGATAAAGCGGTCAAACTTTAAACAGTATGAATACAAATCATGTATCCTTGTTTTGTTTTTTAAGAACATAATGTTTATGTTTATAGCATAGCAATCTTCTAAAGGGTCAATATCTCCTGGTCTCAAACATTAACTACCTTTTCTATTCACAGATTTCAAGGTTGGAAGAAATACTGTCTTCTTCATGTTCCAAAAAACATTCATTACGAAGTGCCCATCTTTCTTTCTTGTTTTTTTTTGTTTGTTTGTTTATTTATTTCTATTGCAAAGTCAGATATACATAGAGGAGGAGAGACAGAGAGGAAGATCTTCCATCCAAAGATTCACTCCCCAAGTGACTGCAATGACCGGTGCTGTGCCGATCCAAAGCCAGGAGCCAGGAACTTCCTCCAGGTCTCTCAAGCAGGTGCAGGGTCCCAAGGCTTTGGGCCGTCCTTGTCTGCTTTCCCAGGCTACAAGCAGGAAGCTGGTTGGGAAGCAGGGCTACTGGGATTAGAACTGGTGCCCACATGGGATCCCAGAGTGTTCAAGGCAAGGACTTTAGCTGCTAGGCCATGCTGCCGGGCCCAAAGTGCCCATCTTTCAACCTAGGTCTTACTAGTAGTCAACAGAGGAGTCACCACACTGATGAATACCTGTACTTGGAAATCCAAGCCTAGTAGCTGTTCTCAAGTCTATTTCAGAATAAGGCACTGCGATCTCCTCTTAAAAACTATGTAACTCATCTCTGCAAGAAGATATAACCAAAAGATAGTTATTTATCTTGATATCAAATACCCATACTGTTACCTTTTGAAATAGTTAGTGCTGGAGACCACTGTGACCGTAGAATATCAAGACAAATGCTGCCGTTACTGTTAATATTTGGGTGATAAATTCTTGTTGTAAATGCAACCTATGAAAAAAAGGGAAGATTTTGGAAAGTGGTTTCTTGCACAATACACGTTAAAAACAACTCACATTTCAATTACCTTAGGTGGTTTGAAGGGGTAATCTGTAGGGAAATGAATTGTCAAGAAAAATACTCCACCCTGATAAGGACTGTCATTCTGTAGATGATAAAGAAAAGCACAATTAAAACGTGTAAATGACATAAATTCTTCATTCTGAAATCAATCTGAATACTTACTGGCCCCATTATTGTAGCCTGCCAATGGAACACTGAAAAACAAAAAGAAAATGTTAACCACTTAGTGATATCTACACTGTATAGCACAGTAACATCATACCCTGTCCACTACAAGCTTGTCAACATTATGACAATGAGTAAGGGTAGGATAAAGAAATGAAGTCTAAAGATACAGAAAAAAATTACTACAATAGCTGAAAACATTAAGGCACTCAAAATAAAACAGCTGGGGTAAAAAGCATCTTGAAAATTCACATTGGGGGGCGCTGGCGGCGTGGCCTAGCGGCTAAACTCCTCGCCTTGAATGAGCCGGGATCCCATATGGGCGCCGGTTCTAATCCTGGCAGCTCCACTTCCCATCCAGCTCCCTGCTTGTGGCCTGGGAAAGCATTCGAGGGCAACCCTAGGCTTTGGCACCCTGCACCCATGTGGGATACCCAGAAGAAGTTCCTGGATCCTGGCTTCTGATCAGCATAGCAGCCTTTGCGCTCACTTGGGGAGTGAATCATCGGATGGATGGAAGATCTTCCTCTCTGTCTCTCCTCCTCTCTGTATATCTGACTTTTGAATAAATAAATAAATCTTTAAAAAAAAAAAAGAAAAAAGGAAATTCACATTGGGGTTCTCTGGTGAAGGGGGTTACATGCCTGACTTTGACACCAGCATCCTACACAGGCACCAGTTTATGTTCTGGGTGCTCCACTTCTGATCCAGCTCAGTGCAAGTGTACTAGGTAAAATACATGCATTCCTGGACAAAGGTCCACGAACCTGGCTTTAGTTAAGGCCAACCTTGACTATTTTTTTAAAAGATTTATTTATTTTTATTGGAAAGAGATCCACAGAGCAAGAGAAAAAAGATCTAAGTGGCTACAGCAGCTGGAGCTGATCTGCTCTCAAGCCAGGACCCATGAATTTTCTCTAAGTCTCCCACAGAAGTGCAGGGAAGGACCTCACTCTGACTCTCCTCCTCTCGCTGTAATTCTTTCTACTAAGTAACTAAGACAGGAGTGAGGGACGGAAAATAGAACAAAGCAAGAAAGGAAAACAGGGGAGCTGACACAATGATCAACTGGCTTATCCTCCACCTCCAAGTCTGGGATCCCACACGGGCACTCGTTCATGTGCCAGCTGCTCCACCTCCCTTTCAGCTCACTGCTTGTGGCCTGGGAGAGCAGTGGAGGATGGCCCAAAGGCTTGGGACCCTGCACACATGTGGGAGACCCAAAGGAGAAAGCTCCTGGCTTCAGATTGGCTCAGTTTCACCCAAAGCCAGGAGTCAGAAGTCTCCCCTAGGTCTCCTGTGCAGGCACATGGTCGCAAGGCTTGGAGCTATCCTCTACTGCTTCCTAAGACCAAAGCAGAAAGCTAGATGAGAAATGGAGCAGCCAGGACATGAACTAGCCCCCATATAGTATCATGGTGTGTGCAAGGTGAGGACTTAGTCATTGAGTCATCGCACTGGAATCCTAATGGTTCTTATTTCCATTGACAAAGCTGTACAATCATCACAACAATTACTTTCTATTTTAAGGGGACTACGCTGAGTATGTGAGTTAAGCCACCATCTATAGCGCTAGCATCACTTATGTGTGTGGAGTTGAGTTCTGGCTGCTTCACTGCTGACTCAGTTCCCTGCTAATGCATGTGAAGACAACCCAAATGTTTATTCCCCTATATTCGTGTGAAAGACCACAAAGAAGCTCCTTGCTCGTGACTCCAACTTGGCCCCAGCCCTGGACATTGCAGTCACTGAGGGAATGAGCTAGTGGATAAAAGGCTGCTGCCTCTATCTCTTCCTCTGTTATCTTATGTGGGCACTAGTTCATATCTTGGCTGCCCCACTTCCCTTCCAGCTCCTTGCTTGTGGTCTGGGATTGCAGTCAAGTATGGCCCAAAGCCTCGAGACCCTGAACCCATATGAAAGAAGCTCCTGGTTTCAGATCAGCTCAGCTCCGCTTGTTGTGGCCACTTGAGGAGAGAACCAGCAGAATGGAAGATCTCTGTTTCTGTCTCTCCTCTCACTAAATCTTTCAATAAAAATAAATAAATGTTTAAGAAAAAAATTAACACTTGATCTTAGCCAAAAGGCCTAGAAACCATAAGAAAAAATTTAAGATGTAGTTTCGATTTGTTTCCCCACTCCCCAAATCACCGCAATGGCTGGACCTGGGCCATGGGCTGGGGACGCTTCCAGGTCTCCTACATGCAGCAGGAGCCATCACTGCTGCTTCCCAGTGTGCATACTTCAATAGAAGCTAGAGTCAGCAGCCAGAAAGAGGTTTCTGGCCTCCTATGGGGACATGAATGGCAGGGATCTATCTACTCAAGCCATCTGCTGTCTCCTCAAAGTGTGTGATAGTGGAAAGCTGGGAAAAGAACCAGAGCAGGACTCAAACCTAGCCACCATGATACAGGCATCCTGAGCAGCATCTCCTTTTTTTTTTCAGATGTATTTATTTTTATTGCAAAGTCAGATATATAGAGAGAGGAGGAGAGACAGAGAGGAAGATCTTCCGTCCACTGATTCACTGCCCAAGTGACCACAATGGCCAGTACTGTGCCAATCCGAAGGCAAGAGCTCTTCCGGGTCTCCCATGCGGGTGCAGGGTCTCAAGGCTTTGTCCATCCTCAACTGCTTTCCTAGGCCACAAGCAGGGAACTGGATGGGAAGCTGGGCTGCCAGGATTAGAACCAGTGCCCATATGGGATCCTGGTGCATTCAAGGTGAGGATTTTAACTGCTAGCCTCCACACCGGGCCCTCCTGTCTTTTTTTTTTTTAACATACATCTATTTATTTTCATCTACTGAAAAGGTTGAGGGAGAAAGTGAGAAAGATATAAAGAAACTGACTTCCACTGGCTTGTTCACTTCTCAGCTGTCTATAGCAGCCAGGAACCAGGAAGGCCCTGCAGGTCTCTCAGGCGTCTTAAGTATGTGACTTGTCATCTGCTGTTTCCCAATATGCACAGATCAGAAGCAGCTTATCTGGAAACTAACACTCCGATTTGAGATGCATGCATCCAAGCAGTTTAACTTGATTTGCTATGTACAACACTCGCTCTCCACATAACATCTAAACTGCTATGTCAGGCATACATCCCTTTATACACTTCCTCACATGTATTTCCAAGCTTGCGTAACCAAAAACCAAAAAATGTTAGACTGTATTGTGGATTTTTTTAAAATCATCAAAACACTGTCATTCAAACATCTTCCCTTAAAAAGTTGAAATAAAAAATAAAGCACCTAAACTGTTGACATATGTCTTGTCAGAGTTATAGGCCAGTCTAGACTACCTGAGGAAAAAAACAAAAACAAAAACAAACAAACAAAAAAAACAAAACACACCCCAAGTTCAACAGAATCATGCTTCTACGCTATATAATGCTAAATATTATAATGAAAATAGACATGAGACAGCTGAATAGTAATCTATAGCCATTTTAAGGTGTATAGAACCCGGTTGTGTATAAATTAAAATTGAAATGTCAACGAAAGAGTCACAGGATGTGGTAAAGAGCTTGCATTTTTTTTTAGCATGTTGGTTACTCAATACTATGTCAATTAATTTTATAATGTTATAAACTGTTGCTGATGTTATGTCGGGGCTTTTAATTGACAGGGATGATACTCTGCTGGCTCTACCTTCAGACCAGAGATGGTCTCCCCAACAAGCTGCTGAATTTATCTGGACAATAAGATGCTGGACTCTATGCTTGGTATATGCTTGCAATGAAAGAATCTCATGTGAATTTGAACTTGGGTAACGCAACAAGGTGGAGGAATCCACCATGGGGGAAGGGTTCGGGGAGGGGTGGGGGAATCCCAGTATCTATAAAACTGTGCCACATAATGCAATGTAATTAACAACAACAACAAAAAATAAATAAATAAAACAAATTGGAAGACACCAAGACAAAAAAACCTATGTTGAGAATAAATCAAAGAATGGGAAGAGTCTCTATGCAATAAAGTCATCTAACAAATTATAAAAGACTTAAGGCCCTTGGAACATTCATAAGAGGATGATCAGATACAGATAAAACTGCTCCTTTCACAGGCAACTAAGAGTGTTGATAATACAATTATTCCTTCAAAAGTAATCTTCAATACTGATCAATGTGTCCCGGAGCTCCCCAGAGCCTGATGCCAGCTATTTTATTCCATCATCCTTTTGAATACTTACTATCATCTCCAACAGGACCTGCTGAACACTGTGCTGGGGGGTCCCGGGCCAGGTCATTCAATTCCTTAAGAAAGAAGAAAAGAGATTTGTTCCAACCATACATAACTTTTATCCAATATTAAAAATCACATTGTTACCAATATTCTCTATTCTACTTACTGGTGATGCTTTTTCAGAACTCCTCCAAGGTCAGAGGGAGTATACTGGTGAAGTATTTTGGATACTTGAGTGACATGTATATTCTCAAAAGCACAGCATCACTTCTTAGTCTTTCAACTAACATCAAGCTGCTTGTTTTAATCAGTTTAATACCTGGTCCATGTTCTGGGACCACACACCAAATAGACTTATGGAGCAAGGAGCTGGAACAGGATTTCGCTCTACCCTCTCCAAGCCTCAACCTGATATCCAGTACCTCTAGGACTGTCACACCCTGCTACCCCAAAATGAGTCATTTTGCTTTGATCAAAATTCAGTAAGTATATAAAATAAATGGGTATTACATCCTAAAGAAAGAAGAAAAAACTAATTTACAATTTAAAAAAAATCTTACCATTCTTCAAGGTCAATTTTTGAAACTCAAAACTGCCAGGCTACATAGGGCTAGCATTGATATTATTTTTCCTATTTCTTGTTTTTAAAGATTGATTTATTTTTTTATTGGAAAGTCAGAATTACAAGGAGAAGGATCTTCTGTCCACTGGTTCATTCCCCAAGCAACACAATGGCTAGAGCTGAGCCAACCCGAAGGCAGGGAGCCATGAACTTCTTCCAGGTCCCCTACACAGGCACAAGCTCTCAAGGCTTTAGGCCATCTTCTACCACTTTTGCAGCCCACAAAGCAGGAAGCTGGAAGGGAAGTGGAGCAGCCAGGACACAAAATGGTGCTCATACAAGATCCCAGTGCATGCAAGGTGAAGACTTTGGCCTCCAGGCTACCATGCCAGGCCTAAGCTCTTGTATTCTTAAGTGTACCAAAATGATGCAAGAATACTGACAGGAAGTTGGTATGCTTTCAACTGGTATCCCCTAACAGAGTTCAAAAGGAAGTAGGGGCCCGGCGCAGTGGCCTAGTGGCTTAAGTTCTCACCTTGAATGCCAGGATCCATATGGGCTCCGGTTCTAATCCTGGCTGCTCCACTTTTCATACAGCTCCCTGTTTGCGCCTGGGAAAGCAGTGAGGACAGCCCTAAGCCTTGGGACCCTGCACCCATGTGGGAGACGTGGAGGAATCCTGGGTTCAGATAGGTGCAACACCGGCCATTGTGGTCACTTGGGGAATGAATCATCAGATGGAAGATCTTCCTCTCTCTGTCTCGCCTGCTCTCTGTGTATTCTGACTTTGCAATAAAAATAAATCTTAAAAAAGGAAATAGGAAAAAATTCAGAAGGATAACTAAAGTAATGTAACCCATCACAAATCTGTGTCAGACTGATCTACTCTACCTGTATACACTGTATAGTCGGATGTCAGCTTCTTTAACAGTTCAATCGTTTCCTTCTATATGAAAGGCAAACAGAGATATTCTATCCACTGGTTTACTCTCCAGACGCCCACAGGGGGGTCAGACCACAGCCAGCAGTCTGGAACTCCAGCTAGGTTTTCAACATTGTTGGCGGTGGCCCAGGCACTGGAACCATCACCGTTGACTCTCAGGATGAATGAGCAGAAAGCTGGATGAGAAGTGGAGCAGTCTTAACAAGATCAAGTATTTCGATATGGAACATGGGCTACCATGCAGCAGCTTATATGCTGTATCAAAATGTCTACCACAAATACTAACTTCTCAGCTGTTTTAATATTAAGAGCATATAAATTTTGGTAAGCCTGAAAAAAACAAAACAGGGCAGCTCATCATACTATGCTCCTTTCCCCATGGGCTTGGTCTTTGAGATAAAAAACAGCTTCATAAAAAGACTAGGTTTTCCACTATAGTTTAAAACTATAAAAAGACAACAGCATGACATAACAAAGTCTCCCATATGGGTGTCAGTTTGCGTCCTAGCTGTTACACTTCCCATCCAGCTCTTTGCTTATGGCCTGAGAAAGCAGGAGAGGAATCAAATCCCTTGGCTGCTGAACTCAACAAGTGTGAGAACCCAAAGAGGCTCCTGGCTTTGGATCAGCTCAGCTTTGATTCTTGTGGACATATGCAGAGGGAAGAAACGGATGGAACATCTCTTTCTCTCTGTGAATCTGCCTTTCAAATAAAAAAAAAATCTTAAAATAATAATAATAACCTGGGTCTCTGCAAACCTTGTGGGAGAATGTGATTATTCTTGGAAATGTGGCATCAGCCTGGGCCATTCACAGTTGTTGTGGACATTTGTGGAATGAATGAGCAGATAGTAGAAATACATGCAACACATGAAAAAGATTTTAAAGATGAGTTGTTTTCAAGCAGCTATGCATCTTCTCCATGGAAGACAAAGGGTAAAAAATAAAACATTTATTTTACCCACCTCTCTCTCCCAATCTCCATCCTAATTGGAGGCCCATTTATAGGTCTTTAACCCTCTCATCTTTGTATTTAGCCTATATTAACAGCACAAAATCTGAAAATTATTTATAGTTTCATTTATAGCTTCTTTCACAATACACATTTCAAATCAACATTCCAATACAAAGGAATAACTTTAATATTTCAAATATTACACATCACATCCCCAAATTTAGTGTAAATCCCTTACCCAGAGTATCATTCAACCCATCATTTCAGTTCACTATTTGTACTACTGTATCCAATGTGTGCTTTAAGGACATAATATAAAGTATAGGGCCCCATGTGGGTAGCCTAGCAGCTAAAGTCCTCGTCTTGCATGTGCCAGAATCCCATCTGGGCACCAGTTCGTGTCCCAGCTGCTCCACTTCCCATTCTGTTCCCTGCTTGTGGGCTAGAAAAGCAGTCAGGAACAGCTCAAAACCCTGGGACCCTGCACCTCTGTGGGAGACTGGAAGAAGCTCCTGGCTTTGTATTGGCTCAGCTCTAGCTGTTAATGGCCACTTGGGGAGTGAACCAGCAGATGCAACACCTTTGTCTCTGTCTCTCCTATCTGTAAATCTTTCAATAAAAATAAGTAAGTCTCAAAGGAAAAAAAAAAGAACATCTAAAAAATTTTAAAACCCTTTAAAAAAGAAAGTATAAAAAATGTGTATGGGGGGGAAGGTCTCAGTGTCAAAATAAATTTAGCAATACTTTCTTAAGAATCTTAATTTTTGGGCCTAGCGGAATTTATACTGCATGGGTTTTGATGTTTTATGTTAATTTCATCTCTTCAAAACACTTTCTTCTGTTTAAATTCTTCAATGACTCATACATCATACAGTAGCATCATTTTCTGCAAGAAGGTTCTTGATTTTCATTTCTTCAGCTACACGTTAATAATTTAGTAGCATGTTATTTAACTTCATGGCATTGTAAATTTCTATTTTTCTTTCTATTGTTGATTTTGTTTTATGAATTTTTATTTGAGGGGCTGTAGAGTAGCTGTGAAATGGAGACTAACATATCCAGACATGAGAATACAATGCAGTATGCATTTTTACTCTATCTTGACAATAAGATGCTGGACTCTCTGCCATTGTCCATGCCAGTAATGATGGACATATGACTGTGTATGAAGAACTATACTTTAGTAATGATATAGAGGGGCCCGGCGCGGTGGCGCAAGTGGTTAAAGGTCCTTGCCTTGCACGCCCGGGATCCCATATGGGCGCTGGTTCTAATCCCGGCAGCCCCGCTTCCCTTCCAGCTCCCTGCTTGTGGCCCGGGAGAGCAGTCGAGGACGGCCCAAGGCTTTGGGAACCTGCACCCGCGTGGGAGACCCGGAAGAGGCTCCTGGCTTCGGATCGGCATAGTATCAGCCCGTTGCGCTCACTTGGGGAGTGAATCATCGGACGGAAGATCTTCCTCTCTGTCTCTCCTCTCTGTACATCCGCCTTTCCAATGAAAAAATAATAAAAATAAATCTTAAAAAAAAAAAAGTAATGATATAGAGGAACTAGGTGGGGGGTGGAATTGAGGCTGGGATAAGGGAAATACCAGGAACCTATGGAACTGTATCATAAATGATAATAATAATAAAAATCTGCAAAAATAAATAAATAATTTAAAAATCTTAATTTTATTCAAGTTTAACAGTTCAACTCCAGCCATTGCGGGCCACTTAGAGAGTGAATTAGGGGACGGAAGAACTTCCTCTCTGTCTCTCCTCCTCTTTGTATATCTGACTCTCTAATTAAAATAAATAAATCGTCATTAGATGGAAGATCTTCTGATTATTTATTTTTATTGGAAAGGCATAAATACAGAGAAGGAGAGACAGAGAGGAAGATCTTCCGTTCCCTAATTCACTCCCCAAGCGGCCATCACAGCTGGAGCTGAGCCAAGCCTAAGCCAGGAGCCAGGAGCCTCTTCCTTCAGGTGTTGCACGTGGGTGCAGGGTCCCAAAGCTTTGGGCCGTCCTCAACTGCCTCGCAGGCCACAGGCAGAGAGCTGGATGGGAAGCGGGGCTGCCAGGATTAGAACCGGAGCCTACATGGGATTCCGGGGTGTTTAAGGTGAGGACTTAAACCACTACACTATCGCGCTGTGTCCTAATATAAATAATTTTAAAAAATTAATTTTCTAATTTGTCTTTCCCCATAGGAGATTTTCTACCAATGCAAGGGGAAAAAAATACAATAGCCTATTTGTATAGTTTCCATTTGCAGACGCTGTTTGCCCTGTTGCTTAGATTTAAGACACAACTATATCAACACATTACTTTAAAAATATAATTTGGATTTAATAAGCTATTCTGACACCCTGCTGTGTTCATCAAATGGAATTTTACTTGTGATTTAGCTTTACTCTTCGCTCTTTTCAAATTAAGTTAGCTTTGTCCATGCCAAATAATATCACAGCTCGACTTCAAGAGCTAAGATTTATCTAAGCTTAGCATTAAGAGTGATCAGTCTAGGGCCCGGAGCGGTGGCACAGTGGTTAAGGTCCTCGCCTTGCATGCCCGGTATCCCATATGGGCGCTGGTTCTAATCCAGGCGGCCCCTCTTCCCATCCAGCTCCCTGATTGTGGCCCGGGAAAGCAGTCGAGGACGGCCCAAAGCTTTGGGACCTTGCACCCGCGTGGGAGACCCGGAAGAGGCTCCTGGCTTTGGATCGGCATAGCATCGGCCATTGCGCTCACTTGGGGAGTGAATCATCAGACGGAAGATCTTCCTCTGTCTCTCCTCCTCTCTGTATATCTGACTTTCCAATAAAAATAAAAATAAATCTTTAAAAAAAAAAAAAGTGATCAGTGTACTTCATGAGCCAGGATTTAAAAACCCTAATCCAAAATTAGGCTAACAGACATTTAACACACTTGTTCAACATTTACTTGGTTCAAGTCACTGATACAGATGAATTGCAAAGCACAAAGCTAAGGGAAGATATGAAGACTATACACTACACAGATTTCCTGCATACAACATTCTAGTAACAAAACAGAAGAGTGACTATTCCAGGGAACTGTTCTGGATCTAACATTGTGGTACAGTGGATTAAGCCACTGCAACCTGAGATGAGATGCTGGCATCCCATATGGGCACAGGTTGAAGTCCCAGCTATTCTACTTCCAAGCCATGGTAACCGGCCTGGGAAACCAGCAGAATATGGACTAAGTGTTCTCATCTGCTGGTTCACTTCCCAAATGGCTGCAATGGTGTGAACTTAGCCAAGGAGAAACCAAGAATCTGGAACTTAATCAGTTCTCCCCAACATGCACAGTAGAACACAAGGACTCAAGTCTTTCACAAATGCAAACATGGGAAGTAGGATCTTCACTGCTAAACCAACAAATAGGGACCTGACCTCGAACTCTATGCAGTGTCTGGTCTACAGAAATATTCCATGAAACACAGATAAAACCACCTTTCACTGACAGTAAACACAGTCTGCACATATAATCACATGTCAGTTTAATGGCAGTAAATTTTACTTATTACAATATTGGCACATCTTTTTTTTTAAAGATTTATTTTTTATTGGAAAGCCAGATATACAGAGAGGAGAAGAGGTAGAGAGGAAGATCTTCTGTTTGATGATTCACTCCCCAAGTGACCACACCAGTGGTGCTGTGCCGATCCGAAGCCAGGAGTCAGGAGCCTTTTCAGGGTCTCCCAAACAGGTGCAGGGTCCCAAGGCGTTGGGCTGTGCTGTGCTGCTTTCCCAGGCCACAAGCAGAAAGCAGGATAGTAATCAGGGCTGCCAGGATTAGAACCGGCAACCATATGGGATCCCTGCTCCTTCAAGGTGAGGACTTTAACCACTACACTATAGCGCCAGGCCCAGGTACATCTTTCAAACTGTGGCAAATTGGATTCAAAGTAAGTAAGTATAAAGGTAAGTAATAATCTCATTCTCTGATATCAGAACTATATCATGCTCTTAACAAAGCAAATTTAGAATTTTGGCAAGCAGAGCCAAAGTAAAAAACAAACAAACAAACAAACAAAAAAAAAAACCCAAGTAAATGGCACAGATAAAACAGCAAAACTGCTAAGTGATACAGTAAGACTACTTCAATAAGAGGCAGAGCAACAAGAGGTCGGTACAGGGAGGCGGGCCTCTTCCCCAATTATTAATTAAACACTAGAATTCCAATCAAGAGTACCAGATTCGAGTTCTAGCTCCAGCTCCTAACCCTGTTTCTTGCTAATGCATCCTGAGAGGCAGTACATGATGACTCAAGCATCTTGCCCCCCACTCAAATGGGAAACCTAGAGTGAGCTCTGCGTTCCCATTGTCAGTACAGCCCATCCCCAGCTAAACTGTGAGTACCTGCACAGTCAATCAGAATGGAAGAACTGCTTATCACTCTGCCTTTGTCTCTCTTGTAAGTTTTTTTTAATCCAATGATTTTTTTTCTTGCTGCAGTTCCTAGAGTACTGGCGCCTATACTGAGGGGTCAGGTTTGACTCCGCAGAAAATCTCCATTAGGATCTGAAACAGTTCTATTGTCTCCGCTCTCCATCACTCTGATGTCCAAAGTGAACAGGGCACTCAGCCAAGGCAGTGGGAGGAGTCTCTGCGCAGCGTCTACGCCAAAAGATTTCACCATTTACTAAACTTCAAAGAAAACACTGAAGTGGTAGGAAAAGCACTTCCTTCCTGGCATGTGGATCCTGATTTTCCACTGATTCAATCTCACCTTAAATAACCACACAACACAAAGAACTTACTTGGGGCTGGTATTGTGGTACAGCACATTAAGCTTCCCATGTGGTGCCAACATCACATATGGAGACCTGTTCGAGTCCTGATTGCTCCATTTCCCATTCAGCTCCCTGCTCATTGCCAGGGAAAGCAACAATGTCCCAAGTATTTGGGCCCCTGGACCCACATGGGAGATCAAGAAACTCTGGCAGTTACAGTCATCTGGGCAGTGAACCAGTATATGGCAGACCTCTTTCTCTGTACTTCCTTCTTTCTCTGTAACTGTTTCTCTCTCTCTCTTTAGGATTTCTTTATTTTTATTGGAAAGTCATATTTATACAGAGAAGGGAAGAAAGAGGAAGATCTTCCATCCACTTGTTCATTCCCCAACTGGCCACAATGGCCAAAGCTAAGCCAATCTGAGGCCAGGAGCTTCCTCCTCTGGGTCTCACACACAGGAGGAGGGTCCCAAGGCTTTGGACTGTCCCCACTGCTTTCCCAGGCCATAAGCAGGGAACTGGATGGGAAGTGGAGTATTCAGTAAACAAACCAGCACCCACCTAGGATTCCAGTGCCATAAGTAGCAGTTTAACCAACTATACCCAAGTGCCCTCTTAATCATCAGGCCAAACATCTACCCTAATGTGTCAGGCAGTATGCAATATTAACATACTTAAGAGCTATTTAACTAGAAGTGTAGATTCATGAAACTTTTTAATACTTTGTGGGGGCAGGGGGACAGTGTATTAGGTACAGCTACTAGCTCCTGGCTTTGGACCATTCCAGCCATTTGGGAGTAAACCCACAGATGGAAGATTTCTGACTTTCCTTCTCTTTGTAATTCTGCCTTTCAAAGAAAAATAATTCTTTTTTAACAAAATGATAAAACAAGAAGAACTTGAGATGGTACAGAATTACATATTCCTTCTACACAGGAATAAACATTAACTACTACCTTTGGGAAAAATAAACGATCACAACAATTAAAAAAAAAAATCAACAGGCTCTGAAAGCATTGCCATACCATCTGTGGTAGTAGTATAAAGGGAGTACTAACAAATATTACCTATTTCAAAAAAAATGCTTAGAGATTTATTTATTTTTTATTGGAAAGTCAGATGTATAGAGTAGAGACAGAGAGGAAGATATCCCGTCAGTTGATTCACTTCCCAAGTGGCTGCAACGGCTGGTGCTGCACTGATCCAAAGCCAGGAGCTAGGAGCCTCCTCCGGGTTTCCACATGGGTGCAGGGTCCCAGGCTATAAGGCCATCCTCAACTGCTTTCCCAGGCCACAGGCAAGGAGCTGGATGGGAAGCAGAGAATCCAGGACACAAACTAGTGCTCATATGGGATACTGGGGCCACATGGTACAGGATTAGCTTTCCTCATCACTGGGCGCGACCCTATAGGCAGTTTTTTATGTTGTAGATCTGACCAATTACTAACCTTTAGGGACAGTAAACCACTAAAATCTTCACAAAAGTGCCACCTGAGGACTGAGAGATCAATTCTGAGAAGAGCACATACAAGGCAGCAGCAGAGAAGCAGTTTTTGGATGTGACAACAGAAATACAAAGACATTATGACTCAAGATCAGTCCCCCCCACAAAGCACAGCCTTGTCAGCCTCAAGCTGCATAACACGTGTGTGTCAGCACTGTAACTTAAGTCTCCATAGGACCAAGATTATTGAAACTGAATTCTTCCTGTGTTTTACTTCTACATTTTACTTGTTAAATTTATTTTCCTTAGTCTATTAGCACTAGGCTATTCAAAGCAAATCACAAAGTTACTCTGAGAGGAAAAGATCAATCAATCCCAAAGTAAATTATTATACTGCTCAAGACAATCACATTTTTAGGTTTCATATATAACAAGCATTTCCTTTCCCTCAACTTCCTCTTTCCTCATCCTCCCACTCCAAATAGCTGGTCAAACAAATCTTTAGAACTTCAATGAATAAAATTTTTTATAAGTAAGTGTTTTAAGATCTATTTTATTTTTTATTGCAAAGGCAGATATACAGAGAAGAGGAGAGACAGAGGAAAATCTTCTGTTTGATGGTTAACTCCCCAAGTGACCACAATGTCTTGAGCTGCACTGATCCAGAGCCAGGAGCCAGGAACTTCCTCCAGGTCTCCCACATGGGTGCAGGGTCCCAAGGCTTTGGGCCATCCTCAACTGCTTTCCCAGGCCACAAGCAGGGAGCTGAATGGAAAGTGGAGCTGCTGGGATTAGAACTGGTGCCCATATGGGATCCTAGCGTGTTCAAGGTGAGGGATTTAGCCACTAGGCCACGCCGCTGGGCCCCAATGTGAATAAATATTTACAAAAAAATGATAAGCCACTGTTACACCATTAGGAAAATTTTTAATGAATCCAAAGCAAAATTAAATTTACAACATTTGATCTTATTTAAGATGTAATAGTATCATGATATTTATTTTTGCAGGGGGTTAGCGCTGTGGCACAGTGGCTAAATCACTTCCTGAAACATTGGTATCCCATGTCACAGAAACAATTTGAATCCCAGCTACTCTGCTTCTAATCCAGGTTCCTCTAACGCATATGGGAAGGCAATGGAAAACAGGCCAAGTACTGGGGACCCTGCTACCCATCCTGAAGATCCAAATGCAGTTCCTTCCTCTTTGTTTCAGTCTGGCCCAGTCCCAACCATAGCACCCATCTGAGGAGGGAAGCAGCGAATAACATCTCTTTCTTCATCTCTCCCCTTCTGTCACTCTACCTTTCAAATGAACAAATCTTAAAAACAAAGACAGAAACAAAGCTTATACAAGTCAGTGTTCTGGTCTAGTGAAACTAAGTCGCTACCTGTGATGCTGGCATCCCATATGAGCAACAGTTTGTGTCTAGGCTAACCCACTTCTGATCCAGCTCTCTGCTAATACACCTGGGAAAACAACAGAATACTTGAGCCCCTGCCACCTCTGTGGAAGATGAAGCTCCTCATTCTTGATTTTAGCCTGGACCAGCCCTGAGTCTGTCTGTCTTTATCTCCTTCTCTCTGTACATCTGCCTTTCCCCCCCCCCCCAAAAAAAAATTCCAGCTTGTTTCCAGAAATAGATTACCTAATCCTAAAATTCATACAAACATTGCAAGAGACCCTGAAAACCTAACAAACAACCCTTTAAAACAAATAAGTCACAGGACTCACATCCCAGAATATGAAACTCAATACAGTGGTTAGCAGGGTAAGTGATTAGCCTGCACCTGTGGCAACGGAAGCCTATATGGACACCAGTTTGAATCTGGCTGTTTCACTTCCAATCTAGCTCCCTGCTAATGTGCCTGGAAAACCAGCAGAGGATGGCCCAACTGCCTGGGCCCTGACACCCACATGGCATACCTGGAGGAGGCTCCTGGCTCCCAGCATTAGAACAGCTTAGCTCTGACTGTTGTGGCCATTTTGGGGAGTGAATCGGCAGGTGAACGATTGCTTCTCTAACTATGCCTTTCAAATAAAATAAATATATTTTAGCATAGACACAGAAAACAGAATAATCATTGTATATGGCAGGGTTGCAGTGGTGGTGCGAGGGGGTACAAGGATTCAAGTACTTGGGCCATTTTCCACTGCTTTCCCAGGCACATAATAGGAAGCTGTATCATAACAGGAGAAGCTGAGAATCAAACAAGTGCCCATATGGGACTCCAGCATCCCAGGTAGAAGCTTTACCTGCTATGCCATAACAATAATTTTAAAATAACTTATAACAATAAGAGATTGACACCAATAATTAATAATACACAGTAGGGCCCAACGTGGTGGCCTAGTGGCTAAAGTCCTAACCTTGAATGTGCTGGGATCCCATATGGGCGCCTGTTCTAATCCCAGTAGCTCCACTTTCCATCCAGCTCCCTGCTTGTGGTCTGGGAAAACAGTCGAGGATGGCCCAAAGCCTTGGGACCCTGCACCCATGTGGGAGACCTGGAGGAAGTTCCTGGCTCCTGGCTTTGGATCAGCATAGCATCGGCCGTTGTGCTCACTTGGGAAGTGAATCATGGGATGAAAGATCTTCCTCTCTGTCTCTCCTCCTCTCTTTATATCTGACTTTGCAATAGAAAAAACAAAATCTTAAAATATCTAAATAAATAAACAGTAGCCATAAAATATACGTGAAAGTAGTCACATTCTCAAAATATCATATTTGACTATATTTAGCCTTCTTGTGATGATGTAACACCTGAATGATGAGATGAATGAGGTAGGTGCTGTTACCTAAACACAAGCACCTCACAATTATGATGGCCTTGACAGCAACATAGCAGCTAAGTGATTCAACTGACGGAGAGGTGGCATATATAGCATGGAAACACTAAACCCAAAGACTGATTCATCACGCAGGTGGACAGAGCGAGTCAGAACTTTCACAGTGTACAATTTAAAACTTAAGAGATGCTTATATCTTGCTATTTCCATTTAATATTTTCAACCATAGTTAAACATGGGTAACTGAAACCAAGGCAGGCAGAACTATGCATAATGGAGGACTACTGTAATATAGCTGTTAAGCATTTAGTACCCAGAATATATTTTAAAAATACCTTAGACCTGGCACAATAGCTCAATTGGCTACTCCTTCCCTTGCAAGTGTCAGGATCACATCAGTGCTAGTTTGCATCCCCGCTGTTCTACTTCCCATCTACCTCCCTGCTGGTGGCCTGGGAAAGCAGTCAAGAATGGCCCAAAGCCTGGGGACCCTGAACCCAAGTGGGAGACCTGGAAGAAGCTCCTGGATGCTAGCTTCCAATCAACTCAGCTCTGGTGAACGTGGCTATTTGGGATGTGGACCAGCTGATGAAAGCTCTTTCTGTCTCTTCTCTGTAAATCTGCCTTTCTAGTAAAAATACTTTTATTATTATTATTATTTTTTATTATTTTTTCATTGGAAAGGCGGATATACAGAGAGGAGAGACAGAGAGGAAGATCTTCCGTCCAATGATTCACTCCCCAAGTGAGCGCAACGGGCCGATACTATGCCGATCCGAAGCCAGGAGCCTCTTCCGGGTCTCCCACGCGGGTGCAGGTTCCCAAAGCTTTGGGCCGTCCTCGACTGCTTTCCCAGGCCACAGGCAGGGAGCTGGAAGGGAAGCGGGGCTGCCGGGATTAGAACCGGCACCCATATGGGATCCCGGGCGTGCAAGGCGAGGACCTTTAACCACTTGCGCCACCACGCCGGGCCCGTAAAAATACTTTTTAAAAATAAGCAAACAATTTAAATTAATATTTCTCCAAATATATACAAATGGTAAAAAATACATAAAAATGTTCAGCATCTTTACTTATTACAGAAATGAAAATCACCAAATGAGACACAACTTTTGCATCCACTAAGAAAGTTAGATTCAAAATAATAAAGGGGCCAGCACTGTGGTGCAGTAGGTCAAGTGGTCACTGGCTACGTCACCACCTCATAGCAGAGCATAGGTTTGAATCCTATCCAGCTCCCTGAAGATGTGCCTTGGAAAGCAGCAGACAATGATCCAAGTACCTAGGCACCTGCAACTCACGTGGAAGACATACATGAAGTTCCTGCCTTCTGCCTCCAAACTGGATCCACATCGGCTGCTGTGGCCATTTGGGAAATGAACCAGCAGATGAAAAGCTGTTTCTCTTTGTCTCTTCTACTCTGTCATTCTGTCTTTCAAATCAACAGCAAAAGTCTTTCCTTTTTAAAGATTTATTTTGGTTTTATTGCAAAGTCAAATATACAGAGAGGAAGATCTTCCATCCCATGATTCACTCCCAAGGTGACCACGATGGCCAGTGCTGTGCCGATCCAAAGCCAGGAGCCAGGAACTTCTTCCAGGTCTCCCACATGGGTGCAGGGTCCCAAAGCTTTGGGCCATCCTCGACTGCTTTCCCAGGCCACAAGCAGGGAGCTGGATGGGAAGTGGAGCTGCTGGGATTAGAACAGGCGTCCATATGGGATCCCGGCGCATTCAAAGTGAGGACTTAAGCCGCTAGGCCACTGTGTTGGGCCCAACAACAAGTCTTGAAAGCCAAACAAATAAACAAAAATTATCACTATTAAGCTTATGTAATACAGGAAACATAGGAACACCTTCATACAAATCATGTTTAGGAGCAGCATAATTCTCAGTAGCTACAAAGTGACACCAAGTCAATTGATAAAATTTTTTTTGAAAAAAATTTTTTTTGACTGGAAAGGCTAATACACAGATAAGAAAAGAGAAAGATCTTCCCTCCGCTGGTTCCTTCCCCAAAAGGCCACAAGAGTTGCAGCTGAGCCGATCCAAAGCCAGGAGCCAGGAGCTTCTTTCGTGGTCTCTCATGCAGATGTGTGGTCCCAAAGCTTTGAGCCATCCTCTACTACTTTCCCAGACCACATGCAAGAAGCAGCTGGGACACGAACCAGCACCCATATAATCCCAGAGTACTCAAGGAAGAGAATTTAGCCACTAGGCTATCATATCGGGCCCCAAACAAATCTTTTAAACAAAAGAACAGCATTGATGATTAACTAGAAAAATTGTAACCCTTATACATTGCTGGTTTCTCATTCTTGAAAGCAATCTGGCATTTCATAAATGCTGGACTGTCTGACATTGTCTGTACCAACAATGTCAGGATAAATAAGAGACTGATAGAATTATGATTCCTTATGAATGACTATACCATTGCAGTAAAATGGGGAAAATCTGTCGGGGTGGGAGTTTGGGGGGGAATCCCAGTCTATACCACATTGTACCGCATAATTCAAAATTTTAAATATATATATATATATATATTTTTTAAAAAAAAGCTAAACAGAGAATTACTACATCACCCAGAAATTTCACTATTAAGCTTATATAATAGAGGAAACATAAAAACACCTTTATACAAAACATGTTTAGGAGCAGCATAATTCTTAGTAGTTACAAAATGAGACCAAGTCAATTGACAAATGTAAAAAGAAAACGTGGTACTGGGGTCATTGCCGTGGCTGCTGTTTTTTGTTTTGTTTTGTTTTGTTTTTGGCAATGCTGGCATCCCATATGGTTACGGGTTCATGAACCAATCCAGCTCCACTTCCAATCTGCTTCCTGATAACGTGCCCCAGAAAAGCAGCAGATGGCCCAAGTGCTTAGGCTTCTACTTTCTAAGTAGAAGATAAGGATGGATGGAGTTCCTAGTTCCTGGCTTCAGCCTTGTCCAGATCAGCAGCTGTTGCCATCTGGGAAATAAGCCTGAGGACAGAAGATGTCTCTCCCTATTTCAGCTCTTTCAAATAATTCAGTAAATAAACCTTTTTTTAAAATGTGGTATATCCATTCAATGGAGCATGATTCAGCAATGAAAACAAATGAAATATGAACCTTGAAAGCACTGCTAAGTCAAAGCAGCCAGACACAAAAGGCAGGATTCCATTTACATAAAACATCCAAAATAAACAAATTCATAGACGCCAAAGAGTACAAGTCCAGAAAGTCCAATGCTCAATATAAACTAAAGAAAGAACAATAACACAGGGACAGGCATTTGATCTGGCGATGCAGTTCCAGGGCCATATACATCATGGGCAGTGATGCCTCAGCTAACTGGGTTCCCGATACCTGGCTTCTTCCCCACCAATCTTTTTTGGGGAACCAAGTAGTAGATGCGGAAGCATGTTCTCTCTCTCAATTTTTTTTAAAAAGGGAAAACAGAAGATGGAGTTAATGAAACCAACAAATGTCAACAAAATGACAGATGACTTGGGGCCAGCACAGTAGGTAAGGCCATTGATTACTACACCAATACCACATATGGGTGCCCATTTGAATACCGGCTGCTCCCTTTACAATCCAGTTCCCTGTTAAAGCACCGGGAAAAGCAGTGGAAAACGGTCCTAGTGATTGGGTCCCTGTCTCCACATGGGGGACCTGGAAGAAGCTCCCACCTTCAGCCTGACCTGTCCTGGCCCTTTAAGCCATTTCATTTTCCATAGGGTCTTCTGAAGTACTTATGCATAGCAGAAACCCTGGTAGACAGCTCCTTAACTAAGTTATGGAAGCAAAAAATCTTAGCAATGGGCCAAATTAAAATTACATCTCAACTGACAGAATGTAGAAAAAACAAACTAAAATAAAGCATCACTTGACAAAATGCAAAGCAGAGACACAGCAACACTTCTTAGACATTCCCAGGACATATAAGGTAGATCCAATCATAAAGGATTGAGACAAACTCAAATTAAGACATTCTACAAAGTAACAGACTGCAATTCTTAAAAGTGTCAAGGTAATAAAGTCAAGAAAGATTGAGAAACTGTTTCAGATCAGAGACACAATAACTAAATGCAACACTGAACTCTGAACTATATTCTTTCCTTTAAGCAATACTGGGATGACTGGCACACTCAGGTGGGCTGTGAGGATCTGAGGGCCACAAGGTATTAACATAAATCTCCTCATTTTGATGGCTATTATGAAAATGTAAAAGAATTTGCTGCTTTTCCTAAGAAATACTAATCAAGATACTTTTCATTGGAACCAGCATTATAAAATGTAGTGGACAAGACTGCCACCTACCAACACCAGCATCCACAAGGGCTCAAGTGAGTTCCCACTGCTCCACTTCCCACCCAAGCGCCCTATTAATGTACCTGAGAAAACAGTAGCAGATGGTCCAAGATGGCCTTGGGAAACCAAAAGCAGCTCCTGGCACCTGGTAAGTCTGGTTCAGCCTAGCTGTTGTACCCATTTCATTGTCTCTCCCTCTATCCGCATGTAACCTTGCGTTTGAAATAAATTTTAAAACTATTACAAGTCGGGCCCAGTGCGATGGCACAGTGGTTAAGGTCCTCGCCTTGCACGCCCGGGATCCCATATGGGTGCCGGTTCTAATCCCGGCGGCCCCACTTCCCATCCAGCTCCCTGCCTGTGGCCTGGGAAAGCAGTCAAGGATGGCCCAAAGCTTTGGGACCCTGCACCCGCGTGGGAGACCCGGACGAAGTTCCTGGATCCTGGCTTCGGATCGACATAGCATCGGCCGTTGCACTCACTTGGGGAGTGAATCATCGGAAGGAAGATCTTCCTCTCTGTCTCTGCTCTCTATATATCTGCCTTTCCAATAAAAGTAAAATAAATCTTAGAAAAAACTATTCCAAGTCAAAGAGGCATAGGGGAACTCCTTAAATAAAGAGGGGGCAGGCAAGTAGCTTATAAATTATGTTGTCCATCAGATGCCAACATCCCATATCACACTGCCTTGTTCAAACCCCGACTGTTCCACTATCTGTCCAACTAGCTGCTTGTGGCCTGGGAAAGCAGTAGAGAATGGCTCAAAGCCTGGGACCCTGAACCTGCATGGGAATCCTTCAGGAAGCTCCCAGCTCTGTGCTTTGAATCAGTTCAGCTCTTGCTGTTGCAGCCATTGGGGAGTGAAGCAGCAGATGGAAGATCTTTCTCTCCTTCTGCTAATCTGCCTTTCCAATAAAAACAAATGAACAAATAAACAAATAAATCCTTAAAAAAAAAAGCCAATACCTACAGAGCCCACATTCCATATGGGCACTAGTTGAAATACCAGCTGCTCCTCTTCAGATCCAGTTTCCTGCACTTGGGGCCCCTGCACCCATGGGGTAGTCCCAAATGAAACTCCTGTCTCCTGGCGTAGATCTGGCCCAGCTCTGACCATTGTGTGGCATTGGGGGATGTGAACCAGCCCTTAGAAGACAGATTCTTTCTCTGCTTCTCCCTGTAACTCTGCCTTTCACTTAAATAAATGCTAACAGTGTAAGACTAAATAAATTAAAAAAAAAAATAGGAATAGGAAAAGCATGGAGTGAAAAGAGATTCTCTACAGAAGGGAAATTACATAGATCAAAAGAAAATGACTTGACAAAGAACAACCAGAACTATTTCAATTACAGCATCATTTCCCATGAGACAATAATATGCTTTATAGTAATTAAGAAGGCTATGTTTTTGTTCAAAATTTCATTTTCAATTAACATGAGCACATAATAGATTTCTATTTTTCAGAAAAGTTGGATGACCTATATATGGACAACTTCAGCAGTAGCCTAACTGAAATTTGGGCCTGGCACAGAAGTTCCTGGCTCCTGGCTTCGGTTTGGCTCAGCTCCAGCCATTTGCGGCCACTTGGGGAGTGAACCATCAGAAGGAAGATGTTCCTCTCTGTATATCTATTTATTTATTTTAATTGCACAAAGATATCTTTCAAAAAAAACACTGAAATTTACGCAGTTTATATTTTTCTTCTGGTACATGTATCAGTCTGAAATCTGCTTACTCTAATTACAACATAACATTGTGAATGTTATTTGTATGTATTGATGAAAACTATTTTTAGTATTTAAGTAAAAATACTATTATTAAAAGTGTTTTGGGCCCAGTGCGATGGCGCAGTGGTTAGGGTCCTCACCTTGCACACCCCGGGATCCCACGTGGGTGCCGGTTCTATCCAGGCGGCCCCGCTTCCCTTCCAGCTCCCTAGCTCCCTGCCTGTGGCCCGGGAAAGCAGTCAAGGACGGCCCAAAGCTTTGGGACCCTGCACCCGCGTGGGAGACCCGGAAGAGGCTCCTGGCTTCGGATCGGCATAGCATCGGCCGTTGCGCTCACTTGGGGAGTGAATCATCAGAAGGAAGATCTTCCTCTCTGTCTCTGCTCTCTGTATATCCGCCTTTCCAATAAAAATAAAATAAATCTTAAAAAAAAAAGTGTATTACTTTATATAAAAACTTTCACTTTAATAGTTTTAATAATTTATTTACTTGTGATTTTATGTTTATATATATATATATTTTTTATATATTTATTTATTTATTTTTATTGGAAAGTCAGAATTACATAGAGGAGAGACAAAGATCTTCCAATTGCTGATTCACTCCCCAAGTGGCCTCAATGACCCGGGCTGAGCAGATTCAAAGCCAGGAGCCATGAGCTTCTTCTGGGTCTCCCACATAGGTTCAGGTCCCAAGGATTTGAGTCGTCCTCCACTGTATTCCCAGGCCACAAGCAGGGAGCTGGAAGGGAAGTGGAGCTGCCAGGGTACTAACCGGTACCCATATGGCATCCTGGTGCATGCAAGGTGAGGACTTGCCCACTAGGCTCTGACACTGTAAAATTAAAAGTATACATCATTTCACAAACCAACCTAATAAAGTTCGGAAACACTGGATTCAAGGAAGAGAAAGCAACTTTTCAGAAGCTATGGGAAATGAGTGACAAACATGATAACTGATATAAACATTAAAAACGGAGGCATCTATTGAATTTGGCAATTAGGAATCATCAGTGACCTTACCAAACAAGCTCATTGTAGGGAGTAGAATTTCAAGAATTTTGCCAATGAAATTTCAGAAATAGGAGGAATACAGAAGAGAAAGGAAGCTGCTCTAGGGCGAGAGGGAATAGATGGTTTTACATTTTATTTGTTGGGACCTGGCGCGATGGCACAGTGGTTAAGGTCCTCGCCTTGAATGCCCGGGATCCCATATGGGTGCCTGTTCTAATCCCGGCAGCCCCACTTCCCATCCAGCTCCCTGCCTGTGGCCTGGGAAAGCAGTCAAGGACAGCCCAAAGCATTGGGACCCTGCACCCATGTGGGAGACCTGGAAGAGGCTCTGGGTTTCGGATTGGCTCAGTCCCAGCCGTTGTGGCTGCCTGGGGAGTGAATCATCGGAAGGAAGATCTTCCTCTGTCTCTCCTCTCTGTATATCCGCCTTTCCAATAAAAATAAAATAAATCTTTTAAAAAAACAAAAAAAAAACATTTGTTTTACAAGAATGGAGCGAAGAAACTTTAACTGGGTATGGATGCTAAGGGAAGAAAACATCAGAGCTATAAAAGAAAGAATAATCACTTGAGCACAAGCCCTGGAAGAAAGGCCACAAAGGAAAGCAGTGGCTGAGCAAAGGGCAAAGCAGGGCTTCTCCAGAGCCCAGCAGGGAACCCAGAAGCCACTGCAACCTGTATCTGATCCCAGATCTCCCAAGATAATATTTGGTATAAGGTATAATAATAATATTTGGTATAATATTTGGTATAAGGTATCTCGGGTAAGTTTATTTACTTCTCCAACTCACAATATTCTCATACAACCTGGGAGAACAGAAACCTCCCAGAACTAATGAAAAAATTCAGTAAATTCCTAATACCCTAAAAACAGTAACTGGAGTTTCTCAATGCTGTGCTTTAATGTCTGAAAGCAAAATTAAAAGAATTCATATGTAAGATTCCTATTTTTTCTTAAAATAGGTAGGACAACGGTTCTTAATTTGGTACAGATTTAAAAAATCAATTTGACTCTGACAAAGAAAATATGGGAGAGCAGAACATCGAAATTTGCATAAACGGCAAAGGAGTTCACAGACATCCTTCAACGATATAAAAGAAAGCTGAAGGATTCCACTGCATGTTAAAAAGCCCAAATTTTTCAACAAAAGAAAAAAGGTAACATTCCCTTTTACATATGTAACAACTACGAAAAAGTAGTATTTGGCCTGCCAGAAAAACACAGTCAAGAAGTTCAGATTCCTAATCCAGCCCTAGTTTTATCTGTAAAGTCACAGGGTCTTCTCAGGCAGCAGCCCTGAAATGTGCTGTTTCCTATGGTTTTGAAGGTTACCCGAGAACCATAAAAACTTTTTCTCTAGAGAGAGTAACTGTGCTTTGTGCTTCCAGGATGCAGCAGTGGGGGTTCCTGGCAGCAGCGAGCATGAGTCAGATAGTCCCACCCCGAGAACTGCCTCAGATATTTTAGCAGCCTTGTCTCGTTGGACTGTAATACGCAGAACTGGACCTTGTCAGAAACTCCTCCTTGTTAGTCTGCAGTACTGGGAGACAAATACAGAGCCATCAAATTTCCCAATTGTGTCAGCTTTGTAACACTGAGAATCCTTTACTAACAGAATGGGAGAAGAAAAACACAAAAAGCCTCTTCAGATAGAGAAGCTTGTCCTCTTTCTACTTTCCAAAAGAGAAATGATTTGAACAACCATGTACAATCAACCAGCCATTACATTCCCAGTACTCCACAGGCTTATTTGCTAATTTATGTAATTATTTCAGTAAGACTTCAGCCAATTCTAATGTTTAATAATATCAATATAACATACGGTACCATGCTTGTACTAAACTGTTTTCTAAATATTTGCTTTATTTATTTGAAAGGCAGAAAGATAACCTGTAATTAATAAAATCAACAGCATCTCAGAACTATTGAACCACACTTAAGCAGTACCCTCAGAACATGCTCCGCAACAGGGACCCTAGGATGACCTTGAAGGCATCTCACATCCTTTGGTCCTAGTGTGTTTGGACCTCTCCCTACTTCCCCAAAAAAAGGAAGAACAGAAAGGAAGATTCGAAACAGTCGTCTCATCCACTTTTCACCATTCCTTTGCCCTTCCCATTGTAATCAGTGGTCCACATAGGCATTTATCCTTCTCAACTATGTAAACACAAAAAGTGAAATAAATCTATTCTAAAAAAATAAATTAAAAGGTAGAGGGAGGATAGATCTTCCATCTACTGGATGCTCCCCAAACAGTGACACTGCCTAGGACTGGAACAGACACATAGCCAGGTCTCCTATGTGGATGCAGGAGCCCTAGCACATGGACCATCTTGCTTTGCTTCCCAAGGCACATTAGTAGGGAGCTGGATTAAATTTTTTAAAAATTTATTTTTTATTGCAGTCAGACACAGAGAAAGGAGAGGCAGATCTGTCCGATGATTCACTCCCCAAGTGACCTCGACTGCCAACGCTGTGACAATCCGAAGCCAGGAGCCAGGAACCTCCTCCAGGTCTCCCATGCAGGTGCAGGGTCCCAAGGTGGTGGGCCATCTTCTACTGCTTTCCCAGGCCACAAGCAGGGTGCTGGATGGGAAGTAGGGCTGGTAGGATTTGAACCGGAGCCCACATGGGATTTCAGCGTGTTCAGGCAAGGACTTTAGCTGCTAGGCCACTGCGCCAGGCCCTAAACTTATTTTTCAAATTTTGCTTTCTATTATCTACCTTAATTACCAACTTAAGTTTACATGATTTAATATTTTCACAGTTCCAATTACTTCAGGGACCTCAATCTTCCATTATTCTTTTTTTTTTTTAAGATTTATTTTTATTATTTTTTTTTATTGGAAAGGCAGATATACAGAGAGGAGAGACAGAGAGGAAGATCTTCCGTCCGATGATTCACTCCCCAAGTGAGCACAACAGCCGATGCTATGCCGATCCGAAGCCAGGAGCCTCTTCCGGGTCTCCCACACGGGTGCAGGGTGCCAAAGCTTTGGGCCGTCCTTGACTGCTTTCCTGGGCCACAGGCAGGGAGCTGGAAGGGAAGCGGGGCTGCCGGGATAGAACCGGCGCCCATATGGGATCCTGGGCGTTCAAGGCGAGGACCTTAACCACTTGCGCCACCGCGCCGGGCCCTTTCATTATTCTTAATACACATATTAAACTGGTGCCTACCATAAAATATATGTGGCTTTGTTTTGAAATTAACAGGTTGCCAAAAATCTGGGTTGTTGAGTTTCCTAAGAAAAAGGGGTGGGGAGCCCTGGTGACTAACACTGGGTCTACAGATCTTGGCAATGGCAATCCTTGAAGGGAGATGGCTAACAGTTGTCCTTTAGCACATCAATTTTCCTTTTCACTTCAGTTACTGCCTGCTCTCTGAAGGCATCAGAATATAAAATATTTTAACTGATAATTTAACAGCACAGCAGGCTAAGTCACCATCTGTAGTGCCAACACTCTATGTGGGCACTTGTTGAGTACTGGCTGTGCCACTTTCCATCCAACTCCTGGCTATGGTCTGAGAAAGCAGTCGAGGATGGTCCAAGTTCTTGTGCCCTCGCACCCACGTGGGGGACCAGGAGGAAGCTATAGGCTCCTGGCTCCAGAACAGAAAGCCATTTTGACTATCTGGGAAGTGAACCAGAAAATGAGATATCTCGCTATCTCTATAAATTTGTCATTCAAGTAAAAATAAGCAAACAAACAAAAAATGAAATATTTATCATTGAAATAAGGGGATGAGTCTCACATTACTTTAAAGTCATCCACACCAATTTTTATGTACAAGTAGCAGCATACCATTAAAATGCATATATCCCTATTAATGCTTTAAAAAAGAAGCTACTGGGCCCAATGCTACAGCCTATTGTAGCCTAATCTTACACACGTCAGATTCCATATGGCCAGTGGTTTGTATCCCCACTGTTCCACTTCCCACCCAGCTACCTGCTTGCGACCTGGGATAGTAGAGGATGGTCCAAAGCCTTGGAACCCTGCACCTGCATGGGAGACTAGAGGACCTCCAGGTTCCTGGCTTCAAATCAGCTCAGCTATGGCCACTGCAGCTAATTGGGGAAGCGAATCAGTAGACAGACATTTCTGGTCTCTCTTCCTCTTTGTATATCTGACTTTTCAACAAAAATAAATAACTACTAAAAAATCTAAAAAGTTATTATAGAACACTAACTTTAGTCTTTTATCCTTCATAAAAATACAAGGAGCAGGGCTTCACACTTCTGATCCTGTGAAAAAGCAGGGGAAGACAGACCAAGTCCTTGGTCCCCTTAATTCAAGTGAGAGCAGTGGAAGATGGTCTAGGCTCCAGGCTCTGGCCTGGCCCAATCCCAGCCAACGCAGCTTTTTGGGGATGAACCTATACATGGAAGCTCTCTCTCTATCTGTCCTTTTCTCTCTGTAACTCTACTTTGCAAATAAATAAAACATAATTCCTAAAAAAACATAACAACAACAACTACAAAAAGAAATTAACCTTGTATTTCAATATGCTGCTACTTGAAAAACAGAGGCTCCTGTATCTGTATTACAAAAGTCAAAAGAAAAACAGGAAACTAGTCAAAAAAGTCTCCAATCAGCCAGAGACCACACAGTTCACGGAACACATGAGGCCCTTTCTACAGAGCCTACTGGATCTTATTTTAGACACAATTTTAATAAGCTCCGTGATCTGGTTTCTTAGCCCACAACAGATGAGACGCAGCCAACTGGAAAAGGGGGTGGTGCTGCTGGCAGCAGGAGCTCAGAGCATCAGAACCAAAGCTGGAGAGTTATCAAGTCAACAGAAAACCTCAAAATGTGAATGGCTGGGATCTCCGGGTGCAGACACAAACCACTCCAGAGGAGCCCAATCCCTGCTCAGAACTGTATTGCATGTTTATTATGACCCTCTTTGCTCACTGCTGAATGAAGTCAGAAGACTAAAGCAGATATCAAAATGAAGTCCACCAAAAGCATTTTCCGAAAAGAGACATGGCATTTAAAAGACTGCCAAATACACAGACACACGTAGAATTCCTGTCAAAGAAACAAGGGTAGTGAACCAGTGGATGGAAGAGCTCTCTCTCCCCCTGTCACTCTGCCTTTGAAATAAGTAAATCTTTCTTACTGAATTCCTAAAGATATCAACATGCAAAATGAGTTCTTAGAAAAATGTTATAAGAGCCTAGATGTAGCAGTTCATGACAACAAAAGTTGAGAAGGTATTTAAGCAGATGTTTTAAGATGACCACAAATGCCAACTGACCAAGATCAGTTTTCTTTTTTCTTTTAAAATTTATTTTTATTGGAAAGGCAGATTTACAGAGAAAGACAAAAAGATCTTTAGGTTGGGGGCCCGGCATGATGGCACAGTGGTTACACACTCGGGATCCCATATGAGCGCCAGTTCTAATTCCAGCAGCCCCGTTTCTTATCCAGCTTCCTGCCTGTGGCCTGGGAAAGCAGTCAAGGACGGCCCAAAGCCTTGGGACCCTGCACCCATGTGGGAGACCCGGAAGAGGCTCCTGGCTCCTTGCTTCGGATCGGCATAGCATCGGCCGTTGCGCTCACTTGGGGAGTGAATCATCGGACGGAAGATCTTCTTCTCTGTCTATCTGCCTTTCCAATTAAAAAAAAAATCTTTAAAAAAAAATATCTTTAGGTTCACTTCCTAAGAGGCTGCAATGGCTGGAGCATAGCTGAGCCGATCTGAAGCCAGGAGCTTCCTCCTCTAGGTCTCCCACGCAGGTGCAGGGTCCCAAGGCTTTGGGCCGTCCTCGACTGCTTTCCCAGGCCACAAGTAGGGAGCCAGAAGGAGAGTAGAGCAGCCAGGATTCTGGTGGATGCATGGTGAGAACTTAAGCCACTAGACTATTGTGCCAGGCCCCAAGATCAATTTTTCTAAGCCAAGCAAGTCTTCTGGGATATCAAGAAGTAGAGAGTAAGAAAGGAATATATATATATATATTTTTTGCTTTTATTACAAAGTCAGACATACAGAGAGAAGAGACAGAAAGATCTTCCATCTGCTGATTCACTCCCACAATGGCCAGAGAGTTGAACCAATCTGAAGTCAGGAGCTTCTTCCAGGTCTCCCATGTGGATGCAGGGTCCCAAGGCTTTGGTCCACCCTTAACTGTTCTCCCAGCCCACAAGCAGGGAGCTGGATGGGAAGTGGGGCCGGTGGGATTAGAACCGGCGCCCATATGGGATCCCAACATGTGTAAAGCAAGGACTTTAGCCACTAGGACACCATGCTGGACCCAAAAGGGCTGGTTTTACCTGCACTTAGTAAGCATATCATTCAACTTAAAATTGGCATCATACTGAAGTTTGAAAGTATTTTATTTTGCTTTCCAAATCTTTGTGGCTGGTATACCAAAAACAAATTCCAGTTCTCAAATTCCTGGTAGTTTCAGAGAAATCAGGATGGTTCCAGGTTATAATCCAGAGGGAAAATAGAAGTTAACAAATTTAAAAGTTCAAATTATCTCTTCCAAACTTTATTTTCTTATTTTAAAAAATTAAGGAGGCCCAGTGCAGTGGCCTAGTGGCTAAATCCTTGCCTTGCAACCTCTGGGATCACACATGGATGCCTGTCATGTCCCAGCCGCTCCATTTCCCATCCAGCTCCCTTCCTACAGCCTGGGAAAGCAGTAGCGGATGAACCAAAGCCTTGGGACCTTGCACTTGTGTGAGAGACTCAGAAGAAGCTACTGGTTCCTGGCTTCAGCTCAACTCAGCCCTGGTCAACCATTGCATTCACTCACAGAGTGAACCAGTGGAGAGAAGATTTTTCCCTCCATATCTCTTTCTCTCTGTAAATGTGATGTTCCGATGCAAATAAATAAATCTCAATAGATAAATAAATGGTATATTTCAGAAAAAAAAGTTCTAGAAAATATGTAGTAACTCAAAATAAATCTTACCAGTGCCCATTATTTTACTAGAAGATTAAAATGTACCTTGTGAATCATACTTCTATTTTCCTATTTAAACAAGTATCTGTAACAATCAAATGGCAAGACAGAAATTAAAAGGCTACATTTCTGGATCTGTGAGGTATCACAAATTGTACTCACCCTCACACTCCCTTTTTAGGTTTTAAAATTAGAGCTTTCTCCTCCAGGTAGACACCAGGTGTCAAGTCGATAACATCCCAGGTAAATGCTGAGAGAGCCTTACAATACTTTTCCAGAAACACTTTCCTTGGGCGGAGGTGGAAGCTGCTAGGCGAGCTCCTGCTCCCAGCTGGCTCTCCAGGAGCCCCCTGCCTTGGAGTCAAGCTTCTTTCAATATCTACTCTGCTGCATCTTATTACAAGATTTACTCTAAATTTCACCATTAGTCATTTGTTAGAAATTCAAAGTAAAAAAAAACGTTCCTAAGGATCTAACCTAATTTAAACAAGGGACTGATTTCAGTCCAAAGGTTTCTGATCAAGAATGAAATGAAAACCAACTGCTGAACTGAGGTGATTGAACCTGCACTTTGACTTCTCTCTGCTTCTCTTCCTCTTGCTTCATCACCACCATCCTTCAGGATGGAAGATCTCAGCACCTACTTCTCCCTAAGCAGCCAATCTGAGAAGCCAAGTGGAACGCCAAACAAAAACTGCCAGTGTTACCTGCCCACTTATAAGAAAAAACATGATCCTAAATTGCACTGAGAGTTTCCAGTATGGGGAAGAGGCTAAATTTTAAGCCAAGCCCATACTCCAGAGGCTGTATTAAGGGAAATCTCCTTTAGGGATAACTACATAACCCTCCTTGTTAAAGAGCAAAGTCCTTCTTAACAGAATAGTCAGTAAAACTCCTCCTCAGTTAAAAGGGTCTCCTGACCGAATGATCATATCACCTAATTTCAACCTCAAAACCCAGTCTGCCAAGGGAATGAAAGGAATCTTTGTGTAATTTCTCCAGCGGTTTCCTATGTTCAGATTTCTGAAATGACTTCTTGCTACCCTCGCCAATTTTCTATCAGACCCAATTCTACAAAACTCAAGTGCTAAGCTGCTGACTACATATGGGAACCTTAAGGATGAAATACGGTACTCCCTTTACTTCCCTCCTCCCTGGTCAGGATCAGTTTTTTTTTCCTTCTGAACTTCCCATTCTATCAGCTCCTGGACAAGCTGGGTGCAGCGGCACAAGGAGGATATGTGAACTCAAGAAAAGAGTTGAGGATCGGGCAATCGGCATCTTCCAGCTGCCCTCGACTTGGGCCCGAGCTCGAAGCGTTCTGCCGAAAGAACTGGGGCAGGTGGGGGGCCAGAGGGAGCAGAGATGGGGCAAGGAGTTCTTTCGACCTCTGTCGAAGGGGCCGCCTAACGCCCAGCCTCTCCCCCCACCCCCCACCCCGGCCTGGCCGGACAATGGCCCCCCGCTCGGCAGTACCAGGATGGACCGAGGCCCTGGGACTTCAACACCACGCGGGCCTGGGAAGGCGGCCGGGGAGGAATCCTCGGGGGGCGAGAACACCTCCGGCCTAAACACAGGCTCTGCGCGCCGGGGCCTCCACGGACGCCATCACTGGGAGTGGGGTGTGAAGGCCGCCCCGCGGGGCCAGCGCCGGCAGCCCGACCCGGGATCGGGGCCCCGCAAGCCCGGCCGAGGCGAGACGGCTGGCAAGTGCAGGCCGCAGATGGCTCGGCCGGCCCGTCCCCGCGGCCCGAGCCCCGGCAGCCGACCTCGGGCGCCTTACCTTGTGGATTCTCTTCAGAGCCATGGTGGGAGACGGGTGGCGGTAGCCCCCCGGGCAGGGACGGGGCAGGGGAGGGACGGGGAAGGGACGAGGGGGCCTGAGGCCGCCTCGGAATCGCGGGTCGGCAGGAGAGGACGGGGGAAGGAGGGGCCCGGGTCCGGCGGGATAGGCTGCGGGCCGCGGGGCCCACTCAGCTCCTGGGCCTGCCGCAGCGGTCACCGCATCACCCGGCGGCGGCCCCCTTTATGCGCTGCCGCCCCAGCCGCCGCCGCCGCCGGAGCTGCCTCTTCCTTCCCGGCTCGGCGCCGCCTCCTCCGCCGCCACCGCCGCGGATCCCTCCGCCGGGGAGCAAGAGCCCAAGGCCTCGGGCGCGGCGGGCGCCGCTCGGTCGGACAGCCGGAGGGACTGCTCTGCCTTCCAGCGGGCTGCAGGTGGACCGAGGGACGCGCGGGCGGGCGGCGCCGCCGGGGTGGGGCCGCCGGAGCGCGGGGTGGGCCCAGGCCGAGGGGCAGGTCGGGAGGCGCGGGGATTGGCGGGTCGGGAGAGGGAGGGCCGGGCCGCTCGGGCGGCGGAGGGATACGGGCCGCCCCTGCGAGCCGCGTACGCGCCGTCGCTGTCGCCGCCGCGGCCGCTGAGGAGGGGATGACGCTGCGAAGCGCTGCCAGAGGAAATCTCGCGAGAGGCGAGGCGCGGGTTCTCGACGCTCCCGCGCGGCGACCCTAAAATCCCCCGCGCCTGGTACCCCACGCGCGTGGCTGCTTGAAAATGGACAAATGTCTGCAGCGCGCAGAGGCTTGCTGAATCGCTGTTAGTGCCAGGAGAGGCGTTTAGGCCGGTTGCAGGGCACCTAAGGGAGGAAGGGACTTGCCCAAGGTCAAACAGCTAGAAAGTGACAGAACTAGGACTTGTCTTGAAGGCTTTCAAAGGGTCCGGGCAGATCCCTTTGCTGGAGCTGAGTGGTAGCCGCCTGGGAGGAGCTGCCCTGGCCTCGCTCAGCCTCAGGCCTTGCTACAAACGGGTGTGAGTAGTCACCTCAGAACACCGCACCCTGTCTCCCCACTTGTTAAAAACAAACAAACAAAAAAACACCCTCCTAATGCAGATCCTGGCTGCGGGGAGTTATTTTTCTGGAGAAACTCTGGGCGCCAGATCTAGACCCAAGCAGGTGCTAGCTGTGGACACTTGTCACGGGATTAGTAAAGCATCTTTTCCAGGGAGAAAAGGGAGGGGTCTTGCCACAGTCGCACAGCGGGTGAGAGGCGGGCGAACCTCCTACTCACTTGGCTGAGCCAACACAGGCCCAGTGAGGAAAACCTGTTATCTAGTTGCGGACGAAGAGGGACATTGCATACACAAACACACACATACTTTTTTTTTTTTAACCAAGGGGGGAGAGGTACAAAAATGGCCACTGGTAAGCTTTTTTTTTTTTTCTTTTTTCTTTTTCTTAAAGGCTTGTGCATTAGAAAAGTAACATACTTGCTCCAAGAAACAGACATGCGATGCAATCAGCACATGTAATACCTGGTTTGGCTAATCCTCCGTCAAGCACCAGGATCCCATATAGACGCTAACTCCTGTCGTGGCTACAATCCAGCTCCCTGCTTGTGGCCAGGGAAAGCAGTGGAAGATGACTTGTGTCTTTGGGACCCTGCACCCACCCACGTGGGAGACCCTGAAGAAGCTCCTGGCTCTTGGATTCAGACTGGCCTTGGCTATGGACATTGTGGCCACTTAAGGAGTGAACGAGCAGACAAAAGATCTTTCTGTATCTCCTTCTCTCTAAATCTTCCTTTCCAAAAAAGTAAATTAAAAAAATTAACACTAAAGTAATAAAGGTCACCCATACTCTAATTATCCAAGGGTTAAGAACCTTGGAAATTTTTGTTTCTTTTGTTTGTTTGTTTGTTTTTACAAATAAATATATTTCTTAAAAAAATTTGGGTTGGGCAACTAAAGTCCTCACCTTGCATGTGCCAGGATCCCACATGGGCACCAGTTCTAATCCCAGTGGCCTCGCTTTCTATTCAGCTCCTTGCTTGTGGCCTGGGAAAGCAGGCAAGGATGGCCCAAAGCCTTGGAACCCTGCACCCATGTGGGAGACCCAGAAGAGGTTCCTGGTTCTCGGCTTCGGATCAGTGCAGCACTGGCCGTTGCGCTCACTTGGGGAGTGAATCATCGGACGGAAGATCTTCCTCTCTGTCTCTCCTCCTCTCTGTATATCTGACTTTGTAATGAAAATAAATAAATCTTAAAAAAAATAAAGGAAAACAAAAGTGATTTTGTTCATAGCAGATAATACGACTTCAGAAATAATGGGGCCCGGTGCAATAGCCTTGTGACTAAAGTCCTCACCTTGCAATCCCATATGGGTACCAGTTTGTGTCCTGGCTGCTCTACTTCCCTTCCAGCTTCCTGCTTGTGGCATGGGAAAGCAGTAGAGAACAGCCCAAAGCCTTAGGACCCTGCACCCATGTGGGAAACCCAGAAGAAGTTTCTGGCTCCTGGCTTTGGATTTGCTCAGTTCCGGCTATTGCAGCCACTTGGGGAGTGAACCAGCAGATGGAAGATCTTTTTCTCTGTTCTCTTCTTCTCTCTGTAAATCTGACTTTCCAATAAAAATGAATTAAAAAATAGAATTAAACAATATGCCTCATGAGCATGTTCACAGTCCTAATAAAAAAGCCTAAGTATGACAAATTTAGCAACATATAAAAAAGGACATTGTAGGGCCTGGCGCGGTGGCGCAAATGGTTAAGATCCTCCCCTTGCACGCCCGGGATCCCATATGGGCGCCGGTTCTATCCCAGCAGCCCCGCTTCCCTTCCAGCTCCCTGCCTGTGGCCCGGGAAAGCAGTCAAGGACGGCCCAAAGCTTTGGGACCCTGCACCCGCGTGGGAGACCCGGAAGAGGCTCCTGGCTTCGGATCGGCATAGCATCGGCCGTTGCACTCACTTGGGGAGTGAATCATCGGACGGAAGATCTTCCTCTCTGTCTCTCCTCTCTGTATATCCGCCTTTCCAATAAAAAAATAATAAAAATAAATCTTAAAAAAAAAGGACATTGTAATTAAGTGACATTTGCTGATAGTAATGTAAGTTAAAGCTAAAAAACAAATTCAAGGGCCTGATGATGTGGCCTAGCAGCTAAAGTCCTCACCTTGAACGCGCCGGGATCCCATATGGGCTCCACTTCTCATCCAGTTCCCTGCTTGTGGCCAGGGAAAGCCGTCGAGGATGGCCCAAGGCTTTGGGACCCTGCACCCGTGTGGGAGATCCAGACGAAGTTCCTGGATCCTGGCTTCGGATCAGCATAGCATCAGCCTTTGCAGTCACTTGGGGAGTGAATCAGCGGATGGAAGATCTTCCTCTCTGTCTCTCCTCCTCTCTGTATATCTGACTTTCCAATAAATAAATAAATCTTTTTTAAAAAATTCAAATCTGGGGTCCTCCTGGGTCAAACTCCATCTACAGTGCTGCCATCACACATTGATGCTAGTTTGAGCCTAGCTGGTTCACTTAAAAATATATATATATATTTGTAATGCTGTTTACAGAGTTAAGAAGGATGTATGCCCATATGGGTCACTGAATTAGGGTAGGGAGGGTCAAGGGTAGAAGTGAAGGAGGGTGGAACAAATGCTTTAATTATTTTCTTTTGCTCCTCTATGGGGGGAGGGACGGGTAGAGGAGGAGGCTGCTCCTTTCTGCCCAACTACATCAGCACCCAGGGATGAGGGACGGTCATTTGATGCCATCTTAGAGACCCAGATGTGAGGAAGAGTGTTCTAAGGAGTATCACTTGAGGGATCGTGATAGTCCTAAGATGTTGTAGGTTTAATTACTCCGGGGTTGAAAAAAATCTTTCCAAGGATGTACCCTGGTGCATCCACACATCCTTGCTGCAAAGCTCAGCCAAAAGACTGGTCAGTCTGTTCTACTTTCCATCCTCTCACAAGACACTCGAGATACTCTGTTGGCCTAAATGAGCTGGCTGTCATGTCCCCTGTACGCATGTTATATGCTGTCCACTGCAAAGGCATCAGCAACCCAAGAGCCCCAGTCAAGTCCAAGGTTGGACCACATATCCTGTGATCTTCGCTATGGCTGCAGTGAGTCCAGTGGTCTAGTGGGAGAGTCTCTCAAGAAACCTTTCCTGGGGTGACTTTAGACCTTACTCTTGTGTGCAACAGCTATTATGAGGTCCAGTTCAGTCCATCACCCACATTGTCCTATGAACATGCTAATGAATGCAGTTGCCTAATCAGTTCTGTCCCTACCCCCATGTCAAATACAAACTAATAGGTGCTGAGGCCTAGCCCAACCAGCCTCCCAAAAATCCATCCTTTATGCACATGAGCAGAAATTACAGCCTAGTTGGGCGTGACCCCCAATAACCGCCTGGCCTTCCCCCAGCCCTGGTTCCTGCACCTGCTGGCATGTGCAGCAGTCTAGTCTGACCCCTCCCACATCCAAGCTGGCTCTTGTATGCATCCATGGATGTTACAGCTTAGCTCAGCCTGAACAACTGCCAAATATATGCCAATGGGTGCTGCTGCCTTGTCCAGCCTGGCCTGCCTCTAGCCCTAGCTCTTATGCTCATTAGCAGGAGCTGCAGCCCAGCACAGGAATGTCCACAGTCCTCCTACTAGGCACCTCCCAGCTCCAGATCTTGGACATGCCAGGGAGTGCTGCAGTCAGCCTAACAAGACTTGCACCCAGTTCCAGCATTTGCCAGCAGACGTCCAGCAAAGCCCAGCTGCCCTACAACTATTCTGGCTCTTGCATGTGCCAATAGACGCAGTGGCCAGCCTAGCTCAGCACTCCCCCAAACCCAGCTCACATACAGACCGATGGGTGTTGCAGCCCTGACTAGCTCAGTCTGCCCACGGTCCCAGCTGTCAGACCCACCAGTGGGAGCAGTGGCCTAGTATGGGAGTCCTTGAAGTTCGCATACCAGGCATGATCCCAGCTTTAGTGTGTGCCACAGCCCAGTCTGGGTTACAAATAACTGCAGACAGACTATTAATTAATGTCTCCTAATGACACATTTTATAGAATACAGTGTGATTTTCAATAAAGGTACATATGTGCAGAGGTAGGGAACCATTTCCTGCTAAGGACAATTGGGATGTTTATGACATCATTCCTGGACCACACACAATTGTCAACTTAAAAATTAGTCTGCTGGGCCTAGTGCGATAGCCTAATGGCTCCTTGCCTTGCATTCACCAGGATCCCACATGGGCACTGCTTTGTGGGCTGCTCCGCTTCCCTTCCAGTTCCCTGCTTATGACCTGAGAAAGCAACAAAGGATGACCCAACACCTTGGAACCCTGCACCTATGTGGGAGACCCAGAGACGGGAGAGAAAGATCTTCTACCCCTTGATTTACTTCCCAAGTGTCCACAACAGCCAGAGCTGAGCTGATCTGAAGTCAAGGATCCCAGTGCATTCAAGGTGGTGACTTTAGCTGCTAGTCTACCACACTGGGCCCCATTTAACTTTTCAAAAAGAACCAGATGGGGCCCGGCATGGTGGCCTAGTTGCTAAAGTCCTTGCTTTGCGTGCACCAGGATCCCATTTTGGGGCTGGTTCATGTCCTGGCTACTCTGCGTCCCATCTAGCTCCCTGCTTGTGGCCTGGGAAAACAGTAGAAGATGGCCCAAAGTCTTAAGATCCTGCACCCTGCTTGGGAGATCCAAAAGCTCCTGGCTCTTAGCTTCAGACTGACTGGGGGAGTGAACTAGTGGACAGACCTCCCACTCTGTCTCTCCTCCTCTCTGTATATCTGACTTTCCAATAAAAATATATAAATCTAAAAAAATGTTAAACATACCTTTACGCATATACTTAGCAGCCTTGGTCATACATAACCCAAATCAAGTGATAAATCCTCTCCACAGCAACAGACAGACAAGCTGCAGTACACTCAAAGCAATTAGACTGAGCAAAGGAAGAAAGACACAAAGAATATGGACTATATGTTTCCAATTGAATACAGTCCAAAAATAAAACTACATTTTTTTTTACAGATTTATTTTTATTATTTTTTCATTGGAAAGGCGGATATACAGAGAGGAGAGACAGAGAGGAAGATCTTCCGTCCAATGATTCACTCCCCAAGTGAGCACAACGGGCCGATACTATGCCAATCCGAAGCCAGGAGTCTCTTCCGGGTCTCCCACGCGGGTGCAGGTTCCCAAAGCTTTGGGCCGTCCTTGACTGCTTTCCCAGGCCACAGGCAGGGAGCTGGAAGGGAAGCAGGGCTGCCGGGATTAGAACCGGCGCCCATATGGGATCCCGGGCGTGCAAGGCAAGGACCTTTAACCACTTGCGCCACCGCGCCGGGCCCTACATTTTTTTTTATCTTTGAAGTCAGTAAGTGACTGGTATCTTGGGAAAAGTGATTTGTCAAGAAAGGTATATGGCCCTGCGTAATGACATAATGAGTAAAGCTACTGCCTGCTAATGCTGGCATCCAATATATGTGTGTTCAAGTCCTGGCTGCTCCATTTCCAAATCAGCTTCTTGTTAATACACCTGGGAAAGCAGTAGATGACGACTCTGAACCACAGTAAGAGAGACCCAGAAGAAGCTCCTGGTTGCTGGCTTCAGCCTGTCCCAGCAGTAGTTATTGAGGCCTTTGGGGAGTAAACAAACATACTGGAGACTTCTCTGTCTCTCCTCTCTCTCTGTGTAAGTCTGCCTTTTAAATAAATAAATATTTTTGATATTTTAATTTATTTGTATTTTATTTTTAAAATATTTTTTAAAAAAGAAATCAAGGAAATGTTCTAGGGTAGTTCAAATGTTCTAGATAGTTCCAGGTGGAGGTGACCCAGGTGGGAACAATTTCAAACTTTCTAGAATTGAACATTAAAGGTCTGTGCACTTGGCTCCTAGTTTTGGAGCAGCTCAGCTCTGGCTTTTGTGGCTATTTGAGGAGTGAACCAGCAAGCAAATAGAAGATCTACCTCTCCTTCTTTTTCAAATAAAAATAATAATTTAAAAACTAATAAAATATAAAAATGTCCCCCCAAATATTCAGAATCCTTAACATGATATAACAACCACTTAGAGTGAACTCAGCAGGTTGGAATTCTCTCTCTTCTTTTGAAATAAACAAAATGAATTGAAACTAAAACAAGGGGCTGGTGTTGTGGGACAGATGGGTAAGCTACCTGGCAATGCCAGCATACCACAGAAGCACCAGTTCACTGCCCTGCTTCAGATCAAGCTCCCTGCTAAGTATGTGCTGTGAAAGCAACAGCAGATGTCCTAAGTCCTTGGGCTGCTGCACTCAAGAGACACCTGGATGCAGTACCAGGCTGCTAGCTTCACCTTACTCCAATCTGGCAGCCATCTGGATAAACCAGAACTTGGAAAATTCCTTTCTTGTTTTCCTGCCTTCAATGTAACTGCCTTTCAAATAAAATTCTATAAAGCATTAGCCCAGCGCAGTAGCCTGGTGGCTAAAGTTCTCACCCAGTACACACTGGGATCCCATGTGCACACTGGTTCTAATCCTGGCAGCTCCACTTCCCACCCAGCTGCCTACTTATGGCCTGGGAAAGCAGTGGAGGACAGCCCAAAGCCTTGGGACCCTACATCCACGTGGGAGACCTGGAAGCAGCTTTGGGCTCCTGGCTTCAGCTCAGGGCAGCTCTGGCCGTTGTGGTCACTTGGGGAGTGATCCAGTAGACAGAAAATCTTTGTCTCTCCTCCTCTCTGCATATCTGACTTTCCAATAAAAATAAATAAATCAGGTGGGTTAAAAGTATTAACCCACCTTCTAAATAAAAATATTCTTGGAAGATTTATTAATCTATTTGAAATGCAGATGAGAGAGAAGGAGAGAGGAAGGGAGAGAGGAAGAAGGAGGAGAAAGACAGTTCTGGTTGATGGTTTATCCCCTCAAAACACCAACAACTGGCCAGGCTGGGAGCTCCATCCCAGTCTCCAGGTGGGTGACAGGAACACCAGTACCTGAGCTATTGTCTGCCACCTTCCCAGCGCTCTGGCAGGAAACCAGATTCCAAGCCAAGGAGCTTTGGACTCTAACTCACTTTGGCTGTGGGATGTGGGCATCCCAAGTGGCAGCTTAACACACCGTCACTGTCCATCTCAGCTCTTTCCCTTTTAGCTTGACATTTTCCAGAGTCTCTTCCATCTTAAATCAGAAGCGCCATTTGTTTTTATTGCCAACAACAACTAGGTGATCTAAAGACAAATCGCTGTCTCCGCGGAGATACCTAAACCATCCACTGATTGCTAGGGCATTCCTTCTCCTTTCCCTCCCTCCCGGTGGCAACCGAAAATGCCACGTGAGCTCAGCAAAGCGCAGCAGGTGCCCCGGATCACGTGACTGCTCATTTCCCTATGATAGAAGTTAACTAAACCGAACTTTGGGTTCTAGCCGATTTCATTTAAGTCTTGTCGGCCCAGGACTCGTAACTTTGGTTACTCTCAAAGAGCACTGCTCTGGAATGGCTTCAGTTAATGCTTTTGCCAGTTCGCCTCCTCCTCCTCAAGAGAGAGCTTGGGGTACCTGTGGAGTTAGCCCCTGGGGACCAGAAGGGTCATCTGAGAGGCATGTTTGGGGATCTCAGACCCTGGTGAAGACCCGCCGTCCCCAGGGTGGCGCAATGGACACCTGACACCTTTCCTGTGACCGACAGGGGCAGTGGGGACAGTCCCTAGCCACCGGCCACGTGCAGCTTGGTGACCACCATTACCGAACACTTGGGCACCCATGGAAGGCAATCAGGCCAAGTAAACAGACACTGCGGATGGCTGGGAAAGCGGCCATGCTGAGCCCGGCTACCGCCTCGCGGTGCCAGCATTCCCTGCATCAGGCTCCTGGCGACCCACCTAGGGTCACCTGGACCCATCTAGAACACAGGCATGTGGAGAGTGCCCCTGGAGCCAAGGCGTGCCACCCCACCTCGTTCTGCCCTTCAAATAAGTAAATAAAGTTTTTTAAGAAAAAAAAAAGTGATTTGATATTATCTCTTTCCTAGCATAACCATCTTTTCAGAAAAATGTAACAAATGAGATTTAACAATAAAGAATAGTAACTTTTTTTTTTAACAACAAATGGTCTCCTATCAAAGATAAGATTCTGCAAATACCTTTTGAAGCTTTTCGCAAAGCTCAACAAGCACTTGCCATGGTGATTAAATGCTGTTGAGGACTCCTACATCTCGTATCTGAAGTAGCAGGGTCCTGTCCCCAGCAGTCCCCAGCACGGCTCCTGACTCCAGTCTCCTGCTAACACACAAGAGAGTGAACCAATGGACGGAAGGTCTCTACCTCCATCTCTATTTTTCTTTTTCTTTCTCTGCTTTTTTTTTTTTTTAAGATTTATTTATTTATTGGAAAGTCAGACATACAGAGAGTAGGAGAGACAGAGAGGAAGATCTTCCGTCCGATGATTCACTTCCCAAGTGAGCGCAACAGCCGATGCTATGCTGATCCAAAGCCAGGATCCAGGAACTTCCTCCAGGTCTCCCACACGGGTGCAGGGTCCCAAAGCCTTGGGCTGACCTCGACTGCTTTCCCAGGCCATAAGCAGGGAGCTGGATGGGAAGTGGAGCAGCCAGGATTAGAACCGGATCCCATATGGGATCCTAGCGCGTTCAAGGCGAGGACTTTAGCCGCTAGGCCACGTCACCAGGCCTTCCATCTCTATTTTTCAAAAAATAAGAGGGGAGAATATAGATTCACAAGAAATCACAAAAATAGTACAGTGCATTCAAGTGTTTCCTTCACCCATTTTCCCTCCGTGGTTACATCTTACATAATTACAGTACAATAGCAAAACCAAGAAATTGATGCTTGCACAGTGGGTATATATAGCATTATGTCATTTTCTCACATGTGCATATTCCTGCAAACACCACCAAGAGCAAGAAGCAGGCTATCCCGTGACCTCAAAGACCTCCCTCATATCATCATCACAAACACACATCCCAAATCCCTAACCCCTGGCAATGACTAATCTATTTCCCATCTCTATAATTTAGGTATTTTGAAAGTGTGGGGTAAATGGAAATAGATACCATGGGATCTTTAGAGATTGGCTCCCCTCACATCCCTGCTCTGCCTTTGAGATCCGCTCAACTTGTGTGCAACAATGTCCAGCTCTTTCGATGGCAAGCAGTATTCCATTCTGTAACTTTTTTTTCAAGTTAATAATGGGGGCTGGTGCCATGGCATAGTGGGCTAAGTCTCTACTTGCAGCACTGGCATCCCATAAGGGCACTGGTTCATGTCCCAGCTGCTCCACTTCCAAACTAGGTCTCTGCTTATGATCTGGGAAAGCAGCAGAAGATGGCCCAAGTCCATGGGCATCCTGTACCCATTAGGGAGACCTGAAGAAGCCACCTTCAGATTGGCTTACCTCCAGCAGTTGTGGCCATTTAAGGAGAGAACCAACAGATGGCAGTTTTTTTCTCTTTCCTTCTCTCTGCTTCTCAAAGAAAAAAAAATTTTTTTTAAGTTATCAGTGATAAACATATACTCAGAAAGTGGCATCTTAGCTCTTTGTAAGTGTACAAATGAGTGGCATTAGCTGCATTCATGCTGTATGATCTCACTATAATACGGCCAAAAAATCTTTTTCATTTTGCAAAACTGAAACTGTACCTTTTAATCATTAATTTCCCCTTCTTTACATCCAAAGGTAACCATTGTTTTTTTTTTATTATTATTAAAAAAAGATTTAATTATTTTTATTGCAAAGTCAGATACACAGAGAGGAGGAGAAAAAGAGAGGAAGATCTTTTATCCACCGGAAGAGGCTCCTGGCTTCGGATTGGCTCAGCTCAAGCCGTTGCGGTGGCTTGGGTAGTGAACTATTGGATGGAAGATCTTCCTCTCTGTCTCTTCGCCTTTCTGTGTATCTGCCTTTCCAATAAAAATAAATAAATCTTTAAAAAAATCTGATCTGATAAATTTCTAAATGTAATACACAATCTTAATTCTGGGATGGATATCACCCTACTGTTTGCTAAGGGGTTGTCTTTCTCCACACCTAACACAGCCCTTCTACCCACAAGGCAGCTTGACCATTTAATGTGTTTATTGGCCGTTTGTATTTCTTGCATAGAGACTTGCCCATCTCTGGTGATCTGAAGCCACATTTCTACCAGGAATGCCAGCCAGCAAGAGGCATGTAAGATCACACACGCATTCCAACTCTTTTGAGCAGCCCCTGCCTCCTGAGGGGGAGGAAACCTCGGGCAGGCGTAGGACAGTAGGTTCTTTCTGCTCTGAGAGGCTTTTGCCTTGGAAGCCCCCACCAATGCCAGCAGTGACAAATAGTCCTAAGCTCAGCTTTAGGTGATAGCTTCATGGGGATGAAAAAGAGTCTGCAAGAATCATTGAGTTATCTTAGGGAGCTCTCAAACAGGCTTGGAGGTAGGGTTGCCACTTGAAAGAAATTCCCAGGCCCAGTGTGGTAGCCTAGTGGCTGAAGTCCTCACCTGCAAGCGCCAGGATCCCATATGGGCACAGGTTCTAATCCTAATGGCTCCTTTTCCCATCCAGCTCCCTGCTTGTGGCCTGGGAAAGCAGTTGAGGACATCCCAAAACCTTGAGACGCTGCACCCGTGAGCCAGAGCAGAGCCAATCTGAACCCAGGAGCTTGGAGCTTTTTCTGGGTCTCCCACAGGGGTGCTGGAAGGTTCCTGGCTCCTGGCTTCAGGTCAGCTCAGCTGCCCTTGCTGTCAGCAAGGAAACCACTGTGGCTTGCAGCATCCTTTCCTTTCATCCTGCCTCTTGCCCTGGGTCCCTGGAGAGGCGGTTCCCTGGGCTCTGTACGTAGGGATGTCATTTTTAAGGAGCTCCATAGCTCTCCCCGCCCCCTCACACTTCCAGACACACTCCTTGGGGGTGGCAAAGTAGCAAGGAGGACGCTATTGAGGGCACCCCATTTTTTCTCGCCCTGACCTGTCCCCGATGCTATGGACCAACAGTGGGGGGAGGGAGTAAGGAGGTCAGCCCTTGCGGCCCAGAGGTGGCATTTCCCACAGGTCCGGCCCAGGCCCCCAGTGGAGGGGGCGACTATTGATTGTAGTCTCCAGGGAAGGAAAGGTGGCTGAGGGTTTTGGGCTCGGCTTCATCAACATCATAAAGGCCTCCCTAGCTAAGGTCTCGAGAGCTGCGGAGGCTTCTGAGGGGCTTTCACATTTGTCTTCTGGGCTCCTTTGATCCCGTCCCGCACCCTGCTAGGGAGCCTGGGCGGAGCTTTCCAGCCCCGGCCCCTCACGCATAACAAAGGGCCCTGCGGGAGCGCTGCTCCCTCTGAAGCCTGCATTTCCAAAAGGCATGATAAAAGTTGTGGCTACCACGTATCCAGGGCTTGCCAAACACCCAGTTGTTATAAACCACTTCGGGAGAAGGTAACCCGTCCTTGGCCACGCAGCACGCAGAGGCAGCAAGAGGGCGGGTGCCGCCACGCGCCTGTGCCCGCGCCACCTCAGCCCCTCGGCGGTGGCCCGTCCAAACCTGCGCTTCACCCCCTCCTGCGGTGTCAGCTGGCCCTTCCGCCTTCCGGGCTTTCCCCCAGACCCTCCTCTTGGCTTACCTCTCGTCCACCCGCCCCGTTTCTCTAAGTCCTCCTTCATCTGTCACTGTCTTTCCAGTTATTCAAGACATCCTGGAGGTCACAAAAGGATTAGTTTCCCGATCTTTTCCAGTCTGACCACTCCTCTGCCCTTTCTGGTGCCACTGTAAGCCAGTCCGCTTAGGACTCAAAGGTTTCCAGTATCAAGGAGGGGGACTCATGCCTTCCTCATCTAGGGGTCAGTTCCTGGCCCTAGTCAGAATGTGTCTTCTGTTGAAGGCTGGGAGCTGGCCTCCGCTGGAAGCTTCAAGCCCTGTTTTCTCAAAGGGCGCAGGTCTGGGTCTGACCCAATCCAGGTGTCCAGCAGGGCAGTGGAAGATGGCAATCTGGACATCTTTTGAGTTCTGGTTCCACTGCTTGCTAGCTGCACAACCTCCATTAAAGCGCTTAGCTCCTGGGCCCAGGGTGGTAGCCTAGTGGCTAAAGTTCTCAGCATACAAGTACCAGGATCCTATATGACCACTGGTTCTAATCCCAGGGTCCTTCTTCCCATCCAACTCCCTACTTGTAGCCTGGGAAAGTAGTGAAGGATGGCCCAAAGCCTTGGGACCCTGCACCTGCCTGGGAGACCCAGAACAAGCTCCGAGCTTCTGGCTTTGGATCAGTTCAGTTCTGGCCATTGCAGCCACTTGGGGAGTGAATCAGAGGAAGGAGGTTCTTCTCTGTCTATCCTCTTCTCTGTATATCTGACTTTCCAATAAAAATAAAATAAATCTTAAATCTTGGACCAGAGGAGGAGCTTTGCATTTTTAGTAGCATCTCGGGTAAGCAGAACCAGGTAAATATTGATCATTGCTTTGTGTCACCTACAGCAGGAAGCACTCTTAGAGCATCATGGGATGGCAGTCCAGGCTTCTAACCACCGCACTCCCTTATCTGCCCCTAGGTCCTTCCATGCTCTCACAGCGTGGTTGCTTCTGGTCTCCACAGTTCAACGCAAATGGATTGTGGCAGAACGAGAGAAAGGGGGTCAGTGTTAGACATGGGTTCTGAGGGCAGTGCAGGGACCTTGAAGGGTTTGTGGTCAGGGAGTCTATTCCAGGACCACGGGAGTGCCACACAGCACAGGCATCCTGCGCGCCTGCTTTGTCATGAAGCAGATGTTTTCACCCGGCTTTTCAACCATCTCTGCAGCTGGTACTATTTGCAGATCACATCAAGGGAAACTGGGGTATGGGAAGATTTGTTTCCGCGAGGTCCCAGCTGGAACTTGACCCTGAAACCCGTTCCTTTAACCTTCAGGCTGGGCAGAAGCAGGGAAACGTGACCCCGGGCCAGCGGTCAGGTGGTCCCAGCCCCAGTGCAGAAAACTGCAGCCGCAGGGGTGTGTGAGCTTCCGCGGGCAGCGCCCCCTAGCGGAGCGGGGCCTCGGCACGCGGAGCGATGATGTCACCGCCGGGAGGCCTGCCGGGAAAAGGGAGCTGCTGGCACGGGTCACCCATGCGCTGAGCATGGCGCTGTGGGCTGTGCCTGTGGACTCTGTCCGGGCTGTGCACTCTGCGCCCGCCCGAGTGCAGGACTTCGGATGCTGGGCGTCGCAAGGCAGTGCCTTCCCCACCCTCCATCCGTGTACTAGGGCAACTGCCATGGCCATGGTGGTCTGCCCCACTGGGCCCTTAAAGGTGCCCACCTCCTCACCCTCTGTCTGCTTCACTTACCAGGATAGGGCTCTGCGTCGTCCTTGTGCCCCACCCTCGGACTGACTCTCTTCCCTACTGGCTCCTGGCACCAGCTTTTCTCAGCCCCAAGTCTACCTCATTTTTTCCTAATTCATGTCACATCCTCTCTGGGCTGCAAGGCCACAGCGGCCAGCAGTCGGCTCCCTTCAACCTATTTTCTACTCTGCAGCTGTACAGGGGCTTCCTGTAGACTGTGTTGCCTAAAGGATTTCCACTCTTCAGTACCTGTCCTTTGGGGTAAACATCCTAATTCCTGGAGCCCCTTCGTGGCCTCACGAGATCAGATCTCTGCCAGAGACTTGCTAAAAACATGCAGACCCTGGGTCCCACCCCAGACCCACCAAATCAGAAAGACTCACTTCCTGAGCTGCAGAATACCAGAATCTTCTTCCTGGGTTCCCTTGGCCTACCGAATGCGGAATAAACACAAGTCTAGGGTCTGTTCTGGGCTGGCATTTATGGGGCCTGTTTTCTTGATCAGGTACCTTGCTCTGTGAACCGAGTGGACCTGGGTTTGCTTGGGGGTGGGGAGAAGGCGGAGAGGACGGAGGGGACCAAGCAGCAGAGGAACCAAACCATGCTCAATCCTGCTCCTTTAGGAACTATCCTAGGGCCTCCAGCGGGCAGGGATGACCTGCCTCACTGGAGAGGTGTGGGCTCAGGGAGATGTCTTCTAGAATAACCACTGCTGTGGCCCGGGCCTTCTCAGGATGGAGGTCAAGGTCCTGACCGCTCCCTTTAGTTTGGAGGCTGTGGGAGGGTTTGAATTTGCTTTTTGTTGTTGTTGTTGTTGTTGAATATCAGTGGTATGGCAGCTATGATTTATTTTGACATTGTATTTATTTGAAAGGTAGACAGAAAGATATTTCATTCACTGGGTAGTTTCATTTCCCACATGCTCACAATAGGCCAGAGCTGAGCCAGAACAAAACACAGGAGCCCAGAATTTAACCCAGGTCTCCCACATAGGTGATGAGGGCCGAGGGATTTGAGCCATCACCTGCTGCTGCCCAGAGAAGAAAAGCAGAGTCAGGAGTGGAATCCAGGCACATACATGGGACACACATGTCCCATATCATGGCTTAACCCCTGTGGCAAACATATGCCCCTAAAGGTATAGTTTTGTGGCTCTCCCCCCCCCCGCCCACATTTATTTAACATTTATTTGAAAGGCTAAGCAACAGAGAACATTGTCTATCTGCTGCTTCACTCCCCAAACACCCACAGGGCCAGGCTGAAGCCATGAGCCTGGAACCCAGTCCACATCTCCCACATGGGGGCAGGGGCCCAAGAACTTGAGCCATCTTCTGCTGCTTCCCAGGAGCATTAGTAGGGAGCTGGATTGGGCTTTGGGGGGCAGAGGTATCTGGACTTGAACCAGCACTCGAATATGGGCTGCAGGCACTCCAAGCGGCAGGTTAACCCACTGCACTATCTTCCCTGCAGCTGTGGCCCCTTTTGGGCTGCTTGCCACGTGCCACTCTTCGATTGACCTGTCGTCTCTCTCACACTTCAAACAATCCCTTTGCAGTCCAGGAATCTGAGGCTTGGAGAGTAAAGCTCACACACCGGATGGAATGAGAGTCCAACAGGGCAGGTAAGAGGGCGGGTGTGGCTGAACAGTGGAGTCTTGCCCTGTGTCTGGGGCAGACACTTGGGATCTTGAGGTGGAAGGAAAGGCCCACGCTGGCAAGGGTGCTCAGTGATAATAACTCTCCTGGCCTGCCTGCTGAGGTGGTATGCTTGCGCCTTGGGGCTCCACACCCCCTGGGCATTCCTGGGTTTCTTTTTTAGGTGATCAAATGCTCCCACTTAAGGAGTCCCAGCTCTGCCAAAGTCTGGCTGTGGGACCTCAGACATCTTCTTACTCTCTCTGGTCTCTGTCTTGTCTTTCTCAAAGGAGCCATGTTTGAAGCCTCCCAACCCAACTTCCTGTGGTACCTCCATAGCACCATTAAACTCAGACATTAGGGCCTGGCCTAGTGGCTTAAGTCCTCACTTCGCATGCGCTGGGATCCCATACGGGCATTGGTTCTAATCCTGTCTGCTCTCCTTCCCATCTAGCTCCCTGATTGTGGCCTGGGGAAGCAATCGCGGACCCTGCACCAGTGTGGGAGATCCAGAAGAAGCTCCTGGCTTCGGATTGGCTCAGCTCCAGCTGTTGTGGCCACTTGGGGGTGTACCAGCAGACAGATATTTTTCCCTCTGTCTCCTTCTCTCTGTAAATCTGCCTTTCCAATAAAAACAAACAAACAAACAAATAAATCTTAAAAAAAAAAAACCTCAGACATCAGAGCTGCTTTAATTAACTTCAATCTCTTCCCCAAGCAGGTGATTCCCCTGACTCACAGGTGTCCTTTGCACATCTCACTTGCACCAAACAAGGAGGAAGAAGAGAGCCGAGGCCCCTCCATTCCTGAGCAGGTGACCTGTCCCACCCCTCCAACAGCCCTGGGTAGATTGCCTGCAGAGTGTCCAGGCATGTCTTTCTCCTCTTTCTAGTCTGCATTCATTCATTTCTTCCCTTAAAACTGATAGCCTTGGGGCCAGCACCATGATAGAGCAGGCTGTGGCATGCACTAACATTCCATATGAGTGCAGGTTTGAGTTCTAGCTGTGCCATTTCTGATCCAGCTCCTGCAAATGATCTGGGAGAGTAGCAGCTGATGGCCATGGCCTTGAGCCCCTGTACGCATGCCACAGACCTTGGAAGAAGCTCCTGGCTCCCAGCTTTGGGTCTTCAACTTTGGGGTCAAGCTCAACTTTGGCCAACTTGGGGAGTGAAACAGTAGATGGAAGATCTCTCTCTCCCTTTTTCTCTTTCTCTGTACTTCTTTCAAGTAAAATAAATAAAATTTTAAAAAGCAAAACAAAATATAAAATTGACAGTCTTCTCTGTGCCAGGCCCTGGGATAAAGTCCTGATGTGGATGGACACAGCCTTGACTGTGAGGTCAATCGGCCACCAGGTGTCACTAGTGCCAGTCCCAGGGCCTCATGGAGGCCTGAGAAAAGAAGCCGGGATGCGGAAGTGTGGGTGGGAGAACTCCCTTCTCAGCCAGCTTAAATCAGTAGCAGGTTCCTCAAAAAGAAAAAGAAAGGCCACTTCCTTGCCACTCTCCCACAGTGAAGACGGCCTTGTGACTTCCTCCACAGCCTCACTGGCCCAGACCTTGGGAATTCCCACCTCCTGAGCAAGTAGAAATTCCGTCATCCTGTATGCTCTCTCATGGAACCCACCAGGCACCTATAAACCCTGTGGGTGACTTAGCTTGGCCCCTCACAAGGCAGTCTGTGTTACTAGAAGGTTCTTCCTGATTTAGTGTTAGCATCTGACACTCATTTTGAGTTGTCCTACTTCTGCCTTCTGTGGTCATAAGGAGGAAGGTTCACAGTCTTTCCAAGATACTATTTATTTGTGCTAAGATTTATTTGAAAGAGAGGGATATTCTCCAATTGGTGGTTTATGCTGCAAATGGCTGCAACAGCCAGGGCTGGGCCAAGCTCAAGCTAGGAGCCAGGAGTTTTTTCCTAGCCTCCCACGTGAATGCAACAGCCCTAGGACTTGGCCCATCCTCCTCTGCTTTCCCAGGAAGTAGTAGGAAGATGGAATCTGGAGTGGAGCTGGGACTCTTAACCCAATAATGCAGAATGGGTTGCAGGTATTCCAAGAAGCATCTCAATAGGCCTTGGCCTTGTTTTTTTTTTTTTTTTAAATGCAGAGGGTCCAGTACGGTAGCCTAGTGGCTAAAGTCCTTGCCTTGCACAAGCTGGGATCCTATATGGGCACTAGTTCTAATTCTGGCAGCCCTACTTTCCATCCAGCTCCCTGCCTGTGGCCTGGGAAAGCAGTCGAAGATGGCCCAAAGTCTTGGGACCCTGCACCTGTGTGGGAGACCCAGAAGAGCTCCAGGCTCCTGGCTTCGGCTTGGCTCAGCTCCAGAAGTTGCAGTCACTTGGGGAGTGAATCATCGGATGGAAGATCTTCTCTGTCTTTCCTCCTCTCTGTATATCTACTTTGCAATGAAAATAAATACATCTTAAAAAAAAGAGTCTTGTTTAAAACAAAGAAAATGGTTTCTAAGAACCAGAAGGATTCTGGGAAGCCTTTCCTCATTGCTCCTGAAAATGAATTTGTGTCTCTTCCAAGGTTGGGTTGTAGTGTGGGGTGGGGTCCAGGTGAGAGCCCTCTGACTGACTAGGAATAAATTAGTGCTGCTCTGTTGGTGCCATCCAGACTCCATCCCCAGGTCCACCACTAGCCTTGCAAACAGCTTATCAATTGGTGCAATGGAAGCCAAACTTACTCCCCAGCCTGCAGTACAACTGAAAGCATGAAACATGTCTTGGTACTGTTTGCAAGGCTAGTACGCCCTCTTATAAAATGAAGGTGGAGGCAGAGGAACTGTGCGCAGCAGCTACCACCAGGCTTCAAGTCCCCAGCTGATCACTTACTTGGCTCAGATTTTGACTTCACTGAACCTCAGATTACGCATCTGTAAAACAGTGAAACAGTGGTCGGGGTGGGGAGTGGTCAGTGTTGCGGTCACAGCTGATGAAGTTACTGCGCCTTGTGATGCTGGCATCCCATAGTGGAGTGATGGTTCAAGTCCTGGTTGCTGATGCAGCTGCTTGCTGATGCAGTTGGGAAAGCAGCAGCAGATGACCCAAATATCTGCTCCTGTCACCCACGTGGGACACACAGATGGAACTGCAAACTCCTGGCTGTGTCCTGGAACAGCTCAGGATTGTTGCAGCCATTTGGAATGTGAACTAGTAGACGGAAGCGCTTTATATCTCTGTCTTTCCCTTGTTCTCTCATCACTCTGCCTTTCCAAAAAAAACCCCAAAACAAAAAAAATCTTCAAGATCAAAACAGTGACAGGATTATACCTGCCTGGCAGGGAGGCTGGAGGACTTGTGAACCCAGAAGAGCAGCAATTGGCTCAAGGTAAACACTGTTTTAACTATGGTGCACACAGATGCCTTTTTAGCTGGAACCACTGAGCTCCTTCCAAGAAGCTGTGGGTGTGTCCACATCCGCCATCCACCCCCCTCCCCCCGGGGAAACAAGGGGTGCCAACTTTGCTTGTTTGTAGGCCTTCTGCTCTCACCCAGCCCTTAACTAAAAAGCTGCTGTTACAGGAAATAGCTTTGCTCATTTCTCCGCCTTCCTCTTGATGTCACAGCGCTCAGGAAAAAAAAAAAAAAGACCCGTAGGTGGAAATCATAATTAAAAAGAATCACACAGGGAAGCTTCATGCATGCGGGAGGAGTGTGTGCACTGCCCTGGGCCTGGGGGTGCAGTTGTGTTGTGGGTAGACTGTGTTTGATTCTGTGGCTGCCAGCAAGTGTCAGGGAGTTTCTGAGCAAACTAAGTTTGGGGGTAGCAGGGGTGATGAAGTGGGGCTTTCTCAAGCTTGAGTCTCCCCCACCTCAACTTGAGACAGCAGCCTGGCTCCTTTAGGCTTGGAAGAGAAGACACTTCCTCTTTTCCGAAAGGCAGGAAATAGTGCCTCTAAGGGTGCTGTGGGCAAGATGCCAGGGCTGCAATGGGGGTGGAGAAAGCATAAATGGATTTTGCTGTTTCATTTTCAGGTTTTACTCGGAGAAGCTGCCCTGGTTGCTGGTAGCCACTGGAGTGAGCCTCCTCTCTCTGTCTTCTTTTAAGAGTCATCTGTGTCCAGGAAGCAGAAGGTAGGATTCGGAGCAGCCCAGCTGGTGCTCCAAGGCTGGGGAGCTGAGACCCAGAGGCTGCTTTTACTCCTTGAGCTCCGACATTGCACTCTGCTAAGTCCCTTATCAGGTGGATTCTGGGGGCATAAAGGGTCCTTGAGCAGATCGGTCTGCATAGGACTCTTCTTTCTTCATCATACCTGTGGTCTTGCTGGGGCTTAGCTGGCTATGCAGGTGCTGGCCCTGCTCTGTTTGCAACAAGCTTTTCCTGAAAAGAGGTGAGGGATGCTGTATGCACAGTCCAATCCCCCAGAGATGTCTCCCAGTAGCCTGTGGGAGCAGAATGACTGGGTGCTGGGGAAGGGAAGGGTTTGGGAAAGCAGCTGGGTCCCAGAGAACCAGAGAGTGAGGGAATCATTGTCATCGATTTCTAGCTTTCTTGGTGCCAACAGATGTCCCAGTCAAGCCTGCATCCATCTATCCCACGTCCCAGGGGTCATGGGGCTCAGAAAGCAGCCTTGGTCCTGCTGGTTGTCTGCCTGATGGCCCTTTGGGGGCTGGGGGAGCCCCCAGAGCATACTCTGTGGCACCTGGTGCTCTACCTGGCCTCCCTGCAGCTGAGCCTACTGTTGAAAGCAACCTGCAGTCTGGTGGAGGAGCTGTGCCACATTCACTCCAGGTGAGTCCCAGTAATGCCCATGGGGATAGGGTACCCAGCATGTGTCACTTTGGGATCTGTTAGCCATGTTCCTCCCCAAACCTCTCTGGCTGAGCTGGACTGGAATCTGGGGCTCGGCTATCCCTTGCAGGTACCAGAGCAGCTACTGGAAGGCTATACGGTCCTGTCTGGGCTGCCCCATCCGCCAGGGGGCCCTGCTGCTGCTGTCCTGCTATTTCTACTACTCCCTCCGGAATCTGGTGGGCTTGCCCTTCTCATGGATGCTTGCCCTCTTGGGTCTCTCCCAGGCATTGAACATCCTCCTGGGCCTCCAGGTAGGACACAGAAGGGAGATGGAGGGTCTGGCTGTGCTGGCAGCTGGTCCTTTCCCTGAGCTCAGGCCTGGAAGCGGCACCAATTTAAAGGTCATGGGTCTTGGGGTACAGCCTCTGAAGCTCTGGGCAGTGGGTTCAGCAATGGCAGAGATGGGAACGAGACAGCAGCAGGCTAGGAAACCTTCTGGGAGGAGGAGGGCTCTGAGTGTCCTTGGCGGAGGCTCCCTAACCCCATCCTGCTGTCCACAGGGCCTGACCCCAGCTGAGGTCTCTACCATCTGTGAAAAAAAGAACTTGAATGTGGCCCATGGGTTGGCATGGTCGTATTATATTGGGTACCTTCGGCTAATCCTGCCAGGTGAGCCTTCCTCCTTGCCCCCATTTCCAGACCCACAAGACAGGCTCATAGCCTCCTGTGTTTTCAGAATTCTCTGTACTGCTCAAGGTGTCTTCCTATTTGCTGAGCCATGTGGTCCCCGGAGCATCCCAGTGGGTAGGGGGATGTTGTTGCTATGCCTGGATATGGTGAGGGAGCGGCAGCCTGGAGCCTTCAGGGGACTTGTGCAGAGTGAATTCTAATTCATACCACAGACTAGAAGCCCTTCCCATGCATTTCCTCTTATTTACTTGTTAATTCATTTTCCGTTTGATCACTCCCCAAATTATTCATTTTCTTCTCCCTCAAGCCCTGTGAAGGGATGGTCATCATGGTTCTGACAGACCATGGAATTTGGCCATCATCACGTGCTTTAGAGAGAGGAGACAAGATTTGACACTCTGTTTGGTCACTGCTTGTCTGTGGGACTCATTCGTCTTATGCCTCTGGACTTGCAGGCCACGGCTGTGGTTTTCCCACATCCAAATGCTCTATCCCCAGGATGCCAGAACTTGCACTAAGTTCTGCCCTGTGCCTCTCTGCACCAGGGAATGCTGGGAATAATACTTGTATCTCAGAACTCTGAAAACTGTCAGTGGGAAGGCCTGGGGCTGAACCAGAATCCAGGGGAAAGGAGAAGTGATGGGAGAAGGAGGGAAGTAAGAGAATGGCGGGGAGGGCTCCTGGATGCTCTGCCCATTCTGGCCTCTTGCATAATGACAGTGGACTGCAGCCACATAGGGAAGGTGCCAAGGACCTGGGCCTTGGGGTTGTGGACAGGGTGGGTGAAAATGACTCTTTGGGCTTTTCTACCCCAGGGCTCCAGGCCCGGATCCAAGCTTACAATCAGCTTCACAACAACACACTGTCCGGCATGGGGAGCCGACGGCTGTATATCCTCTTCCCACTGGACTGCGGGGTACCTGATGACCTGAACATGGCTGATTCCAACATTCGCTTCCTGCATATGCTGCCACAGCAGAACACAGATCGGGCTGGAATCAAGGGTCGGGTTTACAGCAACAGTGTCTATGAGATTCTGGAGAATGGGCATCGGGTGAGCACCCAGGGGTCAGGGTCAGTCTCCTCAGGCCCTGGCCAAGCACTAGGGAAAACTCACTACCTTCCTCTGAGCCTCAGTCTCCCGAGTTGACCCCAGTAATATTTACTGAGCATATACTCTGTGTGGGTCATCCAACTGCCTTCCAGAAATTGCACCAGCGGAGGAGATAACCAAGTTCAGAGACCCAGTGGGAAAGTGGACAAGTCCACCTGGGGTATATCTTGCTCTCCACGTAAAGCTACCCTGGGGGAAGGCTGGGAGGAGATCTGAAGGACAACCCAGCTCAGAGAGGAAGCCTAGAGCCCAGCCACCCCGCAACCCCATCCCTGTACCCCTGCTCCTGGTTCCCTTTTCAGCTAGAGCAGGCGACAGTCTAGCTGAGAGGACCTTGCTCTGGGCTTTAGAAGTTAGGAGGAGGAATTGGGAAGATGAGATTAGCTCAGGCCAGGCCCATTTCAGAAGTCAAGGGTCACAGGCCAAAACAGATCAGACAGTGTGGACCCCCTTCAGGGGGACCACCAGCAGGGCTCTACTCACCAGATGCAGGGAGTGGGAGGGGGTCTCAGCCAGCCAATTGTCCTCTTACCTTCTGTAGGCTGGTGCCTGTGTCCTGGAATACGCCACCCCTCTGCAGACCCTGTTTGCCATGTCACAGGATGGCCGGGCTGGCTTTAGCCGTGAAGATCGGCTGGAGCAGGCCAAACTCTTCTGCAGGACACTCGAGGATATCTTGGCGGACGCCCCAGAGTCTCAGAACATCTGTCGCCTCATCGTCTACAAGGGTGAGGACTCGCCAGGCTGGATGAAAGGATGAAGGAGTTGGGGTGTCAGAGGCTTCCACCAGATGGTTGGGAGGAGTCATGGCACTATGTGTCTAAGGCATTTCCTGTCCCTTCCTCTCCAGGAGAATTCTCCCTATTCACAGTGGTATAATAGATTGCTTCCTGAGGTTTTCAGCTCCAGGCTCCAGGCAGGGGAGGGCTGAAGGGGACCCCTCATTTTCTCCAGAGATGCCAGAGGCAGCATGTGTGACATACAAGGCAGTGGGGCCACGCCCTTGGTGTGTGAGATCTCTGCCTCTTTCTGAACATCTTCTACAAGAGCGTGGAATTCCATTTTTACTAAGATTCTCTAGGCTTCCATGGAACTCTAGCCCCAGTGGCAGGTGGGAAGAGGGGTCAGAAAGATTGAAGATCTTCCCAGCAACCTCTCTGGGTGTGTTCCAATGGGGGATGTGTTAGATCCTCACCCTAGCCCTCCTGCCTCACCCTTCTATTCCAGAACCTGTTGAGGGAAGCAGCTTCTCGCTATCGCAGGAAGTTCTCCGGCACCTTCGGCAGGAGGACAGGGAGGAGTTCGCGGTGGGCAGCTCCAGGTCCACATCGGGGCCCAGCTACTCCTGCACGCTGTCACAGGAGCCTGAGCTTCTCATCAGTGGCATGGAGCAGCCTCTCCCACTGCGCACTGATATCTTCTGAGCCCAGGTGCGCCTTGTCCGAGCCTCTGGTGATCCTGAGACTGGTGGGGGCTTGTTTGAGTGACTGGACATCCAGACAGAGACAAGTCCTTCCTGATGGGGGACCTGGAGGAGAAGGGCCCTGGACTGGATGTCTCCACACGAGTCCTGTCTGTATCCTTGGGCAAGCCGCCTCAGCTCCTGGTCCATGGCAGGGGATGATCAGCATTGCTTCCCTCAATCCCTCTCAGCATCGTGTGAGGAACAAGAGTGGGTGGAAGGCATACTTTAGGGAGTTGCCCTGGGACTTCCACCCCACCAGACCCTGCAGCCCTACACTCCTCCCTTCTCAGCCTCCCCTACCTCAGGGTTGCTGGATGGCATTGGCAGGCTCCTTTGCCCTCTGGCTTTTGGTCCTGTTTGGTCAATGGGGAACCCTGGCAGGAGAAGGCAGGGGAAGTAGAAGGTCAGGTCAGAAGTTTCTTAGCCCAGCTTGTTTTCTGCAGTATCGAAGTCACATGGGCTCTCCTAATGGATGACCCTCTAGACGAACCGGTCCATTTATAGGTTTATAGAATTTGTTTTCCTCCTTGCCTCTAGCAGTGGTGCTGGTTCCCCTCCTGGAGTATTCACACTCACTTGTGGTTCGCTCCTGTCCTGAGCTTTCCCAATACTCTCTTTTAAGAATGCATTGCGGGGCCTGGCGGCGTGGCCTGGCGGCTAAAGTCCTCGCCTTGAATGCGCCAGGATCCCATATGGGCACTGGTTCTAATCCTGGTAGCCCTGCTTCCCATCCAGCTCCCTGCCTGTGGCCTGGGAAAGCAGTCGAGGATGGCCCAAAGCTTTGGGACCCTGCACCCGTGTGGGAGACCTGGAGGATGTTTCTGGATCCTGGCTTCGGATTGGCGCAGTGCCGGACGTTGTGCTCACTTGGGGAGTGAATCATCGGATCGGAAGAATTTTCTCTCTCTCTCTCCTCCTCTCTGTATATCTGACTTTGTAATAAAAATAAATTAATCTTTAAAAAAAATAAAAAAAAAATTTAAAAAGAATGCATTGTGGCTCTGTACTTGCAAGTACACACAAGAATCTAGTCTGGGATTATCTCAGACAAAGTTTCTTTGGGGATCTCCCCAATTGAACTGCCAGACTCAGAACCCTAACCATGAAAAGACAGAGGACAGAACAAATCAAATCAACTACCCCAGCCGTATGTTGGCAGTGAAAACTGGGCAAATAGAGACTCTAAGATGGACTGTGTCAATCAGTGGATTCTTCAGCGACCTCATTGTGCTTGGAGTGGCGAGACTGGCAGCAATTCGTAACTGTTGAACTATCAAAAACCACTTGAACAAGACCCTTGGAGAATGTCCTACATCAGGGACCTGGGATGGGTGGGAGACTGGGTGGGGCTTCTCCTTTTACCTTCCCCTTTACCCCAGATACAGGGAAAAAAAAATGTTGAAATAATAGTCTTACTCACTTTCCTGTAGCCATTGAACCGTTGTGCCCTAATTAACTCTATAAGATTGTCAAAAATAAAGAAAACAATTTTGTAAAAAAAAAAAAAAAAACAATAACATTACCTTAGACTTGTAAAGAACAGAACAGAAATGTATTTTCTGTGGTTCTAGCAACTCCAAGATTAAAGGTTTGGCAGATGCAATGTATGTGGAGGGCTTGCTTTCTTCACAAATAGATATGTTTTAGGGGGTATCTTTTAAAGAAAAATTAAAGGTTGGATATTGCCTAACAATAAAAAAAAAACACATTGTAGATTACTCAACTTGAATGTTTCCTATATTTTTTTCCTTTGGGACGGACCCTACTGATGACAAGAGTTTAGACTTTATTAGCCCTAATGTCCAAATTGGCTTGTGTCTGAATCCTTTGTGCAACCCTCCTCATCCTTGTACAGGGCAGTGGGGTAATGCTGTCATCTTACCATGTGCAGGGCTCACCAGTTGGTCTCAAGGCCTATGGGGGATGTGTTCTCACCTGCCCTTGTTCAATTTTTTAAGGATCTTTTTTCTGTCTTCCCTTCTTCCTCTCTCTCTTTTGTTGTTGTTGTTGTTACTTGAAAGCCAGATTTACAGATAGAGGGAAAGACAGAGAGGGGAGGGTCTTCCATCTACTGGTTCACTCCCCAAATGGTAGCAAAGACCTTAGCTAAGCTGATCTGAAGCCAGGAGCCAGGAATCTCTAGGTCTCCTTCTCTAGGGTCAGAAGGACTTGGGCAATCTTACAGTTTTCCTAGACCATAAGCAGGGAATTGAATGGGAAGTGGAGCAGCTGGGACACGAACTGGCATCCAAAACTGATTCTGGCACTTGAAGATGGAGGATTAGACTTTTGAGTCATAGTGTTGCCCCCCACCTTTTGAATTGTTTAAAATACTTTGATTTGAAAGGTAGAAAGAGCGAGAACAAAGGTGAAAGGTCCCATCTGTTGGTTTACTGTACAGATGCCTCAGGGCCACACTGAAGCCCTGAGCCAGGAACTCAATTTAGTTCTCACACTTGGGTGGCAGGGGCCCAACTACCCTCCCAGGGTGCACATTAGCAGGAATCTGCAGTTGGAGGCATGGCCAGGACTCAGGATCAGGTACCTGGATAAGAAGTAGGGATGTGCCAAATGGCATCCTTTTTAAAAAAGATTTTTTTTTTTTTTATTGGAAAGGTATATTTACAGACAGGAGGAGATACAGAAAGATTCTTCTTCTACTGGTTCATTTCTTAAGTGGCTGTAGTGTCCAGAACTGAGGCTATCCGAAGCCATGAGCCAAGAACTTCTTTCAGGTCTCCCACATGGATGCAGGATGTCAAGACTTTGAGCCATTCTCTACTGCTTTCCCAGGCCACAAGCAGGGAGCTGGATGGGATGGGAAGTGGAGCAGCCAGGATACAATGGTGCTCACATGGGATCCCAGCACGTTCAAGATGAGGATTTAACCACTGAGCCTCGCTCTGGGCCCCATCAAATGGCATCTTAAGTGCTGGACTAAATACCTGCCCTACCTCTCATTTCCAGGGGGAGACTTGAGACTAACGACCAGGCTGGCCATGAGTGACACACAGCTACATCCTGGGAAGGGGCCACTCAAAGGGCAAGGGTCACTGAATAAATGTCTCCATATTGCAGATCTTGCAAAGCAGTAGGGGGGAAGTCTGTGTGAGGAGAGGGGACATTCTCTGGGGGTAACACCAATAATTCTGCCATGCTTCATGGCATCATTCTCAGGCAGAAGCACTGTGGCAACACTGACCACAGTGACACAACTGCCCATTATGGCGACAAGTCCCTCCTGTTTGCCCCAGGGCTGGACTTGATCACTCTCTCCAACCTTTTTTCATTACACATGTTCAGTATACCTTTCTTTCTTTCTTCTTCTTCTTCTTTTTTTTTTTAAGATTTATTTATTGTTATTTGAAAGGCTGCATTATGGAAAGAGAAGGTGAGACAACAGAGATACTCCATCTGCTGGTTCATTCGACAGCCAACATGGGCTGGTATGAAGCCAGGAGCCAAGAGGTTCTTCTGGGTCACTCATGTGAGTACAGGTCCTAGTAATAGTGCCTAATCCTAGTGCTCTGGGCCATCCTGCAGTGCTTTCCTAGGCCATAAGCTGGATGGGAAGTAGAGCATATATGATATGAATTGGTACCCATATGGGATGCTGGCATTTGTAGGCAGAGGATGAGCCAGTTGAGCCATCATGCCGGGTCCTCAATGTACCAAAGTCCAGAGTCTTTTTGGAGAAATGCATAATATCAGACACACATCTTCCAGAATAACCTGGCTCCCCTAAGGGTGACAGAGCCAAGAGAGCCAAGGGACAATCGTGCTTCTCTCCAGCCATCCATGCTTTGTCCCTAAGGCCTGAGGATGCTCTGACATCATACACAGCTCTTTGACACACCAGAAACCAGCCTAGAAGCAAGGACCTTGCCAATATAATCTTCTGCTACCCCTCCAGCCCCAGCATGAGTCCAGGCTGTGGCATCTGAGAGCCCCACATTCAATCCTGACTCTATGACTTTGTACCTGGTATCTTGGTAAGGCACAATGGCAGGAGCTGAGCTGATCCACAGCCAGGAGCCACATGGGTCTCCCAGGTGAGTGTAGGGTTCCTAGGCTTTGCACTATCCTATGCTGCTCTCCCAGGTTACAAGCATGTAAATGGATTAAAAGTGCAGCAACCAGGACAAAAACTGGTGCCTATATGTGATACCAGCACTTATAGGTAGAGGATTAGCATGTTGAGCCACTACACTGACCCTAAGAAACCTTTTTTTTTAAAAAAAAAAAAAGATTTATTTATTTTTATTGGAAATGCAGAGAGGTGAGACAAAAAGTTCTTCCATCCGCTGACTCACTTCCCAAATGGCCACAATAGCTGGGCTAAGCTGATCCGAAGCCAAGAGCCAAGAAATTCCTCTGGGTCTCTCACATGGGTGCAGGATCCCAAGGCTTTGGGTCATCCTCTATTGCTTTCCTAAGCCATAAGCAAGTAGTTGGATGGGAAATGGAGCAGTCAGGACACGAACTGGCACCTATATAGAATTCCAACACTTGTAGGTGGGAGGATTAGCTAATCGAGCTATTATGCAGCACCAGTCCCAAGATTTTTTTAAAAAAAGATTTATCTTATTGGAAAGTCAGATTCACAGAGAGAAGGAGATACAGAGAGAAAGATTTTCCATCCAATGGTTCACTGCTCAAGTGACTACAACGGCCAGAACTGAGTCAATCCGAAGCCAGGAGCCAGGAGCTTCTTCCTCTGGGTCTCCCATGTAGCTGCAGGGTCCCAAGACTTGCACCATCCTTGACTGCTTTCCCAGGCCACAGGCAGGGAGTTGGATGGGAAGCAGAACAGCCAGGACACAAACCAGCACCCACATGGGATTCTGGTGCATGCAAGGTAAGGACTTTTAACCATTAGGCTATCATGCCAGATCCTAGCCCCAATATTTATTTATTTTTATGTGAAAGGCAGGTTCACAAACAGAAGGAGAGACAGAGAAAGATCTTCCATTCTCTAGTTCACTCTCCAATGGGATGCAATGACAAGAGCTGAGCTGATCTGAAGCCAGAGCCAGGAGCCTCTTCGGGAGCTCCCTCGTGGGTGCAGGGTCTCAAGCATCCTGTTTTTCAAGGAGCAGCTGTTGATGCTGTAGCTACTGCTCACCAGTTACCCATGAGGCTGGCCTGTTCTGTGCATATGCTGCAGTCGCCACCTCTGCTCCTCTCCACTGTGTTATCCCTGTCTGTGTGGGGATCTCATCCAAGCCAGGCGTCCATGTTGGCTTGCTGTCCTCATGAGCTCATGAGGCTGAGTTCCAGAAGGCCTCCATGAACATCTGTCCATATGCTCCTGACTACACACGAGTTGGATTCAGTGGTGCCAGAGGAGACACCTGTGCTGAGAGGCACTAGGAGGCCCAGTGGATCTTCCGGACACCCCTGCCCACTGTACCCACGGTCCTCTCCTTCCTTCTCTAAACACATACCACAAAAATCCTCTTCCTTTCCTGTTTTCCCATCCAGCTGGAAAATTCTGGATCTGGGACACAACCTGTAGTCAATCCTAACTTTGTTCCAATGAGCTGCTGCGTGCTGAAAGTGGCAGGTTACAAGAGGCCCCCAATTCTCCCCATCACTTCCTGGGAAGACAAGACAGAGTCAAAGACAGTATATTTTTTTAATACCCCCCTTCTGCTAAAGCTAATGTTTGAACTACAAGGGCGCGTGGGGCTTTCAAAGGCGTTGGAGGCTGCAGAGCAGGCCTGGGTGTTGACAGCCAAAAGGTGGAGAAGCAGCAGATGTCTCTTCTCTTCCGTGGCCCCAGAGTGTCTCAAAGAAGGCAATCATGGCTCCTCTGCCAGCTGGCCTGTGCAGTGCTGGGGGCCATGGAGGCAGGGTCTCTGATGTTCCTGATTGGGGGTGAGGCAGATGGTGGAAGCTTCCAGAAAGTCTTCACTCTATACCAAAAGGGAAGGAGACCCAGGTGCAAGGAGGACACTGGGACTGAATAAGGAGGTCCCTGAAGAGGAAGAGTAACGAGGTCCAGATGGTCTTGGGCACTGAGGGTGTCATCACAGCAGGTTTCAGCATCAAGTCTACAGGCTTCTTTAATTTCCCCTGTCCACCAGGGGGGCTTTCTTCAGAGCTGTTCAGGCTCCTTGCAGCAGAATCGTGGGTGTTCCTCCACTCTTGGATGTCCAGGCTCCAATTTGTTGTTGTTGTTGTTGTTGTTGTTCTAAGTCTCCATCCACTTTCTACTTTCCAGGCAGTTAGGCTGAGAGCCAGGAAGCTTTCTTCTACAGATATGTGACTTCTTCCATGCTGGGTCTGTGCCCATTTGGTGTGGGGCAAGAACCCTTCTGTGCCTCCTGGTGAGTGTCCTGAGAGCCCAGTACCCGCCAGTGGATGAGACAGATGCCATTCTCTGGCTTTGGCACTGGTGGCTCTGTGAGGAAAGTGGCATGTCCCTTGTGCAGCCTGGGCTTCACATGAACTGCCACCACAATGCAGATGGCCAGCAGAACAAAGGCGGCAACGATGATGGTGATCTGGGGCAGCCCGCCCCCTGGTGGTGGCTCCCAAGCTCCTCCTAGCATCTCTGGGAACTGCCTCTGGAGTCCCTGTTCTGGCGAGGAGCCATTCACAGCAGGAGGGGGCAGGGAGTAATGGCAAGCCTGGGAGGGGAATGGCAGAGAGAGAGGGTAGCATAGATGTGTGCACACAGAAAAAGACCAAAACAGAAACAGATAGATACCCAGGGGGAACTGAGAGAGACAAAAACAGAGAGAGAAACTCAGGAGAGACAGTAGGGGATAAACACAAAGAGGCACAAAGACCCCAAGAGAGGACGCGAGCACGTACACACACACACACACACACACACACACACACACACACACACACGTACACACACACACACACACGCACACACACACACGCACGCACACACACACGGGGGGGGGGGGAGGAAGGTAACAGGAAGAACAAAAGAAAAATATAGAGGGGATATGGAGAGAGAAAGATCCAAAAAGCAAAAGAGATAAAGACACAGAGAAACAGGACAGAGAGGGAGACAAAGTCATTCATAAGGGGACAAAGAGAAGGAGTTCATTAGGTTCCAGCCTACAGAGCTTGGTTCTTAAGTCCCCTCTGTGACCTGGGGTCAGTAATATCAATATGCTTGGGGCTGTGTCCCATGTCTTGGGCAGTGGCATTGAGCAACTGCTTCCTGTGAAGCTCTAGAAAAGGGAGTCCCTGGCCAGCAGCATCTTGGGCTGGAAGGCAGAAATATGGCACCCCACTGGGGAGGGTGACAGGACGTGAGGGCGGGGGTTATGAACCTCACAGGTATCAAGTGAGGTGGTCAGGGAGGTTGCTTCATCCTGTAACCGTGCCCTTTGGCCCCAGGCCTCAGGATCAGGTTCAGGGGACCAGGCTACCTCTGTCATGGTTCCAGGGTTCTTCTACCAAAAGTTGGTGGTCCTGACCCCACCCTGCTAATTGTTGAGAGGAAGCAGAGGGAGTCACAGAAAGGTAGCAAATCCCAAACCTGAATCCCAACACTGGTGAGCTCATCACAGCTTCCAGAAACATTTTCTCCTTTGCCTCTTGCCATCCCTGCTAGACTATCCGCCCACTGCCTCTGAGCTTTCAGTCTGGTTCTCCCATGGGTAGGAGGCAGCAAAGGCTGCCCAGGGTAAACCCACTTCCTTCAGCCCTCGGTCACACTACCCACCTGGTCCTGACTCCCCCACAGGAGCCTGTGTGGAGAGACTGTTCCCCACCCCTTGCAGGTCTCAGCCTCTCTGGAGCTGGCGGAGGGGGTGGGGCAGAGCTCCTGGGGCGGAAACACAGAAAGGGGGCCCAGGCAGGGGAGAGGAAAGCTCAGCCTGTGAGAGGCAAGGGGCCCTGCAGAGAGTCGGGCTAGCCTGGCAGAAAGGGTGAGTGGAGAGTCTACCTGGTGCATTGTCCGGGATGGCGTGGGGCTTCCTGGGGACTGCCAGCCAGTAGGCAGGGCAAAAAGAAGCTGGCTGCCCAGGCTCAGCCCCTACCCGGAGCTGCCACGTCTGCGGGCCTCCTGGGGCACACAGCCTCCACCCTCTGCACACACCCTTACCACACTTTCCCGCGCTTCTACTTCCGGGAACATCTGGGCTGCCCTAGCGAGCCCTTAACTCTGATACTACCACCGTCGGTATCCTTGGCACTTTTCATGCCCCCTGCCAGCTGAAGGAGCCTGTGTGTGCCTGCCCAACCCTTCCCTGCCATATCTCAGCCACCTGGCTGTCCCTCCCTTTTGCTCACCCCTCACCAGAACACGGTGGTCTCCATCTCACTTCCTCAAGTTACCGTCCTTTGTTCTTTCCTTTTTAAATGCATTATCTCAAACTCACTGGGAAGTGCAGATGATAAGGTACTCTATATAATACACTGTGTAAACATAATAAATTCTTCTTTTTAAAAGAATTTATTTATTTATTTATTTATTTTGAGCCCAGTGGCGTGGCCTGGCGGCTAAAGTCCTCGCCTTGAACGCACCAGGATCCCATATGGGCACTGGTTCTAATCCCGGCAGCTCCACTTCCCATCCAGCTCCCTGCCTGTGGCCTGGGAAAGCAGTCAAGGATGGCCCAAAGCCTGGGGACCCTGCACCCGTGTGGGATACCTGGAAGAAGTTCCTGGATCCTGGCTTCGGATCGGCATAGCATCGGCCGTTGTGCTCACTTGGGGAGTGAATCATTGGATAGAAGATCTCCCTCTCTGTCTCTCCTCCTCTCTGTATATCTGACTTTCCAATAAATAATCTTAAAAAAAATAATAAAATAAAATTTTAGGGCATGGTGGGGCAGGCTAGCAGATGGGATCCCATTTGGCACCAGTTCCAATCCTGGCAGCCCCACTTCCTTCCCACCCAGCTCCCTACTTTTGGCCTGGGAAAGCAGTCGAGGATGGCCAAAAGCCTTGGGACCCTGTATCCACATGGGAGACCCAGAAGAGGTTCCTGACTCCTGGCTTCAGATCAGCTCAGCTCTGGCCATTGTGGCTGCTTGGGGAGTGAATCAATGGACGGAAGATCTTCTCTCTCTCCACCATCCTCTCTGTATATCTAACTTTGCAATAAAAATAAATAAATCAGGCCCGGCAAGGTGGCCCAGCGGCTGAAGTCTTTGCCTCAAATGCACCGGGATCCCATATGGGCGCTGGTTCTGGTCCCAGTGGCTCCACTTCCCATCCAGCTCCCTGCTTGTGGCCTGGGAAAGCAGTTGAGGACAGCCCAAGGGCTTGGGACCCTGCACCCCCGTGGGAGACCTGGAGGAGGTTCCTGGCTCCTGGCTTCAGATTGGCGCAGCACCAGCTGTTGTGCTCACTTGGGGAGTGAATCAGCAGACAGAATATCCTCCTTTCTGTCTCTCTTCCTCTCTGTGTGTCTGCCTTTCCAATGAAAATAAATAAATCTTTTAAAAATAGATAAATAAATCTTTGAAAAAATCAATAAACTTATAAAAAATACACTTGATCTTAGCCAAAAGGCCGCAAAGTCATTAAACAAATACTCAGAGTTATAAAATCATAAAGTAGAAGCCCCTGTTCCTGGCCTCTGTCCTCCTTCCTTCCTCAAGCTGACCACCTTGTAGCAACGGATATGTCTCAGTTTCAGGCATATATATTCCCCCTTTGATTTTTGCAAACATGATTTTGTAAAAATCTCTCTTTTTAAAAAGCCTTTTTAAAAAATAGTTTTACAAAGTTAATTAGGGTGATTAGGGTCAAAGGCTGTAGGAAGGTGGGTGAGACCATTATTTGCACATTCTCTTTTTCTTCCTTCCTGTATCTGGGGAAAAGGAGGGACAAGCCAAGAAGCCACACCCAGCCTCCCAAATGCCTCTGTATCCTGGGTTGGAGACCATCACTCGACACCACCTCAGGGTCCTCAACGTGGGGCATGCTCTGAGGGTCCTGCTCAAGAAGTTTTGATAGTTCAACAGTTCTGAATGACTGCCGATCTTGCCACTCTAAGCACAATGAAATCTCTCCGGACTCCACTGGCTGACGTAGTCCAATTTAGAGTCTCCGTTTGCCCAGATACTCACTGCCAACACTTGACTGGGGCAGTTGGTCAACTTGTTTTCAGGTCCTCCATCCTCTGATATGATATCAGGTGTCTTCTGCAGGATCCAATGCACTGCCATACCTTCCATGTGCACCTGGATATGATGTCCACGGCTCCATCAAAGCCACTGAGGAGGCCCAGCTCTCACACATATACACACTCCACGGTCAGATCATGGAACCTGCAATTCTCTCCATGGTTGGGGTTCTGCGTCCAGAAGTTCAGAAACTTCATCTGAGGTTATCCCAGACCTGATTCTTGTGTGTACTTGCCAATACAGGGTCCAGCACAATCTGTCACCCTAATGAGCTTATACACATGCTGACAATTGCAAATGCTGGGTCAGTTCTGTTTTGAGCTTTGTCTTCTACACAAACCAATGGGTCCTGCCCAATTCTGCTAACCATACACTCGTCCCTCATGCAAACCAGTGGGGGCTGCAGTCTAGCTAGAGTGATCCACAATAACCTCTCCACTTGGCCTGCCCCTGCCCTGGTTCTGTGCTTGTCAGTATGTACAGCAGACTGGTCCAGTCTGTTCCACATCCCATTTAGCTCTTATACATGTCAATGGGCATTGAAGCCTAGTTCAATCCAACCAGCCTCACTATCCAGCCCACACATGTGCTGGTGGGTGCCACTCTGTTTAGCCATGCCTGCCCCAGTTCTGGATCTCATGCTCACCAGTCAGAGCGGCAACCCAACAGGAGGTGCCCACAATTTCCCTACTGGGTCCACTCCCACTCTCAGAGCTTGTACTCTCCAGGTGCCTCTGCAGTTTAATTTGACAGAATTTGCCCCTCCATGCCAGCATCTGCCAGCTGATGCTGTGGTAAAGCCCAACCAACCCGTACCCATTCTGACTTATGCATGCACCAGTAGGAACAGTCAACCCAGCCTGGCTTTCCCTGATCCAGGAAAGGTGGGGATTAAACCATTAGGCTATTTAGCGCCCCACCCCCCCTTTTAAAAGATGTATCTTTTATTTGAAAGGAGCATTGAAGAATGAGAGGCAGAGACATAGAGGAAGCAGAAAGAAAGGGTACGGGTCCATGGGAGACAGAAAAATAGAAAGATCTTCCATCTGCTGGTTCACTACAAATGGCTATAATGTATGTGCAAGGCTGGGCCAGGCCTAAACCAGGAGCCTGAAATTTCATCCTGGTCTCTTGTGGGCAGCAGGGGCCTAAGGGCTTGGGTCTTCTTCCACTGTTTTCTGAGGTACCTTAACTTATGGCCTGGGATAAGCCCAAAGCCTTGGCACCCTGTACCCATGTGAGAAACCTGGAAGAAGCCCCTGCCTTCTGGCTGCAGATTGACTCAACTCCAGCTACTGTCGCCATTTCGGGAGGGAACAGCAGATGAAAGATCTTTGTCTCTCCTTCTTTCTGTAAATCTCATGTGCATTTCTAATAAAAATAAATCTTTAAAAACAAAACAAACAAAAACAGTGTCTGGTACTATACAGGAAATGCTGAATAAAAATTTACTGAGCAGAATTGGAAACTGGAAGAATACGCTACTCTCGCAAAACACACATCCTGTCCTAAATCCTCGAGGCCTACAAGAAGCAGAGTACCCTTTTCCTATAGCACAGCACTTGAGAACCAACCACAGTCTTCACCTATTCACTCCCTGGCTCTGTCTGGAGTTTGTGATCATGGAGGCTCTTGTGGTGGGTTCAAGAGACTATCAACCAAGAATCTGCCCGTGAGTCAGGTGTTTGGCACAGGGATTAGGACACTGCTTAGGACACCCACCTCTGATGCCAGAGTGCCTGGTTCGAGTCCCAAGTCCACCTCTGATTTGGCTTCCTGTTCATATACACCAAGCAAATGTAGATGATGGCTCAAGTTCTTGGGCCCCTGCCACCCACATGGACGATCAGGATTGAGAGCCAGGTTCCTGCCTTCAGGCTGGACCAGGCCCAGCTACCTTGGGAATGAACCAGCAAATGGAAGATATTTCTCTATGTTTCTAAAAATAAAACATAACTTTAATAAAAAGAAATTACTCTTTTCCCCTAGGGAACAAAAGCCCCTGCTTCTGAGACCTAAGTTCCAGAACCAATGATGAAAAAACCAGGGTCCTCCTTACCATCACCCCCTCTTGCCTGAAGGCCCCTAAGTTCTGTCCTTTGGGGTCACCTCTCTTTCTCAACCCCCTAAGGAAGGAGGAAGTGGCCTTGTTTGCTTGGAGAATCAAGCACCTTCCTTCCCTCTCGCTGGGACCACTGAAGCAGCCAAGGCAGGATTCAGAAGTACGGTGTGTGGCACACCACTGTAGGCCAGAGGATATTGACATAGAGTCAGGTGAGATCTGAAAGCCCAGGGACTTTTTGGGGTCATTGTAATTTCGAAGCCACGAGGGAAAGCCAGAAGTAAGGGCTGTCCACCTTAACCACACCTCACTCCCAAACTTCCTGTAAAAGTTAAAGGTCTATAAGGGGTTTGGAGGGTCCTTTTTAAGGTAATGATATCAATTTCAGCTGTGTTGGTTGCACAACCCCATGAAAATACTAAAAGGCATTGAGTTGTACATCTCCAAAGAAGAGGAATGAGGAATGTACCCTTGGTGGGGAAAGAGCCCTGTGAGGTATCAGACTCTGAGTGGGGTGGGGAAAACATCTGTGAGGCAGGGTGTAGTATCTGAGATGGAGTCTGGTTACTTTGAGGAGAATGATCAAACACATGGATACTGTCAGCTAAGTGTGTTGTGTATCCACAGCGGGTTGAGCCATTGACTGCACACCAGAAACCCCGTATGGGAGACACTTCAAGTCTCAACTATTCTGCTTCTAATCCAGCTCCCTGCTAATGTACTGGAGTAGGCAGCAGAAGATGGGCCAAATACTTGGGTCTCTGCTGCCATGTGGGAGGCCCAGATGGATTTTAAGGGCTTCAGCCTGACCCAATTCCATAGCCATTCTAGGAGTGAAGCAGTGGATGGAAGATCTCCTCTCTCTTTCTCCATCTCTCTGCCTTTCAAATAAATAAATAAATGCATAAATAAGTACATAAATAAATCTATTTTTAAAAAAGATTCATTGGGCCCGGCACGGTGGCGCAAGTGGTTAAAGGTCCTCGCCTTGCACGCCCAGGGATCCCATATGGGCACCAGTTCTAATCCCGGCAGCCCCGCTTCCCTTCCAGCTCCCTGCCTGTGGCCTGGGAAAGCAGTCGAGGACGGCCCAAAGTTTTGGGAACCTGCACCCGCGTGGGAGACCCGGAAGAGGCTCCTGGCTTCGGATCGGCATAGTATCGGCCGTTGCGGCTCACTTGGGGAGTGAATCATCGGACGGAAGATCTTCCTCTCTGTCTCTCCTCTCTGTATATCCACCTTTCCAATAAACAAAATAATCAAAATAAATCTTTAAAAAAAATAAAAAATAAAAAAAAAGATTCGTTTGTTTTAGTTGCAAAGGCAGATTTATAGAGAGGAGATACAAAGAGAAAGATCATCTGTCTGTTGGTTCACTCCCTAAGTGACTGTAACAGCAAGAGCTGAGTCAATCTGAAGCCAGGAGCTTTTTCCATATCTCTCACACAGATGCAGGGTTCCAAGGCTTTGGGCCACCCTCTCCTGCCTTCCCAGGCCACAATCAGGGAGCTAGATGGGAAGTGGAGCAGCCAGGTTATAAACTGGTGCCCATATGGGATCTCGGCACACCTGAGGCGAGGATTTAACCACTAAGTCATTGTGCCAGGCCCAAATCTGTCTATCTTAAATAAGCAAGAATGGATATGTTAAGCATGATGGAAGTCAGGTAACAGAGAAGCCAGCTGTTCAGAAGCACCCCCAGCACTGAATGTGCCACCTGATCTCATTTTTAAAAAATATTTATTTATTTTTATTGCAAAGTCAGACATAATACAGAGAGGAAGAGAGACAGAAAGAAATATCTTCTGTCCATTGATTCACTACCCAAGTGACTGCTACGTCTGGTACTGCCCCAATCTGGAGCCAGGAGCCTCTTCCAGGTCTCCAACTTGGGTGCAGGGTCCCAAGGCTTTGGGCCATCCTCGACTACTTTCCCAGGCCATAAGCAGGGAGCTGGATGGGAAGCAGGGCTGCAGGGATTACAACCGGTGCCTATATAGGATCCTGGCACATTCAAGGCAAGGACTTTAGCCACTAGGCCATGATGCCGGGCCCTGATCTCACTTTTAAAAAGTGTTAAGTTGAAAGTCATAGTTAGAGAGAGGGTAAGAGAGAGGGAGAGAGAGGGAGAGAAAGGAGGAGAGGGAGAGAGAGAGTGAGAGAAATTTTTCTAGCTGTTAGTTCACTTCCTACAGAATTAGAAGCCAGGAGCTTCATCTAGGTTTCCCACATGGGTGGCGGGGGACCAAAGTGCTTAGGCCATCTTCCTATGCTTTCCTAGGCCATTAGCAGGGAGCTAGATGTAAAATGGAGCAAACAGGGGCTGGAGTGATAGCTCAGTTGCCTAGTTCTTGGAAGATTTGGAAGAAGCTCCTAGTTATTGGTTTTGGATTGGCTCAGCTCCAGCTGGTGCAGCCATTTGGGGAGTGAACCAACAGATGGAAGATCTTTCTGTCTTCCCTTTTATCTGTAAATCTGCCTTCCCAATACAAAATTAAAAATGAAAATGGAGTAGATGAAACACTAACTGGAGCCTATATCGGCTGCTGGTGATGTAGGCAGGCACTAGCCTTATGTACTACTCTACGGTGCAGTTCCCACCCACTTTCTAAACACTGTTTGTTTACTTGTCTGCTTATTTAAAAGGAAGCGTTACAGACACACAGAGAGATGAAGATCTCCCATCCACTGGTTTGCCCCTGACATGGCTACAGTGGCTGGGTATAAGCCAAGCTGAAGCCAGAAGTCAGAAACTCCATCTGGTTTGCCTTGTGGTTGACAGGGACCAAATCACTTGGGTCATCATGTGCTGCCTTTGCAGGTCCATTAGCAGGAAGCTGGATTTTAAGAGGAGGAGCTGGGACTTAAACCAGCATCCTGAAGGGGATGCAGGTGACCCAAGAGGCAGCTTAACCTGCTGTGAACTGTCCCTACCCCATCTTACTTTTTTTTTTTTTTAAGGATTTATTGGGTCCAGTGAGGGGAGAGTCAGACAGAAAGATCTTCCAGCTGTTGGTTCACTCCCCAAGTGGCTGCAATGGCTGGAGCTGATGCAAAGAGCTTCTTTCAGGTCCCCCACACAGGTGCAGGGTCCCAAGGCTTTGGACCGTTCTTGACTGCTTTCCCAGCCACAAGCAGGAAGCTGGAAGGGAAGTGGAGCAGTCGGGACACAAACTGTTGCCCATATGGGATTCTGGCACATGCAAAACGAAGACTTTAACCACCATGCTACTGTGCCGGGCCCATAACAATAAATCTTTTAAAAAACATAATCTTAAAAAAATAAATCTTCTGGGATTTATTTGTTTATTTGGCATGAAGGGAGGGAAAGAGAGAGAGAGAGAAAGAGGAAGAGATAGAAAGAGAGGTCTTCCATCTTCTGGTTCACTGTTCAAAGGGATGCAATAACCACAGCTGAGCTTGGCTAAGCCAGGAAGCTGGAACACCATTCAGACATCTCATGTGGGTGGGAGGAACTCAAGTACTCGAGCTGTATTCTACTGCTTTCCTAGGTGTTCATGAAACCAACGCTCTCCTATGGGATGCTAGGATGGCAGGTCATTGCTTAAGGTCTGCACCACAATGCTGATCTCCCATCTCACCTTCTAAATCTGATTTAACACCAGAAAGAATGAAAGCTCCTTGGTGAATTTAGGTGAGTCTAGGCTGGAACAGGGAAAGCCCGCGTTGAACCTGGAACATCTCAGTACACCATAATGCTAGGCTGTGCTCCGAAGACAGTAGAGCCACAGCCAAAGACACAGTGACCAACAACAAGGGGCTTAAATGGACAAGACGGGTGACAATTTGAGCATCAAAATAAGAAATCATGGTATTACACAACCATTGAAAAAGCAGGAATAATTGGCTCTATACAGCTTAAACAGACATGCAATGTATAATCCTAGACTGGATCTTTTCACTATAAAGGAGTGTGGGCAGCAATTTTTTTTATGATATACATTTTTTATTGGAAAGTCAGATATGCAGAGGAAGAGAGACAGAGAGGAAGATCTTCCATCTATTGATTCATTCCCCAAGTGGCTGCAACAGTCACAGCTGAGCTGAGCTGATCTGAAGACAGGAGCCAGGAGCCTTTTCTGGGTCTCCCATGTGGGTGCAGGGTCCCAAGGCTTTGGGCTATCCTCGACTGCTTTCCCTGGCCACAAGCAGGGGGCTGGATGGGAAGAGGGGCTGCCAGGACACGAACTAGCACCTATATGGGATCCCAGCATGTGCAAGGCGAGGAGTTTAGCCACTAGGCTCCCACGCCAGTCCCTGCTCTTTTCTTTAAAGCTACTGAACTTAACTCAATAAACATGTGCTGAAGATCTATTCTGCTTTCTGCGGCAGGCATTGAGTTGGGTCCCAGGGAGAAAAGTGACAGGGCTGGCCCAAATTCTACAGGAGAGAATATTACGAGATGTATACCTGTGTCTAAGGACTAGGTATCCCAGTTCTCTGGCCCAATGGGGTGGAGTGGCAGGAGGAGAGGTGCTTAGAGTGTGGTCCCTGTTTGTCTACTGTGAGTGTAAGGATAATGAGTTTGAGGCCTTCCTCTGAGACATAGTGGGTGCCCTGTTTTCCTTGGGAACCCTGAGGAGGCTAAGGAATGCAGAGAATTCGGAGTCTTCGGAGCATGGGCGGCTGGGGACCAGCTCTGCTGGGAAAGCAGAGCTGATGAAACACCAGGGGCGGGATGGGCACTTAGACTCTGGGGGACTGCCAGGTGGTTAGTGGAAGGGAACAGAGAGGGCACGGGGCCAGGCCGCCGTGGACAGTCACTGAACGTCCTATGGGAGACCAGTTAGGCCTTGGGTGCGTTGGCGGCCAGCGGCTGTCCACCTCACATCCTCCTCTGGGCTGTGTGTTTGCTGGGCCCCTGGAGCCAGTCCCAATCTGTTTCCTTCTATTCTTTGACAGGAAACTCCAGGAGAGCTGGCCCCACCCCCACTACGTCCCAGCACTCCCTCTCTCTTCTCCACTATGGACAGAGCCTCCCTGGAGTGGCTGTCTGCCCGCTACATCCCCAGCTGACATGGGCAACGTTGGAGCTGTGCAGCTGTGCTGCGCCATCCTGGGCTTCCTCCTGCTCCAAGGTAAGAGGCGCCAGGCACTTTCCTTCCGCGATTCCTCTCCTGGGGCTGGAGCCCTGGCTGACTACTTCCTCAGGACAGGACACCACATACACACACAGAGACACACACAACCTGCCCATCCAGGGCTCTACCCAAGGGGCAGAAATTTTAGATTCTGATTGGGTTGGTTATTATCAGGTGGGGGTAAAGATATAGCCCTCTTTTTGGGTCGCCTTTTGTGGGACAGTACTGGATTCCCCAAAGAGACTCACCTCCTGAAACGCTAGTACGAGGCTGAGTGTGGAAAAACCCCAGGAGGGTGTGTGTGGGAAGTGTGTGGCTGCCCCTCTGGGCTGAGACTCTGGCCTGGACTCACTAACTGGGCTACTCTGGGCAGTTCCAGTGCAGTACTGTGAGCAGCTTAGACTTCACAGGTGATATTTTCTCTACTTTCATGTGAGGCCTGTGGACTTTCCAATGCTGCACATGAACTCAGATCACAGCAAAAGGGACTCGTGGTTAGACACAAAGACTGACCTGCCACGGAGATGGATGTAACATGCTCGCTCAGGGTCTGGCTCAGACAGACGTGAGGTGGTGAATTCTGAGAAGCACACAGGATTCTGCCAGCTGATGAGGGCTGAGGTAGCTTGTTGGGGGGGTTTCTAATTAGGGAGCAGTTGCTAGGAACCAGGAGACATGCAGGATACACTGATTCACAGAACAGCAACTTCCTTTCGGTCACCCCTTCCGCACCCCCACCTCATCCTCCGCAAGTCCTCTGTGGACAATCTGAGCCTGTGCTCACAGCAGCAGAATGTAAGGGTAACAGTGCTCCGATGGATGGGGAGGGGTGAAAGGGCCTGAGCACTGGCACCCTTTGCCTTCTGTGGAGACCTGGTGGTTCTCCAAACCCATTGGCTGAATGTGCAATCACAGATGTGATCTGGGACCGGGGGACTGGGTACTTGTGGAAACTGCCAGGGAGGCTGGTGAGGTGGCATTTTCAGACAACCAAACTCCTGGCTTTTCTACCCCGTGTCTTCTCCCAGGCTTCCTGAATGCTCAGGATAAACTTCACCTAAGCCACTACTCTCCTAACTTCTCATCCTGAGAGCACACAGTATTTATTTTCCCCTGCCTTTTTGTGGACCAGAGAGTTCTTTTCATTGATTTAATTAATTGGAAAGACAATGAGAGATCTGTTCACAGATTCACTCCCCGAAGAATATCAACAGCTGGTGTGGCCAGGCTGAATCTAAGAGCCTGGAACTCCATCCAGCTCTCGTAGTGGGGACCCAATGACTTGGGCTATTTCTTGCTATTCCCCAGGGTGCCTGTTTGTGAGAAGCTGGAATAAGAAGCAGAGCAACAACTCAAACCCAGGCACTTTTGATAATGGATGGGGTATCCCACGTAGTAGCTTAACTACTCGGCCTAACACTTGCCCTTGTAAGCATTCTTTTGAACATGCTGAGGCCCACAAAAGTATTCGAATATGGCTATACAAAATCATGGCAGACATAATACCTGGAGGACTGGAGAGAACAGAGCAAGAACAAAAATGCCTGGAATTGATCAAACATAGGTAATCTGTGAGCCGATGTGTTCTATGCCTTGAGTGCCTTTCCTCTATTTACGACGTATTGTGTCACCCACATTTTTACAGAAGAGAATGCTGAGGCCCAGGTCAGCAAGTGACAGAGCCAATAATTCAATTTAAGACTGTCAGACTATAAAAGCCATGACTTTAACTTTAAACTATGTTGCTACAGAAAACAGGAGTGGAGGCAGATGGACTAGAAAGGAAAGAAACAGGTGGGGATCAGGGAGCAGAGACCAGGAAAACCAGCCATTTTTGTGGCTTTGTTATTGGGTATTTGTGTGCCCAGGGGTTCAGAAGCCCCCTGGCCTGACACCCCTTACTAAGTCCCTCCCTGAGCACTAAGGAACCTTTATAGTGACAAGTTTGGGGAGGAGAAGATGAAAACTGGCAACTGGGAATCTAATTTTATGATTTTGGAACTCCTCCCAAATCACTAAATAGTTTTCTTTCTAAAAATGTAAGAAAATTATGCCTTCTCACCAAAAACATTACGTTGCAATCTTATAGTGGATACATGGTACTTAAGACAGGCTTGGCAGGTAACAGATATGATACTTCAAAAACTGTCAAGGGAGGACCTGGCGCGGTAGCATAGTGGCTGAAGTCCTCGCCTTGAATGTGCCGGAATCCCATATGGTCGCTGGTTCTAATCCTGGCTGACCTGCTTCCCATCCAGCTCCCTACCGGTGGCCAGGGAAAGCAGTCAAGAATGGCCCAAAACTTTGGGACCCTGCACCTGTGTGGGAGACTCGGAAGAAGCTCCTGGCTTCGGATTGGCTCAGCTCCATCTGTAGTGGCCACTTGGGGAGTGAACCATCAAACAGAAGATCTTCCTCTCTGTCTCTCCTCTTCTCTGTATATCTGCCTTTCCAATAAAAATTTTTAAAATCTTTAAAAAAATGTCATGGGAAGATGGAATTAAGTTTACTCTAGGCCCTGGGCTGGGGTGTAGCCTATAAAGCTGCCATCCATGGAGCCAGCATACTCTATGGGAAACACTGGTCTCAACTGCTCCACCTCTGATCCAGCTCTCTGCTAATGAGCCTATGAAAGCAGCGGAGGATGGTCTAAGTGCTTGGGCCCTCCACACATGAGGGAAACCAGGAAGAAGTTCCTGGCTCCTGGCTTCACAACAGCACAGCTTAGGACCTTAGGATGTTGTGGCCATTCAGAGAGTGAGCTAGCAGATGGAAGATGTCTCTGTCTCTCTTTGTCTTTCTTTCTTTTTCTTTTTTTAAGATTTATTTATTTTTAATTGGAAAATCAGATATACAGAAAGGAAGATCTTCCATCTGTTGATTCACTCTCCAAGCGGCTGCAACAGCCGGAGCTGCGCTGATCTGAAGCCAGGAGCCTGAAGTTTCCCACGCGGGTGCAGGGTTCCGAGGCTTTGGGCTGTCCTTGACTACTTTCCCAGACTGGGGTGCTGGATGGGAAGCAGAGCTGCCGGGATCAGAACTTGCACCAATGTGGGATCCTGGAGCATGCAAGGCAAGGACTTTAGCTGCTAGGCTACTGCAGCGGGCCTGCAAATAAATCTTTTATTAAAAAAGAGAGAGAGAGGAATAAAAGAGAAAAGTTTCCTCTGGCACACAGATTTTACATTTGATCTTAGCCAAAAGGCCGAGGAGCAATGGCACACAGATTTTGAAATCCGTGTATAAAATGGGACTTCAAAAAGTTCATGGAAATTGTATATTACGAAAAAAAGTGCACCAAGTTGAATTTCTCATTTAATTATATTTTTTCATAAACTTTTTGCGATACTCTTGCTGCTGTTTTGGGGATATGCCTTGGATTTAGAGGGTTCTCTGTGACCTGGTATTCCCACTGGCTTTAACTCCCCTTTTGACTCTCTCTCCCAAAAAGGAATGGGGTTTCCAGAGATGGTGATTGGGATAAAACATCAATTTAGAGTTTGGGTAACTTTGGACTTGGAAACAAGTGATAGGCCCACGGAGGAAGGCCATGGCTTAGGGAAAACAGACCAGCAGGCTGTCATGCCGTGGGTTGGGCCCTTGGCACCTGGCCGCGGGTGTTCTCCCAGGCCCAGACTTGGTGCATCTCTGGAAGGGAGAGGCCAAGGCAGCAGGAGGGCCAGGCTAGAGGCTGCAGTCCCAGCCCGGGTGCAGGGACGGGAACCCAGCTGGGCGGCTCCACTTCCCCACGTTGTTTTCCCTTCGCATTGTTCACAAGTTTCAAGAATGATTTCATGGTGGAAAATGAGCAAACACAACCTGACCTTCTAGGTCTCACATATACAGTGGGACACAAATGTAGGCACACACACGCACACACACACATAAAGCATAGAGGCCCATGACATACATATGTACATCCACGAAAAGCATCAAGGGCTGCTGATGGGAGACTCCCGATAACTGCTACCTCTGTATTTGGTTGATACCGACCATTTCCGAGGCAGCCTCCGCTTGTGACAGTGAGTTGGTTGCTTGCTCTACAGCTTCCTCACCCGCTGTGTTTACCTCACAACTTGCTTCCTGTGTAGGTCCCCACCCTCAGCTGGGGGAGGGCAGAGAGAAGCCACATGAAAACCCTAATCCCCAACACCCTTTAACCCACCTTCCCATCTCCAAATCGTCTTCTATGGAGTGGGGCCAGGATGGCAATCTTTGGAGGTGAAGCAAACTAACCAGTGGGAGGCATCAGCTATAGACTTAGGGGACTGGCTCTTCTCTATCTGGGGCATGTCATTGGTTAAAAATAACCTGCCACTGACCTTGTAGCAGGTAGTGTGACAGTCACTTATAGGACTGAAGAGACAGGAAGGACGTGGGGATTCTGAACCATGAGGTGGTGGTGATGATACAGTTGAGTCACTGTCTCAGAGGAAGCCAGCACCATGAGCCAAAGCTCACACATCCTTCAGTCCTTTGCCAAGTGCCTGCTTTCTAGCATGGGGGCCTTAGAAAGACAAAAGGTCTCTCTGGGCTCTGTGATGGCAGGAGCTTACCAAGCTAGTCTATAGAGTTTTTTTTGTTTGTTTGTTTGTTTTCATTTGTGTTGTTGTTGTAGTTTTTCATCTTATTTGAAAGACAGAGAGACAGAGATAGAAATCTTCCATCACTACCCAAATGCCTTCAATACCTGGGGCTGGACCAGACCAAAGCCAGAACCCTGGAATTTAGTCTGGTCTCCCTCAGGGGTGGCAGAGACCCAAGTCATTACCTGCTGCCAGTCTGGTTATACAACAGGAAGCTAGAATCAAAAGCAGAGCCAGAGGTCTGGCACAATGGCTAAATCCTTACCTTACCACATGCCGGGATCCCATATGGGAGCTGGCTCGTGTACTGGCTGCTCAACTTCCCTTCCATATCCCTGCCTATGGTCTGGGAAAACAGCGGAGGATGGCCCAAAATCTTGGGATTCTGTACCTATGTGGCAGACCCAGAAGAAGCTCCTGGGTCCTGGCTCTGGATCTGCCTAGCTCTGGCCATTAAGGCCATTTGAGGAATGAACAGTGAGCAGAACATCTTTCTTTCTTTCTCTCCTTCTCGCTGTAAGTCTGCCTTTTCAATCAAAATAAATACATGTAAAAAAAGGGGGTGGGGAACAGAGCTGGGAGTAGAAACTCAGCTCTTCGGTACATAATGTGTGCATCCCAAATGACTGCTTAATCACTGTTCCACACATTTGCCCCTAGACTGTGACTGTGTGTTTTCCTTTCTCCTGCAGGCCACAACTCGCAGCCTATAGCAAGCCAGACCTCTAGCTCTCAGGGTAAGGCTGAATATGCAGGACCTATCTTTTTAGCCTGGATAATCTAGTATACCTTAAAAGATAAGAGATGAAAGAGTGTGTGTGTGTGTGTGTGTGTGTGTGTGTGCGCGCGCATGTGTGTGTACTAGAAAATGCCAGATATAGGGGAAAACAGGGAAACTGAGCAAGGGGAGGCTGCAGACCTGCCAATCTCAGATGATCTATTTCAGGAACATTCAGCAGACAGACAGTTTCTCCCATCACTGGTAAGTGTGATCTCCTGCCACCCATGCCTGCATCAAGCCCAGTCATTCAGACCTGCTTGCAGCCCAGGGGTTTCTGGGTGGGTATGTGTTACCAAACCTGACTCACCTCCAACTTTCCATCTACATCTGTCCTGGCAGGAGACATCACTTCCTTAGAACCCAACAGCCTAAGTCCTCTGTCTACCACCGGTACCACAGGTATTTTGACATTCATGCTTCAGATGCCATCCAGGGAAGTCCCCATGGAGAATGATACAGCTTCTTCTCTAAAGGAGAATGCAGAGTAATGGGGCAGTGGACAAGTAAACAGGAACTCCCAGTGACCATGGCAAAGCTGAAGGCACTGAGGGGGCACACACAGCAGAGAGCGGCCACTGCCAACTTGGGGGCCTGGAGGATGCCCAATGAGTGGTCCCATGTCAGAGCATGAGCGGGAGTATAATGAGCAGGTGAGGGCTGTGGGGTGGAGGGTGGCAGAGGCTGAGGGAATTGCACTGCTAAAGGCCCAGAGGTAAACTTGAGAACAGCCTCTTCTGAGATTGAAAGTAGTAAAGAAAAGGAGGCTTGACAAGCCCTCCCTGTGACTATGCTGGCTGAGGCTCTGCCTGGGCCCTCATGTGCTTCCCAATCCACAGTGGCTCCAAGGAAGGGCTCTGTGGCCCCCATGGAAGCAGGTGAAGCTGTAACGTCAAAGTCAGGCACTATGGATGGTCACTCTGCATTTGTACTGGGCCTGACTGAGTCCCAGCCACAGAAGCACACATTAGGACTTGGTGAGTACCCAGGGCACGTGGAGGTAGAGTGAAAGACATCAGGTTGTACCTGTGTGACTTCCTTATTTCCTTCTTCTGGAGGTCCAGGTGCAACCCGCAAATGAGGGATCTTGAGGGCAGGATCCATCTTGGTTTGGGAAAGAATGAAAGGTTTTGGGTGAGAGTAGAGATAACTTGGTCCTGGTTACAACAAACGCTAAAGGAACCTGACTTGGGATGAATAAAGACATAGATACGAGGGAGATACATCCTTCATGCGCCCATGTGGGAGCAGGATCAGTGGTGGAAGCTTTCCATCTGAGCCATGCTGTCTCTCGTGCAGACACAAGAGTCCCAGGTGATGTTAGCAGCGTTGGCGATGGCACAAGTGAAGGTATGTCCTGTCTGTACTCATAGTGAAGGGGAGGGTGTGGGACACACCTGTGACTCACCCTATGCTCTGGCTCTTGGATTTTCTATACTCCCAGTCATATTTAGGGTTAAGGTATAAGGAAAGATAAGTAAATGGAACTGTCATCAGGCCTGGAATGCAGGGAGTTGAAGAGCGGAAGGGGGCAGTGACCAGAACATGTGCTCCGAGGGCCAGATTGTGTCCCTTCCCTGGCAACCTGGCTTGACAGATCAGTGCCTAAAGATAAGCATCATGTGCACTTCTCTTCTCCCACTTCACTCCTCAGCCAAACACGGTGGCTCTGCCTTGTCTGTCTGGCTTCCTGTCTGCAGCAGGAAACTCTTTCCTCTGGGCCCCAGGGGCTGATGGGGGAAACATTCTGAGCCTTCTGGAGTTCTCTGGAACTGGTACCAGGAGCAGCCACCAATGCCAATCACATGACCTCCACGGCAATATGCCACTGTCTCCTGGGGGAAGTGGGAGGGAAGCCAACTCTTGGGAAGGCCACACTGGTCCCTTTCACTGATGCACTTGACCCTGCTCCATTGTAGACAGACCTCAAGACGCTCTTCCCAAATCAACCACCATGTCCCTGAGGACGAGGGAGGACTTGAGTATCCTTCCCACCCCCACAACACAGACGGTGCTTACGGTAGCTGCATTTGGTAAGAGGGAAAGGGGGATTACGGGAGGAGACTCCACCTCTGGAATTTACCTGGACTTGGCCCAGGCACACAAGTACAAATCTCACTCATTTGTTCCAGGAGAGATTGGCCTGTGAGGAAGGTCCTGGTGGGAATAAGGCTCTTCCTTTTGGCTATGATGAACAGGAGAGGATATGCTAGCCATACAGGCACACTGGGGAGGGGCAGGAGGCAGAGAGCCCCTTGGTGCAGCTGTCTGGACAACACCAAGCCGGCATGGGAATCCTGGGCTCTCATCATTCTCATTCGCCTCCTCTTCAGCCTCTCTTTAGCCCAGCCCTTTCCTTGCTCAGGGGTCATCAGCTTCATTGTGGTCCTGGTGGTTGTGGTAATTGTCCTGGTCAGCGTGGTCAGTCTAAGGTTTAAGTGTCGGAAGAACAAGGAGTCTGAAGGTACCTGCCCTGATACCCGGCCTGGAGCAGAGGGAAGCCATGCTCATGAGTACCCTGCAACCCTTTGGATTTCCGCTGGGTGGGATGGAGGAGGGAGGCTGGGCTCCTGAGTTAGAGCCTCAAAGAAGTGATCTCATATTTATGCTTTTGGATTTTTACAGATCCTCAGAAACCAGGGAATTCAGGACTATCTGAAAGGTAAGACTGAGTGGAATCTTCAGTTGAATCCTAATTCCCCTACTCCAAGAGGAAATCCACACCTCTGTTAAGGGAACACACACACACATACACACACACAGTCCTGATAGCCTCCCTCGAGGCCAGGGCTAGGGGTGAGCAGGACAAAGCAGGCCTGAAAGGAAACTTGGGCGACTGGTGTCAGTGAAGCTCTTCAGCTCCCAAGCACACATAATGAAGGAATTCAGCTTCTTTCTTTCTTTTCTTTCTTTTCTTTCTTTTCTTTCTTTTCTTTCTTTTCTTTCTTTTCTTCCTTCCTTCCTTTCTTTCTTTCTTTCTTTCTTTCTTTCTTTCTTTCTTTCTTTCTTTCTTTCTTTCTTTCTTTCTTCCTTTCTTTTTCTTTCTTTTCTTTCCCTCTCTCTCTCTCTCTCTCTCTCTTTCTCTCTCTTTCTTCCATGTTTCATTCAAAGTCAGATTTACACAGAGAAGGCGAGGCAGAGAGAAAAATTTGCTAGTTCACTTCCCAAATGGCCGCAACAGCTGGAGCTGAGCTGACCCAAAGCCAGGAGCCAAGAGCCTCTTCCAGGTCTCCCACGCAGGTGCAGCGTCCCAAGGCTTTGGGCCGTCCTCAACTGCTTTCTCAGACCACAAGTAGGGAGATGGATGGGAAGTGGAGCAGCCGATGTGAACTGGTGCCCATATGGGATCCCAGGCATACAAGGTGAGGACTTTGGCCACTAGGCTACTATGCTGGACCCAAATAAATTCATCTTTTAAAAGGGGTCATTCTTTCCAGGCTTTGAAGCCACTCACTGAATACCAAGTACTGTGGTATATATTGGGCAACATTATCCCAAATATATACAGTAATTTTCCAAAGTAGATGTTACTTCATTTTAGACATTTGAAAAAATTGAGTCTTGAGTAGACAACAGGTTAAGACGTTGCTTCAGATCCTGGATCTCATATCAGAGCGCTTGGGATGAAGTCTTGCCTTTGTTTCCCATTCAACTTTCTGCTGATGCGTTTGGGAGACAGCGAAAGATGGTCCATGTACTTGGGTTCCTGCCGTACACATGGGAGGCTGGGATGGAGCTCCTAGCTCCTGGTTTGTCAGACCCAGACTTGGCTGTTGAGGGCTTCTGAGGAATAAACCAATGGACAAAAGATCTTTTTCCTCCTCTTCCTGTTTTTTTGTCTTTTCCTCTGTCACTCTGCCTTTCAAATAATCAAAAAACTTTTTTTAAAAGTCATCCCTAAAAAAATAAAATTGAGGATTAAGAGACATTGTAACTTGGTCTAGACCAAGCAACTAGTAAGCAGTAAAGCCAAGATTTACATACAAATCTTTAGGGATTCAAAGCACACTCTGACCTCATTATGGTCTACCATCAGCAGACAAATTTTTCAAAACACAGGTCTGAAGTCCAACAGACTTACAGTTCCTTGTGATGTCCTGTCACAAACCTTCTCTGTAACTAACTCCCCACCCTAGCTGCTCCACAGCCAATGGAGAGAAAGACAGTATCACCCTCATCTCCATGAAGAACATCAACACCAATAACAGCAAGGGATGCCCCTTGGCCGAGAAGGTGAGCCTTTCTGTTTTCTTCGTCCCTCCCCAAATTCACATCCTCCTCCCCATTCTTCCTCTTCTCTTCTTTGCCTGCTTCTGCCTCTTCTTTTCAGGCTCTAGTCCCTTAGCCAGGAAGCTAAGGGACAGGAGCAGAAAAACCTGCTCAAGAGTCCAGGTTCTTCTTTGTGTTTTACCCTGCCACTTCTCACCCTTCCTCATGGTGTATTCATTTGACAGGTTCTTTAAGAGTGATTTTGGGTCCCCGTGGACCTAAGGATGATGCAGCTGACGGTGCCTGTGAAGCGATGGGATTGGTAGAGGCTACAGACTACACGGAAGTGTCTGCTCAGATATAAAGGACTCTGGCCTGCCTCCAGATCGGGCAGACATTTTTTCCCTAGATGGCCATTGTAGGGACACAGCCTGCTCTTTCTGCTTCCTCGAAGTCATAGAAAAGGGGAATTGAGAGAGCAAAGAAAATGACTGATCTTCTCTGCTTTGCATTAAAATTATTTTCTGGCCTGCAGTCTGGTTTCTGTTCAGGTCATATGCCTATGTTCCTTCCTTCACAGGGCCACTGTTTCACAGGCCAGCCATACATGCAAATTTCTGCCTCAGTGGACAAATCTCTGAGAAACCTGAACAGTCAGGGGAACTTTCTGTCAGGTCTACCTCTGTTCCCCTGCTGTATTGCAGAGAGTTCAGGCCACAGACTACCCACTCAGATCAAGTTGGGAAGCAAAGGCAGAGAACAACAACTGGTCATCACCAGTAAAGAAGTCCTAAATGCACAAAGTGAGAACAGGGAGGCCTGGCATATTTTGACTATGAAACTTCAATGGTGGGGATCTGAGGGTAAATGTCCTTGGCTTGCTCCAGGGCAAACTCGCATCACTTCGGTCCTAGTCACGGGACGAAGAATGAGAAAGTATACTGCAAGGACAGGTCTACAGCTTCATAGATCAAAATCCACTCACTCTGCTACCAAAAAAAACTGTTACCTTTGTGTCCTGGGAGTAGGATAAAGGCCACAGTTGTACCCTAAAGTGATTTAAAGAGGAGGTGGGGGGTTGTTTGCCCAAGTGGCTTATATGCTACCCTGAGTGTCTGGGATCTAGTCTCAGCTCTGTTCTCTACTGAGCTGCCTGCTAATGCACATCTTAGAAAGTTACAGACGATGGGTCAAGCAAGTATTTGGGTCCTTGCTTCCCAAGTGGGAGACTAAGAGTGATCTCCAGGCTCCTGGCTTCAGTCCTGATTGTTATAAATATATAAGGAGTGGGCCCGGCACCGTGGCCTAACGGCTAGAGTTCTCACCTTGAACGTGTCAGGATCCCATATGGGTGCCTGTTCTAATCCCGGCAGCTCCACTTCCCATCCAGCTCCCTGCTTGTAGCCTGGGAAGGCAGTCGAGGATGGCCCAAAGCCTTGGGACCCTGCACCCATGTGGGATACCTGGAAGAAGTTCCTGGTTCCTGGCTTCGGATTGGCACAGCACCAGCTGTTGCGCTCACTTGGGGAGTAAATCATCAGACGGAAGATCTTCCTCTCTGTCTCTCCTCCTCTCTGTGTGTCTGCCTTTCCAATAAAAATAAATAAATCTTTAAAAAAAAAAACATTTAAGGAGTGATCCAACAAATGAGATCTCTTTCTCTGTCTGCCTTTCAAACAAATAAAATTGATTTAAAAAATAAGTTTAGTAGGGGCTAGTATTGTGGTACAATGGCTTCGGCTACCACTTGAAATGCCAGCATCCTGTCATCCAATTCTGGACCACTCGTTCCAGTTCCAGCTGCTGTGCTTCCAATCCAGGTTTTTGCCGATGTGCCTTGGAATGCAATAGAAGATTGCCCAGGGTCATTGCCACTCATGTGGAAAATCTGATGACATTCCAGGCTCCTTGCTTGGGCCATTTGGAAGATGTGTCTTTTTTTTCTGTTGCTTTGCCTTTCAAATTAATTAATCAAATTTTTAATTCATTTAAAGATTCAGTTATTGAATATTGAAAGGCAGTTACAGAGACAGAGGGAGAGATAGATTTTCCATCCACTAGTTTATTTCCCTAATATCAGCAAGGGCCAAGGTTGAGCAAGGTTGAAGCCAAGAGCCAAGAGCTTCTTCTGGGTCTCTTACATGGATGGCAGAGGCCCAAGCAGTTGGGCTATCTTCTGCTGCTTTTCCTAGACCATTATCAGGGAGTTGTGAAACAGAGCAGTTGGGATGCAAATTGGAACCCATATGGTATGCCAGTGTCCCAGGTGGCAGCTTAAACAGCTAGGTCACAAAGCCAGCCCTAAACATTTTTGTAATAAAGAAGAGGAACAAAAAGAAAGTAATTCTAAACAAAGGTATGTCTACCATGCTTGGAAATAAATCTTTGTTGAGGATAGTTTAGGGGAGTCATCTAAATGTATCAGCATTCTGATAAGCTAAGGAGCTTCTGCTAAGGAGCAAGTAAGTGTCTAGGAGAACACAGCTTATGTATTCTGTAGCAACATACACACTATTCCCCCCCTGGCTTAGACTTCACAAGATATAAGAGAAAGAAAGCCTAAACAAAAATTTCATTCTTGGGCCCGGTGCAATACCTATTGGCTAAAGCTCTCGCCTTGCATGTGCTGGGATCCCATATGGGCACCAGTTCTAATCCTGACAGCCCCACTTCTCATCCAGCTCCCTGCTTGTAGCCTGGGAAAGCAGTCAAGTACAGCCCAAAGCCTTGGGACTCTGCACCCACGTAGGAGACCCAGAAGGGGCTCCTGACTCCTGGTTTCAGATCAGTGCAGCTCTAACCATTATGGTCACTTGGGGCGTGAATCAGCACATGGAAGATCTTCTTCTCTGCCTCTTCTCTTCTCTGTATATCTGACTCTCACAATAAAAATAAGATAAATCTTTTAAAAAATTTCATTCTCCTTGTCGCATCAAGACTATCACAGTGGGGCCGGAACGATGCAGTTGGTTAAGTTACTACCTGGAATAACTTACATGTATCTCATATGTCTGCAGGTTTGAGAGAGAAAAGGATCTTCCATCTGCTGGTTTATTTTCTACGTAGCCACAAGGCTAAATCCCAGAGCTAGGAATATCCATAGGGATATCAGGAACTCAAACACTTATGCCATCTTCCAGTGCTTTCCCAGGCACATTGGCAGGGAACTGGATCAGCCAGAGCTCATATTGGCATCCCCATACCATGCTGGTGTTACAGCTGGGAGCTTAACCTGCTATGTATGCCACAGTACTGCCACCAGCTTTTTTACTTTTAAAGTGAGATGGCTGGACTATCCGGCTTTCATGTTTTCTAGTTATTATAGTCCAAAAGTTTATAAATCTAGACATTAGAAAAAAACACAATCTAAAAACAAACAAACAAACAAACAATTTATTGAGAGTTTACTCTGAGGTCAGTCTTTAACATTGGACTTTCATTTTCCTACCTGGCCTGGTCTCCTTCCAGTGGTGTGTGATAGATAAAATGGAATCATTAATGTGGAGGCTCATGTGAAATTCACATCTTAGTGGGCAGCTGTAGCAGACCACCGGGAATATGACCAACTGCAGTACCACCATCTACAGTAGCACCACCTGGAGTTCCATGGCCCAGGCCCCACTGCAAAGACAACTGCTTCCCCGCTGCTGAGCATGTCAGCTGTTGGGGCTCTCAGCTGGGTAATGACCAGCTGTTGGGAGTGGAGGTGGGGATGAAAACCCAGGTCTCTTATGTCCATGTCCTCCCCTACTGCTTCTCTTATTCCTCACAGCTCTTGTTCCCAGGAGCTCTCCCCAAGAAACCTTGACTTGGGCCCATTGTGGTAGTCTAGTGGCTGAAGTCCTCACCTTGCATGTGCAGGGATCCCATATAGGTGCTGAGTCCTGGCAACCCCTCTTCCCATCCAGCTCCCTGCTTGTGGCCTGGGAAAGCAGTCAAGGATGGCCAAAGCCTTAGGACCCTGCACTTTCATGGGAGACCAGGAAGAAGCTCCTGGATCATGTCTTCGGATTAGTGCAGGTCTGGCCCTTGCAGCCACCTGGGGAGTGAATCAGCGGATGGAAGATTGTCCTGTTTCTCCTCCTCTGTGTATCTGACTTTCCATTTTTAAAAAATTACGAAAAAAACCCTTGACTGTAAAGTTCAGTGTTTCAGTCTATTACCTGAGTTATCCAACTCATAACATTGCTACTATAGTACCTAAAAAAATTTTTCACAGGCCCAGCATGGTGGCTCAATTGGTTAATCCTCCCCTCACAAGTACCAGTGTTAGAGTGTGGGTAAAATGCTATTGTTGGGCAGTGTGAGGTTCCTTTGTGTAGAGAAAACTGCTACTTTGCTAGGCCAGGAGGCGCCTGGAGCGTGGGAGGATTCCGCTTTAGTGAGAAATCTGTTCTTTGCTGACCTGCAACTTTGTGAACCCAGGTGCAGCAGGGCAAGGGCACAATTCTTCTCCGGTCCCAAGAACAGGAGAAGATAAGGGTGTGAAATGGGATGAGCCATACAGATAATGGGTATGTTAACAGAACAGGTTGCCTGTGCCTGAAGGCCATAAAAATGAACATGTCCAAGGTTGTTACTTTTGATGTATTTCCCAGCCCACAAGAGCCTATATAAGCTTCTGTCTTGGGCTGTTCAGGGTCCGACCGCCCTGCTTGGCTGGCCTGTGTGCCCCAAGCGCGGTCTGGCCCCAGCATGCTGGCGCAATAAACTCTGCTGTTTGCATTACCAGTGAGATTCTTTGTCGTTCTCTGGGGGTTGACCAGCTCGCACCCTGACGTCCAGGGGGCTTTAGCCCGGACTCTAACATCAGCACCCATTAAGGATGCTGTCCTGAGTGCTCTACTTCCCATTCAGCTCCCTGCTTGTGACCTGGGAAAGCAGAGAATAGGCCAAAGCCTTGGAACCTTGTACCCACATGGGAGACCTGGAAGAAGCTCTGGCCACTGTGGTCACTTCAGGAATTAACTTGCGAAGAGGTGATCTTTTCGTCTCTCCTTCTCTCTGTAAAATTTACCTTTCTTTTTCTTTTTAAAGATTTATTTTTATTATTATTTTTTTTATTGGAAAGGCGGATATACAGAGAGGAGAGACAGAGAGGAAGATCTTCCGTCCGATGATTCACTCCCCAAGTGAACGCAATGGCCGATGCTATGCCGATCTGAAGCCAGGAGCCTCTTTCGGGTCTCCCACGCGGGTGCAGGGTCCCAAAGCTTTGGGCCATCCTTGACTGCTTTCCCAGGCCACAAGCAGGGAGCTGGAAGGGAAACGGGGCTGCCGGGATAGAACCGGCGCCCATATGGGATCCCGGGGCGTGCAAGGTGAGGACCTTAACCACTACGCCACCGCGCCGGGCCCAAAATCTACCTTTCTAATGGAAAAAAAAATCATATATATTTGATTTTAACTGTAATTCCAGAGCACAAGACTTATAGGTGGTTCCAGTACAAAAATCCATTCCTGGGATGGAACCCTCCAGGTGACCTAACAATGTCTGGAAGTAATGGGTTCTGTCTGAACTGCTGAAATGCTATGAGTGCCATGGGCACTTAGCTCAGCTGCTCTATCATGTCAAACTCATTGAATCAAATATATGGGTTTTACTCAAGGTAACTGAGCTGACACCTCGATGACAAGGCCGCACATTTCTCTGATTTTGGACAATGTCCTGCACATATGAGCTGTTAGTCATAAGGTATTTATATGTATGTGGGCAGGGGCGTGACTGGCATTAATACTTTTTAGATTGAAAGGCTGCTACCCTGCCACTGACACCACAATACCGCATTAGCCATGTTGATTTTCCTGTTGCTAGGCAACTTATCTCCAGGAAGGGAACAAGCATAAACTCACTGCTTGGTTCTGCTCCAGGGCAAACTAGGTGACAGGGGCTTCTGCTGGAAGATTCTATTATTATGGAAACCTAAGACCTTACCTGTGACGGGAAATCCGGGTATAATCTCTGCAGTCCTTGCACCATCCCCAAGATCACATCTCTTCCCTGATGTCTAGACAACAGGAGGGGGCTGCTTACGAAGTGACTTCCTCCCTCTTCTCAGGCACTGCTACAGGGTCCTGAAGCAGCCTAAGTGGCCAGAGGAGGCGGGGGGGGGGGCTTGTTGGACAGTGTTCAGTGCTCTTCTTTCATTCCTTCCTCCATCCTGGGAAGCGCAACCAAGAAACAAGCTCAGACCCACAGGTCCAGGACAGAAGGCTTATTTACTTAGTACCCTTCTCCCAAGGAAGAACAGAGAAGCATATGGCAGACCTTAGTATCAAAAATCCATTACAGACTAGGGAGCATTTTTGAAAGTTAGTGGAGAGATACATGTTATGACGCAGCAGGTTAAGCCACTGCTTAGAACACCTGCATCCCACACTGGAGCAGCGGTTTGAGTCCTGCCTAATCTGCTTCTCATCTGTTTCCTGCTTAACGTGCCTTGGTAACAGCAGGTGAGGGTTTAAGTACTTGAATTCCTGCCACCATGTGGGAGACCCAGACTGAGTTCTGGCTCTTAGTTTCAGCCTGGTCCAGGCCAGATTGCTGTGGCCATTTGAGGAGTGAATAAGAGGATGGAAGATGTCTATGTGTCACTCAGGCTTTCATAGAAAAAAAAAAATCTTCCAGAACCTTTCATTGAAGTCTACACAAGCTGAGGTGCACACATTTGCACGTCAATATCTGAGAAGGCCGCAATGCTGAATCATTTTGTCTATCAAGTCCCAAACAGAAGGGGAGAGGAGGTTTCAGAGGATGTGGGAAGAGGTTGCTGAGACACTAGATATCACCAGGATACCCCAGCTTCCGGGATCCTATCCAGTGTTCTTGAAACTCGACTCGGCTTTTTAACATTTGCATGCTTTCTAGTGCTTCCTCTCAGTCCTGTTCCACCTGCAGTGTTGCAGCACTTCAACCCTCAACCACTTTCTGACATCTTTCAGAACCTCTACAGATTAGCCCTATGGCCCTGGTCCGGCCTGGTCCACACTCTGCTGTCCAACTTCTACATACCAGTAAAGAAAACCTTCTGTCTTAGGTTCTGCTCTGTGACGCCCCTGATGAGGTCCCTGGCTGCTGAGCATTTCTGGCCCCTTTAGGGCCTTCTGCGAGGGTGCCTGGGATGGAAGAGCTGGGCATGTGAACTGTATCCCACAGCTGGGCCTTTGATTCATCTGTGGTTTGGGTGACTTCCTTGTCTGAATTTTAGGGTATGATACAGTCCACCTAATTATGACAAATGATTCTTCACTTCTGCCATCCTTTTCCCTCCTATAGCTTTAGTGACCACATGCAGGGGCTAACATGCAGGGGAAAGCAGCCCCCTGGGCCTCTGGTGGTAATGTGTTGCTTGTTGTGTAATTTGTGGGTCATGATCACCAAACAGATTGGCATGGGGATTCATTTAGACGTACTAGGATCTTATAAGATAGCCAGCACATGCATGCACATGCGCACGCGCACACACACACACACACACTCCTTCATTATCACACCACAACTAATATACAATGGCAAACAACTATGGCCATTCTCACCTATGAGGGAAGAGTCCTTTTTCTTCTTTGCTGAACTCCATAAAAATTCAGAAACAACAGAAAAAGTCCCTCACTCCTTTTTTAGAGACTGGTCCTTAGAAAAGCAAGGAAGGGACTAGGGAATGGACTGGACTCGAACGTGGGCTCTGTAACTGCCTTCTCTCTCTGCGGGACTCCTGACTCTATGTCTGACCAACTGAGGGAGGCCAGGCATATCCGGAGGGTGCAGCAACCCCACAAATCACTTTTCTACTTTTGTTGGCGTTTAAGCTTCCCAGAACCGAGTCTGATATCCTCCAAAACCCATCTTTGAATTTCCAGGGCCTAGCATGGGCTTTGCACCCAAGTGGGCATTGGCGTTCACTTCAAACCGCCAACCTGAGGGAATGTCTCCATTTCCCAGGCAGAATCCTCAGTCTCACCTCCTTGGACGACCCCGGGATTAATCTGAGAAGTCACTATTCCCACTCTACACCCGAGGATGAACCAGTAACTACGAGGCTGTCTGTCAGCATTAAGAAAACTCCTGGAGCTTCTCTAGGAGGGCCTTAATCCCTTTACCTCAGATCTCAGAGGGCGCGCGCGCGGAGACTGCCGGGAGTTGTAGTCCCGTCTGGACTGGACTACATTGACCAGCGTGCCCCGCGCTCGGCGCCCCCTTCTCTTTTCAGCCTCGGGTACGGGGGAGGTTCGGCGAACCTGCTGACAGGGAACGGATATGGCGGCCACTCTGGGTAGCGGAGAGCGCTGGACACAAGGTACCAGATCCTGGCCGGAGGATGGGACAGCGCGGCGCACGAGAAAGATGAGGGTTGGGACACCTGAGGGAGAAAAAAGACTGTGGTCCTGGGCCCGAGGAGAAGGATGAAGGCCTGGGAAAAGATGCAGAGCCTGAGTAGGATCCAGATCCGGATGCGGTGGGCGACCACCCAGGCAGGGAGTGGGGCACGGGCACCGCGATGGTCCGCTAAAGGTGGGGAATGGGCGGGAGCCGAGTCCCCCAGTGACGACTTGTTGCCTGTCGTCCCGGCCCCGCCCCGTGCCCCGCCCAAGGCCCCGGTAGCCAGGGCCGCCTGCACCCAGGGACTGGAGGGCCGGCCGTGGGCTGTCTCCGAAGCTGGCTTCCTCGGCGCTTGTCCTCCGCCCTGCGGAGTCTCCTGACCCTCGGTCGCGGCCTGATGATGCCGCTGCAGCCGGCATCAGGATCTCTAGATCGGCTTCCACCATCCTGCAGGCTGGCAAAAAGTGTGGGTCCCGCGCCGTTTCGGTTCCCCGTGTTGTGGTGCTGCTGCAGTGGAGAGGTGACAGACCCGGACCCCTGAGCTCTCACAACTCTGAGCCCACTGAGAGTTTGACGGGTAAACAGCTAGCTAAAAACAGGATCATTATGTCCTGGGCCAGCAAGCTCCAGGGTTTGGGGTGCACACTGACAAGGACCCCATCGTGTCTATCAGTATGATGACAGAAGGATGCCTTGGAGTTGGCCATGCCAACTTGGAGTAAGAGTAGCAAGTGGCAAGTGGCAGTCATCACGGATCTTTCAGTGGAGACCTGAGTGCCCCTCCCACTCTGCCCAGATTCCTGTATCCCCCTGCTTTCCACTGGTACAGTGGTTTATTGACCCCTCTCCCACTATACTACACTCTTTGTGGTCTTACCCATTCACTCCCTGATCCATCAGCAAGTCTTGGGACATGTTAGTTATGTAACTTATATATTTTTAAATTAAGCTTTTCTTTAAGCTTTTTTTGTTTTGTTTTGAAAGGCAGAGTGACTGAAAAAGAGGGAAACGGAGAGAGTGAGAGAGACCCAGAGAACCCTTCCACCTGCTATTTTACTTCCCAGATGCTCACAACAGTTAGAGCTGGGCCAGCCCTAAGCCAGGAAAAGAACTTCCATCTGAGTCTCCCATATGGGCAACAGGAACCCATGGGCTTGGGCCATCATCTTCTGCTTCCCAGGCATGTTAGCAAGGAGCTGCATCCCAGGCAAAACTGCGGGATGCAGATGCCCAGGCAGCAGCCTACCTGCTGTGCCGCCCTGGCTGCCTTGCCTCTCTGCTTTCTCTTAAAGATTGATTGATTGATTGATTGATTTGAAAGAGTTTGAGTTTGAGAGAGAGAGATCTTTCACTTACTAGTTCATTCCCCAAATGGCTGCAATGACCAGAGCCAGACCAGTCTGAAGCCAGGAGCTAGGAGCTTCTTCCCAGTCTCCCATATGGATGCAGGAGCCCAAACAACTGAGCTATTCTTCACTGCTTTCCCAGGGAGCTGAATCAGAAGTCAAGCAGCAGGGACTCAAACCAGGGACCATATGGGATACCAGTGCTGCAGGTGGAAGCTTTACACACTGTGCCATGGTGCGAGCACCGCCCCCCCCAATATTATTTTATGCCGTAATGTCACTTCTGACTGTGGATCACAGAATAATAGGCTTTCCTTGGACTGTACTACAGGCAGGGTCTTGTGCCTCTCGTGTCATTTTTGACTCTGAGTCAAGATTATTTGCTGCTACTGTAGAAATAGAGGGTATTATTATAATTCATGTTTCTGGCATGTATATATTTTCTTGGCTACTTCCCATTCTTTTCTGTATTGTTTGTCACAAGCAAGGTAGTTATTCAGCTTTATATGGATCCTTAAAAGTTTGTCTGTTCCTTACCCTCATACTTACAAGCAGTCCTGGATAGATAGACCAGGTAGTGGAGTTTATTGGCACAGTGAGAGGGAAGCCTAATGGAAATGCTATTGCTTTGCAGCTTACATTGATGCAGTTAGAAGAAACAAATATCCGGAAGACAGGCCTCCTGAGAGCCATGATCCCTGTGGTTGCTACAACTGCATGAAGGCACAGAAGGAAAAGAAATCTGAGAACGAGCGGAATCAGAGCCGCCAGGGTGAGGGGAGCCCCACTTACACGGAGGAACAGCTGCTCGGGGTGCAGAGGTAAGACGCGGAGGAAATAAGCCAAAGCTGTTTTGTGAAGCACTTGGGAGAGTGCCTGGCACAGAGGATGCATGATGTAAGTGCTGACCCTGCTGTTGTGGTACTGATTGCTACTGTGAGTTTGACAATGTCTTAAGCACAGAGGAAGAACTGGGCAGAACTGGAGTAGTAGGCCATAATGAAGGACGGCTTCCCTGTTCTGCTTTCGGAAGTGTCACACGCATTCACAGACTTTCTGCCCAACCCTGACAGGCTGCATGTTTCTCTCAAATACACGTGGCATATTCTTTAGATTAAAGCCAATCTTTGGCCATAAAATGACCTCCAGTACATCTTAGAAATAATTGTGCTCTGAAATCAATTATCTTATTTGAGAAGGAGATTGAAAATTCACAAATAGGTGGAATAAAGCCACAAATTCCTAGGAAAATAATAGGTTACAGAAAAAAATCTCAAGGACAGTTAGGAAATGCTTTGAAATGAATGGAAATAAAACACCAACATACCAGGGCCCAGTGTGGTGGCCTAGTGGCTAGGGTCCTTATCTTGCACGTGCTGGGAGCCCATGGAGTGCTAGTTCTGGTCCTGGTGCGGCCCCGCTTCCCTTCCAGCTGCCTGCCTGTGGCCTGTGAAAGCAGTTGAGGATGGCCCAAAGCCTTGGTACACTGCACCTACGTGGGAGACCTGGAGGAGGTTCCAGGCTCCTGACTTTTTATTGGTACAACTCTGGACATTGTGGCCTCTTGGGGAGTGAATCAGCAGATGGAAGATCTTTCTTTCTTTCTGTCCTCTCTGTATATCTGACTTTGCGATAAAAATAAAATAAATCTTTAAGAAAATAATAAAGAAATTAGAAAAAGAAAGCAAAGTAAACTCAACCAAGAGGATAAAGGAAATAATACAAAGTGAAATTAAGTGAAAATATGGAAAAAATATATGGAAAACAAGAAAGTAAACAAAACAATAAATTGACTTCTTGAAAATGTCAAGATTTTTAGTTAGATTAATAAAAGAAAAAGGCTCAAATAACTAGTCAGACATGCAAAAGCATTGTCAATTTTATAAAACTAACAAGTACTTTCTATGATAAATTTATTTTATTTTTGATGCATGCCCACGTGTACCACTGATTAGGGTGGAGAGGGTCGAGGAATGGGGGAAAGTGGATGAGACAACTGCCTCCATTCTCCTTTTTCCTCTGACATCTGGGGAAATTGAGAGAGAAGGGGAAAGGGCTGCTCCTAGCAGCCTAACTGCATCAATACCTGGGGATGGAAGATGGCCACCTGATGTCATCCCAGGGTCCCCAATGTGAAGCATGTTCCAAGGGTACTGTTCAAGTGATTTTGATAATTCTAAGATGCTGTTGATTTCACTGCTCCAAAGTTGAGGAAATCCTTCCAAAGTTGATTGGCTGATAGAGTCCACCTTATAGTCCCCACTCACCCAGATACTTGCTGTTAAAGCTTGGCCAGGAGAGCTGTCCAATTTGTTTTGCCCTCCATGGTGCTACATGTCCTCTGCAGGCCTTAATGAACTGCTGGTTGTCATGTTCTCCAGGCATGCCGTCTTCTGCACAGGTTTTGACAACCAAGAAGATCCAGTTCTGACATGTGCACTACATGGTCAGACCACATATCCTGTGATTTTCCCCTGTGGTTGCAGTTCTAAGTTCAGTGGTCCAATTGGGGTGTCCCACAAAGAAACCTCACCAGAGGTGACACCAGACCTGACTCCTGTGTGTGCCAGCCAGTGTGGGGTCTGGCTCAGTCCATCACCTACATGAGCCTACACATAAACTGGTAGTTGCAGTCTCCAAATTAGTTCTGTCCCCAACCCCATCTCAGACGCAAACCAATGGATGCTGCAACCTAGCTTATCCTTGCTCACTACACATACTTGACCCTCACATACACCAGTGGGAACTGCAGCCTAGTTAGGGCAACTCTCTGTAACCTGCACCACCCCCACCCCAGCCCCAGTTCCTATATATGCCAATGTGTGCAGAAGACTAGTCTAGTCTGTCCCACATCCCATTTAGCTCTCATACACATCAATGGGTGTTGGAGCCTAGCTTAGCCTGACCAACCCCACTATCTAGCCCACACTTAAGCTGGTGGGTGCCACTGCCTGTCCTGCCAAGCCTCCCCCCCAGCCCTGGTTCCCATGCTCACTTGAGGGAGTTGCAGTCCATGAGAAGGGTGCCCACAATTTCCCAGCCCCAGATCTTGTACTTTCTAGATGATTCTGCAATCTAGCCTGACAGGACTTGCCCCCAGTTGCAGCACTTGTTAGTCTATGCCATGGTAATGCCCAACCAGTCTGTACTTACTCTGGTTTATGCATGCATCAGTAGATATGGTCATTTAGTCCAACCTGGCTCATCACCAACCCAGCTCACATGTAGGACAGAGGTTTTTGTTTTGTTTTTTTGTGTGGATTTTTTTTAGCCCTGCCCAGTAAGGTCTGCCCAGTTGCATCTTTCAGGCTCACCAGCAGGAGCACTGGCCCAGCAGGGTAGTCCTTATAGCCCCCTACCAGTTCATGCCCCAAGCCAGATCTTACATGTGCTTGTGGATACTGTGGCCCAGTCTGGCATGTCTCACCTTACCTTGGCATTCACCAGTAAGTGCTGCAGCCTGGCTCAGTCCAGTCTGCCCCCAGTACCACCTCATGCTGTTGGGTCCTGCACCATAACCCAGCCTGGACAGCCCTCAATCCAGGCCCTAATGTGAACTTGATGATGTTGTGCCCCAGCCTGGCTTACTGTCAGACCTGAGTCACATATATGCTGGCTGGTAGTGTAACCTGGCCTGGGCTGGGCTGCTCCTAGCCTTGTTTCTTGCACTCACCTGCAGGGACTGTCCTGACAGAGTTCCCCAAGCTCCTCTAGTAGGTCACCTCCCAGTGGCAGATCTTGCACACACCAGTGGGTTCTTGGCCTAACCTGACTTGGCCCACCTCCTGTCGTGGCAGGTACAGTGGCCTTGCCTGGCTAGCCCATATCCATTCTGGCTCTTACTGTTGAGTGTTGCAGCCTAGCCCTGCCTGTCCACCCCCAGACCCAGTTCTTGCATGGCTCAGGGGGTGCTGAGACCTAGCCCAGCCCATCCTACACCCGCCTGGCTCCTACAAGTACCAGCAGGTGCTGGAGTCTGGCCCAGTCTGGCACACACACCCCAAACCCAGGATGCATCAATGCCAAGAGATGCTGCAGCCATGTCCAGCCCAGTTCGCTGCCCCCATCCCAACTCTCTCACTCACTAGTGTTAACCACAGCCCAGCTGGGGCATCCCCTTAGCTTCCCAACCAGGTCTGCTCCCAGCTACAGGTCTTGTACATGCCGGTGGTTGCTGCAACCCAGCCCAGCATAATCCATCCCCCATCTTGACCTTTGCCATTGGGTGCTGTAGCCTCACCTGACCTGGCCCACCCCCAGTCCCAACTTTCATGGATGGGTACTAAAGCCTAGCCTTGCCCAGCCTGCCCCCATCAATGACTTTCATGCACACCAATAGGTTGACAGCCTAGCCTAGCCCATCATGGCCCCCACCCCATCCTGGCTTCTGCACATGCCAGTATACTATGTTTTGGCCCAAATTTGCTCAGTACAACCCCTACAGAGCCAATCCACACACCTGCTGACAAATGAAGCAGTCCTGTCCAGCCTGACCAATACACAACCAACTCAACACGTTCACCAGCGGGCATGTAAGTTCTCTCACCAGGCCATTCCCAGACCCAGATCTCACGTATGCCAGTGTTAGACCTTCACCCAACACAGTCTGCCCCTAAGTGTCAGCCTTTGTGTGTGCTGCTGGATGTTGCAGCCCAGCCCACTCCACACCCAATTCTTGGGTGCAGCTGTAGGTGCTGCAGCATGTTCCCAACCCCAGCACCCAGGAGTGTTGGTGAGTTCCATGGTTGTACCTAGCTCAGCTTGTCACCACTCCCAGCCATTGAGCAAACTAGCTGATAAGGCAGTCACACTAGGATTAACCAAAAAAATCCTCCAAAGAATCTACTTCCAGACCCAGTTCTTTCACATGCTGGTTAATGTCATGGTCTAGCCTGTCATGGTCCATTCCCTGCCCCAACACTGACTGGTGGGTACTGTGCTTGATCCCTGACAGGCAGGCCTCCTAGCCATGGCTCTCATGTACGCTGGTAGATGATAATTGATACCAACAAGCCACGCTCAGGTCTCCCACAGGGGGTGGATGTATTGGTTTGGCCCTGAAAGGTATTCTGGTTTCCTTCCTATAAACCATCCTGTCTCAGCCCTCTTGTTTACTTCCAAGTGCAGTAGCCTGGTTGGTGGAAGTCCCCAAGAGGTCATTCATCGCCTGTCCCATTCTCCCTCAGCAGTCTCCCTCCTACACATCCCCAAAGCCCCTTCCCTGTCAAGCCACACCCCCCATGCCCACGAGGGCAGATCCTCAAGCCTGGTCCTCTGGCAGTGTGTCATGCCACCCTGGGCCCTGCCTGCCTGCCCAGAGCCCATACACACTTGAGTGCGGGTCCCCAGACCCCATCTGCCAATGTGCTGGCATCTACCACTCCCCCTCACATATCTTTTTTTTTTTTAAAAAAAAGAGGGGGCAACTATGCTGGTACACTGATACAGTTAACATAAGTTTGGCATTAACCAAGCACAGAATGCCCATCAGCTATTGACTGCTTTTTTCACAGCAGTGTAATACTTGCCTAGGTATAATGCCTAGGCAACCTAGGCATTATAGGCAACCTAGACAGTTGCTACAGCTGGGGGCAAAAATAAGTATTATAATAGAATACAGGAACCATATTCTAAATAAAGCACATGACCTAGAAAAAATGGGCATGTGCCTTTAAAGTTACAGACAACTATTACTGGAGGCTAGCATTGTGGTACAGGAGGTTAAACTGCCACTGCCACCGTTTAAAAAGATAACCACAAAGGAGAGTGAGCAAGTGAGCGAGTGAGCAGGCTGTGCTTTCCTGTGAGTCATCTCTCAAAATCTTAGCCTCGAACCATGGGGTAAGAATTAGCACACTTGCTCTACCCATTTGCAAGAATACTGGAAGAATCAAATAGATGTACAAGTACTTTCAAAGAGATTAAGCTGTGAATGGGAAGAGAGCATTGATAATGCACTTGAATGTTTCATTAATATGTTCACTAACTTTGTTTTTTAGGTTTGTTTTGAGTCTCCCAAGTTGGAGGGAGACTGGATGTATTATTTTGCAGTAAGTATACAAAAAGTTTGTTTTTTTTAACAGATATACATATTTCTGCTTTTTTTTTTTTTTAGGATCAAAAAGTGCAGAAATTACTATGAAATTCTGGGAGTTCCTCGGAATGCCAGTGACGAAGAGCTTAAGAAAGCTTATAGGAAACTCGCTCTGAAGTTTCACCCTGATAAGAATTGTGCTCCTGGAGCAACAGAGGCTTTCAAAGGTCTGAACGTGAGCTGACAAACTGCTGCCTCATTCTGCCCTTCTGGTGACACGTCATAACAATTTGCTTTTAGCCTCCCTTGTGTCCGGCTTTTAATGGTGAAAAGTACATATTTTAAAATTAACCAACTGGGTTTGGTGCAGAGGAGCCCAACTGTGTTGGCAACATCCAAAGTATCCTAGTCAGGACCCAGTTGAACTTACAGTTTCGTCTCTCTGTTAGACCTGGTCAGGGTATTGGCCTTTGGCCACTTCCATGTCCTAGAGTTTCTTCATAGGCCACTCGACCTAGTAAATGTTGGCCTTATAAGCCACAGGGAAAGCAGTGGGCTGTCTGTCTTCCTCATGGCAGGCTCAGTGGTTGTGGGAACCTGGTGATGCCATAGCGGTCAGGCTTGCTTCTCCTGGAGGTGCTCTTTTGAGCAGGTTTGGCCTGCTCTGGGGCAGTAGTGACTCAGGCCAGGGTGATTTTGCATGGATGCAGCAATGGTATTGATGCTTGACAGTTCTGATAATGGTGTTTGCAACAGGAAAGAAAATGTCTTTGGAGATGTCTGCTGAAGTATTTAAAAGTAGAATATCATGATATCAGCAAGTCACTTTCATAGATTCAGCAATGGAATTGTGTGCACAGAAATGTACATATAGACATAGAATTGGGGGTAATAGTATGGTACCATTCTAATAATTGATGAAGCTTTTTTTTCTGATTTACTAGTTTTCTCAATTTTTCTGTGGGTTTAAAGTTTTTCAAAAAGAAAATGGGGGCCTGGCAGCGTGGCCTAGCGGCTAAAGTCCTCGCCATGTACACCCCAGGATCCCATATGGGTGCTGGTTCTAATCCCGGCAGCTCCACTTCCCACCCAGCTCCCTGCTTGTAGCCTAGGAAAGCAGTCAAGGACGGCCCAAAGCCTTGGGACCCTGCACCCGTGTGGGATACCTTGAAGAAGTTCCTTGATCCTGGCTTCTGATCGGCATAGCACCAGCTGTTGCGCTCACTTGGGGAGTGAATCATCAGATGGAAGATCTTCCTCTCTGTCTCTCCTCCTCTCTGTATATCTGACTTTGCAATAAAAATAAATTAATTTAAAAAAAAGAAAATGGAAAGTTTTAAAAAAGTGATAACTCTGGCAAATTTTAGAAATCAACATTTACTTCAGAGAACAATCCACCTTTGTTGACTGGCCATTATGAATATGGTTTTCTCAAGAAAACAAATAGATAACTCATGTTCTCTTTACAACTTTATGTAAGGTCTCTCACAGGTTAATGTCATTTCTTTGGGTCATTTCTTTGATAAGATTTCAAAGAACTGGGCCCAGGGCCTAGTGATATCCCAATAAAAATAAATAATTTTTTTTAAAATGATTTTTTTTTAAAAAGCTTATTTGAATGTTCAAACAGCTCTGTTTAGGTTTTGTTATTTACAGTTCTGTTGCTGTCAAGACTTATACAATCCCTTAGGTAAAAGAATAATAAGGAAATGTGTTTCTTTTTTTTTATTTAAGATTTATTTATTTTTATTGGAAAGGCAGATTTACAGAGAGGAAGACAGAAAGAAAGAACTTCCATTCGCTGGTTCACTCCCTAAGTGGCCACAATGACCAGAACTAAGCTGATCAGAAGCCAGGATCCAGGAACTTTTTCCGGGTATTCCACACAGGTGCAGGGTCCCAAGGCCACAAGCAGGGAGCTGGATGGGAAGTGGAATAGCTGGGAGATGAACCAGTGCCCATATAGGATCTTGGCAACTGCCAGGCGAGGATTTAGCTGTTAGGTTTTTCCACAAGTCCCAGGAAATGATTTTCTGATAGTATTGACTGAACTATAGATACAGAATGAAGATATAGTCTGGTTTTTTCTAGGTTTGTATTAATGGGTGATACTGTTTGTATATTTAAATGAAAGTGGGTCAGTTGGCACTTTCATTGGCAGGGAGAAGTGATGGTGAACATATGAAACCTATTCATTCTTAGATGCCTCACGAGGCATTAGAGATGTATTTCATGATTTTTTAAATATTGCATTCTAAAGTAAGTGGAAGTAAGACTATGATAAGGACTTTGTTTTTAGCTGAGCAGCAGGGCTTTTTTCCTGGTTATTCAAGAAATTATGTTTTATTTCTAGTTAACATATCAGTATTTATGTGAGCTTTTCCCAACCATAAACTATTGCTCTCAAGTGAAATAAGAATTTTTTCTTTTGGAAAAAAAATATTATTTGAAAGGCAAAGTGATAGGGAATGAAAGAGACCTTCCATCTGCTATTTCAGTCTCCAAATGGAAGGAACAACCAGGGCCTAGATCTCCATCCAGGCCTTCCATGTGGGTGGCAGAGGCCCTCATACTTGGATCATCATCCATGGCTTTCCAAGGAGCACTCAGAAGAAGCTGGATCAAAGGCAGAGTATCCAGGGCTCAGCATTCCGGTATGGGATGCCAGTACCACAAGGGGCAGCTTAACTCACTGTGCCTCAGTTCTAGCCCGAGAACATATCTGTGATGAATGAGAGGGCTGGCTCTCTAGAAGACATTTACTTGGTATGTTTGGGATTTGCAGTGACTGGCAACCTGGCCTGCGGAAGAGGGTGTCCTAACTTGTGGGAAGCTGGGGTGAATCAAGGACAGATGATTTCTGGATTACCCACTTTCACCCTGTAGCGCTTGACCCTTTGTACCCTAATAAACTAAGATTTTATATATATATATATATATATATATATATATATATATATATATAAAAGGACAGATGATTAGGAGGTAACTCTCACTTCTACAGTTCTTAGTTATCTGAATCTGGAGTTGTTGCTTCTTGAGCAAACCAAACCCTGCAAAATGACAAGGGCAAGCTCTTTGGGGAACTTTCTAGGCTAAGCACCTCTCCTTAGGCGCCTGTGAAGTCGTCTAGTACCAAGTAATTCCTCTGCCAGCCTCACTGCTGAATGCTCACAAGCTGCTTCTTGCTGCTTACAGCCATAGGAAATGCCTTTGCAGTCCTGAGCAATCCTGACAAGAGACTTCGCTATGATGAATACGGAGATGAGCAGGTGACTTTCACTGCCCCTCAAGCCAGATCTTACGATTATTACAGAGACTTTGAAGCTGATATCACTCCCGAAGAGCTATTCAACGTCTTCTTTGGAGGACATTTCCCTACAGGTCAGTATCCCAAAATAATTGCCTCTCTTTTTCTTTCTTTTTTAAAGATCTGTTTACTTATTTTAAAGGCAGATTCAGAGTGAAAGAAGGAGCTACAGAGAGAAAGATCTTCCATCTGCTGGCTCACTCTGTAAATGGCAGCAACATCTAGCTGAACCATCTAAAGCCAGGAATCAGGACCTTTTACTGTGTCTCCTATGTGGGTGTGGGGTCCCAAGTACTTGGGCATCCTCTGCTACTTTCCAGGTAGAGAAATGGATGGAAAGTATGGCAGCCAGGACTCGAACCAGTACCCATAACGGATACCTGCACTATAGGATTTGACTTGCTGCACCATATCACCAGCCCTAAAATATTTATGTGCCTCTGTGTGCCATATCTGATTATGTCACTGATATTTATATATATGTGTGTGTGTGTGTGCATGTGTGTGTGTGTATATATATATATATATTTTAAGATTTTTTAAAAAGATTTACTCATTTTTATTTGAAAGGCAGAGTTACAAAGAGAAAAAGTGAGAAAAGAACAGAGAGATATTCCATCCACTGATTCACTCCCCCAGGGATGATAACAGGTGTAGCAGGGATAATCCAAAGCTAGGGTCCAGGGGTTTCCAGGGGTTTCATATGGGTGCTGAGCCCTAAGTATTTGAGCCATCTGCTGCTGATTCCCCAGGTCATAAGCAGGGAGCTGCATCAGAAGTGGGGTAGCTGGCACTTGAACCGGTGCCCATGTGGGATTGTTAGCAGCACAGCTTGAGGCCTAATCTACCACCCCACGGCTCTGACCCCATCACACGCTGATATTTTTAATAGCAACTTGTAAAGTTCACTTTACTTTTTGGACATTGAACTGCCTCAAATTCTAACTCTCTAGTGGGTACTTCTATTCTTCTAACAGCTATTTTTCAATAATGCTAATAATAAACATTTTACTGTTTATTTACAAAACATTTAAAAATCAAATTCTCACAGCAAACCCATGAAGTACATATTATCAGTCCCATTTTTTAGACTTGCCTCAAACTTATTCAACTTATTCCTGTTTTTTTTTTTTTTTTCTTAAAATCTACTTATTTGAAAGAGTAAGAGAGAGAGTCTTCCATTTGCTGATTCACTCCCAAATGGTCAAAACACTCAGGTCTGGGCCAGGCTGGAGCCAGGAGCCAAGAACTTGCATCTGGGTCTCTCATGTGGGAAGCAGGCGCTGCTTTTCTACTTGGTAAAATAGGACAATACTCTGTCCTCAAAGAGCCTTACTGGGATAAGGACCTTAAAAAAGGCAAGGAAAGAGTGTTTACCAGTTCCTATACTAAGCATTTCATTTTCTTTCTTTTTCAGGAAATATTCATATGTTTTCAAATGTGACAGATGACACACAGTATTATCGCAGGCGGCACCGACACGAGAGAACACAGGCACAGAAGGAAGAAGAAGAAGAAGAGAAACCTCAGGTGTGGAGGGGGGAGAGGAGAGCAGCCGCTCCTCCAGTTCTACAGAGCCCACCCTTTCAGGGCATCATCAAGTTCTAGAAGTTCAAATGAGATACATTGCTGAAATGAGCTTTAGGAAAGCAGAGGCAGTGGTAGTGAGAGCTGAATAACTGGATCCATCCTTACCCATTCTGTGTAGTTTACCCTGGGTCTCAGTTTCCCCGGACAGCTAGCCGTCTTGCTTAAGCTTTTCTAGAACAGAAAATAGAAACACCATTATATTGCGAAGAAACTTGGCTGGGAGTCCTGACAGAGGGGCCGGGATCTAGGAGACTGTTGGGTTCTCAGGTGGTTTTTCTCTCCATGACACTTTGGAGCTGGATTGTTCTGGGTTTTCTTCTTTTATTTAATCAATTGATTTTAAAAGACTTATTTTATAAAAGGTAGAGTTACACACAAAGAAAGAGGGGAAACAGATAAGAGGTCTTCTATTCACTGGCTCACTCCCCAAATGGCTGCAATGATCAAGACTAGGCCAGGCTAAAGCCAGAAGCCAGAAACTTCTTCCAGGACTCCCATGTGGGTATCAGCGCCCAAGCACTGGGGCCTGTCTTCCACTGCTTTCCCATGCAAATTAGCAGAGAATAAAGCATCTAGGGCTCAAACCTGTGCCCATAATGGGATGCCAGTGGTGTTGTAGGCAGCCACTTAGCCCATTATACCATAGCGCTGAGCCATTTAGCCTGTTATGCCACCGCACTGGACCCTGTCTCTGGTTTTTCCAGCACTTGCCTCTGTTTTGCTGTAAGCAGTCAGGCTTGTTCTGCTTCCGCTTGCACGTGGCTGGCCCACAGTGCCCGAGAGTGTGTGTCCTTTCTTCCAGTGGAAACCTGTGGGGAAGAGTGAGGACTCTCAGCCTGAAGTTCCTGAGATGGAGAATGTGGTTATCCCCACTGGAGTTAGAATCTTCCAAGCCCAGGCAGCTGTGGCCACGGCAACAGGGTTGCCTAATAGCTAGCATGGTTCCTGGGGCCTGTGCATGTGCCTAGGGGTATCTGCTTCTTTGGGCTTCTCAAAAGCAGCTGCAGGGGGATTCCTCAGTGTCAACCGGATTGGAGTGGGATTCCTGCAGCCTCCCGACAATGAACATGAAGGCTCTTAAGGACTTCTCAGCTCCAGACACTGCCTTCTCTGAAAACTTACCCCATATATACATATATATTTTTTTTCTTTTTCAGACTACATATTCTGCATTTATTCAATTGCTCCCTGTCCTTGTGATTGTGATTATATCCGTTATTACTCAGCTGCTGGCTGCGAATCCCCCATATAGTCTGTTCTATAAATCGTAAGTCAAATCTTTCTTAATAATGATCTGGAGAGTAACTTGCTTGAAGGTTTTGCTGATCCATTACTAACATTTTGCTTCACCTCTCACTGTAGAATGCACTGATTTTATGTTTAAAGGAACTGCTGAGTGGTAAGTAATAGTGCAGGCAGTGCAGTTACAGTGTAGGTGGTGCTGAGGTAACTTTAGGCAGCCTTGGGTGGATTGTTTTGTTCTCCACTGCCATCATCTGGTCAGCTGCAGAACAGCAGCAACTGATCTTCGATGGGTCTGTAGAGGAACTAGAGGCTCAGACCAAATTTTACAAATTTACAGCTGGCAGGAAAGGACCCTATTGTGTTTGTGATAGGATCACTGGCCCCTTGGAGTCTTGGAGTAAAGTAACTGGGATCCAATAATTAGTACCAGTGTGAAAAATTGCAACAAGGGGACACTTATTCACAGCAAAACTATCTGCTATTGTCAGAGTACAGTATCATATCATTTCATTTTTGCTAAAAAGAAAGATGTTTTTTGTACTTGTTATTGCATTAAAAGTAAATTGTTTTTAAAAATATTTTCATGGTTTATTTTGGGTAATTCAGATCTCCAACTTTAGTCTGCAACCAGCATCATTGTTCCAGTGGCAGCCTGTCATACATGCAGACCCCTGGGCACGTTCCTAACTACTGAGTCAGAAGTGTTGGGGTGGTTCTGGGTCCACACTGAAATTAGAGAATCACTGGATTACTTTTTTTTTTTTTAACTATGAGTAAGGAGGTGCCGCTCATTATACTTTAGTAGGCAGAGATCTTTAAGAGTGAAATCTGTGGGGGCAGTTCTGTCTGTGAGCAGGCTGTTGCTCTCTGTCATTATCTTCCTTTTGCTAGAACAAGGCTGAGGTTCCAAGAGAGGTTGTTATGTTTTAGTTCTCACGTTCTTTGAAAAGCAGAGAAACAGATCATCCATCTGGTGGCTTGCTCCTGGGGCTAAGGCCAAGTAAAAGCCAGAGCCAGTAGCTTCAGATCTCCCATGTGGTCACAAGAATGACCAAGTATTTTAATCATCATGTGCTACCCCCTGGGATCTGCATTAGCAGGAAGCTGGATAAAAGGCAGCAGAGTTTAGGCTCAGGGCTAGAACCAGGCCCTCCAGTGTGAGATGCAGGCTTTTAGTCCACTGCAACACAGTGGCTGCCCCGAGAGGTTACTGTCACAGGCTACACTGGCCTGACTCTCACTGTTCCCAGTTGCCATGTTTTTCCACACGCACTTCAACAGCCTTTCTTTTTTTTTTTTTTTAAGCATTTATTTTCCTTGGAAAGGCAGATTTACAGAGACAAGATAGAGGAAGATCTTCTGTCCTCTTGTTCACTCCTTAAGTAGCCAAAAAGGTCAGAGCTGAGCTGATCTGAAGCCAGGAGCCAGGAACTTCCTCCAGGTCTCCCACGTTGGTACAGGGTCCCAAGGCTTTGGGCAGTCCTCGACTGCTTTCCCAGGCCACAAACAGGCAGCTGGATGGGAAGCGGGGCCACCGGGATTAGAACCCATGCCTATATAGGATCCCGGTGCATGCAAGGCGAGGACTTTAGCCACTAGGCCACTGTGCCGGGCCCTCAACTGCCTTTCTTGTCTGGCCAATGGGGCAGGCTGGGAGCTGCTATGCTAGCCCCCTGCCAGAATGAGGTGGGAGCAATCATGACCCAAGCTCTTAGATACTTGCCAAGATTCCTAAGTGGATAAATCAGAGAGGACTGGGAAAGGCCAAGTCTTGCTGCTGGAAGGCAGAATCTTTCCAGTCTGAACCAGACAGCCTGGATTTGGCACCATGCTGGTGAATTGTTTTAACTTGACCTCGAGCTCCCATCTATACTTTGTTATGGTTGTATTTCAGTCAACTCACATCTCTTTGTGTTTCTAAGCACCAGATACCAATTGTCCAAAAAAAGTAGACCAGAGTCTCATTGAAATCTTTTGTCTGAGTCTTACTAGTCTTAGTACTTTCATTTATTAAAAAAAAAATATTTTTATTTACTTGACAGAGTACCAGAAACAGAGAGTGATCTTTTATGATGAGATTCCACTATGGTCTGAGTTTCTGAAATAACATGATTTTGTGGAACTTCTGATTTGTGGAAAAAAAAAAGAGAGTGATCATCTGCTGGTTTGTTCCCCAGATTTCCCACAGGACAAGAGAAAAGATTAGGCCAGGTCAAAACCAGGAGTCAGGAATTCAGTCCCTGTCTCTCCGACATGAGTAGCAGGGATCCAAGCGCTTGAACCATCATCTGCTGCCTCCCAGGGTGTGCGTTACAGGGAAATGGATTACAAGTAGAGGCAGAGAGCCCAGCACAATAGCCTAGAAGCTAATACCTCAACTTTGTATGTGCCAGGATCTCATATGGGTGCCAATTCATATCCTGGCTGCTCCCTTCCCATCCAGCTCCCTGCTTGTGGCCTGGGAAAGCAGTCGAGGACAGCCCAAACCCTTGGGATCCTGCCACCCACGTGGGAGACCTGGAGGAAGTAGCAGAGAGCTCCTGCTTGCTGGTTCAATCCCTGAATGAGACAGGAGACAGGAGCCAAAGCAATGAGGCAGAAATTCAAGCTCTGTCTTCCTCAGTCCTAGTCTCTCAATGGCAGGAACCTAGCCACTTGAGCCATCGCGGTTGCCTTCCTAGACACAGAGCAGCAGAAGGCTAGAGTCGGGAACCAGAGCCAGAGATACTCGAGTGTGGGACCTGGGCTTCTAGCCAGCATCCTGACTGCTAGACCGAACACCCAGCCCTGAAATACTTTCTATCATGCCCTAAAACTGACTGTAGCTTGATGCAACAAATCTGGTTTTCTATAAAACTATAACACCAGTCAATACATTAAACCAGCAGTTATCAATAGGTTACTCTGTCAGATTCCATTCTAAGTCCCATACAATATAACTTTTTTTTGAAACATCCAGCATTTTACTTTTTGCAGAAGAAGCGGTATAAGGGGTTAGGTGTTCAGGCGCAGCAGGTGAACTGCTCTCGATGACTCTGACAGTGTCAGAGAGAGTGGTTCAAGTCCTGGTTACTCCACTTATCCCGCTTTGTGCTAATGCATGCTGGGAGGCAGCAGGTGATGGTTTGAGTAGTTAGGTTCCAACAAGAATTCCCAAGGTAGAGTTCTAGCGTCCTACGTCAGCCCTGGCGAAGGCAAGGGCTTTGAAGAGCGAACCACACACAGGTTGGAAGATCTTTTTCTCCTTCTGTATCTCTGTGCTCTACCTTTCAAATAAATAAAGCAACATTTTTTAAAATGAGAAGTTAATTATAGTTAAGAATAAACTAGTCATGTAAAAGCTCAATTCACAACGTGGATATGCTTATGTAAAATTGCTAATGATGATATTACACTCATTACTTTGCTATATAAATAATGTATATTTAGGTATATTAGAACATGATATCCACATCTGCCTTAAGTGATCCCAGTTGCTGGGAGGCCTGTACTAAGTTTATTGGCCAAAGATGACAAGCATGCCTGAGTCTCTTGCTCCCTGTTTCAGGTCCTTGGGTCATACCATTTCTAGAGAAACCCAAAACCTGCAAGTGCCTTACTTTGTGGATAAGAACTTTGACAAGGCCTACAGAGGAGCTTCTCTGCGAGACCTGGAGAAGACAATAGAGAAAGATTACATCGATTACATCCAGACGAACTGCTGGAAGGAGAAACAACAAAGTAAGATGCTGGTGAAGGGCCTTTGCGGGCAGCTGGGAGTCCCAATCTGAGGGGTCACCAGCTTCCTGACCCCATTCTGGTTTCAATTTGTGTTAACACAGAGAGAGGACAGGGGCCCGTTCAGATACCACAAACGAGGTTGGGGGAGGGAAACTCTTGACAGGAGACAGGTGGCTAGGCCATGGGAATCTTGGCAAGTCTGGCAGCTCTCATTACCTGTCTGTATCTCTCCTTGGGAATGTACCTCTCTGCCCACCTGCTGCCCTCTGCTCTCTCACCCTATACCAGTCTTTTATGGCTTTCTCAAATCACCCTTCTTCATATAACCCTTTTTGCCATGGCATATTATGGTTGCTACCCTCCTTGTTGCCTGTTTCTTCATTCAGACCAAAGGTTTAGAAACTGCTGGTGTTGAGTCAGGTGACCCCCTCCTCACCTCCAGTTGACTGTGGCCACACACAACCAAAATGACCCCAGGTGCTGCCCCCTCACTCCGGATGTGAGCAGGCCTTCCACTCCGCAACCTCTGGGGAGACAGGGGGATGGCAGTATTTGTCACTTGGCTTACAGCTCTGGTTGTCACTAGGGAGTGCTGGCAGGAGGGGCAGCCTTGGCTCTTAGCCAACAGCTTCACTTTTTGTCTCTCTTGAATTATGCACAGATACCCACACACAGAAACACAAGTAATAACTACATCTTGTAAAACACCGATTTGTCAAACTTTTAAGAAAACATAAGCTCCAATTCATCTTTTAAAACCTACTACTGGGTATCACTTAACATCTCACAACAGCTGATAAAATTAGCTCTGTGGTCACAGTGCTGCTAAGTCCTCCCTGACCCTTCGTGTACTCCCACCCCCACCCCCAAGTTAATCTCCTGCCCCTGTACACTTAAAGCACTTTGTTCACTTTGCAAATATAGTTCTGAGCCCACAGTAGCAGTAGTAGGTGCGTCAGTCTCCCCTGGGAGACTGCGATCTCTTTGAGGACAAGACCATGGTTTACTAACTTAGTGTCCCAGGCTCTTGGCACAGTCCTTGCTTCAGAACAGGTGCTGCACAGATATCTTTGGAGAAGAGAGGATTCTCAGATCGGGAAAACAATGAAAGGCTGAGGGCTGTGAATGACACAGCAGGGCTGCTGCTCTAACCCCAAGCAGCAGGGACCTTGTCCCTGCCTTATTCCTATAGCACAGGAATGGTATATTAGGGTTTGATGGGCTATGACTCTGGCATAGAAGAAGAAATTAAACAGGAAGAGATTTTTTTTCTTTTAAATTAAAAAAAGGAAAGAAATAAAGAAAGGGGGGTCAGGTTGTACCCTACCCCTTTGTTAAACTAAGTTTCATGAGGTTTAAAAATCAGGGGAGAATTCAGCACAAGCTAAAGGCCTGACGCCAAAAGGACAGGGATACATGGCTCCAAACCAGGGGAGTACTACCAGGTTTGTTCCAGGGCTCCCTCAAAGTTCTGAGCCCTGGGAGGGTTTGGACTTTGTTGCTTCTGCAAGAACTGGACGAAAATCTGTATTTCACATTCTTCAAACACATTCCCCATGGCCCCACAGCCTACATCCTCCTCTGTGGCGTAAGAGGCTAGAACATTTTTTAAAAAAGAGGTCATGGTGAGACCTGCACTGAAGGTGGCTTTGAAGCTTGAGTTTCCATCCCAGGAGGCCTGGTTTCCCAGCTAGCACTCCAGCTACAAATCAAAATCCAGTAAAAAGGAAAAAAAAAAAAAAAATCCGGTGAGTCAGCATGATTTTGCTAACGGACAACTTCAAAACAGGGGTTATCTGCACACACCCCTTACAACGTCTATTTCTGGCATCTCAGGACAGTGGCTGTGTGGAGCCTTCACACAGCCCAAATGCCATTTGAGAACAAGCAGCATCTGCCCTCCAAATCCAGCAGCAAGTGCAGCCAACAAGGTTAAATTTAGCACTTGAAAGCTGTAAAAATAAACCACTTGAGAACCAAGTTCACTCTTGGCAAAATACCAAATGGAAACTGTTGGTATCAAAGTTAGCCATTGTCTCTTAAGATCTTTTATTTCTTTGCTCTTAAAATGATTAATCGGAGTGAATTTTTCTGTGTAACAACTCACTGAGAACACTAATCACCCTGTTTGCCTCTTCATAGCTGCATCTGAATAGTAAACCTGATGCCAGGAAAGAGGCCAGGCCACACTGGCTATGGCCGGACAAAAATCATAGGCAGCAGCTGCCTCCCGGCCCAGTAAAACTGAGCCCTGGCCCTCCCTTCCCTCCCTGCCCTTCCTACTCTCCCAGCCGAGGAGCACTTATCTGCATGCCCTTCAGTGGTGAGGTGCAGCCGAGCGGGTAGCAGCTGCAGCTTCGGCTTCAATGTAGGGACAGAGACAGGATGCGCGTGCCACTGAGCACAGTGTCTGGCACGGTCAACACTGACTCCTGATGCAGGCCAGGCTTTGCTTGGCTTTGCACTGGGGACCATGTGCACAACCATGTCCCGCAGCTGGGTCATGAGGAGAGCTGGGATGTGTTGGGATCTTCCAGCTGTCAAGATTCCAATCTGGGATTCTGGGGAGAAGCTCTGGATCCTGCTTCTTTTGGCAACTGTAGTGTATCTCCAGGGTTCATTGTCCTGCGATTTGTTACACTGGCTTTCAGGGCAAGGGGAACATTTTGCCAAGAAGAAAAGGTGTCCTCTTGGCCCTGCCTTCCCACCAAAGATTTATTTTAGTTACTTAGTAATTCTTGACTACTAACAGGATTTGTCTTCTTTGAGTTGCCCCTTAAAGAAGTTGTTCCCATTACAGGCCAATTTGGAGCGAAGCCTCTCCAAAGGTGAAGGTGGAGGTGGCAGTGTGGACATGGGGTCTGAAGTACTGACCTTGTGCAGAGTCCTTGCTCAGATCAGAGGTCCCCGGCCTGGCTTCAACTAGCCTTATGGACAACAGTGTGTCATTCTGGGAGACGCCTTCCTGCTTGGGCAGTTCTTTTCCACCTGCTTGGTGCATGGTCTGCCATGGAGAAACAGGGAACATCACCAATCCTTATTTTTTGGAAGACAGTTTCAGGAACTGAGGCAGTTAGAACTGGTTGGTGAACAGAAAAACTACCAAAATCACTTCGAGGAAGAGCAAAGCCTCAGAACCTGTCCTGTCTACGGGTGCACCTCTGACCTCAGAGGACTGAAGTGTAGAGGGGTCTCACGGAGGCCTCTTAATGAGTTGTCCACATGCTGATGAAGCTGGGGAAGTAGGGTTCGTGTCCAGCCCTGAGCAGGACATGGGAGCAGAGAGGTATCATGGGAAGATTACGGAGCCCTATGATCTGCAAGGGTGGTTGTGCCAAGGCAAGTTCTCACAGGCAGGCACTGCAGGTTCCTTGCCGGGAGTGGAGGGCATTGTTCTGGGGCTGGGGAGGCCTGCTGCTTGCCAAGCAACCACTGGGCAAGTGCTCAGCCTTTGTAGCCCATTGTAGAGGAAGAGTTGCCATGCACAATCCCTGCTCCTGAAGGCCCACACTTGCACTGCACTCTGGGCCTTGCTGGGTGTAAACACAGAAGCATTGTGATCAGAAAGGCCAGACAATATTCTGTGTTAACAAAGCAATGACTGTTGTTCCTCCAGGCTAATTATTAATTCCTGCTCCCAGCTAGTTTGCTGACTTATCCAACAGGTTCCTCTTCTTCCACCAGGAAAAGCGAAATCTGTCAGCAAGGTGATTAGGAATGAATGGGCATATTTCTTTTCTTTTTTTTTTTTTTTCATTTTTCTTTGATAGGCATATTTCAAAATGATGAACACAGCATGCGCACAGGGCCGCTCCTATACACACAGCGTAGCTCCGTGCTGTTCAGGACCTCAGGAAGTCCCCAGCCATCGAGCAGCCATCCTGCTGACTGGCAATGTGCTTCTGCAGGTGCTTTTAGATGTTCCTTCCAGAGAGTGTTTTGAAACCTTACAAAATGGTGGAAAATATAGGCAGCCAAAACATCACTGAGTCAGGAAATGCAGTCGAGGTGACAGAGTATGCTGATACCACCTTTTCTGCCATGAAGAAAAAATGAAATTAATTTAGTAAAAGAGTTAAAGGTCATCAGATCCAACTCATTTCACTTGTGAAAGAGCCCCGCTGCCTCTGGCCTTTGAGCTGGGGACCCCACAGGCACTGGGGACAGAAAGGAAGCCACCAGCACCCTAGGCCTGAGTGGAAGCCCAGCCACCGCGCTGGGCCAAGTGTCCCTAAGCCTGTATGAGCTGTGAGCCAGCAATGCAGGGGACAGATGAAGCAGCTGTCTTTGTTTCAGGTGACAGGAAGGGGTGATTGGCCTCCATTCCTTCACCCCACTGCTGTCTGGAGACTGTCAGGAGGAAGGCTGTGAAACCGTCTCTGCTTACTGCACACATGCGGCTTTCCTAAGTCAGCTGCCAAATGCTTGATTAATAAGCAGTCAGTCCAGTGTGTCGATAATAGAGCATGGGTACTGGTGACGGCAGGATCACAGGTGGCCCTTAATCCTCAGCCCTGGCACAGCGCCCAATATGTGTTTCTTGAATAAATGAGTAAATGTTTCTTACGTTTAATTGAAAGAAAAAGCACTAAAGAAAGTAAAAGGAACTTTGATTCCAGAAATATTGGGATGCAACAAAGGAACTCAACTCTCCTGGTAAATTGGTTCCCCCTTTTATCTTTCAGAGTCGGAGCTGACAAACTTGGCAGGATTATATAGAGATGAACGTCTGAAACAAAAAGCAGAGTCACTGAAACTTGAAAACTGTGAAAAACTTTCCAAACTTATCGGCCTGCGCAGAGGGGGCTGAGACCACCATGTGCTCAGGCAGGGTTGGGGTTTTGTTACTTGTTACTATTTATGTTCCTAATGCCATTTTATAATATAAAATTAGGAAACAGTGAACAGTTTACCCTTAGCTCACTTTCTTTGTTGGGCAGGGTTGCAGGAACTTCAGCCTGGAGCCAGATTTGTTACCACAGCCCTTCCTGGCATTGGTTTTGGGCACTGGGAGCCATTTGTCCAGGTGAAGACCATAGCAAAGCACTAAATTCAGTCCCCACTCTGTGGGCCTCCCACAGCAGAGCCATCTGGTCTCCCTTACTTAGTGAGGCCTCAGTGCCCAGCTCTCCTAGGCTTGGCCCAAGCAGCCTCCTAGTAGTCACCAACACTGTCTCCCGGGCACTGTACCCATCCTTTCATCATTCTCTCCCCCCAAATCCAGCCTTCAGGGGGTGTGCAAGCTCATCCTCATTTCTCAGGTGATTTCAGCAGACTGGCAGAGCAGAGATGCCTCTGTCCACTCCCCAGCTTCACATCCTTCCTGGGACAGCCCTGTGTCCTGTAAGGAAAGGTCCCTACAGGTCTTGAGGAAGCAGCACTCTGTACACAGAAGCAGTGCTCCCTCAGAGATGGGCAGCTCCTGCTGCTGCTGCCCAGCAACAGCGCCCTGGCCGGTGGGCTGTGCGGCTCTGGGCCGAGAAGAGATAATGACCTGTTCTGTTGGAGAAAGAGTATACATGAAAATTGATTCCCAGAGTAGGTCTGACAGAAGTATTGAGCATCATTCGGACCTTGCCTGGAACCTGGGGGTTTGGAGGTACAGAGTAGGGGTGTTAGTGGCTGGGAGGGGAGCAGTTCCAGGAAAAGCCAAAGTCAGCTGTCCAATGAGGTCTAACCGCCTGGCTTTGCAGGGCCCCCTACTGCCCTCTGAGTGACAGGGAATTTTCACTTTAAGACATGTCCATGAGTCACACAGGCTCATGGCAAGCTATTTCAAATCCACAATGAATTTAAAGCTCTCCTCTCCCCAGCTACAACCTCTGCTACCGAATGGGCTGTCTTCACCCTGGAAGTTTGGGAGGACCTATTTTAGACACCCACAGATGGTCACGTAGTGACACTATATGTGTGATGACGCTAAAAAGAGGCGATCCTAGTCCCATTAAATGTCACCTATGTTGTCTGTTTTGTGACACCAGTGCTACTGTTATCTATTACCATCTGTATTAGTAAAACATACTCAAGGGAACTGTATTTGCTGTTGGTTAAAGGACAGTTTAATCTATTTGGTACTTTCCAGAATATTATTTATTAACTTCCTTGGCAATATTTTAGATGGATTGTCTCCATGGTGGTAAAATCCACTTTGCTCCCAACCTACACCCTGGGAGAGTAGATAAACTCTGGGGAGGACTTTTTCTTGCTGTTTGCACTTGGCCATAGCTCTAGACTGTTGCTTTGAGCAGGGTTATAGTTTGGAGTTCTGTGATGGGAGCAGACTAAGAAACAGGGCTGGGCCTGGCGCGGTGGCGCAAGTGGTTAAGTCCTCGCCTTGCACGCCCGGGATCCCATATGGGCGCCGGTTCTAATCCCGGCAGCCCCGCTTCCCTTCCAGCTCCCTGCCTGTGGCCTGGGAAAGCAGTCGAGGACGGCCCAAAGCTTTGGGAACCTGCACCCGCGTGGGAGACCCGGAAGAGGCTCCTGGCTTCGGCTCGGCATAGTATCGGCCCGTTGCGCTCACTTGGGGAGTGAATCATCGGACAGAAGATCTTCCTCTCTGTCTCTCCTCTCTGTATATCCGCCTTTCCAATGAAAAAATAATAAAAATAAATCTTTAAAAAAAAAAAAAAAAAAAAAAAAAAAAAAAGGGCTTGTGGCCCAAGTGGAACCTGTAACCTTCATGCCCATACAGGTGTTCTGTGCACCACCTGAGCACCTGGGAGGAGGGCTAGATGGAGTCCTCCCGTTGCAGAGAACTCTGCTGGGTGGAGAACCGTGTCCCCAGGTTGGCAACTTTGCAACTCCTCTGCTGAAGCCGGGAGACGTCCAGGACTTCTTGATCAGTTCCAACCTCATGGCGTGGCAGAAGTGACCAGTAAGGGAATGTCACTGCCCTGCTTCCTACTGGAGATTTAAGAATGATGGCAAACATCGTATGCGTTGGATGACAGGATGCAGCAGCCTCGCCATGCTGCGTGCTGCTTTCATCTTCCTCTTCACACTCAGAAATGGTTCTGTGAGGAGGTGCTGCTGGGATTCAGCAGCTTTCTGCCATACCTGGCTGCATGTGCCAGCTCCTTGTCTGCATGCACTTCTCACAGGAGACAGCACTTCCTTTGTATTCATTTTGGACTCACTTAAGGTGTGAGCTTAAGGTCCTGATATATTTATTTTTGGAAAGGGCCAAGTCATGGCACATCTTATTATTATTTTTTTTTTTGAGCCTGCTGATTCCTGTGCAGTGACCACTAAGGAACTGTATACCCACATGCCAGGTGTGTGTTTCATTATTTGCATCACATTCAGTGTTAGAAATTATAGATGTGAATATTGTGTCACCAGAGTCAGGTATGACACTGATGATGGCATAAAAATCCTGAAAAATCTTGTTCCCTGAACCCACTGTATATGATTGAGTTTGTTTTAACAAAAAGCATTAAATGATTTTATTAAAAAAAAATACAGATTTTCTGTTTCCCTTTGTTCTTTCACGTTTGGGTGTGGTTTCCTTGGATACTACACTTGTACTTGAATCTCTTGAAATCATATCATTCTAGCAAAACTATTGAACTCAACTGTGCTCTCCCATCATCCATCGTGGAGTTATTTGTGTTTAGAATAATTTGTTTTTGTGGACAGCAAAAGTGGTGCTGTGAGTTCCATATTTTCTATCAGGTAACCACAGCTGCACACATTGCATCACAGCCCATCCACGGATCCAGCCTGCCCTTAGCATCAGAAAAGCAGGTGTCATCTCATGACTTTAAAATATAATGCATGGGTCCATGTATTGCAGGAGCCCAACTGGTCAGGATATCTTTTATTTTGTTTAAAAAAAAAAAGTAGTATGAGATTGCATTTACCAAGTATTGATAATTTGAGATGTGCATGTGGATCGAGTTTTTGGGAAAGGGGCCATGGAACAGATGAGACCCAGCCCCAAGACTAGTGGAATAGACAGCTAGTGGGGAAGCCAGGCTTCAGACAGTGCCCTCAGTGGAATGAATGTCACAGGTGAGACCAGGGCACCATGGGAGTCTGGTAAGGGATCAAACTAAGAGGGGTCAGTGAAAGCAATTCTGAAGGAGTCTTGACATACCATCACTCTTCCTAAGGAAATGACTGGTGTTTTTTGTTTTGATTGTTATTGTTTTTTAAGGGAGGAACATATAAGCAACACTCTTGTAGCATCCCCATTTCCATGAACAGCACTATCACCTGTCCAAGTGCACAGACAAACCCAGGAGACTGAAATTTGTGTCCCCTAATGGACCACATCTACTATTTGTAGCCTTGTACAGACAGACCCCTTTCCAGTCTGGGGTAGCCTTTGATATCCTTCAATATCAAATGGGAATGTGACCAAACTAGCAGCTTCTGTGTTTGCACTTGAGGGAAAGCCAGCTGCGGTGTAAGTCCAAGTCGCCCTGAGAGCACATGCTAACTGCATGCAGCAGTCAGTAGAAGCCACACAACAGGATCAAGCAATTGAGCTGATGCCACGCAGGGAGGACCCACATATAAGAATTGCAATAGATGGGCAGAGCAGAAAGGAGCTGCCATATCATGTTCTGCTTAGATGGCAGAATTGTGAACAAACCATTGCTGCTTTAAGCTGCTATGCTTTGTGTTGGTTTACAGCCATAGACCACTATGCCACTTCGGTGGCCTTTCCCCGTATCTCCTCCATCAGCAAGTCCTGCCAACTATGCTTCCAGAACATCCTTCCTACACTCCTCCTCCTCTGACACCATCCCCGAATCTCAAGCCACCGCTTCCACTGCAGTGGTCTCCTCGATACTGGTCTCTCTGGGTTCCATGGGGCTCCCTCCAAGCCATATGCCTTGCTGAGACTAGAAAGATCATCTCAAAGTCTAAGTTGGGTCCTGTAACTCCATTAAAACACAGAAGCTTGCTTTTGTCATCAGAATAAAAATCACCAAAGTCATTAGCAACACAAGTCCTGGCCTCAGCCTGCTGCTCTATACATTTTTTTCTATTCTGCTCTTAGGCATTCTGTACATGTTGTTTCCTCTCTCGAACCTTATTCCAAAGCTAACATTGTAGAAAAGTGGGCTAAACTGCTGTATCAGAGTGCTAGGTCTCACTTTGGATCCAGCTCCCTGCTGATATCCTGGGAAGGCAGCAGAAGATGGCCCAAGTATCTGGACCCATGCCACCTACATGGGAGACCCAGATGAAATTCTGGGGCAGTGACCTGGCCCACACCTTTGTGACCGTATCAGGAGTAAACCAGCAGTTAGAAGATTTCTCTGGGTGTATCTCTTTCTCTCTAACTCTGCCTTTCAAATTTTTAAAAATTGGCCTGGCGCAGTAGCCTAGCAGCTAAAGTCTTTACATGTGTGGGGATACCACATGGATGCCAGTTCATGTCCTGCTGGCCTCGCTTCCCATCCAACTTCCTGTTTGTGGCCTGGAAAAGCAGTTGAGTACTGCCCAAAGACTTGGGACCCTGTACCCGTGCAGGAAACCCAGAAGAAGCTCCAGGGTTCTGGTTTTGGATTAGCTCAGCTCTGGCCATTGTGGCCACTTGGGGAGTGAATCAATGGGCAGAAGATCTTCTTCTCTGTTTCTACTCCTCTCTGTATATCTTTCCAATAAAAATAAATAAATATTTTTTAAAAATTAATCAGGGCCTGGTGCAGTGGCCTAGCAGCTAAAGTTCTTGACTTGAACATGCCGGGATCCCATGTGGGTGCCAGTTCTAATCCTGGCAGCCCTGTTTTCCATCCAGCTCCCTGCTTGTGGCCTGGGAAAGACGATGAGGAAGGCCCAAAGGCTTGAGATCCTGCACCCACATAGGAGACCTGTAGGAAGTTCCTGGCTCCTGGCTCCTGGCTTTGGATCAGTGCAGCTCAGGGCATTGTGACCACTTGGGAAGTGAATCATTGGATGGGAAATCTTCCTCTCTATCTCTCCTTCTCTGTGTATATCTGACTTTGCAATAAAAATAAATATTATAAAGAATTTACTCAGATTTTTAGAAAGGTTTTTTAAATTTCTCAGCAAAAATAAGTGTTTAAAAAAAAAGCCTTGTCCCACGCACCTGCCCTCCCTCCTTCCCCAGGGTTCTGTTAGCCCTGTACTAAGATGCAAAGGATTTAGCTCATAGAAACTTTCCTCTTCACAGGGGCTTATTCCAGACCAGGTGAAATCTCTGTTTAAATCATATTCATCTCTTGCTTAGCACTTGTCATATCTATCATATTGTTTATTTGAATGACCTAAGTTGGGTTTACTTGAGTGTTTCTTTGATTCTTGTCTGATTCCCCCAGTCTGGTTTTATCTGACATGATCCTGGAAGGGAGTCACATGCCATCCATCATAAGATTTCCTCTAGAAACTCAGCAAAACAATGGGACCAGTGCAATGCACTGAGCTCAATGAGTTCTTGCCAAGCTCAGCCACCTATGCAGCTCACTGTTGTCCCTGCAGTCTTAAATTCTTTGCCACATTGTAAGAAATGGCACCTGATGTGCCACTACTAGAGTTCTTGATCTGCTGGCCATCAGGTCTGAGGGCTACCTGGACCTGTCTGGGGTGGAACCTGTAGGATGCCACATTGTTGAAGTTCACTGAGCCAGAAATGAGTTCACTCCCAGCTCAGTGTACGCACAGTACTGTCCACAGCCCTTGCCTCCTTAAGCAAAATGAGGCCTAATTCAGCTCTAGGAGGTAGAATGAGTTGTGAAATCCACCCCTGCTGTTTTGTCTTTGCTCATGGTCAAATCAAACAGACCAGAAGGATGGAAAGTTCTTTGTCTGGGTTCACCTCCTGAGCTCCTGGTAGAAGTAACTTCCCACCTGGTTACTGGTGGAGTTCTGGCTGCTGGTGGAGTTCAGATCACCATTTGCTAAATGCTGTTGGGGTATCAGTCACTGCAACACCACACCATTTTTTCATTTGTTTGTTTTTTTCACTGCTTTCCTGTGTCTGTCAGTCGCCAGGTACCTCTCTGTTCTCTCCTATTTCCTGGAATGTGCCCTCTCTGCTTCACATTGGCTAATATTTCTCCATCTGTTTAAACATGTCCTTACCTATTCCGTCATCTTGATTCTCTAGAAACTGAGCAAAAACAATGTTACTCCCCTTTAAGGTAGAGGTCTGTGGCCTTTCCCCTTGTGCCTGGACACTGATCTCTTGGCCAAAGAATATGGCGCAAGTGACAGCCAGGCCTGCCATCCAGCCACTGTGCTATTTCTCACATTTCTTGTCCCTCCAGATGTTTTCTCTTTAACCCAGCCACCATACTGTGAGAAAACCCAAGCATCCCATGCAGAAGGAGCATGACTGCACTGAGCTCTTGCTGACAGCACCCATGTACCCCAGTCATGTCCATGAGCCATCCTGGAAGTAGAATTTTTTTTTTCCCCAGAGAGATTTCTGATAAGAGCAATTTGTTTGGTTAAGAAACGTTTTTCTTGAACTTTAAAAAAAAGATTTATCTATTTGTTTATTTATGGAAAAATCTGATATACAGCGAGAAGGAGAGATGGAGAGAAAGATCTTCCATCCGCTGATTTACTCCCTAAGAGGCTACAACAGCCGGAGCACAGCTGATCCGAAGCCAGGAGCAGGAGCTTCTTCCAAATCTCCCATATGGGTGCAGGGTCCTTAATCTTTGGGCCGACCTCTACTGCATTCCCAGGCCACAAATTGAGCTGGATAGGAAGTGAAGCAGCTAGGACAGGAACTGGTACCCATATGGTACCAGTTGCAAGGCAAGGACTTTAGCCACTAGGCTCCCATGCCGGGCCCAGGAAATGGAATTTATAACCCCCAGTTGAACCCTCCCTGTGGATACTACCTGGAGTTGAGGACCCAGCTCCAACTGCAGATTCATGATGCACAGTGGATTAAGCTGCCAGTTATAAGGCCAGTATCCCATATGACTGCCAATTTGTGGTGCCCCAACTTCTGACCTAGTTCTCTGCCAATGCACTGAGGAAAGCAGCTGATGATAACTCGAGTACTTGGACCCCAGCTACCCATGTGGGAGATCTGGACAAAGCTCCAGACTCTGGTTTTGGCCACTGTAGTCATTAGGGGGGTGAATCAGCAACGGAAGAGTCTCTCTCTCCCTCTTTCTGTACCATTGCCTTTCAAATAAAATAAACCTTAAAAAAAAAAAAAAGGCCTGTGGAATGTGTAACACAGCAGTACATAACAGATGCACAGCTGTGCACCTGTGCAAAAAGACAATCTCCCTGGGCAGGATCACAGAACATGCTGTGACGTCATGTCCTCCTGAGGCTTACTGAGGTCCTGGATGGCCAGGAACCCACAATGCTGGTGGGCATGCAGAGTAGGAGTCTGAGTGGATCCCACCAAGGTGACCTCCCTGCTGTGGATGCTGGCAGCAGGAGCACATCTGGGTCCAGGGTTCTCTCTGGCTCATAATCACCCTCCCCCAGGAGCTAGCATGAAGGAACACCTAACCCCACTGGTGGTAGTGAACAGCCAATCGAAAGCAATGGCCATCAGCACCTCTCCAGGGAGGACACGGGGGGGGGGGGGGGGGGAGAGGGTGCGACTCAGGGATCACCGCCCCTGAGGAATGTGGGGCTTTGTCTAGGCTAATGTCACAGCTGCACACTTAGGTGACCAGAGAGCTTAGGCACGCCACCCACAGAGTACCCTCTAGGCCTGTAACTGGTCCATAGTACATGAACAAAAGCAGATTATTGAGCCTGAGGCTAACTGAAGGGTCTGTCCAAGCAGCTGAGTAACACTTGCTTGGAAATTCCAGAAACTGGACATGAAAAAGTCAGTTTTGGTTGCCAAGTGTTCTGGCCCTCTGCAGCCAGCATGCCTGGAACTCTAGGATTACTGCAACAGAATGCAAAGGGGAATGAGTTGCCTGCCAAGGACACTTTGAGCATGGGCTGCAGGCAGCGTGGCCTTCATCCCAAGGGAGGAAGCCCTGGGGTCCCTTGACATGGCACTTCTCTTTTTCCTGACCCCAGTCAAACAATGTCTTGTGGTCACTTGGTTGTACAGAACATCTCACGGTTGGCTCCCTGTGAGGAAGCCAGGCCATCAGGCCTGTTCCCAAAGGAACTGCACCTGCACCCACACCCGTACCATTTGCAGAACCGCAAGCACCTTTGGAGCCAAACTCCTCCCCCTTCCTTCTTTCCCTCCCTTCCTTCCTTCTTTCCTTCCTTCTTTTTTCCTTCCAGTATCCAGAAGAAACATGAATACACCTACTTTTGCATATATATGACTATGTCTATCCCATCTATGCAAATATGGTGACATATTAGTTAATTACTGATACTGGGAACGGGTGGTTTATTTTTTGTTATGTTCGGTCTTACTTTTCCCCAAGCTGACTTTAGCAGTCACACACGTGAGAAGGCATGATGTATATGTGTCATGCACCACTCCCTGTCCCTAGCACTGTATTACACTTACATTAATTCATTTATTCCTCACAAGAAGCGTATGAAATAGAAACTATTATTTATATCTTGTTATCTGTGAGAACACTCAGGCACAGGAAGCTTCAGAGACCTGTCCAATATTGCACAGCCATGAAGGAACAGAATCAGAAATCGAATCCTCACTGTTCCTGTCCAAGCTCTTTACTTGCTACAAAATCATGAAGGTGAGCAAGCAAGTGGCTGGATGGGGAGACAAAGCACAGAGAGTCTTAGGGTGGGAGGTTGAGCTCATTTGGGGACTGAGGGGTAGCAATACAGGGGAAGGACAGGGCAAGCAGGAGTGAGCCTGGGTCTACTTAATAGGGACTGATGCTGGCAGGACCACATGTCCTGAGAGTCGCCCTGAACCAGAAGAGAGGAGCAGCATCCCCAGCTCAATTCTAGAGAAGTGGAGGAAAAGAATCAGTGCACAGATTCAGAAGAGGATGAGTTTGCTTCTCTGGAAAATAGAAAGTGAAGTCACCTGCAGGAAGAGACAAGCAAGCGGCCAAACCAGGGAGGAGCTGAGGTGGCCTGCTGTTCTTGGAGCTGCCCATGCAGGCAAGAGGTAAGGCAAGAACTGCAGGCTGCCAGCTGGAGATTCTCTCCCTGCTCCCACTCGCAGTCCTACCAAAGCCAAGTCCTGGATCCTCAGCTGTGGGTGAGCTCAGGGGGCCCAAGCAGTGACCCTGGAACACAGAGTCCCATCAGAGTAGGCCCCTGCAGTCACTGCTATCCTTGGAAACCAATCATTCCTGCAGCTGACGCTGCTGCCACCACAATGAATTCTCCATCCCCACTGCTGTGTGTCACCAGCTCCCGATGCAACGGTTAAGACAGGTGCGACTGATTAACCACGTGTCCTGAGCCAGGTCATGGAAGGCTGAGTAGGCGGAAGGCTGAGCTTCCAGAAGATGGAAGAGCTTTCTGTCTCTCATCTCTATAAATCTGCTTTTCCAATAAAAATAAGTAAATCTTAAAAACAAAACAAACAGGGCCCAGCCCGATGATGCAGTGATTAAAGTCTTTGCCTCAAATGTGCCAGGATCACATATGGGCACCGGTTCTAATCCCAGTGGCCCCGCTTCCCATCCAGCTCCCTGCCTGTGGCCTGGAAAAGCAGTTGAGGACAGCCCAAAGCCCTGGGACCCTGCACCTGCATGGGAGACCTGGAAGAAGCTCCTGGCTTCGGATTGGCTCAGCCCTAGCCGTTGCGGTCACTTGGGGAGTGAATCATGGGATGGAAGATCTTCCTCTCTGTTTTTCCTCCTCTCTGTATATCTGACTTTCCAATAAAAATAAATAAATCTAGAAACAAACAAACAAACAAAAAACCAGAAAAACAAAAGGCTGAGCATGGGATGCCTCTGAGGCACACTGGGATGGCCACTGTATGGCCATGCTCTGGTGGGTTCTTTGCCACAGCTCAGTATAGGACATAAAGAGACAGGAAACAATGCCCAATGCCCAGGATACTGAACATTTTAACGAAGTCTTCTGTCAGGGCGAAGCGCTCCAGCACCATGTCTGGATATTAAGGCAATGCCTTTTGTCTGTTATGCTTTTTCATCTAATTGGGCAGGGAGCAGCTGCAGCTGGGGCTGATAAGGAAGTGGCTGTCGCGATGGAAGCAGCTATAGTTATTGGGAGAATAGCACCCAACAGGCCTTTCCCCCCAATCCCTCCCAGCCAGCTGGACAAACCTTGGGCTTCTGAGACTCTGACCCTGCCTCAGCCACATTTTCCAGGCCACAGCATCCCCGAGATCCCCATAAAGTTTTGTGGAGTCACCCGGGTGGCTTACCTGAATTTTCAACTGTCCTTCCTGTTCACTGGTGACATTTGTCTCCTCCAAAGTTCACTCGTGCTTGACAGTGTCATATTCTATCACTTTTATCCATTATGCTCAACAAAAATGTAGCACAGTAGGACCATCAAGAACATGGGACTTGGGGCCTGGTGCAGTAGCCTAGCAGCTCCAGTCCTTGCATGCATGGGGATCCCATATGGTTGCCGGTTTGTATCCTGGTGGCTCTACTTCCCTTCTAGCTCCCTGCTTGTGGCCTGGGAAAGCAGTTGAGTACTGACCAAGATCTTGGGCCCATGTGGGAGACCCGGATGAAGCTCCTGGCTTCAAACCAACTCAGCTCACTGGACTACAGACCTGTCTCTTCCTCTCCACCTTTCAAATAAAAAAATTTTTTTAAAGATTTATTTACCTTTCTTGGAAAGACAAAATTACAGAAAGAAGGAGAGAACTTCCATCCTGTAGCTCACTCCCCAAGTGGCCGCAACAACTAGAGCAAAATGATTGGAATGGACTCTCCGATATTGTCCATGCCTACATTGCTGGGAGACACTTCAGTGACAGCTGAAAGGCTCATGGAAGATATCCATTGTAAAACCAGAGGAAAAATCAGTGCAGAGGGGAGAAAATTTGGGGAGGGGGATGGGAAATCCTAGTGCCTATTTAACTGTGTCATAAAACTAACTAACTAAATAAATAAATAAATAAGCAACCTGATTGTTACCAGAAAAGCCAGGTGGGTTCTTTCCTCAGCTTAATATAGAAATAAAAATCCAGGGGCCCGGTGCGGTAGCCTAGCGGCTAAAGGCCGTGCCTTGTTTGCTCTAGGATCCCATGTAGCGCATATGGGAGAACCGGAAGGAGCTGTGGGCTCCTGACTTCAGCTTGGCTGAGCTCTGGCCGTTGTGACCACTTAGTGAATGAATTGGAAGATCTTCTGTCTCCTCCTCTCTGTATATCTGACTTTCCAATAAAAATAAAATAAGTCTTAAAGAAAAGAAAAAGCTGGGAACTGGTTTCAGACAGAAAAGTTAACTTGCGAAGGGATCAGGTCAGAGTGCCTGTCAGAACTCTGTTCCATCCTCAATTTATTAGTTGGAAAGATCTTGGGCAAATTTCTGCCCTCCCTCACCTGTAAAATGGGATAATAGAAGGGGAGAGGGGGTTATGAGGATCAGTTAATAGTTGTTCCCCGGGTGCCCTACCTCTCATCACACTTGGGTTTTCAAAAACAAGCAAGCAAACAAAAAACGGCCTTCTGGAGTCTCGGGGTGAGACGCGGGCACCTCCTCAACTTGGTCCCGCAGTTCCACTGCGCCTTCCCAGAGCCTGGTCTGAGCCGGGGTACGAGGGCTCTTCTCTCGAAACCATCTCTTTTCCCACCTTCGTGGCTTCAGCTCGGGCCCCCTGAGAACTCAGTGTGTACCCCACACTGCAGGGCCACGCTGCGAGGGAAGTGTGAGGGTCGGGCGGGGAGGAAGAGGCGCGGGGAGCTCCAAATACAGGGGATGCCTAAGCCACCTCACACACACTTAAAATGGACGCCAAGTCCCGTCTGCTCCTCAGGACCGCGTGAGAAACATTCGACTACAACCAACTCCATACAAATTCCTCAGCGTCTTCTGAGGTAAGATCCGCAACGGGCGGTTCCTTTAAAAGAGGGGCTCCCCCTTCCGGCTCCCAGCGGAAATTCCCGCCCTCCCCCGCCCCCGTTGCCATGGTGCTCTGTGGCGTCGCATTCTGGGCTGGCCACAGCGGTGAAGAGCCGCGCGGCAGCCATTTCCAACGAGCTGGCGGGGGGCGAAAGATGGCGACGCCCCTCGGGTGGTCGCAGGGGGGCTCAGGGTCTGTGTGTCTCGCCTTCGACCAACTGCGGGACGTGATTGAATCTCAGGAGGAACTGATCCACCAACTGAGGAACGTGGTACGCGGCCGGGAGAGCGCGGAGAGGGGCTGCCCCGAGGCGGCTGGTGGGGGCCAGTCGTAGTGGGGGCGGCGCCCGGCGGTGTTTTGATCCAAAGAACGTCACACGAAGCCTGAGAAGGCGGGGCCTTCGTAAATATTTACCTTGAAATAGATTCGGAAAGCACAATGGCAGACAGAGGGAGAGTTCTTTCATGCACTGGCTCATTCGCCCAAAGGCCCATCACAGCCAAGGCTGAGCCAGGCTGAAGCCAGGCGCCAGGAGCTGCATCTGGGTCCCTCACAGGGATTTGAGGGAGAGACAAGTAACAAAGCTGCTGTTTCCCCGTGAACATCAGCAGAAACTTGACTCCAACAGCAGCCAGGACTCCAACTAGCACTTTGATGGGGGCTGTGAGGAGGCCCATGTGAGGATCTTAACCCGCAGAGAAACCCCAGTGCTGTACAGGGAAGCTGTAGTGAGCCCTGAGGACTGCTGGTCCCTTTCGTCCCTTGCTTTTGGCCTTCTCAGTCAGGCCCCAGCTAATGGGTGCCAAGTGTTGGAGACACAGATTTTATCAGGCCGTTTAAAATCCTGGCCCTGGTTCCAGGTTTTTGCTGGCTTTCTGTCCCGGTAAGAAGGCTGGGATGTTATCTCCATTTCAGAAATAAAACCGGCTCGCATCTGTTTCTAACTGCAATGATTTTCAGTTTCCTCCCTGCTGGAGTTGGATGTGGTGACAGACACCTGTTCTGTTAGCCCCCCTAAAGCCCTCACGTGACAAAGCGTATGCACCTGTATGGCATCAAACACCTGTGATCTCTGAGGGTCCCAGGGCGCTCTCATGGTAGCTGGCATCTAGGTCCTCCTGTGTTGAACCCTTTTCCCTGTGCCCCCATTCTGCCCCATCGTATTTGGCAGGCAGCTTTCAGGACGAGGGTCAGGATCCCCCTGTAGGTGCCCCAGGTCCCTTCTAGGTGCTGCAGCCCCTGTGTTTCTCTGTCCAGGCGTCCACACCATGGAAGGGTTAATAGCAGGCTCTGTCCTCTACTAGGCTGCTAGTTCCCTTGGGAAGGACACAGTGGATTGGGGGGATGTCCACCCCGCCTAGGTGCCCATCCTTTGTCCTGGTCCCCAGAGAGCACCCCTTGGTTCCCCAGTCCCAGGCCCTGCCTGAGCCAGGTTCTGTTGCAGATGGTTCTTCAGGATGAAAATTTTGTCAGTAAAGAAGAATTCCAGGCGGTGGAGAAGAAGCTGGTGGTAAGTACTGGCCTGAGCCGGCTCCAGATACACCTGTCTCCCAGAATCCCCGTGGTTAGGCAGGGGTGAGGCCAAGGAAGCCTGGGGTTTGGGGGTATGTCCAGGATGGCTTGGGCCAATGAGGTGATCCCTGCTGCCTTTACAGGAAGAGAAAGCTGCCCACGCCAAGACCAAGGTCCTCCTGGCCAAGGAAGAGGAGAAGTTGCAGTTTGCTCTTGGGGAGGTGGAGGTGCTGTCCAAGCAGCTGGAGAAGGAGAAGGTGGCCTTCGAGAAGGCGTGCGTAGACCTCCATGGGGCTGTGGCGGGGGCTCGGGGTCCGTCCCACTGCCCTCAGCTCCTGCCCATCTTGCCCTCCCTCTCTGTCCTCCCTGCGCCCCCAGGCTCTCCAGTGTCAAGAACAGAGTTCTGCAGGAGTCCAGCAGGAAGGACCAGCTCATCACCAAGTGCAATGGTAGGCGGGAGGCCTGCGCTCCCCCCCACGCATACATACATGGGCTCTTCCCCAACAGCCCAGCGCCTGTGTCAAAGGCAGGGTTTCACCCCAACTTCTGTCCCCGGCTGAGGATACAGGCAGGCCAAGGCGGGCCACACCTTCGAAAAGGCCTTCAGGGACCAGGCAGGCCACGGAAATGAGGGAAGCAGTCGGCGTACAATATTCTTCACGGCCATAAAGAAACGGGCTCGCTCCCATTTTTCTTGAAACACACAACTTTCTTAGTCCACAGTTTGTCTTCCCACCCCAGAGGGGTGTCAGGGACCATGCATTTCACTCAAAACTGTCAGGGGAGAGACAGTAGGTAGGGTCTCCCCACCCTGCCCCTGCCTCAGCGTCAGGCTTGAGGACACAGTGGAGAGGAGTGTGCCATCTCACCAGGGCTGTGCCCCTCTCCTGTGGCATAATCTCAAGTAGGGTAGAGACCAGGACCCGCAGCCCCAGAGTTTTAAGGTCCCTCCTGTTGGGGCTGTCCTCTGGGGAGGGTTTGCAATGTGAAGATGCCTGAAGGCTGACTTTTAAAAAACAATTTTTTTTTATTTATTTAAGAGACCTCTGAGACACACATGGAGAGAGAAAGAGAGCTCCCATCAGCTAGTTCACTCCCCAGATAGCCACAGCAGCTGAGGCTGAGCTGGAGCCAAAGCTCGGGGAGCCAGGAACCCAATCCAGGTCTCCCATGTGGATGGCAGGAACACTGGAAGCCATCACCACTGCCTTGTGCATTTCTGCCTTAGCTGCAACAGGAGCCAGAGCCAAGGGTTAAACCCACATACACGTGTGGGACGCGGGTATGCTCACTGCTCAACTACCCACCCACCCCCAGGCTGTCATCTTGATCTAGTCAGGCAGAATGATGGGCCTCACAGGTGTGTGGCTTCTCCAGGAGCCTCCTGGGGCCCACGAGTCACTGCCTCCACAGCCAAGGCTGCAGGTGCCCTTACCTGCTCCCTCCCGACATCCCCCTCTTCCCCAGGAAGAACCCAGGGCTTGCTTTGTGGGTGGAACCAGTGATATCCTTCTGGCAGATCATTTTCTTCTCATGTGAATCAGCCAGGGCTGCTGGGCTCTGTAACTGCTTGTGGGGCGAATGTGTGTGTCCTTGGAGGAGGGCCTGCCTGGCCCCCCTGGAATGTTCTGAGCCACCCCCTCCACTGCCAGCCTCACACTGCTTTTTATAACTGCAGAGTTCTTTGTCTTTCTCAAGGGGATTTTCTAAACATTCTCTCGTTGGGTGCAGCTTTGATTTGAACAGTGTCACACACATCTCCAGTTCTTTGTCCAAAAGCTCCTCACAAGTAGTTCTGGGGGGGAGAGGGGGGCGGAGGGAAGCCCAGCAGGCCTGGCCCTTGGCCCATACAGCCCATGTTTTCTTTCTCTCCTCCTCTGTCTTTTTCCCTCTTTTCCATGCTGCTGCATTCCCAAAGATTGATTTATTTGAAAGGCAGAGTTACAGAGGGAAAGAAAGATCTTCCATCTGCTGATTCTTTCCCCAGTGGCCACACCAACTGGGGCTGGGCCAGGCTGGAGCCAGGAGAGAGGAGCTTCTTCCAGGTCTCACATATGGGTATAGGGAACCAAGCACCTGGGCCATCCTCCTCTACATTCCCAGATACCTTAGCAGGGAGTTAGAAGTGGCACAGCCAAAACCTAAGAGATAAAGCTTCTTCTGGGTTGCCCATGTGGGTGGCAGGGGCCTATGGACTTGGGCCATCCTCCACTACTTTGCCAGGTACATTAGCAGGGTTGAAATGAAACAACTGGGACACAAACCGGTGCCCGTATGCAGTGCTAATGTTTCAGGTGGTGGCTTTACCAGTTGTACTGCAGCACCAGCACCTAGGTCATTCATCCTTGTCCAACTCTTAAAGACATTGAGAAACTTTGCTTGTGTGAGTCAGAATCTCCTAGGGCTTTGTAGAGGACGTTTGTCTACACATCCTTGCAGCTTGCTTGGGTTTTGACCCAAGACACAAGACATCCTCATACTTCATGTGGACTTCTCCTGGCGGGGGTGGAAGCCATCACTCTCACTGGTACTTCCCACACCTCCAGGACTAGAGGCTGTGCACCTGTCCCTGTGTCTGTGCCTATCTGCACAGAGAGCCGTCTTGCCTAGGATGCAGTACTGCTTCAGTACTTGAACTGTATTTGGTTGCAGCCTGATTTGCTCTCTGGTCAGTTCCTGTATCGGAGACTTGCAACACAGCATCCTGCAGTAGGGATCCTGTCTTCTCCCAACGCTCCTGAAGCCCCAGCACAGGGCAGGTCAGCTGATCAGCCCACAGTAGGTCGGCTGGGACCTACTGGAGTGGCTGAACTAGATTCCAGGCTCCCTGGGACAACCTGTGCATTAACATCATAAATAGGATTATTGTGCACCTACTGTGTATCAGGTACTGCTTTAGGCTTAGGGTAAAGCAATGAATAAAAAAAATCCCTGTCCTGGGGAGCTTCACATCATAGTAAGGAACACTGTTAGGAAGAAAAAGGAGAAAAGGTAGAAAATGTGGAGTAAGTAACAGGAAGGGCTATCTGTTAGACTAAGGAGGGTCTTGAAAGGAGATGACATGTTCAGAGCCAGGGACCTTTGGCTGCCCTTCCATGGGTCCCCTGGTCCAAAATAGAACTGTGTAGTCACTAATGCCATGAGACACTGCCCACTCCCCAGACTCCATAATGAACTCATTTAGGCATTGTGGCATAACTACCACCTTCAGTTAAGCTACCACCTGCAGTACTGGCATCCCATATGGATACCAGTTTAAGACCTAGCTGCTCCACTTCCCTGCTAATGTGCCTGGGAAGGTAGCAGAAGATGGACCAAGTCCTTGGGTCCTGCCACCACGTGGGAGATTCAGAGGAACCTCCTGTTTCTGACCTGGCCAGCCCAAGGCCATAGCAGCCACAGGGAGTAAAGCAGCGGATGGAAGGTCTCCCTCCCTCCACCTCTAACCTTGCCTTTCAAATCTTCATTATTACAATAAGTAAGTAAACACCTCATTCATACTGTTAACGATTACAAGGTAACTGAAAAATTCATGGAAAGTGTAATGAAAAAATGTTGATCATGGTGAGAAAAGTTTGAAATCCATATGTACACTCTCCAAATGCTTATAAAAGTGCACTGTTAGGCAGAACTGCACAAATTTTAAAAATGTCCAAATAAACTTGCCTTTGCCTGGAGTACCTGGGTTGAGGTCTTGGCTCCACTTACTATTTCAGCTTCCTGCTAGTGTGCACCCTGGGAGGCGGCAGGGGAAGGCTCCAACAGTGGAGTCCCTGCCTCTCTAGTGGAAGACCTAGATTCAATTCCAAGCTTCTGGCTTTAACCTGGTGGCCCGACCTTGGCTGCGGTGGGCATTGGGGAGTGAACCAGTGGACGGAAGATCTGTTTCTCTGCCTTTCAAATAAAATAAAAAAAAAAAAGAAACTTGCCTTTTAATTCCATTTTTTCCCCACAAGTGTTTTGAAGTACCCCCTTTATTCATGCAGGCCTTTTGGGGGGGGCGGAGCGGGGAATAATGCCAAGTTGTGGAAGATTCTTGGAGGGATTGCCTTAATTCGGGAAGGAGCCTGTGGGATGGAACCACGTCCTCCCTGCCTCTCTTCCCCCACAGAAATTGAGTCTCACATTATAAAGCAAGAAGATATACTTAATGGCAAGGAGAATGAGATTAAGGAGTTACAGCAAGTTATCAGCCAGCAGAAACAGATTTTCAGGTGAGGGGCCTGGGCCAGACTGGGGGTTGTTCCTGGAAGTGGGGAGCCTGACCTCTGGTCCCTCCCCTGGGCTGCTGCTGGCCCCATTGCAGGAATCATATATCTGACTTCCGGATCCAGAAGCAGCAGGAGAACTACATGGCCCAGGTGCTGGACCAGAAGCATAAGAGAGCAGCGGGGGTGCGGCAGGCCCGGAGCCACCAGCGTCTCAGGGAAAAATAAATGTCAGTAGCCTTATTCTCTGGCAGTATTGCCCAGTCTCAGCCTTCTTTGCTGTGAGAGTCCCTTGCCCTGCCCCTCTCATCCCTGTGGGTCCCCTCATTCCTGGCCTGACCTTCAGGGAAGGGACAAGGGAAGAGGCAGCAGGAGTTTCTGCCTGCTAGTCTTTGGTGACCTGAGTGTCAATTCACCAGGGACTGTGTTGGGGACAGGTCTCAGGCCACCACCTGCCAGGCACTCCTGGGCTCCTAAGGAGATGCTGTCTAACTCTCCAGCAGCTACTGCAGTCCTGGAAGTGTGTCAGCCTATGGGGACAGATGGGCCTGGTTCTAGCAGGCCAGGTCCCTTACTCTTGGTATTTAATCACCCTCTGATGCAAACAGCCTGATAACACCAAGAATCCCCCCCTCCGCAGTGCCCTCCCTTGTAACCTGAAATCCACCAGCCTGCTCTGGGGCAGACACAATGAGTTTGGGCAGTTGCCCATACTGGCAGGGTTGTTACACCTCAGAATCACATTTGCACCTTGAACACCTCCCCAGAGGAGCTTAGCAGGGCTCAGGACCAAGGCACAGGTGTGGAAAGACAATGCTGGGTCTATTGTTAAGGTGGGGGAAGAGTATGGGGGGAGGCCAGGACTTGCTCAAGTCTCAGGGGCAGGGCTGGAGGTGTGCCAGACAGGTCTTCAGAGCCGCCCCCGCCCCTGTGTGTCTTGGAGTCCCCAGGGACACACCTAGATGCCACATCTCCCTGCTGGGAGTGGGATTTGCCCAGTGCATGCAGGCTGAGTATGACAGGCTAGGGCTCTTGACCTCAGCCAACTGGGACTTGTGTCATAGCAAGATCTTGAGACCAGAAGTTCAAGGGCAAAGGTGGGTGTGGCTGCTTCTCCCAAGGCTGTAAGGGTCTGGGAGAAGCCTGTGGGGTTCCAGAGAGAGTCCCCTCAGCCCTTGGGGCTCATAAAAATAGCCACTTTTGGGCCCAGTACGGTAGCCTGGTGGTTATAGTTCTTGCCTTGCGCGCATTGGGATCCCATATGAACACTGGTTCATGTCCTGGATGCTGCTCTTCCCATTCAGTTCCCTACCTGTGACCTGGAAAAACAGTCAAGGACAGCCCAAAGCCTTGGGATCCTGCACCTGAATGGGAATTCCAAAAGAAGCTCCTGGCTCCTAGCTTCGGATTAGCTTAGCTCCACACATTGCAGCCACTTGGGGAGTGAACCAGAGGATGGAAGATTTTTCTCTCCTCTCTGTAACTGCCTTCCTAATAAAAATAAATCTTGGGGGAAGAAAAAGAAAAAAGCTGTTGCTTTCCACTCCCGCTGCTTCCAGAGGTTCCTCCAAAGAAGGATCTAGCCAAAGACAGCGCTTGAGACTCTTCCAGCCACACGCCTGTCAACGGGTCAAGAAGCGGGGAAGCAGTGGGCCCTTGGGAGCTCTGGCTGAAGCGAGCCCTGCTGGCCCAGGGCTGGAGTTTCCTGGCTGGAAGGCCTGGTGCCCTGGCTTGCAGCCCTGAACTGCATTCCGCAGCAGTGGACCTCAGTCCACTCACCTGTGATGGGTGCAGTTGGGCCTACCTCTTAGGTACCAAGGCTTCCAAGGCCCGGGGCTTCCTGACAGCTGAAACCCGCGTCCCATCTGGTGCCGCAGCGGTGCATTGGACGGAGGGGCTGGAAGGGCCTGGGCCCAGGGCTCGGGTCCCCTCCAGCTACCGAGGTCGCCGGCTCCGGAGCAGACGCGGCCGCTTTAAGGCGCGGTGACCCCAGGCATCCTCGGGCGAGCTGGCGAGTGGGGCGGGGACAGTGTCGGCGCCGCCGCCGAGGCCGCGCCAGGGAGGCAGTGCGCGGAGTCCGGCCCCACCATGCTGACCGCCCTCGCACCGCTATCCCTGCCCGGGGTCTCGCAGCGGCTGCCCGCTCCCGCGCAGCGCCAAGACTCCTCGGGTTCGTCAAGCTCCTACCACACGGCCCCCGGTTCTCCAGAGCCCCCGGAATCTGGGCCGGACGCGGAACGCCTGACCATCTGGCCCTGGGTGGCCCCTGGGCAGGGGGCGGGCGCGCAGCCTCGCCTGTCCGTCAGCGCCCAGAATAGCCGCCAGGATCCCTGGTCCGGCTCGGGTTTCCCGCGAGGTCCGGGCTCCGGCCCGCGGCCACCCCAGCCCCAGCTGCGCGTGCTGCCGTCGGGGGAGATGGAAGTCATCTTCAGCACCGGGCCCCTGTTTGGCCGCTCGGCCGTGGAGGACCACGAGGTACCCGCCTGCAATAGCCCTTCGCCTTCGCCTCCGTGTCCAGGGTCTCCCATCCTCGCCTCTCCGCAGCCGCAAGCCCCCGACGGTAGCTCCCACTGGGCCACTTACCTGGAATTGCAGCCCCGCGGGCCCAGCCCAGCCCCCTCGGCACAGTTCGAGTGTGTGGAGGTGGCGCTGGAAGAGCGCACAGCGCCCGTCAGGAATCGGACGGTGCCCAAGCGCCAGATCGAGCTGCGCGCGCGACCCCGGAGCCCCCCACAGGTGGCCAGCGACGCGCGCCCACGACTGCTGCTGCGCACCGGATCCCTGGATGAGTCTCTGGGCCGCCTGCAGGCAGCCGCGAGCCTCGTGCAGACGGCGCTGGCCAGAAAATTGGCTCAGAGTAGCGCCACCTTTGGGCCCACAGTGCACCCAGAACCAGCGGATCGGGCAGCTCGCAGCAGCCGAGTGAGCCCAGAGGAGGCCCGGTCTCGACCACCCCGCGCACACAACAGCCCGGTGGCCCCCCGAGTCCCACGGCCCTGGCCAAGCCTCCGCGAGCGTGCGATTCGGCGCGACAAGCCTGCGCCTGGAACTGAGCCGCTGGGCCCCGTCAGTTCGAGCATCTTTCTGCAATCAGAGGAGAAGATACAAGAGGTTCGCAACCAAGGCCCCAAGACTAGGCTCACCCAGAGGGGGCCTCCAGGTCGGACCATCCCGAGGGCACGGAGTCCATCTTTCGAGTTCAGGGACTCCTGGGAGGTTCCGGGCAAGGCGGTGAGGCCGAGGAGCCCGTCCCCTCCGTGGCAGGCTTCAAATGGGGCAGGGCGGGGTCCTCGCTGCCCATCGCCCGAGCGTCTGTCCCCGGGGGATCAGGTCGTCCGCAGGGTGAGTTGCCCTTCGTTCTCTGAACCCACTTCTGTGGGGGGAAACCAGGATCCCGCCGTCGAGGAAGCAGTCAGTAGGAGGAACCCTCCCAGTCCTTGGGTCATTTCCCAATGGAGTCAGCGGGTGACCAGAGCGAGAAGTCCATCCCCTGAAGCGCTTTGCCCGTGGGAGGCTCCGTATGCGGCAGGCAGGGATGCCCTGGGACGGCGTGGTAGGGCCCCATCCCCGCCGACCGAGTTTCCTTGGGAAGCTCCGAATCGTCCTACTAGGACCGGGAGCCCACCGCCTCAGGAGACCTGGGACGCTCTGAATGGAAAGGCTATGGAGGAGGCGGCGCCGCGCACGCCGTCCGCGCCTGGCACTCCAGAACCACTGGACGTGCAGCCTCGGTCCACGCGGGAGATCCCGGACCTGGCCTTCCGAGGCTGTCAGCTGTCGCCTGGAGTGGCTGCATCCCAACTGCCCCACGGTCACCTGGCAGGCCCTCCAGACGCCGAGGCACGCCCCGAAGCTGCCAGCGCTGGAGACGCAGCCTCTGGACGCCCACGAGTGGCCATTCCACGGCCACGGGACGTGCGCAAGATCGTTAAGACCACGTACGCGCCCAGCTTCCCCGCGGCGAGCTCGACCCCAGCGCCGCTGGCTCTAGCTCCCGCTCCTCCGGCCGAGCCCTGCGCGGAGGAGGGCGAGCCGACCCAGACGCAAGAGCTCCTTCAGGCTCCGGACCCTGAGCCTTCCGCCCCGGCTCACTACACTTCCATTTTTCTCAAGGACTTTCTTCCAGTCGTGCCGCATCCCTACGAGTCCCCAGAGCTGCCCCTCGACGCAGTCTCCTGCGACGCTCCGCAGCCCAACGGGATCCCGCGGCGGAGGGCGGAGAACAGCACGGCGAAACCCTTCGCGCGCACCGAGATCCGTCTGCCTGGCGCCCTGGCCTTGGGCCGTCGGCCGGAGGGCGCCCCGGCTGTCCGAGCTCCCGGTCCCTGCGGACAGAGCCGGGGTGTCGAGGCCCAGCGCCTCGTGCCCGACGGTGGGGGCCGGACCAGCCCTCCAGGGGGCGCTCGCGCCTCACCCCAGCGGTCCCCCGTGAGGCCCGGACCGCCGCGCCCCGGCTCCCCACAGGAGCACCCTAACTCAAGTCTTGGGGTCGCACCCCAACTGGAAACAGCGCGGGCGGCCCCCGAGCCCGCGGCTGCTGTGCCGGCGCCTCTCGCGTCCGAGCCCCGAGCTGCGGCCCCGCGCCAGCCCCGCGCCTCCTCCGCGCCGCCCACGGACCGCTCTCCGCAGTGCCCGACTCAGGGGCTGCGCAGACCGCCCGGCATGGCACAGCCGGGAAAGGTCCTAGTGGACCCCGAGAGCGGTCGCTACTATTTTGTGGAGGCGCCTCGGCAGCCGAGGCTGCGTTTGCTGTTCGATCCTGAGAGCGGGCAGTACGTGGAGGTGCTCCTGCCGCCCTCGCCCGCCGGGCCGCCGCGCCAAGTCTACGCACCGCTGGGCCTGGGAGCCGGCCTCTATCCGCCCGCCTACGCACCTGTCCCCGGCCTCTCGCTGCCGCCGTCCCCGGGCCCCCCGGCCCTCGGCAGCCCCCAGCTGCCCTGGGCCTCAGAGCTCGGTTCCCTGGACGGGCTGTACCACCTGGCGGTGAGCGGGCCCTCCAGCCCCGCCGCGCCGCCGCTGCTCCTCTGCGCTCCGCCCCCCAGCTCGGGGCCCGCCCAGCCGGGCAAGGGCTCCGTGTTCCCCTTATGAAGCCCACGAGGAGGCTATCGTCCGCAGACGGCCGATCAGGCCCTGACGTGCAATGCCTGGCCTTCCTCTCCGGCCCAGCCAGGCCTCCAGCCAGAAGCGGCCTGTAGAGGAGGCCTCGGAGACCCCTGGGCCGATGGAGCCAGGAAATGGCTGCCTGCTTCTCTCCCTTTCCCTGCCAAATTGCATAGGCCTTTTCCCGGGCATTGTCAGGGCGCGGCGGCGGTGGTGGTGGTGGTGGTGGTGGTGTGTGTGTGTGCAAGCGAGCAGATTCCTGAAAGCTGAGGGCTCCAGGTCGGGTGGGCCCAGCAGAGGTGGAACAGGCTGGTGGACACTGCCAAGATGAGGAGGAGGTCTCTGGCCGTTGTATCTCTTCTTTGCCAAAGGAGCTGAACTTAGACCTGGCAGGGTTTGGGGGTGGGGTGCCCCCAGGCAAGCCGGGCCTGAGCAGAGAGTTGTGTAGACAGCAGGTGGAGATGGAGAGAGGAAGTAATACGGGAGAGTCTGTGGAGCTGGGGTTTGGGGTGGAAGGCCTAGGGGTGAGGTAGGCCCGAGGCTGGAAGCCTGTACCCCAGCCTCTCCTCTTAGGAGGAAGGAAGGTGGCACTGCTGTTCCAGGGGAGCCTCCTGACTGCCAGGTGGTCAGCTGAAGCAGGTCTCTGTTCCCTCCTCCCAGGTGACCCAGCAAGTTGATCACACCGAGGGCAGAGACAGGACCCTAGGCTAAGCTGCGAGTGCCCTGAGAGTTTAGGAGCCTGTGAGGGCTGAGCAAGCCCAAGAGGATGTGCATGAAGGAGGTTGGAGGTGGTGTGTGTGTATATGTGTGCGTGTGTTCCCAGCCCTGCTGGACCACGTGTGTGTGACGAGTGTGGCGAAGGGTGTTTCCCTGGTGGCAGTGTCAGGGTGGGGGCCAGGTCCCTCTAAGTCCCAGCCTGGAGGCCAGCCAGGAAAGCTGGCAATCCCAAGCACTTTTCCTGGGGCTCTGATCCTGATGGCACAGAGTGTCTGCCCTGAGGCCACCTGGGGCAGTTCTGGACACCTCCCACAACATCCTGTTGTGCAATAAATTGCTGACCCATGGAGCCACAATGGCTGAAATGAGTGGTGTACGGTGCCTGATTTCCTGCCAATCCTCCCCTTTTTTGAAAGATCTATTTATTTTTATTTGAAAGGTAGAGTTACAACAGAAAGAGGAAACACAGAGAGGGAAAGATCTTTATCGCTGATTCACTCCCCAAATGGCTGCAATGGCTAGAGCTGAGTCAATCCTAAACTGGGAGCCAGGAGCTTCTTCCGGGTCTCCCACGCAGATGCAGGGGCCCAAGCACTTGGGCCATTCTCTACTTTCTCTGGCCATCAGCAGGGACCTGGACCGAAATGCTGCAGCCAGGACTTCAATTGGTGCCAATATGGGATGCCAGTGCTGGAGACAGAAGTTTATCCTACTATACTGTTGCAGGGAATTCAACGCACAAACGACAGAAACCTAGTTTCTTATCTCGCACAAGAGAAACATTTTCATGCAAGGCAAAATTTATTTAAGAAGGAGTGAAAAGAATGCTCCTGCCATAGTGACAGGAGGGTGGTCCAAGGGAGGAAAGACCCAAGGAAACGGTGAATGTGGTGTCGTATGCATCATGTCAGGGAGGGAGTCAAGAGTAAAGAGAAGAAAGAAGGGAACTCATTTACCCTGGGCAACAATGTCCAGCACTTTGCTCAGGACAGAATGGATATCATAAAGGCTCTTACATACTCCATGATGCTCTCCCATGCCAGCGCCAGGGATGGAGACCATGTATGCTTCCACATTGGAGTCCTCTGCGTCACTGAATCTCTCCCAGAGAGGAAGTCAGCGGCTGCCAAAGCTCATCCGTGCCTTTGTTCCTTCCCTAGGCTTGAGTGGTCCCATCACATTTGAGCTCTGATCTCAGCAGGGCTTCTCCATGTGAGCATGAATGTGCCACTTCTCTTTGAGTCCCTGTATCCTCAAGAGCAGAATAAAGATAACCTAGCCAACCATCTCCTCCCACAGGGTGCCCTACACAGCACCTGCTGCCAGCCAGACCACCGGGTGGTCACTCCCATGGGTCCACTGCTGGCCTTCCCATTCCCTGCGAAATGGAGCCAGGGTCTCACTAGGGGAAGTGTATACGTGGCCTCTCCAGGGCCTAGGAGGAAGGGAGGGGACGACAGGGGTGAGGTGTCGGTTCCCCATTGGTTGGGTCAGCGGCAATCCCCACTGCACTCATGTGCCTGCACACCTGCAGCCTGCCCGCAGCCCTCGCCGCCTGCTAGTCTGGCTCCAGAGGCCATGAGGCGATTGCTGCCACTGCTGCTGCTGCTGGGAGCCTGGGCTACCCCAGGGGCCACTGGGGACAGGATCTCTCTCAGTGCCTCTGCCCCACAGCTGGATGATGAGGAGAAGTATTCAGCTCACATGCCCACCCACCTGCGCTGTGACGCCTGCAGGGCCGTGGCCTACCAGGTGAGTCCTCCCCAACCCCAGGCAGACTCTGCACCTGCCCATACCCCTCCTTCCATCCTTCATGCCACTTCTGCCCCATGAACCCCAGCTTCACCATCATCAGGCCTCCAGCCCCAGCCTTCTAGGATACTGTATCTCTACCTCACTAAAACCTCCATGCCTCAGTTTACCCATCTGCCTGCCCAACAGAGTGGGTGGACTGGGACACCATCCTGAAACTTGCTTGCTCTTCAAGATTTCTCCCTGTCTAGACTGGCCCCAGGTCTGACTGGGGTGCACACGTGCTGACTTGCCTGTGTCAGAGCCCACACCCGTCCTGGGTGAGCATGCCTCTGTGCCTGGGTTCTCTTTCAGCAGCACCTGCCACTGGGCTGGTGTGCTTGCCGGTACCAAGCTCCACTTCAGCACTTCCTTTTCACTCTCTCTCCTGGCCCAGTGATAGCTTTGGGGACCCAGGGGAGGGGCCCACAGCCTGTCACCCAGACACTTTCTGCCAGAAGCTCCCTTGCCACTTCATTCTCCTGTCCTCCCCTCTCTACTTCCTCCCTAACTGAGCAGAAGTCCTGAGCCCTTGCTCCCAGCCCCTCCTTGTTCTAGATGCGGGAGCATCTGGCAAAAGCAGAGGCCAAACTTCAACCCCGAGATTCCCTGGGGCAGCAGGAGCTGAGTGAGTCAGAGTACACGGATGTCCTGGACCGGAGCTGCTCCCAGGACTGGCAGGAGTGAGTCCTGGTTTGGGCCCTGCCTCCCTTCTCTGGGGGCAGGAAAGGGGGTTGGGAGTCCTCCTTCCCCCTACCCCTGCTCTCCCCACCCTACCCCCGGGCTCTGCCCTGAGGGAAGAGGCTGGCTGCAGCCTGGGCCCTGGCACTGTGGACAAGTGGCAGAGCAGATATCCTGCAAAGTCATCGTGTGACCTTGGTTCAGGGGTTTTCTGTCTCCCAAATGGCAAATGCCCAGTATCCCTAGCTTGTTGTAGAGATAAGGCCTTTCCTCACTGTGCCCTCACCAGTGCTCTGCTCCCTTTTTCCCCCTCTGCCACCAGCTACGGGGTCCAGGAAGTGAACCACGTGAAGCGTCTCACTGGCCCGGGGCTTAGCGAGGGGCCAAACTTACACATCCAAGTGATGATCAGAGGGGGCCCCTGGCCCACCAGGTGACAATGATGACATGACTGGGGGGAGAGGGGAGAGGAGGAGCCCTTGGAACTTGAGACTGCCCCCTTGGGGCTGTTCCTCCAGGGGCCTGGGCAGTGTGTGAGACTTCTCTGGGCTCCCCCAGGCTCTCTACCACCTGTCTACACTACCTCGGGGAGTTTGGAGAAGAAAGCATCTATGAAGCCTACCTCCAAGGTCAAGGGGCTCTGGAGGAGCTGCTGTGTGGGGGTCCCCGTGGAGCCTGCTTGGAGGAAGCACCTGTCCGAAGGGGAGAGCTCTAGTTCCCCTCTCCTTTGCCTGAAACAGCAGCTGGCCTTCCACATTCCTTCCTACAGGCCAGGCAATTTGGAGTTAGAGAGACCTTGCCCTGTGCTGCCTCTCCCTCCCTCTCGCCTCTTCTCCATGGCACTGAAGCCTGGACAAGGAACAAGGCCTTCCCCTCTGGACTCAAATAAAACCCAGTGACCTTAACTCCTTTCTGTAAAAAAAATGCTTGGGGCAGTGTGCTAGGGAAGGACAGATGTGGGTGTTCCTGCTGGTGGCCCTTCTAAACAGAAGAACCTAGAGGAAAACTAGTGCTGGTGTGCCGGGGATGGGGCAGGGGGTTTGCAAATGAGCTGAAAGAGGCCCAGGGAAGCATGGGATCACCACAGGACAGTCCAGACGACAGAGCCACCACGAGCAGAAAGAACACAAGGGCATCTGCAGGCAGGTTGCCTGCGGTCACGCCTACACCATCGCTCCGTGCTATCTGTGCCGCTCCCAGACACTCATCTCAGTCACTGCCACGTGCCCTCTGCCCTCTGCCTCTGATCCCAGCCTGGATGGTTGGATCCTGGGTGTCTGCCTGGAATAGGGAATGGCGGGGCAGGGTAGAACCAGATGTATTCAACATTCTGACTCAGGGCTGTCCTCTCTTCAGCAAACGCTTCTGGCCCCTTGGAGACCCTTTCTGGTTCCTACTTGGGGCTGGACCTGGGGTAAGGGATGCTACAACTTGCAGTTTTCTTTATAGCTCTGATCCACTGAAGCCGTGTGTGTGTGTGTGTGTGTGTGTGTGTGTGTGTGTGTACAGAACCACACCCTAATTGCAACTTGAAGAAGGCAGAAACAGACTTAAGATTGCAAAGGTGACCAAGGCCAGACAGGTGGACCAGTAGCAGCCCAGGCTGGGGATCAGACTTAGGTGGGTGGGGACTAATGACCCCAACTAGGTCAGAGCCCCCAGACAGACCCTCAAAGGGCCAGTTTCCCTGGATGCCCCAGCCCCTGACGGGGCATCAGCAGTTCCAGGACTTGCCTGAGGGCCCTCCTCCCCTGGTCGGTGCCCCAGGAGAGAAGCCATAGATACCACAAGGAGTAGAGTCAAGTCCTGGAGAAGCAGCCAAGCTCCGGGCAGTATCAGGAACAGGGCTAGATGCACCACGTGACATGGGCCTGGGCACCCCTGTGTGGGTGCAGTGTGACTGACACGCTGCTTCAGTCGGCCCTGATGGATTCTTTTATGGGACGCAAGCATCTCCAGGCCTTGATCCTGTGTGTGTGCTCAGGGTGTGAGTGACTAGGGAACAAGGGGTGTGGCTGGGTGTCCCCAGCCCCCTGGGGAGCGCTGGGTGCCAAGGAAGGGGAGGGAAGTATTGAGGAGTTGCAGAGGCCTAGAACTAGTCAGACGGCTTTGGGAGCACTGAGAAGCCGGAGCCAAGAGGGAGAGGAAGGACTCAGAGCTGTGGCATGAAGCTGCTGCCCAGCTGGAGAGCGGTGCTGCCCGTGGGGCCTCGGGGCACGACCTGGCCATGGGCACAGCGACCCAGAAGTAGGTGGGCCTGAAGCTGGCTGGAGGGGCGGGGGGTGCAAGAGCCCAGAAGAAGGCTGATCTGCAACCTGAGGTGCAGCTTGCAGCAGCTAAGGTGCTTCCATTCCTCCACCCCTGTCTATGTGCCCCTTTCCTGGTTGGCCCTCGGACTGGGGCTTGGCCTGTGGAGCAAAACCCAGGCTGGGCGCTGGCCTGGCTTCCAGGGAGCTGTGACACAGGCCTCTATGTTATTTGACACTGGGTCCCAGTAACTGCAGTCCCAGCTGGGAGGGAAGGGGAATCCGAGGGGCATCCGTGAGCTGACATAGGCCACCGGCTAGACAGCTCCACCTACTGAGGCCTCTCTGCTGCCGGACTCAAGAGGACAGCACATTGGAGGACCCTGTGTTTTTTGAACCTGGCTGAACCTGGCTGTGTAGGTGGCCTCGGTAGGGCCAAGTTTCTGATATCAGTTTCCCGGCTCCTTAGGACAATACCGATGTGTTCCCGGGCAGGATGCCCACCCCTCAATCAGAATGGTTATGATGATGAAAATAGTGATTAGCCTCTTCTTCATAACTGAAAAGGGCCCCAGGCAGGGTGTGACAAAATCAGCACCTCCTGCCACTCCCCTGGCTGCTGTCACCTCACCCAGGGCTTGGCAAGCAGACAAGACTGTTCCCTCCTCACCCCTTCGACTCTGGCCCTATCATGGAAAACAAGAGCAGGTCTCGTGCCCAGGTTGGGGCCAGGAAGGAAGGGCTCTGAAGACACACGTGGCTGAGGCTTCCACAGCCACAGTTAATACCTCACTTTGCCCGGGTCCCCCTTTCGCAATCCAGAGCTGGGGACCTGGTTACAGATTTACTTTGAACAATGTCTGATGTGTGGAGTAAAGTCCTCCTCAGCCTCGGTAAAGTCATCCTCCCTCCCAGGAGCTGCTCAGACCAGCGCTCCGGACATGAGGGCCCAGCAGGACTCCGAGGGTCAGCCACAGCCACAGGTGCTGGGAAAGGGGGCGGGGAGTGGAGGGGGCTGGAGGGCAGGTCAGGCCTCCCTGGGAGGGCAGACAAAAGGCTGATGAACTTGATAGAGAGTGACCATCTGGAGCTGAGTGTGGTCACTGGGAGTTGCTGCGGGGCGGGGAGGGGTGGGAAACTTGTGTGTGAAGCGGGGTAGGGGTGAAGGAGCCCCACCTTCTGGATTGGCTTATTCCAGCTGGTGGGGGCAGTATGGCCCCCAAGCTCCCCGGGGACACCCCAAGGACCCCCAAGGGGCAGAAGTGGGACCAGGGTGAACTTCTTTTCAGTCTTGAGCCCCCTGAGCCCCCTCTCCTGGTTCCCCCAGATCCAGGTCTAATTTACAGGTCCTGTACCTTGGCTAGAAAGGCCTAGCCCTAAGGGGAGCTAACAAAGTGGACACATTCCTGCAGGAGACTGTGTGAGACCGGGAGCCAGGAAAACCCAGGCTGCCTGACAACAGAGGAGTCCATGAACACTGGGACAGGCTGGAGGAGAGAGGCAGGGAAACAGGGCAGAGAGAGGAGGAACCTCAGGCTGAGCTGCGGACCGGGCCCTTGAGCACAACCCTTTCCCCAAATGCGGGCAGAACGGGCTTTGCCTAGCCCTATCCCTCCACCTTCATCTACTTGCGTCTGCTGTCCCCAGCATGCAACCCTGGGCTCCGCAGAGGCTCAACCCAGGGAGCCCCCCATGGCTCTGCCCACACAGCCCAAGTTTGACATGTTGTACAAGATTGAAGACACGCCGCCTTGGTACCTGTGCATTCTTCTGGGCTTCCAGGTGGGCCTGCCTCCCACTGCTGTGTATTTCCCCATCCTATTGGGCCCACACACACATTCCCCCCACCCCCCACCGCCCCCACCCCAGCCTGGCCCAGCCTGATTCTGGTCCACAAGGTTATCTTGGCCAACAGGAAGTGTAAGTCCCTAACCTGAGGTCAACGAAGTGACTGTCCCTGAGCAGTGGTGGGAAAGGTTGCATAGGGCCTGAGAGCATGGGACTATTGCCAGGCAGGTGAACCCGCCCCTGGAAGCCAGAGCTGCTACAGGGGGAAGGGAGGGAGACTAGTGGCCCCAGAGAGAGAGGTGAATGGTGTCCTCACGGGGAATGCCTCGCGGGAGTCCTCAGTCCTGTGTGAACACGTGGCGGAGGAGCCCAGTTTCCACGGAGTTGGCAGGACCTGCCTCATGGCCTGCGCGCTCTGCCTCTGCCCAGCACTATCTGACCTGCTTCAGTGGCACCATCGCCGTGCCCTTCCTCCTGGCCGAGGCAATGTGCGTGGGTCAGGACCAGCACATGGTCAGTCAACTCATCGGCACCATCTTCGTGTGTGTGGGCATCACCACCCTTGTGCAGACCACGCTGGGCATCCGGTGAGTGCCCGCCCCCATGCACACAAATACACACGCGCATGCTCTGTATGCTATGTCGCTGCAGGGGCAACTGGGCCCTCCTCCGGGATGGAAGAGCCGTGTTGTTCCTCCCTGCTCCTTCCCCGGGGGGAGGCTCCCTGGCCAGCAGGGTCCTGCCCTGGATCCCTCAATTCAGTGGTCTGCCTGGACACTTGCTCAGAATGAACGGTCTGTGGGTTTCAAGGACTTTGCCCTGGTGCTCTAAACACCCGCACCCACTTCCTGTCCTAATGACTGCTGTGGGTTTCCCTCAGGGACAGCAGCCCCAGGCCCATGCGTGGAACAAGGGGCACTCCTGCCTGGGCCTCCGTGACCTCCCTCTGCTCCACCCCAACCCCCGTTCTTCCCGCTATCTCCCACCTCTCTCCAACCCTCCTCTCAACTTGCAGGCTGCCGCTGTTCCAAGCCAGTGCCTTTGCGTTTCTGGTTCCAGCCCAAGCCATTCTATCCCTGGACAAATGGAAATGTCCCTCAGAAGGTGGGCACTCGGCTGAGGTCTGTGCTGGAGGAGGGGGGAGGCTTCTAGTGGTGATGGTGGGGTGGGGAGTCAGCTGCCTTGAGCTCAGGCCTGGGATGCTTGGTGACCAGCATCTCTCTTTATGGGTGTGTTGTGAGGGTCCCTGTCTCTGCCCGCAGAGGAGATCTATGGGAACTGGAGTCTGCCACTGAACACCTCTCACATCTGGCAGCCACGCATTCGAGAGGTGAGTTTGTACATTGGGCAGAAGAGGCCAGGCCTGCAGAAGGGGGCTAGAAAGGAGTGAGGGCCACTATGAAGTTGGGGGAGTCAAGAATGCTGTCTGGAAGCCTCCATCCTCTGCTGGCCGGCTCCTGGCCTTTGCTAGGTGATGAACAGCTCTGATCTTTGCTCTTTTAGATCCAAGGAGCAATCATGGTGTCCAGCTTGGTGGAGGTGGTGATCGGACTGCTGGGACTGCCTGGGGCCCTACTCAGCTACATTGGGCCTCTCACGGTCACCCCTACTATCTCCCTCATTGGCCTCTCGGTCTTCCAAACTGCTGGTGACCGAGCTGGCTCCCACTGGGGCATCTCAGCTTGGTGAGTGGGCACCAGGCCTGACCCCTGCCCAGCCCCAGACCCCGTTCCCACACCCTCGTGCTGCCCTGCCACAGCCTCACCAACTGCCGCCTCCTGCTTGTGCCTCTGCCCCTCCAGTGCCATTCTCCTGATCATCCTCTTCTCCCAGTACCTGCGCAATGTCAGTTTCTTGCTGCCCATCTACCGCTGGGGCAAGGGCATCACTGTCTATCGCATCCAGATCTTCAAGATGTTCCCGGTAAGGAGCTGGCAGGAGGCTCAGGCCGGGACTAGGGCAGAGGCTGGACCAGGGCCAAGGTGGGGGCAAGGAAAAGGATGGCATGGGAAGGCAAGCCAGGCAGAGGGGACCAAGAACTGAGCTTCAGCTGGGGCCAGGCTGCAGGTAGGAGTGGCGGTGCCTGGCCTGAGATGCCCCGTGCCTCCTGTGTGCTCCCTGCGTTCCTTCAGATCGTGCTGGCCATCATGACTGTGTGGTTGCTATGCTACATCCTCACCCTGACGAACGTGCTGCCTGCAGACTCCTCAGCCTATGGCTTTCAGGCACGCACCGATGCCCGTGGGGACATCATGGCCATTGCACCCTGGATCCGCATCCCTTACCCTTGTGAGCCACCCCCTGGGGATCCTCTGCCTTGCTCCAAGACTCCCTGGGAGCCAAATGTTCCCAAAGTGTCCAGCAGAGCTGTGTGGCTCCATGCTACTCCTGCCCGTCATCTCCCAGGGCTGTGTGCTACCCTGCTCAGCTAGAGAGCCTACTCAGGTAATGTCCTGCCTGCCATAGCTGCCTCTCTGTGTCATCCCGTCTCCCTTGACCCCAGGTCAGTGGGGCCTGCCCACGGTGACTGTGGCTGCTGTGTTGGGGATGTTCAGTGCCACCTTGGCAGGCATCATTGAGTCCATTGGAGATTACTACGCCTGTGCCCGGCTGGCTGGCGCACCACCCCCTCCTGTGCATGCTATCAACAGGTGTGCCCGCCTGGCTGCCTCCCTATCTCATGTTCTCGATGGGGCAAATTATGGAGGGGGTGGAGACTGAGACAGGTGGTGAGCACTGCCCAGGCCTCGGTTCTGTGCTTGGGGGGAGAGGGGAATGGTGGTGGTGTGCATTCCTTACTCCCTTTCAGCTGGAAACAGCTGAGGAGTGTGGCAAGTGCCCCCAGCCTAATCTGGCCTCAGAGAGACTCTGCTGTGAGCTGCTGATCAACTCGCTGAACTCAGAGATGAGGAAAGGAGGGAAGTGGGGGCCACAATAGGGCCAGGCTCTGGGATCTGCACTCCTGCCTGCCAAACCTCCCTCTGTGGCTCTGCCCGAAGGTCACAGGAGAGGCTGACAGGAGGTCAGGGACTGGGGAAGGGGGCCAACCTGCCGCCTACTCATGCTTCTCTTGCAGGGGTATCTTCACCGAAGGCATCTGCTGCATTATCGCGGGGCTGCTGGGCACAGGCAACGGGTCCACTTCGTCCAGTCCCAACATTGGCGTTCTGGGGATTACCAAGGTACAGCCATGAGCGTGGGCCGCAGTGCCTGGTCCCAGTCTAGCTCATCCTGTCTTGGGGAGGCTATGGGGAGTGAGGGGAAGAGCGATGGGGAAGAGGGCGTTTGGCCCGTGTATTTAGGGCTGGGTTTTTCTCAAGGCTCTAGCTCCACCCCTTGCTCCCCCCCCTTCCCCGCCCCATCAGGTGGGCAGCCGGCGCGTGGTGCAATTTGGTGCGGGTATCATGCTGATCCTGGGAGTCGTGGGCAAGTTCACGGCCCTCTTCGCCTCACTCCCTGACCCCATTCTAGGGGGTATGTTTTGCACCCTCTTTGGTGAGTGCTGGGCGCGGGACGCGGCGCGGGAGGGAGGGAAGGACGGCCCTCTAGCCGCACAGCGCCCCTAGCGGCTGTCCTGTGCCCGCAGGCATGATTACGGCCGTGGGCCTGTCCAACCTGCAGTTCGTGGACCTGAACTCCTCCCGAAACCTCTTCGTGCTCGGATTTCCCATATTCTTCGGACTCACGCTGCCCAATTACCTGGATTCCCATCCAGGAGCCATCAACACAGGTGTGTCTCGCTATTCACTGTCTGCAGAATCAAGGTGGGCTCCACCCAGTTACACGAGGCCAGCAGCCAAGGACTTGGCTGGGCTTGTGCACGGCTGTTGTGCTCTCCTGGGATTTGGATCCATAGATGGGAGTGATACGGGTAGAGGTAGGCCTGAAAGCCAGGGCCATTGGGCACTGTAGTGCCAGCACTAACCAAGGGAATCAGTAGGCCACATAGGTGGGCAGTCCAAGCCCTGCTCTCCAGATGGGCCTGGGACACCCACCAGTCCGTGGCCTCTCCACAGGTGTTCCCGAAGTGGACCAGATTCTCACCGTGCTACTGACCACTGAGATGTTTGTGGGAGGGTGCATCGCCTTCATACTGGACAACACCGTGCCAGGTAACGGGCCAGTTTTGGTGGCAAGGGGTGTGGAACTGGTGCAGCCTAGAACCAGCCTGGACACCCACGCACTCCACCTAATGGTCAGGGCTGGAGCTGTGGTCAGACCCCCAGTGATGCAGGTCCTGCAGGGAGAGAGAGAGAACCAGACAAGGCTGGAGTTCTTGAAGGGTTAGGGACCCCTGTTGCTGTCTCACAGTAAGCTGGAGGGAAATGCCCTGTATCTATTGGTAAAAGCCACTCTACAGGGCAGTGGCCTTCCACATGGGCTAGCACAAGGGCCTGCAGCACTTCACTTTGGTGTCAGCAATCTTTGCAAGGACCATGGAGGGTAATCTGTGGTGTTCCAAAGACCCCTCTTACTTGCCTAGCAGGGAACTTCAAAAAGTTCATGCAAACCAGCATTTTAAAAAAAAGCAAGTTTATCTTGGTGTAAAATATTGAAATTCATCATTTTTTTTCTCCCTCTAACAAATAAGCATTGGCATATAAAACAAAGTGTTATCAGGTGTTCTAATATTTGTGAAACATCTACTATGGGCCAGGTATGGAGCCAAGTGTCTAAAATGTTGCAAATCTGGATCTGTAACATTTACCTTAGCACATTTGAGAAGCACTGCTCCTCACTGCCTGCCTGGGGGAGGGAGAGCGGCTGGAGAAGGTTCCAGGGAGATGGAGGTCCATGGCTGCAACTGGACACCATGGATGGTAGGGGCAAAGTGGCAGCCCTGCATGCCCAGTCACTCAGTGGCTCAGGTACAGTCACAGTCCTGTCTGCACCCACTCTGAATGCCCACAAGTATTCGGTTTAGGAGTCCAAGGCTGTGCACAGCTGTGACGGTGGGACAGAGAGGTGGGGAGAGGGTTGGGACTGCAGGGGATTTTAGGTAGGACTTTGAGGAGGGAGTTTGGGGTAGCATCTGTCCTGTGGATAAATGAGTGCTGAGCCACAGTTCTCAGTCATTTCCATTTAAGGTAGCTGGGCTGCAGTCTGGAGCAGCTGTAAACTTTATGATGATAAAGTGGAAAAGGCCATCTGGTGGGAGCATGATCCCCTGAAGGCTGTGACCTACCCATCACACCCCTATCCTTCAGCTCAGCAGCCAGCAGGGTGTGCAGACGCTTTAGAAAATGCACATCATCTTCAAGGACTCCAGCTCATCTGACTGCCACCCCGTGGAAATCCCTCACTTTCCCCACCAGACCTTGAGCATGTCACAGCCTGTCAACCCCAGTTCGAGAACCTCTCCTATACCCCTCTCCCTCCGTAAGAATCCTATTTGTCAGCATTATTTGGAGTATCCTTAGCCTCAAAGAGTGACTTTCCCAGCACCCAGATTCACTTGCAATTATTGTCCTTTTGGGTCTTCTTCTTGATAAAGGTTTGTGTAACAGTGTCTATATGCCCCTCTGGAGTAGTTTTGGAGGAATGAAATACGATTAAGGTGCTTAGCATAGAGCTTGGCACACTAGTTATGAAGGAAACTGACTAGTATTCCTGAGGGTCCCTGAAGCCCTGGCAATGTTAGGAGCTCAGAAATTGTGCAGTCATCACTTTTTAGGACTAGGTTGTACTTAAGACACGTCCTTCCAGAATGGTGCCTGAGGATGATAAGGGAAGGGGACGTGGTAGAGGGTTGCTGGCTCGTTAATGACCCCTTTGTCCTTTTCCAGGGAGCCCAGAGGAACGAGGTCTGATCCAGTGGAAGGCTGGGGCCCACGACAGTAGTGAGACATCTGCCAGCCTCAAGAGCTACGACTTTCCTTTTGGGATGGGAATGCTGAAAAGGATTACTTTTTTGAGATACATTCCTATCTGCCCCTTCTTCAAAGGATTTTCTTCAAAGTCTAAAGATAAGCCTTCACTTCCAGAAGACACTCCAGAGAACACAGAAAGTAGATCTGTGTGCACCAAAGTCTGAAAAAACTACTTCTAGAAAAGGTAGGATGTGTCTGTGGTTTCTGTGAGGATTAAAGAACCATAACATTATTAATCCTTTAACCAAAGAAAGCCTGAATGACTCCACATTTGTGACCTGTGGAGTGTCCTACACGGGAAGGAGGGCTGTGTGAAAAGCCAGTGCTTGGGCTCTGGGGTCGGGTGTGGGAACTCCCTTGACATGTTACAGTGAGAATAGAGCCTTCTGACTGGTGTGGGCACCAAGAGGTTGTAAATACGCTGAAATACTCATCCCTTCTGTCTTTCAGGTCCCTCTCGGCAGAATCTAGGCCAGCAGGAGGCCCTGACCTAGTCACTGCAGCGACGGGCAGCCTCAGCCTTGCACTCCATCCAGTACACTAAGACAAGTGCTACTTTGCTAGGACATAGCACAAGTTGGGAAGTGCTGACACAGCAAAAATCCTCTCTCATATGCTGCCTTGTTTCAATAGTGGTCATAACATTAAAACCTCTGAAACAGGATGGATGGCTTATTACCTTAAACTGAAACCAGTACAGGTCCCATTCGTTCCTGGGGTTTCCTCATGTGTGGGCAGCTGATGCTCTGAAACTTTCTCTCTCCATCGGGAATACAGAAGCCTGGCTTCCCTATTTATTTATTTATTTATTTTAAGATTTATTTATTGGGCCCGGTGCAGTGGCGCAGTGGTTAAGGTCCTTGCCTTGCACATGCAGGGATCCCATATGGGTGCCAGTTCTAATCCCGGCAGCCCCGCTTCCCATCCAGCTCCCTGCCTGTGGCCCGGGAAAGCAGTTGAGGACGGCCCAAAGCTTTGGGACCCTGCACCCGCGTGGGAGACCTGGAAGAGGCACCTGGCTTTGGACCAGCATAGCATTGGCCGTTGCACTCACTTGGGGAGTGAATCATCGGACGGAAGATCTTCCTCTCTGTCTCTCCTCTCTGTATATCTGCCTTTCCAATAAAAATAAAATAAATCTTTAAAAAAAATGTATGTTTCTTGAAAAAAAAAAGATTTATTTATTTATTGGAAAGTCAGATATACAGAGATGAGGAGAGACAAAGAGGAAGATCTTCCGTCTGATGATTCCCCAAGTAAGCGCAATGGCTGGTGCTGTGCCCATCCAAAGCCAGGATCCAGGACTCCCACACGGGTGCAGGGTCCCAAAGCATTGGGCCGTCCTCGACTGCTTTCCCAGGCCACCAGCAGGGAGCTGGATGGGAAGTGGAGCTGCCAGGATTAGAACCGGCACCCATATGGGATCCTGGCGCGTTCAAGGCGAGGACTTTAGCCACTAGGCCACCGTGCCAGGCCCCTGGCTTCCCTATTAAAAGCACTGGGGTTGTTTCCATGTGACCCTTCACAAAATGCAAACCAAACCAAGAGCTTGGCCTAGATTCTGTAATGATCATAATTACAACCAGTTCCAGGGACGTTCTGTGTGCCAGGACTGCAGTAGGTGCTTGGTGAGTGTTAACCCAGCCTGCAATCCAAAGATCTAGACTACATGTGGAGTAGCCCTCTTAGGAAACACCAGTGACCATTAAATATTTCAGATTTCAGTTTCTGGAATGTTGGAATATTTACGTGGACTTTAACAGCTGAACATCCCTAATATCAAAATCTGATATGTGAAACTTTCTGAGCAGCATGGCTCAAATTTCCTGGTTTTAGAGCATTTCTGATTTTTCCATTTTTATACTGGAGCTGTTCAGCCTAGCCTACCATTTTACAGATGTAGCTAAGGTTAAGTATGACCATGACCATGGATTTGTATTTCTGCGAACCATGAGGTCAGGTTCTCCTCTAACCTTACAGCACCACTTGACTTCTGGTTTAACTTTTAGTTATACTGTGCCACACTAATTTGGCAGTATGTAGCAATGAACTCATCTGTCCCTCTGACCTCAGAAAGGACTTGTAAGCTTCACCTATGTGGCAGCATGCTGTGCCACAATATGCAGGGCTGAGCTGTCTTGAGAACAGAGGGATTCACTGTGTCTTAGTGCCTCTTCAAAACTGCATTCCTAGTTTTTGTTGCTTTTTTTTTTAAACTAGGGAGTGGATCAGAAATGGAACAGCTGAGATACGAACTGGTACCCATGTGATGCCAGCTTGTAGGCAAAGGATTAGCCTGTTGAGCATGTACTGTTCTCCCAAAGTGCTAGTTTGAGTCTCAGTATGTTCACTTCCAATTCAGATTCCTGTGAAGCAGCAGATGATGGCCCCAAAGAAGGCCCAACTATCCATGCAGCAGACCCAGCTAAGCCCTGGTTACTGTCGTAAACGGTGTATAGAAATTTTCAGTGTTGACTTGAAAGTAGACGAAAATAAACTTAACAACAACAACAACAAAAAAGAGTATGAGCCACACCTAACTACATGGCCTTCTTAACCTTTTTTGGCCCAATAAGTTCAAGGAAAGTCCTTGTAAAGGACAAAAACCAACTACACTGAAGTCAGGTCGCAATTACCCTGGTCAGCCTTAGACTCCTCACATGGCTGTGACTGTGACCCTGCAGTCCCAGGTGTTGAAGAATGGGGCAACTGGGCTTGTTTTACTGCAGTATTTTGGACAGATGCTGCAAAACTATATTAGCTAACAACACACTTGTTATATAGTTTTGACAAATCCTGCTCTCAGCGCATTATGTTGGCAGTGTTGTCCTGGACCCACACCAAGTGTCGCCACTAAAGAGTCTGCATTCCAACACCAATAAACACAACCATCAGGTCAGTTCTACTATTATTTATTTTTTTAAATATTTTTGAAAAAATATAATTTTTTTACAATATTTTCAACTTAAACACTATTCACACTGAACACGTATGGCAGCTTAACCTACCCAAATATGAAGTTTAAGAAGCCAAAATTGTTCTAGCTTTGTTAAAAGAAAAGTTGTGCTGCAGACTATAGGGATGGTTAACAAAGCAAGGAAAAGCACCACTCAAATCATGTTAGAGTGTCTGTTCAGTTGGATTACGGCTGCTGCTGGTCTTTGTTAGACTTCACTAGGGTATAGCTATGATGTAATTCTCGAGTTGCATACTCCCTCCGACATTACATTAGGAGAATTCAGTATTTCTAACATGATAATATACCAGAAAATCCAGGATTGGTTCTCAACCGATCAACTGTTACCTTGTAACCCTGGTAACCAAAGACACATTTGTCTATAATGAATTATTTGAACTTAACACTTTGGAAGAAAAAAAATTTTTTGATAAGGACAAATGCAAATTTAACTCTTAACTGAGAAATCTACTGAACAATTAGAACTTAATTTACATTTATTCGTTTTTTTTTTTTTTAATGTTTAGGCATTAACAAGTTTTAGTTAGCCATACAGGACCAGTTTAGCCCCAAAACTGTCCAGTCATTTCTAAGATTTAGAGATCGATTCACTGGGCGCTCTGTCACAACTTGCCTGGTGCTTCTTTCCTCGCTGTCTTCACATCAAGCCTTGGGGCTTGATTCTATTTGCAGTCAATGTTTGAGAGCTTTTTACTTTATAACAGTCTCAGCACTTTTTATTAAGCATGCAAGACTAACAAAAACTTTGGCAATGCATAAGTGTAACACAGTGACAAGAGAGAGCTTTTACAAGTAAGTCTTCTAATACTGCCTTCACAGTGTGGAAATTGTGCTACATCCACCAAAAGAGGGCCCCGTCTACTCAGATATTTTAGTACTTCACCCCAGGAACAAACTCCTTTGCATTTGGATTCAGATTGCTCTTGACCTGGAAAATAAGTACATAAAAAAGCAAGTTCATTACAGATGGCTTCAGATACTGAGATGCATTCAACCTAGATCCACATGCAAAAAATATCTTCCAAAAATGTCAAAAGTAAGAAGTCAGAGCATAAACTTAGAGTTAACTCAAAAAGTCTATAGCAGAAAGAGGAGGAACCAAATGTAAATTATATACCATATAACAGCAACTTTCTAAGAGGTCAAAGGAATTGAATTTAAACCTTACTTCACATAAACTCAAGAAATAGCTCTGAACAACTTTACTGTGACACTTTGATACTTTTAGATCTTGTGAACATGTTAAACAAATGTTGAAGTCCTAATTACAATAAATGCAAAGATGCTGATCCATTAATTTCATTTTAAAATCCTCACAGAAAATATGGAGTTGTTTTTCTACAGTTGTTATCTTCTAATTCCCACAGGAAACATGGTATGTAACAGGGAAAGAAAATTATCTGGGGAGCCAGAAGGTCTACACCTGAAGCTCCTGCTCTCCTCCACTGTCCTGTGGAAGCTGGGATAAACCACTCAGCATTCCCATCAGCTAAGGAAAAGAGAAACGGGCTACCAAGGCGACTAGAGCATCTAGAGACTTGGGTTGTCACTCTGGGCCTAAATCTTTACTCTCCTTAGCAAACATCAGTGCACAGGAGGAACAGCTGGAAACTCCCCCGTGCCATTCTGGATTGCAAGCAGCTAAAGATGAAAACGAAACAGGACAGACTCTAGGGCCTGAAATGCAGGTACACTGACAGGCTTTTGCACTGAACCAGATTCCTGTGTCACTTACTCGAAGACCAAGCATATTAAACATTCTGGAGCAATTATTTTCAGTTTCATAATTTATATACAAGAATTTCCTTGGATAGGATATATTCTCCCTTCCCCCAAGGAAAGCTATATTTTAAAACTGTTAGGTTTACATTAAAAAGTAGCACTCTGCAATGTATAAAGTTCTGGCGGCTGCATAAGAAAGAGGATGAATTGAAGTAATCTGAAATAGCCTGAGTAGGAGAAATCAGTTTTTGCCATGGAATCACACTAAATCTAAACTGTAACTATACCTCCAGCACAGTAAACAGCCTTACTACTGTACAGCTATCAGAATGATCTGTAACATGACTAATGTAGCCGTAAGCAAGTATGTCCTGAGACCACTCATATCACTCTGGCCCTGCAAAGGCTATGTCACGTTCCCTCTGCAGTCCTTTAGAAGAATTTCTCTGAGCAGGCTGACTGCACAGTGTCTCTGGCCTGCCTTTAACAAAATGAACCTGCCCACACTGATCCTCCAGGTCTGATACAGAGCTGAGGAACAATTTATGTTTTTAATACCTCACAGGTAACTATGATAGGTACATTAGGAAATCAGAGGAAACTTGTAAAATATGCCAGAGACCACTAAGTAAATTCCAGGGAGCTATTTTGTATGAGCAGCTAGAGATTATAAACATGAACAAAACAGTTACTCCAGGGATGGAATTATCACTGGATAAAGGTTCTACTTTAGTGCTGCTGTTTAGCAATCATAGTTCTAAAAAATACATTTACTGCAAGCATATCATTAGGAGTGAGACACCAGGAATAACTAAAAATGTGAATCTATGTTTGTGTCCTTTTTTCTGCCAAAAGCTTGTAAAATTCCTTAGTGAGTCACAATGTTAAGTGAACTGTGCACCCTCAGTGAGAACTACAGGTCTCAAAGGATCTCCAAACTTTAAAAATCAAGTTTCACAAATACCATCAAGAGTTTAGTAAGACAAGATTAAAACTTCTCCATCAAGCTACGTTTATATAGGCAAATCATATGGTATTTTTTTGTTTAAAACATTTTAACATCTAAGGCAATATCAAGACCGACAGGCAACGTCCTGATTAGTAGAGGTGCCAAGAAGTCTGTTAATGATCTAACTAACTCCACAGTGCTGCCAGCAGTCAGTCCGTTTCCCCAGTGCGACTGGGAGGCTCCCACTTGCACCCTAAGAGGCAGTGCGCACTTTCTGGAGGGGAAAGATATGCGGAACTCTTCTTACACAGATGGTGGCTGCTTTTCCACGTATGGGAAAGATGCACTAGGATCTATAAAGATGAAAAATAACTTTTTACCACAAGATCTTCCAGAGAAGAGCCATCACTGATAACAAGGTCATTAAATTGGTCTTGGATTTGGTCCATAGTCTGTGGGAGATCTCGAGCTGGAATAAACCACTCGTGTTCTTCTTCCTCTTCCAGCATTTCTTGGAAACAGCGTTCAATAAATTCTTCTTCCCATAACTCCTCTTCTATCTAGGTTTGTAATAAGTAAAACATAATTTATAGAGTATCTGGTAAATCAGCTCCAGGAAAAGCTTAAAATATTTTGAACTAAGTCACTTAAAAAAATAATGTCACATATATGTTTTCTGCTTGTGTGCTAAGGGGAAAATACTCACCAAAAAGACCCTGAAAGATCTACTGGGACCCTGCCACTCACATGGAAACCACAGGTGGAGTTCCTGGTCCAGGTACAACTGTTGGGGGTATCTAACGAGTGAATGGGAGATTTACACAAAAGCTCTTCTGAAAGCAGACACACAAATACATCTGATGGTTTATTTCCGAAATGTATATAATAGCTGGGACTGGGAGAAGCCAAAGCTAGGAGCCTGAAGTCAATTCAGGTTTTCCATATAAGTGGCAAGGACCCAAATATATGAGTCATCATTTGCTTTCTCTCGGACTACACAGTGCAGAAAGCTGGAATTGAAAGGAACCAAGGCACTCTGCCATGGGATGAAAGGTGTACTAAGTGGCACTTTTTTTTAAGATTTATTTATTTTTATTAGACAGGCAGATAGAGGAAAGATCTTCCTGTTCTGCTGGTTTACTCCCCAAGTGGCCAAAAGCTGGAGCTAAACTGATGCAAAGCCAGGAGATACCAGCTTCTTCTGGGTCTTCCACACAGGTGTAGGGTACGAAGGCTTTGCACCATTCTGGACTGCTTTCCTAGGCCATAAGCAAAGAATTGGATGGGAGGAGCAGATGGGACATGAACTGGTGCCCATATGGAATCCTGGCAAGTGCAAGGCTAAGGACTTAGCTACTAGGCTATCATGAGCACTGGTTTAAGTCCCAGTTGATCTACTTCCAATCTATCTCCCTGCTAATAAAAATAAACAAATAAAAAATCTTTTTTAAAATCAAGAGTAAACTAGTTTATTCTGATTTATTTTATTTTTATTAGAAAGTCAGATACACAGAGAGGAGGCAAGATTGATTGATTGATTTTTGTTTTGTTTTTTAAAATTTATTTATTTTTATCGGAAAATCAGATATATATAGAGGAGGAAAGACAGAGAGGAAGCTCTTCCATGTGTTGCTTCACTCCCCAAGTGGTTGCTACAGGCAGAGCCAAGCTGATGCAAAGCCAGGAGCCAGGAGCCTCCTTCATGTCTCCCATGTGGGTAACAGGGTCCTAAGGCCTTGGGCCGTCCTTGACTGCTTTCCCAGGCCACAAGCAGAGAGCTGGTTGGGAAGTAGAGCAACTGGGACATGAACTGGTGCCCATACAGGATCCCAGAGCATGCAAGGTGAGGACTTAGCCAGCAGGCCACTGTACCAGGCCCTACTCTTAAATATCCATCATTTGGACACAGAGAAATGAAGTTACTACCAAAGCCATGATCAGGAGGGGAAATTAGAAGATAGGAAGAAACACACAGAAAAAAATGATAAAAGTTAACAATCATCAGTGTATTGAATGTGCTTTAAAACAAACAAACAAACAAGGGTGGGCCCAGCACAGTGGCCTAGCAGCTAAAGTCCTCGCCTTGAATGCACCGGGATCCCATATGGGTGCCAGTTCTAATCCTGGCAGCTCCATTTCCCATCCAGCTCCCTGCTGGTGGCCTGGGAAAGCAGTCAAGGATGGCCCAAAGCCTTGGGACCCTGCACCCATGTGGGAGACCTGGAAGAAGCTCCTGGATCCTGGCTTCGGATGGGCATAGCACCGGCCGTTATGGTCACTTGGGGATTGAATCATCGGACGTAAGATCTTCCTCTCTGTCTTTCCTTCTGTATATATATCTGATTTTCCGATAAAAATAAATAAATTTTAAAAAACAAAACAAAAATCAAACAATAACAACAACAACAAAAAACAATCGTGGTGTCATTTTTTTCAAAACTAATTATATCAGGGCCCGGCGCGGTGGCACAAGTGGTTAAGGTCCTCGCCTAGCACGCCCGGGATCCCATATGGGCGCCGGTTCTAATCCCGGCAGCCCCGCTTCCCTTCCAGCTCCCTGCCTGTGGCCTGGGAAGGCAGTCGAGGACGGCCCAAAGCTTTGGGACCCTGCACCCGCGTGGGAGACCCGGAAGAGGCTCCTGGCTTCGGATCGGCATAGTATCGGCCCGTTGCGCTCACTTGGGGAGTGAATCATCGGACGGAAGATCTTCCTCTCTGTCTCTCCTCTCTGTATATCCGCCTTTCCAATGAGAAAATAATAAAAATAAATCTTAAAAAAAAAAAAAAAACTAATTATATCAGAGACATCAGGTGAAAAACAGCTTCACTCTGCACCCTAAGATCTGCCCATTTTGATTCCTAAATTGATAAAGGGCAGTAGTTTCCAAACCTGAGTGCTGACTGGAATTACCGGGAGTTTTTGAGCAACAGTTTCTCAGGCTCCACCTTCGTCCTGAATCAGAATCTCTAGGTGGGACCTGGAAACCAGCTCTGCAAGTAATTTCAGGGAGCAGTTAAATCTTGTTGTAACCAGCATCTAAATAAAGCAGAAGTGCATGTATGCATTTCTATTTACTTCATAGATAGCCAGATATTAAAAAAAAAAAAAAAAAAAGAGAGAGAGAGAAAGAAAAAGAAAAGAATTCAGGGGGCTGGCATTATGGTGTAGCGAGTAAAGCTGCCTTCTTGTACGGACATTGGGTCCTGTCCCAGCTGCTTCACTTATGATCCAGGTCTCTGCTAACGGCCTGGGAACAGCAGCAAATAGCTCCATCACTGCCCACCATGACAGAACAGAATGCAGCTTTTGGCTTCAGCCTAGCCCTTGCTGGTCCCTGTGGGCATCTGAAGAGACGATGGAAGACCTATCTCTCTGCCATTTTTTCAAATCAATACATATTTTAAAAAAAATTAAAAAGTATTTCAGGGATGAATATTGAGGATTGTAATGGATTATAAAAAAACAGGTTCATAAAACTAACTTGTCTGTTGAATTCCTCTTCATTCTCCATCCACATGTATTCTGCAAATGGATTGTCATCTTCGTGAGAATGACCGTTAATAATTACATCTTCATTGATGATGCTTGGGCTGGTACTGCTGCGACTTGGATCTTTCATGGTTGGCGTTAGTTGTCGTTTTTAACCTTAAAAGAAAATCAATCCAGTTATTCATTTTCTTCTTATCATGTATTACTACCAGGTATCACATTTAGATCTCAAAGCAGGTCCTTTCTATGTTCATGTCCTAAACTGTTTGTGAAAACTGAGAAATAGTAGCATGTGTTTGGTGTGGCAATTAAAAACTGCCTGGCACAAATGTCTCTTTATCTTCTGCTCTGGATGCAGTTTCCTAAGGAGGAGGAACACGTTGGGAGGCAGCAGGTGTCCTCGCCCTTCAAGGAGTCCTTGACTGAGTTCTGAGCACCTTGTTTCAGCCTGACCCGGCCTCAGCTGTTGAGGACATTTTGGGAATGAACCAGTGAATAGAATAACTGACTACCTATCTCTGCCTTTCAAATAAATGACAATACATTTTTAAAATTGACATGGTTCATATGCCACAAAATTTGCCACTTTACATTATCTACTGTATTGGTTTTTGTAAGGTTTGCAACCATCACAACTACATTAATTCCGGAACTTTTTTTTTTTAACATTCTAAAAACAAACCCTGTACCCACTAACAACCATTCTCCATAGTTTCTGGCAACCACCAATCTTATCTCTCCATGAACCTACCTATTCTGGACATTCATTTAAACAGAATTTTAGAACATACAGCTGCTCCTGTATGGCTTTTTCCATTCACATTTTCAATTATCTTTGTTTAGCATATATTAGCACTTCATTCCCTTTCACTGCCAAATATTATTCATATATATACATCCACATATCAACTGCAGAAAATCTGGACTGTTTCTGCCTTTTGGCTATTATGAGTAATACTATGGACATCTGTGTTCATGTTTTATAGGAACATGTTTTTAGTTCTTGTGTATATACTTACAAGTATGTTCTATTAATGTTAGCATTTTAGTTGTACATTTTCAACTGTGGTGGAAAAAATGAGTGGAAAAAGGTGACTGTTCTCCTCTTGACCACCAAACACACTTCTCACTCCAAATCCTTTCCTCAAAAGAGACCACAATTAATATTTTTTATATATTTTCCCCCAAAAGCACATGCATATGCAGTAATAAATTCCTCCCTCAACAAAATCATATGAATGTAGGTACTAGGACCAAACTCACCTTATGTAGGTATGAAGAGTAAACTCATTTTAATAATGAGAAAATTAAGTATTAAGTAATTTGTTTCAGGTTATGTATCTACTAAATAATGGTAAAGTTCAAGTCAAGGTGGCTTTACTATTTTCTTTTTTCTTTCTTTCTTTTTTTAAAGATTTATTTTATTTTTTTATTGGAAAGGCAGATATACAGAGAGGAGAGACAGAGAGGAGAGACAGAGAGGAAGATCTTCCGTCCGATGATTCACTCCCCAAGTGAGCGCAACGGCCTGAGTTGTGCCAATCCGAAGCCAGGAGCCTCTTCCGGGTCTCCCACGCGGGTGCAGGGTCCCAAGGCTTTGGGCCGTCCTCGACTGCTTTCCCGGGCCACAGGCAGGGAGCTGGATGGGAAGCGGCTGCTAGGATTAGAACCGGCGCCCATATGGGATCCCAGGTGTGCAAGGTGAGGACCTTAACCACTGCACCACCGCGCCAGGCCCTACTATTTTCTAAATATTTTTTTTCATCTACCTGAAAGGCAGACAGAAGATTGTGTGTGTTTCTATAGTCTATGAATGTGTGTGTGTGTGTTTCTATGTTAGCTGTATGTGTTTCTATATTCTTGTTATCTCCCAAATGCTTGCAAGAGTCAGGGCTGGGACAAACCCAGCCAGAAACCTCAAACTCTACCCAGGCAGCCCATGTGGGAGGAAGGAGTCCCAATCACTTGAACTCTATCTGCCATCTCTCAGTTATTGTGACTGGTGTGAGCCATGGCAGAGAGAATGCACAGTTTTCATTAGAAACCATGGATACCACAGGAATCATACTCAAAATGCCAAGAGGAAAAAACTGAACCAAGAAATCCATGTCTTGGCGAAACTAGTCTTTCAAATGTCAAGGAGAAATCCAGTCATTCCCAGAAAAACAAAACCCAAACATTTGTCATTTGTAGGTCTGCCAATAAGAAAACCTAAAATGAGTCACTCAAGCGGAAATGAAAGATTAGTAGACATTAATGTGAATCCACACAAAGAAATAAAGAAACCTAACTAAACAAGTAAACACAAAACAGGGTAATAATATATTTCCAGTTTGTAACTCTTCCTTTTTATGACTTAAAAGACAAATGTATGAAACAATTATAAATTAAGATTAACAGGCATACAATTTATACTTTATCAGTAACAAGGGGGAAATGACAGCTATATTAAATTTTTTAAATGGTAAGTATTAATTCAAACTATATTGGTACAAAGGAAAACATTAATAATCCCCAGGGTAACCCTTAAGAAGGTAACTAGGAGCCAGTGCCGTGGTATAGTGAGTAGCTGCGTCCCATAAGGGCAAAGATTCAAGCCCTGCCTGCTTCATTTTCCATCCAGCTCCCTGCTACTGGCTGGGAAAAACAATGGGAGATTGCCAAATGTGTGGGCCCGATACCCACATAAGAGACCCAGATGAAGTATCCCCTTAAAAGAGGTAAGAGCTGGGCCCTGTGCGGTAGTCTACTGGCTAAAGTCCTCGCCTTGAATGTGCCGGTTCTAATCCCAGGGGCCCCGCTTCCCAACCAGCTTCCTGCTTTTGGCCTGGGAAAGCAGTCCAGGATGGCCCAGTCTTGGGACCCCCGCACCTGCATGGAAGACCCAGAAGAGGCTCCTGGCTCTGGATCAGCGCAGCTATGGCCACTGCAGCCGCTTGAGGAGTGAATTATTGGATGGGAGATCTTCTCTCCTATCTGTATAGCTGCCTTTGCAATAAAAACAAATAAATCTAAAAAAAAAAAAAAAAGAGGCAAGAGCTAGGACAAGTTGATCAGTTTCACTATGTTCTGGTTAGGTAGGAATACTTTTTCCTATCAATGCAGCTTCAAAGTCTGCAAACCTTTTTAATTTACAAACTAAAGCTTTTGTCAAATTCAGTCTTCAGTTGTTTAGCCCTACCTACTAAAACGCCTCTTAGACATACTGGCTGACAACTGTAAATTTATAGTCTCTATGAGATATTTAAATAAGGTGTAAGCTCTTACACTCTATCACATTTCTTTTTAGCATTATCTTTTTAAAAATAAGGTTATATTTTTAAAACTTTTTCTTCATCTTATTTGAAAGGCAAATAGACAGATACAGACAAGCATCTTCCAAATATAGGTTCACTTCCCAAGGAACTAAAACATGGAGGGGGTGGGCCAGGCAGAAACCCGGAGATGGAACCAGCTGCACCGGGGCAGGAAGCCAAGCATTCAGCCCATCACCTGCTGCTCCCCAGAGAGCGCCTTACTAGAAAGCTGCATCACTGAGCTGACTTGAGTGTCCCATGAGCACCTGGATGAGCTGGCTTCTGATCCAGCTCCTTAAAAATGTGCCTGGGGAAACAGTGGAACAGCTCAAGGACTCCTGCCCTCAGCCTGATTTGGTCCTGGCTGTCGGAGCCCAGGGGGTAAACCAGCTGATGCAGGGCGTATCTGTCTCTCTGTTTCAAATACAAAAAAAACCCAAAAAACAAAACCCATCAGTTTCTCCTTTCCACTCAGAAGTTTGAGAGGCAACACTGAAGGCTCAGGAAGTGGGGTTCCTGGCCTACCGCAGTGCACGCAGTTGCTGGAACTTGGGACACTGAATCAACAGACGGCAGCGGCATCTCTCTTTGCCTCTGAAGTGAATTTTAAACAATAGCAATGAATTAAGTTCAAGTTCCAGCTATACTGTTAACCACCAACAGGACCAACCTGAGCATGTCACTATATCACAGGCCGCACAGCTTAATGGCCAGGAACAGAATATCTGGATCTAAATTCAAGCAATTACAAGCTATGTGCTACTGGGCAGGTTATCTCACACGTCCCCTTTGTTATCTTCCTTTTATAGAAATGTTAAGTATTAACTTGGTTAATATTTGAGAAAGCTCTTAGAGAAAGTGACAAGGCCAGCGCAGTGGCTAATCCTCAGCCTGCAATACCAGCAATACATATGAGAACTGGTTCACATCCCAGCTGTTTCACTTTCTTTAAAAAAAGATTTATTTTATTTTTATCTCAAAGTCAGATATACACAGAGGAGGAGAGACAGAGAAGAAGATCTTCTGTCCACTGATTCACTCCCCAAGTGACCGTAATGGCCAGTGCTGCACTGCACCGATCCAAAGCCAGGATCCAGGAGCTTCTTCCAGGTATCCCACACAGGTGCAGGGTCCCAAAGCTTTGGGCCATCCTCGACTGCTTTCCCAGGCCACAGACAGGGAGCTGGATGGGAAGCGGGGCTGCTAGGATTAGAACCGGCGCCCATATGGGATCCCGGGTGTGCAAGGCGAGGACTTTAGCCACTAGGTCACCGTGTCAAGCACCCCCCTTTTATAAAGATGTATTTATTTCTGGGCCCAGGACAGTGACCTAGCAGCTAAAGTCCTCATCTTGAACGTAACAGGATTCCATATGGGCGCCGGTTCTAATCCCGGCAGCTCCATTTCCCATCCAGCCCCCTGAATGTGGCCTGAGAAGGCAGTCAGGTCGGCCCAATGCTTTGGGACCCTGCACCCATGTGGGAGACCTGGAGGAGGTTCCTGGCTCCTGGCTTTGGATCGGTGCAGCACCGGCTGTTGTGGTAATTTGGGGAGTGAATCACTGGATGGAAAATCTTCCTGTCTCTTCTCCTCTGTGTATATTTGACTCCGTAATAAAAATAAAAATAAATCTTTTTTTAAAAAAGGAATGTATTTATTTTTATTGGAAAGGCAGATCCACAGAGAGGAGAGACAAAGATGTTCCATCTACTGGTTCACTCTCCAAGTGGCAACGTTGGCTGGATTTAGCTAACCTGAAGCCAGGAGCCAGGAGCTTCTTCTAGGCTTCCCATGTGAATGCAGGGTCCCAAGGCCCTGGGCCATCTTCAACTGCTTTGCTTTCCCAGAACACAAGCAGAGAGCCTGACGAGAAGTGGAGCAGCTGGGACATGAACTGGTGCCCATATGGCATCCTAGCACATACAAGGCAACTGTGCCGGGTCCCCAGCTGTTCCACTTTTAATCTAATTTTCTGCTATGGCATGGGAAAGCACACAGGATGGCCCAAGACCTTGGGCACCCACATACATGTAGGATGGCGGGGGGTGGGGAGTTAGGAGAAGAGGTACTAAGGCGAACTCCTGGCTCCCAGCTTCAGATTAGCTCAGCTCTTCCTGGCCACTGCAGAAACCAAATGTTAACCAACAGATCAAAGAGCTCCGTTTCTCCTCTTTCTGTTAAGGAAAAAAAAAAAAAAAGACATTTCTAAAGGCTTACAGAAATAGTTGCTAAATAAAATAATCTCTCAAGCTTTTTATTCAACTTTGAAACAGGCAAGCTAGGGTAATCCTCTGCCTGCATGTGCCAACATCCCATATAGGTGCCAGGTTCATGTCCCGGCTGCTCCATTTTCAGCCCAGCTCCCTGCTTATGACCTGGGAAAGCAGTGGAGGATGGCGCTAAGTTGGCCTTTGCAATAAACAAACACCAGACAAGACAAAACTGGCTTTACCACAATGTTGTTGTGCAGCCGGTTCAGCCTCTGCCTGTGACATTAGTGCCCCACACTGCTGCACTGTTTGACACCAGGATGCTCCATTTCTGACCCAGTTCCCTGCTATGTGCCTGGAAAAGCAGCAGAGGACAACTCCAGTCCTGGGGCCCTGCCACCAGCGTGGGAGACTGGGCTACCGCTGGCTCCTGGTTTCACCTCAGCCTAGTTCTGCTTGTCCTGAGCACTGAACTCGTAGAAATTTGTCTCTCTCCCTTTCTCTGTCACTCTGCTTTTCAAATATTTTTGTTTTCTGTTCTCTTCATTTATTTGAAGATAGAGTGACAAGAAAGGACTGCCAAAGTGACAGAGCAAGATCTTCCATCCTCTGGCTGATCTTTAAATGGCCAGGCTGGTCAGGACTGGGCTGGGTGGAACCCAGCAGCCAGAACCGCACCCAGGTCTCCCAGAGTGGGAACACTGTCCTCCACTGCTTCCTCCAGCAGAGAGCTGGATCTGAAGTGGAGCAGCTCAGACTGGAACCAGCACTCAAATGGGATGCTGGTGTTGCAGGCCTAACTCCCTGTGTCATATTGGTAACAATAAATTAATCTTCTAAAAAATAAAATAAAATCGCTCTACAGGGCAGACACAGATCCGTTGTTGGAAATTCCAAATCGCATGCCAGTGTCACTCTGAGTCCCAGCACACATGGGAAGCAGCAGCTGACGGCTCTAGGACCCAGGTTCCTGCCTCCTGCATGGAAGACCCAAATGGAGCTCTTGGTGCCTGGTTTTTGCCCGGCTCAGCCCTGGCTAGGAGATTTGAGGAATGTACCAGCAGGAGGGTAGTTTTGTGGTGCAGTGACTTAGGCTACCAACGATGACACCAGAATCCTCTGAGTGCTTGTTCAAGTCCCAGCTGCTCCACTGCAGCCCCAGCTCCCTGCTAATGAGCCTGGGAGAGCAGCAGAGGATAACTGAAGAGCTTGAAGCCCTGCACCATCCAGAGAAAACCAGATGGGAGTGCTGTGCTGCTGGGTCCAGCCTGGCCGACAAGCGGTTGCTAGAGCTCTCTCAAGAGTGAGCCAGCCATTACTATCCTAACTCTGCCTTTCAGATAAACAAATTTTAAAAAAGGTTTTTAAATTAGCAAAAAAAAAAAAAAAAAAAGGTACAAAAGCTTATTACATCACAAGGAGCTGGGGCTTATTTTCCACCTGTTTCAATCCCCACAACATCCCCCACACTGCTGCACTAACAGTGGGTATTTCAATTTCATTAGAACTGGAATATCATCCTACAATCATAAAAGAATAAACCTGAGTAAGGCACTGAGTGTGTATTCAAGAAAAGCCTGCCTGTTGAATTCACCATCCTGGAGGGTAGGAATGACCCATGTTGTGTGTTCTGAAGCAGGACATACAAGCATTAACCATTCTGGCTCATCTATTCTCTACTTCTCATTCCTTAAACATTGAAACAAGCTATAACTTTTGACAGGTTGCTGGTTTTCATCTGTGACAGGTGTGAATCATAATTTTGTTCAATGTCACAATAAAATAACATAAATAGCATTTGCCTCAAATGCCCTGTCTTTCCAAACCAGAAACAGAACACAAACAGCAAATCCTGTTTTCACTATTTCTTTTTTTATATAAATACTCTCTTTATCTGTAAACATAACCACCGGCCAATCACATTTAAAGGCTCTTTAATGAAAATGCAAATCTGTTACAAATTTCACTTGAGCATCTAACAGGGCCATCACGGTAGGCAATAAGACCAGCCAGCCGGTACATGCAAAGTGGGAACCTGCCTTCTGCTGAAACGAATGTCAAAAGCTGTCAGCTGTGAGGTACCCCCACCTCCCCACCCCTGTCCCAAGGAAAAGGGGAAGCAAAGTTCTTTCTAGAATTTGTGATTCTCAATGGCTGCAAAACCAGGTAGAGCCAGCCCACAAAAGGAGACAGGCAGTAGTCTCCTCTGGGTAGTCGTGAGGAATTAGCGCTGCCGGCTGTTTGCACCGTGTCCACAGCCTAGATTCATTTAGTGGTCCTCGGGGGGCGGTGGTCGGGAGGGCGGGGAGCAAGCACCCAGACTCACGCCTGGGGGGTGGGAGCGGGGTGGGCAGTCCCGACGACCCTGTCACCTGGAGCACGCGATCCGAGGCCGAGCCAGTTGCAGGTCCGGCGGCGGCGGCGGCGGCGGGGGGTGCCCCAGGACCCGGCCGGGCCGGCTCGTCCTCCCTGCGCGCTCGGGCCCCCCAACCCCGGCCTCCGCGGGAACGCGCAGGCGCAGCGGCCCCGGGCGGCGCGTGGCGACGCGCAGGCGTCAAGTGGGCAGAAACAATGAGCTTTGTTGCCGAGGCGGCGGAGGGGGTAGGGGCGAGGGGAACGGGGTGCGGGGGCCCCCAGGGAGCACGCATGGCTGGGGAGGGGAGGGCGGCCAGCGGGGCGACTGTGCTATCCCGACAGCCATCGCGCGCCACGAGGACCCGGATAGAGAGCTACGAGATCCAAATTATAAAGAATGACAATGGGAAGAAGGGGGAGCGACGGCCATTTCTCAGAGAAGAAAAGAGACCGAGCCGACCCTCACACATCCCTCAGATTCGACAAGAAAGAAAGCAGGGCCACCGAAGACAGGACGGGGTCCGGCGGCCAGTCACCCGGGGGGCACCCTGGAGACCCCGCAGACTCGCCAGGGTGCTGTCCCTCAGCTGCACCCCAACTTGCTGCTCTGCCCGAAGGGAACCCTCACCCAGTGAACGGCAGCGGGGACGGCAGCCAACGAAACCTGTCGGCCTCCGCGGATCTCCACAGGCAGCGCCGCTCCCCCGCTCGACGTGCGCTTCGCCCGCCGCCTCCCTGCTCCAGTCCAAACAAACACCCAACCCGGAAGTGACTTCACTTCCGCCGCCCTGGCCCCGCCCCCGTCCCGTCAGCGCTGCCCTCCGGGGCCGCTAGAGGGCGAGCGAGAGAATGCACCGACAGAGCTGTGTCCATTTCCTGAGCTGCCCACTGGTGCCAGCGCCGCAGCCGCTCCGCGACCCGGGAGCTGGACCGCGGGGTACACCCGCAGCCTCTGCGAGGCGGGCGTGCGGACATCAGCTGACCCTAGGGGAAGGTGGGATGCACAAGTTGAGGGAGCTGGGGGCTGAAAATATCTTAACAAACGGACGCACATCTACATATAAGTATTGGAAGTTACAGGACTACACTGAGACTGGCCTGCTTCCTCAGGAATCCCATCTAGATGCCGCCACAGAAACAAAACCTGTAATAAACACAATTGCAGGTCCCTTTTCAAGGTGCACCTTTGTACTTAGATGCCAAGTACCTTCTGGACACTGAGAGGAAATGCCCATCTAATCTGAACGGGCTGAGGAATTACCCAATCTATAATCCTGGATGCACTGACCCCACACATTGTTTATAATTGTGCCCCTTGCTCTCACTGGAAAGTCCCCTGGTGTATTTTGGTGACACTAAGAATAGAATCCTCACCTTCCACGCACCGGGATCCCATATGGGCGCTGGTTCTACTCCCGTGGCTCCGCTTCCCACCTAGCTCCTAGCTTGTGGCCTGGGAAGGCAGTCCAGGATGTCCCAAAGCCTTGGGACCCTGTCCCTTGTGTGAGAACCAGAAGGGGCTCTGGTCTCCTGGCTTTAGATCAGCACAATTTTGGCCGTTGCAGCCACGTGGCGAGTGAATCATCACATGGCAGATCTTCCTCTCTATATATCTGACTTTCCAATTAAAAAAAAAAAAAGAGGGCGAATCTGGATGGTAAAGTGTGTATCCGTCAGATCTGAAAGGGGACACAGTATGATCTTCCTTCTTACGAGATATTAAGGAACACAAGATCAATGCAAAGCATGTTTTACTAATGCACAATTTTAATTTTAAAAACCCATGTGCTGATAATACCCCAGAAAATTTACTTCAAGGCTTGAATCCAGAAACAGGGTTACTTCTCTTCAAGGTTATTACTTTTGGGCGAGATGCAAACAAATGGTGTCTTAGCCTACTATCCCGATCAACCACATTGTCCACATTTACAGCGTGTGTCCTAAACTACAGGGTTGTGTTTGGGTTGGTTGCCAGCCCATAATACAGCTCTGGAGGAAGCAGGTGATGTGTATCAGTTCATGGTGTGTAATGCATTTGAGAGCTGGGACAAACAGAACTAAAATTAAGATGTTTAGAAACTTAAAAAATTTTGGAAAGGCAGATTTAGAGAGCACAAAGATCTTCCGTCTGTTGGTTCACTACCCAGATGGCCTTCATGGCAGGAGCTAAGCCACTAAGCCAATGTGAAGCCAGGAGCCAGGAACTTCTTCCAGGTCTCCCACGTGGGCTCAGGGTCCTAAGGCTTTGGGTCGTTCTCAGCTGCTTTCCCAGGCCACAAACAGGGAGCTGAATGGGAAGTGGAGCTGCCAGGACATGAACTGGCACCCATACAGGATCTTGGCACATGCAACATGAGGATATAGCCACTAGGCTATGGAGGTGGGCACAACCCATACACTTTTAAAAGCTAATCATTAGAGGCTGGCATGATGGTTCAATCAGCTAATCCTTCACCTGTAAGTGGTAGCACACTATTAATCTAGTTCTGTGTTCCAGCTGCTCACTTGCCATCCAGCTCCCTGCTCCTGGCCAGGAAAACAGCAGAGACTCAAAGGAAATTCCTGGCTATGGATCAGCTCAGCTCTGGCTGTTGTAGCCATGTGGGGAGTGAACCAGCCGATGGAAGATCAGTCTCTCCTCTGTAAATCAGCCTTTCCAATAGAAGATATTAAAACAAAACCCAAAACAAAACAAACAAAAAAAAAGGGGCAGTGGCCAAGATCCTCATCTTGCCATGTGCCAGGATCCCATATGGGCGCCTTGTAGTACAACTGTTCCACTTCCCATCCAACTCCCTGCTTGTGGCCTGGGAAAGCAGTCGAGAATGGCCCAAAGCCTTGGCACCCTGAGCCTGCATGGGAGACCCAGAAGAAGCTCCTGGCTCCTGCCTTTGGATTGGTTCAGCTTTGGCTGTTGCGGTCACTGGGAGAGCGCACCAACAAAAGGAAGATCTTTGTCTCTCCTTCTTTCTGTAAATCTGACTTTCCAGCAAAAACAAATAAATCTTATACATATAAAGAAAGTTAATAATTAGAGCAAAGGGTATATGTGTCAGACCCAGCTCTACTCCTCATTCTAGCTTTCTAAGATGCATCCCGGAGGCACCAGGTGATGACGGACTTGGGCCCTTGGCACCCACCTAAGAACACTGAGGTGCAAGACTTTTCTGTCTCTCCATTAGTTTTATTTTATCCTATTTTAAGTATTTTTTTATTGCAAAGTCAGATAGACAGGAGGAGACAGAGATCTTCTGTCTGTTGATTCACTCCCCAAGTGGCTGCAAGAGCTGCAGCAGAACCAATATGAAGCCAGGAGCTCTTTCAGGTCTCCCACACGGATGCAGTCCTAAGGCTTTAGGCTGCCCTCAACTGCTTTCCCAAGCTACAAGCAGGAAGCTAGATGGGAAGCAGGACCACCAGGGTTAGAACTGGCACCAAATGGGGTCCTGGTGCATGCAAGGCAAGGACTTTAGCCACTAGGCTACTACACCAGGCCCCAATAGTCTTATTTAAAAAAATTTAATCAAAGGGTAACATTGTGGTATAGGGGGTAAAGTCACTGCTTGTAATGGTGGCATCCCATATGGTTTGAGCCTGGTTGATCCCTGGATCTATGTGGCCATCCTGAGATTGATTCAGCAGATGTCAGATTTCTTTCTCTCAAGACAGATAAATTAATCATGAAATAACTGAACCTGTGATTTTAGTAACCTATATCACTTCACTATGGTGTTATTGAGAAACACTTGTGAAATAGTGCCTCTTCCTGTGAACCAAAACTGTCGTTTCTCCACATGCTGGAATACTCTGAATTTCCAGGTTATGGTTTAGTTCACCTTTGTGAACAATACAGTTGATGAGCCCGAGGTTCCCCTTGCCACCCTCTACACACAAGTAACGTCTGCTCACTTGCAAGTTGAGTTTACAGAGCGATGGTTTTGGCCCGGCATGATAGGTCTGTGGCTAAATCCTCATTTTGCAAGTGTCAGGATTCAATATGAATGCCAGTTCATGTCCCAGCTCCTTCAATTCCCATCTAGCTCCCTACTTATGGCCTGGGAGAGAAGTAGAGGATGGCCTACAACTTTGGGACTCTGCACCCTCGTGGAAACCTGGAAGCAGCTTCAGATTGGCTCAGCTCCGGCCACTGCAGCTACTTGGGGAGTAAACCAGGCGAGGATGGAAGGTCCGTCTCTTCTGTCCATAAATCTCATCTGTCTTTTAAATAAAAATAAATCTTACAAAAAAAAAAATTCCCGAAGTGATGGTGTATGCCTGGATGGAGATAATTATGACGTAAATGGAAAACACTGTCAAAGGAACAAAGGCTATGAGAACAGAATACAAATGAAACCAGTGGGTGAAGATTTCTGTCTCCTCTTCTCTGTGTAAATCTGACTTCCCAATTAAAAAAAGGCAGAGAGGTGAACCTCTACACTTGACTGAAATCCTGTTTTTCACAGAAGATGAAAGGTCTTCCTTTGTTTGACTGATTTACTTCACAAAAGCCTTTGATGTTGAGGGCTAAGCTGGAGCCTACAGTTTCATCCAGATCTCGCTATAGTTTGACAGCAGCGGTAACCACAATTAGAAAATTAGGAAGTAGCACTCAAGTTTCATAGCCCCTATACCAAAAACTGAGACCTCTTTATAGAAGTAGACCAAATGCTGTGGATAAAGTAATCAGCATCTTAACTGCCTTTGGACTTTTCTGGCCAACTCAAAATCACATATTTAAGCCTCAAAAATAGCATCAGATTCTATACTGGCATTGCTAAGTCCTGGTTGTTCCACAATGGATACAGAGCTCTGCTAATTCTCAGTGATTTGGACAGGTTCAGCCCTGGCCGTCCCAACCATCTAGGGAGTGCAGCAGTGGATGAAGAACTCTTCTAAACTCTGCCTTTCAAATAAACTCTTTAAGAAAAAGCACTGTTTTAGACAGGGCACTGGCTAAGCTTGGTTTATCTAAAAATTAACTGAGTCCTTAGCTCAATATAGTATAAATTCATGGTAGCATTACACTGAGGTGACTGAAAATTAACTTATACCAGCGCTGATACAGAATGTAGGTATCACAAGCAGTGACTTAAGCCACTGCCCCACAATAGCTACAAGTTACCATATAAAGATGGGAGGTTTCAGCCTAGCAGCTGAGCTGCCACTCAACATGCTCACATTCCACACAAGTGTGTCTGCATTCATCCACAAAACACACTGTGGGACAAAGCAGTTAACAAGTAGCTGGGTTCCAGTGGTTGGGTGAGGGAAGACCTGAGCTAATGGCTTAACCTCATTTCTCATAAGCATCTGGAGAGTGAGCCAGAGGATGCAAGTGGTTTCAAAACATAAAATAAAGGGGGCTGTGCCTGTGGTCCCGGTATCCCATAAGGTCACTGGCTCAAACTTGGCTGCTTAACTTCTGATCCAGCTCCCTGCTAATGAGCCTGGGAAAGGAGCACAGGATGCCCCAAGTCCTCGGCCCCTGCAACCATACATGAGGGAGAAACAGAAGCAGCTTCTGGCTTCTGGACGACTCTGGTCTGGCCCTTGTAGCCATTTGGGTAGTCAACTAGCAGATGGAAGACTGAACTCTCTCCCTATGAAGCACTTTCAAGTAAATAATCTTTGGGGAAAAAAACCCAAAAAGCTGTAGTTAACATAACATATATCTTATTTTTATCCAATAACTTGTGGCATTTTACAAAAACATTCCCAGATATGCCAGTTAGTTCTATTTGAAGTAATCATCACTCACATTAAATTTCAACAACTTCAACATTACTAGATTTTTTTCATTAGTTTTTATGTTGTGGTGAGAAAGGTGAACAATGAATAAAAAATTAGAGATGGATAGCAAATATCCCAAAACATGATGATTCTGCCTCAATAACCTTCCATAAAAATTGTGACACCCCCCCTACAAAAGTAGAAATTCTGGCCCAAATGGTGGGCATTTGAGCTAACGGTTAAAACTTTATTAAGTTGTCTGCATTCCTTATTAATGGTACCTCGATTGTCACCCTTTGGGGAAACCACAATCCTGTTCCTGGCTTGTGTCCTAGCTCAATATGGAGCAATTCCAAGAAGATGGGAGGACTCTCAGGCTAAATTTTTTCAAGTGCCAGGATCCCATATAGTGGGATCCCAGCTGTCCCACTTCTGATCCAGCTCCATGGGAAAACAGTGAAGAACAACAGCCCAAAATCTTGAGACCAGGCATCTGCTTAGGAGACATGGAGATGCTCCTGGTTCCAGATGTGCTTAGCTCCACCTGTTGGCAGCCATTTGGGAAATAAACCAGTGGATGGAGGATCTTTCTCATTCTTTCTGATAGCCCTTTCCGATTAAAAAAAAAAAAAAAAAGCATCTTAAAAAAAAGGACTCTGAAGTATTTCTGGCTACAAAAAAATCGTACTTAAAGTGAAGGCTAGAACTGGTATCTAGCGTTCTAAAACAGGCTGCTTCCAACAACCTTCGTCCTTGCTTGATAGCACATGAAATTTATCAAGAAAGATCATCCAGGACATAGCAATTGAAAATTCTAAGGCCCAGAAAGCTAAGACTAGAGATTGTTGATAGTAAGACTCAGTAGCACCGGCCAGAGTCTGCACAACTACTTGTACACTGATCTAAAACCTGTCTTCATTTGACATCTGTAGAACACTTGTCAGAGTACAATTTCTTAAACAAAACCAGTTTGGACCTGGCACAGTGTCCTAGTAGCTAAAATCCTTGCATTGCAAGTGCCGGGATCTTATATGGGCACAGGTTCTAATCCTGGCAGCCCTGCTTCCTATTCAGCTCCCTGCTCGTGGGCTGGGAAAGCAGCTGAGGATGGCCCAAAGCCTTGGTACCCTGAACCCAAAGAGGTCCAGAAGGACTCCTAGCTTTGGATGAGCTCAGCTCTGGCTGTTGTGGCCACTTGGGGAGTGAATCAACGGACTAAAGATCTTCCTCTCGGTTTCTCCTCTGTGTATATTTGACTTTTTGATAAAAATAAACTTAAAAACAAACAAAAACAACTAGACCAGTTCTATAAACAGCTCACAGTCCCAGCCCAAAACTATCAAATTCAGGGAAAATTTGAGCCTTCTGCTATGCTCAACCAGTTTCAACAATAAAATTGCTCCTATGTTTGTTCAAGCTATCTTTTAAAATGTCTCCCATTCTGTTTTTACCAGCTTATTCCCTACACACTACCAACTGGCAGAGATGGATGAGGTCAAGCCAGAAGCTGGGAACCCCTGATGGCAGGAAACTATTTTCTTGAGGTACATACTACTTCCTATGGTACAGGAAACTGGATTGGAAGAGCAGCTTAGAGGTGAACCAGGAACACTTACACACTATGCAAATGTCCCAAAGACTAAATAATGTGACAAATATCCAAGTCAACTTTGGGATTCCTCCACTGCTTTCCTAGGCCACTTGCAGGGAGCTGGATGAGAAATGCAGCAGCTGGACACAAGCCAACACCCTTATGGTATTTTGACACTTACAAGGATTTAGCTATGAGGTCCTGGCTTGGTAATCTAGTGGCTATAATCCTCACCTTGCATGCGCAGGGATCCCATATGGGCACCGGTTCTAATCTCAGTGACCATGCTTCCCATCCAGATCCTTGCTTGTGATTTGGGGAAAATCTTCCTCTCTTTATATCCGACTTTCCAATAAAAACAAATAAACCTTTAAAAAAAATGAGCTATTGAGCCAACAGACACCAATATTTGTTTTCTGTTGCCAAATTGTACAAGCACTTGGGTTCTTGCCATATATGTGGAATAAAACTCCTGGCCCCAGCCTGGGGCATATCAAGCTGCTGATGAAATTTAACTAATAGATGGAAGATTTGGCTTGGCCTTATAACCATTCCACATTTATTTGATATTCTAGTCATAGCTGCTGCCCTGCTTCCAATCCACTTTCCTGCAGATGAGCTCAGGAAGGATGCTGAAGACTGGCCAAGTATGTGGTCCCATATCATCCATTTGGGAGACCAAGTCAATGAGTCCTGACTTTGGTAAGATCTGGCTGGGGTGAATAAGCCAATGCAAGATCTGTTTCTTATCTGTCCCTCTCAGGTTGTCAATTCACCAAATTCAACAAATGTTAAGTTATAAAACAGTTATCATTGACAGGAAACAAGGATCTCATTGTATATATAATGCTTTCTGTAGCTGGTGTTAGTTAAACTTGGAATTAAAAGTGGGTAATTAGTAAAGGCTAAAATTAAGCAGAAGTCATCTGGCAAGGATTTTTTGTACATGTTACATTAAAACAGTCATCTGACCATCAGGATGAGTGATTGCAATATCCTCTAATGTAACTGAAAGTTACTTTTTAAAATAAAAAATTTGTTCTCTCACAGGTGATCCAGTATGCATATGCAAAGAAGTCAAATATAATTACTTTGAAAGGCTGGCAGAACTAATTTTTGCTATTTAATGTAATTTCCAATTTACTGTTAAGAGTGGATGCGTCTAATCAAAATCTTGTTATCTCTTTAAATTAACAATCTTTCAAGAGCCCCATTTCATGTTATGTAACAGGAACAAGAAATCCACCAGCATCAAAAGTTTAAAATCCAGACCTTTAGTAGCAGTCTTTATAACACTCACTGTAGATTAAAAAATACTTTGTTAAAGCATGCACAAAATCTTAACAGCAAATAAAAAGCACAACTGACAAATATATTGGTTAACATTCCAAACATGTATAACCAATGAACATGGCCTAGGTTTTCTTTTTATTGGTATTCACTTTAGGAACTTGAATCCACAGATATAAGCAGTATATACCAGAAAGTTACAAGGAAACACAGATTATACATGCAAACTTCTGTTCACAAAGGTCACATGTGCAGGTCCATGAATTAGAAGCGTGCGTCTAGAATTATGGCCAAACTGGTCGTAAAATGCTGCAGGAATGTAAAATTACATCTTGAAAATATGAAGAGATGGTCTACACACTTCAAAAAATCAAATGTTGCTTATACCAGAGATGTACGACAACTACAGGATTCAAGTGACAAGCAGTAAGATCTCAAAAAATTAATACTGGTCAAAGAGAACGGGAACATTTTTACATTTCACTGAAAATACATTAACTACTAGAATATGAAATCTAGCAGGAACTCAGGGGAAAAAGTTACAAAATCTAAAGTCAATTACTTAATATTTCTTATCACCTAAACAACAGCAATGACAAAGAAAACTGCACCCGTTTCTGAACTGCCAATCTTACATATGAAGACCTTCAAACAAACTCAACTAACAAAGCTTCAATTCCAAATGAATAGTCTGCAAGGCTCAGATTAAAATGTGGAATGTTTCAGATGAAAGTAACAACAACAACAACAACAACAAAGAACCAAAAACAAACAAACAAAACCCCCACTTGGTTTTGTTCTTTATTGAACGGAATCAAAAGTTGACATTTTGAAGCTTAGAACTACTTAATTTCATTTTCCCGAATGGTTCTATGTTATCTTTTTCTTAGTGGTGCAAGTTGTCTTAAGTAGCTTACAAGTCAATCTCTACAAAGTCCTTTTATGTCTGTTATTCTGATAAAAGAAAAATTACTTTTCATTAACTTAACCGTGTTTGTATCTCTTGCTATAACACTTAACACATGAACAGACATCTATTTTTTTTCCACTAAAACAAAAGAGTACAATACTTTCTCCTAACTATCAGTATTGTATTTAAAAAAGGTTAACAATAAAAACAAAGAACCATTTTTTTCTTCGAACTCATTAAGTTTCTTGAACATCTTAAGCTTCCTTCTTCTGCCGGCGTTCTTCTGCCAATTTATTCAGAAACTTCTACGAAAAAAAAAAAAAAAAAAAAAAAGAGGAGGGAAAAGGTAATTGTAGGACTTAAAAAAAGAAACTCAACACATGCATTTGCGGATAATGAAATATTCTGCCCAAGAATAGGATTGAATATAATATGAACTGTATGAATATTTTCAAGAATGAGGCATTCTTATTAGCCAAAAGCTCAGAGAATACTGCAATAACATTAGAAAAATGACACAAAGGTGATAAATAGGTATTTAAATATGTAATCAGCCTTCGGCTTTAGAAATGAGAAAATGAAGATATTTAAACTCATAAAACTGGTGCTACTAAGAGATATCTCTTAACATCAATTTGCTAAATATTCTATTAAGACGGAAAATCATTTTCCAAAAGAAAGTAGTAAATATTTTTATATTTGTTCAACAACTCAATTCTGCACCAAGTTGTAGCCCTTAAAATAGTGGCCATGATCACTACTTGGATAATTGTGGCTGTTTCAACGAAATTTACAGCAGCAGGTAACTGCACCTACAGCTTGATGAACCTACATCATCAGTCTTGTATTTCCAGACTCTAGAGATCTTTAATAAGATACAAAGATATCTTCAAAAACTGGAATCTAAAATACCCAAAGTTTGTTTTTTTTTTTAAATTTGTTCTTGTTCCATATCAACTCTATAAATATTGCAAAGGGTTATAATGGGCAAAACCAACAGTGTTTTGGAACCACTCAAACAATACTCTTGGAACAATCTTTTCCACAGTAGGGTTTCGAAGATGACATAAAGTGAACATCCCCATCCTCAGGTACTGACATAGTTTGGCAGCTGAGAGCATCTGTCCCCAAACTGTCCAACAGGAGAAGAGGAAAATTGCAAGCATTTGTCCCACCCACCTTCCCGTGCACCTCAACCCTCTCAACCCTATTCAGTGATTCCAATAAGCATGCAGTTTTTGTCAACTATGTAAATAACACCAAAAATAAAATAAATGAGAAACAAAAAACAAAATAAAAAGCAAAAACAAAACAGATATACACGATTGAAGTCATTATACACCAAAGGAAAATACTAACCCCAAACAAAAGAACAACCAATCACTCACTTAAGAATGTGTTATTTGGGCCTGGCGGCGTGGCCTAGTGGCTAAGGGCCTCGCCTTGAATGTACCAGGATCCCATATGGTCACCGGTTCTAATCCCGGCAGCTCCACTTCCTCTTCCTCTCTCCTCCTCTCTGACTTTGTAATAAAAATCTGACTATATAAAATATAAAAAATAATAAAATATCTGATTTTGTAATAAAAAATCTTAAAAAAAGAAAGAACTTAAAAAAAAAAGAATGTGTTATTTATTGTACAGATTCTCATATTATATTGCACCTAATGATAACTGATTAATTTTATAAAGCAATAGTGCTCTGCAAACACGGTGAGTGATCCAAAAACGTGCCAGACCTTCTGCAAGAAGTGTGGTGAGCAGCAGTCCCACTTAGAAACAGTGTAAGAAGAGCAGACTGCCTTGTATGCCCAGAGCAAGCAGCGTGGTCATGGCCGGCAAAGTCAAATTTTGGGGAAATTACACCCAAACTACACCTGCAGTTCAGAATATTGGCTAATAAAAGATGTCAACCTTTAGAATTGGGAGGAGATAAAAGGCCAAGTGATCCAGCTCGAATCTTCACCCTTTGTTTTGTTATGAAATAAAATCTTACTGTTATTTCATTTGGCTTTATGGGAGGGAATAAACGGAAACCAACAAAAAATTACTTTTGTGGGGAAATTCTTAAGCAGAACAAAACCCAACAAAACAACAACAAAAACTCTGTTTTGATCATTAGGTACCTGAAGATCACTTTCATCAGTTACTCTATCAGACAAGTCTCCAAAAGTTCACAGAAACGTATGTTATAATGTGTATTGTTAAAATTTTACCAAAGTAAACTAACTTTCAAGAAATAAATGTGGTTAAGATAAAAAATTGCAATTATTTTCAAAGTTCAACGTTAGCATCTATCTAAATATAAAACAGTATGTCTAAAGACTGCAATACATATATACTTTGCACATACCTAGAAATCACAAATGTTCTTTCTGCATTTCCTATTTTCTATTTTGAGATATTTGTGAATACATTACAAGAATGAGACTCAAGTTTAAACATGAAACTCATGGGCTAGGCTATGGTGTAACAACCCAATAATCCTCTTCCTGCAGAGTCAGTATTCCACATGAATGCCAGTTTTAGTCCTGACTGTTCCACAGCTGGTCCAGCTCCTTGCTTGGGAAAGCAGCTGGGGATGTCCCCAGACACACAGATGGGAGACCTGGAAGAAGGTAAAGCCTATCAGCTTTGGACTGGACCAGCTGTAGCCTTTGTGGCTATTGGAGAATAAAAAAATGAAGGGAAAATCTCTGTCTCGTTTTCTTGGTAACTCTCAAATAAAATAAATTTTAAACAAACAAGCAAACAAACAAAAAAACCCCAAGAAATTTATTTATGTCTCAGCCATGGTACTGAAAATAATTTTATGGGGTCAGTTCTGGAGTTACCTATTTTTTTTTTAATTTTAAGATTTATTTATTTATTTAGATTGGAAAGTCACAGCCATAGACAGGAGATGAAAAATCCATTTGCTGGATTACCCCATAAGTGGTCTCAACAGCTGCAGCTGAGCTGATCCAATCCAAAGCCAGGAGCCAGGAATCTCCTCCAGGTCTCCTACTCAGATGCAGGGTCCCAAAGCCTTGGGGTGTCCCCTATTTCTTACCCAGGCCACAAGCAGGGATCTGGAAAGGAGGTGGAGCAGCTGGGATACGAAACAGCACCCATATGGGATCCTGGCACATGCAAGGTGAGGACTTTAGCCACCAGGGTAGCACACGGGGTTCAGAATTTTCTATTTGATGACATGACAATGCTCTATAGTTTTACAGTTTGGAGCACTTTAGAATTATGTAAAGTAAGTATAATTTTGAATTCCTTACCACTTCATCCTTTTCCTTTAGCTACTTGAAAATGTAGCCCTTAAAATGATCACTTATTATAAAAATTTCAAATTATTCAAGTAGGAATTGTTTTTCCTCCTAAGAGACTTATTTCTGCGTACTGCCCACTGTGACTGCCTTACCTTTAATTTCTGATAATGAGGAAGGCTGCTGCAGTGCGTGTTCTTTGCAACTTCTTCATTTGTATAAAATAGTGAACACAGCTTACAGTAAAACCCTGTTTTTGGTATCACATAGTCTATACCTAGAAACACAAATATACATTCTTACAAATGTAGTACTCTCAAACTATTTTACTTGTCAATACAACCTGAAAGACAAAAACCTTTATGAAAAGTCCAATATGGCCTAAGTTAAAAAGCAAAACAAAATACCATGTTACTAGTTGAGTTTGCCTGTGTTAACGGCACTCTTTAAAAAAGGTAAGAACATAACAGAAAGTCAAAAGGCAATATGCAATCTTCAGAAATCTTTGAGAAAAGAGATCATACCAAGAAATGGTAACAAAATACAAAATCAGAAGACATAATTTCAGAGGAAAGAGCAATGTATGAATTATGAGTTATCAACTGTTCACCATAGAAAAAAGGATATTTAATGCTGAAGTATGATCTATTTTCAGTAGGACATTCTGGGGAAGGGAATGGTATATGCAAAAGAACAAAGTCTTAAAACTCACCAACAGGAACATTAGGCTGATACGGTCCAATTCTATACTCATCTGGGATAGTATAGTCCTCCTTGTTTTCATCATTTTGGCCTTCTGCATTTTCACTGGTGTCTTTGCCTGGATCGTCAGTATTCTCTGTAGATTCAGCACCTGGTTCTGTATTTTCCTCATTTTTAACTCCATTTTCCAATGCTGCTTCATTTTCTTGCTCGAGTTCCTCAATCTTGTCCACCTTAATTTCAACCAAACCATCATCATTTTTCTGAAGAGATTTAAAAGCCATGCTCAATTTACGAAGTTTCTGAGATCCAAAATCTGCCTCATCACCAACCTGATCTAGTGACATAACCTTCTGTGTCTCTGGGAAATGACACTGTTAAGTTAGGTTAATGTACCCAGCTACAATTATCTTGCAGCATTCCTCATCTATTTCTTGAAGGGACAACCTCCCATGTTAGCATTTCCACATGAGTGGCGGTTCATGTCCCAGCTGTTCCACTTCCCATCCAGCTGTTTGCTTGAGGCCTGGGAAAGCAGCTGAGGACAGTCCAAAGCCTTGGGACTCTCTGCCCCCAAGTGGGAGCCTGGAAGAAGCTCCTGGAACCTGGTTTTAGATTGGCTCAGCTTTGCGTGTTGTAGCCACGTGGGGAGTGAACGAGTGGATGAAAGATTTTTCTCTCTGTACCTCTTTCTCTTTGTAAAATCTGCCTCCCCAATAAAAAATAAATAAATCTTTAAAAAACAAACAAGCAAATAAAAACAACAATGAGAAACATTAAAAGGCTTGCTTCCCAGGAATTAACAAATTATCAATATAATTCTAAACACACCTTTCTTCCTCATTTCTATAAAGGTTCCTACTGAAGTTCACCATTTTTCCATTAAACTTACTAGGGAGCTGGATGGGAAATGGAGCAGCTGGGAAATGAACCAGTCCATACGGGATCCTGGCACATACAAGACAAGGATTTAGCCACTAGACTGATTGCACCAGGCCCTTTAACCTCTAAAGGAATGTTTCATTTAACCTATTTACTGCAGAATTTAGATTTAAGTATTTATGGCTGGTCTCTATGTGACATAATTCTCCTTTTAGGATACTATCGGCATGAATTACTGGAAATGCCTATCTAATGTCCATCAAAATAAGCAAATACAAAATCTTTACCTTTTTAAGCTTCTTCTTTGCTGCAGTTGAAGCACTTCCATCTTTTTTCACAGCTTTATCTGATGCTTCTTTTTTCCCATCATTAGTGACATCACCTAAATTAGCAAGATCAGTCTCATCTCCGACTGAACTGCCACTTTCTAGCAGTGCTGCTGCTTCTTCTTCATCCACAAGTAGTTCATCTTCAGATTCAAGAAGCATATTAGGTTCTTGTTCTGTCTGGTCCTCCTTTGCTTCTTTCTCACCATCTTCACCTGACTTCTCTTCTTGTTCTTTACCTTCGGCTGTGCTTTCGGTCTTCTGGGAGCCATCAGTTTTGGATTTTTTATCACTTGGAGATTCTTTGCCATCTGGAGAATAAGATCTTTTTCTGGAATCAAAAAGATAATACCAGTTAATGTGTCTTAGTTGGAAAAAATTAAAAATTTAATATCATAGTGAATAAAACACACAAAAATTAAAATTACCGGGATTTATCCTTTTTCAGTAAGTCAATACCTCTGTTGGGAATCTGAAAGATAAACAAATTTGCACTAATATTAAAATATGCTCATTGTAGAATATACAATTATCCATATGACTAATAATTTGGTGGTCATCCTTTATACAATCAATTCAGCGGATATAATTCTAATCCCATTCAAGAATGTAAACTGCCTATGATCAAAATCCAAAAGGAACAAATTAAATATTTTTATGTCAAAATTCTACTTAAGTAGTATTTCAGATGAAAAATAAAGAATGTATTCTTTATAGAACTACAGCCTCAAGGCCAGTATGATGGTACAGTAGGAAAAAGCTGCTGCCTGTGAAGCAAGCACTTGCACGGTGATAGTTTCAGTCCTGGCTGTCCCACTTTTGATCCAGCTCCCTGCTAACGCACCTGGCAAAGCAGTGTACGTGAACCTGCCCAAACTCGTGGGCACCTAACACTCATGCAGGAAACCCAGATTGGAATTCAGGGTTCCTAGCTTTGGACTGTTCAAGGCCTGGTTATTTCAGCCTTTTTGAGGTAAACAACCAGCTGATGAAATATCTTTCTGTAACCCTTTCAAATAGTTAAATCCTAAAAACAAACCAACTAAAAAACCCACATGAAATGATATTGTGGTGCAGCAGGTAGAGCCACTGGCTTTGACCTCCACATCCCGTAAGGGCACCAGTTTCCCAGCTCCTGCTGGCTCAGTTCAGGTCATTACAGGCAGCCAGGAAATGAATCAATGGATGAGATATCTCTTTCCTTTGTTAAGTCTGATTTATACAAATGAATGAATGAACCAAAAAAAACTAGTACAAAACCATCTGCTACTATCAAAGTGAAAAAAAAAAAAAAAAAAAAAAAAAAAAAAAAAAAAAAAACCAAACTCTCAGTAACCAAATTTTGTATTTTTCACACACAAATTGTTTGTAAGAATGCTGTGACTAAAATTTATGAAAACAATATTTTTATAAATGACAAATGAAGCACTACATACCCTTAGTACCAGTTTTTTATATTTCTCAGAAAGGTCAACCTTCACACACCTCCCTTGAAACCAAAGGGCCTTTTTCAAACAATGGTCAACCATTGCCATTGCATCTTCTCTGGTCTCCATTTCTATAAATGCCTAAAATGAAAAACCAAAGAAGGAATTACTTTCAAGGAAGTGAGGTTTCATTACTTACTCTGCTTGTCATGAAAATTTAAACTTAGCAACACTGGCAAGAGTTATTGAAAAGCTAGCAATACTGTGTTACAAAAAAGTGATAAATAGAATGGAACAGCCCCCAACCATTCTGTCTGTATTAGTCTGCCTTCTGAGTAAAAAAACAAAAAATTAAGTTTTTCTTTTTTTAAAGCACAAGTTTATTTTGGTGCAAAAAACACTCGCAAATCCATGAAAATAATTTTGTAGCACCAAAATAAACTTATTTTTAAATCCATTTTCTCAAACTTTTTCAGGAAGCTTCATATGACACTAGTTGATGGGGTAAAAGTTTATTTATGGAACTAGCACAACAGAATGCCCAGCGCTGCAGTCAAGTGGCTAAAGTCCTCGGCAGACATGTGTTGGGATCTTATATGGGCATCGGTTCCTTTCCTGGGTGCCCCACTCCCCTTCCACCTCCTTGATTGTGGCCTGGGAAAGCAGTTGAGGATGGCCCAAATCCTTGGGACCCTGTGCCTGTGTGGAGACCTGGAAGAGGTAGCTGGCCCCAGATCGGTTCAGCTCTGGTCATTGTAACCATTTGATAGTGAATCAACGTTGGAAGATCTTTCTGCCTATCCTTCTTTTTGTTTTTCTGCCCAAGAAAAATCAGCCTATAGCGCTAGCATTTTATGTGGGTGCCAACTGGGGAGTCCTGGTTGTTCCACCTCCATGCTATTGCCTATGAATAGCAATGGAAGATGGTTTAATTCCTTGAACACAAGCCAACCCACCCATCTGGAAGACCAAAGGAAGCTCCTAGTTATTGGTTCTGCTCCAGTATAGTTTAGCTGTTGTGGTCAGTTGGGAAGTGAACCAGTGGATGAAGATTTTGGTCTCATTATCTTTCTTATTAAATAAACAAACAAACAAATAAATATATACAGATAGATTTTGCAATTACCTAATTAAGAGTCAAGCAAGATTTTTTTAAAGAAAACTTTAAAAAGCAGTAGCTTTTAGTTTTATGTAATTATACACATGGCAAGGGAAAAGATCTTTACTTTCAATTTTTTAGTCACTCACTGTTTATCATGGGCATTTTCCATGAATTAAAAAAAAAGCTCATTAGCATATGAATAGGAAAACACTGCACGATGATGATGGTGATAGCAACTACACTGAACTTTCCTGATACGTCTTAAAAAGCATTTAAACAATCTTTTTTCCAAAACCGTCACACATTTACATATACATATACAATGTGTGTGTGTATATCACCTGACTCTTCATCCTCATCAGTATGTAATTCTTTATTTTCCCATAAGGTTCAGCGAGCTTGAGGACAGCACTATCAGAATAGCCAGAATGAGGCAAATTGCTGAGATGTATCACACGTCCAAGCTCCTGCTTCTGGTCAAACTTCTGATCCGGCTTCCCTTCAGGTTTCTTTAAGAAATTGAGGAGAAAGGTAGAGAGGAAAATGTTTTAAGCCAAACATTGATGGGCATGCTATAATTATTAGTCAATAATCTAAGAATCTATTAATTTTTAGCAAGAATTTTGTGTATATAAGCACTTCAGTTACAAAAAAAAAAAAAAAAAAAGCTATGTATTACCTTTATTCTCTTATACTTTTGGGACAAATGAACTCTCACTGGTTTGCCAAATACTAACGCTGGTGTGGTTGTATAATAATCCACTGCAGCCTGAGCATCTTCTGTGGTTGCCATTTCAATAAATGCCTGAAATTGTACCAAAAACGGTAACTTCTTAAAGAAAAACACAAACAAAACTGTTCCAAATGATTCTAGATGCTGTGTCCAATATTTAAGAAAAACTAACATTGCCAATTTGAGATCTTATTAAAAGGCTACTTTAACGAAATAATGATTTGGCACCATTTTGACAAAGGTTTCAAACAGCCATACAAGGAATTTTTATTTTACATTACAGCACTTATAAGTAATCAAATGCTGACTACTACTAAAGGACAATTTTAATTGTAAATTCATACCAATCCACTAATATTACTAATATTAACGTATTTGAGTTTTTCCTTGCTTATAAGCCAAACTCATGAAATTACATTGGGTTCTTTTTGTCATGCAACACCATTTAGGTTCTTTAGGAAATAAGTTAGCATGAACAAATGTTTATTTTAATTCATACCTCATTAATTTTATTTAGAATCAGATGATTTGAAATGACCCCAAATGGTTCCACAAGCTGTAACAGTTGGTATCTCAAGTTTTTCCCTCGCTGAAAATCCATGATGTGAACAACTCGGCTTGTTTCCTATCCATTAGAAAAACAGTACATCGAGATTTGTTTAGCAACACTCTGAAACAAGTTACATATTATTACTGCCAGAGAATTTACAACACTATGGGGTTAAGCAAATGTACATTTGGGTAAATTCTGACTCTCACAATGCTTAGATTATCTCAAACTTGCGGAGGAGTGGGAGTAAGAGAGGGATAGAGAATGCATCTTGGTATCTTTGGTCTGCTGGTTCACTCTTCTAATGCTTTCAAAATCTGGCATTTGAGACAGGCTCAACCCAACAGCTTGAAACTCTACCTAGGTCTGCCACATGGGTGTGAAGGGACTCAAGCACTAGCATCATCACCTACTGTCTCCAAGATACACACTGTAAGAAACTGTGTGAAAAGCAGAAAAGGGACTTGAACCCAGGCACTCCAAATATGGCGTGTAGATACCTCAAGAGGGCCCTATGAATTAGGCCAAACACTTGCCTGGAATTTTTATAATGAATATCATGAATACTAACTAGATAGCAAAACTACTAATATGCCCAATCAAGATTAGATGAACATAAGAAAATTATACCGGGGCCATCATCGCGGTACACTAGGTGAAGCCACAGGTTGTGACAAAAGCATCCCTTATCAGACCATCAGTCTGAGTTGTGTTCTACCTTCAAGTTTTCTGCTAACACAAGTAGGAAGGGGAAAGCAGTAGAAGAAAGAAAACCCAAAGGAATTCTGGGTTCCTGGGTTCACCTGGCTTAGTTCTAACCATTCTGGCCCTTTGGGCAGTGAACCACTGGATTGAAGATCCATTTTTTGGTTTTCCCTTTTTATAACTCTATCTTCCAAATAAGCAAAATTTTTAAAACAAAGTTTTGGTTATTATCAAAACCATACCAATCTTGCTATAACAATGAACACGATACAGATTCACTTCTCTTTTAAACCAAATCAAATCCCTCAACACGATGAAGTAAAAGGAGTATCTGTATACTGACCACTCTGCCTTTCTGCATGTGTCTTGGTCCTTGCAGATTCCCATTTCCAGCACCTTTATGGGAGGTTAAGAGAAGGAAGAAAGTATCTATAAGCTTCGTAAGAAATAATGCTTGAGCTTATTAATTCATTTAAACTGAATATTGGACAAATTAGAGGATATTACAACTACTTATGATCACCATGTCTTTTTATGCTATGTTAATTTGAGTAATGTTTGACTAAAACTTCTTTTGCCTAAAGTCAGTGCATTTAAATTTCATGGTAAAGCTATTAAGAGGTTTAGTATGAAATTCACATAATTACCCAGATTTCCTCTTGGTCCAACTGCTGGTCCTCCAAGATGGAATGAGGGAGGTGGGGGTCCCAGAATTCCTGGTGCTGGATTTGTAGATTGCTGCAACATGAATGGATCACCCCTAGAAATGTGAACACATAACAGAAATATAAACAGGTCTGTCAGAAATAATTAAGGTTTACTCTTAAATTATCTTTTGTATGATGAGCAATTCACATTTGGCAGAATTTGTATGTAACTATAACTGGGGTGGGGTGGAAGAGTCATATAATAACAGTAAAAACAAAAACTACATGAATTTTTCAGAAAATTCTCTCACTAAAAATAACTTTTAATCACACTTCATATTCAGTAAAGAAAACTAGAAATACTTATGAAATGTTGAGAGTCAAGCTAATTCCTTACATCCATCTCCTTTACAAATAATATCTTAAAAAATGTTTTTAAACTTACATTGTGTGTCCTGTATCATTGTCAGGATTCCATTCTGGATAGCTTAAAAAAGACCAAAAAATAAACTTTAAAACAAAACTGTCCTTTTCACAAAGTAGCCATGACCTCTAAAATAGAGAGCATTTATTATTAGTGAAGTTATCTGAGAGTTTAAGTATTAGATATATTAGTCTTAAAATGCATGACATAGCTATTTCAAAAGAAAAATTGGAGAACTTAAAAATAATCCAAATGAACAAGAATTAATTTATTCTATATTGCTTGCAAAAGTAGGTAATGTTGGGTGAAATTAATTTTCCTATATTTATTAGGTGATAAGGAAGAAAAACACTGCACAAGGAATTAGAAATATAGGTTATATAGAGAAAAAAGATCAGACTACAGGTTTTTCTTTTCCTATACTAAATAACAAGAGCAGAGCTAGATTATGGCACTAGAAAGACAGGATAACCCCAAGAGCTAGGCATATGTGAAAACCTATAATTCTAATGACAATGAATTCTGTTTACTACTTAAAACAGGCTGTTTCTTTAGGAATTCCATTTCATTGTAGCATCCTAAACTAAGAACCAAAGTATTCCAAAAGAAAGACAAAACGAAACAAACAAACAAAAAAAAACCCAGATCAAAAAGGATTTGAGCTTGATCACTAGTTAACTTTGAATGACCACCCTCCAAGCTTCTATTTTTATAATACATATTAACCGTTATTAAAAGCACTATATGAATCAATCTGTTCCAAATGATTTCAGTCTTTGGGAAAATATCAATTTGTATAAAAAGGGACAATGTCACTCAGAACGTTAAGCAGCAAAGAATCATTATTACTGCATCTAAGACTCAATGCAAGATTCAAGATGTAAACATTTTAACTATAATTAGTATTGCCTAGACATTATGGACTACATGATAACAACACTGGATATTACAAGTAAATGATGAACTCCCAAAAATCAAATGGCTGTTTCTGATTCACGACAAGGATGCTTTAAAGGTATTTCAAACTCCTACATTTCAAGAAGAAGCTGGCACCGACGACTGTGACTTGCTCCATTGATATGTTGACTCCACTCCTGCAGCAAAGTAAATTAGTAGAATTAACAAAAATAAAGCTAAAATATTTTTACCTGAACCATTCAAACTATAGGATGTAACTGTCTATGCACTATCATAAGATGTACAGACACCTGCTCATTCTTCCAATCAGATTTAATTTTAAGATCATATTTGAATCTTGAATCTTGATCCTGCCCTCAAATACGCTATGCACATTCTTGGAAAAACTGGATGGATAACTTGGTCAATATAATTAGAAACCTAACAGGGAAAAGATGACAGAATTAATAAAGGTCAAGAGCAGTAACTGAACTTGAGGTATGCTAGGAATGTTAATTTCTGCAGTGGACCAAAATGAAGCATTGTGTATTATCACATTTGCTATTTTATAGCAGTACAAATGATAAAAAATATCAGTTTATAACTGCTTTTCTAGAAAGTGTATATTATGCATGTGGTGAATAGATAATTTATAAAATTATAATCCTTCATTTAGCAATGGAGGCTTGTTCCAAGTATGCTACCAAATAAATAGGCTGTGAAGCTAACAAGATGGCATGTGGGGATGACATGGCATTGTATAGAGGGTAAAGCTTTTGCCTGAAGACTGGCATGCCACAGAAGTACTGGTTGTTGTCCTGGCTGCCCCACTTCCAGCTCAACTCCCTGCTCATGTGCCTGGGAAAACAGGAAGAGGATTCAATTATTTGGGCACAAATAACTCATGTTGGGAGACCTGGATCAAGTTCCTGGATCAAGTTCCTAAGTTTTGGTTTGGCTTAGCCCTGGCTACTGCGGTCACAGGGGGGTGGAGGCTGTGGAACCAGGAGATGCAAGCTCTTTCTCTGTTTCAAATAAATAAACAAAAATCTTAATATAATAATAGGAATGGTTCCTCTATAAGAATGTTACTTGTTTATCAAAAGCTCAAGTCCCATGGCTGGTACGACGGCTCAACAGGTTAATCATCCAACTGCAGACACCGGGATCCCCATAAAGATGAGGTTTTAGTTCAGGCTGCTCCACTTCCATCCAGCTCCCTGCTTGTGGCCTTCAAAAGCAGCGGAGGATGGCCCAAAGCCTTGGGCCCCAGCATGCACGTGGAAACCTGAAGGAAGCTTCTAGCTTTGGAATGGCTCAGCTCTGGTCATTGTGGCCAGCTGGGGAATGAACCAGAGGATGGAAGATCTCTCTGTAAAGCTATGTTTAAATAAAAAAGAAATAAATCTAAAAATCAAACAAAAAAGACATACTAAACATGCTTTCTCAAAGTAATCAAGCAATTTCCCCTCCTCAAAAGTCCTACTTCATTTTAATTGGAAAGGCAAATTTACAGAAAAAAGGAGAGACAGACAGATCATCAATCTGCTTGTTCATTTCTCAAACAGCTGCAATGGCCAGAGTTGAGCCAATCCCAAATTAGAAGCCAGGAGATTCTTCTGGGTCTCCAGGCTTTAGGTCTTCCTCTACTGCATTCCCAGGCTCACAAGCAGGGAGCAGGATGGGAAGTGAAACAGCTGGGATATAAACCTGAGCCCATAAGGGATGCTCGTGCTGCAAAGCAAAAGATTAGCTAGTTGAGCCATCATGCCAGATCCTAAACAAGCAAATATTAAGGAATGCCTGTCAAATGTCAAAGAGGGAAATAGCACATTTACCAATGTTTGCTTCTTGGTAGTTTAAGTCTGAAAGGATTTTCAGGCACCACTTAAGTATTTTTCCTTCTTTAGGGAAAAATATTTACATACACCCAATGTAAGAAAAAGGAATAAGGAAAAGCAAGCTCTTACTAAATCCTTGTTTTCAAGGATTTTATGTTCACTTTGACAATTTTTTTTCCCCACAGAACTATTGTGCAAAATCAAGTACATAAAGGCAAACTGCTTATCAGAACTCTACCAGGGACATGGAAAGTTTCAAGGGTAAAGAACTCAAAACAAAACTAATTTACTCTTATACAGCTTTAAAGCCTTCTTTCACAATTCCTGCTTCACAACTACTACTGATATTTCAAAGTATATGTAATATCTATACCACAATTCTAATTGGAATACAAAGCATGGTCAGATAAGAGTAAACATTTGACCAAGCAGTTAGGATGCTACATGGGATGCATGTGCCCCACACCACAGAGTCTGGGCCGGAATCCCAGCTTCTGCCAAATCAGGCAGCAGTGAAGGCTCAAACAGATCAAGTCCTAGCTTGCAGCTTTGGCTTGGTCCATCTCTGAATGTTGTAGACATTTGGGAAGTTTATCAGTAGGTGAGGATTCCATGCCTCTCAAATAAATTTTAAAAAATACATATATGGTCAGGTAATTTGTTGTTGTTTTTTAAAGGGAAATGTGTTGGTCTCAGAGTGAAATTAAAATAAGATATCAAATACAAACTTCCTTGAAAAGCTTCAGAATGGTATCTTATACATAGGGTCCTAATATTAAAACACTAATTTGTTTCACTGTCTTTTCCATATACTCCTATGCCCTAATAGGATTAACTAAAGTTCTGATGGAACACAGCCAAACAACATGGGTACTTCCTTAGAATGTGGAGAGATCAACTACTATTATCATGTCTCTCAAAATAAGATCCTTTTCTAAGTTCAATTGCAAAAATAACTCATAACAGATCTTCCTTGCTAGCTCTATGACTAGATATTCAGATATGCGCAGTATCTATGTGCAAAGCAACTATACTTGACTTATTGGAGGCTATTTTAAAAACAGCCATAAGCAAGAAGCACCACAGTGAAGTTCACAAAATTCCAAAGAGGCATTAATACCACAATGACTTAGAAATTTTCTGACCTAAAAAACCCACTTCATATGTAATTAAAAATATTCTTAAGCAGATTTTAGGACATGAATAAATGTTAACTACTAGGGATGCTTCTAATCTATAGGAGATGGAAAAGGTATATAGCTAAAGAAAACTATTTCCAATCCCCAATGTTCTGTCAAGTTTCAATCTTAGGGTCAAAATGTGCCAGGTCTTTCAAAGTGCTGGAAAGAAGGCCAAGATGAGGAAATCAGTTGTGTAGCTCCCAAACCGACCATAACTGATATGCAACACCATACCTGACCTCTTACTGTTTGGTTTGGTTTAAGGTAAGGAATAACAGTCAAAGGTTAAAAATACAGCAACCAAAAACAAAAACAAAAACAAAAACACAACACTCTATCGACCTTGGATTCTACACTGAGGCAACTCATTATGAGATTAATAAAGAATAAGCACTCACTTTTGAACTCAGAAGTTTCCGCAGGAAAACTAGATGTTTGAGATAATTCACAGATAATTCAAAGAATAATTTGGGAAATAATTCCAGAATGGGAGAATAAGGAATAACTTAAGGGCTCCCAGAAGGAAAATTATGAATTCAAGTGACAAGATAGGAAAAGGGCTGTAGTGGGCAATTTTCTTTCAAGTAAAAGGAACTTGAAGTAAGTTTGAGATTGTGTAGAAAAGTAACGTGACATTCTAAAATGACAAAAAAAAAAAAAGTAAAACAGCAACACTTAATGTCACCTAGAAACGCCAAAATTAAACAACACAGCATGCGCCAAATTAGTTTTTTATCCAAGTTTCTTTCATAGTAAGAGCTTTTGATCATGTAGACTAATATTAATAATAACTGAAAAGAACAGATTTTCCAAGTTATGCAGCAGTACAAGAGAGCAGGATTAAATATTCAAAATTTTTCATTATCTACTTCCAAAATGGGAATTTTCTCTAAAGTAACTTCTGTGTTAGTTATGAGAGGGGTCCAGGGCTAAAATGAGTATTTTTTTGAACAATGCAAATATACAGAAACATCAGCTCTATTAAGGCAACTAGAGAACTCAGTGTATTTAATTGGTCCAACTTAACAAAGGTCTTTACATAATCAAATGTTCTCAGTATCAGTAGACTTTCAAAGCTAGCTACGACCTAGTATGTTTATAGGCTGAAAATACCTCTTAAACTATGACACGGAATCTCCTTCTTGAATCCTATTTCATTAAACATATTAAACTGCTTTTAGAAATTTAGATCCATTTAAGCTACTGGCCTTCTTCAAGAACTAGAAGGCAGCAGAATTTGAAAAGAATACCATATATGAAATCAGACACTCTTTTCTAATGAAACTTCTCCTGGCGTATTTTGTGTTTCTCTATCATGTTTCCATTTCAAAACCAAGACGTTTTCCCCCCTGGAATTCAGAGTTCCAAGAACATTGTTCCTACTGCTTTCTCTTTATAACAGGCAAGAAATAACAAAGAAATTGGAGTCACTAAAATTTAATGAACATTTTCATTGTATAGTTTACACAAGGTGTAAAAGTTGAAATTGGTACTGAACAAAAACTAAAATAAATTCCATGCTGTATTAAGTATACCTAAAAAAATACAGAAAAAGATAACACCAAAAACACTTACCAAATAAAATTTTCTGACTTTATGAGTATGGGAGTCTAGTTCTCAAATGAAAATAGATTAACTAAATTTAGTGTTTTAAATTTTGGTATAGATTAAAGGTTATAAGAAAAAAAAAAAATACTGAGTTCCAAACACAGAAAAGGTAGTGACTGATAATCCTCTCTGATAGAATATATTAAAAAAAAAAAACTCTAATAATTTAGTCTACTTAAAAATTTTTATTCACTAAAAATGCCATTTCAAAGGATAGATATGAAAAGAAAATGACCCTTTCCAGATGTTACTGTAAAGAAAAACCCTGTAACAGTAACCATCAATTTAATGGCAGTAACTTCTAGGTAAGCAGCAAATCAGGAAAAAAGGATGGTCATAGATAAAAGATCAAGCTAATGGGGTGCTATAATGTTGACTTAAAGTCAACTGCACTATACACTGGAAAAAAACAGAATGAATAACACTGAATAAGTTGAAAGAGAAAGGATAATGTATTTTAAAGGACATTTTGAAAAAGTCCCCATCTTGGCAGATGTGATAATTAAAGCAAAGCAGAATTAGATTTTTTTAAAATGGCTATATCAGAAATCTAAACCTAAGTCAGAAAAGAATTTACTTATGAGGATCACAGAGCAGGATACTGCAGTTGTCGTTGACTTGTTCAAGTCTCTAAAGGGATAGATGCATTATGGGATAATAAAAAGTGAGTTTTGAAGTATGTGTAAGGAAGTTGTGGAAAAGGAGAAAAAAAATGATGAAAAATTTCAGTCACAGCATGAGAATTTGTGTTAAAGGGAAATTAAAAAAGGAAGAATGGACTAATCTAAAATATGAAACATACTGAAACAAACACCAGGGCTCTACATTAACATTCCCTGTAGCCACAGATAAGGAAAAAAAAGAGAATTGTTCAAGAATACATCTTTACTATATACAAATCAGCAATCAAGACAGATGGAAAGCTAAAATCTATCATTGAATGGCAGAGTACAATTAAATGCAAAAAATTTTTTAAACAATTCAACAAGTAGCAGATAAAAAACCCTGCTTAAATATATTGTTAAGAAGAACACACTGATGCCAAAACCAACAAGAAAATCCCAGTGATGATAGCTTTGTGGCCAGAAGTAATCTAGGCAGATTGTATTAATGTAAAGCCCTGGTTTAAAACGTTCAAAAAAACAGTTACCTTCCAAATAAAGTTCTCTCCAAAGTATAAAAATTCTTGATCATCAGACTACAGAATTAGAGTAAAAGATATAGGCAAATACAGAATAGATACTACAATGTAAAAGAAATTAGAAGCATCTGTTATATTAACTCACCTTATTAGAATGAACTGGCAAATCACATATAGAGCACAGATGGGGATAACCCTTCGGTAAGAGTCCATGGAAGTCTTCAATATTGCTACTTGGAGGAGCGCCCCTCTTTTTCTCAAAGAGAGATCTCTCTTGTAAGGGACCAGGACCACGTCCCATTCTCTCATACTCACTGTCAAATTTATGATAGTTATGCGAGGTCTCACCAAAAAAAGAATCATCCCTACACCTTTCTCCATCTCTTAATCTGTCATCTTCATAATCCATTCTGTCATAATAACCAGATTCTTGAGAACGACTTCCATGGTCATAATCAAGCACTGGGTTGAGACTAGGACCACGATCATCAAAACTATCTCTTCTAAAGTGCCTTTTTTCTTCCCAATCATCCCTAGGTACTCTGTATGGTGGCTCCCGTGTAGCAGATCTGCCATCTCTACCATAACTCAATGTAGGGCCTTCTTCAGTTCTCCTCCTTTTAAGCTGTAGAAGGATTTGGGGCAAATTTTCAGGAGTAATCTTGTCCTCCGGATAACGACTCAGTTCATCTAAGTCTCTAGCAGACAGACCAAAGCTGGCCAAAATGTTACTGGCCTGGTCTGCATCTCCACGGTGTTGAGAAGACAAAGGGAGTGGACCTCTACTTCCAATGTTAAATATAGACTGCAAATTATGGGAAGAAGTACTAGCAGAAGACAGTGCACTATGAGCTCCTTGTTGATTCAATGAAGAACTCATTCCAAGATTCATTAAACTAGCAAGGCGTGCAGTACCCTGGTTCATCCTTCCAAGAGATGCTGGCATACTTAAAGACTGGGTAGCAGCAGCCAGAAGGCCTATTCCTGCTGCAGACAGGTCACGCCCATGACCCTGTGAGTCCCTACCGAGAGATGACTGTTGGAATGACTTGGACATTGTAGAACTCTCGTCTATTTTTATAGATTTTTAAAAAAAATTTAAGATGGCCAAAAAGAAAGCTCAAGCTAGAAAGCTAGGTTAACTTTGCTTCAAAAAATGGTAACGCCAAGAAAAAGGATCAATAAGGACTGCAGAATCTTCTTCAAGCTGAGAACCAGCAGACAACTCTGTAGAAAAATAAGCAATTTTAGTCATAAATCCCTTTAAGTAGATGCTGTTTTTTTAAGAAAAAAACTTACGCATCATGATTTAAAAAACATTTAAGAGCTCAAACTTACAAGAAATTTATTATATATCTTAAACAGATTCCAGATGTATGCAGAGCCTGCATATAGATATTTTAAAAGTCGTCTTTCATACTAAAGCTTAACTATTAAAGGGAATTTCATACTGAGATTAAAAACACTTAAATTGAAGGTTAGATGTGAGTACATCAAAACTTCAGTAAAAACATAGATGGGTTTCTTTTTTTGGAAGAAAAAAAAATACACCCTATATTATGATGCTTAAGTTCCAGGAGAAGACTAAAAACAAACAAACAAATCAACGTCAACAAGTCAAAAGATGAATCAGTTGTATCTTGCTTTGGAAAATGAGATCTTTCATCACTATCGGAGAGAACCAAGTAAAACCACAAGTAAATGAAGCTTAGGCGTGAAGTACCTAGTATAAGATCTAAGACCAAACATAGTAGTCGAGACTGTCACGCAGCAAAATCAACTGGAGGTGAAGACAGATGTAAGAAAAACAACTTATTACTTAGTTTTAAGGAGTTCTGCTCAAGTTGTAATTAACTGCCTTTTTGACTGACCACAACCCTACACCAGGCAGTGCTTGTTTCAAATCTAGTTTTGTAAGGTTAAGGAGAACTAACTACGGTCAGTACAGACAGGAGGCCATCTACGAAAAAAAGCCCCAGGTACAGGAAATATAGGTGATTTAAAGAAGGAAAACTTCCAAGTTAGCATCCACCAATATTCATTTAAGGCTCAGGACTGAAGCACCTTCAGAGCTCAAACAGATAAAGTCAAAGTGAGATTATAATCAGATTCACAGATTCCTGTACAATTAACTTAATCTTAATCACCTAAAAAATGTCAAATCTAATTTCAATTCCTCAAGATGCGTCTGAATGACATTATTTTCAATTTTCTTTCTTAAATTGTTACACATCAAAAATTCACATGCTGATTTTGCAAAGCATTCACATAGAATTCTCACAGAATATTTAGCTAAAAAAGAGGTATCTAACACCCACCCCAGATAAAAATAATTTTATAATCATTATCACACAGAAGTAAAGCTGCTGATTGTTACAAAATTCTAATGAGGTATTGTTAAGTCTCATATAACGATAATTCATCCACCTATGTTAAAACTCTATTGCACTAAGACCCAGTAATATTCAAAAGTTACAAATCTACATGGAACCAATTTCACCAATGAGAGATTAAAGCGAGGATACACTGTATGAATACAATAGCAAAGGAAGTATAAAAAATGTATAGGCAAGAAAGATTTAGACTAGATTTTTAAAAATAGATGTAATAAAGTTAAAAAGACACAGAAATGCTACAAGAGGTGGCTGTAGAGTTACAGAAGATGTTTTTGCACAACCAAGAAAGATGAATTTGAGAGAAGACACCAAAAGAAACTAATTCTACGTGAGATCCACTATGCATACTACTTAAAGACTAATAAAGACAAGAGTTAAGTGGGTTTCACTGGATGAAAGTTTCTTTTATGTCTTATAAATGTTACAGAACAGTGGTAAAAAATACTAAGCAAACATTGGTATGGCCCTCTAAATTAATTTAACAAAACAAAACCTTTAGAGGGTAGTTCAGAATAAAAAATTGTTGTAAGACTGATTGAAGCTTTGACCTTGATGTAGCAACCAAAGCTTTTAATTTATGTGAAGTCAACCTTTGAACAAACTATACCTTTTCTCAGGAAAATAATATACATTTGCAAAAAAATTTAAATGATATTAATTTTAAGATTATTTGGTTATCAGATTAGACATGAATTACATTTTTAATATCCTGTCTGACAACAGTGGATCTGCAAAAAAGAAGGAAAAAGATGGTAACCTTAAGACAAAACAGAAAATGGATGTCAGAAAAACTCAGAAAAGGTGCAAAACAAACAATGTAGATCCCATTACAATGTAATTTCTCAAGAAAAATTTACTTTTTATGTCATATAAAGATATTAGAGTAATATTAATGAAAGTTAATTTTCACTAGGATGACCAAACCCTTAAAGTATTATTATTACTAGAGTAGAGAAATCAGACGTAAAAGCTTTATTTAGAAAGCATTTATGAGAACAATTTTAGTATTTTTGGGACAGTGTTAAATTTAACATGAAGAAAGCCATTTGTAGGGCTCATTCACAGGGACATTCACAGGGACCCGTTGCCCATTAGTAATGCTAGTAACATTCTGAGACTGATAGTGGTTACGTTATGTCAAAATTCAACTTACCCATTTAAGATAACTATAATAAATTCTAACCACTGTAGAACTTTATACTTCCTTCCAAAAGAACAACTCTTCTAACCCAGAAAACATTACCAACATTGTTCATAGTTTCACTTTATGTCATCTACTAATTCAAAATCAAACATGCTTAAGACTTTCTGCAGAGAATTCCAAATAATGAACCTTTAACCTAAGTCTATTTCACAACACAATTTTAGAATGATGTAAAGTGGCTAAAAATCTATCTATTCCTCATTCCATAAACATGATGTTCTTGACTGGATTTTCTACTCTGAATGTAAAATCAATATTTCAGAAAATGAAAGCCTGACACGTCTTGAAAACATATGGAGAATAGAAGCAAATGACTATGCCCAATCTAATTTCCTATGTAAAATAATTACTGGTTCTTGTAGTCATTCAAAGAACATATAGTGAGAATACTAAAATGAACACTAGTCAACTTTAGTTTTTTACAACAAACCCAGAGGTTTTCAGATCTTAATTCAATCTTAGAATGCTGCTTTAAAGGTATCTACCACTGTATCATCTTTCAGCTAAATTCACAATTGCATTAAAAAAAAACAAAAACAAAAACAAAACTTCTTGTGTACCGGGATCCCACATGGGTGCCTGTTTGTATTCTGGCAGCCCCACTTTCCATTTAGCTCCCTGCTTGTGTCCTGGGAAAGCAGTCAAAAATGGTGCAAAGCCTTGGGTTCCTGCATCTCCAAAGGAGACCTGGAAGAGGCTCTGGGGTCCTGGCTTTGGATAGGCGCAGCTCTGGCTGCTGTGGCCACTTGGGGAGTGAATCAATGGATGGAAGATCTTCCTCTCTGCCTCTCCTCCTCTATATATCTAACTTTACAATAAAGTTAAATAAATCTTAAAAAAAAAAAGCAAGTTAAAAGCCTTTATTGCCTTCAAGCATTTCTCCTTCTGAATCAAACACAAAAGTTCAGTGAAAGTAAAAACTTTTCAGTTTCCAAGTGTTCTATTCACGTAAAAAATTTAAATTATTCACATAAAAATGCCAAATGTTTAAAATAGTAACCACTAACATAATAAAACAAAAGCAGCAACCATGTCATGACAGACGGTGACATAAAATAGTACCTATTACTAAGGTTATATATTTATGTTTTAGTAATCATAAGACATTTAAACCAGTGTTTGATATGCTAGCAAAGTATCACTTGGGAAAGTAGCTGCTTAGTTTTTGTCCATCAATGATAAAAGTATTGATTCTGTTGTCCAGCGCCATGACGTAGCAGCTAAAGTCCTCACCTTGAAAGCGCCGGGATCCCATGTAGGTGCCGGTTCTAATCCTGGCAGCCCCACTTCCCATCTAACTCCCTGCTTGTGGCCTGGGAAAGCAGCTGAGAACAGCCCAAGTCTGGGAGACCAGGAAGAGCATCTGGGCTCCTGGCTTCAGATCGGCACCGCTCCAGAAGTTGCGGTCACTTGGGGAGTGAACCATCGGACAGAAGACCTTTCTCTGTCTCTCCTCTCTGTATATATCTGACTTTGCAATAAGAATAAATCACTCTTGAAAAAAGAAAAAGTATAGATTCTGGTGGTCAATATTTTTAAAACAAATGCATCACTTTCTAATGCAACTATATGGTAGGGTTAACTCTTATTATTTATCTACTTTTAATGACTTTGTTTACCAATATAGCTTTCATTTTCAAAGTGTCATACATGTAGTTTTTAAATTATTCAGCACACATCACTATATGTTTGCTCAATATCTTTTATACCCATTTTAGAGTTTATTTTTTACCTGTCTACATTTTCTGAGGAATACTCAGATGTTTTTCTTAGGGATCTTATATTATGTTCTTATATTCCATACTGAGATGAAATAGCACTAACTTTGACTTTAATAAGCTAGTAAGTAACTTAAACAGTAAACCCTGTAGGAAATAAGGAACATATCAGTTCTATCAATTTCAGTTTTATATAAAGCAATAACATGTAGTGCCAGGAAGGATGAAAATCAAATGATAATTTGTTTAAAGTGCAACTGTTCTTAAATCATCTTACAGACCTGGATTCAACATCTATTTCACTTCATCATCCTTAGGCTAAGGATCACATTAAGAGTATTACACAACACCTTCAGCTGCGGAGAAGACAGAAAACTTCATGTTAACTAGTTGAAAGAATTCCTACTCAGACTTGGATCATATTTAACCTCTTCCTAGGCTTAAAAAATTTCCAGGGAGTTTCAGTTAAGCACAAAATAATTCAGATTAAAGCTACGCAGCAATTTGAGTAAGCAAACCTACTCAAGAGATAAAGTTATTCCATGGGCCTTGGTTCGTGGCCTGGGAAAGCAGTAGAGGATGGCCCAAAGCCTTGGGAAACTGTACGCACATAAGAGTCCTGGAAGAAGCTACAGGCTTCAGAACAGCTCAGCTCCAGCCACTGCATCCACTTAGGGAGTGAACCAGTACAAAGAACGTATTTCTGTCTCTCCTCCTCCTGTAAATCTGACTTCCCAGTAAAAATAAGTAAATCTTAAAAAAAAAAAAAAATCTGATTCCAGTCAAAGTGGACAAATAAGACCTCTTCTTTCTTTAATTTCTATTGCAACCCATCACAAAATGTCAATTCCAAATCCTTAGTCTTCCTTATAACAATGCTGAAGTTTATCATCTTTCAATACTATAACCTGCAACATCACTCTTTTCACTCTCCTGTTTAAAAGCCTATCATCACAGGGGGAATGCTCAGGATCAAAGCTCTGACCACTGCTGCCATGCTGGTGGGCGGAGTTCAGGTAAGTGCTTAGAGGTGCGGGTATCAGAATCTCCCAGTCAAGTCGCTGTGGTGACTGGAGAACCTGGGACAGGTTTCCTGCAGGGGATCCTAGTTCCCTGTCCACTGCTGCCAGGCTGTGGGCTAATCCTGGGTTGACTACTGGCCAGAATGACAATGGAGCCGCCTGGTGGTGAGCTTTGGGGTCTTTGGCGTCTAGAATTGCTTAAGGAATATCCATGCATAAAACCACAGTAGCTGAGAACGAATCCTGAGGGACCCGCTTCCCTTCCAGCTCCCTGCCTGTGGCCTGGGAAAGCAGTCAAGGACAGCCCAAAGCTTTGGGACCCTGCACCCGCGTGGGAGACCTGGAAGAGGCTCCTGGCTTCGGATCAGCATAGCATCGACCGTTGCGCTCACTTGGGGAGTGAATCATCAGACGGAAGATCTTCCTCTCTGTCTATCCACCTTTCCAATAAGAAAAGAATAAAAATAAATCTTAAAAAAAAAAAAGTTTACTTAAATAAGAGTTTTGCAGGAATTGATAGGTGACCCTATGTATGCATATTGTCACATACTTAGCTGGTGCTGTGACATATAAGGTTAAGCCACCACCTGCAAAGTTATCTCACTGGTTTAGAGTCTAGGCTGCTCCACTTTCAGCCTAGCTTCCTGCTAGTGCACTTGGGACGACAGCAGAAGACGGCCCAAACACTTGGACCTGTGCACACACTTGGGAGAGTGAGCCAGTGGTCAGAAATCCCGTTTTTGTTCTTTTCCCTTTCTGTAATGCTTGAATAATAAATAAATCTTTAAAAATCAGTAATGATCGTCTCCTGGTGCTTCACTGCAAGACTTCCTCTTCTGTGGTGATTTTCTACAATACAGAATCACATATAGATAAACACAACTGTCAAAACTGGTCTGCTGGAATAGGCAGATGACACAGCTGTTACGATGCTGGTTTACACACACACACACACACACACACCCTGGTGTCTTCCCAAAATCAGAATGCCTAGGTTAGATCCCTGCTCTGGTTGATTCCAGTTTCCAGCTAACTGCATTCTTGGAGGTAATAGGTGATAGCTCAAGCATTTAGATGTCACCCTCCTTTTTGGTAGAATGAGTTTCATGCTCCTAATTTTGTCCTAACCCAGCCTCAGTTGTTATAGGCACCTAGGCAGCAGAAGGGAAATATTCAAAGGAAAACAGAAATCATTGGAATGCTATCTTAAGCCTTGGCTAATCTCTGTTTGATTCAGCTTCTTGCTAATGACATCTGAGAAAGCATCAGAAAATGGCTTGAGTAATTGAGCCCTTGCTATCTATGAGACCAGGGTGGAGATTCCTGGCTTGTGGCTTCAGCCTGACCCAGGCTTGGCTAATAAAGCCACTTAGAGGAGCGAACAAATCTCTGATTTCTCTCCTTCCTTGTTGCTCTGCCTTTGAAGTATTTTTAAAATGTAGTCAGCTGTTCCAAACATTCACAGAAATATTTTTTAAAATATTTTATTTTTATTGGGAAGGTAGATATATAGAGAGGAAGAGCTTCTGTCTGTTGATTCACGCCCCAAGCGGCTACAAAGGCCAGAGCTGCGCTGATCGAAAGCCAGGAGCTTCTTCCAGGTCTCCCCAACGGGTGCAAGGTCCCAAGGCTTTGGACAGTCCTCGACTGCTTTCCCAGGTCACAAACAGGGAGCTGGATGGGAAGTGGGGCCTCCGGGATTAGAATCAGCACCCATATGGGATTCCGGCATGTGCAAGGTGAGGACTTTAGCAGCTAGGCTACTATTCCGGGTCCCTCAGAAATATTTTAAGCACAAATTACTGTATTTCTTTGATATTGTCATCCCTTCCAACTACTTCATGAATTAGCTGCCTAAATGTAACGTTAAACTTTCAAACAGGGTATAAATTCCTATTCTGTAGCTCACTATATGAAAAGGGAAACATGTTTGGACCTGGCGAGATGGCACAGTTGCTAAATCCTTGCCGTTCATATGCCTCAAACTATAGTGGGTGCCAGTTTGTGTCTTAGCTGCTCCACTTCCCATCAAGCTCCCTGGTTGTTGCCTGGGAGGGCAATAGAGGATGGCCCAAGATGTTGGGACCCTGCAGAAGCTCCTGGGTCCTGACTTCCATCAGCTCTGCTCCATCTATGGTTGCCATCTGGGTAGTGAGCCAGAGGACAGAAGATCTTTCTGTCTCTGCTTCTCTCTGTAAATCTGCCTTTCCAATAAAAATAATCTTTTTTTTTTTAAAAAAGCAGGATGTTTAATTTCCTAACACAGAAATCATCTTGAAAATTCTGCCAAACCAAGATACGTATTCATTTCACTTTTTTATATATATAAAGATTTATTTTATTTTTATTGGAAAGTCAGATATCCACAGAGAAGGAGAGACAGAAAGAGGAAGATCTTCCGTCCAATGATTCACTCCCCAAGTGAGCGCAACGGGCCGATACTATGCCGAGCCGAAGCCAGGAGCCTCTTCCTGGTCTCCCACGCGGGTGCAGGGTCCCAAAGCTTTGGGCCGTCCTCGACTGCTTTCCCAGGCCACAGGCAGGGAGCTGGAAGGGAAGCGGGGCTGCCGGGATTGGAACCGGTGCCCATATGGGATCCCGGGCGTGCAAGGCGAGGACCTTTAACCACTTGCACCACCGCGCCGGGCCCTACTTTTTCTTTTTAAAGCATTCAGTTTTTCTATTAAACTCTTCTTCACTACCAACAGGATAGAAATAGCCACGTCATTGGGATTCTGAAGCAAAGAGAAGATATACCATTGTTTAAAATTTTTAGAAAACAAAGGCCATAATTTTATACCAAATATCTTATAAATTTTGGAATAACTTCACAACTGTTTTAAATGAGCCTTGATATGTTCAAGGAGCCTTAGAGCTTTATTTACATAGAGAACTGGAAAATGATACCCTAACCACAGGGCCTCAAATGCTCAGGACTCCACCCTCAGTCATGCCATAGCAATAAATATAGTGAGGTCAGTGGAGATAACAGCATTTTACTATATAACTGTATTATGTTACAAACTTATTGTTAAATTTGCAAGAGAAATGAACTTAAGTAGTTAAGACCTAGAGTTACACTCAAGTTTTAAAATTACATCTAAAAATCCTAAAGGTTATTTATCTAATTTCTTTTAGTTATCTGGTGAACATTGTTAGATAATTTTTAAATTCAATTTTCTGTAAACCTTTATATTTATTTTTATTGAAAAGGCAGATTTACAGAGAAAGAGGGCTAGAGAGAGATCTTTTGTTTGCTGGTTCACTCCCCAAATTGCCACCATGATGAGCTGGGCTGGTCCGAAGCTAGGAGCCTGGAACTTGCTCTGGGCCTTGGGCCACCTTGCATTACTTTCCCAGGCATATTAGCAAGGAAGTAGTGGGTCAAAAGTGGAACAGCCACTTAGGATGGTGGCATTGCAGGTAGAGGCTTAACGTACTACTCCAAGTCATCTGTCCCAATCAGGAATGGCTCACAATAGTTAAGAATTATAAGAATTATAAAGTATAGTACCTTGCTGTACTGCCAACCTTCAGGTATATTCTGCTTTTATCTTACACATTCCTTTAAAGCCAAAATCATTACAAATTTGACACCAGCTTGGGTTTATTCTCCCTTTCACTTAATACTGTATACCACAACCACCTCCCCATCACTCTCCTCCTAAAACATTAAGTATTTATAGAGATTTCTATCATCACAGTAAAATTAGCAGAGCCTCAAAAATTCAATCTTAGCCTTTTATGCTTAATAACTGTTATCAACATCTAGCCATACCAATCTTTGCCCTTTAAGAATATTTTTTCCTATCTTAAGCCCATTTATGAGGTTTTCGAAGCACCAGAGAGTTCGAACCAAGGACAGAACCAACACTGACAGCACAATTGTATAACCACCACTTCTCTGGGTGTGAAACTTCCTTCTACAAAATAGGGGTTTGAATTATGTGATGCTTCCCAAGTTATATAACAGATATGCAGTTGATAAAATGTTGGCTATACAACCAATTGATTTGCACTATTATTTAGCATTTATGCTTTTCCAAGAGCATTAGCAAAAAGACTCCAACACAGACGCTCAGATATGGAGTGGTTCAATCCTTCCAAATTAGTATAAATGCTGGACAAAACTTAAAAAGGAGTTATATAAAGACGACAAAATGAAAGGCTCTCCTATGGATAAAGTATGAACTGAGCTACAATGTTTAGTGACAAGGAGGAAACCCAAATTTAAAGAATTTCAACACAAGGATCTTCTGGCTAAATGATTTTTTTCTAATCTTACATAATCAGAAAGAAAAATCTTCACACAGTACTTCGAGGCTGTGTTTTAATTTCGAGTTTGCAAACATTCCACCGAAGAGCAAAGGCATCATTCGAAGCATTTTTGCAGCCAAAACCCCAATCTCTCCAGCCCTTCATGATTTCAGAAACAATAACAAACTGCAAAATTACGTCAGGAGACTGTAAAGCACAGGGCCATTATTAAAGAAGAAAAAAAAAAGCTATTAAAAGCGACCTCTGAAAATTAACGAAAACAACCTAAACACTACCTTTGCCCACAGTCAAGTCTATCAATTTTCCTGGGAGGAAAAACGTTATTTTACCAAGTATGCTTAAACCAAGCTTTAACACAGCGAAATAGGCAATCTCATGACAATCTGCGAAATCAACGACTCTCACGTTATTCCAGCGTGCTAACAAGACTAGAAATTTCAGAACCAGCTCAACCGTTCTAGAAAAGTCCAGCCAAATAACTGAGCAACTGATTCAATAGCGATATTCCAAAGAGGGCCATGGAGCGGGACAAACACCTAGGGGAATATCCATCCACGGTCAATGTGGAACACAGAACACAGCACAGCGCCGGCCGTGAAAAGAACAACACCGCGATTACACCGGCGGACTCCAAACCCTTTGTCTGGAAACCGGAAGGTCCCACACCACACGATCCTCTCTGGAGTAACAGACTGACACACCATTTTGATAACGAGAAAAAGGATGCAAGGTGACTGTCTAACAGAGAGCAAATATTAGCCTGTCTCACTCCCACCCCACCCCCGTCGCGTACCACCAAAAGGCTGAATCCACGACGCAATACGAAAAAACAAGCGTTAGCATTTCATTTTTCGGCCATTTTTACGCTACGGAGGGGTAGAGGGTGGGGAGGCAGGAATTGTTCCCGATGTCCGGCAAAACAGCACGCGCGTGTAGGCGGGGAGCGCAGGAATGAGGGGGCGCCATGAAGCGATGGGCGAGGAGGGCGAGGGGGCCGCGACACCCAGAAACGTTACTCCAGCGAGGCTTTCCACAGCCTGCGAAATCCTCCATCTTGGGGGCGCATTACTCGAGATTCAAAAAGCACCAGCCTTACTTGCCGCTGGCGCTCTCTTAAGACTTCGGTATCTTTCCTCGTCTCCCCCAAACGCCAGGCTCCCAGTGGGTACTCGGTCCCTCAGGCCTCGAGCGCTCCTCCCTCCCCCTCAGCGACTCGGCCCGCGTGTAACGGGCTCGTCGTCCCGCCCCCGCCCACAGCAAGCCCAGGACGCTGGCAGCTCCTGGAGGAGCAGACTCCGGCACCCTCCAGCCTTCGACTCTCCCGCCGCACCCAGGAGGCCTCTGATGGCCGGCCTGCCTGCCTCCCTCCCTCCGGGCCCGCTCACCTCCGCCGCCCGAGGAGGCTGCCTGCGCCGCCACCGCGCTCCTAACATGGCGGCCGCCGATCAGGCGGCTCAGATACGCAGCGCGGAGGGAGGCAGAGCAGGCGAGCGGGAGCGAGCGAGCGAGCGAGGCGCGCCGCCGGCTCTCCGCGGCCCCCGTCGCCGTCGCTGCCCCCTCCCGGCGGCCGCCGAGAGCCCCCGGCCACCCCACCCCGACTCTTACCCTCTTCACGCCTACCTCAGGCAAAGGGAGAGGGAAAAGGAGAGCTACCTCTCTCCAAGTCAGCGGGACGCGGAGCCTCCCACAATCCCCCGCAGCAACGGCGTTGGCAGGAAAAAAAGTGGCTGCAGCCTCAGAACGAACCCACTCTCGCGAGAGAGCGCGCTCCCACCCACTCCGGTCTCGGTTCGGCGCGCGTCCGGCCCCGCCCCCCCACCGGCGCGCGCTCGGCCGCGGCGTTGTCGCCCGGTCCTGGAGCCGGGGCCTTCCTCCTTCTAGTGGCGGGAAATGGCAGGGCGAGCCAGAGCTGGAGGGCTCGAGACCCTTAGCCGAAAACGTGCCTTTAAAAAAACAAAACCCGCAAAACCCTTACTTCTGCTGTAGAAGCGATTCTCAAGTGTCAAGCTCTATCCTCTGGTCATCCTAATTATTTTCCAGGAAACGATGCCATTCGAACTAATCTCAGGAATTCGGCGTCTCTCCAAAGACCGTTGCCGCCATTCGTTGAATCTCACTGAAGGTATTTTCCCTTGGGGTTCGCATAGTTCCAAATCACTAGGGGGGCAATCTAGATTCCCTTTTCCAGTTGATAAAGGCGACCTAGTTTGGCTTATGGAACCACCTTCACAGAATTGCAGGAAAAATTTTTTACCACAACTATTGATAATAATTATGATGCTTAGCAGGAGTCTAGAGCCAGGAATAACAAGTAAACCCAAGAGTTGGCTACTATTTTCCCATTTGGTAAGAAAATTGCCACAATAAGCTTAAGTTAATTGGGGTGGGAATTTGTGCAGACTAAGACAAAGCATCTACTATCAAACTGTCTTGGTTGGAGTTGCATTTCTGCTCTGCATTCCAGCTCCCTGCTAATGTACAGCCTGTGAGGAAGCAGATGATGGCTTGAGGGCTTGGGTTCCTGCCACCCACATTGGAGACCTAGCTTGAGTTCTGAGCTCCAGGTTTCATCCTTTCCCAAGTGCTATGGGAATTTGGACAATGTAGCAGGCATTGGGAAATCAAAGCTACATAATTCATCAGAGAGAAAGCTAGTCAAGTGCAGTCTAGGCTACATAAATTAACGTCCCACATCAGGGGCTTTTTGTTTTACCTACAAAATGTGTGGCAAGCCCCCAATTCAATTTCACTTTACCCCAAACGAATTTGGCAATTAAAAAAATTGGGAGGACTTATTTTGCCAGCATGTTATGTCTCAGGGAAACTGATAAGCTAGACAAAAGTAGTCTTTGTTCTCAAGGAATTTACATTATGTAAAGACAGTAAACCAGTAACAATTAGTATCACAGTATGAAGGACAAACTGGCTATTAACTAGATGAAGAGAATGAAGCTATCTAAGGGCAGGGGCACAGCCCTCTTTCACAGGTAGACTTTGGGAAACTGCATAAAGCCAGAAAGCTAGGAAAAGACAATTTCTGGGGACCACAAATTCAAATCTCCTGAAACCTGACATCAACTTCTGAATGCATGTGCTGCTTAACAGCATTGAAAAGACAATTTCAGGGCAAATGTTGTAGCAGAAAAAGTTACTGCCAGCATTCCACATGGGTGGTGGTTCTGGTTCAGGTTCCTAAGATCTAATTCAGCTGCTTCCTGGCACAACTGGGTAAAGAGGCAGCTGACTCCTGTGCTTGGGCCCCTGCCACCCAGAGATCCATGAGGATCCTGGCTGACTTGGCTAAATCCTGATTATTGGAACCATTTGGAGAGTGAACCAACAACCTAAGCTGTCTCTGTAATTCTTCCACATAAATTTTTAACAATAGCCATTGTGAAGAGCAGAACTGCAACCTGATAACATATATCCATTTGATTTCCTATAAGCTGGGGCTCTCTTGAAGAGCACACATGAGCTCATAGTAGTGCAAGCTTTGGAATGATAAAATTTGCTATCTTGTATCTTCCCATTAGAAAGCTAGTCGGAGTCCAACCCAATTCTATTATTCTCGAGTTATATTTGAAAGGCTGAGTTACACAGAACACAGATGGTTCACTCTTTTCCAAGCACATTAGCAGGGAACTGGATAGTATCTGGATCAGCTTGGAAACAAAAGGGAGCCCAAATGGAATGCCAACAGTACAGGTGGTGGCTATGCCACAATACCAGCTAGATGTACTCACTCCTTAGACGAAATGGGTTCTAGCCCTCTGGGAGACAGAAACCTCAGTCCAGACACAGAAACATGAATGTCTGAAAATGGCTCTAATGCATCTGGTGGCTGTGCAGTCAAGAAATATTAAAACTTCTCTAATTCAGGATTTAAGATCTGTTTAGCAATGCTGTCCCACGGGACAAGCTCACATTGAGTAAAAAAGCCAACTTCACAGCAGCAAATAATGCCTGAATGGCTTGGAGTTCTGAGGGTGGTCCAGTGTCCATGCAAAGGAAGGTGGAACTGCATGCAGGTGGTTTTAGAGACATCCGCCAGGCCCTGTCAAACAGCGGGAAGTTCCTTGTGGCCCTACCTGCAATGGAACAATACTGTTCACGCCTTCGTGTCCCCCACATCCACTGCAGACCTCAACAATCTGCCTTCCTTCTCTTTGTAAATGTCTCTCCTAGTGGCACTTTGGTCCTCTAATGCTAAAACAGTCAACTGGCATTTGAGACTATGTGCCAAACACTTGCTGTGTGAATAAAGCTCAGAAATTCCCAATGACCACAAATAGAGCTGAAAATGCATTACTCACAGTCTTTGGGCAAATATACCATTACCCTAGCACTGAAAGACTAAACCTCACTAGTCTTAACAGAAAAAAGTTGAATATCCTGTTACTTTGTCTCAAGCAGAGTTCTGGAACAGATTTGATGCCTTTCTTAAGGTCTATTTAAAGACAGAACATTGTTCTAAGCTCTTTTTGCCATCCCAGCCACAGCTGTTGTGGTTATCTGGGGACTGAAAAGAGCAGAGAAAAAAGATCTGTCATCCCCAAGCTTTCCAGGGTCAGATGGGTAACATCTGCCTGGCAGGTGATGACAGCAATTAATATGGAATGCAGAGGCAGGGTCACATGGTAGGCAGAGGCTTCATTAATGTGGCTAAATCAACCTGTCCAAATAACTTCCCTAAGGCCCAGCTGTAGACAACAAGCTGGGGCTCTAACATATATGCAAGTGGGGGAGTCACACGTTGTTGAAAACTATAGCTTGCTTTCTTTTTTAATTTTTAAAAATTGTTTTGTTTGAAAATCTTTACGTACTGATTACTTGCTTTCTTTTTGACCTTTGAGAAGCTCAGCTGCGTAGGTGAGAATTCTTAGCCGGATGAAAATAAAATGCTACAAATCTACAGGTGCCTGTTGTAAGAATACAAAGTATTGGCCTGGCACAGTAGGCTAGTGGCTAAAGTCCTTACCTTGCACGTGCTGGGATCCCATAAGGGTGCCAGTTATGTACCAGCTATTCCACTTTTCATCCAGCTCCCTGCTTGTGGCCTGGGAAAGCAGGGAAGGATGGCCTAAAGCCTTGGAACCTTGCAGCCTCATGGGAGACCCCAAAGAAGCTTCTGGCTTTGGATCGACACAACTCTGCAGTGAATCATTGGACAGAAGGTCTTTCTCTCTGTATATCTGACTTCCCAATAAAAATAAATCTCAAAAAAAAAAAAAAAAACCCACATAAGTTTATTCCCAAAAGGAAGTGGATGAGAAACTGAGCAATCAGGATTTAAGGGACAATGATTCTCCATGAGCTTTAGTGATAGGCCACAATGCCCACCCCCTGGTATTGCTTAGGATATTTTTCTCTACAGTCCTATCAGACTACCGATTTTGTTTTCAACTTAGATGACAAATACATTATACAAACAGACAAAAAAAAAAACCCCACACATTTTCTTCATTTATTTCCCAGATTTAATTTTTTACATACAGATCTTGATTTATACAATTGTTTTCCTGGAAATCTCAAATAAATGCTGTACTGTCAGAATTGCTGCAAATTTAGCTATTTTCATTATGAGCCCCTCTGCTACTTCCTGTGGCACATCATCTAGGAGGTGTATTGGAAGCGGAGCAGGTGAAACCCCTGCATCACAGCCCTGCATTTAATAGGGCCTAGGGGCCAAATCCTCACCTTGCATGCACCGGGATCCCATATGGGCACTTCACATCCAGTTCTCTCCTTGTGGCCTGGGAAAGCAGAACATGTCCCAGGGCTTGGGGTCTCGCACTTGCATGGGAGACCCCAAAGAAGCTCCTGGCTTTGGATGGGCTCAGTTCTGGTGGTTGCAGCCATTTTGGGGAGTGAACCTACCAATGGAAATCCATCTCTCCCTCTTTGTAAATTTGCCTATCCAAGAAAAATATCTAAGAAGAAATTTAGGAAGATGCAACAGCCAAGAACCTGAAACAAGACTGTATGATATACATGAAAGGATACTTTGTAAAACAAAGGAAATCAATTAAGACATCAATGTTGTTGAGATACTAGTTATCAGGGAAGACTGGGCATAAGGAACCATGGTATCTGTGCATTTATGAAATAAGAATGGACACAGATCCCAATATCCAATACTGTAGTGCGTAGGTTCATGGCCCTGTTGTGTCTCAGATTAACAAGCAACCTAGGAGGCAGTGAATGATGGTTCAAATACTCGATGATCCAATTCCAGGTGTACTACAACCACTTAGGCATGAAACAGGGGTTTACGTTCTTCTGTCTCTGCTTCTACATTTCAAATAAAAATAACCTCTACTGATGCTCATTCCATATAACATTTCCTAAGGAGCTATAAGTCATCCTTAATTAGATTATTGCACCCAAAGGCCAAAGATGAGACAGGAATTCCCACGTCATGCCTCAGGTTAAATTGACAAACATGACACTGTAAGCCATTTTGCTGAACGTGCTCTTAAATATAGGATTAAAGAAAAATGCTGCTAAAAAGAAATGCTTTTGACATATTGTAGTTAATTTAGTGAAACTTTTCCAGGAGTATGCTTAAAAGTCCATTTAATGTAGCTGTTCATAAAGCTCTAATTAAGCATCAAGATTCCAAGGAGGCATTTTCCCTGCTCTTTATGTTCAATTAGCTGCTCTGAGCAAGCTGTTTTCCTTGTGTGATCTCCTAGGTGTTTACCACCTTTGGGTGTTCCTTTGGGGCCTGTGGATTTTTTCCCTCAGGGTTTTATTTTCTTAATTGAAATCAGACATAATTCAAAATGTCAAAGGTAAAAAACATTTAAAAAGCACCTTTCCTTTTAATCTCCAAAAAAAGTGAAATGAAATGCGAATAGGAGCAAGGGATAGCATTTTAACTGTGGTTCCCTACTTACCTTATAGTTTCCTCTTAATATGGTTCAGGACTGGAACCTGAAACTTGGCTGAAGCAATTAAGAGTGGTAGTTTTGGTTATTAACTGCCACTTAAGGCAGCTTAGGCCCTTAAATATTTACACCAGCTGTCTTGGCCATCCAATTCCAGTTCCCCTGCAGTATAGTGAAAGGGTAATAGGAAAAAAAAGTTATTTTGCAATGTTCTATTTAATCTCACCAGGAAATAAATTTTCTTACAAAATTAACATCACTTAGTAAGATAACCTGTATCCTCAGAGGTACTAGACTCCAGATTGAAAACCCCATAGATTATGTATGACTTGCCAACATTCCCCCTATGCTTAGCAAACACTCCTATACCTCCCTACCTGGTTCTGAGGTTGCAAGCTAAGGATCCCTTAAAGCACAGTAACAGTGAAGAGCCATCGAGAAAGCCCAAGCCAAAAGGGTCTATATTACTGAATGACTTACTACAATCATCATAGTTCTCTAAAACAGGAGTGGAATGATATAAGGCAAATACCCTGACAGCATATAGAATTTTTCAGATATGTTAATCTTAAATGTGTAGATCTCAAGGCCTGAATTTCTAGAATGGGTCTCAGTAAGACCCTACAGGCCAATTCCAGCCTGTTTAACTTGAAGTTTTTGCACGGGCTGTTCAGCATACTGATGAGCTGGCCATTGCACAAAATGAGGACTGGTCTTTAGATTCTTCACCGTTTTCTCTAAATCTAATTGGGATTTTTAGGACAATGTATATTACTTACTCTGATGTCACCACGGACTGTCAACTGAGGTGGTAGTAGGTACTGGTTTCTCATTCAGGAGATGGCATCTAGATTCAACAAGGTAAGGAATGACAAGCTGCCCTGTACCTGGACAGGACCCCATTTTAACAGAAACCAACTGTTTGCACCCAGACTAGGACTAACTCCACAGGAGGAGTCATTCCACTCTCAGAGGTGCAAAACACTGCTCAGAGTTCTTGACCCCAGCACCAAAACGGTGCAGGGCGCCAAACCTCAGTGGAGCCAGTGCTTGCTCTTCCAGCAGTGTAACACCATCCCAGGCATCACACAAGCCTGGATAGCTGACAACCACTGGATTATCCAGAAACAGCTTTCTCACCCGCCCCCACCGATTCAGATACCTCAGGTGTAGAATGCGCGCGCACACACAGGTATCAATCAGTAACAGATACACGCCGATTGTAAATCAGAAAGGGAAGCAATGATTGTTTTAGGAAGCAATAGACGGTATCTCATTCCCATGCTTTCACAGGGATGCAAGTCCCTCAATGTTTTGGTTAACATAATCTTGCTGCAATTCCTCAGGTGGAAGCGTAACTAGTCATGCCTTCATACATACCATCAAAATCCCACCCAACTACTGCCCAGAGGCTACAGTAGTTGCAGTTTCAAGCACAGGTGAGCTTTGCTGATGGTAGTTAACAACTAGCAAGCCTGGCACAGTTAGTAGTCCATTGGGGAACAAACAGGGACACTTACCAGTTAACTCCACATGCAGACTGTTCACCAGCCACTATTTTCTCTTTCAGAGGATGGAGCATTCTCTTCCTTTAAACTATCCTAGAAATGAATAGCAGCCAATGAGCTTCAGTTATCAAAACAGAGGGAATCAAAAAGTTAATAGCAATGCATTTAATATTTCTAAACTCGTACAAAATACAAGTGTTTCACCAAGTTCTGGTAATGTATGTGCTGTGAATTTAATCAGTATGATTCAGCAGTGCAGGGGCAAATACCAGGCACCTGCTACCCACATGGGAATCTCAGATGGAGTTTCTAATTTCCAACTTTGGCCTGGCTATTGAAAATCTGTTGCTTTGTCCTAATAAATCCTAAAGCAGACAAACATGGTCACTGCCTATGGATTGCAGGGTTCAGACAAAGCAGTTCCTCGGGTCTCAATCTAGAGACAGAAACAAAATGCTGTCACCATAGTTGCTACATCTTCAGGATATATTTTGTTTTCTTTCTCCTGGCGGTGAATACCAAAAAAGATAACCACTCTCCAAGCTCCATGCTAAAAGTATTCACAACTAGCATCTGCACTCAACTTTCAGTTGAATCTAAGAAAAAGCCCCGTGGTGGAACAAAAGTAGCTTTCATAACCAATTCCTTTCCTGAACACTCACAGTACTTCCTCCTGTGAAATCATCAAGTTGTCTCAAGTCTTCTGCTTAAAACTGCAAGAGGCATCTCTCCTTGGATAGTCAGCATTCAAAAACAGTCACTACGAAGGTCTCAGAACTTGCCGACTGAGGCAAAAATGGCTAGGATCAGAGTTAGTCCTGGTATCCAAGGTCTAACCAACATGCTTAATTTATCATAGACGTCTAGATTTCTATTCTAACCGAAGTCAAGCTCTTAATGTTAAAGAATAGCTAGCCATAATGGAAAACTGGTATAGATGGTATGAACCAGGCCTAGAATGCCAGTTGGATATTGGTTGCTTGTCTTAGTTTAACACTTGCCTAGTAAACCTGGCAAACCTGGGTGGCGAGCAGCCTAGGTCCAGGGCCAAAGCTGTTGCACTCAACTGGACTGTGTCGCTGTGCCCCTCCAAAAACTCATCCTTCTTTGAGTCCTGAGCCACGGAACCACAGCAGATACCATACACCTCATGCTGGGTTAGCTGGATTTTCACTTTGTTGCTACTCATCACTGTGTCTAAACCACACTGGGCTAGTAACCTACCCTCTCTACTTCATGTCTGTTGTCTCACTTCCCACACTTCTCCGGGGGAGCCTAGGCTGGCCTTACCACGTGGAAGCCGAGCCTATTACATACTTGGCAGGCAGCTCCCTGTGCTGCCCCGGAGGAATTAGCTGGCGCTCCCATTTGGATTTCATAACCCCCAGTACGGCTTAACTTGCTTTACAGTAAAGCTGGCTCTTGAAGGTGTTCGTAATAGTACTTTTCCATAGTGTGGTTCATAGGCTTGCCACAGGGCAGCATCTGGGACAGAAAGGAAATTCAGGAAAAAAATGACCAAAGAGTAGAGAAAAACTTAACCTGAGAGAGCAAGGGGTAGTGAAAGTTGGACGTTACAAATGGGACCTCTTCCGGAACAAAACCAATCCTTAAGAAACGAGTGCAGTAGCAGTGTAAGGGAATTTGGAAGCAATCAAGCTGCTGCTGCTGGGAACCTCAACTACTGATTCAAAGCAATAATCAATTTGTTCGCAAGAATGCAGACAAAATTCCTGCAGTTTGCCTTATTCAGATCCTCTGAATCCAGGTATTTTCTAACCATCCTCAAATTTGCTCCTAATCCCACCCAAAGTGTCAGGAAAACCAAGGAAACCGTCTCATTCGGGTTTAAAAATCATTCTCAATATTGCCTGCCCCTTTCAGAGAATCGCCTTGACCGGATTTGTCCAGTTCCGCCCGCACACGTGCTCCTCACAAGTGCGGGACCCTGCGCCTGGAGGGCGAGATCCTCTTGGGATCCGGTTCTAGGAAGCTTCCTGGGGGTAGAAACCCGAGCCACGATTTCCCGCCGCCTGCTCCACATCCCTCCAGACCGAGGCCAAGAAGCCCAGTCGGGTCCCAGACCCTGGCAGAAACCTCCCGACACCGCTTCTCGCCCGAGGACTCCTCACCACCACGTGTCCGGAGCTCCGCGAGAAGAACCTTCGCCGCCCGAGTTCGCAAACGGAAAGGCCGGTCCGCAGCCGACGGAACTCCGCCCCGGGGCGGGCGCTGGGCGGGGCTTAGGGCGGGACCGTTGAGCCCCGCCCCGGAAAGGCCGGGCTAGAGGACGGCGAGCGAGAAGGGGTGAGGCGAGCGTAGGCGTTGTGGGATTTGTTCTGAGGAGAGAAAGGGTGGATCTCGGAACTGAGGCCGCATCTGCTTGGATTGCCGCTTTAGGTTTTATAGACTAGGAGCGCTGGGTATCGAAACGTACGGAGCCAATCTCGCGTGTCGGAGCTGGGCCAGGCCTCCCCCCGGCCCGCACCAGCGTCTCCTCCGACAAGGGGCGCCATTCTCTCACTGTAGGCCCTGCGGTTTTGCGCTAGTCGCGCGGGAGCAGCTTTCGCTGGCTTTCTGCAGCAGCGTGGTCACGCGGTTAGCTTGATTGGAGTCTTCCGTCGCCCTGGAAGATTTTCGAGTGGATTAGGCTAGTCATTGCTGGCCTTCGTCTCCAGAGCTCTGCCTATTATCCCTAGCTGAGCTGTTGGAGAGACCCAAGTACCAGAATGCCGAGATTAACACTAAAATTCTGCCTTGCGGAATAGATAGTAGAAGCTGGGGTCCAGTCATTTATAAATCCATTGTGTAATTCCCCGGATCCTTCCCCCGACATCTTTGGACTCTTTTCATCTATTGCACCTGGTGCCATTTATTTGCTAGTGGGCCCCTGGGAATCTGCTCTTGGCATCTGCCAACAGGGTTTATTATCTGTCTCTTTAGCCGTTTGATAACGGAGGGGAATGAAGTGCTTTCTGTGCTAGCCCTGACCCTCGCAGTCCTGTCTTCAGAATCCCTAATGGACTTACAGGGGATAACCCTACAAGGCTATAGAGCCACAGGGTCAGCCGAGGAGAAAACAGCACGGGTCCTCCCCAGTTTGGATGGAGCTGGACTCAGATTCCGGTTGAGAAAAGGCTTTCATAAAAACAGTAATTTAAACGGTCCTGTGATCAAGCCGGGCCGGGCTGGGGGCCACCACTCTGCTTTGCGGATAAGCAGGGTTTATCTTTTTGATTAACAGCAGACTGCCGCCACAATCAATGCCCCATCTGGCTGTCACCGTGTGTACCTACAGGAGGGTTCTGAGAGCCATCAAACCGAGCACAGGAGAAATTGCAGTAGTACCTCATGTATTCTGTCTTTTTTCCTTCCAAACTGGAGAAGACAGAGTTACCCTGAGGACTCAAGAGGAGGGCAGATGAGGGGTGTGCCTGTGCAATGTGGGGGGTGGGGGGCGGAATAATTGAGTGGCGGGAGGTAGGAGGGCCAGAGGCTGTGGGGAGGAGCCAGTAACCTGAGGACCACTGAATCCACAGGTCAGGCCAGGTGGCGGGCAGGACCTGTGTGGAAGCAAGGCCAGCCATTAGGATTAAGGAGGAACTCAGTTCTGTCAAAAATCTAGCTACCTGTTTTAGCTATAGGCCTAATGATTTCTTCTTTTCCTATTGGAAAACATTAAATCTTACAAACTTCTTGACCTCTAACCTTTTAACTTTTTAATTCATTTTGAGGGTGGATATTTGACCTAGCAGTTAACACCTGCTTGGGGCACCACACTCTGCATCAGAGTGCCCGATTTGTGTCTGCTTATCTACTTGCAATTCTGCTCCCTGCTCACGTGCACCCTGGGAGGTAAGACACAGTGATTCAAACACCTTCGGTCCCTGCCACCCACGTGGGACACCCAGATTGTACCCTGGACCTGGTTTGGTCCTAACTCAGCCCTGTCTTTTGCAGGGATTTAAGGAAGTGAATCAGCTGATGGAAAGTTTTAATCTCCCTCTCTCCCTTTCAAATAAAGTGAATGAAAGAAAAAAAAAAACCTTTTTATTTTAAGATTTATTTATTTTAATCATAAAGAAAGAAAGAAAGATCTTCCATCCACTGGTTCACTCCCCAAATGACCACATGACTGGAACTGAGCTGATCTGAATCCAGGGATTTCTTCTGCATCTCCCACACAGATACAGGATCCCAAGGACCTGAGCCAACCTATGCTGCTTTTCCAGGGCATTTACAGAGAGCTGAATGGGAAATACAATAGCTGGGACATGAACCAGCACCTACATGGGGTCCCAGTACTTGCAGGCAGAGAGTTGGCCTGAAGAGCCATTTCACTAGTCCTCTGAAAATTAATCTTTGTATATTGATTTTTTATAAGATTTTTATTTTTAAAGATTTTTAAAAATTGGTAAGTCAGATATGCAGAGAGGAGGAGAGACAGAGACGAAGATCTTCCATCCGCTGATTCACTCGCCAAGTGACCACAATGGCCAGAGCTGTGCCAATACAAAGCCAGGAGTCAGGAGCCTCCTCTGGGTCTCCCACATAAGTGCAGGGCCCAAGGCTTGAACCATATTCCATGGCTCTCTAAGATTCATTAGCACAGGGAGGTTGATTGGGAGTGGAGCAGCTGAGAGGAACTGATGTCCGTATGGGATACTGTAGCACAATTTGTATGGTTTCTAATGTGTAATATTAATTAGTTTTTCTACTTTTTGTTTCTAATTCTTACAAAGGCAACATTGTTAGAAATGATAACAGAAATTAAAAGCATTTCTGGGGACAGGGGAGAAGAATGCAGCCTGGCAGAAGGTAAAGGATTAGGGCAGTCTGTTAGCTCTGAGTTTGACCTCATCACTAAAAATTTAGGCCCCCAGTAACACCAGGTCCCCAAGCTGCATTTTTCCTTCTCCTCCTTCTATCCCTTCCTTCTGGCCTACCTGCTTTGTGCCTTTTCCGCTGCATTTTATTTCTTCCTGAGTAAGAGCCACCAGTAGAGAAATGTAATCAGCAGTGCAAGCAGTCAACTAATCAGTCAATCAACATTTACTGAGCATCTATCATGTGCTGCACTGTTCAGGTGCTGCAGATAAAATCAGAGCAATAGACAGGCCTGTCTGCCTAAAGCTGACATCTAGTGGGAAAGAATGACAAATACTCCATCCTTGTACATGAGGCAGGAGGTAGCAAGCCTACCCTGGAGATTCAGGCTGTGATTCTCCAAGGCTGACCCCAAAGGCTTCTGGTATGGGGGAGATTGCTGCTCCTCCACACCTTGGTCCTCTGGCTGCTGTGTCATAGCTACCCATGGGTTACATAAGGCTCTGCAATTGTCCTTATTTCTCAAAAGCACAGCTGGATTGGCAAGGACATGGAGAAACTGGAACCCTCATATTCTGCTTAAGAGAATATAAAATGCTACAGATGCTTTGGAAGACAGTCTGGTAGCTTCTCAAGTGATAAAACCTATAACTCTTTTTTTTTTTTTTTTAAAGATTATTTGGAGCCCTGAGTGGTGGCCTAGTGGCTAAAGTCCTTGCCTTGCATGCACTGGGATCCCATATGGGCACCGGTTCTAATCCCAGCAGTCCTGCTTCTCATCCAGCTCCCTGCCTGTGGCCTGGGAAAGCAGTTGAGGACGGCCCAAAGCTTTGGGACCCTGCACCCACGTGGGAGACCTGGAAGAAGCTTCTGGCTCCTGGCTTCAGATTGGCACAACTCAGGCTGTTGCGCTCACTTGGGGAGCGAATCATCGGATCAGAAGATCTTCGTCTCTGTCTCTCCTCCTCTCTGTATATCTGACTTTCCAAAACAACAACAACACCCAATATTTATTTGAGGTTTAATTTGAAGTGGAGATTTATAGAAAGAAGGATCTCTGTCCGAATGGCCACAGTGGCTGGAGCTGAGCTGATGTGAAAAACCAGGAGCCAGGAGCTTCTCCTATGTCTTGCACGTGGTTGCAGGGGCTCAGGGACCTGGGCCATTCTCTGCCCTTTTCCAGGCCAAAAGCAGAAAGATGGATGGGAACTGGAACAGCCAAAACACAAAATGGCTCCCGAGTGGGATTCCAATGTTTTTAGGTAGAGGATTAGCATATTGAGCCATGGTGCCAGCCTTGCAACCTAGAGTTATTTTTATATACCAAATCCAGTCCTAGCTATACACCCACAAGAAATGAAAATACGTCCACACAAAAATTTATACATGAGTTTTTAGAGTAGTGTGATTCAGAACAACCAAAAGGTTTTAAAAATAATTGAATAATTAATGTTTTACTAATTAATGTTTATACAAAATGTGCAAACTGTGGAATATTTATGTAATGGAATATTTTTTTTAAAGATTTATTTATTTATTGGAAAGTCAGATATACAGAGAGGAAGAGAGACAGAGACGAAGATCTTCCGATCCGATGATTCACTCCCAAAGTGACTGCAACGGCCTCCGAAGCCAGGATCCAGGAACTTCTTCCGGGTATCCCACACGGGTACAGGGTCCCAAAGCCTTGAGCCGTCTTCGACTGCCTTCCCAGGCCACAAGCAGGGAGCTGGAAGGGAAGCGGAGCCACGGGGATCAGAACCGGTGCCATATGGGATCCTGGGGCGTTCAAGGCGAGGATTTTAGCCACTAGGCCACGCTGCCGGGCCCTATGTAATGGAATATTATTAGGTCACAAAAAGGAAGGAAGTACTGATTCATGCTACAATGTGGACGAATCTTGCAAATGTTAACTTCAAACAGCCAGCCACTAAGGATGGTTCTTTTGTTCCAAGATTGGGATGTGGTTTGCCCCCAAAGGTCCAGGTTTGGCCTGCAGGGTATCAGTATTTAGGTAGTGACATCTTTAAGAGATAGAGCCTAATTGGAGATGACTGGTCCAGTGGGGTCTTACCCTCGGAAGGAATTAATGCAGGTGCAAGTGCTGTGGTGCAGTGGGCTAGGCCACTATTTGGGAAGATGATATCTCTCATCCCAATGCAACTTTTTTTTTTTAATTTTATTGGAAAGTCAGATTTACAGAATGAAGGAGAGACAGAGCAAAAGATCTTCCATCTGCTGATTCACTCCCCAAGTGGTTGCAATGGCCAGAGCTGAGCCAATCTGAAGCCAGGAACCAGGAGCTTCTTCTGGATCTCCCATATGGGTGCAGGGTCCCAAGGACTTAAGCCATCCTCTGCTGCTTTCCCATGCCATAAGCAGGGAACCAGGTTGGAAGTGGAGTAGCCAGGACATTAACTGGTGTCCATATGGGATCCCAATGCTTGCAAGAATGATGATTAGCCAGTAGAGCCACTGCGTTGAGCCCATTTGTTTTTATTTGTCCTTTTTTTTTTAAGTTTTGTTTATTTTTACTCATAAGTCAGATATACAGAGAGTAGGAGAGACAGAGAGGAAGATCTTCCGTTCGATGATTCATTCCCCAAGTGACCACAACAACCAGAGCTGAGCCGATCAGAAGCCAGGAGCCAGGAGCTTCTTTCAGGTTTCCCATGCAGACACAGAGTTCCAAAGCTTTGGACCGTTGTTAACTGCTTTCCCAGGCCACAAGCAGGGAGCTGAATGGGAAATGGAATAGCCAGGTTACAAACTGGTGCCTATATGGGATCCCAGCATGTGCCATGCAAAGACTTTAACCACTAGGCTATCGCACCGGGCCCTTTTCCTCTTCTTGGTATCATATTCTTGAAGCTCCACAACTGCAACATGTATTAACTTATTTTCTTTATAAAGTACTCAGTGTCAGGTTTTACTTATTTATTTGAATGGGGGAGGGCAGGAAGAGATCTTCCCTTCGTTGATTCTTTTGTGAAATGCTTGCAACAGACAAAGCTTAGTCAGAATTAGGAGCCAAGAATTCAGTCTAGTTCTCCCATGTGGTAAGGACTCCAGAACTGGAGCCATTTCTGTTGCCCCCCAGGGCATACATTAGTAGGAAGCTGAATTGAAAGCAGAGTTGAGGTATCAGTCTAATATGCTAATGTTCCAAGCAGTGTCTTAAATACCATGCCTGACTCCCACTGGTGGAAGTTCTTTTATTTTTTTATGATTTATTTACTTGAAGGTCAGAGAGGCAGAGAAAGAGATCTCTCTGTTGCTTCACTTATCAGGTGACTACAATGACCCAAAACTGAACCAGGCTGAAGCCAGGAGCCAGAAGATTCATCTAAGCTTCACACATGGATGACAGAGGCCCTAACTCTTGGGCAACCTGTTGCTGTTTTTCCAGGCTCTTATCTGGGAGCTGGATTGAGAGTGGAGTATGCGGAATACAAACTGGTCATATATGGGATGATAGCATTGCAGGCGACAGCTTAACCTGATCTGTGTAAGTTTCGTTTTGAGTTGATTACAGTGTTCTAAAATACTCTATGGTGATGGTTATACACATCTATGAAAATACTAAAAAACATTGAATTGTACACTTTAAATGGATGAATTACAGGATATGAAAAATGTGAATTATCACCCAATAAAGCTATTAAAACAAAAATAAAAATCATTCTTGGGAGTCTAAAAAATCTGCACCTTTGCTTTTAATTGCAGGCTGCATGGTCATTGCAAATCTTAAGGATGAGCAAGGACTTAATATTGTTCTGGGTCACGTGGCCTTTCAGAGCCCCAGCATAAACCTGTGAAAAGCTTTAGGCCCAAGAGTGAGCAGCACAAGCTGCTGGAAAGGGACAGAACAAAAACCAGGCTGTCCTTGCCCCACTCCCATCCATCATGGCTCAGATTAACATCTAGAGTGCATCTGCTAGGTAGAAGGCATGAGAGACCCCAAAGAACCAGAGACGCTATTCTCTGGATGCTCACTTATTTTTTTAAAGATTTGTTTATTATTTATTTTTTAAAGATTTATTTATTGTTATTGGAAAGGCAGATGTACAGAGAGGAGGAGAGACAGAGAGGAACATCTTCCGTCCGATGATTCACTCCCCAAGTGAGCGCAACGGCCGATGCTATGCTGATTCGAAGCCAGGAGCCAGAAACTTCTTTCTGATTCTCCCATGTGGGTGCAGGGTCCCAAATCTTTGGGTCGTCCTTGACTGCTTTGCTAGGTTACAGGCAGGAAGCTGGAAGGGAAGTGGAGCTCCCGGGATCAGAACCGGTGCCCATATGGGATCCTGGGGCGTTCAAGGCGAGGACCTTAACACTATGCTATCGAGCTGGGCCCTGTTTATTATTACTTAGATCATATTTACAGAGAGAAAGAGATCAGACAGAATCTGCTTGTTCACTCCCTAAGTGGCTGCAATGGCTGGAGCTGAGACAATCTGAAGCCTGGAGCCAGGATCTTCTTTCAGGTCTCCCATACAGGTGCAGAATCCCTCCCAAAGCCCTGGGCTATCCTCCATTGCTTTCCCAGACCATAAGCAGGAAGCTGGGTGGGAAGTGGAGCAGCTGAGGCACAAACTGGTGCCTGTATGGGTTCTTGGCAGTTGCAAGGTGAGGATTTAGCCATTGAGCAATTGTGCCAAGTCCACTTATTTTTATTTTTCAAGGTTTATATATTTGAAAGGCAGAGTGATGGGTCGGAAGAGGGAGAACTTTCATCTATTGTTTCATTTCCAGATGGATGTAATAGTGGAGCTGGGTCAGGCTGAAGCCAGGAGCTTCATTCAGCTCTGCCATGTGGTTGGCAAATACTCCAGCGATATTAGCAGAGAGCTTAATCAGAAACAGAGCAATCAGCATTTGAACCAATACTGCAATATGGGGTGTGGTGTCCAAACCAATGGCTTAACCTGCTGAACCACTAAGGTGGTCCCATTTCAGAATGCTCAAACTTAAATTGTTAATGTAATGCCCTCTAATATAAACAAATAAAGCTATTTGGATAAGAGGCAATGTGGAATAAAGAATGGTAGCAAGGGCCCGGCGCGGTGGCGCAAGTGGTTAAGTCCTCGCCTTGCACGCCCGGGATCCCATATGGGCGCCGGTTCTAATCCCGGCAGCCCCGCTTCCCTTCCAGCTCCCTGCTTGTGGCCTGGGAAAGCAGTCGAGGACGGCCCAAAGCTTTGGGACCCTGCACCCGCGTGGGAGACCCGGAAGAGGCTCCTGGCTTCGGATCGGCATAGTATCGGCCCGTTGCGCTCACTTGGGGAGTGAATCATCGGATGGAAGATCTTCCTCTCTGTCTCTCCTCTCTGTATATCCGCCTTTCCAATGAAAAAATAATAAAAATAAAATCTTTAAAAAAAAAAAAAAAAAAAGAATGGTAGCAAGGCAGCCTATGAGTCTTGGCTCATGTAGCATGAGGAGCATCATAGTGACATCAGCTAAAGTAAGACCAACTTGCAGTCCTTGGAGTTGGGCAAGTTCCAGGATTTGGCTCTCTGCTCACATGCCTCCAATCACCCCTTCGTTTGGCTGCTAGACTCAATTTGTTAGTCTATTTCCATACCCCTCATTTTCTCACCAACCCCACCCCCACAATGTCCAATTTGGCCCTCCACTACTGGAACCATTTGCCGGAAATTCATTAAACTGAACACATGGGAAATTACAGAGGAGATTTCACTTGTCACTTAAAGTTCAAATATAGAAAGTAATTTTAAAAGGACAGTGGTGAGAGGTTATTTTTATCTTACTTGTTTGTGCTGAGTTTTCTTGTCTTGCTGCCTCTCATTCTTCTCTCTTGTTCCTTGATTCTTTAAACTAAATTTTAGCCTTTTAAATTTTATTTTTAAGATTTATTTTACTTTTGTTTGAAAAGTGGAGTTACAGAGAGAAGGTAAGACAGAGAGAGGGAGACAAATCTTACATCCGGTGGTTCATTCCCCAAATGGTTGCCACAGCCATGGCACTGGGTAAGGCACTGGGTAAGATGCCCATGTCCCACATTACTGTGCCCAGGTTTGATACGTGGTTCCAGTTCTTGACTCTAGCTTCCTGCTAATGCAGCCGTGGGAGGTAGTGGCGATGACTCAACTAACTAGATTCCTGCCACAATTTAGTTTCTGGCTGACATCTAGGGAGTGAGCCAGTGGGTGGAATACTCTCTCTGTGTTAAATAAATAAAACCTTAAAACTTAAAACAAACAAACAAACGAACTTAAGTCTCCCAGGTGATTGAAATATGGTTTCATTGGGGCCAGCATTGTGGTTTGGTGTGTTTGGATGCCCCCTGCTACCCCAGCATCTTATGTGAATGCCACTGATTGAAGTCCTGGTGGCTCTACTTCTGATCCGTCTCCCCACTAGTGCTCCTAGTAAGGCAGCAAAGTGCTTTGGCCCATGTTGCACACTGGGAGACCTGAAGGAGTGCCAGGCTCCTCTTCAGCCAGGGCATTTGGGGAGTGAGCTAGCAAATGGATGATCTCGATCTGTCTTTCTCACTGTTATTAACTCTCTCTACTGTCATTAACTCTGCCTTTCAAATAAATAAATAAAAATTTAAAATATTTATTTGTTTTTGTTGTAAAGGCAGATATACAGAGAGAAGGTGATACAAACAGAAAGACCCTCTGTCTCCTGGTTCACTCCCCAAGTGGCTGCAATGGCTGGAGCGAAGTCGATCTGAAGCCATGTACTAGGAGTCTCTTCTGGGGCTCCCACATGGGTGCAGGATCCCAAGATTTTTGGCCATTCAACTGCTTTTCCAGGCTACAGGTAGTGATTGGGAAGTGGAGCATCTAGGACATGAACTGGCAAACATATGGCATCCTGGTGACGCAAAGTGAGGATTTTAGCCACTAGGCTACCGCACCGGGCCAAATAAATAAATTTTTGAAAAAAACTCAGAAAATGTGATTTTTTAAAAAAGATTTATTTATTTTTTATTGCAAAGTCAGATATTCAGAGAGGAGGAAAGACAGGGAGGAAGATCTTCCATCCAAACCAATGATTCACTCCCCAAGTAAGTGCAACAGCCAGTGCTGAGCCGATCTGAAACCAGGAGCCAGGAACTTCTTTCCGGGTCTCCCACGTGGTGCCCCGTCCAAAAGCTTTGGGCCGTCCTCGACTGCTTTCCGAGGCCACAAGTAGGGAGCTGGAAGGGAAGTGGAGCTGCTGAGATTAGAACCTGCGCTCATATGGGATCCTGGCATGTTCAAGGCGAGGACTTTAGCCACTTGGTCATGCCGCCAGGAGAAAATATGATTTCTCAAATGATACTTACCAATTACACATACGTCCTAGGAGATGGGTTGTTACTATATTGGTTACATTCATTATGCCTACAACTTCTGACAGTCAGATCATACCCTTCTTCTAGGGTAAGAAAATGACAACAAAAAATGAAATCCTAGGAAAAAGAACTAAAGGGGATAGAACAAAGGCGTTCCTCACTATGAGAGCTGGAAATGAAAGTGGCTGCCACGGAGAGCTACAAAATCTCCTTTTCGAAGAGTAGCTATTTGGGCCAGGCCCGGGACCTCCTGGAGGTCAAGCATGAGCTCGACTGCCTCTTCCTGTCCCATTTAGCAGCACCTGTTAATCCTTGCAGCAGAAATTGCTGTTTCTATTCCTTTTTCCAGGCAGGCGTGCCCTGGGAGATGAATGCTGCCAACGAGGCTCCTTGCTCTGAAGGAAAGGGAGAGATGACAGCTGCCATTTTAGGCGCTTCGTAAGGACGCTTAGCAAGAAGCTGCTGATTTGGTTTACCCAGTTCCTCCTCCCTGGTTAAAGCAGAAATCTCTTGGATCAGAGGTTCCTTGGAGGAGAAAAGGAAGCCTGAGCTCCAACTGTGGCAACTGGCAGAGACATCACTCAAAAGACCAAGCAGGCCTACCTTCCCAGCAGCAGCATTGCGAGCCGGGGATTCCCACCTCCCACCCCCAGCACAGATTTCAAGTTGCCTTGCTTCTTATGTTGCTTGTCCTTTTCTCTCTTGACACCATTTTACTTTCTTCTTGCTTCTTGTTTCCCTTGTTCTCATTTTCTTCCCTTCTCTTTTATACCTCCCCATTTTCCTTTTTTTCTCTTCTTCTCATTACTGTTTCAGCTGCCGGCTCTCATTGCCCACTCCACTGGGATTTTTGTTTCAAGAACTTTAGCATTCCTTCTTGGTCTAAGATAACAATATAGTCTGATAATATAAATGACCAGATTGCATGAACTGGAATGTCCACAAAGGTCAACATATTTGAACCTACATTTACAGAGCTTCTTTGAGCTCTCTCTCTCCTTCCCTTTTCATAGCATATCCGGGGACAAATGATCTTTGGAACAAATTTTAGAAAACATTTATGTCATGGGTTAAATTTTCTTAAATGTTATAGTGTAATTATTTAATTTGACCCTCACAAGTATGCTATGATGGGACAGGAAAGCTACATTATTCCTGGTTTAGTTAGTTTTAAGGTTTTTTTTTTTTATTGTTTCTTTATTTATTTATTATTTTTTTTTAAGGCAGAGTTACAGAGACAAAAGGAGAGAGAGAGGGAGAGATCTTCCATCTGCTGGTTCACTCTCCAAATAGCGGCAACACTGAAGCTGAGGCAATCCGAAGCTGGCAGCCAGGAGCTTCTTCCAGGTCTCCCATGTGAGTCCAAGGGCCCAAGGACTTAAGCCATCCTGTGCTGCTTTCTCAGGCTGTTAGCAGGGGACTACTCAGAAGTGGAGCAGCTGGGATATGAACTGGTGTCCATATGGGATGCAGCACTGCAGGCAGAGGTTTAGCCATGGCTCCAGTGCCCATTATTCCCACTTTATTTTTAAAAGGATTTTATTTTTTTATAGTGTATTATTAATCAGGGTGGGAAGGATTGAGGTTTAGGGGAAATTGGGTGAACTCATTGTTTCCAAAATTGCTATTTCTTCTTGTTTCTGGTGGTAGGGCAGAGACAAAGGGGGAAGCCACACGGACTTTCCAAATGTCCCAGTATCCAGGGATGAGAAATCGCCACCTATTCCCACTTTATAAATGAGTAAAACAGAGGCCTAGGTAGTCACAGTCTGGCTCATAGTCACACAGTGAGACAACAAGCAATACAGCCAAATCTTATTTATGGGTCTGTTCTCTCTGCACTACCTTGTACTACTTTAGTATGTATTATACAGGTGATCTTCTGGAATATAATACATGATACATGAGGTATGAAATGGGGCCAAGAAGTGATACTATCACTGGTAAGTTATTACATTCATTTTTAAAAGATTTATTTTTTGAGAGCATGTCAGAGAGAAAGATGTTTCATCTGCTGCTTCACTCCCCATATTTCTAACTGCAACCCACAGTTCTGGGCCAGGTGAAAACCATGAACCTGTAAATGCATGCTAGTCTTCCACAGGCATGGTAGGGGCTCAAGTTCTTGGGTCATTTCTATCCTCCCAGGCATGTTAAGAGGGATCCAGATTGGAATCAGAATAGCAGGACTTGAACTAGTGCTCCAGTGTGAGATGTCAGCATTGCAAGCAGCAGCTTGACTTGCTCTACCACAGTACCAGCTTCATTATATTCATTTGTTCCCAGTCAATCAAATATATACTGTACTTCTGCCAAGAGCTTAACACTACTCCAGGTTTTGGGACGAGAACAGTGATTGAAACAAGTACACAAGTTCTTGGAGCTTGAATTTTTCCTGGAGCTTATATTCTGGTGAGGGAACATAGGCATTACAAGATACATATGTCAAATATTTTAGTATACATGCTAGATAATCATAAGGACTGAGGATAAAAATGGGAATATAATAGTAAGAGGGTAGAACTGCAATTTAAGGGATGGAGGAGGTCAAGGAAGGTAATACTGAAGGTGACATTTGAATAAAAACCCAAAGAAGATTAGAATGTGACCATGCAGGGACTTGGGAGTGGGTGGGTGGAAAGAGTTCCAGCAGAGAGAAAAGTCAATTAAGGTCTGAGGAGGAGTAAACCAAGGCTGAGGCTGACTGGGGAGGAGGCAGAGTGGTAAGGGAAAAGGTTGGAGAGGTTGGTTGAGGGGCTGGAATCCAGACACTAATCTTGAAAATAAATAAGCTGACAGAGGGCAGGGATATGCCATGATGTAATCATATCACATGACAGGGCTGTTATGTTGCTTTAAAACAGATGATCTCAAACGTCAAGCCATTGAAACAGCACACATTTATCTCACTCAGTTTTCATGGGGTGAGGTCTGAGAGCTGCTGAGCCGTGATGGTTCTGTCTTTCATGGGGGTTTCGGGTTACTGAAGCCTTGATTGGGTCTGCAGATGATGCACATGGCTGTTGCCAGAGACCTCATTTCTTCCCACGTGAGCCTCTCTGTAGGGCTTGTCACAACATGTTACCTGGCCTCCCCCAGACTGAGTAATGGGAAAGACCGAGAGAAAGTGGCCTTCAAGAAAGCCATAGTGGGCCCAGCACGATAGCATAGCAGTTAAAGTCCTCGCCTTGAATTCACCAGGATCCCATATGGGCACATGGGAGACCTGGAAGAAGTTCCTGGTTTTGGTTTGGTTCAGTTCCAGCCACTGCAGCCGCTTGGGGAGTGAACCATCAGATGGAAGATCTTCCTCTCTGACTCTCCTCCTTTCTGTATATCTGCCTTTCCAATAAAAATAAATAAATCTTAAAAAAAAAAGAGTCATAGCTTAATCATGGAAACTGCTTATCATTACCTCTCTTTTAAAAAATTATTTATTTCCACTGAATTCGAAAGGCAGAGGAAGAGGGAGACAGATCTTCTATCCATGTGTTCACTACCCAAATGCCTGAAAAAGCCAGGATTGAGCTAGGCCCAAACCAGGAGCCCAGAATATAATCTGAGTGTCCTATTTGGGGACCCAAGTACTCGGGCTGCCATCTGCTACCAAGGTGTGCATTACCAGGAAGTTGGAAGGGAAGCATAGGAGCCAGGACTCAAACCCAGCACTTCATTATGGATGGAGGCATTTCCATCAGTGTCTCACATACTGCACTAAATACTTACCCTGGAACAGGATCACTTCTGTCATATCCTATTGTTCACATAGACAAAGCTGGTACCTTGCAGCAGGGGACCACCATTACATAAACACCAACAGGTCAGGATCACTGGAGGTCATCCTGGAGACTGGCTACCACTACTGACTTGCAGAAAATTCCCTCAGACTATTCATGTTTCCCACAGTATCAACAAACATGTGGTCCCTACAATAGTTATGCTCATAGTCCTCCATGTGCCAAGAATTTGGAGGCCCGATTTCAATTCTGCAGTGGTACGCTTGCTTTTTCAAAGCCCAATTTCCTTTCAATGGCTTTGTTATTTCTTTCTCCTGATTCACTCAAATTGGAATACTCTGAGTTAAACCTGTAACAACAACAACAACAAATGCTTTGGGGTCAGAGTTGTGGTATGGGGGTAAAGCTACCACTTGCAATACCAGCTTCCTATATGGATGTCAGTTTAGGTCCTGGATGCTCCACTTCTGATCCAGTTCCCTGCTAGTGACCTGTGAAAGCCTCAGAAGATGGCTGAAGGATTTGGACCCCTGCCACCCACTTGGAAGACCTAGATGGAGCTCCTTGCTCCTGGCTTCAGCCTGGAGCAGTGCTGCTCATTGCAATTATTTGGGGGAATGAACCAATGGATAGATGATTTCTCTCTATGTTTCTCTCTGTAATGACTTTCAAAATAAATAAATCTTTTTTCTTAAAAAAAAAAAATGTTTGTTGGGCCCAGAGCCGTGGCCTAGCAGCTAACGTCCTCGCCTTGAATGCACTGGGATCCCATATGGGCGCCAGTTCTAGTCCTGGCAGCTTCACTTCCCATCCAACTCCCTGCTTGTGGCCTGGGAAAGCAGTCGAGGATGGCCTAAAGCATTGGGACCTGGCACTCGTATGGGATACCTGGGAAGAAGTTCCTGGCTCCTGGTTTCGGATTGGCTCAGCACCGACTATTGTGGCCACTTGGGGAGTGAATCATCGGACGGATGGAAGATCTTCCTCTCTGTCTCTCCTCCTCTCTGTATATCTGACTTTCCAATAAAAATAAATAAATCGGAAGAAAGAAAGAAAGAAAGAAAGAAAGAAAGAAAGAAAGAAAGAAAGAAAGAAAGAAAGAAAGAAAGAAAAGAAAAGATGCTTGTATGAAAGGTATAATGCTTCAAAGGTAGACTGTGGGTAATTTAACCTTGGGATGACACTGGACTTTTATAAAGGGCAGAGTTGACCCCTGCCCTTTGCCCCAAGCCTCTAGAATCTGAAGGCAGCCATCAACTAAGAAGAATGGCTGATGACAGCAAACAGAACATTCTCTCTATCCCCAAAGATCAGTATGGGTTCTGACTCAGGTGCCTTCCCGCTAGGCTTGGCTTGGTGGCACAGCTGGCCTCGGCCAGTTTCTGAAGTGAGCAGCAGATGGCATCGCAGGCTCAGGAGCGAGGAAATGAGGCTGCAGGCACAGGCAGCGGCTCCTGCTGGTTGGCACCTGGGGGCTTCTGCATTAGGGCCCCCGCCTCCCCAGCCTCCAATGCAGGGACATCTTGACTGGGTGTCTGCCGATTAGGGTGCTGTCCAGCCAGGATCTCATAGAGCAGGACCTAACCTCCACCCCCCACCCTGGGAAGAAACAGATGGTGAACACTGGGTCTCTGCTATGCATGCTGTGCTGGCTGCTCTTCTCAGAGCTACTGTGTTTTCATCATGGTCTGCTCCTTGCTTGTGAGTGTTCCCCATAGACAATGCCTAGTTTAAGGGTTGGTATGTCCCTGGCAAAAGCTTCCTGGGATGGCCAGATGGGGCCAGAGAAAACTCGAGGCATTGTAGATTTGAAAAAGCAATCTAAGGACTCTCAAGTATTCAGAATCAAATACTCTTTGCTTGTCAGTGACCCAGGTGGGGAGCTACACTTCAGAGCTGCCTGGCAGGGCTGAGTCCTGTAGGCTTTCTGTGCACCTGTGTCCTTCCCTTGCCCTAGGTTTCTTTCCTCCTCTTTCTCTTCTCTTCTCTTCTCTTCTCTTCTCTTCTCTTCTCTTCTCTTCTCTTCTCTTCTCTTCTCTTCTCTTCTCTTCTCTTCTCTTCTCTCTCTCTCTCTCTCTCTCTCTTTCTCTCTCTCTCTCTAAGATTTAAGACAGATTGTGCTCGCTCCGGCAGCACATACATTAAAATTGGAATGATACAGAGAAGATTAGCATGGCCCCTGCACATGGATGACACTCAAATTCGTGAAGCATTCCATAAAAACGAGAGAGAGATTTACGGCAGACTTATAGAGAGAAGGAGAGTCAGGCAGAAAGATATTCTGTCTGTTGATTCACTCCCTAAGTGGCCGCAACGGCCATTGTTGAGCCGATCTGAAGCCAGAGGCCAGGAGCTTCTTTGAGTCTCCACACAGTACAGGGTTCCAAGGCTTTAGAACATCCTTGACTGCTTTCCCAGGCCACAAACAGGGAGCCAGAAGGGAAGTGGAGCAGCAGGGATATGAACCAGTGCCCATAGAGGATCCTGGCACGTGTAAAGTGAAGAATTAGTCACTATCCCCTCATGCTGGGACCTCCCCCTCTCTTCTTGTTTCTCTTCAACTTCCTCTTTCCTCTATAGATCTCTTTCTTTGCTAGGGTAGGAAACAAAACCAGTTACCAAACTGCCTTGGTCAACGTGACTCTATCTTTCTGCTAACACAAACCCTAGGAGGCAGCAGTAATGGTGCAAATAACTGAGCTTCTGCCAGCCACATGGGAGACCCAAATTGATTTCATCATTCCCCGGGCTTCAGCTGGTTGGCATTTGGGGAATAAGTCAATGAATGGGAACCCTCTGTCTCTCTGCTTCTCCAGTAAACAAATTTTAAAGAGTAACGAGTGGATAGAGGAAAGGATGAATGCTAAGCTCTGAGGTATGCACTGTAGGTACAAACATTCAAGTGTAATCTCAGTCCATTAAGAGAGCGGAGCACTCAACAAGCAATCACCCACAATCTTGAATAAGGACTCTGAGACTGAGGTAGGAGCAGCAGTGCTGTCTGAGTCTCACTGAAAAGACACCCATCAGTTCAAGAATTGCTCATGGAGAGCCTACTAGACATGGGTCTGTGGCCCACAGGTGGCTTCCAGCTGTAGGAGTCATATGAGTAAACAAATAGGCAGGAATAAACAGGATGGGTGCCTTCTGGGGGAAATGCTGGGTAGCAGGGCAGAAAGCATTATGCTTAGTTGGGGGGTTCTGGAAGGTTTTATGTTTGCAGGAGTTCAGGTTAAGACCTGTTTGAGGGGTCTATAGAAATTAGGTGATGAAAGAAGAGGAAATAAAAGTTCTAGGCCAAAGAAAACATCAGGCACAGTCAAGGGAGCATAGTTTTTAGGAACTGAAAAATGTATCAGGAATGCTGGCTGGGATAGAAGGTGCGCAGAAGTGGGTAGGAATATGGAGTGGAAGAGCCCAAAATCAGTATAAGAAGAACGACTTACTTTAGGGCATGGGAAGACATTTAAGAGTTTTAAACATATACGATTTATTCATTTTTATTTGAAAGGTGGAATTTACAGAAAGATCCTCCCTCTGCTGGTTCACTCCCTAAATGGTAGCAATGGCTGGGACTGAACTGATCTGAAGCTTGCAGCCAGGATCTGCTTCCAGGTCTGCCATGTGGGTGCAGGGTCCCAAGGCCTTGGGCCATCCTCTGCTCTTTTCCCAGAACATATCCAGAGAGCGGGATCAAAAATAGAGCAGCCAGGTCACACATAGGTGCCTATATGGAATGTTGGTGCTACAGGGTGGAGGATTAGATTGCTGCACCATTACACCCGCCCCACATTGAGGAGTTTAAAGGAGGATAGTGATGACGTCAAGTTTGCATTTAGAGAGATTACTCTGTATTCAACATAGAAAATGGATAGGGTCAAGGAGCAGCTTCCTTCTGCTTCCCCCATGGACACAGGCAGGAGGGAGAAAAAGAACTAAAACATTTATTTCACCCACCTTCCTCCACAGCTCGACCCTCCCCACCCTAATCAGAGGCATCAGAGGCACACATGGGTATACATCCCTCTCAACCATATAACCATTATTAAAAATAAAAAGAAAGTAGATGGGGCAGGACTAGAGTGGTATCTTTGAGACCAATTAAGAAGTGGTCTGGGCAAGAAGCTAATGATGATATCACTGAGGGTAGAGGTCATATGTGAGTTGAAATTAGAATAACTGGGAATTTTTCAGGTAGGGAGGGTTCTGGTGTTCAGAGAAAGAAAACTGCACATGAAACTTCAGGGGTTTGGTGTGATTTAGGAAGTGCATGGAAATAGGTGATTTCAATCTGTGAAAGGCACAACATAATAGGATTAGGAAATGAAGCATGGTGAGAAGCAGAGGTATGGCCACTGCCTGTAGTTACCCAGACAATCTGCAGGGGTTCCAGAGGGACTACAGTTCATTCAGGCATTTTGCAGAACAAATGCTTTATCCATACCCCAGAGCACAAGGCCAAACAGTATCCAAAGAAGTAAGCAGGTAAACCAAGAAAAAGGGCAGGAACCTACCCAGCACTGAGAGGCGAGATGAGCCCCAGGGATTCAGAAATTCCTCTCTCAGAATCCTCCAGCCCCTGGCTGGATCACACTTGCCCCTTCTGCTTCTAGACCTCAAAGGCAGCAAACAGATATCTTTAATTTTTTTTTAAATCCCCTAAAGAAAAGACTTTGAAAAGAGTAGAGTGCGTGGGCCAACTAGCATGATGGTTCAGAAACTGGGCTCTGTTTCTTTCTTGATTTGTGTCTTAGGAGAAATAACAGAATCATTTTCCTAACCTGACGGTGCTGAAAGGTTGAAGTGAGGTAATGTGAACAGACAGCTAGCACAGTGAAGATTCTCAGTAAATCTTTGGTGTTACTAAGATTTTAGCATAAGGCAAGTGGGGCAGGGCAAAGAGATAGAAATGCTGTGAAAGGGACTGCATAGAAGGGGACAAAGTTCTGTTGTGTGCAGAGTTCTTCAATACTCTGCAAGGCAAATGACGTGCATGTATTTTCCCACAGTCACATGTTGGAAGCCTAGTTCACAGTGCAGCGGTGTCAGGAGGTGGGGCCTGTTTAGAGGTAATTGTGTCATGAGAGCTTTGCCCTCAAGAATGGATTAATGTCCTGTTTCTGAGTGGCTAAATCATCTGGAGAGCAAACACATAAACGCAAGTTGTGCAGTAGGTTGAGCTGTCACTTGGGATGTCACATCCTATATTGCAGTGCTGGGATAGAGTCCTGCCTCCACTTCTCCTTTCATTATGCTTGCTAATAATGGTTCTTGGAAGGCAACAGGTGGTGGCCCATGTACCTGAGTTCTTGCCAGCCCTGTGGGAGGTTCAGACGGAGTTCCTGGTTCCTGACTTCAGCCTGGCCTTTAGCTGTTGCAGGCATTTCAAGGAGTAAACCAGCTGATGCAAGATCTCTCCCTCTCCCTCTCTCTCTCTCTCAGAGTATCTAGGTGTGTGCTTGTCTGTCTCTCTCCCTGTCACTTACCTTTAAAAGGAAAAAGCAAATGGGCCTAGCGCAATAGACTAGTGGCTAAACCCTCACCTTGAACGCACCAGGATCCCATATGTCTTGCTTACTCCACTTCCCATCCAGCTCCCTGTGTGTGGCCTGGGAAAACAGTCAAGGACAGCCCAAAGCCTTGGGACCCTGCACCTGCGTAGGAGACCTGGAAGAAGCTCCTGGCTCCTGGTTTTGGATTGGCTCAGCAATGGCCATTTTGGCTACTTGGAGAGTGAACCAATGGACAGATGATCTTTCTCTCTGTATCTCTGTATAAATAAATTGAAAAAATGACATTTGACAAAGTGCTTAGGAGAAACAGAGGGCAGGTGGATTGAGAGGTGGGTTTCTCTTGACAGCAATGTTAAGATCAGGTGTGAAGAAAAGGGACCATATTTAAAATAAAGATTTATTTGTTTATTTATTTAAAAGGCACAGTGAGAGACAGAGAGAGAGAAAGAGAGCTGGACTAAGCCAAAGCCAGGAGCCAGGATCTGCATCCAGGTCTCTCACAAGGGTGGCAGGGACCCAAGTACTTGGGTTGTCGTCTATTGCCTTCCAGGTGCATTAGCAGGAATGCTGGATTGGGGGCAGGGAGTAGTCAGGACTGGAACTAGGCACTCTGATGTGGAATGTGTGTATTCCAAATAACAGCTTATCCCAATCAGGCCACAGTGCAGGCCCTGGAAGGGAGAATTTTTAAGAGAATCCAAGGGCACCCCTGGACTTCCACTCTTTGCCTTTTTTTCCCTGCCTTCCATCTGTTAGGGCTCCAGTTCCCTAGAGGGAATTGTAAGCCAGAGAGGACTGTTCAAGAATCCCCCCATTCCTGTTACGAGCTGAGCATGATCCTGTTCATTAGACACATGCAGCAGACTGTGGAAGCCAGAGAGGGTACAACTGACCCTGCCCAGGGGAGCCTGGGAAGGCAAAGCAGGGCCTTGGCCAAGGCACCATCACATGGGAAGGATTTCCAGGTGACAAATGGCATACATGAAGGCAGCTTCTGTTTGCTTCCTGTGATAACTGAATAGGTTCTTCAGTCCCCAATGCTTAGTTCTCCTTCCCTCTGTTCCCAGCCCATCCTTAGAAACAGACTATCCCAGCTGGAAGGAACCTTAGTCACTTGGCAGTTCATTCCCAGCCACAAGTCTTGTGGCTGTAGAAACAGAAATCCAGAGTGGGGAAGAGCCAAGTGTTACGTTCTCTCAATAGGTGGGGGTCTTGGCCTTAGAGCTCAGAGCTTCAGACTCCTCTCCACCCACATTCCTAGGGCTACAGTGGCTGGAGCTTTCCTTCCCAGGTGGTGAGGGGAAGGGGTTTTTATATATGCAATTCTGCTAACCATGGATAGCCACACCATCCTTTATTGAGCATTTACCATGTGGCAGCTGTGGTTCTAGATTGTGGCGAACCTAACAAAACCAAGTCTCCACTGTCATGCAACTCACGTTCTAGCGTGGAGACAGAAGTTAAAATAACCAGACTCTTCTACCATGTCGGGTGGTAAGAGCTATAAATAAAATTAAGGTCAGCAAAGGGAATTGAATGTGACCATAAGGAGTCTGTCTGAGAAAGACTCTATTACTGCATAATAAATTACACTAGAATATAAAGGCTTAAAACAAACACTTATTATCTCTCACATTTTATGAGGGTCAGGAATTTGAGAATTGCTTAGCTGGGTGGTTCTACTTGGAGCCCTCCACCTCCCGCCCCCCTTTGAAAGCAGCCACAGTGTGAGCAGGACTGCAGGCTGGAATCTTGGCTAGCATTTGAGGGTCTGCTTCCAAGAAGGCTGGCTCACCTGGTCTTCCCACTGGAGGCCTTGGTTGCTCACTACGGGATCTTATCCGTAGGACTGTTTGAATTTCTTCATAATATAGCAATGTGTTATCTGAGAAAGAGAGCAAGGAGGAAGATGCTGCCTTTTTTTTTTTTTACTTTTAACTTTCAGAATAATTTTAGATCTACAGACGAGTTGCAAAGATAGTATAGAGTTCCCACATTCCCAAGTATATTTCACTCAGCTTTCTCTAAAGTTAATATCTTACATAACCATGATACATTTGTCAAAACTAAGAGATTAACATCGGTGCACCACTGTTAGCACACTTCTTGAGATGTCACCATTTTTTCATTAATGCCCTTTTTCTGTTCTAGGATGCAATCCAGGACATCGCATTAAATTTGGTTGTCATGTTTCCCTAGTCTCTGTCAATCTGGGACACTTTCAGTCCATCTGTATTTTTTATGACCTTGACAGCTTTGAAGAGTGCTGATCAGGTAATTTTGTATAATATTCCTCAGTTTGTATGATGTTTCTTCTTGATCAGACTGAGGCAATCACAATGCCTTTTATGACCTTGTGTTAGAAGCCTCGCACCATTGCTCTATCAGGTTCTGTTCTTTAGAAAGGAGTCATTAAATTGAGATAACAGTCAGTGGGAAGAGAATTTGTTCTCTTTCTCTCTTTTATTTGAGAAGCCAAGAGACAGAAAGAGAAAAATAGCTCTGATCTGATGGCTCACTCCCCAAGTGCCCACAATGGCCAGGATTGGTCTGGACTGCAGCTAAGAACTGTGGGTAGCAAGAACACAATTACTTCAGCCACCATCCACTGCCTCCCAGGATTTGCATTAGCGGAAAGCTGGAGCTAGGAGTCAGATGTGGGAGTTTAACGTAGGCATTCTGATGTGAAATGCAGTTACCTTTACCACTAAGCTGAACATTCACTCCAGTGCAGGATCCTGCTGGCTGCTGTTTGGGTAGATTGCAAGTGGCAAGGGTGAGTGTCAGATGAACTCAACACTCTTCTAGAACAAGGCTCTTCCCATAGAGAAAGTGCTGACTGTCTCTTTCAATTCCTAGCTCAGGGGCCATCATGAAGATGAAATAAGATAATATTCAGGGTGTCTGGCACACAGTGGGTGTTCGGCCATCTTGAGGAGCAGTAGAGCCTGGAGGAAAAAATGAGTGTTGGGGAGCTGGACTACATCCTTTGCTCACATCGTATGTGTGATTTAGCTCTAGGGACTCAGGGAAGAGAACATTCAGTTCTTAACTTTTTGGAGCTCAGAGTGGTGGGCTGAACATTCACACAGGAAATAACCCCAACAAGCTTTACAACTGATTTGGCACAAGACCTTATGAAAAGGGTCCTGTGAGGAAAGCCTGGAAGAGTGCCAAGGAGGAGGCTTGTAGGGTTGTCTAGATAGAGAAAAAAGGATTTCCAGACAGCCACAGCAGCCTGTGCAAAAGCCCAGTGATCCCCGGGAGGGCAGCGCCATTTCTGTGCTGGCTTGAACAATCAGTCACTCTTCCTCGAGGCTCCGAAGTGGTGGCGAAGTCAGGCTTTGCAGTCAGAACTGAGGCTTGAGGTCGGCAAGCTCAGCTGCTTCAACTTACAGCTGGTCCTGTGGACACACACACACACACACACACACACACCCCACACCTCCCCCCCGACCCCCACAGGCCAGGGCCTTGCCAGCAAATTCCCAGCAGACTTTGCAGTGCAAGGCATTGAGGAGTCTCTGAAACCCTGAAGGCCAGGGCCTTGCCAGCAAATTCCCAGCAGACTTTGCAGTGCAAGGCATTGAGGAGTCTCTGAAACCCTGAAGGATGAAAGCAAGTGCAGGCTTCATAAATTTATATTGACTGCAGGTGACGTTAAGTGCCACATGCCAAGGGAAGAAGAAAGAGCTCTGTCAGGCTACTGGGCTCCTGTGGCCAGGGCTTTCGTGAGGCTTCTCTGCACCAGAATGTGGACAGATCACTGAGGCTCCTCCCCAACAGGCTCACAGGCATTGATTGAAACTACTTGGCCCATTTCACAGATGCAGCCAATCTGCCCTCTGTGGGGAGAAAACTGGCTCAGAAATCACCCATTATGATTCAGCCGGGTGAGCTTTTTCATCAAAGAGGCATGAAAAAGAGAAACAAAGAAGCACGGGAGCAAAAAGGACAAGAATGCCAATGAGATAGAGAAAGTAAGAAGGACACAGTTGGAGGATGGTGAATTCATCCGGGGACAGGAAAGGGCAGAGCGGCTTGGCGAAGTTTGAAAGAAAAATAAAAAAAGAAAAGAAAAGAGAAAGCAGCTGGAGAGAAGGGGAACAGCTCTTTTCCCTAAATAAATGTCAGCTGATCATAGTCCCCTCTGTCTACAGAGTGATCCTGCCCCCAGTTCACCCTCGTCGGCACCTGGAATGGGAGGCAATTCCTTGATTTCTTGCAGCAAATATTTAGCAAGCGCCTACTTTGGGTCAGAAGCCGTTCAAGGCGCTGGGAGTACAGCTGTGAACAATCAACAAGCATGGAGGTGAGTTCACAAGCCTGATTTGCATAGCCGGAAAGGCAGGGGCGAAAAACCCCAGGAAAACAGAAAGGCTGCTGCAGCTAGGGCATTCTCATCTGTGCAGGGGGAGCAGTAGCAGTAGCTGGATCTTCCTCAACGGGGTGCTGAGGCAAGGCCTGTTTTTCTGAGTAAGTTTGGTGGTTCTCTTTGGATTGTGTGTGCCTCTTTAATAATTTATTTTACTTATTTGAAAGGTAGATTTGGGGGGTGGGAGAGAAGAGAGGGGGGAGAGAGAGAAAGCTCCCATCTACTGGTTCACTCCCCAAATGGCTGCAACTGCCAGGGCTGATCCAGAATGAAGCCAGACCAGGAGTGAGTGCAGGAGTCCGAGCATTTGGGCCATCTGCCGCTGCCTTCAGAAGAAGCCAGGGAGTTGGCTAGGAAGTGGACCAGCTGGGACTCGTCTGGGATGCCAGAATTGCAGGTAGTGGCTCAAATTGCTGTGCTTTAGCTCTGGCCCTGGGACATGCACTCTGAAGGAAAGGATGTCTCTGTTGAGTTTAATACTACATAGATGGTGCCATGATCCCAAGTATGATGTACAATTACTGTATACTTGTTGGGTGAATGGATAAATTCCCATTTTCCCAAGAGAGAAGCCAAGCTGAGTTAGAGGTGAAAATCATTCAGTGGAGTTGGTGGCAGGATCCATGCCTCTGAGTGAGAAAGACTTGAGGCTAAAGCCAGCTTACTGTCCCCAGAAACAGGTGATGGGTAGTGATGAGATGAGACCCAGAGAGGCCTTGGATGCCATCTTAAAAAAAATGAATTTAAAGGGGGCTCGGTGTGGTAGCCTAGTGCCTAATGTCCTTGCCTTGCACGTGCCAGGATCCCACATGCTCGCCATTTTTTTTTTTTAAAGATTTATTTATTGGAAAGTCAGATATACAGAGAGGAGGAGAGACAGAGAGGAAGATTTTCCTTCCCCCAGGCGTGCAAAGCGAGAACCTTAACCACTGCGCCATCACGCCAGGCCCTGCTCGCCAATTCTAATCCTGGCTGCCCCACTTCCCAAACAGTTTCTTGCCTGTGGCCTGGGAAAGCAGTTAATGATGGCCCAAAGCCTTGGGACCCTGCAACTGTGCAGGAGACTCAGAAGAAGCTCCTGGCTTTGAATTGGCGCAACTCAGGCTGTTACAGTCACTTGGAGTGAATCATCTGGTGGGAAATCTTCCTTTCTGTTTCTCCTCCTCTCTGTATATCTGCCTTTCCAATAAAAATAAATAAATCTTAAAAAAAAAAAAAGGAATAGAATGTAAAGGGAGTCATGGGCCTGGGAGTTTCCTTATTCTTTTAACTTCTCCTGATGAACTATGGAGACCTCTGCATCTGTCTCCCCTACCTGCGGTGGCCCACCATGCTTCCTGAAGATTAGCCCTGGCTGGGATGAAGCCACTTTGCTGCTGACTTCCTTTCCCTGCCATTTGGTTTCTTGACCTTCTGTCCCTTCTCGTTCATCCTTCCTTTTCCAGATCTCTGATCTTCATTCCTCCCCCTTTCCTTTCTCTCCCTTGCTTCACAAAGCAATAGCCTTGCTCTTTCCTCCCTAAATGGAAGGGCAGTCGTGTAGTAAAACAAATTGCTGTCAACAGAAATACATTTCCACTGTATTCATCCCCATGCAGGGAAGATTTATCAGGGTCTCTCACCCTGCGCTGCTATGTAAATGTGGTAATCCAATGGAAATATGTGATCAGAGGAGTCTGAGGATAAAGTCACCAGAAAAACTATCAATTACCCGCTGGGGCCTGGGTTTCTTTAACTCACTCACTGTCTTGCCTCCCTCCTACCTCCCCACTCTGGGAGGAGGGGGCTAGCAAGGAAGATTTGGCAGGTGGGAACAGCTTATAAAAGATGTTTTTTTTTTGTTTCTTTGGGCCCTTAGAGGTCATCTGGAAGATGTTTTTGTAAATCGTCACGTGATTCAAGAGCATCATTTCTATTGATATATGGGCTGTCTCTGTGTCTCTGGCTGGACAGATGCAAATTCTGTCTAAAGCCCTGACTAACCCCATGCTTAGTGTCTAAACGCCTGTTTTGCCAGCCTGTAACTTTGAACATGTGTTTGCCCTTCTTTTTTCATTCTAGGCAGCCTATGGCTTCCCTGAAGTGTGTGACTGTTTTTCCTAGAAGCTACATAGCAAGGTAAGCTGTTAAGGGGGATGAGAGGGCTGGCACAATAGCCTAGTGGCCAAATTCCTTGCCTTGCATGCACTGGGTTCCTGTATGGACGCTGGTCTGTGTCCCAGCTGCTCCACTTCCCTTCAGCTCCCTGCTTGTGGCCTGGAAAAGCAGTAGATGATGGCCCAAAGCCTTGGGACCCTGAACCCACATGGGTGACCTGGAAAAGGCTCCTGACTTCTGGCTTCAGATCAGCTCAGCTCTTGCCATTGCAGCCTCTTGGGGAGTGAACCAGCGGATGGAAGATCTTTGTCACTCCTTCTCTCTGTAAATCTGACTTTCCAATAAATAAATAAATAAATCTAAAAAAAAAAAAGGTGGAGGATTAAAAATCCTCTGGCTAGCTTTTTGCACTCCCATCCCACTGGATGGAGGGTGGGGCAGATCCGCAGATCTATGGAACTAGAATGCAGGGCAGGGTTGAAGTCCTTAGCGCCAGTACTACCCCAGGTGAGCTGTTTTTAGGATCTCCTAATTGCACATTCTACCCTCGAGTACTTAGGCCTGGTACACAAACAGTCCCCCAGTGCCTTTGTTTTCAAGATAGGGATGAAAGCCTGGTGATTGAAAATTCAAAATATTGGGTTCTGGGTTTGAGTTCCAGCTTTGTTACTTTCTGAATGAGCACATTTTTTTTCTGCTTGTGAAATACCAGTGAGGATGGTGTCTGCTTGTGATTAATACATGAAACAAAGTTTATGAAAGGGTAGGAAGCATGTCCTAGAATACTTTTCTTGTTTTCAGTGGCAGTCAAAATGCTTCCTAGCTTGTAGGTCTTACCTGTCCAAGACCTGCCTGTGAAATACAGACTTTGGTCACTGTCTCTAGCAAAAGGGCCTCTGAGTCTGGGGTTGTGTCTGCTTCTGTTGGAATAGAGCTATTTCCACCCAGTAGACCCTGGGAGCTGGAGTTGAGGACTGGAGGAGGCAACGGAAAGGCAAGAAGAGTCTTGGGGGAGGTGGGTGTCTCCACGAAGAAATGTCAAGAGTCAGAGCTGGAAGTGAGGGAGGTGGCGGGGGTGGAGGGAGGAGGGAAGAACATAGGATGTCTCTAAGCTGCCAGAATCCGGATAGGGCTGCAGCTCTGGGGCCCTGGCACTTCCTGCCACCCCCAGTCTTGGGGATGAGTCACCAGAGGGAGGAGTGATGGAGGCGTCATGCTCTGCCCACAGCGCATCAGGTTCTGTTCCCCAAAAGAGGACTGGTGGGAGGCAGAAGGAGAGTCAGAGCTTAGTGCCCAGGGGAATTTGGTGTAAGGGGAGCCAGGAGGAATGCTGTAAGACCCTCCTTAGCTAGGGAGCCAGGCCTAATCCTGTGGCCATTTCACTGCCCTGGCCATAAAACATTAGGTGATTTTTCTCCTTCTGCCTGTGCAGATTTCTCCAGGGAGGAGATTTCTTCCAGTCTCCCAAGAGAGAAGTGAGATTAAGGGTTCACTCCCTCCTTTTCTACTTTGTCAGTTCTGAAATGATCCTTGGGAGGACCTCTGGCCCAGTGGCTGAGATGCTGGTTTCAATGCTCATGTCCCATATCAGAGGACTGGGTTCAGTTTCTGGCGGCTGAGACCAGCTTCTTGCTAGTGCAGGACTTGGTAGGCAGCAGACAGTGGCTTACCTGGAAGACCCAGATGGAGTTCTCAGTTCCTGGCTATTGCAGGCATTTGGGGGTACAAACCAGTGAATGGAAGGTGTTTCTGCCTGTGAGTATGTCTGCCTCTTTAGTAAAAAAGTAAAAACGAAATAATAGGCCCGGCGCAGTAGCATAGTGGCTGAAGTGCTTGCTTTATATGTGCCAGATCCCTTATGGGCGCTGGTTTGTGTCCTGGACGCCCTACTTCTCATCCATTCCTGCATGTGGCTAGGAAAGCGGCAGAAGAGGCCTAAAGCCTTGGGACCTTGCGCCTGTGTGGGAGACCCAGAAGAAGCTCCTGACTCCTGGCTTTGGATTGACTCAGCTCCAACCATTGCAGTCTCTTGGGGAGTGTACAGATTTTTTTTCTCTGTATATCCTTCTTTCTAAATCTTACTTTGTATAAAATAAAAATAAGAAAAACCCTAATAAATAAACCTTGCCCCTTTTAAGAGCTTTTCCCTCTACCTCTGAACAGTCTATTGGTGACTGTGTTGTGGCACTGGGCCTGCCTGCCTGTCTTCCTTCCTTCCTTCCTTTCTCTTCCTTTCCTTTTTCTTTTCTTTCCTTTCCTTTCTTTAAAGATTTATTTTTATTGGAAAGGCAGATTTACAGAGAGAAGGAGAGAGAAAGAGCCTCTGTCCTCTGGTTTACTCTTCAAGTGGTTGCAGTGGCTGGAGCTGAGCCAATTTGAAGCCAGGAGCTTCCTCCAGGCCTCTCATACATGTACAGAGTCCCAAGGCTTTGGGCCATCCTCTGTGTTCTCAGGCCACAAACAGGGAGATGAATGGGAAGTGAGCAGCCGGGATATAAACCGGCACCCATGAGGGATCCCAGTGCATGTATGGTGAGGATTTAGTCACTGAGCCATCGTGCTGGCACTGGACTTATTTTTCTTTTCTGGAAAACCTGATCCCTCAGCTTTCTAGCTCCTCCAAGTCAGGGTCTTCTTTCTGTGCCTGGAGTTCAGGCAAATGTTAGGCAAAAATGTGTGGAAGTGGCCTTGGTCCAGGAAAACTGTCCTTTTGACCTCTTACCTTCTATAGTCATCGCTATTGCCTGACTCTTCTTTCTTGGTTCCATTTACTGAGCACATATAATAATGTGTGACAGTGTCTTCACAAATGAATTTGTTTTAGAGATGGGAAAACTAAAAGAGGTTAGTGTGGTTAAGTAATTTGTCCAAGGTGACAGTCAACAGGTGATAGAAGGGAGCTTTGACAGTGAACTACTCACTTCTGTTATTCTTTTGTTTTATGAATCTTTTTATTATTATTTTCAATCAGAACCCTTAGTTGTAGTGATTTTTAAAATTTTTATTTTATTTATTTTTAAAGATTTATTTATTTATTGGAAAGTCAGATATACAGAGAGGAGGAAGATCTTCCATCCGATGATTCACTCCCCAAGTGAGTGCAACAGCCGATGCTGTGCCAATCCGAAGCCAGGATCCAGGAACTTCTTCCGGGTATCCCACACAGGTGCAGGGTCGCAAGGCTTTGGGCAGTCCTCGACTGCTTTCCCAGGTCACAAGCAGGGAGCTGGATGGGAAGTGGAGCAAGCAAGACATATGGGATCAGAACCGGCGCCCATATGGGATCCCGACACATTCAAGGTGAGGACTTTAGCCACTATGCCACGCCGCCAGGCCCTTTAATTTTATTTTTGATAGCTTTTATATAGTTGATTAGAGTGTGAAGGGTCCAGGGCTAGAGGAAAGTGGATGAAACCATTGTTTTCACATTCTCTTTTTTCATTCCTATATCTGGGGGAAGTGGAGAGATAAGTGGAGATGCCACACTCAGGCTCTCAACCATCCCAGTGTCCCTGATGTGGGGCATGCTCTGAGGGTATAGCTCAAGTGGTTTTAATACTTCAACAGTTCTGTATTGCTGTCAATCTTACCACTCCGATTACAATGAAATCTCCAGAATCAACTGGCTGACATAGTCCACCTTAGAGTCTCCATTTGTCCAGCTATTCACTGCCAACTCACTGCTGGTTTACATAAGCCAGGGATGGGAGCAGATTTATCTGTGCTCCATCCTCTGTTATGGTATCAGGGGTCTTCTCAGGCTCCAATGTACTGCCATATCCTCCATGTGCTTCTGGAAATGCTGCCCACTGCTACATCTAAGCCACTGAGGAGGCCCAGTTCTGACACGTGCACTCCACGGTCAGACCATGGAACCTGCAATTCTCTCCACGGTCAGTGTTCTGAGTCCAGCAGTTCAGTTGGGGGGATCCCCATAGAAACCTCGTCTGAGGTGATCATAGACCTGATTCTTCTGTGTGCATGCCAATACAGGGTCTGGCACAATCCATTGGCCCAATCAGCTTAGGCACATGCTGGTGGTTGCAATTGCTGCGTCAATTCTGTCTCCAATTATGTCTTTTATGCAAACTAATAGATGTTGAAATCTAGCCTGATCCTGCTCACCACACACTTGGTCCTCACGCAAACCAATGGGAGCTACAACCTATTTGGAGTGATCTGCAATAACTCCCACCAGGCCCACCCTCTGCCCTGGTTTCTGTGCTTGCCAGTATGAACTACAGACCGGTCTGGTTTGTCCCACATTTCATTCTGGCTGGCTCCGAGTCCTGACTCTAACTGGTGGGTGCTACAACCTGGCCTTACTCAGTCTGTTGCCATCCCTGGCTCATGTAAACTGTTAGGTGTGACAACCTAGGCTGGCATGACCTGTACTCGATCCTAGTTTCTGCACTTGCAGGTCGGTTAAGGTTTGCTCGGCCCCACCCAGTCCATCCCCTTCCAAGACCAACTCACATACTTGACAATGGATGGAGCTACCTTGCCCAGCCTGCCCAATACCCAGATCTGGACCATGTGCTCATCAATGGGATCCCTGACCCACAAGGAGAATTTTCTAGTTCCTCTGCTTGGGCCACTCCCAGACCCAGATCTCATGTATGCCAATGGGTGCCTGGTCCTTACCTGACATGGTCTGTTCCATGCATCCTGGTCCTCGTATGAGCTGGTGGATGTTGCATCTTGGGCTGCCCCACACTCTGTGTTAGGGTGCTCCTGTGGGTGATGCAGCTTGTACCTGCCCTGTCTGTTCCCAGCCCTAGCACCTGTGAGTGTTGGTGAGTTCCATGGTCATGCTTAGCTTAGCCCATCACCATCCCAACACTTAAGCTAACCAGCAGGACTTATAATTCCATAGAGTTGGGCCCACATATTCCCCACAGAATCCAGCCCCGGACCTGGTTCTCTTGCATGCTGGTTAGTGTCATGGCCCAGCCTAATGTGACCCATCTCCTGATCCGACACTCACTGTCAGGTACTGGGATCTAGCCCTACCAGACAGGTCCCCAGCCATAGCTTGTGTGTCAGTTAGCATGTGGTTGTCAGCAACGTTTTAACAAGCCCAGCTCAGGTCTCCCATGTGGGCTGGGGCATCAGTCTGACTATAAACGCCCACCAGTCTCTTCCTTCCAAATCACTAGGTCGCAGTCCCCTTGCTTACCTGCAAGTACAGTGGCCCTGGTATTGGGAGTCCTTCAGGAGTCATTCCTCACCTGCAAGATACTCCCAGGACGACCTTCCCTACCCCATATCCCTTTGCTCCTTTTGCTAATCAATTCACAATCCTTGTGCCCAGGAATGCATGGGTTCTCCTGCCCAGAGTTCAGAAGCCCAGTGAATGGTATGTTGTTCTGGTGGCTCTGCTGCCCACCTGGGTCCCACATAGGCCGACCTGATGCCTTACCCCACCGCACACCCAAGATCCAGGCCCATGGAAGTCTCCAGGCCTGGTCCACCAGCACACCAGAGCAGTGTGCTAACCTGGGGCTCTCTGCTCTGCTCTCCACACCTTGCCCAGGACCAAGCACGTGAGGCAATCCCCAGGTTTGCTCCCCTTGCCTAGAAGTGAGCACCCAGGTCCCCAAATAGCCTCTAGCCTTCCCCGCACTCAAGCCTGCATCCTCAGGCCCCCCTTGGTGCCCTCCGCCTTCTCGGCCTGTGTGTGCTGGTGCGGTAGCATGGCAGTGGGTTCAACTGTAGTGATCTAATCTAAACTTCAATCAATTTGCTTTATTGAGATGTAATTTACATACTCTACAAGTCACTTATTTAAAGTAGATAAGTTAGTGTCCTGAGGTAATCCTGGAAAATTGTCAGCATCCCAGAGGAAAGCTCCATACCTCTTTGGAATTGTTCCCCCATTCCCCTCCAACTTTCTTAGCTCTAGACATCTAGAGCTTTCTGACTCTCTAGGTTTGCCTTGTCTGGATACTTCACAGAAATGGGATCATACAATGAAAGCCATTCTATCCATCACATGGTAGTCTCAAGGTGCTCCAGATTGTCCATCTCTTTCAGTTACTGGATACTGTACTGTTTTGTGGAAGGGCTGCTTTGTATTCATCCATTGACTAGTTGATGGACATTTTATTTGTTTCACTTTTAAGCTATAATAAGTAATATTGCTATGAACACTTGTATATAAAGTTTTGTGTGAGTGTGGTTTTTCATTTCTTCAGATATATTTCTATGGGCCATACGGTATCTCTGTGTTGAACCTTTTGAAGAAATGCCAGTCTGTTTTCCAAAGCAGCTGCACTGCTTTGCAATATCCCTACAGTATCTGAAGGTTCCAATATGTCTACATCCTCCCTAACGCTGGTTTTGATCTATCTTTTGTGATAATCATCCTAGTGGTGTGAAGTAGTATCTCATTGTGATTTTGTTTTTAATTTCCCTGCTGGCTAATGATGTTCATTATCTTTTTATGCGCTTCTTGGCCATATGCAGCTCTTCTTTAGTGAAACTTCTGTTGAGAACTTTCACTCATTTAAAGATTTTTATTTTTTTTAATGTCTTTGATGTTTGGAAGGTAGAATTTGGGGGGGGGGAGAGACAGAGAGAGAAGCACAGTGATCTTTTATCAGCTAGTTCATGCCACAAATGGTGGGAGCCAGGAGCTCCATCTGGGGGGTCTCATGTGGGGCACGGGCCCAAACCCTTGTGCCATCTTCTGCTGCTCTCTGACATATTAGCAGAAAACTGGGTCAGGAAAAGAGCAGCCAGGTTTCAAACCAGGGCTGATAAAGGATTTCAGCATTGCTGGAGGTTAGTTAACTCACTAAACCACAACACTAGTCCTCTTTTCATTTTTGAAAGAGATTTAAATAGATTCAAGTCCCTCATTAAATATGTGATTTGCAAATATTTCTCTTCTATTCCATCGGTTGCCTTGCTAGCTTCATTTGAAGCATGAACTTAAAAAAAAATTTGGGGGCAGGGGTAAGATTTATTTGCTTGAAAGGCAGAGTGAATGAGGTAGAGGGAGATGCAGAGAGACAGATTGAGTTCTTCCATCTGCTGGTTTACTCCCCAAATTTTCACAACAACTGGGGCTAGGTTAGGCTGAAAATAGCAGTCAGGAACTTCATCTGCGTCTCCCACATGGGTAACAGAGATCCATAGAGTTGAACCATCATCTGTTGACATGCAAGTGCATTAATTAGGAAGTTAGATCAAAACTAGCTGAGATTTGAACCAGGCACTTTGATATAGGTCAAGGGAATCCCAGCTGGCAGCACAACTTATTGCACTACAACTTCTGTCCCCAATTTTAAGATTTTAATATATTTGATATAAGTGTTTTTCTTCTCCCCCACCTCTTACCTCTTGTGCTTTTGTTGTTACACCTAAGAAAGTTTTGCCTTCCCCAAAGTAAAAAATGCTATTGAAATTTCCTTTTGGAGTTTTATAGTTTTAAATCTTATGTTGAAGGCTATTTTTAATTTTGATTTCCTTTTTGTATATGTTGTGAAGAAAAGATATAGGTTAATTTTGTGTGGTGTGTGTGTGAGAGAATATGTGGTTGTCCAACATCATTTACTCATAAGATTGTTCTTTCCCATTAAATTACTATTATTTTAAATGTTTTAAAAAGATTTAAATTTTTATTGCAAAGTCATAGTTATGGAGAGAAGGGGAGACAGAGAGAAAGAGCTTCCATTTGTGGTTCACTCCCCAGGGGGCCACAATGGCCAGAGCTGAACTGATCCAAAGCCAGGAGCCAGGAGCTTCTTCTGGGTCACCCAAGCAGGTGCAGGGTCCCAAGGCTTTGGTGTTTCATCTACTACTTCTGCGAGCCTGGGAGCTGGAAGAGAAGTGGAGTAGCTGGGATATGAACTGGTGCCCACATGGGATCCCGGAGTATGCAAGGTGAGGACTTTAGCCACTAGGCTACCAAGCCAGGCCCCATTAAATAATTTTGGCAATTTCAACAAAGTTGTTGAAAATCAGTTGGTGCTAAATGTGAGGGTCTACTGTATAATCTCAAATCTATTTAATTTCTCTACATCTCTCTCTCTCTTTTTTTTTTTTTTTGAGCTGCAGAAAAGGAGGGATGGACCAAGAGATCTTTAGATAAAGATTCACTCCCCAGATGGCTTCAATGGCCAGGACAGAGCCAAGTTGAAACCAGGAGATAGGAGCTTCACTCAGGTCTCCCATGAGGGTAGAGGGGCCATCTTCCCATGCTTTTCCCAGGCCTTAATCAGGGAGCTTGATAAAAGGTGGAATAGCTAGAACCCAAACCAGCCCCTAAATGGGATGCTTACATTGCAGGTGGTGGCTTTACCTGCTACAACAGGACACATTTCCCCTATGTGCCTATCTTCATGTTAATACCACAATATCTTGGATATTATAGATTGATATCAAATTTTGAAAGTATGTGTATTGGGCCCAGTGTGGTGGCCTAGCGGCTAAAGTCCTTAAAAAAAAAAAAAAAGAAAGTATGTGTATTCCAACCTAACTTTTCTTTTTCAAGATTTTTATTGTAGCTATTTTGGGTCTCTGCATTTCCATTTGACTTTTGTGGTCAGCTTTGTTAACTTCTGAAAAGAAACCAGTGGAGATTACAAAAAATTAATTACAAAAAATAATAAAACAAATGAAATAACACTAATTTGCTTATTTGAGAGGCAGAGTGAGTTGGGGGCGGAGAGAGAGAGAGAGAGTGAGAGAGAGATACTGTTTGCATCCTCTGATTGACTCCCCACATAGCCTCCAGAGCCAGGAACTCTACTTGGGTCTCCCTGTGGGTGGCAGGGACAAAAGTATTTGGGCCAGCATTTGCTGCCTTCCCATTGCATTGCCAAGGAGCTAGATCAGAAGCAAATCAGGCAGGACTTGAACCTATACTGGACATGGGATGCTGCCATCACCAGCAGAGGCTTAACCTGAGCAGCTGGGATTTTGCTGACTCTGAAATCAGTTGGATGAGAAAGCTGTCTTAGCCTGCCTTTGCCACTTTCACAAAAAGCCCAAGACCATGTGATTCACAACAAACAGAATATGTGGCTTCATGCTTCTGGAATCTGGGAAGTCCAATATCAAGTGGCCAGTTGCTGATGAGGGATTTCTTACTGTGTTGTCACATGCTGGGAGTGAGAGAAAGAGAATGAGTGGCACAGGGACCCCTCCTACAATAACGGCATTAGTCTGTCATGAAAGTGGATCCCTTATGAGCCAAGCATGTCTTCTAGGTCTGGCCTCCCATTGCCAACACTCTGGCAATTAAAGTTCATCCACATTCAAGTTATAGCCCTCTTCTCCATGCAGTTTATTCATCTTAACACAAAGGAGAAGGGGGGGGATGTAGAAAAGTGAGAAGGAGGAAGAGGAAGCAGAAAGGAAGAAGGGCAGTCCATGTGGGGTTACACAGATGAATCCAGGGTTCCAGGCTAATCAAGAAGCAGAATCTAAGACTAACACTGTGACATAAAGCCATCTCTTGGGACACTGACATCCCATCTGGGAGCCAGTTTGTGTTCTGGCTGCCCAACTTCCAGTTAAGTTCCCTGCTAGTGGCCTGGGAAAAGCGTTAGAGGATGACCCAAGTGTTTGGGCCCCTGCCACTTATGCAGCAAACCCAAATGAGGTGCTTGGCTCCACCCAGGCCTAGCTGGTGCAGCCATCTGGGCGATGAGCCAGCATATGGAAGACCTCTCTCTTTCTCTGGCTCTCCCTCTCTCTATGGAACCCTGAGTTTGAAATATATGTATTTTAAAGAAGGCAGATTCTTAGAAAAACTGAATTCTCCCTCACCACACTCACCACATATACCTTTATTTAATTCCAATTTCAGCCCATACGTTGGTTAATGACCCGATTTAGTCTCTCCCAGGATCGTTACTCTCTTTCCCCCAGAGTTCTTACAAATTCTTCTGTATATGCCTCAATTTGTGGGATATATTTACTTTAAAGAAGCATTTTTAATTTTATATACTTAAAAGCTAGAGAGAACTCCCATCCACTGTTTCATACTCCAGTTGGCTTACAATAGCTAGGACTGGGTCAGTTCAAAATCAGTAGCCAGGAAATCATTTGTGGTTCCCCCGAAATGGGTGTTCAGGGTGTACATTAGCAGGAAACTGGAACTGAAGGCAGAATTGAAACTAACCAAAATGCTCCAGTATGAGACAAATGTATCTCAAATGGGATCTTCACTGAGGTGCTGAACTTTTACCCAGTTGGTGAGATATAATGAAAACTGTGTGTTGAAAAGCCCCCTGTATGAATAGTGCAAAGATAGTGGGAATCTCATTCCCATCCCCTTTCTGTAGTAGAATTGGTTAACAGAGTATTTGGGTGGCCCCAAAATTCAGCACGCAGCACGCCTCTGTCCTGGGTAGACTGGTATATGGCAGAGGAGGAGGGTATCCATGAGTCTGCAGGGTAGGGAACAGGGCTGTGACTCCCTCAGGATCTGATGAATTCAGCTGGGCCTAACAGGTCTTGCTTCAGTTGATATCTTCAGCATCCCAATCAGACTGTCTTTCTGGCTAAAAGCTGATATGGGAGTGAGGCTGTGGGAGGAGGGGGTTCTGGTTGGTGGGGAGGCAAGCGCAACTCCCTCCTAGTGGATGGAGAGAGGATGATTGAAATTGCTCATTTAGCGGTTGATTTAGCCAGCTGTGGAAAATCCTATTAAGTGACAATTCTTATCTCAGTCCCTTGCTCCTGGGAAGGGCAGCTCTGGGCTTTGTGGAGACCAGAGCATAGCTGTCTGAATCTGGTCAAACAATCCTCACCAATAAGAAGCTAAAACCCAGAGACAGGCAAACTTCCCCCTAGTCTCTACCTCTTCCTACCTTTCACACTGGCTCTTCAGATCATCTGTCAATTATCTGGTTAGTTGAGCCTTTTCTCTGCCCATTGTAATATAAATAGCAGGCATTTTATGGGTCCCCATTAAGCAATGCGATCAGCATCAATTACCTAATGAGACTCTGGAAAGTCCTGATATAAAATCCTGTCCTGGATTGTGACCAGGCTTTGTCTGGTGCCAATGTGATAATTGCAGTGACATCCAAACTAATTGCACTCCAGATGTGGGGTTTCTGCTCCCTGGGTTTGGCCCTGGGGAAAATTCATATTCCACTAAGGGGGCTGATGCCTGAACTTGGCTCTGGGAGGAAGTTTTTCCTGTGTTCTCTGAAGGCTCCAGGGGTCATTGCTGGGCCTGCCCAGTTCTGACTGTGTAGCCTCAGGAACTCTGGGTGTGTGAGGCAGGAGGAGCACGGAGGAAATGCAGGAACCTGGAGCACTGCCTGAGGGCAGGCAGTGCTGTCTGTTTTGTTCTCCGCTGTTTCCATGATGCTGTAGACTACCTGGCACGTGGTAAGGGCTCTGAAAGCACTGAATGAATAAAGGCATTGAATGCTTAGCATGATCCTTTTGTGCTGCAAGCCCTCCTCTCTGCAGATCCACCTCTCTTCTACCCACCTCTCCCCAACCCACACATGCCCACCTGCTTAACAGATTTGGGGGAAAAGAAATACCAGAGACAAAAGGACAGGTTTGTATTGCTGTTGTTTCCAGGTTTGTGGCTAGTTCGTATGTTTTTGGAAGGTAAGGATAGAGTCTTGTGTTTTTTCCATTTTTTAAAAACTAGATTTTTTATTGATTTCATTCTCTCATGAACTTATTTTTAAACAACAAAAATTGCTTGAAGAAGATGGAGACAAGGAGATAGAGACAAAAATCTGCCATCTGCTCATTCACTCTGAAAATGCCTGCAACAGCTAGAGCTGGGTCAGGTCAAAGTCAAGAACTTTATCTAGGCTTTCCATGTGGATGTCAGGGACCCATGTACTTCAGTCATCGTTGCCACCTCTAGGGTTACCATCATGAAGAAGTTGGAATTGGAAGCAGAGGTGGAACTTGCACATGGGGACTCCAGTATGGGATGAGGATGTCTCGAGCAGCATCTTGTTGCTTAATTGCTGTGCCAAGTACCCATTGCAAGAGGAGATTTTGGTGTTTGGTGATGAGTTTTCTATCCTGAACATTTGAGAATTGCCGTTTGGCTTGATGGTCTGAGATTCAAGTGCTTGATGTTGACAACCCAGTGAGTTTCATCTTTCTAAACATCCTACTCCCCTCACCCCAAATGGACTGGTTATGGCTTATATTCTGGCTTGTTTCCAGAGCCTCACAGGTGGTCCCTTGCTTTTCTTATTTTTCTTTTAAGAAGCAATTTTAAGCCACTTGCCAAATCTGCTTGTCAATTTTCATTTGCCTTTCAGATTTAGTGTCTCAGTAGCATTTGGCCCAGCTGATCATATCCTTCCTTTGGAAACACTTCGTGGCTGGGACTCCAGCACTCTCTTGGTTTTCCTTTTTTTTTTTTTATTGTTAATAACATTGTATTATGTGATACAGTTTTATAGGTGCTTGGATTTCCCCCTCTCCTCCCACAACCCTGCCCCCATGGTGCATAACCACAGTTCAAGTTCAGTTGAGATTCCTTCATTGCAAGCACATACCCAGCACTGAGTCCAGCATCTTATTGTCCTGATAACTTTAACGGCTTCTTGGGGAGGCCTTCCCTGGTCTGAAGGCAAAGCTAACAGAGTAAAATCCCGGTCAGTTAAAAGCCCCAACAAAATATCAGCAATAATATATAGTGTTATGGAATTGATTGACATAGTATTGAGTAAACAATATGTTAACAATAATGCAAGTTCAATTTTTCAAAACACATGTGTTGAGACAGTATCAATGACGGGATAAAAAAATACAGATTAAATTAAGGCAAACATGTGGTATCTAACCTTTTGGGATTCACTCATTTCCCTTAGCATTATAGTTTCCAGTTGGGCCCATTTAGCCACAAAGCACTGCATTTTGTTTTTTTTTTTAATAGCTGAGTAGTATTCCATGGAGTAGATGAACCAAAGCTTTCTTATCCAATCTTATGCTGATGGGCATTTTGGTTGCTTCCATGTTTCTGCAATTACTGATTGTGCTGCTATGAACATAGGGGTGCATGTTGGTTTGTCGTGAAACAGGTGTTTTGGATATATTCCTAGGAGTGCTATTGCTGGATCATATGGTATGCAGATTTCGAGTTGTTTAAGTGTTCTCCATACTGATTTCCATAAAGGCTGTACTAACCTGCAGCCCCACCAGCAGTGACGTAGGGTTATCCTCCTGTTTTTCTAACAGCTGCTTCCCCTATCCCCATGGCCTCTCCCTGTTCAAGGCCCCTGGGATCCATCTCATATTAACATCAATCACTGAGTGGTTTTCTTCAGCATGTATCTCTACAAATTCTTTCTTAACTGATAATTCTTTGTTTTTTTTTTTAACTGATAATTCTTAGTTGATATCTATAGCTTGACCCTTTCTTCTTAGCCCTAGACTCAGTTATTTGGCTGCCTTCCTGTCATCTCCACTTGAATCTCAACTTGGTGTTTCCAAAAGAGAAGTCTATTCCTTGCTTGCTGCCCCCTCACATACTCTTAAAATTCAACTCTGCAAGTGACATCTCCATCAGTATGTTTGCTCAAGTAAGATAATAAAGGGTCATTTGTGTCTCCTTTCTTTCTTTTTTTTTTCTGAAATTGCTTTATTTTGACAATCTTTACATAGTTAATTAGCGCACAAAGGGTCAAGGGCTACAGGAAAGTGGGTAAGACTATTTTTCCATATTATTGCTTTTTTTCCTGTATCTGGGATAAAATGGGAGATAAAGGCAGAAGCCCCACCCAGCCTCCCACCAATCCCAGGTCCCCGATGTGGGACATACTCCGAAGGTCCTGCTCAAGTGGTTTTGATAATTCAACAGTTCTGAATTGCTGCCAATTTCGCCATTCAAAGCACGATAAAATTGCTGCAGAATCAACTGGATGACATAGTCCACTTAGAGTCTCCATTTGCCCAGGTTTTTACTGCCAACATGTGGCTGTGGTAGTTGATTGATTTGTTCTGTTCTCCATCCTCTGTTGTGGTACCAGATATCCTCTGTGGGTTCTTCTTCTTCTTTTTTTAAGATTTATTTATTTTTATTGCAAAGTCAGATACACAGAGAGGAGGAGAGACAGAGAGGAAGATTTCCATCTGCTGATTCATTCCCCAAGTCACTGCAACAGCCAGAGCTGCACCGATCCGAAGCCAGGAGCCAGGAGCTCTTCCAGTTCTCCCATGTGGTTGCAGGGTCCTAGGGCTTTGGGCTGTCCTTGACTGCTTTCCCTGGCCACAAGCAGGGAGCTGGATGGGAAGTGGGGCCACCGGGATTAGAACTGTGCAGGGGCCTAGCACGATGGCACAGTGGTTAAGGTCTTCACCTTGTACGCCCCGGGATCCCATATGGGCGCCGGTTCTAATCCCGGCAGCTCCACTTCCCATCCAGCTCCCTGCCTGTGGCCCGGGAAAGCAGTCGAGGACGGCCCAAAGCTTTGGGACCCTGCACCAGCATGGGAGACCCAGAAGAGGCTCCTGGCTCCTGGCTCCTGGCTTCGGATCAGCACAGCTCTGGCTGTTACACTGACTTGGGGAATGAATCATTGGATGGAAGATCTTCCTCTCTGTCTCTCCTCTTTGTACATTAACCTTTCCAATAAAAATAAAATAAATCTTAAAAAAAAAAAAAGAACTGGTGTCCATATGGGATCCTGGTGCATTCAAGGCGAGGACTTAAGCCCCTAGGCCACCATGCCAGGCCCCTCTGTAGGTTCTGATGGATTCTTGGCTCCTTTCTTTATCTCAGTTCTTGTAATTGATCTGTCAGCTAGATTAATTTATTTGCAGAGTCAGTATTGTGGCATAGTGGATTAAGCATCTGCCTGTCATGCTGGCATCCCACATGAGCCATGACCTAGAGGTGAAGTTCTTGTTATGACTGCTCATTGTTCTGATTGCTTCTTGATCAGTCCAACTCCCTGGTAATGCATCTGGGAATGCAGCAGCAGATGACCCAAATACTTGCATTCTTGTATTATGTGGGAGACCTGGATGAAGCTCCTGGCTCCTAGTTTTGGCCTGGCCCAGGGCTTTTGCAGCTATTTGGGTAGTGAGCCAGCAAAAGGAAGATTCTCTCTCTCTCCCTGTCTCCCTCTGTTTATCTGTTTAACTCTGCCTTTCAAATAAATATGTAAATCTTTTTGAAATTTCACTTAATTGAAAGGCAGAAAGGGAGAACTAGAGCAAGCAGTATTTTCCATCCACTGGTTCATTTTCCAAATGCCCACAAGAGCTGAAACTGGGCAGATTATCACCTGCTGTATCCAGGTGATAAATCTGCAGGAAGCTATAATGGTAAGAGAAACTGGAACTTAAACCTAGGCACTTTAATAGGGGATGTGGGTGTCCCAAGTGGCTTAATCACTGTGCCAAAAACCTGTCCCTATGAGCTACAGCTTCCTGTTTCTGACCAGCTTGCACCGATTTTATCATTACCGTCCTAGTCCAAGCTGTTCTGTCTTCTAGGTTACTATATTTCCTTCTTAACTGTTCTCCCTAGTTTAACCCTTGATCCTTACCTCACAGTCAATTTTCAGCTCAGCAGTCAGACTAGTCTTGTAAGAACTTTAAGTCAAATCCTGTCTGCTTTCTGCTCCAAGTCATCCATTGAGAATGTGCTCAACATCATTATTCATCCAGGAAACACGAATCAAATTCACATTGTGTTATTATTATATAAGAGTTCTTTAAAAGTTCATGAAAAGGTGAAATTCTGAGCATTCAGCCTAGAGGTGAAGACATGCTTGTCCCATAACAGAGTACTTAGGTTCAGTTCCCAGGTTTGCTCCTGACTCCAATTTCCTCCCAATCTAGACCTTGAAAGGCAGAAGTGATGGCTCAAGCAGTCGGGTTTCTAATACCTGTGGAAAACATCTGGATCGCATTTCTGGTACCTAGATTGGGCCCTGGCCTAACTACCGCCATTGCAAACATTTGGGGAGTAACCAGCAAATGAGAACTCTGTCTCCCTGTCTTTCCAACTAAAAATTTAAATTTAAAAATTAGTCCTATTTTTTTGGTATAAATTTTTTGAAATGCACCCATAGAAATTTTAGCAATGGATATTTCCCATAAACTTTTTTTTAAATGACTGAAAGAATTACTGAAAAAAGAAAATGAGAGATCTTTCATCCACTGTTTTACTCTGTAAATAACTGAAACAACCAAGGCTGGGCCAGGCGAAATCCAGGAAATAGAAGCTTCTTCTGGGTCTCTCATTGCTTTTCCAGGTACTACAACAGGGAGCTTTATCAGAAGTAATCAGGACTTGAACCAGCACTTATGTATGTTGCCAGCATTACAGGATGTGGGTTTACCCTCTATGCCATAATGCCAGCCCCTCTATGAACTTTTCAAAGACCCCTCATACACTCACCAGAATGCTAAAAACCTATAACTGTAACACCAAATTTAGGCAGGGAATGTGGAACTACCAGAGCTATTACTGCTTCTGGGAATGTAAACTGTTAATTGTACTTAGGTGAGCTGGCATTTCTACCAAAGCTAAACATGTAATTTTTCCAGCAATTTTACCCCTAGGTAAAAGCTCAAAATAAGTGAGTACATATGTGTACAAAATACACATAGGAATGTACATAGAAATTTTATTCATAGCTGCCCTAAATAGGGAATAACTGGTATATACTCCAACAAGAGAATGGCTAACTGCTGTATGTTCACTTAATGCAATACTATGTAGTAATGAAAAGAAACTAACAGCGTATATAAGCTGATGTTGAACTTCTGGCTTCAAGGACTCTGAGGTAATGAATTTCTACTAATGTAAGTCACCAAGGGTGTGGTGATTTGTTCTGGCAGACCTATAAACCAATAATGTACTCACTGTGGCTTAAAAGGCTCCAAGCACTTGGGTTATCTTTCATTGATTTCCAGGCACATGAATAGGGAGCTGGATTGAAAGTGGATCAGCCACGACTCAAACTGGTGTTCAGTGGCATGTTCAAGTTCTGACCAGCCATGCAACGATGCTGGCACTGAGAGTTTGATTTTATGACCTTATTTAACATTTTTGAGGAGTGTATGTCACATGTTATGTAAAATTTCCCCTAGTTGGAGTTTATTCAAGCTTTTCTCATAATTAGAGTAGGATTATGGGTTTAGGGGAAGAAGACTACAAAAAGAAATAAAGAGAGAGCTGTTATCATCTAATAATTAGCATGTCTTACCGTGGCTGGTGTCAGCTGTCATCACCTGTCTGTGTTAAGATTGCTATACATCTCCACTGTGAAGTTGTCCTCTCTCTCCCTGCACGCTTGGGAAGGAAGTCAACAATGTGCAGGCCACACTTAAGGTGTTCAACAGGACACTTTGTCTTTTCTCTCCTATTTGCTTATTTAGTCTATCCTTTCAGTATGGACTTAGGGATATTTATTTTGTACTTTGGGTTATAATCCAATTATACTTTATTTTGTTGCTCAAATTGTTCTAGTTTTGTTCACTGGGAGTTCTTTCAGTTGGCTGCTATGTCCCTTTGATGCACCCCAGCATGTGTTTTTCTTTGAGGCATTATTTTTTTCTAGCACTACAAGATTCTCCAGTGCATATTGTATATTTCCTGCCCCAACCTTCCAATCAGGCATTTCTCCAGTGATCCCTGGTTTCTTTTATTGCAAAAAAATTATTGCACTACCTGAAATTATGTCTTTACATTCTCTGTCTCATTCTAGAACATTAGGTCTTAAAATCAGAAACTTTTCTGCTTGGTCACTGGTATTTGAGTATCTCTATTATTCAGGATATTCCCTGCCTGATAGAGGGATATCAACAAGAGTTTAATGGATAGATGAAAAAGTGGATACAGCCACAAGTACTGTGCCCTCTCTATACCTGCATTGTTCATGGTGTTAATTACAAGACTTTTGAATAGCTGTGTAGATAGAAGGACAAATGAGTGATGAATGGACAAATGAATCCATGAATGACCAGATGGATAGATTGATTATTGGATGTGTGAATGGATTGAGAAATAATGGAAGTTGGTGCCACTATTTTGCATTCTAGTTATTCATGAGATAAACTGGATGATGAGGGCCCTCATTCTTGATTCTTTTCACACTTTCCACACTCCCACATGCATTCAGCCACTAAATCCTGCCAATTTTACATCCCAAGTAGTTCTCAAAACTGTTTTCCATTCTTCATTTCAACTGCTACTGCCTTGGTGGGGGTTTTCTTCCTCTCTTGCCTGTATTATGATTACAGTTCCTAACTTAACACTGTATCTTCAGCCTGGTTCTCATTACCATCACCATCCATATTTCTGCCTACAACTGTGCCTGCATCATTCTCTTGCATCAACCCTCGGGGTAAAGTCTGGACTCAGCATGATTTGTAGTGTCTACAGTGATTGGGAGTTGATTGGCCTCTCTCTACCATCCCCTCTTACCATTCTCCACCTTGGGTTGATTTGTGTGCCTCAAATACCAAACTGCTGGTAGTTCCCACCAAGGACCCTGCTGAGTCTCTGCTCTGTTTTTTGCTCATTCTAGTCCTCTTGTTTGGCATGCTCTTTCTGCACCATGCAGCTTGGATCCTTCCCTTCCCTTCCCTTCCCTTCCCTTCCCTTCCCTTCCCTTCCCTTCCCTTCCCTTCCCTTCCCTTCCCTTCCCTTCCCTTCCCTTCCCTTCCCTTCCCTTCCCTTCCCTTCCCTTCCCTTCCCTTCCCTTCCCTTCCCTTCCCTTCCCTTCCCTTCCCTTCCCTTCCCTTCCCTTCCCTTCCCTTCCCTTCCCTTCCCTTCCCTTCCCTTCCCTTCCCTTCCCTTCCCTTCCCTTCCCTTCCCTTCCCTTCCCTTCCCTTCCCTTCCCTTCCCTTCCCTTCCCAATGAGTGCCCCTAAATGAGTTAAATCTTTATTCTTATTTTTTTATCTTTGAAAAAGAAATACTATCTCCATGATGAGATATTTCCCATTTTATGGGAATTTATTCAATTCCTCCAAATTTCCATTTTTTGTCCTGAAAGTTTTTAAGACTTTCTACTTTATCTACAATATGTCCCCTTTTAAAGTTTTCGATGCTATTTATTTATACCTTATCTTTTCTCCTTTTTTTCTGGTGAAAAGCTTATATTTAGAATTAGCCAGCTGGCCTCAGTTCAGAGGACCCAATTGTGTTGGCAACATTCAAAGCATCATAATTAGCAGCCAGGCGAACTTAGGCTTTCCTCTGTCCATTAGACCTAATCAGGGTATTGACCTTTTCCATTTCTATGTCCTAGAGTTTCTTTATAGTCTGCTTGACCTGGTGTTTGTTGGTCTTGCAGCTGGCAGGAATGCAGTGTACTGTTGTTTTCTGTCTTCATCATGGCAGGGTCAGTGGTCAGTGGTTATGGTGTTGGCATAGTGTTCAGGATTGTTGCTTTTGGGGTCATTCTTGTGAGGATGTTTGGGCTGCTCTGGGCAGCAGTGTCTTGGACTGCTGGTAGGTGGGTGACATGTGAGCTTTTGTTTATTTAGTTTTTGTGGTTGTGGATGTCTTTTAGCACTATATGCATTCTTGGCCTTCAAATCTTTTGATTTAGTTTCACCATTGAGAGAGGTGGGAGCTTCTTTTTCCGGTTTTGGCACCATCTTGATGCAAAGTCCTTGTCTTCATCTTCATTGAGCTTGTCATAAAATTTTATTGATCTCCTGTGCTATTCTTATGTTCCAGTTCATTAGTAATTATTCATTTTTACATTCAGTTATGCTTCAGTTATTTTTTAACTTCTTGAGTTAGATTTTTTTTTCCCAGTTTGTCTTTTTAAGATTTATTTATTTGCCTGAAGGTATGAGTAAGAGACATGATAGAGAGAGAGAGAGATAAAGACAGAAGCCAGGAACTTCATCTGAGTCTTAACATAGGTGGTAGAGGTTTGAGCACCTGGACCATCTTCTGCCTTTCCAGGCCATTAACAGGAAATGGAATTGGAAGTGGCGTAGCTGGTGTCCATACAGTATGCCAATGTCATAGGTGGCAGCTTTACCTACTATGCCACAGTGCTGGCCTCGTGTTTTTGTTTTTAAAATTGTTTTTGTGTATGCATGTAATCATTTGAGAAGGAAGGAGGGAGAGAGGGGGGGAAAGAGGGAGAGAGAGAGAGAAAAAGAGACAGAAATAGAGAAATGCTCCCATCTGTTGGTTCATTCTCCAAATGTCTGCAACTGTTGCGGTTGGGCAAGGCTGAAGTCAGGAACAGGAAACTCAGTCTGGATCTCCCACATGGGTGTTGGTAGCCCAAGAACTTGAGCCATTCCTTCTGCCTCCAATGGTATGCATTAACAGGAAGCTGGCCTTGAGAATAGAACTGGGACTCAAATCCAGGCACTCTGATAAAGGATGCAGGAGTCTGAAGTAATACCTCAACCACTAGGCCAAATGGCTGCCCCATTTTGTTTTTCTTACACAAGCATTTACATCCTTGTATTTCCCTTTAAGAACTACTTCATCTGCCGTCGATAGCTATATTTAATTTCTGAATATCTACACTTTGGAAACACTCCAGAAGTGTTTGCAAACACGTGGGGTCCTTGTTATCTTCCTGTTGTCGAGTTCTATTTTGATTAGAGAAAGTGGTCTATTGATTTTTTGATATCTGATGAGCTGTACTCTCTGGCCTAGTATGTGATTAGTTTTTTAGATGCTGTTTGAGTGCCTGAAAGAATAATAGTTAGTTGCCTCATAGAGATATTATAAGAATAAACATTAGATACTATATAAATTTCTCTCTGTATATAAATTATTTTTTTTAAGAATTTATTTACTTATTTGAAATGCAGAGTTGCAGAAAAAGAGAGACACACAGAGACAGGGAGAGAGATTTGTCTGATAGTTCACTCCTCAAATGACCACAATGGTCAGGGCTGGTCTAGGCCAAACCAGGAGCTAAGAACTTCATACAGGTCTTTCACATGGGTGGCAGAGGCCCAAGCAGTTGGCTTGTCTTCAGCTCTCCTGAGAATAGTATAAGGAAACCATATTGGAAGAAGAGCATCTAGGACTCAAAACAGTATTTGCATATGTGATGCTGGTATTACAGGTGACAGCTTAACCGACTGTGTCACATACTGGCCGCTGAAAATGACTTAAAACAATATCAAGCACTTAGTGAGATCTCAACAAGTGGTGGCTTTATTGTTATGATTATTGGTGGGTGAGAATCTTAGCTGTTGTTTGCTGGTTACCAGTGCCCAGGTAATTATACGTTATAGTTATACATATATATAACTATACGTGAATGCTGTACATATCAATGTCTACATTGACTATAGGACTAGCTGATTAATCAACCTATCTCTCTCTCTCTCTCTCTCTCTCTCTCTCTCTCACACACACACACACACACACACACACAGTGCTCAGTCCAGCATTCAGAATTTTAGGACTAACTGGTGCTCAGGTCCTTGTCTGGATATTAGTTGTGTAATATCCATCTCCTCCAAATTCTACTTCTCTTATATGCATGAAATGAAAAAGAAAATCAAGAACCTTCTTGAAGAAAATGATGTTTCTGTATGATCTATGAGTCACTGAAGATTATAATCAGAAGAAATTTTGAGAAGGTGAAACTAACAAAAAAATCAAAACTATGAGATATAGTTTCTGCTGATCTTTGTTGGTGAAATGTGTCTCCTGTACGCGACAAATAGATGGGTTTTGTTTTTTAATCCAGTGTACTAATCTGACATTTGATTGATGAGTTTAAGCTGTTCACATTCAGGGTTAATATGAATGGGTGGTAATTTGGTTATGTCATTTTAGGAATGGGTTGTTCATTGATTTATTCTTCTGTTGTTATTTTACTAGGATGTTCTTCACATTTGGCTTTGGTTTTGCTGGGTGCTATTCCTCTTATCTGTCAAGAGAACATCTTGAAGTATCATTTGTAGATCAGTATCATTTGTAGGTTTGGAAGAGGCATATTCTTTTAACTTTGCTTTACTGTAGAAGCATTTTATTTCATTTTCAAAGACAAAGGAAAGCTTTGCTGGGTACGTTATCCTGGGCCGACAATTTTTTGCTTTTAGAATCTAGAGTATGTCACTCCATTTTCTTCTGGCCTGTAGAGTTTCCTGTGAGAGGTCTCCTGTGAGTTTAATTGGCATTCTCTTATATGAGTACAATTGCCAGGGATGGACTAAGCCAAAAGCCAAAGCCAAGAATCTGAAACTCAATCTATGTCTGCCATGTAGGGCACATCAGTGATATACATTAGCAGGAAGGTGGGTGAGAAGCAGAGTAGTGGTGCTGGTGCTTAGGCATAACAGATAAAGCTGCTGCATTCCATATGGACACTGCTTTGTGTCCCAGCTGTTACATTTCTGCTCCAGCTCCCTGCAAATGGACTAGGAAAGACTGCAGAAAATGGTCTGAATGCTTGAATCCATGCACCCACGCACCCATGTGGAGACCTGGATAAAGCTCCTGGTGTCAGTTTTTAGCCTGGCCCAGTGTTGGCCATTGTGGCCATCTGAGGACTGAAGCAGTGGTTGGAAAATCTATTTACTTTTTCTTACTTTCCTTTTAAAATATATGTGTATTTTTTTTTTTTTTACTTGAAAGAGTTAGAATCTTCTGTCCTCTGATTCACTCCCTAAATAGCCACAGTGGCCAGAGCTAAGCCAGTCTGAATTTGGGAGCCAAGTTTCTTCAGGGTCTCACAGGGGACCAAGGCCTTAGAGCATCTTCTACTGCTTTCCCAGGCCCTTAACAGGGAGCTGGATGGGAAGTGGGGCAGCCAGAACTAGAACTAGAACTAGCACTCATAGGGTCTCCCCACACAGATGGCAGGAGCCCAAGAATATGGGTCATCCTCCACCACTTTGTTTCAGGTGTATTAACAGGGAGGTAGATTAAAATGAAGCAGTAGATATTTGAACCAGTGCTCACAAGGGATGCTGACATCACAAGCTGTGGCTTAACTTTCTGTGCCACAGTGCTGGCCTCACCACATACCATTGTAATGCAGCTCATTCATTGCTCATTGTTTGGAAAACACAATGCAACACTCAGTGCCTTTATTGCCTCATCCTCCGTTTCTTCCTCAGCAGGTGTAATTCTGGCCATGATGTCTCATCCTTACAAATGGTGAAATAATTGACTAACAATTATTTAAGCAGTAAGGACATTTATTTTTCTTGCATAAAAAGAAGTTCACAGGTAGGTGGCTTCAGATTTGACTAATTCAGCCAGTCAAGGATGTCCTCAAAAATATTTTTTCTCATTTTTGTCTTGGTCATCCTCAGGGTATTTGTTTCAGTCTTTGGTTTGCTTCCTCGTTGTCCTTAAGATGGTTGACAAAGCTCTTGAATATTTTTGTACCAGAGAGGAAATTCTTTTTCTAGAAGGCTTCCTCCCAAGAACCATTGTTCAGAACTGCATCACATGTCTGTCTCTAGGTTTAAAAGGGGAGTGGAAGGAAGATAGTTTTTAGCCTTTATAATGGGAGGCAGTCATTTGCAGAAAGTGCAAGTGAGAAAATGGCTTTCAATTTGCTCAAAAGTAGTGTCTTTTGATTTGATCATCAGTAGTGCCTCCCACAACATCTCACACAATCTGTTCTTAGAACATGACCTTAATTGCTAGATCCAAGGACTTCTGTCTGGTTTTCCTAGGCCTTTTTTGATACAGTACTCTGTTTTTCTTGAAACTCCTCTTTCGTTTTCTGCTTTACATTTTCTATCTCTGTCTCTGAGCATTTATCTTCCTTGGGCTCCCCTCAGTCTCTTCCCCTTGTTGTATATTGGTATCATCCTGAATTTTGAATCAGCTCCTGTTCAGGTGCCTGTGAGCATCCAAACCAGGAAATTAAATCTAACAGTGTGATTGGGACCAAACAGGAGCTTCTTGTTTTCTACCAATGAACCCTTGTTTTTTTGCCATGGGCTTTCATTTCCCTGATTTTCCTGATTGTTCCTCTACCATGTCTTTGTCTTGTCTCTTCATTATAGAGCAACAGCTCTTAACAAATCCTTATTTATCTTATTAATGACAGATTTTTTTAAGGTTTATTTATTTGAAAGGCAAGAGAAAGAGGGAGAGACGGAGAGACACAGATCTTTCATCCTTTGGCTCACTGCCCAAATGGATACAACAGCTGTAGCTAGGACAGGCCAAAGGCAGGGGCATTGAACACTATCAGGGTCTCCCATGGTCTCCCATCTGGAGAGCAGGGGCCCAGGTTCTTGGACCATTAACCACTGTTTTCCCTGGCATATTAGCAGGGAGCTGTTTTGGAAGTTGAGAAGCTGCGACACAGCTTGCACTCTGGTATGGGACACTGCATTGCAAGTCATGACTTAGCCCATTGTACCATAATGTCAGTTTGGGACAGACTTTAATATCCTCTCTCTCTTTTTTTTAAATTTGAAGGCGGACAGACAGAAACAGAGATTTTCCTATCTATGGATTGATTGATTCAAATCCAGACTCCCAAATACGAGATGCAAGTATCCTAGCAGGCTCTCAAGCATTGTGACAAATGCCTGCCCCAAGGACAGACTTAAAAAGTTATTTATAACCTGCCCTAGCCTAGGTCCTGGAATTAATGACCTTTTGTTTTCTCAAACATTCTGAGATTCAGGAATAGAAGCTAGAAGGCTCTATGAAATCAAGGGATGACTAATTTGGAGTTCTAACTTTAAAATATCAGGAAAAAGGGAGGTCAGAACTGGTTGAGAGCTTGGGCAATGAAGAGCTGAGATGGATTTGAGACGATGTAAAGAACTCTGAGACAAGTGCACAACTGAACTTTGAATTAAAACACTGTGTCGTGAGTCTACTCTTCCCTCAACTGTGAAATTCTGCAGCTATCACATGTGCAGTGGGCTCCATTTCAAGTGGACATCTGAGATTGGGTCCCGGTGTTTCTGAGGCTGCCAGTGTTGGCAGTCCCATTCTCCCTGAGCTTTGTATATGACCTGGTGCCTTTTCAGCTTGCCTGCATCCCTACTCCCATTGTGGCTCCTGAGTGATCTTTCTAAGATGCAAACCCGAGTCATTTTCCTGTTTATAATCCTATGATGACTCCCCAGTTGTGTCTCGAACCTGGGGTTCATGGATGTTAGGGGACACATTCTTGGGTGTCTTGAGTACACTTTCAGAAATTAATTATTTGTTTTAATTTCAGGAGTAATCTCAAAATTTAATAATGTAGGCATAATCTGTGAAGCCCAGATGACCTTGCAACCAATTTTGGGAGATATGAGTGCTTTGGTTTGCACTTGTAGTTATTGATTGGGGATGGTGCCAAGGAATCTTCTGGAATGACAAAGCATTTAACTTTCAATGCTGTGATTATTTTTATCTTTTCACCAATACATCCTCAGTGTCTACAGTAACAGTGCACATTAGATGTGTTCGGTTATGACTTGTTGAACAAATAAGTGAATGAAGTTTTTTAGACTAGCTTTTGAGATTCTTGGGGATCATCCACAGTTTGATATCTTCACAGCAAGGCATGTGGGGCTCCCCACAATCAAACTAGGAATACCAGACAGTCTGGGCAGGATGTGGGGAGTGTTATCCTTTTTAGAACATTTTTTAAAAAGTGCAAGTATAAAGAATTTATGTACATTTTGACAGGGCAGATGCAATATGCAAATGCATTGCAAATATAATGCAAATGACATGCAACTCCTCATGCAAATGAGCATCCTGTCTTTGGAATCAACTGCTGGTATTCACTTATTTGTCTGCAATACTGGCAGTAAATCTTTCAAGGGCTTGGGAGATATATGTTGTTTTGGGGGAAAGGTGTGTTATTGGAGAGCAGGGGGTGGCAGGACAGGTTATCTCAAGGGACCAGTTGGCACTGTAGGCCTGCAGTGCAGTATGAACCTTAATAAAGCATATGGATTACCATGAAGCTACTATGCTGTGATATTCCAAGAGCTGGCCTATGGAAATTCGCAGAAGGTTAGGGCAGTGGAATTGGACTCCTTATATCTCTTCTGTTGCTTGCTGCCCCCACATCTCTCTGTCCCTGCCCTCAGTAACACACCACCAGGGCTTTGGTGTAGAGAGCAGGAAATCTGAGATCCTTGGCCACGCATTCTCACTGTGAGGACTGTAAGTCCTGTCTGGAGGAGGTCAAGAGCAGGGTGTGGACTTATGCATTTTCTAATCGCCAAACAAGACAACTTGAATATCTAGGCCAGCTAGAAAAAGATGGGAAGTTTAAGAAGAGTGAGAGCTTTCTGAAAAATATAGTTTTAAAATCTCAATGTTGATGAAGCAAGATCTGACAAAATTGGGAAGCTTACTTGGAAATCTAAGGGGAAAAATGTCAACAGGCTTTTTTTTTTCCCACTACAAAAACCTGTTCTTCCCTGTCCTTGGTGTGAAAGGGAATTTTTGGTTGTACAGACTCTTCCCCAACAACTATAAAAAGTACTGGGCAAATGAACGAAAAGGATTTCTAGCAGATATATTTTAACATAACTCAAAATCTGCTTTTTTTTTTCTTTGACATTTTGCAGTCAGAACTGATTTCAAATACCCACCTCTCAGCTATCTAGACTTGGGCAGATTCCTCAAGTTTTCTGAGATTTAGTTCTCTTATCTGTAAAATGGGAGTAATAGCAAAATACATACAAGGTTGCTTAGAGAGTTACATGATATAGTGTACATACTAAAAACGGTGCCAGGCTCATGTCACCAATACATGTAGCTGTTTGCAATGGTGATCTGTGAATTTGTTGCTTAGAGTCCATTTGCTGTCTACCTGATAACCAGTTTCTTCTAATATACCATTGTTCTCTTTAATCTGTATAATTCTGGTGAAACTGACTGTCCCCAGCACTAGGAGTGCAGCATGTTAGTTAGGTTTAAACCAGTTAGTCAAGGACCAGGGTTATGGAATAGTGAGTTAAGTCGTTTCCTGCAATGGCAGCATTCCATGGGCCACTGTCTGAATCCTGGCTGCTGTACTTCCGGTCTAGTTCCCAGCTAATGTGCCTGGGAGGTCAGTTGATATTTGGCATTTGTCACCCATATGGGAGACCTGGATGGAATTTCCAGGCTTACAGGCCATGGTCTGGTCCACTTCCTCCTGTTGTGGCCATTTGAAGAATGAACCAGCAGATGAAAAATCTATTTCTCCTTGCCTTTCAAATGAACAAATTGTTTCTAAAAAGTGAATCAGAACACTTTGTACATATAGTCACTATGTGATTCAATAATTTAACTGGTAGGTACATATCTAAGTGTTGAAAGTAGTGTACAAATAACAACTTGTACGTCAATGTTTGTAGTAGCATTATTCACAATAGCCAAAAAAGGAAAAAAGCCAAATGTCCATAATATGACGAGAAGATACACCAAAAAAAAGGTAAACAGTGCAGAGAAATATTACTTATCCATAAGAAGGGCTGAAGTATTGATTTTTGCCTCAAGGTGGATGAACCTTGAAAACATTATGCTAAGTGAAAGAAGATAGATGCGTTAGACCATATGTTACATAATTGTATTTGTATGAAATATCCAGAATGGGAATATCCTGGGAGGCCAGCAACTGATGATTGCCAGGTACTGAATGAGAAAATAATATGGTTTGATTGTGATAAGGTAATGAGCTTTTCTTTGGGCAGCTTGAAGTGTTTTGGAATTTGTCCAACATTATGAATATATATATTTTAAAAACCTGAAATCTTTTTAAAGATTTATTTATTTTTATTGCAAAGTTAGATATACAGAGAGGAGGAGAGACAGAGAGGAAGATCTTCAATCCACTGATTCAGTCCCCAAGTGACCGCAACGGCTGGAACTGTGCTTATCCGAAGCCAGGAGCCAGGAACCTCCTCCAATTCTTCCACGTAGTTGCATGGTCCCAAGGCTTTGGGCCTTCCTCAACTGCTTTCCCAGGCCACAGGCAGGGAACTGGATGGCAAGTGGAGCTACCGGGATTAGAATCGGCACCCATATGGGATCCCAGTGTGTTCAAGGTGAGGACTTTAGCCACTAGGCCACCATGCTGGGCCCAAACCTGAAATATTTTAAAAAGATATGAATGCATTTTTCTTATTTATTTTTCAAGATTTATTTTTATTTCAAAGGCAGATTTATAGTGAGAGAAGGAGAGACAGAGAGGTCTTACATCTGCTGGTTCATCTCCCAAATGACCTTAATGGCCTAAGTGGGGCTGAAGCTGGAAGCCTGGAGCTTCCCTGGGGATTCCCACGTGGTCAAAGGGGCCCAAGGACATGGGCCATGTTTTGTTGCTTTTCCAAGCACACTAGCAGAAGGCTGGATTGGATGTGGAGCAACTGAGACATGAACTGGTGCCTGTATGGGATACTGGAACTGAAGACAGAAGCTTAAACTATTATGCCCTGGCACTAGCCTCTGAAATACTATTTAGAACATTTGTTTTTTGGTTCAGCATGATGGCTCAGTGGAGAAATCCTTGCTGTGTATGTGCCAGGATCCCATATGGTACTGATTCATGTCCAGGCTGCTCCACTTCCCTTCCAGCTCCCTGCTTGCAGCTTGGGAAGGCAGTAGAAGGTGGCCCAAAGCCTTGGGACCCTTCAAGCACATGGGAGACCCAGAAGAAGCTTCAGATCCGTTCTGCTCTTGCCTTTGTGGCCACTTGGGGAATGAACCAGCAGATACAAGATCTTTCTTTCTGCCTTTCCTTTTCTCTGTAAATCTCCCTTTCTGATGAAAATAAATAAATCTTTAAAAAATATTTTTTTATTTATTTCAAAGGCAGTGTTTCAGAGAGACAGAGGAAGGGATGGTTTGAGGGTGGGAGGGAGAGAGAGAGAGAACCTATCTATCTGTCTGCTGGAACCATTCTCTCACTCCCCAAATGGATACAACAACTGAGGCTGGTCCAGGTTGAAGCCAGGAGCTTCTTTTGGGTTTCCCACATGGGTGGGAGTCAGGGGCCTGTGTATATGGATCAACTTCTGCTGCCTTCTCAGGTGCACAGCAGGGAACTTGATCCAAAGTACAGAGGTCAGAATTTGATTTGGTGTCTCCATGGGATGTTAGTGCTGCAGGCAGCTGCTTAACCCACTACTATACAGCTACGAGAGTGCTTGAAAGGAAAAGAGAAGAAAAGAAAAGAAAAGAAAAGAAAAGAAAAGAAAAGAAAAGAAAAGAAAAGAAAAGAAAAGAAAAGAAAAGAAAAGGAAAGGAAAGGAAAGGAAAGGAAAGGAAAGAAAAGAAAAGAAAAGAAAAGAAAAGAAAAGAAAAGGAAAGGAAAGGAAAGGAAAGAAAAGGAAAGAAAAGAAAAGAAAAGAAAAGAAAAGAAAAGAAAAGAAAAAAAGATTCTGGGGCACTTTACTCAGTGGTTGGGACTGCTTAGACATCCATACATATTCTATATTGGTTTGTTGGTTTGAGTCATGCTCTACTCTCAATTCCAGCTTCCTGCTAATGTATAACCTAGGAGGCAGCGGGTTATGAATCAGGCAGTGAATGAGACACAGAGTGAGTTCCAGGCTCCTGGCTTTGGCCTGGTCCAACCCTGGCTATTGTGGACATGTGGAGAGTGTATCAGCAGATGATGTATCACAGGTTCCTCTGTCTGATGTCTCTGTCTCTCTCTCTGTCTTTCAAGTTAAATAAGTACAAGTTTTTAAAAAGATAATTTTTAGGATAAATTATATTTTAATTTACAAAAGCTAAAACAAGAAGGAAATTAGCATGAGACTCCAGCAGAACAACAGAAGCCAATAAGATTCAATACAATCCTTTGGGGTCATGGGAGAAACAAATTAGTTACTTTCTTACAGGTCTCACACTTGAGAGAACATAGAACACAGGGCTTGGAGTTGCTGACCTATCTTACTACATGTAGATTTGGAACCTGAATTATTCAATCTGACTGAAAACTGAGACAGGAAGACACCAAGGTTTGGTTATTGGAGCTTTAGGGAAACTGCTTTTCCTGATGTGCCTTGGATTTTCCTGGGGTTAACACTGCAAATTTGCATATTGTGTCAGTCACCTTAGTTGGAGCTCTGAATCTACTTTGGTTTGAAGCTCAAGATTTTACCCGTTGGCTCTTCCCATATACCAGGCAATTTTTTTTTTTTTTTTTTTGGCCAGTATCACAGGTTAAGTTTTCCAGAGGCAGGCTCAGAGATAGAGTTTAGGGTTTGAGGTGTTGGGGAATGCTAGCTTTGAAAAAAAAAGTGTGGCAGAATCAGGACTCTTGGCAGAGGAAAAAGTCCAATGTGAAGGAGTTGTAAGGCAAGGGTTGTTCTGCAAAAGGTTCCATATTGGGTCAGAATGGCTGGACATTGTATTGTGCTATGCTTCTCTCTGCAAGCAAACTTCTAGTCATCCTCCAAATCTCAGCCTAAATATTGTCTTTTGTGGGTAGTTCTACTGGAGTTCCTAGTGATGTTGAAACCTCATGGTATATGGTAAATTGACTTTATACTAATCTGAGTATGAATTATTTTTGTTTTATATTCTTCCTACAACATTTAAAATAATTTATTTTTAAGTACACTTATTTGAAAGACAAAGAGGGAGAGGGAGAGAGAGAGAAAGGAAGAGAGCATAAGGTCTCTCTCTTATCTGCTGGTTCACTCCCTAGATTCCCGTAATAACTAGCCTGGGCCATGATGATGCCAGGAGCTGAGAATTCATGTTTGTGTCTTCCACTTGTGTGGCAGTGACTCAACTATTTGAATTATTACTTGTTACCTTCCGAGGGAGCACATCGATAGGAAGCTGGATTGGAAGTGGAGCCAGGACTTAAACCCAGGCTTTCCAGTATGGGATGCCAGTGTCCTAAATGATGTGTTAAACACTGCACCACATGCCTGCCCCTGAAAACTTTAGCTTTATGAAGGAAAGGACTCTTCTGGAAAGCTGTTGCTAGGTTACAAACTACCCTGAACATGAGTGTTCAAAACAGGAGTTGGCAAAGTATCACTGATATACCAGATCCTGCCCACAGCCTGTGTTTGTATAGCTGGCAAACTAAGAATGGTTTTTCACATTTTCAAAAGGATGTAAAAACAACAACAGAAACATACCACCAAAATAACAACAACAAACAAAAATAAAAAGCCAGAACAATATGCAATAGGGTTAGTATGTGGTGCACAAAACCTTAAGTATTTGCTCTGTAGCCCTTCCTAGGGAAAGTTTGGTAATCCATGTATTCAAACAATCATTTGGTTATAACTCAGATTGTTGGGAGTCATAAACTTGGGGAGAGTTTTGCAGGACATTCTACTCTCTATAACATTGACTTGGATCTCTCAGGGGTATTTAGCTGAGTGTCAGTCTGTTCTGGAAGATCCAAGAAAGCTTCACTCATATGTCTGGTGTCTTGGCAAGGTGGCTTACAAGTCTGGGCTCTACTGGGTCCCTGTCCTGGCCACATTCTCTTTCCGGGTGTGGTTAGAGTTTTTACAGAATGATGAAGGGCTACAGGAAGCCCTCAAGTGGAAGCTCCCAAAACTAGGTTTCTACCTGAATAGAATTATCTTTCTTTTGTTGGTTAAAGGAGACATAGGCCTGCCTAGACTTAAAGGGAGGGGAAGCACATGCCCCACCTCTTAATGACAAGAGAAGCAAAGAATCTGAGGCTATTTGGGAGGCAGAGTTACAGAGATATATATATATATATAGAGAGAGAGAGATTGGTTTTTCCATTTGCAGGCTCACTCCCCTAGTGTCTCCCAATACTTGGGGATGTATCCGGCAAAGCCAGGAACAAGAATCTTGGGTGGCAGGGACCCAAGCACTAGGGTCATCTTCTGATATCTTCTTAGGCTGGATCTGAAGTTGAGCAGCTGAGATTTGAAACAGCTCTCATATGGAATACTGGCATTGCAATTGTATCAAAACACTGGCCCCCAAAGTTATCTTTCAAATTTCACTATTGTTTTTTACATGACTAGTGGAGGGAAAGAGTGAGAGCTGCCACCTACCAGTTCACTCCTAAAGGCTGATAATGGCCAGTATTGGATCTAGAATAGGCCAAGTCTGGAAGCTGGGAACTCATTTCAGTTCTCGCATGTGGGTGGCAGGGACCCAATAACTTAAGCCTACTGCCTTCCAAGATATTATACATTAGCAGAAAGCTCAAGTTAGGAGCTGGAGCCAAAAATCAAATCCAGGTAGTCTTAAATGGAATGTGAGCATCATAACTACTCTGCCAAGTGCCTGTCTCTTGGGACCATTTTCAAGCTACCTTAGGTTTGAGTCTGTTGTAGCCCTACCATTGTATCCTCAGGTCATTGCACAGCACCTGGCAGATAAATTCAATAAAGATGTCAGCCAGCAGACGTACTCCGATAGGGTGGAATCTGCCATATTCATAATACGAAGACTTTTGAGTTGGAACTAAATTCAGGATGACATCTACTTGGGTCCTCAGGGAACACTCCATTCCTCATGCTCCATTGGGGGCTGGCATGTATCCAACACCCAGCACAGTGCTGTAGCTCCCATCGCTTCAGTTCCTGTTCTGATTAATGAGGGGCCATAAAACCTAGATCTCACAGGGCTTCTGTGAGAATTAAGCAGCAAAAGGAATGTGAGAAAGCTTCATGCACTGTAGATTAGCATTTTTCTTGCCTTCCAGGATGGGCACAAATTAGGCCAGAGTGCCTAGATCCCTGGAGAAGGCCATTCTACTTGATGCCACATTCAAGTTCCTGCTGCTGTTTTTTTCTGAGGAGCAGCAGGTGAGAGGAGAATGCAGTGACATTCTCTTGGCTCTGAGATGCCATCCCAGCTGTGGTGGACTTGTCTGCGGTGACTCTAATGATGATCTGCTGGATCTGCTGATGCCATGATAATTGTGGCGCCAGTGCCTCCTACCTTGGTTACATCCATGGAGCTCTGTGGGGGAAATGTGAAGCCACGTGGCTCAACTGATTCATTGTCTGTGGCCAGCCCCTTGTCATTTGAGTCAGCCTGTTGTCTTTTCCAGGACAAGGAGTAATAAAGGCACTTCTGAGAAGATTCATGTTCAACTTGTCATTCTCATTCTCACTGAGCCAGGGACAGAAAGATTGTTCTGCTACAAAACCCTCCAGAATCTTCTGTCTGAGAAACAGTTTTGCTTTTCTCATGTCCAGTGTGTTCCATTTTTGACAGGAGGACGAGAGTGTTTTTCTGCTTGAGTAATGGTTCTTTTTCCTGGCCTAACACAACTGCTCACTTGGCTAATCCTCTCCCTGCAGGAGAAGAATTGGTTCAATTCTTGTCCTGGCTGCTCTACTTTCCATCTAGATCCCTGTTTGTTGCCTGGGAAAGCAGTAGAGGATGGCTCAAGGCCTTGAAACCCTATACCCATGTGGGAGACATGGAAGAAGTTCCTGGCTCCTGGCTTTGGATTAGTGTAGCTTTGACCATTGTGGCCACATGGGGAGTGAACCATCAGATGGAAGATCTTTCTGTCTCTCCTTCTGTTAATCTGCTTCTCCAATAAAAAATTATTAAATCTTTTAAAAAGTTGTACTTTATATTCATTTTCTTTCTAATCTTCCAAACCCTAAAAGATAGGCATATGAGAAAACTGAGGCTTAGAAAGGCTAAGTACCTTTCTCATAATTCTGAGTAATAAAAGGAAAAATGTTCAATATAAGCCTACCTGAATAAAATGCCCTGGTTCTTAACCAATATGCTATCTCATTAACTGGTAGCATTGTTCTCCTAACTAAGGAAATGAAATTCATCAATTATTCCTATTCCTATACCATGAAATGTAACTTTTAGCCTCTACTTTGCATTTGTTTCTTTGCCAATGACCATAAGCTCTAGACCAATAAAACCAATGTTCTTATAGAAGTACTGGATTAGGGCCCAGTGCAATGGCTCAATTGGCTTTGCAAGTGCTGGGATCCCATGTGGGCACTTATTCATGTTTAGGCTGCTCTACTTCCCATCCAGCTGTGGTCTGGGAAAGCAGTTGAGGGCGGCCCAAAACCTTGAGACTACTATATGGGAGACTTGGAAGAAGCTCCAGGTTCCTGATTTCAAAAAGGCTCAGCTCCGGTTGTTGTGACCATTTGCAGAGTGACCAGTGAATGAAAGATCTTTCATTCTATCTGCAAACCTGCCTTTTCAATAAAAATAAGTAAATAAATCTTTAAAAAAACAAACTTCTTTTTCCAGCCTTTCCTTAAAATTACCAGCCAGTCTGGGCATGGTGCAAGTGTATGTTGTATGCCTGTCTCAGAATCACTACTTAGATTGTTCAATGTAATAGAAAGCAGGCTTTCCTGTGTGAATTTGTCTGCACTTATGTATGTATCCTTGTGTGGTTCAGTTGGCTTAGCTTCTAGTGTGATGTCTGTGTGGTCCATGGGCATGGAAAAATATACTACTGAACAGCCAACACACATTCAGTGCTGACTGTGGGGGACCAGGCATCATGCTGAGTGCTTTGCATGTATTGTTTCATTTAATTTCCATATCAGTGGTTGAGGTGAGTACTAATATTATCCTGTTTCACAGATATGAAAGGTACTCTTTAAGGTTGGTTGGAGTTAAATAACTTATTAAAGTGGAAAGAGAGAAGAGTACTGAGGCCTATATTTGATTCTAAAGATGTTCTTTTTTTTTTGAAGATTAATTTTATTTTTATTGGAAAATCTAATATACAGAGAGGAAGAAAGAAACAGAGGAAGATCTATCTGATGATTCACTCCCCAAGTGGCCTCAATGGCCGGAGTTGAACCAATCCAAAGCCAGGAACCAGGAGCTTCATCCAGGTCTCCTATGTAGGTACAGGGTCCCAAGCCTTTGGGCTGTCCTCAACTGCATTCCTAGGCTACCAGCAGGGAGCTGGATGGGAAGCGGGGCTGCCAGGACACAAACTGGTGCCCATATGGGATCGTGGTACATGCAAGGTGAGAACTTTAGCCACTACACTATTGTGCCAGGCTCCTAAAAATGTTCTTATAACTACTCCACAATATTACATCTGGGCTCTCTGACCACAACAGTTGTTGGATTTGATGACCTGACACATGGAGGTATACCACACAGTGATCCTTACCGTCTTCATTTCGTCTTCAAAGGCTTTGATACTTTGAAGCCTTCATTCAGTACAGCATCAGAGGAAGGAAGAATTCTCCTGTTATTGGCCAGAGTCAGGCTTACATGCCTGGCCATTGTACTCACTGTGACCTCCTTGCAACAGCTGCCCTCCCAACTCTCCTGGACAAGCAGACGTTGTTCTTGTGTAGGAGTTGGCACTGATACAATTGGGGAGAAGGAGATCTTCATAAGTTGCTGTCCACCAGCCCTGCAGTAGCCTGCTTCCTAGGAGTCTTCCAGGTGAGGGATAAAGAGTACACTAACATTCTGGTCAGTGTGGCTCACCCCAAATCTGGAATGCAGGGTTGAATGGTTTTGGCAGTTAGATAGCTTGACATAATGCAGATAATGCTATACCGTGAGTATGATTTGTCCCGAATTTTATGTCACTGTCATGGTAGAGCTAATTGAAGGGGGAGCCTTGGAAAAGTAATTAGATTGGGTTGTTAAGGTGCAGCTCCCAGGACTGATTCCTGGTGACTATAAGAGAGGGTGAGAGACCACACAGATAGATGTATGTGTGTGCTCCTACTATGACTTAATACAGCCAAGAGAGGCCCTCAGCAAAGCCTGCATGTGCTGGGTACACTTTGAATCCCCAGAATCGTGAGCACAACTAAGCCTTCTCTTGACCTCAGGTATTTTGTTATAGAAAGCCAAAACTGATCAGTGCAGTTGACAATAGTGGAGAAAAACAGTGGTCTGTGAGAAGAGTGGCCCAGGAGAGTAGTATCTAGTCTTCAGACCACCTCAGCTCCAGCTCCAGTCCCTGCCTGCCTGGGTTTACATCAGCGCTTTGAGATGGGCTCTGAACAAAAAGGGTATGAGAAACTGGGAAGCTAGATGGAACAGCTGGGAAAAGGATGTGCAAACTGGCTGACTCGGTGCTGTGCAAGGGAAAGAAAAGATGCAAAGCGACCCGTGGGGGTAATGTAGTTGACAGGATCTGCTGCAGTAGGCTGTTCAGTGTGAACTGCCTCCTCTATCACCCCTAAGTATCTTTGGAAAGCTTTGCTTCTCACACAGATGCTTTTGTGGGTCTGGGCTGTTAGTAGGGAGATTGAGGTGGGTGAAGAGACAGCTGACATCCCGAGTATACTCCATCTGTCTCCCGTCTGGTTTCCTAAAGAGCCCTGACTGGTTTTTGAGGTGACATTGTGTGCGTGCTTGCATGTTTGACCACATGTCCAATTGTGTAACCATGTCACGTGGCTGTTCTAATGTACATATTGAGAAAGCATGCATGTGTGGGGGAAATGTATTAATATGGTCTCTGTGTTTTCTGTGTGCTGACTGTGGAGGCTGAGGCCACCAGAACAGGTAGTTGTGTAAGAGGGAAGGGCCTGTGACAGTCTTTCTGTCAGGTAGATGCCTAATGTAACTCATCCTTCACGTTCTCTTTACTGTGTGATGTTAGATTGTGCTGTTTTCCCTCCTCCTTGATGATGGGCAGACTACTGTGTTTCCCTTCATTAGAGAAGGTAACACAGGAATGCTAACTCAGTTCTGAGGCATGCACCCTCATGCCTCCTTCTCCAAGGCTGCTTATTCTTAGAAATCGGCTCCCAAGTGGTAAGCAGGGGGATAGTGTAGTGGTGCAGAGGGTTAAGCTGCTGCTTGTTAAGGTGCATACAGTTTGTGCTTGTGCCTCTAATCGAGCTCTCTGCTAGCGTACCTGGGAGGCAGTGGAAAATGGCCCAAGCACTTGGGTTCCTGCCACACACGTGGGAGGCCAATTCCTGTCCCTTGGCTTTTGCTTGGTTCAATGCTGGCTGTTGTAGCATTTAGGGAGTAAACCAGTGACTCTATTTATGTCTCTTACTCTCTGTCACTATGATTTTTAGATGAATAAGTTTTTTCTTTCTTTTTGAAGCAAATCTGTAAGGAGGCTGCTAAAATTTGTCATTGTAACAGTTTTAACAGATGTGACCTGTAAAAAGTGATGAGATACAGGGAGCTCTGCTTGGATAAATGGATTAGTGCTGTTACTGCAGGGATGGATTAGCTATCATGCAATCTGGTTGTTACAAAGCTATTCTGGCCCTTCCTCTGCTTTGCTCTTTTACATACTTGCCTGCCCTTCTGCCCTGCTGCTGTGAGAGAATGCAACCCAAAAGCCCTCACCAACATAGCCTCTTTTTCTCTTGGTCTTCTAGCCTCCATCCAGAATCATGAACTAAATAATTTTGTGTTCAAAAGCTAAATAAATTTTTTTCCCATTATAACTTTCCCAGTCCATGATATTTTGTTGTGGCATCAGAAAATGGACTAAAACAGAGGCTAACCAGCTACTTGGAGAGGCCACTTGTCAGTGTCCTGGCTGAGAGCACAGCTGAGGGGCCAGTCACCAGCTGGCATCCACTGACACCATGCAAGGAGCCATCCCAGCCAAGGGTACATGGAGGAGAGAGTCAGTTCTTCCCTGCCAAGCTCTACCCAACCTGCTAAATAAATGATTATTTTTATTTTAAGCTACTAAGTTTGGCGATGCTTTGCTCTGCAGCAGTAGACAATCAGAACAGGGCCTGGGCTGTGTGTATAGTCCTGTGGCTCTGTGGGTGCCTGCAGGCAGGACATTTGCGTCAGATGTCTGCACATATGAATAGGTCTGGGCCAGAAGATGTTCCCCGAGACAGGGTCATGGTTCTTGGGCTTTGCTTTGGCCTCAGTGGGAAGCTGTTGGTGAGAATACTTTGAAGTCTTGTCTGTCTTCTGCATCTTTTCTTTTGAGTGCTTTTCCTTTGAACTGCAAAGTTCTGCTTAGCTGAGAACATATGCAGCTTTAATTTGCTGACCTTCTTCCCACTTAAGCCTCCTGGAGCTGTCAAGAGCTCCTAACAGGTGGGAGACCACTGTCTAGAGTCCTCACATTGCTTTCATAGGGTCTGTTTTTAAACTTTTTGTTTTATTTATTTTTCCATTTCTGCTTTTAGAGATGAGCCAGAGTCAGAGAAAAACACCCTCACTGTGGTCCTGGAAGTCTCTTGTGGTGGACAGACCCACAATTCTTTTTTTTTTTTTTAGACCCAGAATTCTTGACGGGTGCCAAGGAAACGGTTGATGCAGGCTTAGGTGTCCCTGGGTTTTTGGTCCCTGGACAGAAATCATCAGCTCTTGGCTGGGTCCAGGCTGTTACAGCGTACCCCATCTGAGGGCAGCCAGGCACCAGAGGGTCCTTGCTCAGAAGATGAACAATTTCCCTTGGCTCCTCTTAGATGCCCTTTAGCTTTTCTCTTCCTCCACATTGGCAGCTTGACTTAGCTTTTCTGGGAATGCTGCAAGCTCCAGCCTCACGTTCCTGCCTTTGCACAGGCTCCCGGGACCTCTAAAGCACTGTTGCCCCATACTGCCTTCTGTGTTGATGGAAATGTTCTCTAATCCTCACTGCCCAATATGCTAGACATTAGCCACATGCGGTGATTGTCTGGAAATATGGCTGGTGTGAACAAGCAGTTGAGCTTTAATTCTAATTAATTTAAATCTAAGTATTCATCCCCAGATTGGACAGCACAGCTCTGAAGAGTTCAGGGGGAAGAGTTTGTATCTATAAAAACAGGGATAAAAAACTACCCTGCCTATTTCACAGGCTTATCTGCAACAAACACGATGATGAATTTGAAAGGGCTTTGCTCACAAGAGGGATCTGGAAAGACAGCAATGTGAGCTGAGTGAGCCTATTCTTGTAGCTCTACATTAATATCTCTGTTTATGGGCATTGGCTGGGCTGTTCAGATTCGGGGTGCCTGCAGGCAGTGCATTTGTGGTCAGATGTTTGCCTACACAAGTCGGTATATAGCTGAAGATGCTTTTGGAGAGAGATTCACTTTGACCTTGGTAGAAATTTGTTTGGTTGAAGACATTTTGAAATGTCATCTGCCTTCATGGTCTCCCCTTTTAAGCATTTACATTTCTGTCTGTCCTATTTGACCCTGACCCCTGCATGGGTAAGAATCCAGTAGCACTGTTTCACAGCTTGTATTCACAGTGGCTGGCAGGCAGCTGGGGGCTCTGGTGATTAAAATGCTTTGGAGTCCAGGAGAGATTCTCAGCAGCAGGATGTGAGGTGCCTGGGGGGGCAAGCTGAGTGGGCAGGTAAGAAGAGGCAAGATGGTACAGTGGTGAGACAGAGAGCAGGGGCTCAGCCTGAGAGAGCATGGAGCAATTCCTGAATCCAAGAAAACTTTCACCTAGTAGTGCATGTGGTTGAGGGAGATGAACTGAGAAAGATTGACCACAGAAGGAATGATGCAATCAACACATTTCTGCCATGATGAGGAAGGCCACAACAGTTGTATAGAGTTCAGCCGCCCCACATTCTGGTGGCTGCTGCAGTCTCCTTTGATTTGATGGATGGTGGCCAGGTTGAAGGGGATTGCTCAGCCTTCCTTAAAGCTTGCAAATGGGGAGAGGGAGAGAGAAGCCAGAGCGTTCTTACTGAGTCACAAGGGGCAGATGGCTTTTTGGTGGTTGACTAGTTGAAAGGAAAATTCAAATTTGCATTTACTCAATTACAAGAGTGATGCAGGGCAACAAGGAAAACTTTCATGATCCCACCATTCACTCTGAGCCCTAGAGTCCCAACTTCATGTCCCTCCTTGTTGCGGGCCATGTCAGTAGAGCCTGCCTGCTTAGGCTCACACTGGCTTAAACAGCTTAGCAGGCTGAACTTTGAGAACTTTCTCCTCAGGAGAACTAGCTCTGAGTTTTGTATGTTTTTTTTCCCCCCACTACTGAAGCAAAAATATTTTAGACTCAGTAATTTACAAACAACAGAAATTTACTGCTCACAGCTCTAGAAGCCGAGAAATCCAAGGGTAAGGTGCTAACAGATTCACTGTCTGGTGATGGAATGTTTTCCTTTTTTAAATTAGATGGTGCCTTGTTGGAGCCTCACATGGCAGGAGGGGCCAGGCAGCTCTCAACCCCCTTTATAAAGACACTAGTCTTACTTTAGTTTTAATTTATTTTAAAGGCAGAGAGACAGGGAGATCTTTCATCCACTGGTTCACTTCCCAAATGGCCAGAGCTGGGCAAGGCCAAATCCAGAAGCCCAGAATTACAAACTATATCCAGGAATCCCACAGGGAGGCAGGGGTTAGAGTACTTGGATCATCTGCTGCTGCTTTCCCAGGGTGGAAAATTGCCCCACCTATCTACTCAAGACAAGGAATAAGACACAGGAAGTGCAATGAAAGTGAGACTATTGTTATTGGTCTTGTAAAATCTGGTGTCTGATGAGCTGACACTCCAGGAGCAGTTATAGAGAGCAGTTTTTGTATCCTAGAATGTAGATACTTCCCATAGTTCTTCATTGGCTGAATACTTTGGAATGTACAATCTTCCTGACCATCAGCTAAGTTACTAAATTACCTTCCTTCTTCCTTTTCTGTGTTTGTTTCTTCTTGTGATTTGGTTACTCCATAACTTCCTATTTGCCTAGCGAGCTTTGCCACCTGTTTACCTAGTGAGTTTTGCCACGTCTGTAAGTCAGCTCACAGTAATTTTCCATTCTGCATTGATAATGGATCACCAGACATTTTCTTACAAATCTCTCCTCTTTTTAATATCTTTTAGTCCCAGTTTTTCCAACCTAGTTTTGCTCTCAAATCATTACCCTTTCGATTCTCAAAGTACTCTTCCAGACAACCTGTAAAATGGTCATCAATTCCAACATTCTAAGATCATTTCTAGCTCGATTCTGTTTTCCCAGTCTATTTGACTAACAGCATTGAGCTGGCCAGCCTTTCCATGTGGAGCCTCAGGGGTCTATATTCAGGCACCGTTTTGCAGCCCCATCCCAGTTACCCTACTAAATTCCACAGCTTCCAATAGAGGGAGGAGTTGAAATCCTTTTTAAAGCCATTTTCAAGGGTCCTTTACATGGCTCACACACTTTGTATTGGTCCCTTCTCTTTGTTCCAGAGTTGATTTACTAGTCCTTGAACCCAAGTGTAACAGGCCTACCCTTTTTCTGCTGTTTGTATGGCTGATTCAGTAGTCAGAAACCTTGGTATAGGCCCTCCCAATGTATTGGGAGCCTGTCTTCCTCTCAGGTCTTAATTAGCACCAGGTTGCTATGTTAAAAGTGATTAACCATGAAATTGAAAGGCAGAGTTTGGGCAAGGATTCCTTGTGAACCTTAGGGATAATAAAATAGAGGATGTGGACAGAACATAGTTTTTTAGAAACTGATCTTTGGTTTCCATGGTCCTACCTAGGAGAGCCCATGTAAGAATTCACAGGGGAGGCCCGGCACAGTAGCTTGGTGGCTAAAGTCCTCGCCTTACACATGCTGGGATCCTGTATGGGTGCAGGTTCTAATCCCAGTGGCCCCACTTCCCATCCAGCTCCTTGCTTGTGGCCTGAGAAAGCATGGAGGACAGCCCAAACGCTTGGGACCCTGCACCCTCATGGGATACCCCGAAGAAGCTCCTGGCTTCAGATCAGTTCAGCTCTGGCTGTTGCGGCCACTTGGGGAGTGAATCATCGGGTGGAAGATCTTCCTCTCTCCTCCTCTATATATCTGACATGCCAATAAAAATTAAAATAAAATAAATAAATAAAATAATCCACAGGGAACAATGCCTCATTCCTCCTTGAAGCCATTTTGATCCTAAGGAGTGCTCTGAGGAGTCATTTTGTCTCCAAGATTAGTTTAGCAGTCCAATTTTTAAGAGGGAGGACACCTGGAAGTGTGGTCATCTCATTTAATATTTGAGCTTTCTATACCCCCTTCAGTACTGTTGATGTAAAATGACTCCCATCATCTGAATCAATATTATCTACAAGGACAAATCGAGGTATAATTTGTTCTAATTTTATCTTGACGATAGGTATATAGCAATGGCATTTAAGAGGGAGAAAGCTTTCACTGAGCTGGAAAAATGATCTATCATGAGCAAGAGTTTTAGTTTTTCCCCCTTAGGCATTTGTGTAAAGTCTATTTGGATAACTTTGAAATGACCTATGACAAGGAGGTCTTCTTCCTATGGTTTGTTTTTCTAATTACCTTTTTATTTATCCTTTGACAAGTTACACAACCTCCATGTTCCTGCATAGTCATGGTATAGATTCTCATACTCGTAGTCTCTAAGTATTGCATCACACATAATGTGGGGACACAGAGAATGTAACATGAACATGAATTCCCTCATCATGAGCTTACTTATCACTTTTCTCCCACCAGAGAGCACCAATTTTTCATCTTCAGTCTGAGTGGCCTCTATTCTGTGTTTTTTCCTCTGCAGTAAACAGGGCCTTATTGTTACTCTCGGGATGTGTAGTATTAGATTGAAGAATGTAATTCTTTCTTCAAGAGAGTGTTGCTTAACAGCTTAATCTGCAAGTCTGTTTCCTGTATCTTCAAGATACAAGAATTGATTTCCCCTTTGATGACCATATACATATATATTCCATTTCTGTTGGAAGTTAGAGGCATTCTAGAACTTGTTTCGTTAGGTTCCAATGTACCAGTTCATTTCCTCTGCTATTTTTTTAAAAGATTTATTTATTTTTATTACAAAGTCAGATATACAGAGAGGAGGAGAGAAAGAGAGGAAGATCTTCCACCCGCTGATTGACTCCCCAACTGACGGCAACAGCCAGAGCTGCACTGATCTGAAGCCAGGAACCAGGAGCTCTTCCAGTTTTCCCATGCGGGTGCAGGGTTCCAGGGCCTTGGGCTGTCCTCCACTGCTTTCCCAGGCCACAAGCATGGAGCTGGATGGGAAGCGGGGCCGCTGGGATTAGAACCTGCACCCATATGGGATCCCAGCACATTCAGGGTGAGGACTTTAGCCATAGGCCACCATGCGGGGCCTGTCCTCTGCTATTTATAAGGCTCATTTGTGTCCAGATGTCCCCCAAAGTATTTATTACCCCATACACATTTTTTTAAAGAATTATTCATTTTGATTATAAAGTCAGATATAAACAGAGGAGGAGAGACAGAGAGGAATATCTTCTGTTCACTGACTAACTCCCCAAGTGGCTGTAATGGCTGTAATTGAGCTGATTGGAAGCCAAGGGCCAGGAGCCAGGAGCTTCCTCTTCTGGGTCATCCACGCAGGTACAGGGTCCCAAGGTCTTGGTCCATCCTCGACTGCTTTCTGAAACCATAAGCAGGGAACTGGAAGGGAAGTGGAGTGGCTGGAAAATGAATCAGCATCCACATGGGATCTCGATGCGTGCAAGTCAAGGACTTTAGCCACTAGGCTACTGCACTGGGCCCCCATAAGCATATTTTAGAGTCCATTAATAGTGTCCCTTCTGTGTGCCTGTGGAGTTTTCAAGCTTCTTTGAGAGCACACAGTTCACAAGGCTAACCACCTGTGATGTGATTGTCCTCCCTCATATAAGGATTAGTTATTGCTATTGATGGTAGCATAACTTTTTTTTCTCTATCAATTACTTGGGATGAATTATCCCATCATGTAGTGGTGCTTCCCTGAAGTCTGGCCTGACCATTTTCTGGTGTTTGATAATATCTAAGCAGTGGTGTTTTGATGTTCCCTGACTCTCCTTTCCTTTGCATAAGGAACTGGATTCAGGCCTGTGTCTGCTATTTCTGACAATGTGGAGTGCTCATTGTCAGGGCCCCACCAGAGGCTAGTTTTCTGCTGCATCCCACTAACAGGGCAGTGGCAGCTGCTGCTTCCCTCGTTCCTCCCCACCTCTGGGTGAGTACCTTAAGAGCAGCACCTTGGTCTGTTGTTACCAACAGCAGGAGTGGCTTTTCAGAACGGACAGGAGTGGGGCTGCCATAATGGCCTCTTTTCAGTTTTCTATAGCTTGACTTCCTAATAGAAGAGGATCAGGTTATCACTCTAACAGCTTGTGATAGAGAGCCTCTGTCTCCTGAACCTAAGAATCAATCCACAATCTGCAATAACCGGTGGGTCTCCTAAGCTTTCTAAGCTCCCTTTTTGTTGTGGGCAAAGATAGACTCACTATCCCTGATGTCTTCTCTGGGTTGATTTTCTGCTTTCCTTCACTGATTTAATGTTCCAAGTATTTTACTTCTTTTTCTACAAACTATTAGAAAATCTACTTTAGCAGATTTGTTAACTTTTCTTTCCCAGAAAGTTAGAATGGTCTCTGACACTCCACTTCCCTTCTTTCCAGAGATAAGAAGATCATATACTATGGTAGCAACTGAGTTGCTTCAGAAACTTGGAGCTGTTCGAAGACTTTTCCCAACACTTCACCAAATGGACTTGGGACTACTGTCAGAACTCATGGTAACCCAGGCCAGTGGTGGCACTGTTTCCCTCCATTTTCTGGGTGTTCCCACTCAAAAACAAAATGATCTCTGCTTCCTTTGGCTCAAGGCACAAGCCCGAAATGCATGTTTTAAATCCACCACACCAAACCATTTGTGTTCATGTGGGATTTTACTGAAGAGGATATAAGGATTTGGCCTATGGTGTGTCAAGCCTGGACAACTTGATTCACAACTCTTATAAGTCCTATATTAGCCTGTAGGACCCATCAGGCTTCTTAACTGGGAGAAGGGAATATTGCACTGTGACATGCAAGATTCCAGTAATCCATCTCTGATCAACCTCTTCATTACTGGCTGTAAGCCCTTCTTTTCTTCAGTAGGAATGGGGTATAATCTATAAAATGTCTCTCTTGGTTGCTTAATTTCTAATGGCACAATGATAATCCCCATTATCCTTTCTTACCTGTACAGGGGATAAACCTTTTCTCTTCTCCCTCCTCAGTTAGGATAACCATTAGTACTTGTATTTGTCCCTTGTTTACTCCTAATCCTAAACCTAATTTCACAATCAGGTCTCATCCCAGGAGATTAATTTCTGCCTCAGATACCTATAAAAAGGACCCCTCAGTTTGTTCTGATTGCAGTCTGATTAGCATTAAAAAAAATACGTTGTTGGGCTGCTTCAAATGGCTCTCTCCCCTTCTCTTTCCACATTCCCCAGATATAGGAAGAAAAAAGGAGATTGGATGAAGTTCTCATCCATTTTCCCCCATTCCTCGATCCTCCCCATCCTAACCGGTGGTCCACATGGGTGTGCATCCCTCTCAACTATGTAAATGTCATCCAAAATAAAATGATTTATTATTAAAAATAAATCAATAAGTAAGATATTGGAACATGGAATCCCTTCCCCTTAACCCCCAATACTTTATATTTTCCCCTGGGGAATTCTGTGTCCTTGGGGTTGTTGTGTCAGGGAAGAAGGAGCAGCTCCTCTGTCAAGCAAAAATGTTGCCTCTTTCTTTCAGTCCCCACCACTCAGTTTACTACAGGATCCACTCAGAAAGAATGTCTGACCCCTAATCTTCACCAACCTTTATGAGGGGCTCAACCTGTCGTCTTTTTTTTTTTTCCTTCATTCTGGGCATTCTCTCTTGAGATGTCCAATCTGTTCACACCTGTAAGATTCACTTGCAGTTTTAGGAGCTCCCCCCTGCATTTCTATCCTTGCTGTTTATTGAAATTTGGGTTTTCCCCAACTGTTGTGAGGGGATTCTGATCCATTGTCTCTAACTATTTCTACATAGAAACTGGGACTTTTCCTTTTTGTTTTTGTTTTCTTCTTTTCTCTTAGACACTTTTTGTGCCTCCTTTAATAGTTCATAAGCTTCTCATTCCACCTGCAAACTTTTGCAATTTCTTTGTGATATCAGGCCAGTTTTTAATTACAAAATTATCTTTTAAAAGTCGTTGCCCCTCTGGATCCAGCTCAGAGTATTTCTTCTTTCAATCTCTAATCTCTGTAGAAAAGCATAGGGGGTTCCTCTTTCTTCATGTTGAGATTCAAATGCTTCAGAGGCATTGTGTGACTTGGGAGCAGATTCTTTGATTTCTTTCATTATTGGCTCTCCAATATCCTGCATTTGTGCTTGATACCTGGGGTCATTATTATTCCACTCAGGATCAACACTCTAGCATTTTTGTTCAGCTCTTTAGACCCCATGCCCAGGAGGCTCCTTTCTGCAGATGGCCATAGCTATCCTAATCATTTCTCCCTCCTCTGTAAACCTGATCTTCATTTTAGATATTGTTTCCATCCAAACAAAGAAACTGGGTCCTAACGAATGGTCAAGTTGGGTGTCTAGTCCCAAAGGATCCTCTAGGAGTGGTTATATTTCTCTTGAAATGTCTGGCCTGTGTATTAGTAAGGGATGGACTAACAGATCTGACTTCTCCTTGTTCTACAGAAACTTCCTGGAGAGGGAGGACATCCCCAAAGGACCTCAACATTTTCCCTACTGGACCTACCAGGGGGGATATCAGAAGCGGCCTCTTCACCTCCCTCTTCTCTAGGCTTAGAATTCTGATTTCCTATTTTGACTACTCTCTGTTGCTTGTATAGTTGTGCAATCAATCTTAAATAATGGAGAGTTCTTATGAGGTTTCTTGTCCACTCTGGGACCATTTTTTTCATCTTCTGCTATTTCCTTTCTGAGAGAATAGAACTGCAGATTGGGATTCAACATTCACTTCCTATCTTGGATCCATCTTGGTCACACATACTCAACCTCTGAAAATATCCAACCACCTGTGCAGTGCTTACACTACACATTTTTCAATCTTGGCTCCTGCACAAGGTTGCCTGTTTGCTGCAGTGCCTGCTTTTTTCTTGTCTTTGTCACCTCTGCTGTCTTCTGAATGACAATCTCTAGCTTTTCTGTAGGAAGTCAGGGTGCCCTGACAGGCAAGCCACCTGGATTCGAGTGCAAGGAGTCTCTCCTTCTGCCAAAGTCCTACTTGGTGCAGGTACACAGAACCCAGGTGAGCCTCCAAGTGTGGACTTAGGAAGTACAGTGAAAGCAAGACGTTACTATAGATCTTGCAGGACTGTTTATCTGATGAGCTGGCACACTGGCAGCAGTTATGGCAAGTGATGTATATTATAGAGTATAGGTCCCTTCCCTAATTCCTCAATGGCTGAGTACTGTGGGGTATGGAATCTTCCCAGATTTGCCTAAATTGCCTAAGTTACAAAGTTACTTTCTGCCTTTCTTCTCTGTTCTTTAATTCCCCTCTTGTGAGTTGGCTACTCTATAACATCTTGTATGCCTAATGCATTTTTGCTACATCTGCTAGTCAGCTAGCAGCACTTTTCTTTGTGTGCTGAACATGAGCCACCAGACATTTTGTTACAGCAGAGCACTAACAGGAAGCTAGATCAGAAATGGAGCAGCCAGGACTTTAAGCAGTACTCCGATACAGGATACAGGATGCCAGTGTCATAAACAGTGGCTTAACCTGCAATACTGGCTGTCACTAATCTTATAAGATGGAGGCTTCATGATGTAATAATTTCTCCAAAGGCCTTGTTAGTGCTATATTCATATTAATTTTAGGGAGACTCGAGCATTCAGATCACAGCAGGGTTATTCAAGGTCTGGGGACTAGAGGGCACAGGATATCCTTTCTCCAAGTAACCAGAGTGGTTAGATAAATCCTAAGGTGCCTATAGGTGTTGTCGGCTCAGTACTCCATTTCAATTTTCTTTTTGGCCCACAGATCTATTGATTCATTTCAAGATTTGAGATTATTCTTACTCTTATAGTAATTTATTCATATATATATTTAATACCTCATACCAGGGCTTGGTCACAATTTGTTAATTCTGTAATTTCTCACTCTTACAATAGATATTTATTGAGCATCTTATTACCCATATTTCTAGTATATAGTAGTCAGTGACACAGCTAGATTATAACATGCCCTGTTATTTACATGGGTCTCTGGGTTGTGAAATGGGAAGAATGAGCCATTCCCTATTCTGTCCCACTCCCAGTCCCCAGGGAGTGTTTTATCTAGAGCTTTCTCAAACTGTTTCCACTCACTCCACTATTGCCCAGGGACTTGTTGTTCCTCCCCAGGCGACCACTCATCTACGTGTGCCCAACAGCTGTGAAGTCAATTTCCCACCATAGTTAGGGAATCAAGAAGGTGAAGGTCCTGCTAGAAGCTCACCTAACTACCAGAAACAGAAAGGAACTGCAGATCTGGGATCTAAGCTAAGTGTGGTCTTGCAGGGAGGTTCTGGTTTCTGTTGCCCTCTACCCCCTCTGTCCACTTAGGAATGACCAGAAATTACCGTGTGGCTCTTTTCCTTCTAGGTAAGGGTGGAAAAGGGGAAAGAAAACAGCTCTTTCCAAGTACCAAATCTAGCTTGAGTTCTCAGTTCTTCCACTTCCCGACCATATGACCTTAATTTCTGTGAACCTCTGCTTCCCCAGTTAAAAAAGAGATGACAGTTCCCATCTTGGGAAATTATGCTAAGTAAATAGAGTGTATTTGCAGCACCTGGCACACACAAAATTAGCTATTCAGCAGTAGAGCTGAATTAGAACTGCAGGTGACCTTTTTTATTTTTAAAATAATTGGTTGTCAAAAACTTACACAATACTCGGGTATATACAGCGGGTGACACAGGTGGCCTACTTGGCTTGAGTCTCAATTGCTGTCCCAAACTGAGTCATAACAGCTTGATTTATTTTTACTCTCTATCTCGTCTGGCTTCTTTCTGAGGATTCTTCCTCTAGAAAGAAATTAGGCTGTTGGGAAATGGGAGAAGAAACTTGTAAATAAAACCAGGGTCATGGGGCCGTTCTTGGATTTCTCTTACTCTGGTGGACAGATACAAGGCGGGAAGGGGGTGGGGGACTGGTGCAACAGGTGGCAGCGGGGAAGGCAAAAGGGGCGGGGCTTAACAAAGGGGCGGGAGTAACAGCGCCTGGGGGCGCCAACGGAGCGAAGCGGCCGCCCATCCGGGCCAGCTGCCATTGGACGAGGCTGAGGCGACGTAATAGCCGCGCGCGCATGGGTCCGGACAGTCGCCACGGCGTCTGCGCACGGGGAAGCTGGTTGCCGCCGCGGCCGCCTGGAATTGTGGGGTTTGTGTTTGCCCCTCGGCTGCTTTGCGGGAGGCCCAAGGTAGGGGCTGTGAGGGCCACTCGGCCCTGGAACGGAGCGCGGGGCTCAGGGCGGCCTCGGCGCTTTCCCGACAGTGGTCCCGGGTTCTACACGCTCCCTTCTCGTGTCTCCAAAGCGGGACGTCCAAGTCAGCCGTGGTCTGTCAGCCCGAGGGCTGCCGTCTCCAAGTCGGTCTCCACTCACCCTTGCGTGTCCAGGAGATGAGGCTGTGGGAGTGCGAGCTCGGCTCCTGCTCCCCACGTCTGCTGGGGTGTCCTGTCTTGCCCCCTCCTCCCTCCTTCAGTTTCCGCACCTGCTTTGCGTTAAATCCCTGGGTGGTTGAGGTGTTGGTCTCTGACGCCCCCCCAGTGTTGACAGGCTGCCTGTCTTGGCCGTGAGGAGTTGTGTGCTCTCTGCTTTCGGCTTCTGTTTGGGCGTTTTGTGGCGGCCTTAGTCCTAGCAAGTCAGAGACTTCTGTGGGTCTCAGGTCATATGCCCCTCTCGGGGATTTTGGATAAAGTAATTATTAGCACCTGAGTTCTAAGACAGATGATTCTCATTTTGGTCCTGGGACTACCCATTTGAGAAGCTCTGCTTGATGAGGCAGGAGAGAAATGACTTGGAGGAGCACCTGGGAAGGGGTGCCATTTGGGAAGAGCCCAGCGGATGAGGGGGACAGCCAGCAGTCAGGAGCTGCTCAGCAGCTGAGAGGCCAGTGAGGCTTCCTTGGCACTGTTGGAAGTGGAGGGGCGTTTGTTGCCTTTTAAAATATACAACGTTACTCAAGGAAGATCAGTTTTCTAATAACTACATGCTTTTAAAGATTTGCTTATTATGAAAGGTAGAGTTAAAGAGGGAGGGGGCGTTTCTGTCTACTGGTTCACTCCCCAAATGACCTCAAGGCCAGTGCTAGGTCAGGTTGTAGTCAGGAGCTTGGAGTTTTATCCTGCAATTTCACAGGGATGGCAGGGGCCCAAGCACCTGGCCGTTTTCTGTTGTTTTCCCCGGGGTATAAGCAGGAAGCTGGATTGATAATGAAACACCCAGAGTTCCAACCAGGACTTGAACCAGGTGCTCACGTGGCATGATGGCATCGTAAGCAGTGGTTTAACCCATTGTGCCAATAAAGCTGACTCCCACTAATAAATATTGCCGGATGCTTGTCTTTGATTTATGCCCAGCTGGTTTTCTCAGTAAGACAAAACGAACTACTTTGAGAGAAGGAAATGATTAGATTAATCATGACTGGGTAGGCAGGAGAATATCAATATTTGCTATGGTAAACAGGTTCTTAAATACTGTGGGAAATATCCTCATCTGTCTACTCAAGAGATGGCCTTGGCCTCGTGAGATGCAGTAAAGTCAAGACTTGATTATCATTCCTGAGCCATCTAATGTCTGATGGTCAGGCACCCTGGGGGCAAGCAATTTATATACTAGCATGTAGATTCATTCCCTGGTTCCTCATTGGCTGAGTTCTATATGATATGCATCTTACCAGACTTGCCTATGCTGCCTAAGTTACAAAGTTTCTGCCTTCCTTCACTGTTCTTTAAATGCCTCTTCCGAGTTGGCTGCTCTCTAACACCTTACATGCCTAGTGAGTTTTGCTACATTGGTAGCAGTAATTTTCCTTCTGTGTTGAACATAGACTACCAGATATTTTCTTAACAATACTAACAGTATTTGTTTTAACAGAGGAAACTGTATTGTGTTGGGGATGGGTGGATGTGTGTGTGTGTGTGTGTGTGTCTGTGTGTTTTATTGTTGTTTTCACCCTACCCAAGCTTTTTTCTTTTCTGATAAAAGCTTAACCAGATTGGGAATTTCTTAAGCTTTTGCTGGTAGCCGTGGTATAACCAGGTTAGGATTGGTATTTGTATAACCTGAGTCAGAACTTGGCTTATGGTTTCAATTGAGAACATGGCCACCACACCAGGTTTATTTTAACTTTTCTTTCACATGTTTAGTGAATGTAATATGCTAATTGCTATGAATGCTGTTCTGATGAAGTTAGCAAGCAAAAAAGCTATTTGCCCTCATTTTCCAGATGATGGGAAAGGGGAAGATGTGAGGAGGCATGTGGCAGCTTTGGGGGAGGCAATGGGGAGGAGTACCTGCTTGCTACTTGGGTCCTGTTTTCCTCATTCCCGTTGTTAACTGGAAGGCCAGTTACTACTTCTCTACAGAGGCCAATTTTGAGCTTTAGTATGTTTCATTGGCAGAAAGAACAAATAAGTAAAAATGAAAAATACCAAAATTGACTTTAAAATAACAAATATGCTAGTACTTAACCCTCCAGTGAGAATTGTCCTTTGGAGTGATGTGTGATAGGAGTAGGAGGGGAGGTAAGAGTTTATAATAGCATCACCAAGGTGATACAACCGTTGTCGAAGGCAGATTTGGTTTTTGAACCATATGTGATATCAGTCTCAGTAATACATGGTACGATACAGTATTTTCACAAATGTCAAATGACATAGTTTGGCTAGTTATTTTCAGGTGCAAGTCATGAATTTTCGAGTGAGGTCTGATCTGTGTCTGATCAATGTGTCTGATCAGCCATGTGGCTTTGGAAAAGATGCTTTATCTCTTAGATTTTGCTGCATATAAATGGGAATAATACTTCCAAGAATTATTAAATGAGGTAATACCCATGAAAGCTCTTGGGATACGGGAAATCAGTGTTTTCAGTCTCAATGAATGAAGAATTTTGTGTCAATGAGATTATTCAAGAGAACATGGTGGTGTCTAAAGGAGAGTGTTCCTTTTAGCAAATGTGTTCATGCCTTCCGGTTCTCTTTCTCACGTTGGTGGATTTGTATTCTCACTCTGCCTCCTTATTCATTTCTGGTACTTCCTGGGTAAAGCTGTACGGCAGAGTCTGCCTGGCAGTCTCTTGGAATAAGCCTCTTTGCAGGAGAGCTAATCTCAACATTCTTAAAATGCTGGCTCCTGGTTGTCTGTTCCTGGGGATTTTTCTCTGGGGCCTTAGCTGGTGCTTAGAGCACGCTCTATAGCACAGGCATCTCTAACTCCTGGATTTGGTGTCAATTTGAATATCTGTCCTTGTGGAGCTAATCTTTTCCTCTTTGTGATGAGGATGAATACTTCATCCTTCTCTGAATCGGCCTTAAGCTGTGAGCTTTAGTCTTCTACAGCAGAGAGCTTTGTATTTTAATTATATGTGGTCTAAAGAGGGACTATCCTACCTTTCCTTTTCTGCATTTACTTTCTTTAAGGATTTTGGTGCTGAGTAGGGGGGAGGAGGAGGAGAGCCTGTTGCTGCTGTTTAGGTGAGACTGTGGGTAACTTTTAGCTCTCACATCAACACTGAGTTTGGGATAAAACTTGTGTTAAAAAATTCAAGCTGCTCAGACACATTTGGAGAACCCCATGGAATCTTCCTGACTTTTGGGGAGTTTACATTTGACTTTCTGAGTTGTTCCAATTTCTACCCTGGACACAGAATCCAGTGGCAACAGAACTATGTAATTCCTCCAGGTCTACTAAACCGCTCACAGACAAGGCTATGGTTGTACTGTCAGGCATGTCCACTTTGGTCTTCCTTAATACTATCCTGAGCTTTGGGGTTGAGAAGGAAGAGGCATAATTTATGCATGAGTAACGTTCTTTTGTCAAAGCCTTGGTGGAGGTCAGGGGCCAAGAGCTCTGAGCATAGGGCTGGGCAAATGGAAAATGCCAGTCATCTCAATTATGTTGCTGGGATCATTGTGAATTCCTCCTGGGCTAGTGTGAATTCCTCCTGATAGCTGCTATTCACGAAATGGGAATGTCTTCATGAAGCTCACCTGAAGAAAGGAGGCACATTTTTCCCAGAACAGAGGGATTTCCCAGGTGTGAGACTTTGGATCCCCCAAACCAGTAAAGTCCAGGGCAAACCAGGACGAGTTGTTCACTCTGCCCACAGTGCATGCAAATCAGTGGATACATTTTCCTTTGGGAACTGTGTCAGCCATTTAGGTCCATATAATCACTTGGACCTTCTCAGCCTTTTGTTCTTGACCACATTATGAGACCTTCTGTCTGCAATTATCTATTTCATAATGGGATTTTAATGCCACAGATGCACCCTTTACACAGAGACACCAAGTCCCAGGAATGTTTGACCCCCTTTGGGTGATATTGCATCCATTGAGAATGCTCGATCTCATTCTAGATCCTTTTTGTCATGTTGTCATCAAAGTTCATTTTCTAACTACAACTGTTTCAGTGCCTCAAATACCACACTGTAGAAATAGTGAATGTTATTTCATCTAATCCTAAGATCAAGTTTATAAGCTAATTCACTTGATTCTCTCTTACTGATAAAGCACAAGCTTTGTGAGCTTAAGTGACTTGACCAATATTTGATGCAACTGGGATTTAAAGCAAGCTCTGCAAAGTTTCATTGTGCCGTGTTGTCCTGCCACTGCCTCTTCCCCACACTCCATGAATCTGTAGTCATAAGCCGGACTTTGTACCAGAAAACTCACTTTTCTCCAGGCTTTATGAAAAATGTAGGAATGCCTGGCGATGTGGTAAAGTGGATAAAACCACTGCATAGATCCCATATGAGCTCTGGTTTGAGTTCAGGCTGTTCTACTTCTAAATAAATCCTTTACTGATATGCCTGGGAAAGCAACAGAGGATAGCCTATGTGCCTAGGCCCCTGTACCCAAGTGTAAGACCTGAAATAGGATCCTGGTTCTTGGCTTAAGACAAGCCCAGTAGCAGGCTAATCCACCTGTAGCACCAACTCCCACTCATGTCTCACTTCTGGCCTGGGGAAGCAATGAATGATGGTCCAAGTACTTGGGTCCCTATGCCCGTGTGGGAACACAGAAGAAGCTCCAGGCTCCACTTCAGGACCAGTCCAGCTCTGGCCTCAGCTGCCTTTTGTTGATTGAATCAGCTGGTGGAAAGTCTTTGTTTCTGTAACTCTGACTTCTAAGTAAAATAAATAAATCTATTTGGGAATGAACCAGAAGACGAAAGGTATCTTTCCCTGATTCTTCCTTTGAAATTAATAAATAAACCCTAGAAAAGAAAGGTGTGGGGGAGATGATGAACTGAAAAAGAGGTCCTGATATTGAGATTTTCACTGGGTTTTTCAAGGGGGTGAAGGCCTTAGGGTTAGTGGCTCTCTCCTATTTGTAGAATGTCCCTTCTGTTTGGGCCTCTTGTGAGATGGCTGGCTATAACTAGAATCATCATGGAAAGAGTTAAGCCCCTTGTGCCTGGCACAATGACTCAATTGGCTAAATCTTGACCTTGCAAGTGCTGGGATCCCGTATGGGCCCCAGTTCATGTCTCGGTTGCTCTACTTTCCATCCAGCTCCTGCTTGTGGCCTGGGAAAGCAGTCGAGGATGGCCCAAGGCCTTGGGACCCTATACCCGCGTGGGAGACCCGGAGGAAGTTCCAGGCTTCTGCCTTTGGATTGGCACAGCACAGGCTGTTGTGGTAATTTGGGGAGTGAATCATCGGACGGAAGATCTTCCTCAGTGTCTCTCCTCCTCTCTATATATCTGACTTTTCAATAATAATAAAAAAAAGAATTAAGCCCCGTGGCCTTTAGAAGCATTAGAACTGTGTATAGGTCTCTATTTGCTCCATATCCATCCAGCTGAACATGTTTCTTATCTCTGAACATGTTCCTACAGAATGTTGTCAAAAGGGTGTAGTAGGCCTGGGAAATTAGCCTTTTGATGCTTGTGAGCACAAGAGTTACTTTTTAAAATAAAAGTGCCTATTTGCTTCCATGGAGTTGGAAAGCAAAGTGAGAGAGAGACATGTTCCACCCCCTGGTCTATTTTCTAGATGCCTGCAATAACAAAGGCTGGGCCAGGTTGAACCAGATGCCTGGAACTTCATCGATATCCTGTGTGAGTGGCAGGGGCCCAAACATTTGAGCCATCATCTTCTGCATCCCAGGTTGCATGAGCAGTAAGTTAGATTGAAAGCAAAGTATTGGGGACTTGAACTAGGCACTCTACTGTGGGATGGAGTTGTTTCAAATGGCCACCTAACTTGCTGTGTCACAACACTTGCCCTGAACACATGGTTTAGTAAGGATATTTCTGCTTTATTCGCTGACATTAATACATTTGGAGCAGAAGTTGTGTATGTCTGAAGTTACTGCATATTGTCTTCCTCAAAGCCTGCACTGCTATAAGAGTTGGAGAAGAAAAGGATAGAGGATGAAGAAGCAAGAGGTGATTTCTACCTTTACTGCTCTAAAGAGAATGGAGTTATATTTATCCTTTACTTATTTGTTTTTGTCTTATAAATTTTGACCTTTTGAGGTGTCCTATTCATTGCTTCCCTGGTGTTTAGCGAACTCAACATTTTCATAGCTGTGTTGGTCCAGTTGTTCCCAGAGTGGACACTGGAACCTTTAGACAGTGTCTCATGTGGTACATTTCTTTCTTTTTTTTTTTTCTAAGATTTGTTTTTATGGAAAGGCAGATGTACAGAGAAGAGGAGAGACAGAGAGCAAGATCTTCCATCCGATGATTCACTCCCCAAATGGCTGCAACAGCTGGTGCTGCGCCGATCTGAAGCCAGGAACTTCCTTCTAGGTCTCCCACATGGGTTCAGGGTCCTAATACTCTGGGCCATCCTTGACTGCTTTCCCAGGCCAAAGCAGGGAGCTGGATGAGAAGTGGAGCTGCTGGGATTAGAACCGGCATTCATATGGGATCCTGGCATGTTAAAGGTGAGAGGACCTTAACCACTACGCTATCGCACCAGGCCCACATTTCTTATAAAGAACTGGGGAGGAGTACGTTTCTGAGATCTGTTTGTTGACTAGGGAACTTTTTGATCATGCCTTTGAATCACCAGTTCTAGTACAGACAAACATCCTGGCAGTTAGTGATGCTTATTGAACCTCTTTTCTATATAGTGTGCCATCTATTCTTGTGATGGCAGAAGGATTCTGTTAATTAAAAGAAGAATCTGAGATGCATTCAAAAGATCTGGTGAGGAAGGCTGATACCACTGAACTTCACCATTGGCCTTTGTCTCGTGATTTAATGCCTCTAATTTCTGTGAGACCCCCAAGGGGGCAGCAGCTGTCTGACCCAATACCAGAAAGTCAACACGCTTCAGTCCAGCAAGAGTAACATAAAGTAGGACAGTCAATAAGACAACTTTGATTGGTCATGGCTTGAGTCCAGTGCGTAGCAGATATTGAGAACTTAAGGGGCGAGCCCAAGCAAGTCATTCAAGATTGGATTTTTACCTCTTCTCCATCTCGTACTTAGGGTTGAATGGGTTTCTGAACTTGGACCCTGCTGCTGAAATCTCAGACCCTGGTTGTTTTGGGCTGGGAATGATCATCTTAGAGGTCTTTATTTCCTTGCAAACATCAGGACTGTATTTGGTTTAGCTCTAAGGAATGGTTGTTCCTTGGTGGCTCCTTGTGTCGACTGAAGTGTCTTGACAACTGCTTGTTCTGTCTGTACCATGCCTCAGTTTTACATTTGATGCGTTCTGATTTTGCTGCTGATAATACTGAGCCCCAGAGAAGTGGAGTAGGCCATCTGTCTGTTAGGACCATCTGTGTATTAGTAGACCTCTGGTTTAATGAGGGCTGGGTGAATAAGCAAAGGGGCTCCCCATGGGTGGCCGTAGAAATTGTTAAAGAGTTGTGTAAAGCATTATAAAGATACAAGATGTTTCTGGGTTAAAAATTCTGAGGAGAGGAGAAGATCTATTCTCGACTGAATGACTTCATAAATGACCTTAACTCTTAATTGTTGAGGGTTTTGGCTATTATGCCATTTTCTTCTATTCAGATTGAAGTGTTTCCTCCTGCACAGAGGAAACATATCTGAGAAATTTTGTTGTTGTTGTTATTTTTGTTTTATTTGAAAAGCAAAGTGTTAGAGAAAGATCTTCCATCTACTGTTTTACTTCCCACAGGCTTGTGGAGCCTAGACTTGAACCCAGGCACTCTGATATGCTCCAGGCAACATTTCCACTGCTGTCCAGCCAGGAAAGGATTCGAAGTCTTCCCTCTATTAGAAACAAATTGTGCTCATGCCAGACTTCTGTGTGATCAAAAAAAAAAAAAAAAACCAAAAAAAAAACCATTAGTGTATCCCTAGGAGAAAAGAGAAGAAATGACTCTGTCAGGTTGTTTATAAACACATGTTTGGAGTCAGGCTCAGTTGGGTTCATATTCCATCAGGTCATGGGCACTTAATTTACTTCTTTTGGGTTAGTTTCATGACCTGTAGAGTGGAAATAGTAGTACTTATAGTAATACTTATTATGGAAGTTCCTTAAGAATTCAGAGGTTATAAACAAGGTACTTCCTCTGGCAAAAGGGAATTTAGGGCTCTAAATTGTCAACAGTAGTGTCAATAGTAGTACTTTCTAGTTCTTGACCCAAGACTTAATTCAAAGAAAGGTTATGTTGACCAAGCAGACTTTCTCTTAACCATCACTTCAGTGTTATCTTTGAGGGTCAATTTATCATTCATATCAACATAGTTATAGGTTACTCATGCCGTGAAACTAAATTGTGAGTAGCAGGGAGCTTCATGGCTTCCCTACAGTCTCTTCCCTTCTTTTGTCCAGTTCTTGCCTTTCTCAGGCTCATGCTAACAGGATCCCAAGCTGGCTTGCCCTGTCTCCTGTTCAATGTCTGACTTGAGGATTTTATTGAAGCAGGGCTGCCTCTTTCTGCCAGGGGCCCTCTTGACACTCTCCTTTGGTTTCTGCTCTTCAGCTCAGTGTAAAGCAGTTAGCTCATTAGGGGAACTTTGACTTCTGTCATGGCTTTGCTCTGATTTGTATGCCCATTTCTGGGCCTTGTACAGGGTCAGGGAGACCCAGTCAAATACAGTGACTTGGATTTTGTGCTCAAATTGACTGCTTTTACCTTTTGATTTACAGCAGGTTCATTGCAGCAATGGGAATGGGTAGGGGAAATTGTCTCTGAAGCTACTCCCATGACATGAGCCTGAAGTTGAGCTTCTGAAACTTATGAATAATACAACTTTATAGCCTCTGCCTCTCTGAATGAAAGAAGTAAGGTGAAGGCTCAGTTTTTTGAATGAAGGCCAGTCTGCATTATAAAACAATTTAGAAACTAGAGGATTTTTAATGAATGAAAGTTTTGACAGCCTTCTGTCGTATTCCTTGCTGAGTCTTCCTGTTTTACCTGTTTTCTTTTACTTCTGAGTTACTACAGAAGCTCCCTCCTGTTGTTTTGCTTCTGTTTCTTTTTGGACTTTGTATACCAGTGCCCCTTTGGGACTTCCTGTATGCAGTCCTGATGAGAGAGAGACAGGGGGAGGGAGGGAGAAAGAGAGGTACGGATGGAAGGAAGGAGCAAGGGAAAACAGAAGAGAGAGTGGACCATCTTCCACTGCTTTCCCAGTGTCATTATCAGGGAACTCTGGGTCAGGAACCTCAGAGCAGCCAGGATTCAAACTGGCACTCATATGGGATGCCAACTTCCCAAACTGTGGCTTTACCTGCTATACCATGGTGCCAGTCCCTCCACCCTATTTTTTACATGAGCAAACATGAGCAAACATCTGTCTGCTTGCCTGGTTGGGATCCATTCTGCCCTCACAAGTGTGGGTTTCTCTACAAACTGGTTCTAGTCACTATAGTCCACCTTTTGGTTTTCAGTTTTGCCTCTCTGCTCCCAAGGAGCTAAAGGTATCTCTCCCAAGAATATTTGAAACAAATATCTGGCTGAAAGTGTGTTCAGTAGTTTGCTGTTTTCAAATTTTACTGCTTAATGTTTTCTGAGGGCTTTCAGATACATGATTTTAGACTATCCTGACAATATCCCCATTTTATGGTGGTCAAAAATTGGTCTTGGGAGAGTGCTGATGACTCCTTGAAGGCCATTAGGCCAGCCAGGCGAGTGCTATGGTCAATCCAGATACCTTTGCCTCATGTTCCTGTCCTTAGCTTACAGTTTGTTCTGGTAGTGAATAAGTCCTCTCTTTTGATTTCGTCTCAACTGGGACGAGAGCTGTTTCACCTGAGGCATTAGTAGGGCTGTGGTGTCCCTTTTTTCTCTTTTGGTTTTCCTTTCACTGCTTGGCAATCATAGTTCTGAGACTATTATCTGGAGTAAAGGAGTTGAGTAGGTCTCTGCATTTTGTTGGTTGGGTAAACGAAGGCGTGCTGGGGCTGTATTTTTCATAGAGCTTGAATTGACAGCTTGGTTTCCTATTCTTTGCTGAAAATTAGGCCCTCTGTTAGGCAGAGAAGGCTTTGTTTCCAGGTTACAAATCTTTTTAGCAAGGAAGTAAGTATGGAATAGAATTGGAAGGACACATGTAGTCCTTGGATTATAATTTAATGTGCCCCATCCCAAAGAGAGTAAACAATGTAAAATGTGCAAGATGGGCCTGGATTTATATCCTGACAGCATATGGCCTGGTCTGTAGCGTGTTCCTTGGAGACCCTTCTCACTACACACAGCCTGCCTTTGCCGGGTGGCCACTTCCCACAGGTCTTTGCAGCATCTGTCTTGCACCTGAGTGAATCATCAACTTTGAAAAAAAGCATTTTGTCTGATGGAGTCCCCATACAGGAGGCAAAATGAATAGATCTCCCAAGAAACAGCATGTTTTACTACTGCTTAGTGTCTTCTGAGTTGAGCCACCTTTTTAGGGGGGCACTGTCTGCTCTTCGCCTCTGATCTCTTGAGAGCATAACACTGCTGCCCTTGACATCACGGGATGTTCCAGGGTGCAGCAAGTGGCATGGATGGAAAGGCTCATTTATTCCCAAGGACCAAAAAGAGATTCTTGGCATGCACTTATATTGTTTCTACTTAAAGAGAATATAAAGCCTTCAGAGAGAACTCTGTGTATTATTGACACAGATCAAAGTAGGGGGAAGCTCCTTTGCCGCAGTCTTTCAAGAGATTGTTGTGAGCATATGGAAGTCATGTTTGGGTTTTTTCCTTACCCAATTTTAACCTGTAGTGTGCTCTTTGAGGTACCAGCTTATTCAGGGTCTCATTAGTGGGCAGCTTTACTGCTCTGAGAACTTGGCTAGTTCACACAAATTTAAGTTCCTGGGTGTTGTCTCAGGCACATGAAGTTTACGAGACAGTCGAGACACAGCTCCGGTTAGCTATATCCAGGAACCATGACCACTAAGTTGATTTGTGCTCATGGGTAAGAGCATTCTCTTGTCTGTAGGAAAGGCTAGTTGCAAGCTGGCTGTCCTCTGGAAAAAAAAAAAAAAAGAGTGGTAAAAAGGTTCCGGGTAATAGCATTAGATACACTCGGAGTTCAACCTGGACCAGGTGTGAGACTTCAAAGGTGCCATTTAACCTTTCTGTTACTATTTCCTTATCTGTAACCCCAGTCCTGGGGCTTTCAGATATATACACGCTAAGCAGTCAATTAAGTTTATTTTACTTGTTTCTGTCCTTTCTCTTTTCCTCCCCATCATCCTTACATAATGTGGCTATTTATGACCAAAATATACTTGTCAGCCTATGAAGACATCAGGTATTAGAGGCAGGTAAATGTACATTTATTCTCTAGATTTCCCTCCCTTTAAAATGAGAGAAAGAAAAAACACATGTATTTTTCAGTCATTGTATTAGAGTTGAACTCAGTCAGTCTCCATTGTGGTTGGCAGGTACATAAGTACTTGAACTATCACTAATACATCCTAGGGTGTGCAATAGCAGCAAGCTTGGACTGAAAGCAGAGCCAGGACTTGAACACAGACACTCTAAGTGGACATTGCTTAACTACTGTGCCAAATGCCTACCTACTTATTTTCATATTATTTGAAAGTGCACATGTGTGTGCAAGAGGAAGAATTTGGATGATTCAGAATGAGAGAAACGGATATGTGAGTTATATAGATAGATAAGTTTCATTCTCCAAAAGACTGAAGTAGATGAGGCTAGACCAGGCAGAACCCTGGAACTCCATTGAGGTCTTTGAAGTAGGCAGCAAGGTTGCAGCTACCCAGTCCATTACCGCTGTCTTTCAGGGTGTGCTTCAACAGGAAACTGGAATTGGATGTGGAACTGGAACTTGATGGGGAGTGCAGGCATCTCAAGTGGCATCACAGCTGCTATGCCAAGTATCAGCTCCTGTAGTTACCCTTTTATGAATCTCTGCAATCCTATAGATTATTACAGTGGGAACAGCTAGATCCCTACTCAGGGCAGTTGGTTCCAGCCTGAGGATCTCTTTGTGGTTACTGCTCAGTTCAGTTACTTGCTGAGTATCTAGCATGTGCTGGGTCCTGTGTGGCCATCTTGATGATAGTGGTGAAGGGGGCTGATGTCCTTACCCTCAGCACAGCTTCTCAAGAGCCCCTGCTTAGATGAGTGACTGCTGTGGATGGCTGGTCTTGTTCACTGTATGCTGCTTTATAGTCATTTCCTTTTGAGAGGGCAAACCTCCCTGGACTTAGGGGAAAATTCCTCTTTGTGCTGCATGGGCCTTGCCTGCTTGCTTATCTGCCCTTAAGTGATGACAGCAGTATGCTGAGGCTGAAGGAGAAGGCCCTATAGGCTACTTCTGCCTCAGCCACACATGTCCTAAGAGCCTGTGCTTGGCACTCCTGAATGCTGCTTTTCTCCTTGGACACAGATTATAGTGTTCACTGGTAATTTAAATTCAAATAACCTCTGTTCCCTCTCTGCCTTGAAAAAAACAAAAGCAAAACCCTATGTATTACATGATAGGGAACAAAACAGGCCAGCCCTGGTCTCTTGGTGTGGTTTGTTTTATCGTGTGTGTTCTTTATGTAGCTTCCCTATGGTTGCCTTCACATTAATGTGACTAATGTGTAATTCATTTGATTAATACTTTCTACTTTTGTTAGAACAAGGGCTTTGGCTAAGAAAAGTGGGACTTGCTTTTCTGCTTTGGGCTCTGGGCTACCTCCTGGCCAGTAGTGAGGAGTGGCCAGCAGTCAGAAAGGTGATTTTTGTCTCAGAGGAGTGGCTTGAGGGTAGCCTTCTGCTTCCCTTCCCTCCTTGCTGCTGATTTGGCAGCAGTTGCCAAAAAGTGTGTGTGTGTGTGTGGGCGAAGCAAGCTGAATGGCTCTCTGGGAGCCATTTATTTGAGAACTCCCAGTGGAGAAATGTATTTTCTTCTCCCTTTTCTCTTGCTGTGGTGTAGGTTCTTGTGATTTGGTACTGCTTGTATTTCTGCAATATTGTAACCTGTGGGTGACTCCTCTAGCTTTGTTGGGGGTTTGCATAGTGGTGTTTCCCACAAGTGTCATCACCTTGTTGGGAGGGTGGCAGAGTATATTAACAGTGAGGAGCCAGTTGAGCCATTGTTTCTGACGCTGTGGCCTCTGAAGGTGTGATGAGATGAGCTGCATTTCCTACTGGGTCTGGGACTGGGCAGTTGCTGCAGTTGTATTTAGCAGTAAGAGTCATACTAGAGGCTTGGTTGGAAAGGAGAGAGCACTGTGTAATTACTGCTTATGTACCGGTTAAACCTATCAGCCAACAGATGTCAAGTGCAAGAAAAAGTGCAGTAATGTTATTATAATGGTATAATAGTTATCATTATAATAATCAGCTGGCATAGCTTTTGATAAGAGGCAGATCCTGAGATGAGTACGGGGGAAGGGTTAACCTTGAACTGCAGCACAGTGAATGGATGCTTTAGCTTGAGATGATGCTCAGTAGATGTGATGATTCAGGTATGGAGCTGCTACCCTCTGCATAAAGTGTGGAGACTGCAGCTATGGAGTCGGCCCTGCAGGAAATGTGAAGGAGCATACCCTCATTTGGCTTAAGGTCTCAGAATTTTAGAATTACCACCCACTGCCCAGCAGCAGTGGATACTGGAACAGGTAGAGCCTTCGTCTGTGTGGGCTCACTTGGGATTGTCACATAGTCATCCAGTCATCCTCTAGCTGTAAATGCTGAATGCTGCTCCTCTTAGCTATCTGTGCCTAGGAAGTAGGGTTCATTTACTTTTGCACACAGGGGGTCGTTGTGGCTGTTCTCAGGGAAGACAGGCTTTTCTTTGCCTGAGACTTGCTGGGGGTGTCATTCCCAGTTCTGGTTTGAAGGTAATAGTGAAGGGTGAGGAGCAGATAGTAGGGGAAAAGAGTCTTTGGATTTGGTGTCTGCCCTGGGCATTAAGTGGCTGTTGGACAAGTGCTCATCTATGTCTCATTTGGTTTGCACTAACAATCTGTTTATAAGGTTTCTGGCACTGTGCCTGGCACCAATTTGTGCTCAGCAAATATTTCCACCTTCTCTCATTCTTCTTCCATTTGCTCAAAAGGACTGAAGGGTGGAGAGACGTTCCTCCTGCTTCTACAGGGGGAATTTGGGCTTCATGTATTTTATAAGGTCTTATTTATTTTAATTGCAAAGTCAGACATACAGAGAGAAGGAAAGACAGAGAGGAAGATCTTGCATCCGATGATTTACTTCCCAAGTGACTGCAACGGCCAGTGGGAACCTCCAGGTCTCCTATGTGGGTGCAGGGTCCCAAGGCTTTGGGCCGTCCTTGACGGCTTTCCCAGGCCACAAGCAGGGAGTTGGATGGGAAGTGGAGCTGCTGGGATTAGAACCGGTGCCCATATGGGATCCTGGTGTGTTCAAGACGAGGACTTTAGCCACTAGACCACACCGCCAGGCCTGAATTTTGGCTTCAATTAGAGCTTTATATGAACTTCTGTATGCACTAAGAACGCTTTTCTGAGCTGTGATCTATAGACCTCCTTTGAACCTGGGAAATTTTGAGGGTTAATGTTTGGATGCATCTCTTTTAAGAGAAAAATAGTATTTAAAATCCCTTACAGGGGGAACAAGGAGAATGGTTATTTGGGTTATCTGTTAGGATGCCCACATCCCATTCTGGAGTGCCTGAGTTTAATATGTGACTCTCAGCTTGTTGTTAATGCAGACCTTAGGCAGCAATAGTGATGACTCAAGTAACAGGAGTCCTGCCAATCACATAGAAAACATGGATTGAGTTCCTAACTCCAGGCTTTTACCTGGTATAGTCCTGACCGTCGTGGGCATTTAGGGAGTGAATGGGAACACCCACTTTCCCCTCCTTTCCATTCCCCTTCGCTACCCTCCTCCTATCTGTCTGTCTCATTAAAACAACAAAAAGAAAAAAATTCCTTGGGGCCAGTGTTGTAATGGCAGCAGGATAGACCGCTGCCTGCAATGCCAGTATCCCATAGGAGTGCTACTTTGAGTCCCTGCTGCTGCATTTATGATCCGACTCCCTGCTAGTGTGCAGGGGAAAGCAGCAGAAGATGGCCCAAGTTCTTGAGTTCTTGCACCCATGTGGGAGACCCAGTGGAGTTCCAAATTTTTGCTTTTAGCCTGGCCCAGTCCTGGCCATTGTGGCCATTTGGGCATTAAATCTGCTGATACAAGATTGTCTTTGTAACTACTTATCGAATAAAATAATTCAGCCTTAAAAGAAAAAAGCTTTAAGTCCTTACTTCTGCTTCAGACCCCTCCCCTTTTCCTTTGGGTGGGTCACTTGAGGGCACTGCCTACACAAGGATCACTCATTTCTGGCATGGGCTGCTGGCTGTTTGGTTCATTGTCTTTCCTAGCTACAGGTTTCTGTGTTAATATCTGGGTGGGTTTTTTGCTGTGGGCTTTTATTTTGAAAGCCTAGAGCCCTGACAGGGTGATATCTTTTTAGATTGTTTTTGGCAGTAGGCCAACTTATCACTATGACTACCACCTGCCTGCATATTGGTAGGACGTGGAAGGTAACTTCTATAAAGAATTTGGCCAACAGGGTGAGTGCAGGAGAAAGACTAGTTTGCCTTATGTTCACATGGAGAGAATAGCTTCTCTAAGTAGGACCTTTTGATTTGGACAGAGCCTCATTTCCCTTTCCTTTGAAATGTTGTTGTTTTAGCAAAATTTGTATGTAAATATATAACATTTTTGTATTCATATAAGGTATATTTTATAAATATATATTTATAAAAAGATGTAATTACATTCCAGAAACTGTCTAGGTTCAGATATGATTCCTGCTTAGAGTAAGTATATAGATACTTATAACCATCAAATTAGGATCACACCCATAAATGTAAAACTGCAGCTGTGATAAGTGGATAGAAAGGAATATGGTATAATGTACACATCAGACAGGGATTTGGCCTGGTCCTGGGGTTATTAGGGAGGCTTCCTGGAGGAAATGATGTTTGAGTTAAGTTGTGAAGAGCAAATAAATATTTATTGTGCAAGGCAACATGAGGTTGAAGAGCTTTTTAGCTCAGGGCCCAAGCTTTTTGCAAAGGTTTCAGGGGTGGACTTGGGCAGGAGTATGCTGATGGACTCAGTGTGTAGCTGGGACCTAGAAAATGCAGGGAGATGAGCTATGGGATCTCAAGAGGCTGAAAGGGTTAGCAAGGGCAGGTTTGGGCAGCCAGCCATGCCAGGGCCTGTTGTGCCTACTCGAAACACAGGGGAAGGCTCTAGAGAGTCATTGGTGGTTGCTGTGAATTTGCAGTAGTAGCAACACATAGTACATAGATGGGTTTTGGTGAGCGAGTGAGAATGATGATCAGAAAAGAAGCAGTAACAGATGGTTTGTTCTCCTTCAGTCAGTTGAGAGGTAATCTTAAGACTGACCCCCAGAAGTGTTGCCTAGCTCCTCCTGGTTTCTCACTCAGGGCCTGTCGTCAGTTTATTGTTAAGGCTGTTTGGCAACTCAGGAGCGACAGCCCAGGTTGTCAACATCTGGCATTTTCCACCTGCCTAGAAAGGGTCCTGGAGGTTTCAGGCTGGTCACTTGTTAATGTCCGACAGCTACAGAGCCCTTTCTAAATTGCCATGTCACCATCCCTCCAATATCTGTCCTGCTGAATGGGGGCTACCCCTTTGATCTTGGGCTGCTCAAATTGTTGACACTGGTGATTCAGTGGCCAAGTTAGCAAAGCCAGAGCCTATGATCTGTCTAACGTTAGGTTCTGGTTGCTGTAGGTATGCACATGTTCTGTCTTAGCAACAGCCAGTGTCCGTAGGGCTGGAGTTTTTCTTCCACTGTATAGCCAGAAACACTGAGTTCAAGAGGGATTAGGGCTAGAGTCTATGCTGTCAGTCCATGTGTTAGTGCTATTTCAGACTCTGTATCAGAGTGCAGCCTCAGTCAGTGGTACTATGGTTCCTTTCACGTATCTGTGGAAAGTCTTGCTGTGTAGCTGAAAGAAGCATGGCCTTTAGCTGGAGACTCAGCTTTACCAATTAGATGCTGTGTGAATTTTCACAAACCCCTAATTTTCTCAGCTCTAAATAGGAGATAATGATAATGCCATGGTCTTGAGTGTGTGTCTCCCCCAACCTTCACATTCACATATTAAATCCTAATCTCCACAGTAGTTGTATTAATTGGTAGAATCTTGGGGCTGGTGTTGTGGCACAGGGGGTGAAGCTGCTGCCTGTGATTCTTTTTTTTTTATTTATTTAAAGAGACTTATTGATTTTTTATTGCAAAGTCAGATATACAGAAAGGAGGAGAGACAGACAGGAAGATCTTCCATCTGATGATTCACTCCCCAAGTGACTGCAACGGCTGGTGCTGCACCGATTCAAAGTCAGGAGCCAGGAACCTCTTCCAGATCTCCCACATGGGTGCAGGGTACCAAGGCTTTTGGCTGTCCTTGACTGCCTTCCCAGGCCACAAATCAGGGAGTTGGATGGGAAATGGAACTGCCGGGATTAGAACCGGTGCCCATATGAGATCCTGTTGTGTGCAGGGTGAAAATTTTTAGTCACTAGGCTACCACGCTGGACCCCTGCATTCATTTTTAAGAGTGAATATTTTCAATTAGCAATAATCACCCCTCAAGTAAACCTTATTGGCTACGATACTGCCACTGCGCAAAGATAAGAGTGAATATTGAACTCTTTTAATTCTGTTAATATTTGCTTCATGGATTTTGATAGTCTGTTGTTAAATGTTTATAATTATTGTATACTGCTGTATTGATATTTTTACATATGATCTAAGCTAAAAGGCTGAGAAGCAATTTTTATCAATATGTAAGGTTCTCATTTATATCTTACTACTAAAAAACTTAAATCTATTTTGTCTGATTTTTTTTAAGATTATTTTTTGTTTGTTTGTTTCAGTTGGAAAGACAATATATATTGGGGAGGAGAGACAGAGAGGAAGATCTTCCATCTGATGGTTCATTCCCCAAGCGGCCACAATGGCTGGTGCTGAGCCAATCTAAAGCGAGGAGAGCCAGGAGCCTCCTCCAGGTCTCCCACGCGGGTTCAGGGTCCCAAAGCTTTGGGTCGTCCTTGACTGCTTTCCCAGGCCACAGGCAGGGAGCTGTATGGGAAGTGAAGCTGCCGGGATTAGAACTAGTTCCCATATGGGATCCCGGCGCATTCAAGGCGAGGACTTTAACTGCTGCACTATTGTGCTGGACTCTATTTTGTCTGATGTTAGTATAGCCACCCTACTTTCTTTTGGTTATCATTTGCTTGAAATAGCCTGTTTCGTTCTATAACTTTTGACCTGTTCATGTGTTTGTATCTAAAGTGAGTCTCTTTGCCAGTGTTGTGACAGTGAGTTAAGCTGTCATGTATGGCATTGGTACAGCAGCTGGTGCACTCATCCAGCTTCCTCCTCATATGCCTGGAAAAACAATAGAAGATGGCCCAAGTACTTGGGCAACTACCAGCTGGGTGTAGTTCCTGTTCTTAGTTCCTGACATTGCCTGGCCTAGCCCGTGTTGTTATTGCTGTTAGGGAAGAGAACCAGAAGATGGAAACTTCTTTTCTCCTTCTCTCCCTCCTCCCTCCTCCCTCCTCCTCTTCTCTCCTTTCCTCCCTCTTTCCCTCCCTCTCTGTTTCCCTCTGTCACTGTGCCTTTGAAATAGATTCTCACAGGCACATAGTTGGAGCTCCTTAAAAAATCCATTCTGCCTGTTTCTGTTTTTTGATAGGAGAGTTTAATACATTTACATTGAAAGTAATTACTGATAAGGAGGAAGTTACTTTTCTCATTTTGCAATGTGTTTTCTATATGACTTGTTTTTTCTTTCATTTGCTGTATTTTTGTGTTGTGTTCAGTTGATTTTTTTGTAGTGAAGCTTTTAAATTCCTTTCTCATTTTCTTTTGTGTATATTCTTTGTGATTCCATGGGGATTACTTTTAACATCCTAAAGTTATAGCACTGTGGTTTGAATTTATGCCATATTAACTTAATTGATACACAAAAGTGGCTCATTCAACAGCTGTTTCTCAATCCTTTCGGTTGTTGTTATAATATTACATCTTATATATCGTATGCCTAAAAGAATGCATTAGTCTCATAATCCATGTAGAAAACAAAATGTTATAAACCAAAATTACAATAATCCTAGCTTTTATGCTTTATCCTAGCCCGTGCATTTATCTTTACTGGTGTTGGTATTTCTTCATATAACTTCAGGTTACTCTACAGTGCCCTTTACTTTCAACCTATGCTGGGTAATAACCAACTTGTTAAGGTTTTGTTCATTTCTTCTTTGCTTTTTAAGGACAGTTTTCTAGATATAGGAATCGTGGTTGGCAGTTTTTGCTTTTAGCATTTTGAACATACTATCCTGCCGTCTTCTGGTTTCCAAAGTTTCTAATGAGAAATTTGCTTATGAGTTTACTGAGGATCCTTTGTAACATTTTGCTTCTTTCTTGCTCTTAAGATTCTGTCATTTAATTATAATATATTTTGGTGTGAATCTCTTTGAGTTCATCTTAGTTATAGTTTGTTTAGCATATTGGATACTTATATTGTATATCAACTTTGAGAAGTTTTTGAATGTTTTTTTTTAAAAAGATTTATTTATTCTTCTTCTTCTTTTTTTTTTTTTTTTTGCAAAGTCAGATACACAGAAAGGAGGAGAGACAGAAAGGAAGATCTTCCATCTGATGATTTACCCCCAAGTGACTGTAACAGCCAGAGCTGCGCCGATCTGAAGCCAGGGACCAGGAGCTCTTTTGGGCCTCCCACATGGGTGCAGGGTCCCAAGGCCTTGGGCTGTCCTTGACTGCCTTCCCAGGCCACAATCAGGGAGTTGGATGGGAAGTGGAACTGCCGGGATTAGAACCGGTGCCCATATGGGATTGTGATGCATGCAAGGTGTCCTTGGCTGTTATTTCTTAAGGTGTTTTCTGTCCCTTCTGTTTGCTTCTGTTTCTGTGACTATGGACCATGGATATTGGACTTTTTGCACAGATTCCTTAGTCTCTTTCATATTTGTTCAGTCTTTTTCTTAAACTTGATCATTTCCATTATTCTACCTTCAAGTTCACCGATTCTTCTGCCTGTCTAAATATGCCTTAGAAGTGTTTTAGTGAATTTTTCGTTTCAGTGATTGTACTTTTCAGACTCTGAATTTCTTTTTTTAAAAAATATTTATTTATTTATTTTTTTTACAATCTTGACATCATTAGGGTAAAAAAGTTCAGGCACTACAGGAAGATGCACAAGACAATTAGTTCTGTATTGTTTCCTTAATATATCTGATGTAAAAGGGGATTTTAAGGGAGAAGCCTCACCCAGTCTCCCACCCACCCCAGGTCCCCGATGTGGGGCTTGCTCCAAGGGTCCTGTTCAAATGGTTTTGATAGTTCAGTAGTTCTGAATTGCTGCCTGAATCTTAAATTTTATTTAAATTTAGATCGTTTCTTGGTTGATTTTTTCCACTTAAAAAACATTATTGATTTTCTGCATACATTTCTTTAATTCTTTGAGATCATCATCTTTCATACACCTGTCTTGAATTCTTTGTTCAGTAGACTTGCCATCAGGTACTTTCTTTCTTTTTTTTTTTTTAAATAAACTTACTTTTTTTTTTTTAAGATTTATTTTTATTTTTATTGGAAAGGCAGATATACAGAGAGGAGAGACAGAGAGGAAGATCTTCCGTCCGATGATTCACTCCCCAAGTGAGCGCAATGGCCGATGCTATGCCGATCCGAAGCCAGGAACTTCTTTTGGGTCTCCCATGCAGGTGCAGGGTCCCAAAGCTTTGAGCCGTCCTCAACTGCTTTCCTGGGCCATAGACAGGGAGCTGGAAGGGAAGCGGGGCTGCAGGGATCAGAACCGGCTCCCATATGGGATCCTGGTGTGTGCAAGGCAAGGGCGTTAGCTGCTAGGCTACGATGCTGGGCTCTATTTCCTGTTTTCTTATATGTTTTGGTTTTGTTGTTGGGAACAAAACATTTGAATCTCCTACAGGGCTAACTCTGGAAATCAGGTTATCTACCTTCTCCAGAGTTTGCCTTTTTAAAAATTGTTGTAGTCTGCCACTGCCTATTTTCTGGGGATCATCTGCAGGTATAAAATGAGGTTGTGTCATGTCTTTTTGAGCCCATACCTGGATATGTAAGATAACTTTGAGTTTTCCTTATATATATTTGCTTTGTGATCAGAAGTAGCAGTCGGTGATCATGTCACAGATCTCCAGTATTAGGAAGGTAGGATTCTATTTGCATGCCCTGGCTTTTACAAGCTATGTGCAAGCTGCCATAGTATGTATTGTATCTACCCTGCTATGAAGGCAGGGATGGATAACTGCTTATGTGTTAAGATTTGAGACTGACAGGAATTAACTGCAATTTACCATCCAAGCCTTATGCTAGAAGTTGCAAACCTCTGATAGCATCCAAATATCCAAAGTAGTTAAGTAAGACAGATTCTGTTTGGATAACTTATTTTGGTGGGGAGATCAATTCCTTGTACTTCCTGTTTTACAGTCTCCAATGCAGTTCCTTATTAACTTTTTAACCTTGTCTCAGTTCTGTGACTCAATTTCTTCATTGGAGTAAGAGTACTTTCTCCTGTCTTCACCCCCATCCCCCAAGATTTATTTATTTATTTGAAAGGCACAGTTACAGAGAGAAAAAGGGAAAGAGACATCTTCCATGTGCTGATTCCCTCTCAAATGATGTTAACAGAGCCAGGCCAGTCCAAAGCCAGGAGTTACAGGAGTTAAATGACAGTTTTGGCTCACCAAAGCCAGGAGTTCCTATCTGGGATGCTGGTACTAAATGGCTTGTAGGTTTACCTACCATGCCATAGTGCTGGCCCCAAGGGTGTTTTGATGCCCACTTCTTGGGGTTATTATAATGAAATGAAATAATACATGTCACGTGAATGACATGTTGTTGATACTCACTGAATGGTGAAGATTATGATGCCTTGAAAGAATACAGTTTCAGAGTGAGACGAATTTCAGAATGGACTGTAGGGGCTGCAATTGACCAAGAGCTTGGGACTGTGGGGTTGGGTTTGCCTTGTCAGGGAAGTTCCTTGGGGAATGTGTTTGCAGTTAAGATTCTCTCTGGGGAAGATGAGTAACTGCTTTGAGTGAAACCTTTGCTCTCCCTGGAGAGCTGTCATGTTTTTTCTCTTTCAGGGGGATGGTGATGTCCTTAAAGCAAAAGGACTGAGATCCTTGTATCTTTTTAGTTGGATAGATCTAGGTCCCAGTTCCAGCTCTGGCATATGTGTGTTCTGTGGCCTTGGAGAAGTTACTTCCCTTCTCTCTGACCTTTGAGGACCTTGTCTGTGAAGTGGAAATGACATCTACTCATAATATTGAGTGAGGATTAAATATAACAATGAATGCTAAGCAGCTAAGTGCCCTTCACATAGTGCATATTAAGAAACTGATAAACTGCTCTGAATGTCTATGACCTGATAACATTTTTGAAAAGCCACCATGTATGTTGGTGTAAATTATCATCTCCCTCAATAAGTTTCTAAGGAATCTGTCCTTTCCCTTCCTCCATCCTATGATGGCTCATTATCACACTTAGAATCGACCCAAGTGCCTTACCTGTTGTTGAGCTTACACGTTCTGATTCCTGCCTGCCTTCTTCTTAGCAGCCTCCTTTTTCTGCATTCTAACCCTTGCCTTCTATATTCTGGCCATTGGTTTTGTCTCTGTTTCTTGAACAGTGTGGGTTTGTTCTAATGTACCCTCTGCTGGACTTTTCTTTCCTGTTCTTCGTCATACACATCTCAGTGTTTTTCTGACTTACAAGGGAGGCCCTTGCTTTAGCCTGATGGAATGTGACTCTCTAAGTTACCATGACATAGTTGTCTTTGTTTTTTGTTGGTATTACAAAATACCTGAGACTGGGTAATTTATATAAGGCAGATATATTTATTTTGACTCATAGTTCATGAGGCAGCGAAGTCTGGAAGCTGCGGTGCTGGTTCCCAATGGTTTCTAGTGAGGCTGTTTCCCACATGGTGGAAAATAGAAGGTGCAAACAGGTGTGTGGGGGAGGGTGAGAACACAAGGGCTGCTGTGCTTTGTGCAACCCGCTCTTGGAGGAACTAACCCAGTCCTGTGAGAACTACATTAATTCATGAGGGTGATGCCCACCTGACCTAATTACCTCTTGAAGGTCCTACCCCCTTTCAGTACTGTTACATAAACAACCAAATTCCATTTATTTTTATTTTTTTTTAAGCAACCAAATTTTAAGAATATTGGTGTGGAAGAACTGTAGCACCATCTGATATTTTTCTTGTTTCATTGCTTCCTGTTGACTGTTTTTCCCTTTACTAGAATTCAATTTCTGTGAGTATAAGGATCATAAATATTTGTCACGTACACAGCTGTATTCCCAATATTAGGAATAGTCCCTGGAATATATGGGTTGTAGACAATCAAAAAACATTTGTTGGATGAATGAACTTGTGAATTAGAATGTGTGCTTTTATTACTCAGAACCTGGGAATACAGGTGTTCATATTCATACTGCTTTGTTTCCTAAATAAATATAATCAAGATAATTTTCTTTCTTGTCCATTATTTATTAAATGTCTCCCTCTCTTGCCCCTATTAATTGGAAACTTCTGAGGAGAGACTTTTCTTTGCTTCATTTTATGTAGTTCTTTTTCTTCTTGGCATTTTGTTATTGGAAAGGAGAGTTTGTGTTTTCTGGGCTTTGAGCATTGATTTTTAGGTTTTCTGTTATAAGGAAGCAAGCTGTAATGTGTTTGCTTGGAATAAAGCAAACACAAAAGCTCACTAAGACATGGTAAATTTATCTCACCCTGATTGCCTACTGACACTTTTTGCAATACTACCTAAGTTCTTAGGCAAGATCATTAGACAAGAATTGACAAATTGACAGTGGCCAGATAGAAACAAATTCACAGAATGTGAGTGGGTGACAGGGTGAGACTGGAGCGGTGAAAGGGGATTGTGCTTCTCTACCTAATAGTGGCCTGGCTTCTTCATGGCCAGTGTTGGCTGCTTCATTGAGACTGAATCACTGTTATCCTTTCACAGGACCTATTTCCTTGCTGCATTTGGTAAGGGGCTGCTCAGTGCCCTTATGCCCACCTGGTAATGCCTAGGCAATCCTTTTTCTTTGATTGTCTTTAAATGTATCTTTAAATGTGTCTATGAGTGCACTTTGGTGAAACATCTACTTTATTTTCTTTTCTGTTTTTAAAATTTTTTATTTTTGATGTTTACATTGTTGATCAGGGTGGGAAAAATTGAGGGTTAGGGACAAATGAGTGAAATCATTGTTTACAAATTTTCTGGTTTTTTTTTTTTTCTTGTTTCTCGGGGAAGGGGAGAGGTAAAGAGAGAAGTCACACATAGCCTTCCAAGTGTCCCAGGACCTAGGAATAGGGAACCACCACCCAAAATGAACCTAGGGTCCTGATGTGGTGCATGTTCCAAGGTTTCTTCCCAAGTAGTTCAGATAGTTCTGAAATGCTGTTGATTTCACCAATAATTTCTCCCAATGTCCATTGGCTGACATAGTCAACCTGAAGTCTCTGTTTACCCAGATTTTTGCTGTCGTCGTTTGGCTGGGCTAGTTGTCCAATTTGTTCTGTTGTTCTGGTATGGTACCCAATGGGCTGCCATATTCTCCATGTGCATCAGGGTCTGCATCCACTGCTTCGCCTATTTCACTGAGGAGGACGTACTCTTGCAGGTGGGTCCAAGGACCTGTGCCAGGCAACCTGAATCCTGCCGGACCCCCTGCCCCTGGGGCTCACGAACCTGGCTCCTACTGACCTCAGGCTGGCATGATTTGCCTCACCTCAGTATCCTCTATCGTGCTGTGCAGCTTAGCTCAGTCCAGACTACCCTGAGTTCCAGCTCCTACTGATGGGTGCTGTAGCCTAGCCCAGCCCAGCCAAATCTCTGTCCCAGTCTTAATGTGAACTGGCTGGTGTTGTGGCCTGACCTGGCCCTTCCTGCACTCTGTACTGATTTTCAGATCTGTGAGTGAATATTATGAACTGACCCAGCCTGGTCTGTACCCAGACCTGACCCACATGTATGCCGGCAGATACTGTAACCTGGCATGGTCTGGGCTGCTCCTTATCTTGGTTTTTGCATTCACAAAGGAATTTGCCAAACTCCTCTCTATTGGGTCTCTTCTCAGTGGCAGATCTCACACACACCAGTGGGTCCTTGCCCCTCTCTTCACGTGTACATCTGACAGAGTAATAGACTGCTATGGAAATAGCTTCCAGAGCATACATACGCACATGCATGAACACAGCTTTGTTCTAAGGAAGACTCTCCTCCAAGAGCAACTCATCCTTGTTCATGAAAGTGCCCTCCATTGCGGCAACATTCTGCAGACTGAAAGAGGTAGAATTACTGATTCCTTTATTTTTTTAAGAGACCTCAAAGCTCTTAAAATAAATCTTAAAAAAAATCTGATACTCAGAGCTTCAGCTCTAAAAGCAGACAAATTGCAAAGCTGGTGCTGCAAGACTTTGCTTTTCTCCTCTGATCTTTTCCCGTTTTTTTCTCTCAATTTATTTTAACATCCCCTTTCATGGTCTCACCTCTGAGAAACTTGATCCAAGCCTTCTTTGCCAGCTCCTGGCAGAAACAGCAGGACTCGTGGCCCTAAATTATGATTTATATTTCTCCTCCTTCCCCTGCCCTAGTTCTTCCCTTCCCCTTATCCTGTTCGTCCTGCTCCATCAGAAAGGACATCATCATGTAGTGACGTGTGCCTTTGGGATTTCATGGCAGGGATAGCTTTCTGATCTGGCCACTGTCAATGAACCTGCTTTGTGCATGTGTTGCTATATGAGGAGTTGGCAGCTTTCTCATTCTTTTTTAAGTAACTTTTTTTAAAAGTACTGATTTTCCTTTCCCCAGTCCCCTATCCTCCATGAATCCTGTTGCCAGAATTGGAGATTTCTTGACCATGCTTAATTCTTGGATATTATCCCCATGAAGTTAACAATGTAGCATTTTTGTAGAGCAAGAAGTCAGGGAGTCTCCCTGCAATTCCCAGGGATCAACTTGACCTTTCAGTTATATTGTTTCAACATCTTTGGGGGCTCATTGGAAGAGAACTAAGGCAATAATTAAGACTAAGCAAAGAAAATTAACGTGGAGCCAGACTGTTTTAATAAGCAGCTTAAAAAAGTGGAAGCTGGGCACGGCGTGGTGGCCTAGCAGCTAACGTCCTCTCCTTGAATGCACCGGGATCCCACATTGGTGCGGGTTCTAATCCCAGCTGCTCCACTTCCCATCCAGCTCCCTGCCTGTGGCTTGGGAAGGCAGTTGAGGATGGCCCAAAGCCTTGGGACCCTGCACCCACGTGGGAGACCTGGAAGAAATTCTCTACTCCTGGCTTTGGATCGGTGCAGCACCGGCTGTTGCGGGCACTTGGGGAGTGAATCATCGGATGGAAGATCTTCCTCTCTGTCTCTCCTCCTCTCTGTATATCTGACTTTGTGATTAAAAAAAAAAAGTGGAATCTATTGATACAGAAAGAATAGGAATTTGAACTCTGTGCTTTTGTTACTTATTCCTTCTGTTTCTGCACTATTTGTTGATTTTCTTTCCCAGGCCACAGGCCCTTCTAATCTTTCCATGGGATGAGGTTCTTGCTGGTGACAGCCTGCTGGGATTTAGACAGGTAGAGCGAACAGGGGAAGACTGCTTCCAGGTGCTGGTAAATCTGGGGATTTGGGTTATCTCTGGAAGGGGTAAGCATACATTCATTTCTATGTCCATTTGTCTCCTGCTTCTTCCAAAGATTTCTATATATTTATTGTATTTTTCAGATAATTCTTTCTGAGGATGTAGGAATGGAAGATTCAAATACATATATGGAAGATACACACACACACAACAGATATATATTTTCTCTTTTGAGTGGCTTAGAGATTTTCCACTCACAATTACCAGTTAATTTAGGGGATAAATAATTCAGTATTGCACTTGAAAGCCTGGAGTCTGGCATGCTAGTTCTGGCTGTGCCATGGATTAGCTTTGTGATCTTGGGAAGGTGGTTTAACCTCTTTGAGCCTCAAATGTTTCTTGTGTAATATGAGGATAATAATGGTATTTATGACATCTGTTGGTTGTGAGCACAGTGCTTGGGAAGTAAATATTCTTTGAATGTTAGCAGTAATGGCTGTTTGAAATTCTGATGGGCACATTAGATTGAACTTTGTTACGGTTTGAAAACCCAAATTTAGTGTAAGGAAACTTAATCTTCAGGGCAACAGTGTTGAGAGGGGGCCTTTACTTGGTGGTTAATACTGTTATTACAGTGGTAGGTTTCAGATCAAAGGACGAATTTGGCCTCCTCCTCTCCCTGTTTCCTTCTTACCCATGTGGTGCTGCCTTCCCTGTGTGACAACACATGAAGGTCCTCACCAGATCTGGGATTTCCTAACCTCTGGGAATGTTTTCTTTTTCTTTTTAATATATATAAAATTTTCAGTCTTGGTTATTCAGTTAATAAGCACAAATGGACTAGAATCAACCCTCTAGGCAGAATAAAAGTAGACAACTGTTTGCTAGAACCTTGAAGGAGGACATAGAGTTGGAGAATAAAAATATTGCAAAATGAAAAGTAGAAGAGGTCTGTGTACTTTAATGAATTATCTATAATCTTCCTAGGTTAATAAATTCCTAATTTCCTCCTTTGCTAATCCCTGGATCTGATTGTTCTCCTCAGAACATGAAACTGATTCAACTGACTCCTCAGCAAAGGTCAATATCCTTAGAAGCCACAGCATCACCCATTACCAAGACATCCTTGTTATTACAAAACATATTGTTGTGTTTGGCCACCAGTACTTTGAAGTGCACTAAATAAAGCTGAGTTGTACTTGACAGAAGAGATTGAAAAAGTGCATTTGGGGTTGCTATACCTTTATCCTGACAAAATGTTTTTTTTCCTTGCTTATTAATTCTGGGGTTGGTTAGTCTGAGGCTCTGTGCCAGCCGGCTAACACCGATACTCAACCTCAGAGCTTTAAGAGAGGGACTCAGGGTGGCTTGTTCATTTACCCAGTACCTCAAGGCAGTCATAAAATGGTGATCAGTAGCAGCACTTGTCAAGGACCAGAGGGCAGACTGAGCGGCTTGCTACTCCCTATGTTTTTCTGTGTAGCAAAGAATAAATCATGAGCTGGTTATAGCAGAGTGGCAGAGATTGGAAGCAGTTAAGTGCAGACAAATAAATTAGTTGAAAACCTTTGTTAGTTTTGCTTTCTCATAAAGATGCTGTATTCTAGGCTGTTACCACACCTGATAAGTAGAATACTAAGAAGTCTGTTCAGCCTTGGAGAAGCTTTTGCTGTCATGGTAAGGAAGGAATGAGGGACAGTCATTTGAAGCCTCCACAGCAGAGGAGCTGTCAGTGCCGGTGATTTCTTGGTGAGATCCCCTGTCAGTTGGTGTGGAGGCTGACTGGAAAGGCTGTGTGCAGGAAAGGAGCAAGGCATGGAGTGCAGGAGTGCAGACCTGAAGGCACAAGGGCTGGAGTTCAAAGCTTGGCTTTGCCACCACTACCTGAGTATATTGGTTTTCTGTGGTTTCTGTAACAAGCTGACAAAAACTTGTGACTTAAAACAGTGCAAACTTATTCTCTCTCAGTCCTGGAGGTTAGTAGTCTGAGATCAGTATCACTGTACTGAAATCAAGGTATTGCAGAGCTTTCCTTCCTCTACAGGCTTTAGGGCACAGTCTGTTGCTTCTTCCAGCTTCCCGGGCCTATCAGCATTCCTTGACTTGTGACTACATCATTCTAACCTTCAAGGCTATAGCACCCAAATCGCTGTGTTCTGTCTTGATACTGTCTTTTTCCATGTCTGTTTTCCTACTCCCTCCTCCTTATAAGGGCTCTTGTGATTGTATTCAGGGCCTATTTAAATAATTCAAGTTAATTAATTTAAGATCCACATCTGCAAAGATACTAATATTCGTGTTTTTAATTTGAAAGGCAGATTTACAGACAGATCTTTCCCGCTATTTCACTCCCCAAATGGCAGCAACAGCTGGAACTGAGCCAATCTAAAGCTATGACCCAGGGACCTGGAGCCTCTTCCAGGTCTTCCTTATGGATACAGGGGCCTGAGGGCTTGAGCTTTCCTCTGCTGCTTTTCCATACCATTAGCAGGAAACTGGATCAGAAGTGTAGCATCTGGGACATGAACTAGAACCTATTTGGGATGCCAGGTGGAAGATTGACCTGGTACATCACCACACTGCCCCCAAAGATCTTTTTTCCTCGTAATGAAACATTTATAGGTTCCAGGGATTAAGAATATATATAGATACCCTGCCGGCTCTACCTTCACACCAGAGATGGTCTTCCCAAGAAACCATTGAACTTATCTGGACAATTAGATGTTGGACTCTATGCTTGGTATATGCTCGCAATGGAAGAATCTCAACTGATCTTGAACTGTGGTAATGCAAGAAGGTGGAGGAATCCAGCGGTGGGGAGGGTTTGGGGAGAGGTGTGGGGGAATATCCCAGAGCCTATAAAACTGTCACATAGTGCAATGTAATTAAATAAATTAAAAAAAAAAAAGAAACTGTTAACTATATCTTGACAATAGGATGCTGAACTCTTTGCCATTGTGCATGCCCATAATGATGGACATACGACTTTGATGAAGAACTATATTGTAGTATAACATAGGGGAATTTAGTGGGGGATCTTAGGGAGGGAGTAAGGAAAATCTCAGGGCCTATGAAAATGTATCGTAAAATGATAATAAAAATTAAATAAAACCATGAATCAAAAAAAAATGTATAGAATATGTAAGAAATATACATGGCTATATATTACTATATATATGTAATTATATATATATGTATATATATATATAAAGTGAGAAAGTTTTCTTTTTGCTAATATTAGCACTAGATAACTTTCAATAGTTATTCTGCCTTCCATCTGTCAACCATCCTGAGTGATCTTGGATGCAAATCACCAATGTTCCTTATTTGTAAAATAAAAATGGTAATAGTATCTTCTAAGTGGAATTGCTATAAGATTTAAAGGATACCTTTGGTGCTAAACATGTGTTGAAGTGCTAGATAAGGGGCCTGGTGTATTTGTGTAGCTGGTCAAGGTGTCATTTGCAATGCCAGTATTCCATACTGGAGTATCAGTTTGAGTCCTGGCTGCTCCACTTCCAGTCCTTCTGCTGTTGTGCCTGGGAAGGTAGTGGAATATGGACCCAGTATTTGGGCTCCTGCCTGCACATTGGACACCTGGATGCAGTTCCTGGCTCCTGGCTTTGGGTTGGCCCAGACTTGGTTATTGTGGTCATCTGGGAAATGAACCAGTAGATGATACTCTTACTCTATAACTCTGTCTTCCAAGTAAATAATTAAAAAAAAAAATCATGCCACATTGTTGCCTAGTACTCAGTAAATTTTAGAGAGTGTGTGTATGTATGTATGTGTGTATATATACATATATGTTACAATTTTATTCTTGTTATTTAGTCATCTTTCATGAAAGGGAGTGGGGTCATTTCTTATGAGTTTATTTGTTTTGGGACAATTCCACATCTTCCCACTTGGTCCCTTTTGCTCTGAGACCTTTGTTCCTTACCCTGCACAGTATCCCCAATGGTCCTGTTTTACCCAGTCATCTGTTTTCCTTTCTCATGGATGAAGTGGTGCTTGGGAATGGATACTCCCCTTAAGGGGTTGGTATGGCCTGTGTGTATCCCTACCACAATGAAATGTTGAGATCTTAACCCTCACGTGTGGTTATATTGGAGTAATGAAGATCAAGTGAGTCAGTGAGGTCCTTTAACCTCTTCCTTCCCTTTTCCCCTTCCTGTGTGTTACACTTAGAAAAGACTGTGCCGGGATGTTGCGAGAGGTCAGCTGTTTGTGAGCTAGGGTGACAGTCCTCACCAGAAGCTGAATTGGCTATAACCTTGATCTTGAATTTTTAATTGTCTAGAATTGTGACAAAATTAAATACTGTTGTTTAAGCCTCTAGATTGTGATATTTGTGGTATTAGTGCAAGCAGATAAGTACAAGGGCTATAACCAGAGTCCTACTCAGCTTTGCCCAGCCACTTAGGAATACGCTTGGACTTGGAATTGTTCCCAATTACCATTCAGAATAGTTTGCTGTGTTGCTGCCCTCCCACGGATAATTGTTACTCCATAATGAAGGATGGAAGAATGTTATTTTTACAATGGTAGTTAGTATCTGATAGCTATTAGCCAAAAGGTATGTGTCCCCAGCGAGGTACTGTAAATACATTTTATCTGTCCTATTACCTGCTGTTTTGCGAACACATCCCTGAAGCATTTTAATCTTGTTTTTCATACTTGTCTTCAAGTGAGGAATTGTTCTGATTTGCAACTTTGGGGGATAATTACCATGTTCATTAATTTCTGCTCTTTTCTTCTCCTCCATTTATTTCTGGTTCCTTGAGAAAAAATTTTCCTTAAATCTACACTAACAGTAGACAAGTCTCTTGATTAAATTAACAACATTGGATTCTCTGGCCCTCTTGGCACAGTGGTGGGAGGGCTGTGTGAGCATCTGCTATGCTGGGGTAAAGTTCCCTGGTCTTGGCTTATAGTCCAATCTCAGGCTATATTGCATGTTTTTTTGCACAGGAATATTCCTGGGTAAGGGGCAAGAGAGGCTTACCTACTATCATTGCCATCAGTCATGGATGTTAATTGGCTGTGTGCTATACTTAGTAATCTGCATTGTGGTAGCCATGATTCTTAGTTAACAGAGATTGTTACGTATATTCTGTGTAAATGCAGATATTTTATAAATGCAAAATGATCATTCAAGACAGTTGAAGGAAGAGGTGTAAGCCTCATCACTGGACAAGTTGGTTCAGGATAAAGCAGGGGTAGGGGTGTGGTGTGTAAGATTGAGGTGTCTTGGAAAGAAACTGAAGAAGGTAAGACAGCAGAAACTAGAAAGGATTTGAATTTTGAATTAATCTGGAACAGAGTGGGAGCTCATCTTGGAGAAGTCTGATCTGGCTAGATACCAGGGAAAGAACTCAGGAAGGATTTCTGTTCTGTTTGAACGAGGAGGACAGAGAGTAGATAGTTCAAAGTAGTGAGGAAGAAGAACACTGGGAAGAATGGCTGACCTCTAAGGTCCCTTCTTTGTACCTCCTACCATACTATGGATATGTAAAGATGTCTGTTTATATTGTTCTCAAAGGCAAGAGAAAGAATTCAGTCATCTTTTTGCCATCATTCTTAACCCTGTGTCCATCACATGGCTGGTAACAGATGACTTATGAACATGCTTAAGGTTAAGGTCTGAACAAGCCATTGATCAAGGACTGAACTGAAGGATTGTGTCAGAGGTTGGTTTACAAGTACCTAACTGGTTTGTGGTGGGGGATATGGGGAAGAGAGTGAATCCGTTTAGAATTGGGAAAGGAGCTTGACAACAACTCTAAATCATCCTTCAAGAATGTATTTTAACATCTTTTCTGCATCAATGTCAAGCTAGATGGGACTGTTTCACATGCTCTATGTAGACGCAGCATGAATGAGGTCCCTGTCCTTAGCAGGTGTAAGGTGTTGTAGGGGATAGGAGAACTATGAAAGAAGGCAGAATAAATGCTGTGTTCAGGCAGGTTAGGGTGCTCTGGTATCACCACATTTGATGTCCTGGGAAGGGATTGGAAGGCCTCCAAGAGAAATACTCACTTAAACCAAAGCCGTTAGGATGAGTAGGAATTTGTCAGAGGTGGGGAAATGGCATTCCAAGCAGAGGGAATGACATGCAAAAGCCTGGAGGCTTGACAAGATGTCTGAGTGTTGGAAAAAGTTTGTATAAGACCAACTACAGTCAGGGAGAGGAAGGAATTGAAATGGATATTGGCTGAATGGAGCATTTGGCTATGGAATTTGACTTTTTTTTTTAAGATTTATTTTTATTATTTTTTTTTATTGGAAAGGCAGATATACAGAGAGGAGAGACTTTTACAGTCAGAGTTTGGGAGGAAGAAACAAAACCAAAAAAGTTTCAGGCAAATCATGCTCTGGTTAAAGAATTAGTCCCTTGCAACTTAACTAAGATGTTTATTATTTGCTGGTCCTGATACCTGTGGAGCCTTTAACATTGCAGTGAATTCTGCCCATTTTCTTCAAATGACTGTCTCAGCATGGGATCCAAAATGAGGGAGAGTGTGTCTGCCATAGGCTCAGTCCCTGGTGTTTGATCTGAGACCCACAGTCTAAGGTCATGTTGCTGAGTCTGTGGGGTTCAGGGATTCAGAGATTCTGCTCGCCTTCTTCTGCAGCTCTGTCCAGTTTTGCATCTGAGCCCCTGCATAGCAGCTTAAAATTCTGGACGCTTGTGGTTTTGCTGTGTGCATGCCACAGATTGAAAATCTGTATGACAATGTCAAATCAATGGGAAAAGTTTTGAAAAGTAAGACGGAGAAATAAAGACCCTTTTACCTTTTCTCCTGGCAAGGGAATTTGAAAAATACAGAAACTCTTAAGTTATATGTTAGATATCCTTGGGGTTTCCTTTCCTTCTCTTTTGAAAGTTTTTTCCATTAACCAAAAATCCGATGGAGATGCTTGTGGGAAGATAATTCCTTTTGACTGGAGCTTAATCTCCACATTGTGAGCTTTTTAATTTTCTTTAATCCCTGGCGGGTTGGGACCCAACTGTGCAGTACTCATCCTGTTGCTGGGTGAGGTATCTGTGAATCTGTATGTTTTCCTCTAGTACCTACCTAATGAGAGCCAAATTAAATCAATTTTTAATCAAGAAGAAGAATGATGGGTTATTGCTTTGAAAAGAAACCATGAGGCCCCAAAGTAGTGGATACAATAAAAAGTGATGTTTTTATTTGTGTCTGTGCCGTTAGGCATGGTTTTCATGTCAGGAAAACAGGAGATGCTATTAAGGAGACATCGGAAAGTTGCCATTCCAGGAAAGTGCAGGATGCTGATTTCCTTGCCCTTTCACTGTCCATGCACAAGAGTGTTAGTATGTTTTCAGAACTTTGCACAGTTACATAGTACCATAGGGGGTGCTTGGAGATGTCAGAATAAATCAAAAGATAGCTTTTAAAAGCAACAATTACTTATTAATTGAAAGGCAGAGAGAAGCTGTCATTCAAGGACTGAGCCACCCCTCAAATGTCTGCAAAGCTGAGTCTGGATCAGGACAAAGCCGGAGCTAGAACTCTGTCTCAATCTATCACATGTTTGGCAAGAATCCAAGAGCTTGAGCCATCATCTGTTTGCTGCTTCCCAGCACATTAATAGGAATCTGGAATCAGAAGCAAAACTGGGACTGAAACTCATTTAGGGGATATATGTGTGTCAAGTGGTGTCTTAGCTTCTGTGCCAGATGCCTTCCCTAAAAAGATAAAGGTTTTGTGTGGGGTTTTGTTTCTCTCTTGATGTCCTTTCCTCTGTTTCCTTAGTATGCCATTTGCTTAATTTTTTCACCCATTTGTTCATTTACTCAACATGAATTTATTCCTTCTGGATTGGTGTGAAGGCTTATAGTAGGGAATGAAGGAAAGGAAACACTTCCATTTAGTTGGAGCTGGAAAGCACAGCCAGAATTTTTCTTTTTTCTCTTTCTGAACCTTATTATTAGTTTTTTAAATTTTAATTTGGAAAGTGGATTTCCAAGGTGCTATCAACACTAACATCCTCCTCCTAAAGATTGCCTACTTTTACCTGCTTTGGTAAAAACAAATGGTTCTACCAAATGGTTTTCCTTATGGTGAAAGAGGCTGGTGATGGGAGTTGGGATAAAAATTTTAGCTTAGTAGCTATCTCTGCATTTGATCTCCATAGATTGATTAGAGTAGGGCTATGGGTAGCAAATCTGGCCTTGCTTAGATTTGATTCCTTTAACTATACGTGTGTCTTCAGGCTCTAGACTCCCAAAACATTGTTTCCAGAAGATTGTTCTAGGCACCAAACATTTTCCACAGCCTGCCCTCCAGCTTTTTGCTGTTAAGTGGAGCCTGTGTTAATGCTTTTCATAATTGCATGAGGAAAAGATCCACTTAGGTTACAGATTGGGAGGCGGAAGGGCATGACAGTAGCCACAGCAGGATTCTGGGAAGGGTCTCTTGGCATTGACATAATGACAGTGATCAGTGCAAGAGGCAGATAGGAAGCAGAGACTGGGTTCCTGTGCATCAGTCCCATGCCCTCAGTGACTTGATGAACTTCTAATAGGCCTTATCTCTTAAGCAGTATTGGAGGCCAACAAGTGAACCTTTTATGGAACACAAACTATATCTAAACTTTAATGATGTCTCTTAAAAAAATAAGATTTATATTTGAAAGGCAGAGATATAGGGAGAGAAGGAGAGAGAGAGAAGAATGAATGAATGAAGGAAGGAAGGAATGATTGTCTTCCACAACAGCTGCAGCAGAGCTGGCCCAAAGCCAGGAACTTTTTTCAGGTCTTCCATGTCAGTGTCAGGGGAGTGGAAGGATCTAAGGATATAGACCATCTTCTGCTTTCCCAGGCACATTAGCATGGAATTGGATCAGAAGTGGAGTGGTCAGGACTCAAACTGGTGCTAATATGAGATGCTGGCATCATAGCTGGAGGCTTAACCTACTATACCATGGCGCTGGACCCTGTTGTACCTCTCTATTTGAAGAGGAAAAAAATGGCTTTTATGGAGAGTCTTTCCAAGCGCCTCAGGAGATAAGGTCTTAGGAAATCCAGGGGCCCAGGAAATAAAAGATTCATCAAAGCTGTGTACTTTTTGATTTGTAATTCTATGATTTTGCATGAATCTGGCCTGGTTGAAAACCTGTGAAGGTCACCCTCAGCTGAGAAGTATGTGAATAACAGCCAGGAGACGAGAGATGTTTTGTAGAACAAATTGGTAATATTTGAAGATAGAAGAGAAGGGTAGATGATAAAGAGAAGAAAGTATTGAGAGCCTCTGAGTCTTGTGCTTGGGGATCAGGCGTTTGGAGGGATGAGCAGGAGCTTTGCTTTGGCCTGGTCGAGGGTGAGACACCCAAGAGGAGAAGATAGTAGGCACACCCCTTAGCCAGAGGTGGCTGACCCAGGTGTTGTGTCTCAGGCTGCTTTCCTATTCTAATTTTCCACTTGGCCCTCAGATGAGCGGTTCACTGTGGGTGAATAATGCAGCTCAACTCCAGATTCCCTTTGGTAGCTCCTTTTGTTGACAAAAATAGATGTTGAGAGTTGACAAAACCCAACAAACCACTGAATGACAAGGCAAAGGGAGGAGTTCATGACCTGAGTCTGTAAACTGTGGTTACACTCTTATCCATATGGCAGGCTTATAGCAGACTTCTTTCTTCTCTTGGTTCTCCCTTACCACAGGACAGTTCTGAGCAACAGGTAGATTGCAGTGGTTTACTAAGATGATTTCTGTGTCTGAAACGTATTAATCTTGTTTGGCAAAGACGGTTGTTATGAATTACATTGTTAATCTCTAATAACCTTTGATCCAGTAGATATTTGTTGAAATAAATGCATCGCTCTAGTTGCTCACTTGCATGTTGCCTTGTTTTAATTTTTATTTATTTTTTTGAAATTTATTCATTTAACTTGATAAAGTTAGAAACAGATACAGAGAGATCTTCCCATTGCTGGTTCACCTCTGGCCTGCTCCCCAAATGGCTCAAATCAGTACCCGTATGTGATATGATATAGGCACTGCAAGCAGAAAATTAGCTTGCTATACCACTGCCAGCTATGTCCTGCATGCCTTTGAAAAGCACTTTGGCCTCTGCCTAGGATGCATTTCTTATTATCTTTGGCTAACTCCTTCTCCTCTTTTTTTAAAAAATTTTTAATTGTAAGATTTAGAGAGAAGGGGAAACAGAATGATCCTCTGTCCACTGGTTCACTCCCCAAGTAGCCACAATGGCTGGATCTGAGCAAATCTGAAGCCAGGAGCTTCTTCCAGGTCTTCCCAATCGGTGCAGGGTCCCAAGACTTTGGGCTGTTCTTGACTGCTTTCCTAGCCCACAAGCAGGGAGCTTGATAGGAAATGGAGCTGCCGGAGTACAAACTGATGTCCATATGGGATCCTGGTGCATGCAAGCTGAGAACTTTAGTCACCAGGCTACCACACTGGGCCCCATTTTCTGCTCTTAATCTTAATAGCTCACCTCTTTTGGAAACTCCTGCTTGACTCCATTAGTTATCCTTGTGGATATGTTTGTTCTCTCTTGTTGCAGAGCAATCTGTGATAGTCTCTCTCTCTCTTTTTTTAAAGGTGTATTTATTTTTATTGGAAAATCAGTTGAGATATATGGAGAGAAGGAGAGACAGGAAGATCCTCCATCTGCTGGTTCACTTTCCATATGGCTGCAACAGCTTGAACTGAATCGGTCAGAAACCAGGAGCTTCTTCCAGGTCTCCCATGAAGGTGCAGAGTCCCAGACTTTGACCTGGGTCTGGCATGATGGCTCAGTGGCTGGAGCCTTGCCTTGCACACACCAGGATTCCATATGGGTACCAGTTTGTGTTCCAACTGCTCCACTTCCCATTCAGCTCCCTGACTGTCGCCTAGGAAAGCAGTCAAGGACGGGCCAAAGCCTTGGGACCCTGCGCCTGTGTGCGTGACCTGGAAGAAGCTCCTGGCTCTAGGCTTCAGATCAGCTCAACTCTGGCCATTGCAGTCACTTGGGGGCTGAACCTGCAGATGGAAAATCTTTCTTTTTGTCTCTCCTTCTCTCTGCAAATCTGCCTTTCCAATAAAAAAAACAAAAAAAACAAAATAAGGTTTTGGACCATCCTCTGTTGCTTTCCCAGGCCATAAACAGTGAATTGGATGGAAAGTGAAGCAGCCAGGACACAAACCTGTGTACATATGGGATTTCTGTGCTTGCAAGATGAGAATTTAGCCAACTGAGGCAAAGCACCAGCAACAGAGCTCTTTCAACTCAGTACTCAACTGTATTATTGATTTACTTGTTTCCCTATTGCCTGTCTGGAAGGTCTGGGAAGACAAGACCCTATTTACCTGTTCTTTGTGTCTCTTGCACTTGACACCTGCATATTGAATGATTAATTGAAGTGCAGATTTTGGTCCGTTTGGTAGATCTTCTGTATGGGAAAGTGAATGAGGTCTTTGGAAAAATGTTTCTTTTTTTCTGGATTGATATGACTGTTAACTGCTTATCTGGGGTTTAAATGCCTTTGGCGTGGGTGGAACCACAGGTAGTAAGTAAACAGCATGTCTGGGCTGCGTGGGCACAGCACTCTCTGGATGCTCTCCACGTTTTCATGAACAGCAACCCAAACATCTGGCTTTTCTGGAACCAAGGTTTGCATTTCGTTTGTGGGAGTGGTTGCTATTCACGGTGAGAGATTGTAATGTTAACCAGGCTTCTCTGCTGCCCAGTGTTTGTGCTGGCCTTACCAGGGGCTGCAGAGGCTGTCTTAAGGAGAGCTGTCACAAGAGGGGTCCTTGAGAGTCAAGATGAGAGAATTGGAAGGAACTGCCTTTGGCTTTGCTGGCAGGAAGGCATTGAGGCCAGATGTGGGAAAGTACAGGGAAGGAGGAGAGGCTGAGTAACAGAGGTAAAAGGTGGTAGCTTGAGGAAAGTAGAATAAACTGGTCCCTGCAGAGACAGTGAGCAGGGCAGGGCCACTTGGTGTCTCTGACTCCCTCATTGCTGTTAAAATGATGTTATTGTACTGTGAGCCAGTGAGATTGGTATCAGAGCATTTGTTGCCCTGAATGTAAGCGCCAGAGGATTCCTGATGTTTGGCTGAATGTGCTGGCCTGGAGGAAGTTAGTGAGGTTGTTTCCAGGATATGTTTACTTGAGCAGGTAACTGGCATGTTCTTCCTGTTCAGCACTTCTGGGAAGGCTAGCTGGCAAGCTGTTCCTGTGGAGGCTACTGCTGCAGGCGAGACTTCCTGGGGTCCTCTGGCATATCAGCTCACTCAACTGGAACCCAGAGCCCCTTTGTGACTTCCAGTCTAGGATGCTGCGGTTGGCTGAGCTGTACCCTTGTCAGTTGCAGGCTGGTGACTCCTGGCAGGTTGGGATTTGGTTGTTGGCATTTTGCAGGGCCCCTTCCGACCCTACCTGCTGTCACAAATCCTGTTGTGTGTCCCTCGTACACAAATTTGAATGTTTCGTGATATACCACTCTGTAGAAGAGCAGATACCAGATGGGAAAAGTAACTCTCTTGGGTTTGTGGTTAAAAAAAAAACACACACACAACATTTAAAAAATGAATTGTAGCCCAATTTGACACTTTTCCATGCTCAGAATGTGTTTATTTGTCATGTTCTGCTGCCTTGTGGAGACTAGCAGAGCTGTGAAGAGAAACCACCTCATTAGGAGACTCAGGAAGAAAACCAGGGCTCTCCTGACACTTCCCAGAGGTGCAGTCCCCTCCTCTTCAACAGCCACGCAGTACCAGGGCCTAGGAGCAGCTCCCGGAGCAGTGTGCTCTATGTCAGTGTCCAAGCACCTTAAGAAGTTTAATTAGGCACCTAATAGAAGAGGGGATGTTTCAAGTTAAAATGTGATTTTTGTTGACTTTAAACACAGTTATTTAAGTATCAGCTAATTAGTGCTTTTTAATATTGCTTCTTGAACTCGAGTTTGGTTATTGCAGTTGACAGATACTTGACAAACCCAAGTTCAGTGTGGAGGCGTGGGGCACAGTTGAATGTTGGACTTACAGGAGGGGAAGTGAGAACACATAATTTACAGCTGCTGAAGTACTTCAGCTGTTTCCTTTGCTGATTGCTCTCCTCTGTACTGCTGACGCGGTGAATTGTTAATGGAATGGGCTTTTGCTGTGCCAATCAGGGATGGGATGAGGCCATTTTGATTGTTAGGAGTAAACACTGAGATTGGGAAGAATATGTTGAGTTAGAAACTAATGTCACATTCCGTGTTAACCTTGGCTTAGGATCTAAATATCAGGGTCTGTTGTGGTATGAGTGCTGCATCTAGTGGGTGAAAGTGGGCCCTGAGTTGTTGACTGGGTAGAGAGGAATGCAGGGAGCTGAAAGTCTCCAGATAGGGTTCTGCTTACAGGGCTGTAGGCTCACTGACTTGTCCACAGACAGAGCAGGCATCTCTGTGTGTAGGGAGTGGTGACCATGCCCCAAAAGATCTGCACCTGAAAAGAGCTGCTCTGCACACTTGTCAGTGCTCTGGGGGTAAAGTGTTGATCTGCTTACCTGTTCATCTCTTAACTCAGCCATTCATAACTTAAACTTGTTCATCAGCCATGCTTTAGGTGCTTGTTCTCTGTTGCATGGTACCTTAGCCACAAATAGGGTAGTAATGAGAAAGGAGCCCAACTCTCAGGGATTTCATATTTATAGTGCAACTTGGTGGATCTTAGGAGAGTTACACAGAGAAATATGAGAGAACACATGAAAGAACAACAAAATATGTCCCAAAAAATCCAGTAGTATATAAAAGTGATAATCTGACCAAGTTGAGCTTATCCCAAGAATTTGAGGGTGATTTTTTTTTTATTCTTAATTTTTTCCTTTTAAGATTTTTACATAATTAGGGTGATAAGGGCCAAGGGCTACAGGAAGGTGGGTGAGACCATTATTTCCACATTCTCTTTTTTTTTTTCCCTTCTTGTATTTGGGGAAAAAAGAGAATAAAGGGAGAAGCCACACCCAGCTTCCCAAACACATCTGTAGCCTGGGATGGAGGACAGCCACCTGACACCTAAGGGTACCCGCTGTGGGACATGCTCTGAGGGTCCTGCTCAAGAGGTTTTGATAGTTGAACAGTTCTGATGTCCTTTGACTTCTATTCTGGTACCAAATGTCCTCTGCAGACCCTAATGTACTGACATATCTTCCATGTGAACCTGGATATGCTATACATTGCTCCATCTAAGCCACTGAGGAGGCCTAGCTCTGACATATACACTCGACGGTCAGATCATGGAAGCTGCAATTACCTGCATGGTTGGAATTCTGAGTCCAGTGGTTCAATTTGGGGGATCCCCATAGAAACTTTGTCTGAGGTGATCCCAGACCTGAATCTTGTGTGTGCATGCCAATACAAAGTCTGGCAAGGATCCTTGTCCAAATCGACCTACATACACAATTGCAGTTGCTGGGTCAGTTGTCTCCAGCCCTGTCTTCTACACAAATTAGTGGGTGTTACAGTCCAGGCCAACCACTGCACACTCAGCCTCCATGTAAACCAATGGGAGCTACAGCCTAGTTGGAGTGACCTGCAATAACCCCCACCAGGCCCACCCCCTGCCCTGGTTCCTAGCTTGCCAGTATGTACAGCAGACTGGTTCTATCTGTCCCACATCTAATCCAGCTCCTACACATGTCATGGCCATTGAAGCCTAGTTCAACCCAACTAGCCCCACTATCCAATGCACACACATGGCGGTGGGCTCCACTCTGTCTAGCCATACCTACCCCAGTCCTGGTTCTCATGTTCACCAGTTGGAGTGGCAACCCAACAGGAAGTGCCTACTATTTCTCTACTGGGCCCACTCCTGTATCTTGTACTCTCCAGGTGGTACTGCAGTTTAGCTTGACAGTTTTCCCCTGTACCAGCATTTGCTAACTGATACTGTAGCAAAGCTAATCTAACTCACACCCTCTCTGGCTTACACATGCACAAGTAGAGACAGTCACTCCAGTCTGACTTTCCCCAGTTAGAGTTCACATGAGGCCAACAGGTATTGTAATCCTGCCTGGCTGGGCTGCCCCCATTCCAATTTAGACACTCACCAGTGGGAGGGGTGGTCCAGCAGGGGAGCCCCATGCGGCCCCCATTCTGGGTTTACCCTCCTCATCACCGCTGGGTCTCACGTGTGCTGATTGGCTGCTGCGTCCCAATCTGGAACAGTTGGCCTCACCTTGGCATTTGCCAGTGGGTGGTATAGCCTAGCTGATCCCAGCCCACCCCCAGTTCTAGCTCATGCTGGCAGGGGCTACAGCCTAGCCAGCCCAGCTCAGCCAGCCTCTGATCCCAGTCCATTCTGGCTCTCACATTTACCATTGGGTGATATAAACTGGCCCAGCCTGTTTCGCCCCAGACCTGAACCCAAAGGTAAGCCAGTAGGTACCATAATGTCGCTTGGTCTGGACTGCTCTCTTTCTTGGTTCTTGTGTTCACGTGGAGGGACTGTGTCTCAACAGAGGAGTTGCCAAGCTGTACCATCACAGCCTCTCCTAGTGCCAGATTTTGTACATACTGCTGGGTTCATGGGCCAGCTCTATTTAGTCCACATCCTGTCCTAGCAGGAACAGTGGCCTTTCCTGACCAGTGGCCCATTCCTTTTTTTTTTTTAAATGCTGGTGGAGGTTTTATGCTGGGCTATTGGATTTTACAGCCTAGACAAGCCTGGTCCAAACCCAGACACAGCTCACATATGGGTCAGCAGGGGCAGAGACCTAACCCCCAGTCTATCCTACACCTACCCTGGTTTTCATGAGCACCAGTGGTTGCTAGAGTCTATCCCAGTCTAGCGCACTCCAGATCCAGTCTACACTTGTGACAAGGGAGATTGCATCCATGTCCAGATGAGATCGCAGCTCCCACTCTGGCCCCTGCACACACTGGTGGGAACCACAACCCAGCCAGGGCATCTCCTTAGCTTCCCAACCAGGCCTGATCCCAGCCATAGATCTCGCACATGTCAGTGGTTGCTCTGACCCAGCTTGGCATAGCCCCTTCCCTGTTGGCCTTTGCCTTTGGATGCTGCAGCCTGGCCTGACCCAGCTGGCCCCCAGTCCCAACTCTTGCTGGCAGGTGCTGCAACCTGACCCTACTCAGTCTGCTCTCATCCCTGGCTCATGCAAACCAGTAAGTGTGGCAGCCTATCCCAGCATCACCTACACTCCATCCTGGTTTCTGCATTTGCCAGTAGGCTATTGTTCACTCGGCCCTGCCTGGTTGGTCCCCTTCCAAAACCAACTCATGCACTTGCCAATGGATAGAGCTACCCTGCCCAGCCTGCCCATTACCCAGGCTTGTATCACATGCTCACCAGAGGTATGACCCATTAGGGGAGTTTTCTAGGTTCCCCTGCTCAGGACACTCCCAGACCCAGCTCTCACACATGCTAGTGGGTGCTAGGTTCTTACCCGACATGCCCTGTCGCACCCATCCCAGCCTTTGTATGAGCTGGTATGCCCTGGCCTGCTCATACTAGTGCTCATGCTAGTGCTACAGCCTGAATCTGGACCGCTTGTTCCCAGCTCCAGTACTGATGAGCATCAGTGAATTCCATGGTCGTGCCTAGCTCAGCCCATCATCATCCCAACTCTCAAACCAACTAGCGCGACTTGTAGTTCCATAGGGTTGGGCCCATATACCCCCTCACAGAATCCAATACTGGTCCTGGTTCTCTTGCGTGATGTTTGGTGTCATGGCCCAGTCTAATGTAACCCATCCCCTGATCCAACCCTCACTGTTAGATACTAGGATCTAGCCCTGTCAGACAGGCCCCCAGTGTGTGCCCTGGTCAGCCATGTGGTCAGCCATGTTCTATGCTAACAAGCCTAACCAAGGACTTCCATGTGGGCTAGTGCATCAGTCTGACCCATAAACATCTTCAGGTCTCTTCCCTCCAGACCATCATGTCTCAGTTCCCCCTGTACTTGCAAGTACAGAGGAACTGTCATTGGGTGTCCCTCAGGATTCATTCCTCACCTACATGTAGAGTGGCCTTATCCATGGATGTCCCCGGGCAGTAATTCCATATCGTAAGAGCCCAGAGCTCACTGCTAGGTGCCCAGCAGGCAGGAGTCTGGTGCCAGTTGACATTCTGGCCACCTGCAAGCCCAGGATTGGTTTACTGCTTGGCAGCAAGCAAGGAAGCCTGGCCTGGCCCAATTCTCCCAGCCACAGTCACGTGGCTGGGAGAGTAAGGTACCTGGTCACTGCTCAGACTAACTTGGACTCCGCCCACCAACATGGCAGTGGTGGGCGGATATTGAGAGTTTTTATCATGAAAGGCTAATGGGTTTTGGTTTTGACAAATGCTTATGTTATATCAATTGATATGAATATGTATTTTTCCTTTTATTGATGTTACATAGTTTTTTATATGTTGAACCAGCTTTGTACAAACATACATTTAAGAAGTTTATGGAAAATGAAATGAAAAGGTAAGTTTGTTTTGTGTAAAAAAAATTGTGAAATCTATAGATAGTCTTTTCAGAATATTTCCCGCTTTTTTGAAGACTACATTCCTCTGATAAATGCAGTTTGATTGTGTTGGGTACTCTTCTTAATATGCTACTGATTTGGCTTGCTAGTGTTTTATTAATGATGTTGGCATGTATATTCATAAGACATATATTGGGCAATTCTTTTCTTGTAGTGTTTTTTTGTCTGCTTTTGGTATCAGCATAATGATGCCCTTATAGAATAAAATAAGAAGTGTTCGTTTTTGTGGGGTTTTTTTTCTATTTTTGTTTTTGGAAGAATGTGAGAAGGATTGGTGAGCTGCTGTTCTTTGTAATATGCAGCTGATATGTTCTCAGCTCTCTGGCATGGGATGTGTATTTGAAGCTCCAGTCATAGATCTTGGCCAGGTCAGCTTTTTTATGTCTGTCTGTCTTTCTCTCTTTCTTATAATCGTTACATAGTTGATTAGGGCACAAAGGGTCAAGGGCTACAGGAAAGTGGGTTAAACCATTGTTTCCACGTATTATTTGTTTCCTGTATCTGGGGTAAGGGGAGCTGTACAGGGAGAAGCCCCACCCAGCTTCCAGCCCATCCCACGTCCCCGGCATGGGGCATGCTCCAAGGGTCCTGCTCAAGTGGTTTTGATAGTTCAATAGTTCTGAATTGCTGCCAATGTTGCTATTTTAGGCATGATGAAATGTCTCCAGAATCCACTGGCTGACATAGCTCACCTTAGAGTCTCCATTTGCCTAGATTTTCACTGCCAATATGTGGCTGGGGTAGATGATCAATTTTCATGTTTTTCTGTCTCCATTTGGCCACCTGTTCAGGGAGTCAGTCAGTCCTATTGCTGACACTTATGGAAACTGCCCAGGTACACAGGATTAAGTTGGTAATTTGGCCTCTAAGACCTTAGCTTTTTCTGTGTGTTCTCTGTTTCCTTTGGCGGGTGCATTAGGGCTCTCATTTGAAGCTTACAGAATAAAAATGAGACCTCTAAGCTAGTTAAGGGTTCAGCACAAGGCAGCTGATGAGGGAATATGTTCTGTGTTGAAAATAACAAATGTTTTCTGAGGTGTCTGGCATTTCAGGATAAAGTACTCCATTTAGTCCAGCTTTGTATGATTCTGAGTTCACATCTAATAACATAGAGATACCCACCCATAATTTATCCTGTGTAGTAATTCGTATGTGTGTACTGTTATTCTCTGTTGCTTCTGTGCAACAATATTGTATGATCTGTTTTCATGTGTCACCTCAGTCCATATTTTTACCTATTTTCAGTGATGTTTTCTATTGTGCTATTCTGTATAACTCCCCTCCCCCATCAAATGTTGATCCCATTCAATCAACAGATACTTTTTTTTTTTTTGAGTCTCAGGCACATTGTTGGTCAGTGAAAACAAAGCAGTGAATTTAAGCAGTCAATTGTCTCTTCCGTTGTTGATTTCCTAGTCAGGTGGATTGTGGTTGTTACAGACCTGAGAAATCAGACTTGACTACCAGCCTTTGAGAGGATGAGGTGCTTGTGTGATCCCTAGCTCTGGTTCTTGTTGCTGCCTTTTCAGATGCAAACCTTGGCAGCACAATGGCTACTGTGTATCTAACTGGGCTCTAAGCAAAGCCCAGGATGGAGAGCACTAGAAATGTGGCAGAGGTGGCTCTGAAGTAGGGTTGCCACAGCAGGAAAGGCTGCTGTTTCCTAGGCAATATTCTGCTTAACATTTTTAGTGCATGGTCACGACAGCACTAAATGTGGTTTCTGATCTCAAATTGGTAATAAATGTAGACATATTTAGAGTCAGAAACAATACATTTAAAATCTTCGGCTCCTTAATTGTCGTGCCAAGTGCTGAGTTTAGATTTCTTTGTTTCTTGGCTACCTACCCAGCCTCCCACTATCTCTTAGAGCTGGCTCCCTGATTTTCTTTGGGCGTTAGGTGGGATTGTGAAACCCGTGAGTTATGGCTCTCTGAGCTGTGTTGAGAAGCATTTGATTTTTGTGTTTCTGCCCACATATGTAAATGTGTACACTTTAGAATTCATGTCCCTTTCAAGATTTTAAGGATCTGGTATTATAAATAGTCTTAGGAACTCAGACGTGTTAGAAACAAAATAAAATATAATGGTTCAGCCACTGATACACCTGGGAGACATGTTCATTGCTAGTGTGGTGTTGGTGTGTTCCTGGCTTGGTGACCCATCCTTGCATTACCACTAAGTTTTCTGTATGTAAATATTTCTTCTTGGGGCTACACAGTTAGTTTAAGGAGAACCCTAGTTGTTACTTCATCATTATGAAGTTGAAATTTATGTTTCAAGTTACCCAGAACAGTATTCATTTTCTCATGGAACACTCCTTTGGGGGGCTTTATGTTTAATAATTGTACTGAGACTCAGATGGAGATGGCTACCTTACCTACTGCTTTTGAATAGGACATCAACTACCTGAGGGCAGTGGTGGTATCCGCTGTGTGTTCTCTCTTCTGGGCTGGTGCCCAGTGTGCACAGGGGGCTGAGGTGCATCTGGAAATGGCTTTGTGTGGTGCTTGTTTCCAAAGTATGACTTTCGCTGAATGCTTATTACCCATCATGTTACAGAATAAAGAACTGGGTGCTTACTGATTGGTAGGATGTCCTTTTGGATCTCTGGACTGGAAGTCCTTTGCTTCTTCCCTGTTTGATTCTCAGTAAGGTGTGATGTTCTCTGGGAGCTTAGAGACAGCAGAGGAGAGAAGTAAGCTGTGATCCTTTTCTGTCCTGACTGTGGTGGAAGGATGAGTAAGTGAACTCTCCTGGTTTTCTTTGGGAGCAGGCTATAGAAAAAGCCCTTTATGCCTCCTGTTCAGGAATCCAATTGTCGTTTTAAAAGGGATGGGAAAAAGTCCTGGGACTCATACTCCTGTTGCCTGCTGCCTTTGTCTAGGGTGATCTCAGAGCCTAGGCCTGCTTTACTTTGGCTGCCCCTGCCCTCCTTCACCACTCCCCTTGTAGGTGGGAGAGCAGTGGCAGGAATTTGGAAACAGGTCTGACTCATCAGGAAGTTGGGCTCTGAAGTGTCTGGTTTTGGTCAGCTTTCACAGATACAGAGCCAGCTAGCTTTGCGTAACGGTTTTAGTGGAAATGTGTTTGTAGCCACCCAGAGTGTTGTCCAGGTGTGTGGGCAGGCTTGTGGCTCTGAGAAGCTGGGCTCTAAGGAAGGGCTTGGCTGTCAAAACAGAAGACAGTTTTGTGTGGAGATTAAGCCCTCACTGCTTCTGCTTGTCCTATCCTTTACTCAGCATTTTCTCTAATAATAGCAACAAGTGCTTCAAGCTTCTTAAGCCCTCATTTTGTGTGAAGCATTGTACTGCTTGTTCTATATGAATTTGTTTGATATGGATAATTATACTGTAGAATAGTTAACTCTTGAGCCCTTTTATAGATGACAGAATTGTGATGCAGACAGGTTAAACATCTAGGCCAAAGTCACACAGCTAGCTGGGGAGATATGGTTGAAGTCTGCTACAGTGGAATGGAATGGTGCCTCTGATAACCTTGGTTGTTGCCATCAGACACAGGCTGATTACTCTGTTTCTCAGGGAGCTTTATGGTATAGTGTCTAATGGAAAGTACACTGACCAGTAGTTCACATGGTCACTTGCTGATTTGTTTAGTCAAGCCCCGCTCACTGTTTGAGTTTTTTTCATTTGCTATAAAGAAACATCATTAGGATTGGCATTGTAATACAGTCAGTTAAGCTGTCGCTTGTGATGCCAGTATCTCAGAGTGCTGGTTTGGGTCCCAGCTGATCCACTTTCAATCCAGCTTCCTGTTAATGTACCTGGGAAGGTAATTGATAATGGTCTAAATTTTTGGATCCCTGCCACTTTTAAGAGACCTGGATAGGGTTTCTGGCCCAGTCCCAGTTGTGGTCATTTAGAGAATGAATGGGATCTCAAAAATCAATCAATCTGTCATCACCATGAGGGTGCAGGGTCCCAAAGCTTTGGGCCATCCTCAACTGCTTTCCCAGGCCACAGGCAGGGAGCTGGATGGGAAGCGGGGCTGCTAGGATTAGAACCGGCGCCCATATGGGATCCCGGGCGTTTAAGGTGAGGACCTTAACCACTGTGCCATCGCACTGGGCCCTCATGTATTTATTTTTAAATTTTGACAGGGAGACAAAGAGAACTGTTTCCCCAAAGAGAACTATTTGGGCCAGTTTATTGCCCAAAGCCTGCAACAATTTTTGATTGAGTCAAACTCTATAGCTAGGAAATGTAGGTTTCCCATGTTGCGGAACAGGGATCTAAATACTTAAGCCATCATCTGCTACCTCCAGAAAGCCAAAATCAAGAACAGTGCTGGAATGTGAGCCCAGGAACTTGGACAGGGAGCACAGGTACCCCAAGTGACATCTTAGATGAATGCCTGCCCAGCTATCTCCTAGGAGATCTACACTCTTACCCACTGCGTCAAAGGAGGGTAGCTCTGTCTCCCACCTCTTGGAGTATTAAGAATCAGAAATCCTGTCTCACCCCTAACTGCCTTTCCTCTTTCATCCTATTCCTGTTGTTCTCCTTCCAGGGTCGCAGTCCTAGCTGGGCCTGTGGAGGAACCCTTCTTGACTCCCAGTGCTTTCCGGTAGGACCAGCACCTGCCCCTGTACTGTTATCAGAAAGGCTTCTCCTTGAGCTCTCTCTTGCAGAGAGGTAGAGTGGATAGATTTTGGCCTTGTAGCTCTATAGACAGGTTGAGGCTTTGGTTCATTGTGAACCTTCTGCCTTTAATAGTCTCCTCTAATCTTTTTTTATCTTGGATACGTTGGGTTTGAGCCCATTTTCTTGACTGGAAGCATGACTTCGGTACTTAGAAGACAAATACTGTCTTACCTGCACAGTTGACCAGTGGTTCAGTGAATTTTTAGTCTAGCCTCCTTGCCAGATAGGACTGGGCTGCAATTAGAAACCACTTATTGTTTGCTATTCAGAGGCTTTTTCCATTTATTTGCTGTCTACCTCTTGACTTTCTGTTTAGTTTGTGTCTTATAGGGAAGAGGTCTGTTTGCCTGACCACTGTTTCTCTTGTCCTTCACATTATTCGTTAAAATTCCAGTTCTTTTCCCAAGCCTCTGCACATTGTTCTCCCTTGCTGTGCTGTCCTTTCAGTGTCCTCTCTGCATTGTTTCTTCAGCTTCATATTTATCTACTTAAATTAGGCGGTGAGCTTCTGTTTGTGCAGAGGTGAGTGACTGTGTGTATGAGTTTGTGCAGCCCATAAATAATAATGAATGTGTGTCTATGAAAAGAGTTTATCCTCTAACCTTCAGTTTGCAAGGCAGGGGATTGTGTTACAGCTGTTCATGCAGCTGGCAGTTATGCATACTGCGTGTCTGTCTCTGGTTGCCATTATGCTGGGGAAAGCACTAAGTGGACTGGGTCTGCTCTGGGACTCAGAAAACTGGCTGGGGAATATTCGCTTCCAGTTTTGGGTGTACTCCTTGAAGATCAATTTCCTTTATCTCCTGGGAGTAATTACTCAACAAAAGACTTTGGTCTAAGTTGGAGGCACTGGGCCAACTGGAGAGCATGTTGATCTGGTAGGGATGAATTCTGGAGAATGACTGCAAGATGCCCGGCCTGGTTCTGGATGGCTATGGCTATTATAATAGGCACTTTCCTTGTCCTGCTTTATATAATCTTCCATTCTGCTCTTTGAAGTAGGAGCTCTCATTGTGCCCATTTTACAGGTTGGCAGATCCAAGATTTGTTGTTACATCTGTCTGCCTCTAAATCCATGTGATGTACTTTCTCCCTGATGTTTTTGTGTTTTTGTTTCAATTTCTTCCTTATAAAATGGAAGTAGGAATTTTTTCCTTTTTACTTTTCCAGAAGACTTGGTAGAACAATATAGATAAAGCTAATGTTTCACAAGGCAGAGCTCTAAGGGCCTTTCCTTTGCTTTCCTTTCTGCAATTCAATAGCAGCCACCGTTCCTGGGGTCTGCCAGTGCTGAGTAGCTGCCTAAGGCCCAGTGGTCTCCTCCTCCCTTCTCTATTGGCTTCTTGCCATTCACATGACATTCTTCTGTTTTCTTCTCTGAAGAGAAGATGGAAGGTATAGAGGATGTCGTATTTCCATGGGTCCAAGGCACTCCCCCAATTGTGTCCGAGTTGAGGGGCAGCCATGCAAGGTGAAGGAGCAACAGGGTGTAGGTGCCTCCTCCCACCTGCTCCCCAGACATCCACTCTGGCCACAGTAGGCTGGGAAATACAGATTGTGGAGAGCATCCAGCCTCTGTTTAAGTAGAGGTACAGTATACAGGCATTTTTGTTAGAAAAATGAGTGTTTCAAGTACCTTATCCCTTTCTTCTGAAACCCAAGAATACTTAAGGAGTTACTGGTGGAACACTGAAGTACATTTTCCTTTCTGGACTGTGTGATGATGTTGTAAGTCACAACAAGGCATAAAAGTGAAGATGCAGGGTTGTCCTCAGTTGGGAGTCCAGAATGATGGGAACGTTTACTCTGCAGGGTGCTGATGCTCCAGTGAACAGTTTGTGGATGGTAAGTGGTATGAGGAGGGCATCGGCTTTAGTCCAGGAGTGCCTGAAGTGGATGCTCCAAGTTGGGTGGTGACTGAGGTTTTCTTTACTGCTGATGCTTTCTTGGTCCAACTTGATAGTGTCTCAACTTGGCAGGATGAAGCTGGGTGTTGCTGCTCCTTTCCTTCTCTCTCTCCCTCAGCTTGAGCAGGGCCAAATCTGTTTCTCCTCATACTACTCTTTTAAAAAAGATATTTATTCATTTATTTTTAAAAGAGTTACAGGCCCAGAAGGCAGAAAAAAGAGATCTCCATCAGCTGGTTCATTGCCCCAGATGGCTGTATTAGGCAAGAGCCAGGAGCTTTATTCAGGTCTCCCATTTGGATGACAGAGGCTGAAGCAGTTGGGCCATCTTTCATTGCTTTTCCTAAGCCATTATCAGGGACCTAGATTGGAATTTGGGCAGCTGGAATCAAAGTGGAGCAGCTGGAACATGAACTGGTATCCATATGGGATGTAGGCATATCGGCTATTGCCTTTATCTGCCATGCCACATGCCAACCCCACCTGTTACTTCTTAAGGACCAAAGGCTGGAGACATGGTTATAGGACAGACCTTAAGTGGACAGAGGACACTGTGCCTGTGTCTGAGTACTGCACTGTGTATCTATTCTCTGGATGCCCCTGGGGATCATGGAAGCTGTTCCACATGCTTTTCTCAGCCTGACTTTACCTAGATGTCTTCTTAGTTCCAGTTCTCTCTCCCACTCTCTACCCCTCTTCCCAATTTTATTTTGTGAAAGATTATATGGATGCAATAAACAGGTCTGGTGTGCAGTCCATGTGGAGTCATTGGAAGAGATGAGAGATCTATTTGTGAATTAATCTCATCCTAAGTGTTGGCAGAAAATGCTTCTATTGGTGTTAGTCTGTGCATGCTAGAGGTGGAGGCTGCCAGGAGCCCTGTGGGCTACCTTTTTCTCAGCCTCCACTCCCTTTCCACTCCTGGAGGTAGGGAAGCTGCTGTTTATGCATCTGCTCCCCTGACCTCTTCTGCCTCAGTCCTTCTGGACCTGTTCATTCTGCACATTTGTCTTACTTGCCCTTCACATCTTCCTGTTTGTTTATCTCTTCCTGTTCCTTTTCCCTCATCACTAAGTTTTGGTGTTTGTCCCTGGCTGTGAGAAGAGATTTGCCTCTGTGTGTGTATTCACTGACACACAAACCCTCTTTTGGTGGGGAAGGGAGGCCTGTTGCTTGCAGAGTTATGTCATGTTATATTGTGCTGCCATCTAGACAATGCTGTTGAGTCCCCCACTTCTATTCCTTTCCTCCAGCAAACCAAGGCTGTAGAAGTATGGGGGCTCACAGCATTAGAGGAAGCTCCAGTGATGTGCCTGCTTGAAGCAACCTCTGACGAGGCCTCCCTATCCTCTCCCTCCTGATGTGGCAACCTCTGTCTCTTGTTCAACCTCATGCAGCCTGGCCCTTCGCATGCTCACACTCACACGTGGTCAGGCACCTGTCCAGAATCTGGTGCGGTACTGTGAACTTCCTGCCTTTCCATGTGATTGGTGCCCTCAGGGAGCCAGGTTGCTGGGGAAGCTTCTGTGGCGCTCAGCTGTTCCATTTTGTTGACAGAAAGGGGGTGGGGAGGGGCTGGCAGAAAGCAAAGGCTTTTGCTGCTGGGTGAGTGTAGCAGCTATTTTTAGCACCCAAGCCTTTGCTTTCCCATTTGGCTGTGCTTTTTTAGCACAGTGCGGGCCAGCAGGGCTGTTTCTCTTTGTGGCTGCAGATGTCCTTAGGGAAAGTTTCTTTCTGCTCTTGAGAAGGTGTGTGCTGAGGCGAGGCAGCCTCTGAGAGTGGATTCAGACAAGGCTTTGGGCCCCACTGCAGTCTTACCCCAAGACTGATTTATTGAGATGGAACAGGGACGAGACAGGCAGAAGTAGGAGAGGGAAGGTAAACAGTACACTCTTCAGAGATGCCTCCCTGTAATTAATTCAGCATTAAAATTCGTACTGAGTAAACTGCAGAATGATATGTATTACAGCTGAGAACCTTTGGTGAGGTTGAGGGCTAAAAGCACATTTTGAATTTTTGTAAGAGTCTTGTTTCGTTATCTCCTACCTTGGCTTATTTTACTTTTTCTTCTTCCCTAGATTATTTGCCTGTTTGGATTGGTTTCTTGGTTGCCACTCACTTACTGATCACAGTCTTTCCATTACTGTCAAGCTTTATTTAACAATGGGAACATGCTCTGAGAGATGTGTTGTTAGTTATTGCTTAGTTGTGTGTACATCATAGCATGTGCAACCCAAACCTGGATGGCAGAGGTCAGCTATGCAGTCTGGCTGCTCGATGCAGCCTGGAGACACATGAAATGTGTGTGGTTGCTGTCACCATAACACAGCTGACTGCTTTACAGTCAACTCCTTTGTTTACTAAGTAGATGGAGTACACTCTAAGAATAAAAACATCAATAGAGTGTGTATAATCCTCTTATGCAGTTGACAGTGTGGTGGGTGGGTTGATTTACACAAGTGTTGTCACAGATGTGTAAAGTGTTGCGCTATGACATTGTGGTGTTTGTGAGGTCACTTGGTCATAGAATTGACCAATATAGTCTCACAGGATGATGGTTGTACATGTGTTCTATTATTCAGCAAATGACTATCCTCGTGAGAAATTCTGTACCTGTTGTGACTGTTGTTATCAATATTACTGTCCCCTCGTTCTAAAACAACCTCTAGTTTACTTTGTTTTTGAAACAAATTTTGATTTCTAATGTACTTATATGAGTGGAACCATAGAATATCCATCCTTTTGTATCTGGCTTCTTTTAGTGTGGTGTTTTTGATGTTCATTCATGTTGTGGCAATATGTGGTATCATGATTTGATTCCTTTCATGGTTCAGTGGTATTCCATTGTGTGTGGGTAATACATTTTTTGGTACATTCATCTCTGGACAGGCACTTGGGTTGTTTCCACGTTTTGGCTATTGTAAATGATGCTGTGTTGGGTATGGATGTACAAATATTTGAGTCTTCTATTCATTTCTTTCTGGTGTATATCCATGAGTATAATTGCTTAGACATACAGTATTTCTCTAATTTGTTTTTGAATGAATTACCCAACTGTATTCTATAGTGACTACACCATTTTATTTCTACTGGTAATGTGTAACCATCAAATACTTGTTATTTTACTTTTTAAAAATTATAGCTGACCTTGTAGGTGTGGAGTGGCTCATCTTTGTGGTTCTGATTTACATTTCCCTAATGGTTAATGGTGTTGAGATTCTTTCATGTTCCCATTGGCCATTGCTATATTTTCTTTGGAGAAGTGTGTATTCACATCCTTTAATTTGGGTTGCCTATTTTTGTTTATTGTTAAGATCTAGGGGTTCTTTATACTTAGCAGATATGTGAATTACAAATATTTTCTGCCTTTTTCTGTGTTGTCTTTTCACTTTGTTAATAAATCCTTTGAGATACAAAACTTTTTAACTCTGATGAAGTTCAATTCATTTTTTTGTGTGTTTTGCTATCCAAAATTCATGTGCCTGAAAATTCCGCCATATTTTCTGTTTTATGGTTAGCTCTTTGAATCACTTTGAGTGCATTTTATTTGTGGTGTAAGGGAAGGGTCAGCTTTACTCTTTCACATATGAATACCTGCTGTACAACACTGTTTATTGAAGACACCTTTCCCCATTGAAGTGTCTTAGCATCTTTGTTAGAAATTAATTGACCATATAGGTGATTATTTTGGAGTTCTTCATTCTATTCCAATGATTTATAATGTAATACCATGTTTCTAATTACCATAGCTCTGTAATAAGTTCTGAAATCAGGAAATATAAGACTTATAACATTTTTAAAAATTGTTTTGAATATTATACACCTCTTGAAATTTCATTTAAATTCCAGGGTGAGTTTCTTCGTTTCTGAGGATTTTGATAGAGCTTGCACTGAATCTGAATATTCATTGAGTAGCATTGAATAGTACTATCATCTTAAGTATCTAATCAATGAACATGGAATGACCTTCTTATGTCTTCTTTGGTTTGTTTAGACATTCAGAAAATGTTGTGGAAGATTTTCAACTTGGGAATATTGAAGTTTGCTGGCTTGGGGGGTACTATGTCATCTGTCTTCAAATATAATTGGTGTGGTTTAAGAATTGATAAGTACAAAGGTTTATGTACACTTAGATCAGTTGGTTAGTTTCCATCTCACAATCTGATACTTTGTTAGTGGGGAAATGGGGGACCAGGGGTGTTATATAGCTCATGCAGGAGTCTTGGTTTGTTATATGATCTAACCAGGATATATTTTCCCTTGCATACCTGGACTTGTTATGGGAGATAGAGGCTTCAGATTTATCTAGAAGTGGTAGAAGATCCATACAGGAAATTTCTGATGTATGTTTACTGAGTGTTGTTGTAGGAATCATAGAGGAATCAGGGGTCAGATTTTTATAACAAGCCATTTTCTATATGTGTACCCTCAGGTCTCTTAACTATGGCCTCCCAGAACCTGCCACCATCTAAGATGGCTCCTCTGGGCATGCTGTTTGGGTTGCTGATGGCCTCCTGTTTCACCTTCTGTCTCAGTCGTCAAAACCTGGTAAGTGTCTTACATCAGATAGGAAAGCTCTTTGATAAGTTCTGAGAAACCCTCCATTTTGTCAGGGTTGCTAAAGGAGGAGGCAGGCTCGCTGCTTCCTCTCTCTTCCCCCATTTCCTCCCTCCTGTTCCATTCCCTCCTCTCCCTTTTCTCCCTCCTCTCCCTCCTCTTCTTTCTTTCAAGATTTATTTATTTGAAAAAATGAGGCAGAAAGGGAAGAAGAGGAGGCGGGAGCAAATGAGAGAGAAATATTTTCCATTTGCTGGTTCACTCCCCAAATGGAACGTGGAAATCTGTTCTTATCTCCCATATTGGGTGGCGGGGGGGACCCAGGGACTTGGTGTGTTTTCAAATGCCCCCGCTTTTTTTTAAATTGATGTGTTTAATTCATTATTCTAGTTCTTTTTTTTAAAAAATTAATTACATTGTATTATGCGACACAGTTTCAAAGGCTTTGGGATTCCCCCAATTCCTCCCCATACCCTCCCCCCATGGTGGATTCCTCCACCTTGTTGCAGTATTACAGATCAAATTCTGTTGAGATTCTTTCATTGTAAGCATATACGAAGCAGAGAGTCCAGCATTTAATTGTCCAGATACATTCAACGGTTTCTTGGGGAGACCATCTCTGCTCTGAAGGTAGAGCTGGCAGAATATCTTCCCGATCAATTAAAAGCTCCAACATAACATCAACAACAATTTACAACATTATGGAATTAATTAACATGGTATTGAGTAACCAATATGTTACAAGATGCAAGTTATTTTTTTAAGGTTTATTTTATTTTTATTGGAAAGGCGGATATACGGAGAGGAGAGACAGAGAGGAAGATCTCTATCCGATGATTCACTCCCCAGGTGGCCGCAATGGCTGGAGCTGAGCCAATCCAAAGCCAGGAGCCTCCTTCCAGGTCTCCCACGCAGGTGCAGGGTCCCAAGGCTTTGGGCCATCCTCGACTGCTTTCCCGGGCCACAGGCAGGGACTGCCGGGATTAGAATTGGTGCACATATGAGATTCCAGGCATGCAAGGCGAAGACCTTAACGACTGCGCCATCGTGCCGGGCCCAAGATGCAAGTTCTTAACCACATTCTGTGACTATTTCATAGACTTTTTTTTTTTTTTTAAAGATTTATTTTTATTATTATTTATTGGAAAGGCGGATATACAGAGAGGAGAGACAGAGAGGAAGATCTTCCGTCCGATGATTCACTCCCCAAGTGAGCGCAACGGGCCGATACTATGCCGATCCAAAGCCAGGAGCCTCTTCCGGGTCTCCCACGCGGGTGCAGGGTCCCAAAGCTTTGGGCCGTCCTCGACTGCTTTCCCAGGCCACAGGCAGGGAGCTGGAAAGGAAGCGGGGCTGCCGGGATTAGAACCGGCGCCCATATGGGATCCCGGGCGTGCAAGGCGAGGACCTTTAACCACTTGCGCCACCGCGCCGGGCCCTATTTCATAGACTTTTTGATTCTAGTTTATATACAACTAGCTTCTATACATCTTAAAATGGCTAGAGGGTATTATTCAGCTGTCTCGTGTCTATCCTCATTTTAGTATTTAGCAGTCTATAGTGTTGAAGCATAATTCTACGGAACTTGGCAGATTTTAGGATAGTCTAAACTGGCTTATAACTCTAGCAAGGCGTATGTTAACAGCTGAGGTGTAGAACTGTTTTAGGAGGGGTGTGCAGGGAAATCTTCCATTTTCCAGTGAGGAGTATCTAATCTCTGTCCTACCTGGTAAGGTATATGTGAATTTCTCACTGACCGTTTCCTGTCTGGTTCTAAACTTTCCTTGTTCTCTGTCTATTCTGATTTTGTTTGTTTGTTTGCTAGGAGCCCTGAGCAGTCTGTAGACACAGAAGCACAGCAAACTTCCTTCAGGACTAGGGAGAGGAGCTTTCTCTGGTCCTTACTTAGTTCCAACTTTGAATCCCCATCCTCTCTGGCAATGAGCATCACGGTCGCTCCGGAGCCCCCCTCAAAACAAACAAACACAAACAATCAAATGCCCATTTTTTTTTAAAAAGATGTATTTATTTTTATTGGAAAGTTAGATTTAGAGTTGGAGTTGAGCTGATCCCAAGTAAGAGCCAGGAACATCTTCTGGGTCTCCCACATGGATACAGGGTCCCAAAGTGTTGGGTCATCTGCTACTGCTTTCAGAGGCCACAAACGGAGCTGGATGGGAAGTGGAGTAGTTGGGATGTTAACTGGTGCCCAAATGGAATCGTGGCATATGCAAGACAAGATTTAGCCACCAGGCTATCATGCAGGACACCTTCCAGTGCTTTCACAAACTCATTAGGCTGGATTGCAAGCAGAGTGGCTGGACTCAAACTGGTGCCCAAATGGAATGCTGTCATTCTAGGCAGTGGCTCAGCTGGCTGTATCACTTTCAAGCCCCTATTTGTCTTTTTCTTTTCTTTAATGTAAATTTCATTTTTTAATAATGATTACATGGTGTATCGGGGGAAAGGATTGAGATTTAGGGGAAATTGAATGTACTCTTTGTCTCTCCCCTTCCCCAGAAAGAATAAGAAATAGCAAAGGGAGGAACTACTTGTGACTTTTCACATGTCCCAGGTACCCAGGGATGCGGAGCTGGCACCTCATATCAACCCAGATTCTCAATGTGTGCATATCCTGAGGGTTCTGTCCAGTTGGCTTTGATCGTTCTGAAATGCTGCCAATTTCACTGATCTGAGGATGATGTCACTCTCCCAATGTCCATTGGCTCCATTTGCCTAGATTTTTTGCTGTCATCAACGGTTTGGTTGGTCGGTTAGTTCTGTCCTGCTACAGCACCAAATGAGCTGCCATATTCTCCTTTTACAATAGGACCTGTATCCACTGCTCCACCTTTTTTATTAAGTAGGACATGTTCTTGCAGGCAAGTACAAAGACCCAGGACAGGCATCCCAAGCATCGCCAGATCTCCCACCCCTGGGACTCATGAACCACTACCCACCTAGTGTGTGGGCCTCCGGACCCGGGCGAGGTTACCCAAGCCATGTCAGATTCCCCCAACCCTTGGGTTCAGTGAACTAACATCCACTTGGCCCAGGCTGGCATGACTTGCCTCACCTCAGCATCCATAGTTTTATTGCACAGTCTGGCCTAGTCTAGTCTGCCCCTGTTCCAGCTCCTACTATTGGGTGTTGCAGCCTGTCCCAGCCCAGTCTGATTGTTGTCCCAGTCTTAATGTGAACTGGCTGGTGTTGCAGCCTAATCTGACTCCTCCTGCCCCCTGCTTGGTTCTCAGGTCTGCCAATGGGTGTTATGTCCTAGCCCAGAATGGTCTGTCCCCAGACATGACCCATATGCATGCTGGAGAATACTGTAACCTGGCGTTGTTTGGGCTGCTCCTTGCCTTACTTCTTGCACTCACCTGCAGGGACTGTGTCCTGATGAAGAAGTTTCCCAAACTCCTCTATCAAGTCTCCTCCCAGTGGCAATTCTTGCGCACACCAGTGGATCATTTGTTTACCTCCTGCCCTGCCAAGAACAATGGCTTTGCTCAACGAGCTGCACCTATTCTGGTTCTTGTTGGTTGTTGCAGCTCAGCGATACCTGGTCTCCCAGACACAGCTTTCACATAGTTCAGTGGGAGTCGACCTTAGGCTGGCCTGTTCTACACCCAACCTGGCTCTCAGGAGTACCAGCATATCTCCTGGCCAAGCTTTGCTACTTGTTCCTGGGTCTGTGAATGTGCTAAGGTAGACTTGGTTAAGCAATAGTCCTTAGAAAGATTTTCTCAACCCTGGAACAATGAAACTAACCTTCTCAGAACTATCAAAATCACTCCAGTAACATCCTTATAACACTTCCCCATATTGGGGTCTATAGGGCATCATCAAATGACTGTTCTCATCCCTGGGTGCTAATGTAGTTTGACAGCAAGGAGTGCCCTCTCTTCCCCAGCAGACACAGGGGAAAAAAAAAACAACCTGAAACATAGGTCTCACCCATCTTCCTCCATACCTGACCCTCCCCATCCTAATTAGAGGCCCACATGGACATGCGTCCCTCTCAACTATGTAAACAGTATTAAAAATACAGCAAAAGGTATTTCAAAGTGGGATACTTGCTCCAAGAAGATCAAATGTATATAAACTGTCCTAATTTTCAGGCTATATAATTGGTATAGGAAAGGCAAATATACACAGTTTACTGTTACTGAAAAAAGGCTTTATAAATGTGTGTAGGTGTTTATCAAATTTCATATAGATTGAATATATGTGAATATATATGTGGCAGTGGTAGCTTTCCAAATGAATGGGAAGATATGGAATCCAGATGAATGAAAAAACAGTGTTGAAAAAAATTATTCAATATCGTTGTCAAAGTCACACAGTCAGATTTCCCCCAGGAACTGGGTGCTGGGTGGTAAGCATCAGTTCCAAGTAAGACTGCTACTTCCTCTACTCCTCCTCTCTGTGTTCTCAGTCTGTCTTTGTTCTCCTTCCCTCTGTCATTTTATTCCTATTCTTTCCATACCTCTCTTCATTAACCTAGACCTCATTTATTGCTTGGGGCTTCCGTCATTGACACAGGCTGGAGGAGAATGTCCAAGAAGGTCCAGAGCCTGACCTGGCTGCAGCACAAGGCTTCTGGCCCTGTTTCCCCAGCCTGTGCCAGCAGCAGCCTGCCCTTGACCAGCTCCCAGTGCCCTCCTTGTCCTCCCCCTCAAGAAGCTCTAACTGTCAGCTCTGACAGTTTCATCCTCCCCTGGCCATGTTCTTCAACCCCCAGGGTTTCCACTAAATGTTGTGCAAAGCACTGGAGGCTTTGGAGCCAGAAGCTCTTGAAGTGCAAATGACAATTGTGATAAATTTAATAACAATCTAGCTCAGCAGAGGTTCACCTCTGGCTCATGGCAAGCTTCCTCTTCTCTCTGAAGTCATTTGTTTTTTCTCTGCCTTTTCCCCCACTTTGTGGAGCAGGAGAGAATGTACAGTTAGGAGTCACGAATCCTTTTGAGCCTTTAATGTTCTCCTAGATCTGTTGGTGCTGACTTTTGGCTGTTTCTTCAAGGACAATGTGAAGGGGATCCCAGGGGTCCCTGAAGGTGTGACTGGCTGCAGCATGAGGTTGGGGCTGTCTCTGGCATGGTTTGGCAGTAGAATGGGCCAGAAAAGCACCCAAGAGTCTTGAGAGATCAGGATTGTGTCCCCTTCCAAACTAGCAGTGCATGAGAATCCCTGGGCTCCCCATGGTGAGCTTTATCAGATGCACAGTTCGCAAAAGCATGCTGATGAATTTACTTAAGAACTGTGTGTTAGTAAGTCCCTTTTGGATAATAGTCCAACTAGATAGATGAGCTTTCAGAGCCATAATTATGCTGGCCCATTTATATTAGCTCTGTTGAGCCTAGTCTCAGAAAAATGTTAATACTGACTTTCATCAACAGAAGCTGCTTTTATCCTTATGTCTGTTCTTAAGCTGCAGCCATTTGTCATAATCTTTCATCATGTGGTAAGCACAAGTAGGAGCTGAAGCATCTTTTCTTTCATACCACAAAAATTACTGCCCTGATGGTACGTAAAATCCAAATTATATAGTTAACAATACTCCCAACGTGAAAATGTATTAGAGGTGGGAGTGGTTATATTCCAGAGCCTGGATGATAGGCAGGTGCTCCTGATGACCTGGAAATGCCCCATGCAATGCTTGTGTCACAGAGTGTCTGCTCAGGAAAGATTGGCTATGTGTGTTGGAGAATGATCTTGAGCCAGCTTCATCCTGTCTGTGGCACTCCCTGGGATGTCACATGGTGAAGTGGAGAAGCTGATGGATGTGTGTTACTGGCCTTCACAGAATTGCTGAGTGGTGGGCAATGGTAGAGCAGTGAAGATGCCATTTGGGATTGCCCAAATCTCATATCAGAGTGCCTGGGTCAAGTCCTGGTTATGATATTGTTGACCTAGCTCCCTGCTAATGTGCACCCTGGGGTGCGTTTGGGGGGTGGAGTGGTGGGTACAGCAGGTGATGGTTCAAGTACTTGAGGCTATCAAAGTTTTAGTGTGCATTACGTGTCTGTGTGTGTATATATATGTACTGTGTATATGTGTGTGGTATGTATATATATACACATGTATGTGTATACACACACACACATACACACATACTGTGGTCAGTAAATATCAGTTGTTTATAGTGTTGCTGCTTTGTTTAACTTAGACTGTGCCAGAATGGTTCCTGTTCCCAAATGGTCCCTGGCATTCTTTATCATTATTTGTCAGCTTGCCAGTACAGGTGCATTAATTCTGTTGTGTCTTGAAGGCTTTTTTTTTTTTAATGATTATATAATTGATTAGGGTGGGAAGGATCTAGGGTTAGGAAGAAGTGGGTGTGATCATTGTTTCCAAACATTGTGTTTCTTTCCATTTCTGGAGGAAAGGGGAGGAGATAAGGGGATAGGCCATATCCAGTCTCCCAACTATCCCTGTACGTGAGGATTAGGAAAGGGCCACCTGACATCAACCCAGGGTCACAATTTGGTACATGCTCCAAGAGTTCTGCCTAGGTGGATGCGATAGTAATGAAATGGATGAGGAATCCCTTCCAATGTCCATTGGCTGCCTAGATATTTGCTGTCATCCTCTGGCTGGCTGAGGTAATTGTCCATATGTTCTGTTCTCCATTCTCTGTTATGGTACCAGATGTCCTCTGCAGGCCCCAGTGGGCTACCATGTCCTGTACGTGCACCATGGCCTGTCATCCAGCACTCCATCCTTTACACTAAGGAGGACCAGTTATCCTAGGTGAGCTCATGGACCTGGGCCAGGCAACCCAGGCCCCACAGGACTCCTTACCCCTGGGGCTCACGGACTCAGCAACCACTATACAAGTGAGCCAGGTGACTTCTGGAGGAGACCCAGAACCTTCTGTATCCCTACCCTGGGACTCATGGATTCAGCATCCACTGCACAGGCAGGGCTGATTTACCAGGGATTGGTGACCTGGGCCAGGAGACCCAGGCCCTTCTGGACCCCACCAATTCCTGGGGCTCATGGATCCGTTCCCCATCACACACATAGGCCCAAGGTCCTGGACCATGTAACCTGGGACCCACTGGACTCCTCACCCCCAGGACTCATGGACCCAGCACCCACCATGCAGATAGGGCCAGGAAACCCAGGCCCTGATGGACCCCCCACCGCAGGGGCTCACAGATCCCATACCCAGCATGCAGGTAGACCTGGACCAGGTGATCCAAGCCCCACCAGACCCACACTCCTGGGGCTCATGGATCCAGCACCCACCTTGCAGGTGGGCCAAAAGGACTCTCTGTCTCTGGGACTCACAAACCTGGTACCCACTGTCTGTCTCCAGACTGGCATGACTCATCTCACCTCGGCATCTACACCTTCTGGCCCCAGTGTGAACTGGCTAGTGATGTGGCCCAACTCACCCTTGCTGCACCCCATCTGGTTCTCAGATCTGCCAGTGGGTGTTATGAACTGGCCCAGCCTGGCCCAACCCCAGACCTGACTTACAAGTATGCTGGCGCATACTGTAACCTGGCCTTGTTTGGGTTGCTTTTTGTTTTGGTTCTTGCGCTTACTTGCAGGGGCTGCGATCTGACAAAGGAGTTCACTAAGCTCCTCTATCCCATCTCCGTCCAATGGCAGAACTTGTACACACCAGTGGGTCCCTGGCCCAGGTTGACTTTGTCTACCTGTTGTCCTGGCAGGGACTGTGTCCTTGCCCAATCATTCTATACCCTTTCTGGTATTTACTGTTGGGTGTTGAAGCCCATCCACACCTAGTTCATGCCCAGACACAGCTCTCACATGATTTAGTGAGAGCTGAGACCTAGCCCAGCCTGTTCTATACCCAGCCCGACTCTCGTGAGTACCAGTATGTGCTGGAGTCTAGCCCAGCTCGCTAGACACAGTCCATATCCTTGCCAAGGGAGATTGCAGCCATGTTCAGCCCAGCACAATGCCCTGATTCTGTCTCTTGCACTTACCAGTAAGAATTCCAGCCCAGCCAGGATAACCCCTTAGCTCCCCAACCAGGCCTGATTCCAGCCAGAGAACTTGTGCATGTCAACCGAGGTAGCAGTTCCACATGGGTGAACCCACATACTTCCCCACAGATTTTACCCCCAAATCTGATTCACTCACGCATTTGTCAGCTTCATACTCCAGCTTCATAATACCCATTCCCTTTTCTGACACTCTGGTGGGTTCCATATTGTAGCCCTTCAAGTAGAGTGGCGTTGTCCATGGGAGTCCCGGAGAAGTCATTCCTCACCAGAGCATGAACCCTCAGGTTCCTGTTCATCTGCACTTGTGCCATTCCCCAAGATTCCCTGTAACCCCACACTCTCAAGTTCTCAGAGTGCAATTCCAGGCAGCCTGAGGACTTCACCCAGCATCATTGGCACCTTGGCTGCCTGGTCTGTGTTCCCCCAGCTAAAACTATGCAGCTGGGAGAGTGAGGACCTGTGCCTCCAGCCCAGATTTACTTGGGATCTGCCCACAGTATGGTGATGGTGGATGGAGCCATGATCCTGAGCATGCCCTGCTCAGGATCTACCCTTAGCATGGTAGCCATGGACGGAGAAAATTAGAGCCTCAAGCCCAGACTAGATCAGTGTCTGTGCACTGTATGACAGTAGTGGATGGAGCTAGGATCCCAAGCCTCAAGCCTCAAGCCTGGCCCGGCTCAAGTTCCCCCAGCTGCAGCCATGCAGCTTGGAGAGTAAGCACCCATGCCTTCAGCTCAGATCTAATTGGGATCTGTCTCAAGGATTTGACTTTGGTTTTTAATACTTTTATTCAAAAGTGTGATATAGTAAGCTGTTGTCAGCTAACACCTTAGCTGGCATTTTTTACTCATCAGTTGAGAGGAAATTGATATTTGGAGTTGTGGCAGGAGAAGGAAGTGCTGGGGACCAACTGAGAGAGCACGAAAGCTTGGGATCTGCCTCAGAGCTGACCAGGATCTGGTTTGCCTCTCACTTCTTGGTCTTTCTCTCTAGTTCAAGAACTACCTGGGAGAGAGGCTAGTTTTACTTATCCTTTGTCTGAGACTGTGGCATCTCATCTGGCTGATGGCAGTTTTTGCTTGGTAGGTATGCTAAGGCAGTTTCAGGGCCCCCAGGCTTATTCTCTCAGCCCTAGGTACAACTATTAGGATACCTGACCATGAAGACACATACAGTTGAGTTAAACTTTGTTCATGAATATTGGAGCCAGGCAGGGCTGGATTCAAATCTGCTTTGCTTTTGTGAGCAGTGTGATTTTGAGCAGACCATGCATGAAAATGGGAATAATAGGATCTGCTTCACAGGTGAGACTCAGTGGATTGAGGCATGTAAGCCACCTAGTGCCTAATGAGGGCTTAATAAATTATAGCTGCTGTGATCATTGTAGCCATGTCCTTATAGTGTCATTTTTCTTCAAAGTCTTTTCTGGAATCTTCCTCATCTTTTGAGTGCATTGTCCATCTTGGGGAATGTTCCTATCATTGAGTCTGAATCAGTGCATCTGAGTCATTAGCCTTTGAGGATAGGCAGATGTTATCTGGGCAAAGCATCTGAAGTCACCTAGAACTAGTGGAGAAGGGGAGCTTTTCAAACAGGGGAGCACCAGCTTTATATGCCCTATAACTCAAAACTGAGTTGTAATAACAGCTTGATTTGTATACTAAAATTGGATTCAATAATGATATCAAGAGAAGACATGACAAGCATGGGATTGTTATTCAAGCGTTTGGCCACCCTGCAGCTTGAAGCTTGAAACTTGTGGCTGAGTGGTCTTACTCTAGTCTTTCTTAAACCTGCTCTGTAAATTTTGGTAGTAAAATCTTAAAAAAAAAAAAAAAGAGGCGCTGCTAGCCCCTGCCTGAAGGATGAACAGTAGGCCTGCCTCCAATCTTCCCATCATCACTGTACACTCTTTCTGCTTCTCATATAATGAAATGTCATTGTTTGCTTATAGCCACACCTGTGTGGCTAATATATCCATTAAAACATGAGTTGCAGTTTGAAGCTTAGATGTGTTTGGTTTGACCCACTTACTGTTTTAAAAAAGAGCATTTTATGTAAAAAAGGAAATGCATTTTCTTTTCTCTTGAAGTTGAATGACTGTGTGTGTGACAGCAGAGGATCTGCTGAGTAGCAGCTGTTTTCCTTTGTGCTGGCAGGAGGGCTCCAGTCCCCACAGTTCTACCACCCCCTGTGTTTATCTAGCTCACCTTACTTCTTACATCCATTTCACATCTTCACTCCTACCCTGCCCCTGAGGTCTTTGCACAACACATTTTAGGTTAATTTGATCACAGCTCTCCTAATCCTACAAGTCAGTGCTTCTACCAGGGGTTGGCCAACAAGGCTAAACTATAGGTACTTATTAGGCATGGTGATCTATATTCTTGGATATGGGTCTCATGCCTGGCCTTAGCAGACTCCCCAAAGGCAGTACTTTAGGTTTCTCCAGCCTTACGGCCTCCAAAAAATACCCAGCCTTGAGAAGGGTTGTTCAGTCACTTATTCAGCCCTGAGCTGAGTGTGGGGATACAATGATGAAAGGGATTGACATGATGCCTGGCCCCAGAAAGCAGAGCTTTTGGGAGTCCTTGATGTCCATATCTTCAGAGTAAGGGGTGATTCTTGCCCGTCTTTTTTCTGTAGCCTCCCAAGCATGCCTTCTTCTCTGCTCCAATTCTTTGAGCTCAAGTCTGCGCAGGCTAGAAGTTGAAGCGATAGGAGGAGTTTGTTTTGTTTGTTTGTTTTTCAATTCAGCGGTTTCTTGGGGAGACCATCTCTGGTCTGAAGGTAGAGCTGCTAGAATATCATTCCGATCAATTAAAAGCCCCAACATAACATCAACAACAATTTAAAACATGATGTGGTTTTGAGTAAGCAATATGTTAAAAAATGCAAGTTCTCAACCACATCCTGTGACTACTTCATTGACATTTCGATTTTAGTTTATATACAACCAGCTTCTATACATCTTAAAATGGCTAGAGGGTATTATTCAGCTGTCTCGTGTCTATCCTCATTTTAGTATTTAGCAGTCTATAGCGTTGAAGCATAATTCTACTGAACTTGGCAGATTTTAGGATAGCCTAAACTGGCTTATAACTCTAGCAAGGCGTATGTTAACAGCTGAGGTGTAGAACTGTTTTAGGAAGGGTGTGCAGAGAAATCTTCCATATCCTAGTGAGGAGTAACTAATCTCTGTCCTACCTGGTAAAGTATATGTGAATTTCTCACTGACCGACCGTTTCCTGTCTGGTTCTAAGATTTCCTTGTTGATCTGTGTCTATTCTGATTTTGTTTGTTTGTTTGTTTTTTTGGGAAGGATCTGGAGCGACCCTAATGGTCATTGCCAGAGAGGATGGGTATCCAAAGTTGGAACTAAGTAAGGACCAGAGAAAGCTCCTCTCCCTAGTCCTGAAGGGAGTTTACTGTTCTTCTGTTTCTGCGGACCGCTCAGGGATCCTGGCTGTTGTACCAACGGCCTTGGATCCTGCAAGGAAGGATTTGGGGTTCTTCCATCCCATGTGGTAGATCCAAACTGGGGTGGATGCCCTCAGAGTTCTCGGCCTCCGAAGGCACTGATAGGAGGAGTTTGAGGGTCCAGGTTGCACCCCTGTCTGACCTGCCTGAATGATGCTGTATTGTATGGGCACTGTTGGATGACAGCACAGATTCATCTGACTTGGAATCTGTGACTGTCTTTGTCAGTAATAATCATGACATCTACCAGGCTAGTAGTTTATAAAATAGTCCTTCATATAGTATATGAGTTGAATATTGTTTTTATCACTACTTTACATATGTGGAAACTAAGGCTTCAAATATAGAGCAATTTTGTCAGAGTCAGAAGAAATTGGGATTCAAATATTTTGTCTCCTGACATAGAGCCCGAGTTTTTAACTCCTGTACAGAAATGAATGCTTTTTATAGCTCCTTAACCTGGAACATGCTTTGTAGGCCTCTTTTTGACAAAGATATTTTTCTTGCTGATCTTTAACAAGGTCTATAATTCTTTCATCTGCATTTATTATTTTCTTTAAGATTTATTTATTTGAACAGCAAAGTTAGAGAGATGTTCTGCTGGTTCACTTCCAAAATGGCTACAATGTTCAGGGCTGGGCCAAGCCAAGAGCCAGAAATTGCATCTGGATCTCCCATGGGGGTCAGGGGCCCAAGGCACTTAGGACATCTCCCACTGCTTTTCCAGGCGTGTTATCAGGGAACTGGATCAAAATTGTAGCAGCAAGGATCCAAGTCAGTGCTCATATAAGGTTCTGCTATCATAGATAGCAGCTTAACCCACTGCCCCATGATGCTGATTCCTATTTCATGCTTTTATCTCTTGTTAGTGAAAATTCTTGGAAGAGCTTGACATTGTCATTACCAGCACCATTGCACCTTAGTCATTTCTCTGATAACAGGAAAGATCAGACCTCAGGGTACCCCAGCAGGTGGGTACCTGTATCTGGAGCTGGGACACTACTTGAAAACAAGCGTGCATTTATAATGGCTCCCAGGTAGGATTAGAATTGGTAAGACCAAAAAGATCTTTGTAAAATAGTAGGGACATATTTGGGCCCATAGGAGGAATCATAGAATAGTTCTTCCTGTGATGGTAGACACTGGGAGGGGGAGAAGGGTGGTGACTGGGAGGAGGGAGGACTGGAAATAACTTCTCCATGTGCTAGCATGTGTTGTCCTTGTTCCCCCAAGTATGGTTTCCAGAGTTCCCGAATCCTTCCTAAAAGCAAGGCCCTATTGTTTTTAGATGAAAAGAGGTTTTGGCGTGGGATTGGGAGATTGGGAGGAGGGAATGAATGAAACTTTGTGCCATTTCATTTCATCCTGTGTGTCTGTCTCATGAGCTCATGTACTACACAGCCACCATCACATCTGTCCTGTACTCTCTCTTTGGATTAGGGGAGAACAGGTTGAAGGAACTGGCTTCTAATCTGGGCACCTTCTCCCCTCAGTCTCACCAGACCTCTGCCTTCTCACTTGCACCCTTTCCTGCCTGGTGTGAAATGTACCAGGAAGCATTTGTGCCCTACAAGCTCCCCCCACCCCCACTAGAGAGTTACCAGAATTGTGCTTGCCCTAGTGGACTGCTTGGGAAACACTGTGGCTTCAGCTGCTGGCCTGTGTACATCTGTGGTAATTATTTGCATGTGTGCTGCTTTTGTATACTGTCTATTTTTTTATTGTGAAAGTAATGTGAATGTTAAATATCTAATAGTATATATAAATATGGCATATATATATATTCTCTCTCTCTTTCTCTCTCTCTCTCTCTCTCTCTCTCTCTCTCTCTATATATATATATATATAAGCATTCCAAGTGAAAAAGTGGCTTGAGACAGCCATTGTGGTGCTGCAGGTTAAATCTCTGCCTGTTCCACTTATGATCCAGCTCCCTTCTAAAGCACCTAAGAAAGCAATGGAAGAGATCCCAAGTACTTGGGTTCCTGCCTTTCATGTAGGAGATCAGGATGGAGTTCCAGATTCCTGGCTTCAGCCTTGGCCTAGCTGCAGTTGTTGTGGCCATTTACTGAGTGAATAGTGGATTGAAGGTTAATCTCTGTCTTTTCCTCTATCACTCTCTTTCAAATACATTTTTTTTTTAAGTATAGAGATCTTACTGTACCCTTTTGCCAACCCTCTCCCAAGTCAGTTTGCTTAACTCCCTCAAGTTAGTATGAAATCCTTAGGCTTCTATAGAAGTGCCCCATGCACGTGTCAACAGGCTATGTTCACTTGTTTCTGTGGTTGTGAGGCTGACTTTGTGAAAAGAATTGCAGGGATCCAAATGTGCCTGGAGAGAGGCAAGGAGGCAAAGAAAGTGCCCATCTTACCATTTTTCTTTTGCTTCCTAGAACTCATTGTGGCAGTTCATACTCTGTGTTTTGTTTTCCCAGAAGTCATTTGCACTGACCAACCCAGAGAAGAGTAGTACCCAAGATACGGAAAGAAAAGAAACCAAGATAGAAGAAGAGCTGGACACTGAGGTCTTGGAGGTGTTTCACCCAACCAACGAATGGCAGGCCCTTCGACCAGGTACCTGGCTCTGCCCTGTCCCCATGCGATGCCCTTGAATTGAGGCTGTATATGTCATTTGTCTCCATAGAGCTGCTTGGCAGGGGCAGTCTCCCTCTGGCCTGCAGGAGAGAAGTGGTGTGGCAGGTTGGTAGCTGCTGCAGCAGGGCTCAGAGGCCTTCATTTTTTCTGCAGAGTGAGATTGGAGCATCTTAGTGCCCTGGAAGGGAAGGCAGGTGGTGGGTGGCCATGCTTTCTGAACAAGTGATTGAAAACTGTCTCTCCTTGCACTTCTGAAGCACAGGAGAGGCAGTGACATGTGCCTTGCTCTGCAGATGCTATTTTTGGCTCTGCTACTAGACTCAGTGCTGCTGAAAGATTGTTCATGGGAGAGTCCTGAGTGTTGGCGCAGGGCAGGAGTGTTCTCTTGTTTAAGGAACCTGGGGCAGGAATTGGGCTGGTCCTGGCCTGGTTTTTAAGTGGGGCATTCTCAGAAGGAGTAGCTTTCTAACCCTTCTGTGAACCTTAAAATAATAATGCAAGTGGTCTACAATAGCAGAGGGTTTGCAATATTCTAGTACCATGTGGGGTGCCTCACATATGTAATCTTGTTCAGTCTTCACAACAATAGATTGTTGTTATCTTTATTTTCAGATGAACATATTGAAGCTTAGAGAGGTTAAGTAATTTTGTTCAGTGTCATCCAACTGACTTATCCTCTGTCACTGACCCTAGAGCATGAACACACTCACCTCCCACTTGTCCTTCCTAGTCCCAGCTGTACTTGGCTGGAGCCCACTGTGCTGATGCTTGGGACTGTTCTCAGGAGGAAGCTGTTTGCATTCTACACTGCGTCAAGGTGGATGGCAAACGCTGGCAGCTGCCAAGGCTGGTTTCATCAGCTCCTTGCCGGCATTCATCACCATGTCCTCACTGCCCCCATTGCTGCTGTGCTGGCAGGGACAGCATTTGCTGTGCCAGCCAGCTCTCTGGTAGCAATATCACTCCTGCTGGGCTTGCATACGGGTGGTTGCTGCCATGGAAGAGTGATGAAGCACCGAGGCAGCCAAGTGGGAGCTAGTCGTGTGGGAGCAGAGGAAGATTTTAGGAATAAAGGCTCTGGGTTTAGCAGATCCAACCTCTGGCTGTCTTCACCCTGCTTCCCTGGAGGCTGAGCCTCCCTGGCCCCTGGAGACTGAAACTACAGGGACTCTTGGGCAGGAAATGGAAGGTGGGGGCTTTCCCCACTGGTTTTATGATATTGTTAGTGTCATTTTTAACTAGGCAAGTGCCAGGTGCAAGTGGCTATTGTTCTGTGGCCTCCACTTTTTACCTTATCTGTCCTGTGGTTGAGTAAATTGTTCCCTTCTAGGTTTTGGGCCACATTGCAGTCGGACCAAGGCTGATGGTTCTGACCCTGGCCCCTCGAGGCAATTGCACTGCTGTTAATGGTCAAAATGGGCCCTCTGTGCATTGTGGAAGGGATAGCTGAGTTTGTATAATGAGAGCAGGCTGTGGGCTTCCAGAAAGGTGAAACAGAGCATGGATTTTTACATTTCACCAGATGCCCTGTTGACCTTACCCTCTGCCTTGTAGTTTCTTTAGAGTCCCTTGTGAAGTCTCCTGCACAGAATTCCCTGACAGTTGAGCGTAGACAGAGTCCTGCAGCTAAAAAGGCAGAGCAACCTTGGTTGCAGTCGTGTTGGCTGTACGCCCAGAGGGTTTCTCTTAAGTCTTATCCCCAAATCAGGACAGGAGTAAGAGGTCAAGTGGGGTCCTATTTTGGCCTCTGTCACAGACATGGGGTAATTTCAGATCTGGCACAGAATTAGCCCTATGGAAGCAGATGAGACATTGTCAGGACTCAGCACAGGACTGAGGTTTTGCATATGTTAGGAGGCTGGTTTCTTGGGGGTCTAAGTGGGTAGCTGGCCCACCAGACTATGTTTAATTCACATTTTAATGCTGCATGGGGCTTCTTGAACAGCTATCTAGCAGCCTGTCTAGGGATCTTTTCTGATGGGTAGGTAATGGGGAGGAAGAATAATTAAGTGCTCAGAGGATAGACGTTGGACTCAGCCAGCACTGGGTTCAAATCCCGACTTTACTATCAAGGGAGTAGGAAGACAATTTTCCTGATGTGGGGTTTGAGGGGGCAATTGCAAAGCCCTTTGCCAAGTTCCTAATCAAGGATATCAACCTGGTACAAAGTTGGTCTAACTTTCAATGATAACTTCTTCATTGACATCATCCTTTCAAATTAGTTAGGGAGTTGAATCCCAGTGAGGGGGCCAGGAGCATGTTGCCTTCTGTTCCTCTGGCCTTCAGAGGGAGAGGGATTTCAGGCTATGAAGGAGACTTCTATGCTCCTGACATATTTTCTCTGCCCCTTTCAATATGGATGCTGGTGAGGAAGTAGGGTTTAGGGTGAGCAGTGGGTTGCCAGAAGAATGTTTCTAGTTTGAGATCCAGGGACATGGCACAGGAATATGGGTGAATTGCTTTTGGGGACTTATAGAAAGCAGATGTATTAAATTTACAGTACTTGTGGTGGTTCAGTACCTTCTGTCCCCTCAAGTCTTCTTGAGCCTTCAAGTAGGGGATCCTAGGGCACATGAGCTGTTTTGGTTCTGGATTAGGCTCATTTAAAGGTAGCTTTCTGGACTGTCACCACACGGAACACCAAGGGCCCAATCAGTGACTTGAATGATCTTCCTGCTAGGCCAGAAGGGAGTGGACCCTTACTGCTCAGCTTTGTGAGCAGCTGCAGATCACTCTCCTGAAGCCTGCCTGCCTCTGTGTCATTACTGTCAGTGTTCTTACTGGGAATTGCTTGTTCCTGGAAGTGATTTTCCTGTCTCCCTTTCTTCTGGTTTATTTTGGGATCTGCCTCACCTTACGGAAATACAGCAAGCTTCTGAGAGTAGATTTAGCATCAGCTGTTCACAAGCAAGCTGAGGAAAACTGTTGGCTGAAAGGTCTCATGGGTTCTGGGCAAAGAACTCGGAGATTTGTCTTGGGGCTGAATACCCCTAAACACCAGGACTTAGTGCCTTTGCATTTGTTACAGAATGTCCATCATAGCCAGATTCACTTGGGTATTTCCCAAGCTCTGACTTTGTGCCAGGCACTGTACTTGTAGCCAGAGATGGAGATAATGCATTTACTGAACATCAGTGCTGCCAAGCATCCTTGGAGGGTAGATGCTATCATCACTCTGATTTTTGCATTCAAAGCTGAGTGATAGATCTCAAATCTAGCTTTGATTGGTTCTAAATCCCAGTTTGTAACAACTGTGCTATACTATTCTCCCACTCTTGAGTAGCTTGTAGACTCACAGAGGCTGCAGAGAAAGCAAAGAAACCCACCCATGTGGGTCTTAGTGTCCTGATGGAGCTGATGTGGTCTCATTGAAGGCAACAAGGATGATGTAGTAAGGCCTTAACATTTTCAGTTAGGGCAGTTTGTTCCCTTTTTAAAGTATGTGGTTTAAGTTGTTTTGCTTAGAATGTCTGAACTTTATTACTTTCCTTATGTGAAAACAGAGATAGAAATGAGTACTTTATAGAGCTGGTAGTGAGAAGGAAATAAGATTAATACATAGCACATGTTTGCTCAGGGTATGGCACATGGAACATAATCAATAAGTAGCTATAGTATCATTTCAAAAAATATACCTTTGCTACCTTCCTGTCTTATAAGACCTGATGGAGGGAGTGGAGGTAGGGCAAAGATCCCCCTTAAACTACTCAGTCCCATGCTGGTCCCATGCAGGCGCAGGGAAGCATAGCCAGGCTGAAACATAGGGCTTATTGACCTGATCTGACTTCAGGCGGCTGTGAGAGTCTGAAATATTGGCGTTAGCACAAAGAGCCCACTCGATGGGAGCACACAGGAAGCCTGTGCAGGAACACGTTCATGTGAGGGAGAGGAAAAAAAATCCAAATCATCAACAACTGATGAGAGCAATCCAAGAATTATAGAGCACTAGCCATCTGGTCAGATCATTTCGGATCTGCACGAGCAATAAGAGGGAATTGAATTTTAAAAACCTCATTTATAGTAGACCAACTACTCTGGTTTCAAGTATTTAAGAGAGGAGTCTGATTTCCTGCTGGTCCTGGACATCTGTCTGAAGGAGCACCTGACTCTGGCTAGGTGACCCTGAGGACGATCTTGGCAGGGCCTTTGACCCTTTATGGCTTTAGATGTACTGTGTGGTTGTCCAGTCCTCTGACACCAACTGAATCACCGATTTGATTCTGTTATGATACTTCATATAGGGATTCATATCAGATCCCAGAAGTTAAAGAACAGAGTCACATAAGACTGCCCCTTTTCAGATGCCAGTTCTGTCTTGGGCCACCTCTACTTCTGACTGGGCAGTTACAAATCAAGGACTCCCATAGCCTTGTGCTTAGATTTGCTTATATCCCTCAAAGAACTCAGGAAAGGACATTTACTGATTACAATAAAGGATGCAACTTGGGGATAGCCAAAGGGAAGAAGTACATGGGGTGATCTGTTGGGGTAATTGTGGGACCTGGTATGCACAGCTTTTATTTGCTGTGTGCAGGTGCTTCATGCTGCCAGCACTTCCATGTTGACCAACCCTCAAACTCAAGAGGAGTTCAGACATCTCTGGGGACCCCAGTGTTTATGAGGTTTCTTTATCTGGGCCTGGCTGATTAAAGCATGGGCCCAGTGGTCACTGAACTCCTCCCAACTTCCCTCTCACTCTCCCCAGAGATTAGAGTTGGGGAAGTAGGGATGGGACTGAAAGTTCCTGGCATGTAATCCAGGGTTGGTATTTCCAGGACCTTGTCCCCATCCTCATGCTACCTGGAAGTCCCACCACAAGTCACGTGGTAAACATTAACTCAGGTGTTGTCTCAAAAATATCCCTGTCACTTAAGATATTCCTAGGGTTTTTGGACCACTGTGCCAGGAACAAAGACTTTCAAAAACTTTATGGACAATGGAATTAAAATATGTTTTGAATTGTGCACAGAAATTTTTTGTAGGCTCTTTGTTTGAACTATATACAAGTTTAATTGAGGAGGGATCAAAACAAAGAGTTCCTGTGCCTTCTGTCCCCTCCCTAGCTCTTCTTTGGAAGGCAAGTGTTTCTCTTAGGCTAGAGAGATCTTCCTTACTAGTCAGTGAATCCCAGAGTAGTCCCCAGGAATGGGATCTTCTCTGTCTACTCTTTCACATGAGTGAAACACATGTACATGCTCTCTCCCAGGAGGAGTGTGTGGGAGCTGGGTTGGTAGTTAAGGGCAGCTCATACCTAAGTGCCTGGGATTCATCAAAGTGGTACTGTAAGACTTAGGTTGGGCCCGGTGCAATGGCGCAGTGGTTAAGGTCCTCACCTTGCACACCCGGGATCCCATATGGGCTCCGGTTCTAATACTGGCAGCCCACTTCCCATCCAGCTCCCTGCCTGTGGCCCGGGAAAGCAGTCAAGGACAGCCCAAAGCTTTGGGACCCTGCACCCGCCTGGGAGACCCGGAAGATGCTCCTGGCTTCGGATTGGCTCAGCTCCAGCCGTTGCAGCCGCCTGGGGAGTGAATCATTGGATGGAAGTTCTTCCTCTCTGTCTCTCCTCTCTGTATATCCGCCTTTCCAATAAAAATAAAATAAATCTTTAAAAAAAAAAGACTTAGGTCTCACCAGGAGGAGCTGGCCTGAGAATGGCTGATGTCTCTCTGATGCAAAGACAATGCTGGAAAAGTGGGATGGGAGCTGGCTGGAGCAGCCAGTGTCATGTTGCATAGTGATCTATCTACTGTCCCCAGAAAGTTGTTTTTTTCTTGCAAGATGTTCAGAACTTATCCGTATTGGTGTCACCCTCTGCATTCTGCTTTCCTTCTTGCTTGAGAGCCTTTTAATTCTCTGAAATTCTCAGGATTTCCTGAGAACTTTGTTTCTTTGCTACTACTTTTTGCCTATTTCTCCCTCCACTGTCACTCTCCCAGCCTTTGTTAAATGTTCTACTCTCTGATCATGTGGTTTTCTCTGGGGTAGTGTCAAGTTTATCAGGGGAACCACCTGCAGGGTAGTAGGATGTGAAGTTAATTGCAGCCCTGTAAGAACAATTTCTGGGGCTTCTCATTACCCTATCAGAAGAAAAAGGATGAAGACTAGAACACATGAAGATCTAGCAGTTCCATGGGAGCAATGCAGATCTCTTCATCTCATTTCTTATATCAGGCGGTCTTTTCACAAGCCTCCTAGAGTGACTGACCACCGTTGCCAGCAGCCAAATCCTGCATGTCCCAGGGAGCAGGTGAAGCCAAGGGCAAGAAGGCCTGTGGTCTTTGTGGCTGCCATTGCCAAGGCCAAGGCCACAGCCACTTTATAGCCAGCTGGCTGAACTCTTTGTTGGCATCAGACACCAGCACATCTTTGCTCAAGGGTTGGTCTTCATTACCTGATGGCATAAGCCAGGGTCCACTTTGCATTCTGCAGGTTTGGGTATTGATAGAGAGCAGCTGTTGGCTATCCTCATGTCACAACTATTTGTATGCTTAATTTTCACTCCAAGAACCTTATCCTCCCTGCCTCTTTTTCTACCCACCTGTTCTCTTTGAGGTGTAATCAAAAATACTTAACAGAGTGGAAGAGCCTCATCTTTCAAAAGTCAGTACACGTCATCCATAGTGGATGACTTGGAAAACTTAGACCACGTAATGATATTGGAAAATTCTGCAAACCCATGCTAACCATCAGGCCAACATCTTGGCTGTAGTTTAAAATTCATGGATTATGCATAGCTCTGACTTGCCTTCTGTCTCTAGTATTGGATTCACCTTCTGGCCAAGACAGTCCAGGTCATCTCAAAAGGTTTGGACTAATCAGGACTAGGAATGGTGCTTCAGGGCTTCCATGGAGCTGAAATGAGAAACCCTTTATTAGAAACTGCTACATTCTTAGTTTGGTTAGAGGACTGAGAATTGACCTGAAACTTAAATGGAGGTAATATATGACTAGAGACAAAGTCAATGTGGGAAGCAAGAGGGCTAGGGGAATGACAGTGACCTGAAAGGAGGGGAGGATGTCTACTTGGCTGGAGTGTTGGGAATGTGTGGGAGATTAGTGGGACATTGGCAGTGGGCAACATCTACTCTATCAGAGATGTAGGACAAGGAGTGAAAAGGTGATAAAGAAAAGAACAAACAAAACAGTAGATTGTAAAATGTGAATTTAAGTACTACCCATAAGCCTGCCATGAAGTCCAGCCAGGGGCTATGCTGGGAGATGAGGAAATGAGGAAAGATGATGTGAACTCCTGGGTTCAAGCAGTCAGAGTCAGTCAAGGAGAGAACTTAAATGGTATTGGCAGATAGCTGCATCAAAAGCCTCATTTATTCTGTGTTCCTGTAGCATTCCAAGTATGGTGCTCTCTGCTGGGGATACTGTAATGGATGTGACAGGAGTCTGCCCACAAAGGCCTAGATTGTAGGAGGACCCCTGGACATAGGAAAGGCTTTCCATTCGCAGTGTCATTGAGGCTGGATGGATAGAGTCTGTTTGTCTGATACGGCAAAGTTGTTTATGGAAGATGAAAGGTCTTACCCTCATGAATGGGATGAGGCTTGAAAATGAAAAAGCAAAGACCAGAAAGAACATGGAAAGATGGGAGAGATAAAGAGGAAAACTGAGAAAGCCTGCATTGGACATCTTCAGTTTTCTAAGCAAACTTGAGGGTAGGATTCTGCCTTGGACAATGAAAAAGGACTTGATTGGGGGCTTGAGAAAAGAAGGTTGGGAAGAATCACTGTGGGGAAAGTGCTTTGACAACCAAGAGGCCAGAATTAAACATTATCTAGCCTTGGACTGGACCCACTGGACATCTGACAACCTGATTTGGCAATGGGCTAGGACTTTGGTGACTTTCTAAAGCAGTCTGTGTGCTGGGCAGTGTTTAGGTAGACAGAAGGGTAGATGGAATGATGGGCCGCTCATTCCAGGCCCTGTTGGGTTGTGTGTCACATTGTTGACGGAGACCTTTGTCTTCACTGTCTGTAGGGCTTTATGGGAAAGAAGCCAGGTTTCTGGCAAGTTGGAGAGCTTTATGGAAGTTGTTTGGAACCTGCTCCAACCTTCTGTTTTTTGAAGACATGAATGTATAGGGTAGCAATCTCTGAGACCCCTAGCAAATCTTAGGATTAGGATGGGGATACACCCCATTAGTCAGTGATCTTGCAGGCCTGGAAAGCAGCCAAGAGAAGCAGGGTTTGGTTTGCAGGAGCCTTGCAAGCCTTCTGTTGTTTATGCTCTGATCAGACTGTCTTTCTTTCTCCTCCTGTTGGGGTTTGGTTTTGTTATCCTTCATGTACTCATAGGTTATTGGTCTTGCCTTATTTCCCATAATATGTTGATTTGGGCAAACAAAGATTGAATTTTATTTTAATTTCTTTAATTCCCAGAATAGTCTGTTTATGGCTTGTGTAATGCAGTTGTTTAGAAGGACAGAACCATTTCTTTGGATTAAAAAGTTTTCAGATTTAATTACCTGTGGCCATAATCAGTTTATTTGGGCAGAGGTGAGTTTTTATGGAATAGTAATAAGAGGATACTGTATTTGTAAAGTTATTTTTGCCTAGGGAAGAAAGGAAGACTACCCCTTCTCCCTGGCTCTGCAGCCTTCCAAATATTGCATAAACAGCATTTTGTTCATCTCTATTCCATTGTCTGTTAGTTTTGCCAACTCAGGCTTTTAGACAGAGAGTGAGGGAGTTCTCCTGGACTTGTGGGCAGGACTGGCACAGGGAAACATGATAGTTGGGCAGGGAAGGAAGAAATTAGCATCTTTTGGGAAGTCCCCTTGTGCTGGTCCTGTATGTATAGTAATGAACCCTCAAGATAGCCCAAGAGGGTGTGGCTATGTTTTCTCCTTGTCCCTTATGGAAATCTCTTTTTCAGATTTCATTGCTTTTCCTGGAATTTCCTTCCTTCCTTTTTTTTTTTTTTTAATTAGAGTAGAAATTACAGTGTTATTACCTGAAAGCAGTGTTGTTTGAAGCCTGTGTCAGAACGAAATAATAGGAGTGTTGGAGAATGAATGTTTACATTAAGTGGTAGAAATTATTCAAGTGGGTACAGAGAGTATTCAAGCTGCCCATTTTGGTTTCCCAGGTAAGATCTGAGAAATAGATCCAGATGTCCTTAAACATGGTAGCAACCCCAGTGTTCTAGGTGATGGGAGGACTGTTAGCTGGCTTTAGATCCCACTGGGTTAGGTTGCAGATGAAGAGGCTGGGCAAACTGTTCCCTAAAGACTGTTAACCTTTCAACTTCCAGTATGTGATCAAAAAAGCTGGTAGGGAATACCTTGGAGTAAGGTGTAGCATTGTTGATTTCAGAGGGGAGGGGCTCATTCTTTTACAAATCTGATAGTAATGGGGGTAATCAGATGACATGTTTGGTTTAAGTCTCTCTTAGTGACAGTGTCTGGTGGGAAGGTTGGGGCAGCAGTTAACACTTTAGGAACAAAGAGAAGTAAGAGGAAGACAAATCAAAGGAGCTGAGACTTTTCTTCCTTTGTGTTGGCATTATCTGGCCCTGCTCATGTATGTCATGTTTATTTTTTAAACAAAATGTGCTCTCTGCTTTCTGTCTTCCCCATTTCCATGCCTTTAGCCCTTCTCTTGTTTCCCTTCTCTTGTAGTCTATCTTCTCTGCTTTGTCTCTTTCCAGGCTTTCATGGCTTCTACCTGTAACTGAATGGCATGTGACAGTATGGATAGAAAGCGGAGGGAGGGAGAGAAGGGGGTATAGCTGTGGGAATATTTTCTCCATTCTGCCAGCATCAAAGAAATGACTTCCAAGCCAGTCCTTCCAGCCACGTATTCCGCTGATCAGTCAAAATGAGAAGAAAAACACATTAGCATTGCCAGAGATGGGATTTGGGGAAAATCAAGTCTGTGAAACTGAGTGATCTGAAGTCAGAAGCATTAAAAACAAGCCCCAGAGTGCAGCTGTTCTTCCCAGCCAGTCTCTCATAGCCCAGTCCCTGCACACACACCCTGTGCTGTGGCTTGTGTCTTGCTTTCCCTAAGCACCGAGTGCTAAAAAGAAGGTGCCAGCTTGTATTGCCCATCGTTGCCTATCTCTGGATGTGGCACAGAAAGGGTGGGATCCTAGAGGGGGAAATTTTCTTCTTTTTTTTTTTAACTGCAACCATATATCTGTGTACACTTGATGACAGCCTTGGGGCACTTGAGTTAAACTCACTGTGCACTCACGTGTTTTGTTCCTGCTTAGGACCAGTTTAGAGTGAGGCCTCAGTAGAACATTGGCCCTCTTCTTTTTCCTTAGGCTGAGACATACCTCTTATTAGAAGGAAGAAGTATTTTTGTTATATGGACAAAATGTCTAAAGTGAGCAATTTGTGTATTCCTCAGATAAAAAGAAAAAACCTGATATGCCTGTTTGTCAATGATATATGCTTTTCAGAGGGAATAACCAGAGGTCCAGGCCCAGGCTGTAGTTCGGCATTTGGTGGTGGTTGTAGTGCCTGCTGTATCTAATAGCAGGTGGCACAGTGTTGTAGGGTCAGGCTGCCTGGGATCCCTCTTGCAGCTGTTTTTGTAATTGTTTTAATAAGTTAATGGCTTTCAGCAAGTTACTTAATTCCACTAAGATTTTTCTTAAAGATTATTTTCTTTGAAAGACGGAGAGCTTATCCATCTACTGCTTTCATTCCGCAAATGCCCATAACAGCCAGGACTGGGCTAGGCTGAAACCAGAAGCCAAGAACTCCTTCTGATTCTTTCACGTGAGTGGCAGGAACCCCGGTACTTAGGCCATCATTGACTGCTTCCTGGGTACATTAGCAAGCAACTGGTGTGAAAGTTCAGAGTAGCTATAGTCAGGACTGGAACTAACATTTCATTATGGGATAATAGTGTTTCAAATTGCACCACAACACTCATCCCAGTTCCAGTAAGGTTTAATGAACTATCCCCTCCTGTGAAGTAAGGCTATTTCAGAGGGTTGTTTTGAGTATTAAGGTAAATATGAATCATTTTGCATAGTGCCATATGTATAGTAGTATCTTAGTAAATTTTAACTGCTGTTGTTTGTTGCATTAAAAATACCACACCCATACTGAGATGTAATCTACCCTACCAGTGGTTATCAAGTGCATTCAAGTTAAGAAGGACAAAGACTGAGGAACTGTCACAGATTGGAGAAGGCTGAGGAAACATGGCAGTGAATACATTGTGGCAGCCTAGATGCAATTCAGAAGCAGAGGAACAATAGTAGAAAAATTGATGAAATTTGAAGTAATAGTTTAGTAGGTACAGAGATATCAATGTTAATTTCTTATTTTTACTAATTGTTTGAAAGTTTGTAAGATATTAATACCAGGGGACTCTGTTAACGAGTATAGAGCACTTGACTTTTTTGAGCAACGTTTTTGTAAGTCTGAAGTTATTTCAGGGGCTGGTGTTTGGACACAGTACTTTACATGTCACTTAGGATGTCCTGCTTTCAAGTCTCAGCTCTACTTCTATTACCAGCTTCCTGCTAATGTGCACCCTGGGCCACAGCAGATGTTCTTGCTCCCCACATAGGAGACCCAGATTGAATTCCTAGCTCCTGTCTTCAGCCTGGCCCAGCCCAGGCTTTGGTGGGTACTTGGGGAAGTTTGGACTGACTATTTCTGTGTCTTTGCCTTTCAAAAAATGAAAATAAATAATTAATAAAAGTTACACAGTAAATAAGTAAAAATAGTTTAGAATAAATATATAAAATAAGTGCACTTCAAGTGGCCTATTAGGGTAAAGGAGAAGCTGACTGGGGATTAGCAGTTCCCCTGGCACAGCAAGTAGTACCTGATTTCCTCTCACCTTTATCAGCATGAAGGCTCTTACTGAATGGCCTCTGTTCATACACATCAGTATCACAGAGGAGTAAGGTCTGCTATAAGCCAATGATTGGTCAGGTGGCAGTGCAGATACCCAGCCTGGGTCTGGTCCTGCAGTTGTGCCATACTGCAACTCAGGAGAAGGCATTCACTTGGTACTAGGAGTCTGCAGGGCTGAGTGATCAGAGTTCTTGTTTCTGTCCCTTGGATAATAAATGGAATCCTATCTGTTTTATCCCTCTATCTCTGCAGCAGTCACTATGGCAATGTTTGTGGATTGTGATGCCTACCTCTACGCTCACTGTTTGATCATCCAGAAGAAAGAAAAATAGGTTCCAACCTAGCTTTGCAATAGTTTATTATTTTCTTTCTTGCTTTAAGTACCTTGTTTTTGCACAAAGCAGGCATTTTTGCCTGCTTTTCTTGAGTGTAAAGGATACATGTACTTTTCTTATGACTGATGTGGCCATCCCTGTCATGCTAATAGCAAGGTTTGTAGAAGAAAGCCATCATTGTCATTGAGAGAATGCGGGTTGTGAGTTTTTAGTTGTGATCTGAGGTCAGCTGTCGGGTGGGGGGGTTTGGAAAGTATAATATCTTTCATTCTGGCATATAACTCCCTTACAAGTATTTACCCTTGAATCCCATATTTTCTAAGTTAAAAAAAAAATTAATGCTAAAAAATGTCCTTTGTGTTTTAACTCAGTGGCTAAGGTGTACTGCTTTTTGCTATTGATTTACAAATTTCTTGTCAGACCCTTGGAATACATGTGGATTACTCAATACTGTGACAAATGGCTGGACTCTGAATTATGTATTGTATTACAAGTGAGTTCATAACTATATTTTTCTGTAGATTATTTTAGTTCTCTTTTAGTTACACATGACCAAAAAAAAAAAAGAGGGGTTGTTGATGGTGGGAACAGTATCTGGCTCACATGGGGACAGTAAGTTACCCTTGAAGGTTTGTACATGCAGAGGCTCTGAGTGCACAGACCTTACGTATGGACAAGGAGGATTAAGAACACATGGGTTTAAAACAAAACAAAACAACAACACCTAGGTTAGAAGAGAGAGCATCTGATAGAAACCAAGTCTTTGCTACCTCTTTGCTCAGGTTCTAACCCCAGAGGAAAGATGACCAGCTGACTTATCATGGGACTTCTGAGGTTCAAGAGTGCTTCCCTGTTCAGCCTTCCATCCTCCCGCCTCCCTCTGCCTGCACAGCCACTTGTGTTGATGGATATATAAACCCTTTACAGACGGTCTAGCACCGCCTGGTTTGCAGAGATCATCTGTCTCTTTTGAATGAGCAACTATGTTTGCAGCTCCTTCTCCCTGCACAGAGATAAATTACCTTGTGCTGGCTTTTGCCTTCTGATGGAAATGTTTACCTTCCCTAGGGAAAGGCACTATTCTTTGGGGGTAATGTCTGCCTGTGCTGCCCACCCCTCCTGGGAGTAAGTCTGTGCTCCAGGGTGGACGGGAGGAGGCGGCCAGTGGAGCGTGCAGGATTGCCACCGGGACAGCCATCTGCCAGTGTTGCGGCTCACAGCCTGCCTCTGAGCAGGCCACCGAGAGGGAGTGTCTGCACACCAGGGCCTGCATGCATTATGCGCAGTTCATTCCCTAAATGAGCTTTCTAAGTGTATATAGCTCCTTTCTACCCTATTCTTGTATGGCCTGCCTCAGGGTACTGTTCAGAATCTCCCCTAATTATGCTTCTGGTACTGAACATTTAGAGTTCCTGGTAATAGCTGATTTTTTAAAATAGATTTCTAAAATTGCACCGAGTGATTGATTTATGATTATGGGAAGATTTGCTTCTTACAGGGAAATTATCAACACTGCAGTGATACAGTTGCATGGTGATAGTGTTATGACTCTACCCAGAGCCACAGTTGGTACCCTCTGGTCTGCCCAGCTTTTCTCCAGAATGGGTCCCTCATGATTTGAGGAAGCTGTTGTAGCATTAGAATGAAATCTGTGCTTCCGATTGCAGACCACCACTCCCCCCACACGCCGTTCTCTCCACTTCACCTTCTCTTCCTGAGATGAGGGAGTTTTGTACGTGTTACTTAGAAAAAGAAAATTCATACCATGATTCAGTCGTCGCCCACGGAGCTAGGATGCCTGCCATCCAGTAAATGTTGGCAGGCAGTGCATGTGCATTAAGAGCATGTCCTGCCTCAATGTCCCTGTGCTGGTCCCCTTGTTGTGTATATCTTTGGGTGGAGTTTCAGGTAGCCAGCCTCTTGTGTTTTCTGCTTTTCTTCCCAATCCTTAATTCTCCTTGAACGGTATCCTGTATGTCTGTGAAGAAAAGAAGACAGTCACTAATATCCCTGAGAATTCCTGGAGACACCTGGGAAGAGTTCAAATCCAAAGGTTGGTGCTTCAATACTTGTCATGTGCCTGTCAAGTATTGAGCATGGCAGGATGCCTCTACCTTACCGCCACAAACCAGCTGGGGATTCATTCAAACAGAAAGCTTCAGTCCCACAACCCTCTCACAGCATCTAGATTACTGTCCTTGCAGTGTTGACATTTCAGGATCATCCAGGCTTGTTTTTTTGTGCCCTGGTGGTCAAGAAAGGGAGCATTTACTTCTAGATAGGCTCATTAGGTTCTAGAAAATCATTGGTTATGAGGTCTTGGTTAAATTTTGTTGTCTTTTCACCTATACTTAAGTAAGTTGAAAGAACCCAGAACAACAGAGTAAGAGGTATAGAATTTTGGGAAAGAAGGCAATGAGAAAGCTGCAGGAAGAGAGAGGGATCTCCGTGGCCCATCAATCCATTAGAACAAGAGGAGTGCCTTTCTCATTTCAGCTAGACAGGGAGACAGTGCTTGATGAACTTTTGGCACAGTTTAGGAGGGAGCCATGAGGCCCCTGAACTGTGTTCCCTAAGGATGGTATTGCCTTATGTTCCCTCCTTATGTAGCTACACAGCTGTAGGAATGCCCAGAGATCTTGTTTGGCTGCTGTAGCAAGGAGACCAAGACTTAGGACACATCTTGACAAGACCAGTTGTGGCTTTGTTGGGGCCTGGCCAGGGGAAAACACTTGTTTCAGGAGCCCTTCCTGTGTAGATATGTTGGAACTGAGCCTCCCCATTCCAGTCTGGTCTTGGTGGAATTCCCTCCCCATTTGTGGTTTGTGGCATCTGCCAGTTGACTTGTCAGCAGGTTCTGGAGTCTCCCCAAGCCTGCAGAAAACAAGCTTGGCAATGTAAGATCTGTTGTAGGGCTGCATTTGTAATATGTCTTACAAAGCTAACTTGCATATAGACCTCAAGTGCCTCACAGGAGTCTCTTTGAGGGTCCTGGCTTCCCTTGAACTTCAAGTTTGTGCTGACTCCCACGCACATTCCTGAGCTTTTTCATTTTAACATGGTTGGTGATGAATTGGGGGAGGGTAAGGATTTGCTTTCCTCTGCAGGAGAAGTACAGTGCTGCTAATTTCATTCTTCACATTTTGTCTTTGAGATGAGCAGGGTCCTCTGTGCCTGTATTTAGTACTGCTGTGTTGCTGGACTCTCCTGGCAAAAATTAGGCTAATGTCTCCGACGACTGCATTAGCCACTGAAATGAGGTTCTAAATTGAAGGTACTACACCAAGTCTCTCTCCAAGGTATCGCCTTGTTCTGGCGTTTATTATTCAAATTCATTCTCTCAATGATTCTCTGCAGACTGGCACACTTTTTCAGTGCACTGCTGCATTGTGCTAGCTGAAAGGCAAGATCACCTTTTAAGAAGAGAAAGAAAGGAAAGGGGGAAGAAAAGGCAAAGGATGAATGCCATGGTGCAGAGAGTCAGCAGTTTATCTGTTTTAAGAGCTGCCTGTGTGATGCCCCACCTTAACAAAAAAAAAAAAAAAAAAAAGATAGCAGTCCTGGAGTAGGGAGGAGGATAGGTGAATGATACCACTACATTAGTGGCATCTGGGCCTTACAAGGCCCTGCAGCTTCTTGCTTACCCTTCATTTTTACTGAGTACTTACTGTCTACAGCAAGAAAATGAAGACAACTCTTAGAATAGAAGCCTTCCTTTGAGCTCTTGGTTTTGTAGTTTTATTGGTTTTCTTTCTTGCTTGCTTATATGCATGGTGGAGGTGGGAGGGGCTGAGGAGAGGGTTATCTCTTAGGGCTCTTGCATTGTGCATTGAAGTAAGAGCGCCTTAGCAGGTACCAGGTGCCTACACGGTTGAAAACAGATCTGTGAGAACAAGTTTGCTTGTAAAAGGGTTTTCATTTGTTTTGTTTTTTGGCTTGGTGACAAAGTAATATGTTTTTAAAGCAGAAATCTTGGAAAACATAGAAAATTACAAAGGGAAATAACAACAAGAATAAAAACAAAATCACCCATATTTTACAGATGTAAAATTCACATTATAACTCTGTTCTTCCAGTTGTTTTTACAAAAGTGCTGCCATTACTGTTCATACTATCTTGAGACTGACACTTTCCATTTAGAATTGGAGCATTTAAAAAGTTGGAGCTTTTGACATATAATTAGGCGTTCAGTCGGTGAACATTTTCTAGGTGCTGATCTTTAATGTGTCCAATTGTGTGAAAATACCAAATTATACCTGGTGGATTATTATTGTTTAACTTTTAAATGGTTTTCAGTTTTCTACGGTTGTAAATGATTCTTCAGTAAACGTCTTTGAATTGTTACAGCTTTCTCTGTTCTTAGAAAGGATGTGATGTGTCTCTTCTGATTATCTTGCCCTGCCTCTCAGGCCATTTGGGTAGCACCAGAGATTCGGGTATCACTCACCCCTGCTGTTTATCACACATTAGGTGCCCTGGATTTTCCTTTCCATGTGGTGCCTACTACTTCTCCTTAGACCAGGAAATAATTGTATTCAGGTTAGGAAGGGCAGCAAGGGCAGATCACATGTTTTTACTGTTACATGCTGAGATGGTAAGGTCCCCAGGAACAGGGATATTGTTATCAGCTTCTTTGACAGTGACCAGCTGTTGTGTGCCTTCCTCCCTGTGTCTAACCCGGTACCCAAAGAGATGCCTGCCCTCAAGGAGTCTGCTGAAGGATAACAGAATTGAATGAAGCAACCACACAACTTTCGTTGGGTACTTGGTTCAGGCTCTTATTGAGGGGGACTGGGAAGAGGCTATTTTGCTGTTTTTCTGGAAGGAACCTTTGTTACTTATAGGTTACAATTAACTAGCCTCAAAAGCCAGTAGCTGATTAGTACTGAGTAGTATAAACAGTAGGTCATTCTGAGTCAGAGGAATTGATTTGTTTCCAAGAGAAGATAGGATATTAGGTAGGGCTTTATATTGATGAGGCAATTCAGAGGATTGGCCAGGTCTGAGGAACAGCTTGCAAAGGGGAGGTGGCAATAATGACTGTCTTCTGAAAGTGACCAGTATAGGACAGTACAAGAGCAGATGGGGGTAGGGAGTTGCAAAGAGATGAGGGAGAATTAAGGTTACATGTCATGAATCCTGAGAGTAGTGGGACCCTGAACAATATTCTATTTTACTGCTCATGAGAAAAATTTGGCTAAATTTTCCTGCGATTGAAGGGCAGATAAGAAAGTCTTGAAGTTCCTGTAACTTCCCTAAGTTAATTTCGGCTCTGTCCTTTCAGTTGTTCAGAACAAAGTCCTTGCAGCCAGTCTTGCTTGACTCCTGTCTTTTTCCAACACCTAAATCATATGCTGTGTTTGACTACTGCTTATCACTCCCACAGCTACCATAATGTCTGGTCTGGGATATTGTTGTAGTAGGTTCCTCATTGACCTCCCTCCTTTGCTCTTAGCACCTGCAGTTTATTCTCAACAGTTTCCAGTGCCCCTTTTATCATGTCTGCCTATGCTCAGAGTATCTCTTGATATTCCTTCTCACATAAAGAAAAAACCTCTTCTGTAGCCTTCATAAGCCTGTGAAGTGGCTCACTGTCCATTAGTAATTTCCTTTGCTGCTCTCCTGCACGTTCCCTCTCCTTTGTGCCCCTGGCCTCCATCATGTTCCTTAGCTCATCATAACTTGGGCTCAGAATACTTTTAACCTGGAGAACGTTGTGATTCCCCTATATTTTTCCCTTAGGGAAGTAACCTCTTCCTTATGGTCAGAGCCGAAGGATTTCATCAACAAAGTGAGTAAAATGGCATTGATTATAACTTGATGTAGAAAATAAATACACATGACTCTAAGCTCATTAAGCAAATGATAGAATAAATAGAAAATGATAAATGTGTGAATTGAACTTAGTGACTTACTTAGAGAGAGGGGAACAGTAATTTCATGGTGGAGAAGCCTGGTAAGAACAACATGTGATCAAGGCTGGCACCAGCAGTGTTGTCACATGGATGTACTGTGGTTTGATAGGATGAGAAAACACAGGCATTTCACCTCTGCTCTGCTATTCCTCAAACCCAGTAACTCCAGTCTCATTGTGAGAAACTATCAGACAAACCCAATTTGAAGGACATTCTATAAAATACCTGACTAGTACTCTTCAAACTGTCATGGTGGTTATAAATAAGGAAAGAAACTGTCACAGATCAGAGAAGACATGACATCTAAATGTAGTTATTCCCTTTTATCCCCTTAATTTATTTTAGAGGTAGGGCTGGGGGGTGGGGTGGGGAAGACAGACAAGCAGAAAAAGAGCTCTTACCGCTTACTCACTAGATCAATGCTCGCAGTGACTGGGAGTGGGCTGGAATTGGAATCAGGAGCCAGGAACAAAAATGAGGTCTCCTGTACGAATATCAGAGACCAATGACTAGAATCGTCCTCTACTGCCTCTTATGATCTGTAATGGCAGAAAGCTGGAATTGGAGCTGGAGATGGGAGTTGGACCCAGGCATTTGTGAAGGGACACATATATTTCAACTGCTCGCTAAAATGCCTGCTTCTGTGTGGAAGAAATCACCTTGCATGTGTCACAATCCCATATGGGCACCGGTTCTAATCGCGGCGGCCCTGCTTCCCGTACAGCTCCCTGCTTGTGGCCTGGGAAAACAGTTGAGGACAGCCTAGGCACTCTGCACCCGTGTGGGCAACCTGGATGAGGCTCCTGGCTTTGGTTACTTGGGGAGTGAATCATCAGATGGAAGATCTTCCTCTCTGTCTTTTCTTCTCTCTGTATATATCTGACTTTGCAATAAAAATAAATAAATCTTTTTAAAAATTCTGAATTGGATGCTCGAGCAGAGACATTAATACAAAAATAGTTGAATTATGAGGAATCTGGAGTTCAGTCAGGAATTTTGTGGTAGTGTTGTTTTCTTGTACCATGGTAATGTAAGATGATAATGGTAGGAGAACCAAATTGGCCAAGTGTGTCCTGGGATTGTGGGAACTCTACTAACTTTCTAAGTTCCCTATAAATTTGAAACAATTTTAAAAAGGCAAAAGTGACTTTTTCATCAAAGCCCTCCTTGATAGCCCTCTCAAAAAGCTTTGTTCCTTCTTGTCATTTCCTGTTTCCTGCACTATTTCGTTCCTTAGCATTTTACCATCCAATATGATACATTTACATTGTATTTTGTTTGATGCCATACTTGTATACAAACTCTTAAGAAGGGAAATCGGTTTGTTTGTTTGTTTTGCTTGCATCTAAATCTTACGGCCTAGAATCTTCCTGGTTCATAACAAGTTGGGCTTTTAAAAAAAGATTTATTGATTTTTTTTATTGGAAAGTCAGATTTATAGACAAAGTAAGACAGATCTTCCATCCGCTGATTCATTCCCTAAATGACTGCAGTGGCCAGAGCTGACCAATTGACCCAAAGCTAGGAGCCAGGAACAACTTCTGGGTCCCCAATGCAAGTTCAGGATCCCAAGGCTTTGGACTATCTTCTACTGTTTTACTAAGCCATAATCAGGGGGCTGAATCAGAAGCAGAGGAGCTAGGCCACAAACTGGTGCCTATATAGGATCCTGGTACTTGAAGGTGTGGGGTTAGCCCATTGAACCACAAAAACAGCCCCATCATAAGAAGTTGTTAATAAATATTTACTCATGAATGAAAGATTAAATTATACTACCCTTCTTTTTTTTTAATATTTATTTATGTTTATTGGAAAGTCAGATACACAAAGAGGAGGAGACACAGAGAGGAAGATCTTCTTTCTGTTGATTCACTTCCCAAGCGGACACAATGGCCAGAGCTGAGCCAATCCAAAGCCAGGAGCTAGGAGTCTTTTGGATCTCCCATGCAGCTGCAGGGTCCCAAGTCTTTGGGCCATCCTCTACTGCTTTCCCAGGCCACAAGCAGGGAGCTGTATGGAAAATGGAACCACCAGGATTAGAACTGGCACCCATGAACTGGGATCCTGGCACATGCAAGGCAAGAACTTCAGCAACTAGGCCACCGTGCCAGGCCCTATAATACCCTCCCCCCCCTTTTTTTTTTTTAAGATTTATTTATTTTTATTGGAAAAGCAGATAGAGAGGAGGAGAAACAGAGAGGAAGATCTTCCATCTGACACTCCCCAAGAGGCTGTAATGGCTGGATCTGAGCCATTCTGAAGCCAGGGGGCAGGAGCTTCTTCCGGGTCTCCCATGCGGTGCAGGGTCCCAAGGCTTTGGGTCATCCTTAACTGCTATCACAGACTATAAGCAGGAGCTGGATGGGAAGCAGGGCCACCGGGATTAGAACTGGTGCCATTATGGGATCCCGGCAAGTTCAAGGTGAGGACTTTAGTTGCTATGCTATCGTATTGGACCCTATATAACCCTTCCATGTGTAAGTAACCTTGAGGTTTTTTTCTGGGGCCTTCCTTGCACTTGTGACATTTCCAGTATTTCCATTTCAATGAGGGAAATGACTCCTGTTGTTTCTTTTCTACTTATACTCAGCATGAAAATGAGTGGTGTTGTGGGTAGGTTGTCCAGTGTGTTCTCCTCACCAACACATGATGCCGTTTATTACTTTCCTGTCAGAGATTTTTCTTCCCTAGCTGAGGGCTGGATTATGAAGACCAATCCTTGCCTAGTCATATTTAAAAATGTGGTCTGGGATTGGCTGTCTCAGAGGAAGGACACTCTCCCTTGTCTGATTCACACAGGACAGAATATGGAATGTGCATTGATGTGAGAACAGTGAGGGAGGTATAAGACCCTTTAATCTAGAAAATTAAAGTCAGAGAAGGAAAATGTATTTAATTTCTATACCTAGCTTCTGTGTGTGCCATGGACTAAACACTTGCGGGGTGAGGAGAGCAGGAATGTAGACTGGTGCAGCACATCTGGGTATGAGAACCGGATAGTGCCATGTCGTCTCAGGAGAAGTAATTTACAATAAGCCAAAGAGAACGTGCCTCACATGGTGAGCGTCAAGTGCACAGTTAAAGGTACAGATTGAAAACAACCCTGGCAAAATGCAAGCATAGTGTGACATTTGAAAACTTTGCTGAAACGTCACAGAGACCCCATCTCTGCCACTGTTACTGTTCCTGCCTGAAGATCCTGTGGGTTCCATGTTCTTTTCTTTTCCTTTTTTTCTTTCATTACTTTGCTTTGCTTTTTCTTTTTTAATGTTTCATTTATTTTTCTTTGAAAGGCAGAGGTAGAGAGAGGTCTTTTATCTGCTGACTCCCTGAATCACTGCAGCAGCTGTAACTGGGCCAGTCCAAAGGCAGGAGTTTCTTCTGAGTCTCTCACATAGGTGCAGGGAGCATCTTCTGCTTCTTTCCCAGGCACATTAGCAGGGAGTTTGATCAAAAGTGGAACAGCCAGGGCTTGAACCCGTATTAGATGCTTGCACTGAAGGCTGAGGCTTAACCTGATAAGCCAACCACCAGCCCTTTCAATGATTTTGATGGAGGTAGTATTGAGTAGATTTTTATTGTGGGCACCTTGTCAGATGCAGGAGGTAACTTAATATAGGGAGAGATAGAGAGCTAAGTGAACTCTGAAGGACTTTGGGCAGTGTCGATTCAGTTGCACCTATTTTCATGTTTGGGTTTTTTTTTTTTTTAATCCCTTGTGTTGGAACTTGATTTGCTGCGTAATTTATTTTAAAGCTTACATAGACTGTATTTCCCAAAGATGTAGTCATACTGATCTGAGGTGTGAACAAAGACATTCAGCGCAACACAACTGTGAGATGAAAGCATTTCCCTTGTGCCTGACAGTCTCCGACTCCTGTTACTTTTTTGTTTCCTTGGCCTAGAGCGGATAGGAGCCACAGATACTTTTTGGTGTTGGTGCTCTGCAGTACTTTCATACCTGTGGTGCTCTCTGAACTAAGACTGGCTCCCTACTGGGGGCAGAGTTTGGCCTGGGCCTGGGGCTGTTCCTTCTGGGGAGAAATAAGCTGGGCTTCTTGTATCCTCTTTCATTTTGCTTATCTGCTGAAGGAAGAGGCCTAGAGTCCCTCCATTTATAAGTAGGACATGTTGCACTTTCTTTCTTTTTTCCTAAAGATTTACTTGTTATTTATTGGAAAATCAGATATACAAAGAGGAGGAAAGACAGAGAGGAAGATCTTCTTTCCATGGATTCACTCCCCAAGTGTCAGCAATGGTTCAAGCTAAGCCAATCCAAAGCCAGGAGCTTCTTCCAGGTCTCCTATGTGGATGCAGGGTCCCAAGGCTTTGGGCCATCCTCGACTGTTTTCCCAGGCCACAAGCAGGGAGCTGAAGGGAAGGAAAGCATCATGGATATGAACCCGCACCCATAGGGAATCCTGGCACATGCAAGGTAAGACCTTTGGCTACTAGGCTACCATGCTGGGCTCATGATGTGCTTTCTTAAAACCATTGAAATACCACAGCTGGGTTCAAGGATCTGCAGAAATACTTAAAGAAAAACTTATAAAGAAATCTGTACCAAACCACAGGCTACTTTTTTGTCAAAGGTTTTTTCCCTTTCTTTTTCAAGACTATACAGTTGAAAGTATGACTGTTCATGGAAAAGAAGAAATAAAGTAAAAGAAAGAAGAGGTATTTGCAGATTCTCAAGGATAAAACTGGTCTCCATGACCGTCTGCTCTTCACCAACAGTGCTGAAGTCTCGGGCTTCCTTCTGCTCCTTGGCTTCCCTTCCCTTCCCCTCCAACACAGTTGGTCGAGGATAGCCCCAGATCCTCACCTCTTTCCAGGCACTGCCTGCAGGGCTCACACAGCTCACCTCTGGGCTTTGGTGTGAACCCCTTTCCACTTCTTTAGGGCTACTTTAAATTACAGCCACAGAGCAAATTATCACAGCTTAGTGCCTTCAAACACCACATCACTGCCTCTTGGTTTTATGTAGGGCAAGACCAGAAGCACTGGTTACCCTGGTTTCCTGCTCCAGGTCTCAGCCTAAAATGGGATGTTAGTCAGTTTGTGTTTATTTTGGGAGGCTCCGGGGAAGAATCAGCTTCTATCATTCAGATTTTTTTCCAGTATTTATTTTTTAAAAAAATTTTTATTTTTCTGGGCCCTGCACAGTAGCCTAGTGGTTAAAGTCCCAGCATGTGCTGGGATTCCCTATGGGTGCGGGTTTGTATCCAGGAAGTTCTACTTCCCTTTCAGCTCCCTGCTTGTGACCTGGGAAAGCAATAAAGGACGGCCCAAAACCTTGGGACTCTGCATCCACATGGGAGACCTGGAAGAAACTTCTGGCTCCTGGCTTTGGATTGGCTCAGTTCAGGCTGTTGTGGCCACTTGGGGTGTGAATATGTTTCTGTCTCACCTCTTCTCTGTAAATATGACTTTCCAATATAAATAAGGGAATCTGTTTAAAAATCGAATGTTCTTTTTATTATTATTTACACAAATTAGAAGGATGCATGCCCATGTGGGCTTCTGATTAGGGTGGGTAGATTCAGGTTCCAGGGAACATTGATGATATATATGTTTCAGGGTTGGTTTTTTTTCCCCCTTCTCCTATGTTTATAAGGGGTGGGGGAAAGGGAGCTGCTCCTTGCCATCAAATTACTTCAGCACTTGGGGATGGGGTGGCAGTCTTTTGATAATGCCCTGGACATCACAATGTGGGGAAGAGTGTCCCGAGGGTGTTACTGGAGTGGTTTTGATAGTTCTGAGAAGTTGTTGGTTTTGTTGCTCATGGTTGAGAAATATTTTCCCAAGGTCTATTGTTTGACCAAGTCTATCTTAGTGTATCCAGAAGCCCAGGAACATGCTACAAAGCTTGGCCAGGAGAATTGTCAGCTTGTTCTGCTTCCCATCCTCTGATGAGTCAGTTGACATCCCCTGCTTGCCTAGATGAGTTGTGTCCTCCGTGTGCATCTAGCTGTGCTCTCCCATACAGGCATCAGTAACTGAGGATTGCTAGTGCTTCTTTGCATTCAATTCTTAGAGTAAGATTTGTGGGTCGAAGAGTAAATGTAGTTATAATTTTATTAAGATGTTACTGAGGGCTCAGCACACTGGTGCAATGGCTAAGTCCTCACTTTGGAAGCACTAGGATCCCATATGGGCACTGGTTGTGTCCCGGCTGCTCTGCTTCTGATTCTGCTTCTGTTTAATGTGCCTGAGGAGACAGTGAAAGATGGCCCAAGTACTTGGGCCCCTGTTGCCCACAAGAGAGACCAGGATGGAGTTGCTGGCTCCAGGCTTTGGCCTGACCCACACCTGCTACAGCCACTTGAAGAATGAATCAGTGGATGGAAATGGAAGCTCCGTTCATCCCTTATCCTCTCCCACCCATCTCTGCTTCCCTTTTTGCTTTGCCTAAACAGATAGATAGGTGAGTACATCTTGCAAAAAGTCTTGTAGCTGGTCCTGGTGCAATGACTCAAAGTGACTAAATCCTCACCTTATTCGTGCCAATTTCATGTATGAGCACCAGTTCATGCCGTGGCTGCTCTGCTTCCCATCCAGCTTCTTGTTTGTGAAAGCAGTTGAGGATGGCCCAAAACTTTGGGATGCTGCACACTGGTGTGGGAGACCAGGAAGAAGCTCCTGGCTCCTGTCTCCTGTCTTTGAATCGGCTCGGCTTTGGCTGTTGCGGCTACTTGAGGAATGAACCAGCAGGTTCATTTTTTTTTTTCTCTCCGCGACCTTGTTCACTGTCACCATGGTAGCTGGTAGCTTTCTCTTTGTCTTTCCTTCTTTCTGTAAATCTGCATTTCTAATAAAATAAATACATCTTTAAGACAGTTTTCTTTTAAAAAATTCATTTGGCTATTTTTGTTTTAACAGTTTTATTTGTTTGTGAGGCATAATTACACAGAGAGGAAGAAACAGAGAGAAATATTCCATCCAGTAATTTACTACCAGATAACACAACAGCTAGAGCTGGACCAGACCAAAGCCAGGAACCAGGAGCTCCTTTCAGATCCAGGCACCCATGCATTTGGGCCATCCTCTGCTGCTTTTTCAGGTGCCTTAGCAAGGAGCTGGTTTCGAAGTGGAACAGCCAGGATTTGAACTGATGTCTATTTGGGATGCTGCCAGTGGCTTAGCTAGCTATACCTCAGTGCTGACCTCTTGGTATCTAATAGTAAAAAAATAATTTAAGTGTAACTACTTTTCCCAGTTTGTTCTTTTATCCTTTGCTTATTGTACTATTTTGTGTGTTTCAGATTTTAATAAATTGAAAATATTTTTGTTAAGCTTCTGGATTTCAAGTTATAATTTGAAAGTTTTTTTTCTTTTTTCAAATTCAAGCATACTTACCATGATACAGTTTTGTAGATATAGAGATTTTTCCCTCTCCTCCCCTTGCTGCTTACCCTTTTTCTTCTCCCGCCCATTTTCCTTGAGTTACCACAGTAGTATAGTCCCTTAAAAACAGCTACAAGGTTAGCTTTCTGCTATTTAACTGTATTGTGACATGGCGGGTATAGGCAAAGGTATATTTTAGTGGAACATCTACTTTTATTCAAGATAGAGGTGTGTATTGTAAAATAATTACTTCCCATTATGCTAGTATCTGTCACACAGTTCATCTTTGACAATATATGTATGTATTTGATTACCTATATCTATTTATTTTATACTTTGTCTAGCGGCTATCTTATATCAGGGAGAACATATGATTTTGTGGTTTTCGGACTGGTTTATTTCACTAAGCATAATGATCTCCCACTGGAGACATTTTGTTGCAAATGGTAGGATTTCATTCGTCTTTATTGTATTCTATAAAGTAGATGTACCAAAGTTTCTTTATCCATTCATCTTTTGATGGGTATATTGACTCAGTTGGTTGTTTTCAGGTCTTTGCTATTGCAAATTGTGTTGCTATAGGATACTACTACGGAAGTAGAGGATTGACTTACAATACTACTGTGTCAACCCCATGATTTTATTATTAATATTTTTTAAAGATTTTTTAAAAATTTATTTTATTGAAAAGGCAGATATACAGAGAGGAGGAGATACAGAGAGGAAGATCTTCCTTCTGTTGATTCACTCCCCATGTGACCACAATGGCTCGTTTGTGGCAGTCCGAAGCCAGGAGCCAAGAACTTCCTCCAGGTCTCCCACGTGGATGCAGGGGCCCAAGGCTTTGGGCTGTCCTTGACTGCTTTCCCAGGCCACAAGCTGGATGAGAAGTGGAACTGCCAGAATTAGAACCAGTGCCCATATGGGATCCTGGCATGTTCAAGGCAAGGACTTTAGCCACTAGGCTATTGTACCGGGTCCTATTATTAACATTTTAAAACCTGCTTTATTTGGAATTTATCCAGATGTTTAGAAGCAAGGGATAGTTAGTCTTATATTTCTAAACTTATTTTTAAATATTTTTTATTTTAAAGGCAGAATTAGAAGGAGAGAGAAGGGAAAAAGAGGTTGATATCAGTCTTTTATCTGCTGGATCCCCAAATGACTACAGTGGCCAGAGCTGAACAGATCAGACACCAGGAGCCACAAGCCTCCTCTGCTTTCACCATGCAGGTTCAGAGATCCAAGGACTTGGGCTATCCTCTACTCCTTTCCCACTCCATAAGTGGGGAGCTACATCAAAAATAGACCAGCCAGGACATGAAATTAGCACCCATATGGGATGTCAGTGCCATAGGTAGAAGCTTAGCCTACTATATCATTGGCACCAGCCCTAATTTTATCTTTTTAACATGACTGTCAAATTATTTAATGCCTAGTACAGTAGCCTACCAGCTAAAGTCCTCGCCTTGCACACCCTGGGATCCCAAATGGGCACTGGTTCTAATGCTGGCAGTCCTGCCTCCTATCTGGCTCCCTGCTTGTGGCCTGGGAAAGCAGTCGAGGATGGCCTAGGGCCTTGGGACCCTGCACCCACGTGGGAGACCTGAAAGGGGCTCCTGGCTCTTGGCTTTGGATTGGCGCAGCTCCTGCCCTTATGGCCACTAGGGGAGTGAATCAACAGACAGAAGACCTTCCTCTCTCTCTATTCCTGTTTGTATATCTGCCTTTCCAATAAAAATAAAAATAAATAAATCTTTAAGAAATTTTTTCAACACTTATTGAGAAGTATATCCTTTTCTCACATATTTATGATGCTGCTGTTATTGTATATTGACTTTCCATATGTGGTTGTGTCTATTGTAAATTTTCTTTTCTATCAATAATTCTATCTATTCATGTGCCAGTAACGATCCTATTTAATTATTGTAGCTTTGTGAATGTGTTTTACTATCCAAAGGTCATCTAAGTTTCATCTCTGTAGTCTTCTTTCTCTATGAGTGTGTGTGTATGTGTGGAGGAAGGTACATGGCAGCTGCAGACAAAAGAACTTCGGTTAACTATTAAAGTGCAGGTAGAAGACCTGAAGTTGGCAAAGGAGAAACTTAGAGGGGGGCTGAGGAGCTTGTTTTTTTGGCACATGCCTTGTGGATTTTTGAACATTATTCATGGACATACAAAATTGTCTACTTAAAAATCAGCCTGCTGTGTAGATTGATTGGATTTTGAGTGTTGTGTACATTTGCCTTGGCAGGACACATGATTTTTTGGCCGTTGTAAGACTCAGGGTCTGGACACTTTTCACCCCCAAGAGTCTAGACTTAGCAGAGCTAATCAGAAGTCACAAGGAAGTTTCAAGGAAATCAGGGCAGGGCACCACATGACTCAGATTCTGATCTCAGATGCTGCCAGAATATTTCATGAAGTGAAATAGTGAGGAGTTAAGCATCATGATGCTCTATCACTCAGTGGGAATTGAGTGGAAATGGCTTTGGAGAGCTCCCACATTTAGCCGTTTTAAAGTGAGCAGTTCAGTAGTAACTGTTAGGCCAACACCACTGGTGTCTGTTACATCCTAAAACACTTTTTTTTTTCTCCTCACAAGAATCCCCACCCCATTAAGCATTTTCTTCTCATTCCCTAATCCCCTAGCCTCTGCCATCCACCACTCCTTTCTACATTTATGGATTTACCTTCTTTGGATGTTTCATCTAAATGGAGTTATACAATATGTGACCTTTTTCATGTGGCTTCTTTCCCTTAATGTAATATTTTTGAAGTTCATCCTTTTTGCAGAATGTATTGATACTTCATTCCTTTTTGTGGCTGAATAGTAGTCCAACATACAGATACACCATTATCTGGGCAAATGTGTATATATCTTCATCTGCTAATGGACTTTTTATGTGTTTTTAAACCAAGAAGAAGCTGGAGAGCACATAAAATACTGGTGGAAGACTGTTACACAGAAACAAATGTAAGATTGAACAGTAAGGATGGGTAGAAAGGCTTCTTAGAAAGACAGACTGTAGCCATTTGGATGTGAGAAACGGAAAATGCCATCTGACAGCTTCTTCTTGCTCTATCATGTAGATGGCCAGGGCTCCATGAAGACTGGCTAGGCACAGGCTCAAAGGTAGGTTAACTGAAAGAGTGAGGAGAGGAGGAAAATGTGTTAACTACAGACTGTGGTTATGATGGTGTACACTGTTTATTTCAGTTTGTAAAGTGTTTGTGTGTGTGTCAAAATGCTTAGATTTTTAGGACCTGTGCATTGCCCCTTCAGCACCAAGCTGCCCCAGAGGTCCTGACTTCAAGCAAATGAGGCAGTGTCAGATTTGAAAACTGTGGGCTGCCTGCTGACCAAAAGTGGGTCTTGCCTTGAAGAAGGGGATCTGGGCACATCTGCCATAGAAGAGGCTGTCTGGTCGGGAGCTAGCTGGAATAGCTGAGTCCAGGCCAGCAGGAAGTAGGAAGAAGGTCTGTGGCCATCATTTCCTCTGTAATTGGTTCTGGACACTGAGCTTATGCATGAGAACTGGGTGGGCTGGTGGAGGGGGCTTAAAGTACATCCTGTGCCTCAGGTGGAATGAGTGGAGCCCTGGCATTTGAGGACAGAGTCATTGTTCCCAAGGGGTGTGAAGTCTCACTTATTACAGAAGCTTTATCCTCAACCAGTCAACTGATCAAGAAAGGTTTGGATTTGAAAATGTGTCATGATGTTTTTGACTTGACTATTCTTTGTTGGAGAAATGACAAAAAAGGAAAGGCCACCCAGTAAGTAGTCCTTACAATGTTTGCTGAATGAGTGAATGAAAGGCGTGTTGTGGCTAGAGCCACAGTAGGCAGCCGAGAGTCAGTATATTTACCATCTTTCAGAGGAGCCTGGGTTGCAGCACTGCAGCTCGACAGACATTTGAATTACTCAGTTTGGAGAGAGGGAGTGCAAGATAGAAACTGGAACAGAGACTATGTTCCAGAGCAGGGCAGGGAGGTGATCAAAGTGCTAGAGATATGGGTGTCAATTGCCTCCGCTGATTTGCAGCAAAGTGGAGTAAATGAATGGTTGGTGGTGCAGGAGTGGCTGAATGTGTGCCACATGTAGCTGCTTGGGTCTTGGATGGGCTGGGCTGGTAACTTTCTTCGAAGCGTTTCCTCTTTTCATTGTTTCAGAACTTTGGTGCAAGGAAGAATGTTTACTCATTAACCTGATTCCTCCTGTATCAGAGTTTGTACCCACTACCCACCCTGTGATCTTCCCTAGCTGCCTCCTGTTGCCTCACAGCCCTACCTCATCCTCACCTAAAGCAGTGTGATTTCTACCCAACTCTGGTGCACTAATTATATCTAGATCCCATGGGCTGATTGCTTTCATGGAACCAGACCTTTGGCCTATCAGCCCCTATTGTGATTCATTTTCCTGTGGTCTCATGACACCTCTTGTTTTCAGAGCCTTACTGCCAGTCCCTTGAGTTCCTCATGTTGTCATTTGGGGAAAGTGGTCACAACAGAACCAGATGGTGGGTTAAGAATAAGGAAATGGGAGCCTAGAGAGATAGCCTAGTGGCTGAATTCTCACCTTGCATCTGCTGGGATCCCATTGGGTGCCAGTTCTTGTCCTGTTTGTTCCGCTTCTCTTCAAGCTCGCTGCTTGTGGCCTTGGGAAATAGTAGAGTGGCCCAAAGCCTTGGGACTCTGTACCAGTGTGAGAGACCTGGAGGAAACTCCTGCCTCCTAACTTCAGATCAGCTGAGTTCCAGTTGTTGCAGCCACTTGGGGAGTGAACCAGTGGATGTATCTTTCTATCTCTCCTTCTCTCTGGAAATCTCCATTTCCAATTAAAAATAAATCTTTAAAAAAGGAAAAAAGAATCAGGAGATGGCTCCCAAGTCGAAAGTAGAGGCCTGGGATATGGGGTGGTGATGATATGTGAATGTTAACCTTAGGACCCATGAGGTACTGGGAGAGGGGGGAGGTAGATAGACATACACTAATTTATTGTTTTAATAACTCATTTATGTAGAAGTCATATTTGGCAAATTACTTTTACATCTGCAGTTTCACTGGAGTACGATCTTACCTCTTTCCCGATGTCTTTCTTCTACTTTTCACATGTAGCCAATTAAAAATTCTGTTGTAAATATCTATTCTCTCTTCACATTCTACCTCAGAAATTTCTGGCCTATAGCCCTCATTGCCATGCAGAGGACTCCCAAGCTGATGTTTTCAGCTTCTACTTCACCCTCTGAACCCCAGCCAGTGTTTTTAGCTGCCTGATGGGTGTCTGCCAGTCCCATTGGTGGGTACTAAGCAATCCATTAAACCAAACTGAAAATAATTGCCCTTGCCCCTGGCCCCAGCCAGCCCACTGATAACATCGTTATTTTCTGAGTCACTTGCCCTTGAAACTAGTGTATCCGTCATTCCTTTCCCCCAGGCCAGTCACATCAGTCACCTGACTTTGCCATGTCCCATCATTATTTCCAGTCCCACTGTTACTCCATGACTTCTTTCTGAGCTATGGCATTAGCTCCTTACCCAATTCCCCCTATTCTAGGCATAGCTTAACATGAATTACCCTTGATGTCCTTATTCTGACCAGATTTTTCTTGAAGACAAGGAAATGGTTCTCTATTGCCAGTGAAGGCTAGATATTTTAGCTTGATTTGTGGGCCTATTGCCTCTTCCATGTCCCCCATGATTCTATATACACAATCCTCCTTTTCTAGGCATAGGACTGCTCCTGCTGCTTCCCTGCATTCTAGACTCGCCCCTCCCCACACCTTTCTTAGGCTATTTTTCATCCTTTAGCTGCTTCTTCACTTCTGTGCTTCTCTACTTTGTCCTTTCACCTGCTTTAATTCTATCTGTTAAAACCATATGGAGGGCCAGTGTTGTGGTGCAGCATATTAAGCAGCCACTTGAGATGCTGGCATCCCATATTTGTGTGCCAATTCAAACCCTCGCTGCCTGGCTTCTGGTCTGACGTCTTGCTAATGTACCAGGGAAGGCAGTAAGGTTATGGCCTAGGTACTTGGACCCCTCCACTAAGGTACTTGGACCCATCTCATGTGAAAGATGTAGATGGAGTTCCAGGCTCCTGGATTGTGGCTCTCTGAGGAGTGAACCAGTTGATAATAGATCTCTTCTCTTACTCTGCTTCTCTCTGTCACTTTGCCTTTGATATAAATACAAAAATTCTTCTGGAAAATTAAGTGCTTAAAAATACCATATTTATTTATGTCTGCTGTAGAAGAATGCTGTGACCCTGTTGAGAAATCAGGTAGAGGTGTCCTGCCATAAAATTATACTCAAAGTGTACTGTCTGATAATAAAAACCATGTTTTGAGACTAATATTATAGCACATCAGGTTAATTGACTTGAAACGCAAGCATCTGGGACTTGTCCTGAATAAAACGGACATTCCTTACCAAAAAGAAAGAAAGAAATGCAAGCATTTGAAATTGGAGCACCAATTCAAGTCTTGGGATATGTGCTTCCAGTGCAGGTTCCTGGGTTCATATCCTTCTCCCCTCTACATCACCTTGCTTGAAGTCTACCTCAAGCCTCAGATTACAGTAATTCATAGATTTGCCTAGTCCACCCCATCTTGCTCTGAATGAGATGTATTTGGTGTGTTTAGAATCCCTGAGGACCTGCAGGCCTGACTTGGTTCCTATGCTCAGTGACCATTCCATCAGTGTTTGTTGCGCTGGGCTGCTGTCTTCCAGGCATCCTTGGGTGTCTGGGACCTTGATGCTCTTATAACTTGGGAGACAGTGAAGGCTCTGCTCTCTCATGGTCAAAGCTGTGTGACTGATGGAGCTTATTGATTGGCCTTTAATTCATTACCACCTTTCTGCCTACTATCCCATTGATTATGATTGATAAAAATGTTATTGGAAATCTCATGTGTGTTCGTACTGATCCCTAGAGGAATCCATTCCCACATAGTAAGTTTGGCCCTAACCTAGCATTCAATAAATTCAATTCTGTAGTCCATCAAGACATAAAGTAATTAAAGTATGGATTAGTGCCTGCCAAGACTGGCAGGAGAAATGACAGAAGGATTTTTTCCCAAGAGTCTGAACTGGCCGGCCTCTAGAGAATTCATTATTTCATCAGCCCCCACTGGTACCTCTGCTGAGCCTGTCTGCTTCAAAGGATTGGAGTGTAGATTCTGGACTTGATACCAAATGACTTGATTCACGCAGAGATGTTCTGATTGGGCCTCAGGCAGCCTCTGGGGTGGGGTTGATGGGGTGGAGTTGGGAGGGGAGAAACTGACAGCTGGTTGGGATCTGATTATTCCTGAGGTGCTGCTAGACTCAACATGTTCTCAGCTTGGTAAAGGCACAGAGGAGAGAACATGTCAGTATTGGGAAAATTGCCTTTTTTTCCCTTTTTGTTCCTCCCCTCCCTTCCCTTTTACTCTTCCCCCTTTGCTTCTTTTTTCTTTTTAAGTTTATTTGCTTTTATTAGAAAGGCAGAATTAGAGAGAGAGAGAAGGGAGAGAGATATTCTATCTACTGGTTCATTCCTCAAATGGTGTCAATGACTAGAGCTGGATCAGTCTGAAACCAGAAACTTCCTCCAGGTTTCCCATATGTGTGCAGGACCCAAGCACTTGGGTCTTCCTCTGCTGCTTTCTCAGGCTATTAGCAGGGAGCTGGATAGGAAGTGGAGTAGCTGGGACTCAAATTGGTGCCCATATGGGTTCCTGGCACTACAGGTGGAGGCTTGCTTCTTTTTTCTTTTTTATTTTCCCTCTTCTCTGGTCTTTTTTTCTTCTTCTTCTCTTTCCTTCCCTTTTCCCTTTTTTTTTAAAAAAAAAATTTATTTCTTTTTATTGGAAAGTCAGATATGCAGACAGGAGGAAAGGCAGAGAGAAAGATCATCTGTTTGCTGGCTCACTCTCCAAGCAGTCTCAGCAGCCGAAACTGAGCCGATCTGAAGCTAGGAGCCAGGAGCCTCTTCCAGGTCTCCCATATGGATGCAGGGTCCCAAGGATTCTGGGCCATCCATAACTGCTTTCCCAGGCCATAAGCATGGAGCTGGATGGGAAGTGGAGCCACTGGTATTAGAACTGTCACCCATATGGGATCCCAGCATGTGCAAGGCGAGGACTTTAACCACTAGGCTACTGCCATGGGCCCTACTTAACCTTCCCCTTTCCTTTTCCCTTTTTTCCATTTTTCTGTTTTCCCATTCTTCCTTCTTCCTTTCCTTTTACCTTACCTTTCCTTCCCCTTCTCCTTTCCTTTCTTTTCCTTCTCTCAGATTAATTTCTTTACATGAAGGTCAAAGTTACAGAGAGAGGGAAAGAGAGATCTTTCATCCTCTACTTCACTCCCCAAATGGCCATACCAGTCTGGCCCAGGCCAAAGCTGGGAGCTTCACGTGAGTCTCTCATGTAGGTATTAGGGGTCAGGCAGAGACACGGATTAGAAGCGAAGCAATGGGGACTCAAACTGGTTCCCATAAGATATGCTGGCACTGTAGGCAGCAGCAATCTTAACCCCATGCCACAGTGCTGACCCAGGAAGAATTACATTTGAAGTCGTACCTGGATAGAAGCATATTTCTACCCCCATTCTGAAGGCTGTTCTGGGCAGGGACTTGTGTAGGGTACAGGACCTAAGGTCACTTGGGGTTTGGTAAACATTGGTTCAATTAAACTAGTTTAATCTTATCTGTAAAATAAAGATACCTACTTCGTATAATTGTTGCAAAAATTAAGATTGTATAGTAGCAATTCTAGTATCTAGCACCAAGAGACAATTGGCATCTATTTGTTTTCTTGGTTCTACACCCTTACCCATTCTGTCCTTAAAGATTGAAAATCTTGGACCTGTTTTACTCATTTAGGAGGCTGCTGGAGAATTACTTAGGCTGGTTTCACAACTTAACAGGTGTCGGGCTCAGGCTGGTCTTCCGTGGTTCTTACAGCCATCCACGGGGTCTGTGGAGACTCCACTGGCAGCAGGGGCTCACAGCACAGCAGTATGGTGCCGCAGTTCCTAGAACTAGGGAAGGGTTACTTGAATCCTGTCATCTATTTTTTTTTTTTTTTAACTGTAGAGAAGTCTTTCTTGCCCTGAGAGGTATGGTGATGGCTGTCATTTTCCCCACATTATTTCTGAGGGCTGCTGTGTTTGACTTTCCCATTGCTCTCCCTGTACGCATTTCACTTCCCACAAGAGCCTGATTTTTTACAGAAATTCTTCTGGTAGACCACCATGGACACCATGTTGTGATTCAGAGGTTAAGGCTATGCTTATCCCATTTTTTTGTAATGTTGGCTGCTAATAAAAAGGATATTAGGCAGCTTTCAAAGACACAACTATAAGAAACTGTTTGAACACAAATAAAACCAGTTCAACTCTCTGGGTGGGTAGTTGCAGGAAAACAAACAAAGCAACCATCTTTGCTACTTCCAGTATAGGTCTTTTGCACTAACTGCAGTTCTGAATGTTCTGAGAGCAAGATGCTAAAGAGCAAAGTGGTGATGAATTACATAATTGTCATCAAATAAAAAAGCTAATTGGTATATTGGTTGTCAGCTCAGAAAGAAGCCTTTTCGTGTTATTAGAGCTGATCTAAAAGCTTTTTTTTAAATAATAGGTATTAAACATGTATTGGACAATGTCAATAGCAAGCTTGTTTCAGGAAATGTAGAAATGCTTTTTGGGGGATCTGTTCCATGTATATAATGCAGGGTTCCATGCTTTTGTTTTCTGAGGGAACAAATCCAATGGATATTCTCTTCTCCCTTTTGCATATGGTGTTAGATGTAGTGTAGAATCTTCTTAGCTGAATGGATAGAGACTCAGCCTTCCTTAAATACCTGTTCTGCCAGGCTTGTTTTTTTGGCAGGGACTGAACAAGTAGCCAAATGAAGATGGAAAACTCTAGCTAGGACTTGGCATACTCCAGCTGGCCAGTGTTTCACCTTGTAAGACAACCTCAGCCACAGTTCCTCATAAGGAGTGATGCTTCATGTTGGTATTACATGTATTTTGTCAATGTGCAAAGGAACACATTTAGGCTTTTTATTTAAAATCTAATAATTTGCTTTATGGTTTTCATTAGTGTTTCCAATGAGTGGTACAATCTATCCAGCAAGTTTTATGTTTATATATTGCTTTAATTGCAAAAAAAAAAAAGGATACTTATTCTGTATCTTTTGCCAAGTGCAATAATGTATGTCAGCTTTCCCACCGGACATGATGGCCTTCAATTACTGAAGAAATTCTTTTGATCAGAAATATAGCTTGCTGAGATGTGTTAGCTGTGACTATAGGAAAGAAAGTTGAATTCCCAGGCTTTCATATGCTTGTCTTTGGTTTTTTGTAGACTTTTTGAGATTGGGCATGGAGAATAAAACATTCTTGGAAAATGTCAATGTAGCTAGTATGCATTTGCTTTGGGAACACATCCTTCAGATCTGAGAAGTAGAGGGAAACTGTAAGGCTGTATACGAATGAAGTGACTTTCTTTGCTAAACCTTTTGGTTTCAGTTCTGTAAAAACGCTATTCATCGGAGTTTAGATTTCCATTTTGCTTTTTTTGGCTACTTCTTGAATTCAAAAATCCAGGGCAGTCCATTGTCCTTTGCCCTTCATTAGTAAGTTGTTTTCTAGCCTGTACCCCTCCATCTCTGTAAAGGTTCTCTGAATTGTTTGGGAGAGCAGGGCATTCTGTACTTGAGTTTATCCATTATTTATGTTTTGCATTCAATTATACTGAGTCTTCCTTTCAATTATGAAGATGGCCCTTGAGCATTCTTGTTTCTGGGAGTGGGTATCTGTTATAACAGTTAGCTCTGGAGAGAGGGGAATTACCCATAATTCTTGTCCTCAGAAGGAATGTAGTGCTAATGGGTCCCTGGTCTCTTCTCTGAGTTCTCTGAAGAGCCCTGCTCTTGTTTGCTCCTTGGCTCAGGCTCTCCTGAGTTGGAACCAACAACTGCTCCTAATGCAGATTTGAGTCCCTCAGAAGGGCCTCTGCTACAGGGCCCTGGGATGGAAGCTTATGTTTGTGCTGCCCGTTATGCCTCAAAACCTTCTTTTGTCCGGTGGGCTTTGCTGGTATTCCAGGCACATGCTATTTGTAAAATGAAGATCTACTTCTGTGCTGTCTGATACAGTAGTCACTAGTTACTTATAATGATCTTAAAACAGGATGCAGTTCCTTAGTGTCATTAGTTAAATTTCAGATGCTCTATTTCCATGTGGTCAAGGGTTACTGTAATTTCAGTGCACATGCAAACACTTGGTAATTACAGAAAGTTATTTTGGATGGAGCTGGTCTAGAAATTAGATGGCTGATGCTAGTCGACCTTCATTGACTGCTGACAAAGAAAAGCAACTCCCCTTCTCAATCTCTCTCTTTTTTTTTTTAAAAGATTTATTTTTATTATTTTTTATTGGAAAGGCGGATATACAGAGAGGAAGATCTTCTGCCCAATGATTCACTCCCCAAGTGAGCACAACGGCCGATACTATGCCGAGCCGAAGCCAGGAGCCTCTTCCGAGTCTCCCACGCGGGTGCAGGGTCCCAAGGCTTTGGGCCGTCCCAAGTCCTTTGGGCTTTCCCGGGCCACAGGCAGGGAGCTGGAAGGGAAGTGGGGCTGCCAGGATTAGAACTGGCGTCCATATGGGATCCCAGGCGTGCAAGGTGAGGACCTTAACCACTGCGCCACTGCGCCGGGCCCCCTCCTCAATCTCTTAACTAGTTGCTGAGTGATCATCACTATTTTGATCCTTATTAATTGAAAGTCATTGCGTGAAAAGTGCTAGGTATTTCTAGCTAAATCCATTGGCAACGATACCATGTTCTGTGCCTTTTGTAGCCTGGCATTGTATGTGTGTGTTAGATAGTGGTGGTTTCCCATTGTTTACAGATGTGAGGAGTAAATATTCAGGTTGTGACACTGAATTACTTGGCAGAGAAGGTGCTCCTGATCATGTAGTTGGCCGCTGCAGGGGAGTCATACTTTTCCAGCTGTTCTAACTCTTCTCAGCAGGAAGGCATGGAGAAAATGAACCTGGTGGAATGTGCAGGCTCTGCTGGCATTTTGCTTGGCTTTCAGAGAGTTGGAAAAATCAAGTCCAAAGACTTCAGATAGTTAAAATGATTTCAGAAATGAAGATGTTTTTTTCTAGAAACCTTAATGAGCGATTCAGAAGAATTTTTGTCAGTTATAATTTAATTATAATTATTGATAGTTTCATTAGAAAGTTTTTATTCATTTGTTATTAAAAGTGAAACAAACAAACACAAAATAAACAGGGCTTGGCACCGTGGCCTAGAGGCTGAAGTCCTCACCTTGAATGCACCGGGATCCCATATGGGCACTGGTTCTAATCCCGGCAGTCCCACTTCTCATCCAGCTCCCTGCTTGTGGCCTGGGAAAGCAGTCAAGGACGGCCCAAAGCCTTGGGACCCTGCACCCGCGTGGGAGAGCCAGAAGAGGTTCCTGGCTCCTGGTGTTGGATCGGCACAGCACCAGCTGTTGCGGTCCCTTGGGAAATGAATCATCGGACAGATCTTCTTCTCTGTCTCTCCTCCTCTCTGTATATCTGACTTTGCAATAAAAATAAATTTAAAAAAAGAAGACTTTCTGTCTCAAAGAGAGAGAAAGGGAGAGAGAAGAGAGAGAAGAGAGAGAAGAAATATCCCATTTGCTGCTTTACTCTCCAAATACCTAGAACTGTTGGGGCCAGGCTGAAGCCAGAAGTCTGGAACTCAGTCTGGACTGGCCACTTGGGTGGCAGGTACCTAATTACTTGAAACATCACTCATTTCTTCCCTCGGTACACATTTGTAGGAAGCTAGAATTGGAAGCAGAGCTGGGATTTGAACCCAGACACCCTGTTTTGGAATGCCAGTGTTCCAAGTAGTATCTTAACTCAGATCAACTCATGATAATCTTTTATCAGGTAAGGTAGGGCTGGTCAAATATTAAAAGCATAAGAGTATATAGAAAAACAATGATTGTTTATTTTTAAAAATTATTTTGTTAGTGTTTTTGTTGTTTATTTTTTATACCCAGGAATGTGAATGTAAGATTTGTTTTTATTGGAACAAAAAATAGCCACTTTGCACAAGTGACCCTGCCACATCCTAAATATTCCCATCTCCTGTAGGTTCCTTGATAAATACTTTTATCTGGAATGTGTGTAGGGAAATGAGGATGGTAGGAAAGCAGTCCTCACACCCTTATTGTCCCAAGGTACACTAAAGCATATGATGCATCCTAGTAGCAGGTGAAGATTTGATCAGTGGATTTTTGGGATAAGTGTTGGGAATATCCAGTGTTTCATAATCCCTCAGATCCCAAAACCTAAGGGATTGTAATGCCTCTGCCTAGTTCTTTGCTTGCTGTTTTGCCCTTTCCAGGTAAGTACATGGTTATCCAGAGAAGTGGCTCTGTAAAAAGATCCTGACCTGTAAAATGAAGCCTTCATTTTTGGGCTCAGGAGGTGTAGTGGTGGCTGCTGGGAAAAGGAGGATTAAACAGTAAATTTCCAGAGAGAATTAAAAAGGTTGCATGAGTGGAATGCTAATCCACACAAAAACAGTTTAGGGAGATGGGATTTTGTTGTAGATTGGGTCACTAAAAGCATGAAATAATAGGGAAATATTGGGATTGATAATAGAAATATGGTGGAAATTGAAATGTATTTACAGTTTTATACTGTCATTTTGAAATGAATTATTTTGAAACCTAAAGAGGAAATGTGTGGTTTGTTCATAAAGGTATAATGTGCAGCATGAAATCCCAGAAAATTTTTGGCAAAAGCTTGTTTTTGGTTGAATGTGGGGGAGAGGGGGTAGTTAAAGAACTAGAATTAGCCCAGAGGGTGGGAATAGCTCTTTTATTTCTTTCTGGTAACACTCTATGTTCAGTTTGGGTCACAATGGTCTTTGGGTGAAGAGTGGCCATTTGCTGTATCAATTGAAGGGAAATTGGTTTCTTAGTCTACTGTGCTGTGAAATAATGGTGGTGGGGGGGTTTATAAATCTGACCTTTCTGACATTTTGTGCTCAGCTCTTTGTATGTCCATCCACCTGTCACAAGCCTTAGGAACAATCATTTATTCTTCTAAATGGAGGAATTCTGAGGAGTTGTAGCCTAGAGATTGATTGTGGGATGGAGCAATGTGCAAATGACTGTATTAGTATCAAGCTCTTGTTGTTCCCAAGGTCTATATATTCAGCTGTTTTAGTGGCTTTGCATGTAATGCATTTGACTTTTAGCTTCTGTTGCTAAAGTAATGGTAGCATATTCTGTTTTCCATTTGTTTATTTATGGTCTTGTTTTCTACCCTTGCAAAACTTGATATAGGTACAAAGCTCCAGAAATGTACACATACCAGAGTAATAGATAACTCTGATTTTGTTACAAGGCAATAATTTAAGTTGACAGGTTTAGCTGATAACATAAAACACAAGAGAGAAATAGGATCAGTTTATAAATGTCAGCAGAACCCCTGAGAGTGAGTTGCTGCCTTGGAGCTGACTCCAGTACCGTTGTTTTGTCTAATATATTATAAAGTGAAATAAACTGATGGTTGTGGAAATCTGGCTGACCAAGATTAAAAAAATAGGGCTGTAAATTAGCTTCTTCCTTTATGTCACTTTAAGCAACTTTCAGAAGTGATTAAATGACAGGACATTAGGATGCTTGGAAAGGACATGGAGGTTCATCTCTGGAAGGACAAGAGGATGAAGGGGCTGCTTGTGGCAGATCCTTCTGGGAAGCATAACTTGTCAACTTGCTTCCAATGCCCCACTATGCCTCTGTGCTGGGACAATGTAAGCTTACCATGAAGAAGATTGTGAAGTCTGTGTCTGGACTAAAACTTGTGGAAGGTCATTGCAGGTTCTTTTCCTCTGACAGCTGTAGCTACCTAAAATGATGATGGTGAGATACTGTAGTGATTTGACAAAACTAAAATCAATTCAGTATAATGGGGCATTGACACACAAGATCGCCATCTTCCACGTGGAAAATAAATATTCCTGCTTTACTTTGACATTTATTCCCAGTAAATGCACTACCTAGCATTTATGTAGCATTATCTTATGATGGTGTTTTATTCTCTGTGACGTGCTGTTATTGATGTCTGCGGAGCTGGGAAAGTGGCAGGAACTGCTTGGGCCATCCAAGAGCCATTGAGTTTTAGGGAATTAGTTTCACTTCTGCATAGTTAGTTACAGTGAAAATAAAAACTAAGCGTTCATATTGTTTTCATGTATCTGTGTGCCTGGTACATGCTCATAAAAGTCCTTGGGTTATTGCTTTTCCTCTACAGAGCAGTTTGGCCTGATGTCCTTGTTTTGAAATACCTCATACTGCAGAGGGAAAATAAAGTTCTCAAGGATGGGAATTTTTTTTAATGTCATGCTTTGATCCGTCTACCTCAAGGCAGAACTGCACTGGCCCCTGTCAAGGTGATTAGGACACCCTCCTTCCAGAGGTATCTGAAGAATGTGTGTATGCTCTGGTTGGTGATTTATGCTTTTCTGTCATAATAGATGTTTAACATTCAACATAACTCAGAGATGCTTAGCTCCAATTGTAAAAGAGGAGGAAAGGAAACAGTTAAAAAAAAACTATTGAATCAGGAGCTAGTGTTGTGCTATAGTGTCAGCATGGTGGGTTAGTGCTAGTCTGTCTTGACTGCTCCTTTTCTTTTTCTTCCTTCCTTTTTCTTTTGCATTTTTTAAAAATTATGTTTTATATTTACATAGTTCAGAAGGATATATGCCCATGTGGACCACTAATTAGTATGAGAGACTCTAGGAATAAGGGAAAGTGGATGAGACCATTGTTTGTAGTTTTCTTTTTTTTTCTCTTCTTGTGTCTGGGGGAAGAAGGGAAAGAAGGGAAGAAACCCCACTCAACATCCTAACCACTTCAGTACCCAGGGATGGGAGATGGCTACCTGATGTCGTCACATGGTCCCTAATCTGGAGCATCCTCCAAGGATTCTGCTTAAGTGTTTTTGATGGTTCTGGAATGCTGTCAATCTTGCCACTGGAAGGATGAGGAAATCCTTCCAAGGCCCATTGGCTGACATAGTCTACCTTAGAGTCTCCATTCTCTGAGATAACTTGTTGTCAGTGCCTGGCTAGGAGACATGTTGGATTTGGTGCTTGGCCTAGACTGACTTGGCCCACTTCCTGTCCGGTTACCACAACCTTGCCCAACTGACCCATACCCATTCAGGCTCTTACTATTGGGTGTTACAGGTCAGCCACATCTGGTCCATGCCAAGACCCAGCTCTTGCATGGTTCAGTGGGTGCCAAGATGTAGTCCAGCCTGTCCTACACTCACCCTGACTCTCATGAACACCAGCAGGAGCCTAGCACAATGAGGCACATCCCAGACTTAACCCACTCCCATGCTGAGGGATACTACAGTCATGTCCAGCTGTTCCTGTTCTGGCTCTGTGCTCACCAGTGGAAACCACAGCCCAGCTGGGGTGTCCACTTAACTCACCAACCAGGCCTGCTCCCAGCCACAGATCTTGCATTGCTGGTGGTTGTTCTGAACCAGCCTGGCATAGCCCATCCCCTGTCTTGGCTTTTGACATTGGATGCTGCAGCCTGGCCTAGTCCAGCCCACCCAGTCCCAACTCTCGCTGGTGGGTGCTGCTGTAAAGCCCTACCCAGCCTACCCCTATGACTGACTTTCATGAAGACTGGTAGGTGTGATAGCTTAGCCCAGCATGGCCTGCACTCCAACCTGGCTCCTGCACATGCTGGTGTACTAAGGTTTGGTCTGATCCTACCCAGTTGGGTCCCTCCAACTCCCAAAACAGCCCACATACTTGCTGACAAGTGGAACAGCCTTGCCCGGCCTTACCAACACCCAGCCCTACTCAAATGCTTACCAGTGGGAGCTACAGCCCACCAAGAAAGTTCCCCAAGTTTCCCCACCAGGCCCATTCCCAGACCCAGATCTCACGTGTGCCACTGGGTGCTAGTCTTTACCCAATATCATCTGCCTCCCTCTGTTTCACCTTCTGTGTATCCTAGTGGATGTTGTGGCCCAGTCCAACCACAGTCTATTCTTGGGTGCGCCTATGGGTGCTGCAGCCTGGACCAGTCTAGCCTGTTCTCAACCTCACAACCCATGAGTGTCTTGGGGTCTGTGGTCATGCTTAGCTCAGCCAGCCAAACCCCACCAATGAAGCTCTTGAGCAAACCAGTAGATATTACAGTTTCACAGGAGTGAGTCCACTATCCCCATGCGTCCAGACCTGGTTCTCTTGCATGTTGGTGTCATGGCCCAGCCTAATATTACCCTGTTCTAATATCACTGGCGGGTACTGTGCTCTAGCGCTGCCAGGTAGGCCTCCAGTTCTAACTGTAGTATGCACTGGTGGGTGATGGATGATGGTGTTCAGTGCTAACTGTGAATTACAGGTTCTCTCTCTCCACACTTCCCATTCCCCTTCCTCCCCTTCTGTCTTCTCCCTTTCTCTTGCTCCCTTCTCTTTTCCCCCCCTTCTCCTCTCCCATATCTCACCCCCTCCTCATCTCCTTCCCTTCTTCTGTTTCTCTCTGTGGGTCTGCCTTTCAAGTAAATAAAACAAACAAAAACCCTTTTGAATCCCCTGCCAACATGGGAGCAAGCCCTCCCAGAGTGTCTGTGCTCTTCACTCTGGCTTTTTTTTTTTTTTTTTGCTTAAGCCTTGAAGGATAGATTGGTTTGTCTGGACAGAACTCTTTTCAAAGTTGCTTGAGAATAAATGCGTTGAAGGTCATACATAGCAGCTTTTGGATTTGGGTTTGAAAAAAATTTTTTTGTGGATTTTTGGAGCATATCTTTGAAAACCTGTAACTTGAAAACTACCTATTAGGTACTTAATTTTTCTTTTAAAGATTTATTTATTTTATTGGAATGGCAGGTATAAAGAAAGGAGGAGACAGAGAGGAAGATCTTCATCTGATGGATCACTCCCCAAGCAGCTGCAGTGGTTGGAGCCGAGCCATTCCGAAGCCAGGAGCCAGGACCTTCTTCCAGGTCTCCCATGTGGGTGCAGAGTCCCAAGGCCTTAGGCCATTCCTGACTGCTTTCTCAGGCCACGAGCAGGGAGCTGTATGGGAAGTGGGGCTGCTGAGATTGGAACCAGCACCCATATGGGATCCTGGCATGTGCAAGGTGTGGACTTTAGCTGCTAGGCCTGGCCCGCTCCATGACTTTTATAAAAAGATTCATCCCTTCATATACTATTTCATTACACTTCACAAAAGAAAGATGGGATAAATATTTTTCTCCTTTTATACCAGCTTGCAAAATAATGAGTTGATTCCTTGTGATTGCCTGAAAAGTATCAATTAAGCTTTTTTCCTCTTTTATTAACCCCTGATTTTACATATTTCTAAGGTTTAATCTATGCAACTCTTATTTTTATTAAAGCTCAGATTGTCCTACCTTTGGTCAGTTGAGGTTTTTCAAGTAAGTCCTTTGATGTATCTCTGATTGTCTTTGATAACTTCTTGACTGTCTGCTGTGACAAGCTATTCAAGGCTCATCTTGTACATTTCCTTTCCATTTCTTTGCAAAGCTCTGACTTCTTTTAGTAGAAAATGATATTTTGAAACTACATTTCAATTATTATTAGAGTTTCTCTGCTATTGTGTTGATCAAATGTTTTAGCCTTTTTCTGTTGACTACAGATAGGAAATGCAAATATGTAGGCTAATGTAACCTAATGTATTCAAATGGATAGTGCCTGTCTGTATTCAGGACTACAGGACTATCCCAGGCTGAAACCAGGAACCAGAACCTGCATCCTGGTCTCCTATATGAGTGGCAGGGACACCTGTACTTAGACCAAATTCTACTGCCTTCTCAGATGCATTATTAGGGAGTTTGATGAGTGTCCAGAACTTAGATTGGCACTCTAATTTGGAATGCTGTCATCATAGGCATTGGCTTCACCTGCTCTGCCACAATGCCACTGACTCTATAGTTCTTACCTAACTATACTGCATTTGTAGTATAGGATCATATAGCCATTGAATACTTTTTCCATTTTCAATCATATTTGCTCTTATTTCTTTTTTTTAAAGATTTATTTTTATTATTTTTTAATTGGAAAGGCGGATATACAGAGAGGAGAGACAGAGAGGAAGATCTTCTGTCCGATGATTCACTCCCCAAGTGAGCGCAACAGCCGATGCTATGCCGGTCCGAAGCTGGGAGCCTCTTCTGGGTCTCCCACGCGGGTGCAGGGTCCCAAAGCTTTGGGCCGTCCTCGACTGCTTTCCCGGGCCACAGGCAGGGAGCTGGAAGGGAAGCGGGGCTGCCGGGATTAGAACCGGCACCCATATGGGATCCCAGGCGTGCAAGGTGAGGACCTTAACCACTGCGCCACCGCGCCGGGCCCTTGCTCTTATTTCTATAAATAACTACATATAATGTTCCCCATCAGTCTTAGTTATCTTGGTTGTCTAATAAAAATTCTTGAAAGGCTCATGGAAATAGCACTCTCTTTGTTCCTGAGTGTTAATTGTGTTACTGGTGTTTACATTCCATGATCACTAAGATAGGATATAAAATTCTATACCTTTCTTTAGAAGTTCATCTTTCCTTTGCTTTCTAGAAAAAGGGTACTATATTTTTTTAAGATGTACCTATTTACTTAAAAGAGTGTCAGAGGAGGGGCAACAGATATTTTCCACCTGCTGGCTTACCCCCAAAATGCCCACAAGAGCTGAGCCAGGTCAAAGTCAGGAGCCAGGAACTTGACCCAGGTCTCCCACATAGGTGCCAGGAAACTCAACTACTTAAGCCCTTATTGTGCCTCCTGGCTCCTTAACAGGAAGTTGGCCCAGGAGCATTGAATAGCAAGAAATCAAACCAGGCACTCTGATACAGTATGCTTCTGTCCCAAGTATCTGCTTAACCCGCTCCTGAGTATCCCATCTTCTAGGAGTAGGCTTTGCTTTAAAATGAAAACAAAGCAAGACAAAACAAAACAAAAGTGATGACAACCCAATTTTCTTTCTAAACCACTTGCTGCTTTTTGCTTAGATGTTACAGTGATCTGTCCTTTCTTTTCCTAGCAGGCAAGCCCAGGAAACATTTGCTCTGCTTATTTGAAAGTCAGGGTTACGGAGAGAAAAGGAACAATAGAGATCTTCAACTGCTGGTCATTCCCCAGATGGCTGTATGGGCCAGAGCTGGGCAAGGCTAAAGCCAGGAGCTTCTTCCCAGTCTTCCACATGGACAGTAGGGGTCCAGGTACTTGGACCATCTTCTATTGCTTTTCCCAGGCTGTTAATGGGGAGCTGGATTGGAAGTGGAGTATCCGGAACTTAACTGCTGCATGTGTGGGATGTTAACATAGAAGGTAATGACTTTGCCAGCTATGCTGTATCACTAACCTAAAATAGTGTTTGCTAGAATATATTCTATTGTTCATTCCTGATTAATATTCTCAGCTACAAAGTGTGTTCTATGAGTATTAATTCTTATATTTTAGGAAACTATTCTTGAATTGCTATACTGTTTTTGGCTCATTTTTAGAGATAGTAGATCCTGTGAACTTTTTTTTTATATTTTATTATTTTTTTTTTTCTTATTAGAAAGGCAGATATACAGAGAGGAGAGACAGAGAGGAAGATCTTCTGTCCGATGATTCACTCCCCAAGTGAGCGCAACGGCTGATGCTATGCCGAGCCGAAGCCAGGAGCCTCTTCGGAGTCTCCCACCTGGGTGCAGGGTCCCAAGGCTTTGGGTCGTCCTCGACTGCTTTCCCGGGCCACAGGCAGGGAGCTAGAAGGGAAGCGGGGCTGCCAGGATAGAACTGGCGCCCATATGGGATCCCGGGGCATTCAAGGTGAGGACCTTAACCACTTGCGCCACTGCGCTGGGCCCGATCCTGTGAACTTTTAGAATGCGGCATAGGGCTGGCATTTTAATGCATTGAATTAAGCTGCCAATTATGAAGGTAGTATCCCATTTCAGAGTATTGTTTCAAGTCTTGGCTGCTCTGCTTTTCATCCAAGTCCCTGCTAATGTGCCTGGAAAAGCAATGGAAGATGGCCCAAGTGATCGGGTCCCTGCCTGCCATCCACATGGGAAATCAGGATAGAGTTCCTGGTTCCTGGTTTCGGTCTGCCAAGCTGGGCCAAAGCAACCATTTTTGGAGCGGCCAGCAGATGGAAGATCTCTCTTTGTCTCTCACTCTACCTTTCAGATAGATAAATAAATCGAAAGGAAGGGGAGGGAGGATGGCTGTGTTCTCTTGTTTAGTTTTGTACTAGAACTTCTTTGTGCTCATTATTTATCACCCTCTTACGAATAGCAATTTTTAGGGTTTCTGTAATGTAGTGGTTATTACATTTGCCTTATACAAATCTTGATTTTCTTTTTTTCTTTTTTTCCCCATTTTCTTTCTTTGTATCTAATATAAAGCATATTGTTGTGATTTTATTTTATTTATCATTTTCTCTTTAGTTCTGGTACCTCATTTGTGATTTTTGTTCATGAATTTCTTGTGTTATATAAAGAATGTCTTTTGCCTATTTTGAAAATAGAAGGCTACACTTTTGACATGTTTGTGTTGGTATCTGTATGTTTTGATTGTTTTGTAGGGACTGTTTTTCTTTGCTGTATACATTTTTCTTATAATTTTATTGTAACTGCAGGTTTATACATCAGTACTTTTACATTTGTTTTTGTGTGAAATTAGATTTCTTGAACTCAAGAAGGAACCATGGCTTTAATAACCTTTTCTATAATTCATAGTGCTCCCTCTTCTGTTGTGTTCCTGTAGTGTAGGAAAGTGGCAACTTGCTGTGGGAGGGTTTCTGCTCTGTTTTTCCTCCCCTACCTTCATCTGAACTTTCTGTTTCCCTTCATTCTGTTGTTCGAATGTACTCAGTTTTGATTCCACGTACAGCAGTGTCTTCTGTGTGGTGTCTTGTTCTGCAAGCACTAATTGATTCATTCTGAAGAATGTAGTGGGATCAGACAGCTGTACCCCCTTAGAATGTTACACTGGGCCTCGTGCCAGTTGGACAGAGGAAGTTTTCTCCTGGATTCATTTGCTGTTCTGATGTTTCAGTTTGGGTTTTGTTTGTTTTTAGTGAAACCCTAGTTTGATTTTTGTTATTGTTTTCTTGCTGTTGTTCTTAGGTTCTTCAGATACCTTCTTCAAATAATTTTGATATAAATTTGACTTATGGGTTGGGTTTCACTATCTGGTCACCACTCTTGTTTTGTTTCTGAGATTTATTTATTTATTTGAAAGAGTTACAGAGAGAGGGAAAGATAGAGATCTTCCATCTGCTTTACTCCCTAGATGACTGCAACAGCTAGGACTGGACCAGGTAAAGCCAAGAATTTCATCTTGGTCTCCCATGTGAGTGAGTGACAGGGGTCCCAGCACTTGGACCATCTTTCGCTACTTTTCCCAGCTGATAAGCAGGAAGCTGGATTGGAAGCAAAACAGCCAGGATGTAAACTGGTGAGTTGCTGACATCACAGGCAGTGTCTTAGCCAGTTATGCCACAGTGGCAGCTTGCCAACTATGCTATGTGAAGATTGGATATATTTCTTAAAAATTATGGTTCTTAGTTAATGTATATGTTCATTGAATAAATGAAATCACGTATAGTATTTGCAACTTTTTGATTAGTTTTAGTCATCTTAGAAATGTATTTTCAAGTATTTATTTGCCTCTCACTAACATAGGGAAAGAGAGAGAGAGAGAGAGAGAGAGAGAGAGAGAGAGAGAGAGACTGACTCTTCCCCCAAAGAGATTTTTCACGAAAAGCTGCAACAGCTAGATCCGGTCCAGGTCAAGCTGAAGGCAAAGTTTGGTCAGACCAAACTCCATCTAGTTTTCCAAATTGGTACAGGACTCAAGCATTCTGACATCTTCTACTGCTTTTTCAGGAACATTACAAAGGAGTTAGATTGGAATTGGAGTAGCTGGGACTAGAAACAGCAATCTAATATGGGATGCCAGCTATAGTTTCTGTGTCACAATAGCAGCCCCTTACTTTTTTTTTTTTAAGAAGAATAATGTATTTGAAAAAGAAAAATTTTCCATCTGTAGGTTCATTTCCTAGATGCCTACAATTTCTAGAGCTGGGAGAGGGCCAAACCGAGGAGTGAGGAATTCAGGCCAGGTCTCCCATGTGACTGTCAGGCACTAGAGCCGTCTCCACTTTGTCCTAGGGCTTGGGTTGGCAGGAAGCTATAGTCTGAGGAGCTAGAGCTGCCATTTGAGCTGTAGTACCCCAACATTGAGCTCATGGCGCTAGAGGCTTTCCAAGGTAGGGGTCTTTGTATGTATGTTTGGGGCATAGTTTATAGTATTTGATAAGAATCCAGCAAAAAGTGCCTTCTGGAAAATATGATATTTTGTGATTGAAACTTTCACATATAGCTTCAGAGGGCTTTACCAGCTAGTATCTGCTAATATGGTTCTCGTTGCTTCTACTTAATGGATTTTGGTACACTTGGATGTTTAAGAATAAAAGACATGTGACCGAGGGCAGTTATAGAGATGTTACCAGTAATAATTCATACCCCAGGTCCTGTAATGAGAGATGATAATACACTGGAGTCTACAGGAAAGTTGATCTAACCCACACTTCTCTCCCATTCTGTTTCTGTCTCAATTCTGTTTCAATCTCCTGCCCACTGTCTCTGCCTTCCCAGATCTCAGTGTTCCCCTCTTCTGTTTCCCTTGTGGATTAAGGAATTATACTGTGGAATTAAAAAGCATTTGCAAATGTATGCTGTGTTTATTAAATCAAGTTCCATTTTCCCCTATTCCCAATTAAAGGCTGTTTTTGCAATAAAATATTCCTCCATCGACATTTCAGAAAGAGGAAATTGTTTGCTTTTTTTCCCATAAACTCATACATCCCTGTTTCAGAACACATCCACAGTGGGTCTTCACTAGTCCCAAACATTCTGTTTAGAAATGTAAGGAATATAAAGATGTTCTGACTTCACTGAGCAGATAACCTGTGGGAGAAAATTTGACAAGTACAATTATTATGGATTTGTTTTCCTTACTAGACAAGTGGTCTCCTCCAGCTTAGAGAGGCCATACTTCATCCTTGATTTCCGTAAAACCTAGTACATAGTAGGTGATCTGTAATGTCTGTTTAACAGATCACAAGAATCCCAATGACTATGAAAAAAATACATAAAGGAAGTGTCATGAGAAAGGATAGTTTGCTGGGAGGTAACTTCTGTCAAAAGTGATGCAGATCAGAAGTGTTTAGAAGGGCCCACGTCTGAGTAGAAAGGAGCATCAGGACTGCAATTGGCACGTACTGCCTGGGTACTTATAGAGGACTAGAGATTAGAGAATGGATGCAATGTGTATAATCATGTGATAGCTCACCAACCAGCTCACATCATATGTTGTGGATTGATGGTCTAGGAAGGTGCCTTTGATGCGGCATCAGCTAGTGGCATGTGGGTAGACATGTGAAGCAGGCTTCTGGTCATTAAGTGTGCCTATCACAGGATGCTTAAGGACTACCCTGTGCTCATTGGCCCACACTTTCAGGCCTCCTATCCCATGCTTGGGTGTGTACCCACCAGCAGAGCCCTCTGAGGAGCACAAAGCCAGAGCCAGGCAGCTGCATTTATAAACTCTTTTGTACGTTGTTGCAACACTGGCATAGGTTTGTGCTTGAGCTAAATGTACTGGGAAACCTAAAACCCTTCCCTATTATTGCTGATTGCCAGTCATTCTCACTTAATATTTGCACAAGTTATATTGCTAGATATGGACTTTGTGATTTCTGTTATCTTGCAGAGTGGAATAGAGAGATTGGCTCATCTTGAATGGGTCCAATGGCCTGCAGGTAGCCCAAGCCAACTAGAGCTCTAACAGCTGTTTTCAATGTGGAACAGGCCTGGTTTCATCAGCTGATTTGCAGCTTTTCTTTTTTTCTTTTTAATTTTTTTTAAATAATAATTGTTTTTATTTTGTCAATCTTTACATAGTTAATTTGGGCAAAAAGGGTCAAGGGCTACAGGAAAGTGACAAATGGGACATCCTGCAGTCTTCAGTGTTACTGATTTTTTTTTTCAGCCTCCATTAGACTTACATGAAAATCCTACCAAAGAATTACTTACTCACAAATTTTCTAGAGTTCAATCCAGTGTTATTTGAGAGCTAGCAATAATTACATTGAGTATCTGTAATGGTGCTGATCTGTTTCACAGCTGTGAAAACCAAGTCAGAGATGCAAGAGCCAGGTAAAGACCATTATTGAAGGCTCTCTCTGATGTCAGCCCTAAGCATCGTTTATCTATTACCTCTCACTCACAGACGATCCCATAAACCCCAGGAAATGGGCTCTGTGATGCCTATTCTGCAGATTGTTATGAAAGCTATTTGCCCAGGGCTTCAGTATTATTAAGTAATGGAATGAGACCTGGAACCAGTTTGCTGAGGCACAACAACTGCACTAGTCACTCCGATGCTAGAGGCTGCAGCTCCATCCAGGGAAACTAGCACAGCTGATGAACAAGGCTAAGTGAAAACCAGGTTAGCAGGTCTTTGAAAACCGATGACTCAAAACCATCATCACTCTGAGAGGTCAAAAAAGGCTCATGTGATTGATTCATTTTTGTAATTCAGGTTGCTTGTGTTTATGGGTGGCCCTCTCATGATGAGGTAGGAGACAAGTGTGGCCAGTTGCTGTCACTGCCTTCTCTCCACTGTGCCTATTACACTTTTTGCTATTTTCTGACTCTGATTTATTTTGTGTCCCCTACAACCCCACTCCCCGCAAAAGTCTCATACGTTAGAGATGATCTGGAGAAAATTATATCCTAAGGACTTTGTTCCAGTGTTCCCCATGGATTTCTTGTTTGCACTTATGGAAGTGTTTAAGCTGAGGGATTTTTCTGGCAGGCACTGAGAAAATGTAGAGGTCAGGAGTAGCTGATAGTGTTTTGAAATAATTCATAGAACTGTGTTTGGTGTGGAGGTAGTAACAGGTGTTGTAAAGTAGAACAAATAAAGCCAATTATGATGTCAGGATCCCTGGGGCCTGAAGGGGTGAGTAGAATGATTAAAAAGAAACCGCAGTATCTTGGCACTTGCTCTTTTAACCCCATTATTAAATCATGACTTCTGTTGGAGGAAAATAAATGAGAACAAATAGTATATTTGGGATACAATCTTTGTGCTTTAAATTTGACTAATGAGTGGTTTCAGTGCTTTCATTTGGTTCTCAGTCAACCTGTGTACAAAAGTGTCAATTAACCAATAAATATGAAAAACAAGAGTCAGGAATGGTTGCACCACTCCTGCTAATGAACTGCTAATGAAATTGTGGCTGGGTGGGAAATGCAGGCCCTCGAGAATATTTAGGTCTTCTCCAGTGAATGAGGAGTGGTGGAGCTGAAGCCCTGACCCTTGGAAAATGGACACATTTAACTCCTCTCAAGCTCATTGCTAGTATCTCGTGGTTAACCTCAGTTATGGTGAGAAATGCATTTTTATTTGACTCAATTGCTAAATGGGTTCTGAGAGCTAGAATGGCTGCAGTGTAGCTGTGAAGCCATTTATTTCCAACTACCTGACCTTCAGTCTCTTAGCTATTCCCGTTCTCTTCCAATTTTCTTGAGTCTTTTTTCACTCTCTCACGCCATCTCTCTCCCCCTCCCTCACCCACCTCCACACAATTGTGAATGAAGTAAAGTCCACCTATGTTCATTTTTGTAGGGGTAAGGGAACAAAAAGTAGGTGAGAAATGTACCTTAAAAAGAGAGATGTGTCTTTGTGCAATGAAGCTGACAACATCTCAGCACTATCAAAACCACTTGGATAACAACTTTGGAACATTCTTCTCCACATTGGGGTCTCTAAGGTTTCATCAAATGACTATCCCCCATCCCCAGCTGCTGAAGTAGGTTGAAGCAAGGAATGGCACCCTCCCCTACCACCATCAGTGAACACAGGAGAAAAAAAAAGAACTGAAACATTTGTCCCACTCACCTACCTTCATACATTGACCCTCCCCACCATAATCAGAAGCCCACATAGATTTACATCCCTCTCAAATGGGAAAAAATATTAAAAATAAGACATGTGGAGAGCACTAGTGAACCATAGCAGTCAACAGGATTGTTGGAAGCCAGAATCCCAGCATGAATGTGTAACCCTGGATGCTCTGATTAAAGGGCTATGCTATGGCAATTAGTCTCACTTTCTGGGGCTTCCTCTGAGCTAAAGAGGAACATGGGACATGTTGAAGGTTAGGCTAGAAGGGAGCAAAGGCTGTCAACTAGCTGGTTAATAGAGATTGCTCTTCAGGGGTAGGAGGATTAAGGTGGTGCTGCTGCCCCTCTCCTTGTTGTCTTTTACTCCATCTGTGGATTTTTTTTACTTTTTGGTCCTGTTATTGGTCCTCTGGGCTGAGTCAACTGTACATATGTAAAGGTCTGATGCTTTTGTGGGGAGCAGGGTTGACAGCACCAGGATACAATCTGTGCTTTTTCTGGTGATTATGCTGTCATCTCTTGCTACTGGCTCAGTTTTCCCAATTTTCCTCCATTCCCCTGGTTCAGGCTTGATGTTGTCTGATTAGGATAATTATAGCAGCCTGCCAATTGGCCTCTCTGCTTTTTGTCTTCCTGTGTTATGTGCTAAGCTCCAAATGCTTCCAGTGAAGTTACTAACTGCTTGTTGAAAGCTGTTCTCTTGTGCCTTGACTTCTAGTTCTGAATGGTAGGGCTTGGTCTTGTGCATGATGGTATGCTTCCCACTGCCCAACACGGCTCATGACCCCTGTAAGTTATGGTAGAAAGGGTGCCTAGAAAATAGCTAGCTTTGCTTTGTCCTCAGCCAAAATACTCAGTGGCCAATCAGTATGCACAGAGCACTAGTGTGTCCCCCACGTGGTTAGTTTAAGCCCTTGTCCATGAAAAAGTTCTAGGTGCCTCTCCTAATTGTAAGCAGGGAGTATTCTGAGAAGTGTTGCTGGTCTTTGGAGAGCATTGTTCTTGTGAACTCTGTTTAGAGATTTGTGACCAGCTATTGTCTGTTCTGCTTGAGGCCTGGAATAGATAGATTGGTTAGATTGCAGCAGATATAATTTCATGGGATCTTTCTGGGGACATGATTGCTGCTCCCTAGGGAGACCATAGAGCCTTTTTGTTCTAGAGGTCTCTAATGCAGGGTCAGGATTACTACTCTTGCCAGAAAGACATACCAGAGAATTCCTCCATGGCCCTTCCTCGATTCTAGATTCAGTAACTCAGATGAAAAACTACTTTGGAGAGTATTTTTGTTTTTCTGTTTGTCATTTCATAGTTCTTCAGAAGCTTGTAAATATGTCTACACTCCAGAAATGCTCATTATATGTTTTTCCGGTTAAAGAAAAGGGCTGTATTTGTATTCCCTTAGAAGACAGCATTAAGCATTGGTTCAGGGTTCAGCACCCTGCAGAGGTTCATGCACATGTTTTTCTTACTGGTTCAATTCAAGTCCTGCCTCGGAGACAGGATAGATGCTCATTTGTGTGAGGCAGGGATCTTGCCAGGACTTGTTTGGAGGATTTTGAATAAAAAAGCAAGAGGATAGGGCTGTAGTAGTCATGGCAACGGGGCCTGTAGTCTGGCTGTAACCAGCCCTCATTAGGAGCTCCAGGCTGCAGGGAGGTGAGTGGCATTGCTTCCGTTCATGTGTGCTCTTTTTGCCTTTTGGTCTGAGGAAGGGGCATCTGGTATCCAGGCTGACCTTTCTGAAGCCCTGATCCATGCCTTGAACTGAGCCTGAACTCTGGGAACAAATAATTAGTCCCTGCCCTTCGGAAACTCAGCATAATGGGGAATTTTTACTCTGAGCACATATAGGTATCTGCAGGACTTGACAAATAAAAAGTCTTTGTTCTAGCTGCGGTGACATTTACCTTCTTGGAAATATTTTTGGGGCTGCTTTTTCTGCAGCACTTTTTACTTCTGAGGACCAACATGGTTCTCTCCCTACCTGTTTTTCACAACAACCCAGCACATTAAGGAAACTGGATGTGTGATAAATTCTTTTCACTTGACAGCTGGTGGAAGGAAGATCCAGAAAGATAAGAGAATTTGGCTATATTCAGTGAGCTATCAGTGAATAAGTTGAGTGGGGGCCAACTTCCAGCTGTCATGGTGACATGGACAGCCAGGTATCCTGCGCTTTGTGCCATTGTATTCAGGTTTGACTGGAAGTCCTGCAGTGGGAAGTTTCCAGACAGTACTCTATTGAGGACATCCGATACATCGGTCTGCTTTGGAGGTTACAGAGCACACAGAACATTTGGTGTTGAGGTAAACACTTTACCACTGTGGCATACATGCCTGTTGGCCCTGTTCCCAGAAGCAGGACAGCTAACCTCCCTGCAGCCTCTCTAGTAGCTGCCTGACGGGGCAGGGTTCTTGTCACTGAGCCTAGGGTGAGTTAGAATAAGACCAAGTTAGACAAACTTCATTAGTAGGAATGGCTGACCTTTTCTCTTAGTCAGAAATGGACTGTTTGTAGGTTAGATTTGGAAAACAGATTCTTTTTATTTTCCTTAAATGTTGAACTTTAGAGAATCAAGATGGCGGAATAGGGAAAGGACATGTTTAAACGAAAGAAGAAACTTTAGCCAGTGTGAAACAAAAAGGGCACATTCCAGAAAATAGAAGAGGACAGAACAACAGCATGACAAAGATGAACTCCCAATGACGCTCTTTACTATATCTTGACAATGGGATGCTGGACTCTGCCATTGTCTATACCTGCAAGGGTGGACGTATGATTGTGTATGAAGAAGTAAACTATAGTAATGATATAGGGGAACTCAGTGAGGGGGAAGGGAACTGGGGAGGGGATAAGGGAAATCCCATGATCTATGGAACTATATCATGAAACGATAATAATAAAAAGAATTTTTTTAAAAAAAATGAACTTTAGATGCTTTTAGAAGACATATTTTTCAGTCTTTGTTCTCTTTTTTCTCACATGGCCTTTCTTCCTGTTTTCCAAACTACCTGTCTTCTGTGGGAGTTTGAATTGGCTCCTGCCTTTTGAGTCTCTGTGTCTTAACTCTTCTTCCCAGGGTTTCTCCTGCCTAGATGATTTGCGGCCTCAAGCTTGTTTGACCCACTTGCCTATCACTGCTCCTGCCAGATCTGCATATGGGCACTGAACCTGGCCGTTTATCCAGACCCTTTGAATTACGTATCACATTTGCGCTGCATTGTGTAGACTAATTGCTGTTTAGGAATTCAAAGACACTACAGATTTATTTAAATCAGTTAGAGTTTTGTTGAGATACAGTTTATGCACTATCACATTTATTAAAGTGAACGTTAGAAATAATTTTAGAATATCCTGGGGAAGATTGACAGATTAGAGGAGTGGTTTCCCTAGTATTTCATGAACTAGAAAGATTTTCCTAATTAAATAAGAGAAAAAAAAAAAAGAAAGATAAAACTTCTGTAATTGAAAAGCAGAGTAACAGTGAATGGGAGAAATAGAGAATGAGCTTCCATCTGCTGGTTCTCTCCCCAGATGGCTGGAATACCTGTCCTAGTCTTGGCTGAAGGTAGCAACCTGCAACTCAATCCAGATCTCTCACATAATGACAGGGACCCAGGTACTGAAGCTATCTTCTGTTGCTTTCCAAGCAGCATTAGCAGCAAGCACCCTGAAAATTAACATGCACTCTAATATGAGATAGTTTATCATAGGCAGTAGTTTAACTTGGTAAACTGCAACACTGGCCCCAAATCAGAAAACCTTTAAAAGAAAAAACAAAATGGACTTAACTTCATGGCCTGTCTCATATCTGAGTGCCTAGGTTTGATACTTGACTCTTGCTTCTGATCCATTTCTGTTAATGTAGACTGTAGGAAGCAGTTATAATTGCTCGAGTAATTGGGTTCCTACCATCCTTGTGGCAGGCTGGATTGTTGTATTCCTGAATCCTAGTTTTTTTTATGCCAGCCCTACTGTGGATGTAATGGATGTTTGCTGAATGAGCCAATGGATGGGAACTCTTTTTCTTGATCTTTCTCCTTGTCTTTTTCTGGTGACTTCAAATAACAAGAATTTATTTTTATGTAGCTCTTGTTCTTAAAATTCTATTTTGTAATAGTTCATCTATCCATCTGCCCCCAAATAAGTGGGCTAATCAGGATGTGGAGGGGTGGACAATAGAGAATGGAATGTAGAGACTAACAGATGAACCATGTACAGTCCTGCCTTGATTCGTAGGTACCCAAGGCCCTTATGTAAAGAAATCCTATTTGTCTGGAACTTACACTTCTCTTCCCATAGGCGGAAGTTACCTCTGGGTTACCTGCACGGCCTGGTACAGTGTGAACATGTAGAGGAAACAATGATGAGGAAAGAGTTCTGTATATACCCAGCATAGATGTAGGCTTTGAATATTTTCCATATGTGGTTAGTTCAAACCGAGAGTACAGAGACTGCAGGTACTGAGAACCAGCTATGTGAGAGATTAATTGATTACATGGACCATGCAACTAAAAGAGATTTATTCTTGTAAAAAAATTCTGATATGCATAGGATTTCGGGTGTGTGTGTGTGTGTGTGTATCTGTGAACTTTTTGAAGCCTCCTCATACTACAAATTAATAATATAACCCTACTGAAGTGATGGAAAAAACTAAGGTGCTTTATAAAGCAGAATCTTGACCAGACAGTGTAAAAGGAAGAACTACAGAACCACAGAGGAACTACACCAACACTGTAATCCAGTTTGGTAAATGTATTTCTCACAGGGCTATGGGTTAGTATTAGGAAAAAAAAATGTTTTAATTTAGGTACTTGTGGTACAATGGGTTAAGCTGCTGCTTGTGAGGCTAGCATTTTATATTAAAATTCTAGTTTAAATCCTAGTTGCTCTGCTTCTGATCTTGCTCTCTGAGAAAGTAAAAGATGATAGCCCAAGTACTTGAGTCCCTGCCACAATGTGGGAGACCAGGATGGAGTTTTGGGCGCCTGTATTCAGCCTGACCCAGATCTGGATATTATGACCATTTCAGGAATGTACCAATGGAAGGTCCCTCCTCCTCCTATCCCTTTTTACTCTGTCCTTATGCCTTTAAAAAAATTATATAAAATTTTTTAAAAATTATTTTCATTTTATCTGAAAAGTAGACAGATAAGAAATCATCTATTTCCTCACTCAGTAGGTAGGAACCTATCTACCTTTGCCTCCTTTCGCTGTCTCCCACTATGCACATTAGCAAGAAGTTGAATCGAAAGTGGAGCCAAAACTTGAACCCTGGCACTATGACAGAGAATGTGGGCATCTCAAGTGATGTCTTAACTGTTGTGCTTATCATCTGTCCCTGGGTTAGCAGTTTTGAAACTACTATATGTGTATACTAGAATTGAACAATGAGTGAATACATTATGGAAAATAAGAGCCAAGTTTCTCACTTTCAGAGAAAGAATTTATAAATAAGGAAAGTAGGAAGACAAATGTACCTGTGGTGTTAGATTGGTATCAGTATAAACTTGTAGTTTAAAAATGTTTATGCAAATGAGTGGATACAGAATGTGTAGGTGTGTAAGCATGGCACTCTTGTAGTACTGAGCATACCAGATCTTGCTTTCTAAATGCTGTTTTCTAACGTACTAGGGCTTTGAGAGGTAACTGATTCCAGGGGTAGGGAGAGAAAAATAACACAGTATACCTGAAACATCTTATAGAACTACAATGTATTTCATTACTTTAAACAAAGAATGTGATGGAAAGAAAGGATCAAATGAACAGAAGGACTGGCCTGACAAAGTTGTTAATTGCTAATGCTAAAACAGCTTAAACAAGATAAATTGGAGTCTGTGCACATATAAATAATTAAATGAGTGGAGGAGTCACTGTTTCTCCTGAAATGTAATTCCAAGATGTAAATGTGTAAGGAAGGAGGGAAATAGCAGATTGCCATGAGCCAGTCACTGGAGTGGTAATTGTGGCAAACAGGTTCCACTCATTGTGTGCAAAGGCTTGAAGGGGATTTGTGTAAACTGGAAGTAGTTCCCCTACATTTTTAGTTTTTAGGAGTGATGCAGCATTTTTAAAAAGTATGTCCACAGTCATGTAATTATTAGTGCTGTCTTAAGTTCCGAGCATTGTCATTACCCCAAAAGGCTACCTCATGCCCATTTCTACCTTGCCAAGCCTCTGATAGCCACCATTCTACTGTTTCTGTGCATTTGCCTCTTCTAGGCATTTTGTGTAATAGTAATTTTATGATATGTGGCTTTGTGTGTGTACCTTTCACTTAATGTTTTCAATTTTCTCCCTGTTGAAGATAGGTTGAAGGTACTTGAAAAAATTGTGGCTTAAAAGAAAATCAGACTGGCATGATTCGATCATGCACAGCTGTTCTTTGCAGCAGTGGGCATCTGTGTGGCTTCTCTCCCACTCAAGTGAGAGCTACCATGCTGTGAAAGATTTGACGGACATGGATGAACCCCCTGAGGCCCTAGAACTGTCTTTTGGTTGTGAACTAAAAGTCAACAATGACTGTCACTTTTGAGTGGACATTAATGAGAATGACCACCAGTTATCTTTAAGACTGGTCAGTTAGGTGCTGATGCAAAGGAAAAATTGCACATTGTTGAAGCAGAGGCAATGAATTATAAAGGCAGCCCAATTAAAATTACACTGGCACCTGGAAATATCTGTACAGCCAACACTTTCCCTTGGGGCTTTGAAATAATACCACCTATGATCTTAAAGTTGAAGTATGTTTCAGGGCCTATGCATATTAGTAAACAGTACCTGGTAGTTGTGGAGGAAAATCCGAATCAAAAGAGGAGGAAGATATAAACTTACTAAGTATATCTGGAATGTTATCTTCCCCTGGAAATGATAGCAAGGTATCACAGAGAAATGTAAGCATTACTGCTAATTAAGATGATAAAGGAGAAGTTGGTGATGAAGATGATCATTTTAACAATTAAGAATCTAAGGAAACAGCTCAAATGAAGAAATACGTATGAGATGCCACAGCCAAAAGTGAACAGGAATCAAACCTTAATGGAAAAAAAATCAAAACCATTAATATTAATATTAAAAGGTCAAGAATCCTTCAAAACACAGCAAGGAAAAAAACCCAACCTTCTAAAAACACTGAAAAGGGCCCATAGTAGTGTAGAAGACTTTAAAGCAAAAATGCAAACAAGTATCAAAAAATGTTGTTTTGCTCCCCAAATGGAACCCAGGTTCATCAGTTATGTAAAGAATTTCTTTGGAATGACTGACCAGCAGGCTGTTCACTGCTTTGGTAGAGGAGGGAGTATCCTTAAAAAAATAGTTTGTTAAACAGTTTGTTAAAATTTTCCATCTGACATCATTTCTGTAACAGTTGATATCTGGCTGTTCTTTTTATAATGCAGCGTGAGAACTTTCCCTACCGTGTTTGATAAATGTTGTCCACGTTCCATTGCCAAGAATGTGTTGTCCAAAATGCCTGTTCAGTTGTTAAAGACAGAACCCTGTGCTTGGTTTTACATCTATATGGATGTTGATGATAAGACACAGTAGTAGTGGTTGTCAGACATGGAAATGGTGGGGAGATGAAAATAAACATGTAGGGGAATGGCATAGCAGGCTAAGCTGATGCCTTGGACATTGGCATCCCATGGGGCACTGGTTCATGTCCCAGTTGCTCCATTTCCCATCTTCCTCCCTGCTAATGTCCAGGGAAAAGCATCAGAAGATGATCCAAGTGTTTGGGATCCTGCTACCCCATAGGAGATTCAGCAGTAATTTCTGGCTCATGGCAGCCTAGCCCAGCCCCGCCCCAGCCATCTAAGAAGTGAAACAGTGGATAGAATATGGAATATCCTTCTCCCTTCCTCTTTCCCTCCCTCTCAATCTTACTTTCAAATAATTTTAAGCTCACACACACACAACAGTAGTAGTGCAGCAACTTAAACTTCTGCTGTGATAGCCGTTACTTGTGTCATAATACCAGTATACTGATCTGGCTCCCTGCTAATAAGCCTAAGAAAGCAGTAAGAAGGTGGCACAAGTGGTTGTGCTTCTGCCACTCGCTGGGAAGATCACAATGGAATTTCTGGCTCCTAGATTTGGCTTGACCAATTCCCATCTGTTGCCAACACTGAATGGAAAAAAAATCTCTCTTTCTCTCTCTCCTCTCTGTTTCCCTCTCTCTCCTCTCTTTCTCTATCTCTCTTCCCCTCCTCCTCCCTCCCCACCCCACATACACTGTGTTGCTCTCCACCTCTATCTCTGTCACTCTGCCTTTCAAATAAAATAAAGTGAAATATTTTTGAGTATTTGTCTGAAAGGCAGAATGAGAGAGAGTTGATTGATTTTTAATCCACTAGGTCACTCCCCAAATAATCACGATAGCTAGTGCTGGTCCAGGCTGAAGTCAGGATCCCAAAACTCCATCCAGGTTTCCCACGTGGGTGGCAGGGGCCCAAACACTTGTATTATCTTTTTTAAAAAAGATTTATTGATTTTTGTTGGAAAGTCAGATACACAGACAGGAGGAGAGACAGAAAGACCTTGCATCCAGTGATTCACTCCCAAAATAGCTGTAGTGGCTGGAGCTGAGCCAATCAGAAGCCAGGAACCCAGAGCCTCTTCCCCGTCTCCCACATGGGTGTAGGGTCCCAAGGCTTTGGGCCATCCTCGAATGCTTTCCCAGGTCACAAGCAGGGAGGTAGATGGGAAATGGGGCTGCTGGTATTAGAACCGGTACCCATATGGAATCCCAGTACATTCAAGGCAAGGAGTTTAGCCTCTGGGCTACCACGCCAGGCCCATACTTGTGCTATCTTGTGCTGCCTTCCCAGGCACATTAGCAAAGAGCTGGATCAGAAGTGGAACAGCCAGGACTTCAATGAAATACTTCAACTCACTGCATTGTAACACTGGCAAAATAGATCTTTCAAACAGATATGCACATTTGGATTATATTCAGCAGTCCACTAAAATTAAAAAAAAATTTCTCGTGGAAAACAAAATGAAAAGATTATTTTGATATATTTTTTAAATCCCATGAATAGTTTTTTAATAGCCTACATTTCCATAAACTTTTTGAAGAGCCCTGTGTTTGTATTTCTCATGTCTTTAATGGTTAAGTAATACGTAATTATATGGACATATTTATCTCTTAACAGACATCTATGTTAGAAGATTTTAGCTTGTGATAAATGTATAAGTTCACTTTGGGCAAGCACATGTTGTTTTATTGGGTCTACAGCTGACTGTGGAATTGGTGGCTTAATAAGGTAAATCTAACTTTTGAGACACCATCAAACTGTTTTTTACAGTTTGGCCGATTTTCAGTGTTTTTGCTTGTCGCAGTGCAAGAACTTAGCTGACCTGACCTTTTTTGGTTGATCTAGACATGCTGGTTCCACACTGATAGGACACCCTGAGAAGTCCATGGTCTCACTTCTGTGCTGTTTCCTCCAGGGATAGCTGGCCTCAGTTTCATTGTGAGAAAACTTGCCCTTTGTCTTGAATCGCTTCCCATTATCTTAGGGGCATCAGGGTGATGAGACAAAACGGGAGACTAAGAAACTGCTGCATATCATGGGAGAATAGGGAGAAAGTCCTGCTGGGATCCAGGCACATAAAAGACATTAATGGAAACACTGAAAGGATCTTTAGTTTGGTTAATGATATTGTTAATTTTCCAGTTCTCATCATATTGTGTGAGGGACATATTAAAAGTTTATATATTATTTTTGGAAATTGTGTGTAAAGGGAGTTCAAATTTTTAAAAAGCAAAAAAACGCAAAAAAAAAAAATCCCAGAAAACTTAGAAAGAAATCCATTTGTCCTTGTTTACATGTCTGCAGGCTGGCTACACTGACAGACTGCTGCCAGATTACGTGATGCTCACCAGGGCTCTGTCGAGATCCACAGTTGCATCCAGCTCTGTTGTGGGTCTCCTTACAGAAGGCTAGTAATGGCAAGTCCTTTTTTTCTCATGGTGGTGACAGAATCCCAGGACTATCCAGTTGCAAATGCATGTTTGGTATATGTGTTTGGTACATTTGCTGGTATCCCGTGGCTCAGATTGTGTCACAAGCCAGGTCCAAAATCAAGAGGCAGGAAGGTACCACTTATCTGTGACTGATGAGAGGATCTGCCAAGTTTCATGGCAAAGGGTATAACTGGCAGGGAGAAAGAGAACTGGTGATAATAGTATATTCTACCACAGATCCCCCTGACCCCTGGGGAAACGTGGATTTTTTTTTTTAACCTGTTGTGATGGGAGTAATTGAAGTCAGTGACAGTCTGCATAGAAGTCAGAACTCATATGTGCGGTGGCCTTATTTACTGTGCAAAGGATTTCCCCAGGCTGGGACACTCGGCCTTGGGATTGGCCTCTGAGGAGCCAGCGGTGAACACACTGGCCCTGAGGGTTTTGTGGTGGTCAGTTGGCTTCTCTGGGGGCTTCTGTTCTTCTCTGCCTGTGCCTTTCCTCCCTTCCCTCCTCAGTTCCCTAACTCCCCCTGTGGCCTTTTCCTGACTTATCTTTGCCTTTGGCGCTTTCCTGGTGTTATTCCCAGTACTTTTGTTGCTTCTTGGAGACCCTTGCAGGTCAGATCACATTTTCTTTCTAAGTTGGCCTTTTTCCCAGTGGGGTGGAAATACTTAAAATACTGCATGCTCATTTGCCTCTGCCAAGACTGCTGCCATGACTACTTTTTTATATTTTAAATGAGCACAACCTGTATTTTCAGTTAATACTATTGTGGTTGCTCTTGCCCCCTGCGGCAGCTTATGTGAAGGGAGCAATTTTGGAATTTTCCCCAAATAAAATAAATTGATTCAGATAAGATCCCAGTCTCCTCTTTGCCAGCCTAGCAGGGTGCATAACCTGTTATGTCTGGGGCTTCTAAATGCTTGTGCTTTTTTTTTTTTCATTTCTGTGGCCAGGCAGAAGTCTGAAAACTCAAAATATTGTTATTACTTGTGTAATAAACTATTAACATGAGTAGTTGTTAGGATTATACCTGTTTCATGAAAACCCTTTCAATCTCTTCATATACCTACAGAATTGCCTGTATTTCCTCTCTTACTAAAAATTTCATTGAAGAGACAATTTTGAGTTTACCATGAATAGGCCCCTATACTACCAGCTACATTTTTTTTATAAAGATTTATTTATGTGGAAAGCAAATTTATTTAGAAGGCCGGTTGTCTCTCCAAGTGTCCAAGCCTGAGGCAAGCCAAAGCCAGGAGCCAGACTGTGTGAAAGGCAGGAGCTCAAGCACTTGTGCCACGTTTCACTGCCTTCCTGGGCACATACACAGGGAGTTAACTGCACATAAACAGCCAGGACTCAAACCAGCACTTATATGTGATATCATAGATAGATATAATAGATATCATATACAGATACAGTTTATGCACCTATCGCACCAAAATAGTTTATTATGATAGAAAGATAACTACTGATTGTGTTATATGCTGAGAAGGGTTCGTGGTGCTATGAAAGCCTTAGGAATGGATAGGTCAGATTTGAGGAAGTAAGAATGCTTCTCAGAAGAATTGACCCTGAGCTGGATTGGAGTGATTAGGAGATGGACGCTGAGATTGGAAAGAACATTGTGGGCCAAAAGAGTAGCAGGTGACTGATCCCCTGGTAGGGGATAAAGGTAGGCACAGTATAAAGGTAGGCACAGACCAGATGCTGCAAGGCTTCACTGACCGCAGGTCGCAGTCCTGTCTGTCCAGTAATAGACTGGAATGGTGAGGCTAGAAGTAATGGAATGGTAGAAATTCTTATTTTTAAAAAAAAATGAAGAAAAAGGAAATGAAAAAGATCCTTTATGAAGAGCAGTTGAGTAAGAGGTGGCAATAGACTTAGGTAGGGGACCAGTTGGAAGGCTAATAAGGTGTCCACATGACAGATGATGATAGTCTCACAAAAACAAATGCAGAAGGATGGAAAGAAGGACTGGAATTTGAGACAAGTTTTGCAGGAGAAATCAACGCATGTGGGCGGCAGATGCAGTGAGAGGACAGTGAAGTGGAGAGGATCCTCAGTGGGACCTGTCTGGCATTCACCTGGGAAGGGCCCTTTCTGTATTCAGCTTGGGGTCTTCAGGTGAGGCAGACCCTCCCCTTTGTAGATTCAGGGATGAAATCAATGCTTAGGAAGTTGACTCCACCCCTTTCCCATAGAAACAGCATAGAGGTCACTAATTTTATGCTGTTCTTGCTTGTGAGAACTCCTCTCAGAATCTTCTCAGCCATTAATTCAGTTTCTCCTGACAAAACCAGCACAGGCCTCTTGAAGCTGCAGCAGGTCCGCATTCCCCACAGTCCTCCCAGTTGTGCCTGCTTGACTTACTCCGTAGCTCGTGGGACCTGCTGGTTTCTGTGCCTGGCCCTGCCATATGAGGTTTCCACCACTAAGGTTTCCCTTCCTTGCCCAACCTGGGCCTCACATTTTGCTTCATTTGACATCCAACACCCTCATGAAGAAACCTCTCCAGAGAAGCGTATCTTCACTGTGATTTATTTTTACTTACTTAATTAATTTAGTCTTTGTAACGCCTTAGTTGATCTTAGAGATTGCTGTGCACACAGGCTCGTGTACTATCAGTTCTTCTATGTTTTAGCTAAAGATGCAGTAAATTCTTCCAAGAGCTGTCTAACTCACTAGTCTTTTCTTGGCTTTCAGGTCAAGCTGTCCCTGCTGGATCCCATGTGAGGCTAAATCTTCAGACTGGAGCAAGAGAAGTGAAACTACAGTATGAAGACAAGTTTCAGAATAATTTGAAAGGCTTGAAAAAAGGCAAAAGGTATATAATCAACTGTAGGGCCCAGGAGGCTAAGTAATGACATTGATTTTCTATTACGAAAAGTGATATCCAACTTTGTGTGACTTGTTAGTTATCTTTAATTTGAAATTTAATAGCATAAAATTTGTGATAAATTTGTCAGAGTTATGGAATTTTGTTTCAATTGTCTTTGAAAAAAAAATAGTTTGAAAAGCAAACGGATACTTCAAAAAAGACTATAAGGAGAATGCTTAACCTGCTTTAAAAATGAAGCTATTTTTCCTAGTACTTTAAGAGCACCCATTTGAATCCCAACAATTAATGCACTGATTACAGATGAGTCATCTATTCATTAAAACAAGGCCTGTTAGGCCTTCTGCTTTGCAGTAATACTTCCTTGGTGAACAATAAAATTGCATTTTAAAGTCTTTAATTCAGGCTAACTTTTCTTCTTGTTAGTATTAAACCAGGCTTCTTTGTAGTATAAGAGTAGAATTACTGCAAGTCTGTAGTGGATAGAGTTTGTCTTAATTTTTTAAAAGTCAGTTTAGATTTATTTGATTTTAAAGATTTCACATTATTTTTTATTTGTTGCCTTGCATTTAACATGCTTTTTGTTCATTTTTGCTTTGGTCTTTTCTGAATGAGGGCAAAGGATGTTGAGGAATGGGCTTGCAAGGATTGCTAGAATTTTGCAGTCTGACACCTCAAAATAAATATCAGCCATAAAACTGTAACACATGGACTAGTACATTATGGCCTGTGGGCCATATTGGGAATGTTGTCTGTTTTGGCTGGCTGACAAGCTAAGCTGATTTTTACATTTTTTCATGGTTGAGAAAAAATTGAAAAGAATATTTCATGACTCATGAAATTTATATGCAATTCATGGTTCAATGTCCATAAATAAAATTTTATGGGAACATACTCATGCTCATTTTTTAACATATTGTCTATAGATTCCTTCTTACCACAGTGTCAGAGCTAATTGGTTGGGGACAGAGAACCTAAGGGTCACAACATCTACAGTATTATCTGCTGTTTTGTTTTTAAAGATCTGTTTATTTGAAAGAAGGAGTTACAGAGAAAAAGATCTTCATCTACTGGCTCATTCTCCAAATGCCTGCCACTTCCAGGATCTGAAAAGTCCAAAGCTAGGGCCTAGAGTTGGTTTGTTTGTTTGTTCGTTTTTGTTGTTTTGTTTTTAAGATTTTATTTTTATTGCAAAGTCAGATCTACAGAGAGGAAGACAGACAGAGAGAAAGATCTTCCATCCGATGACTCACTCCCCAAGTGACCACAAGGGCTGATGCTACTCCAATCCGAAGCCAGGAGCCAGGAACTTCTTCCAGGTTTCCCATACAGATGCAGTGTCCCAAGGCCCTGGGCCATCCTCAACTGCTTTCCCAGGCCACAGTCAGGAAGCTGGATGGGAAGTGGGGCTGCCGGTATTAGAACTGGAGCCCATATGGGATCCCGGCACATTTAAGGCAAGGACTTTAATCACTAGGGCACTGGGCCTAGAACTTTTTCCGGGTCTCTACACGAGTACAATGGCCCAAGTACTTAGACCATCTGTTGCTGCTTTTCCAGGTGCATTAGCAGGGAACTAGATAGGAAATGTAGCAGTTGGGACTCAAACAACTGGAACTTATACACCACCCAGGCATTGGCTTCTGGCCCCATTACTTGCTCCTTACAGGTGGTTTTGCTGACCCCTGTTTTAAATCATGTAGCTGGACCCAGTGTGATGGCTCAATGGTTAAATCCTCACCTTGCAAGCTCCAGGATCCTATATGGGCACTGGCTCATGTCCCGGATACCCAACTTCTGACCTAGTTCCCTGCATATGGCATGGGAAAATAGTAGAGGACAGCTCAAAGCCTTGGGACCCTGTACCCACATGGGAAATCCAGAGAAGTTCCTGCCTTATATTGGCTCAGCTCTGGCTGTTGTGGCCATTTGGTGAGTGAACCAGTGGATGGGAGATCTTTCTCTCTGTCTATCCTTCTCTCTGTAAATCTGAACTTCCTTTCCAATAAAAATAAATAAATATTTAAAAGTAAAGAAATAATTATTATAGTTGGCAGAAGCCAGGAGCTTGTAACAGGTCTCCAACATGGGTACAGAGTCTTAAGGCTTTGGGCCACTTTCTACTGCTTTCCCAGGCCACAGGCAGAGAGCTGAATGGAAAGTAGAGCAGCCAGGACATGAACCAGTGCCCATATGGGATTCTGATGCCACCGAACCATAGTACTGGACTCAAAAATTATGGGAAGAGACTGTATCTGAGAGCTCTGGAGAGTTTGTGGTCTTTTGACAGTTGCCCGAAGAGTAACCCTGATGTCCTTGATTCTGTTCTTGCTCTAAAACATACTTTGAACTTAAGGTTTTGCTAGTACAAAAATGCACATTAAAAAAATAAAAACTTTTATTTGGAAGAGTTACAGACAGAGTGGAGAGAAATTCTATCTGCTGGTTTACTCCTCAGGTGGCCACAGTGAACACAGTGACCACAGCTCAGCCAGGGCAAAGCCAGGAGCTTCTTCCCAGTTTTTCAAATATATTTAGGGGCCTAAGCAATTGGACCATATTCTGCTGCTTTTCCCAGGCCATTAGCAGGAAGCTGAATTGGAAGTGGAGCAGACAGTTAATGCGTAGAGCCAATGATTAGAAGATGAGGAAGTTCATGACGATGATTTTTATTGTCTCACTAAAAAACAAATTGAGAACATACCAGCTTACTGTGTGTGTGTGTGTGTCTGTCTCTGTGTAGGGTAATGGGGACTGTTTGGTGATGAAGGATGATCACCTAGGACATTGGGAAATAGGGCAATAGACAGAGATGGGAGTTAAATTGGGTTTGATCCTGGCCAAATGTTAAGGGTTGGAGGAGGTAAGCTGTCAAGCTGTCACTCTTGATTCCTTACCTGTCTCTTAGGTAGGGTACAGGTCAGTGACCTGTCAAGCAGTTGACAGGGACAGTGCTCCATGGAAAGAGAGATTGTGAACTTACCCTTACTTTGTAGGATTGTGTTAAGTCTTTGAGTGAAATATTACTTTTAAGAGATTGGCACACTATCTGACACATAATGAAGTGCTCAATAAATGGAAATGACTAGCTATTACTAGTGTAGGAGGACTGAGGTTGGAGAAAGCACATGCATTCCTCAAGACCCTAGTGCATCTCTAGGAAGAATCAAAGACAGAATGATCCAGACTCCTAGTACGTGGCCCTTTCCTTACAACTAACTCCTGCTGGGTTCTTGAACAATATGATTGATGCTTTTCTCTTGCCTAAAATAGAGCAAGCCATCAGCCCCTTTGCTCTTGCCCCACCTCTGAAATTTTCTGAGTTTTCCTTAACTCAGCCATAGCTACACAGCCTTAACACAGTCATACTCCACACTTACCTTTGTGCACACCAGCCTTGTGCTTGCTTCTGTTCAGTGAACTGAAATGAGTGCTAGTGTATGAACCTGTGACCCTCCATGCATACCTTTTTCTCCAGTCACAACAAAGAATTGGGGCTTGGATCAGCTCTAGTGGTCTTCTCCTTCTCCTTAGAAGTTGGCTTTGGGAAGTGACTGGCCTTGTTTCCTCACCTCTATATCTCAAATCACTTCTTTTGTCAGGCTACTGAACATCACCTACCTCTCCAAGCTCAAAGATTAATCTTACAATGTGAATCTATCCAGGCTGTTTTTGTGAAGACAGGAAGACTTAGTGAACCAATTCAGGCACACTCTGGGATTTGAATCTCTGTCCTCCCCTTTGCTGGAAGAATATAAGTGGAGATGGATGTTCTCCATGTGTCTGTGCCCACTGTCCTCCATGATATTCTGCCTTGTCATAAGCTGAGAGCAGCATCACACTTTCCAGGCTTGTGTTACCTGAGCAATGGAGTTAGAGCTCTGTCTCCAGGCATTTTCTGTCTGTCTGTCTCAGGGCATTTTCTCCTGTCATGTAATAGCCACACCTGCAGTTACATTTTTCCTCCTCTGGCTTCAAAGTAAAGTTGTTGTGTCTGACACCTGGTTGCCTGAAGGTAAAGGTCTGATATTGCACTCAGAATTAGAACTGGACTGGTGCTGCCTACCTTAGCATGCCAGCCATCCAGGGGCATTGTCTTTCTCAGGGAATGTGAGAGCTTCTGCCTGACTCTGCTTCTCTTTGGACAGACTGGACATCAACACCAATACCTACACATCTGAGGAACTCAAGAGTGCTCTGGCAAAATTCAAGGAGGGAACAGACATGGAGAGCTCAAAGGAAGACCAGGTATGTTATATTCTTTCTGGTTAGTATAAGCCTGCAACATAGATGTCTGGTCTTTTACAAAATAATCATTTTCTGGAAGAGTTTTCAATAAACATGGGGCAATAAAATGCTAAAACAATTTAAAGAGCTGTTCATAACAATAAGAATCCTCCATAGGCTATTTTAAGAAATTGTGGGAGCATTTTTGCCATCATTTAGATTTAGATTATCATCCAACTTTCCATTTCCTGTTTGGAGAAATTGATACAACAGAGGTGTCTGTCCATAGACTTAGGTGGGGTAAACAGAGAGCAACCCAAATTTTCTATATCCCTTTGCCCTTACCACCCCCTTTCTCCCATTCTGTCCCTCCCTGTGTCACTGCTTTTTAAATACATTTTAAAAAGTTTTTATTTGAAAAGAAGGCTTACAGAGAGAAAGAGCGAGACAGAGAAGGCTCTTCCATCTGCTGGTTCACTCCCCAAATGGCCACAACCCCAGAACTGAGCCTATCTGAAGCCGGGTATTTTTTTTTTTTTTGACAATCTTTACATAGTTAATTAGGGTAAAAAGGTTCAAGGGCTGGGCCCGGCATGATGGCGCAAGTGGTTAAGGTCCTCACCTTGCATGCCCGGGATCCCATATGGGAGCTGGTTCTAATCCTGGCAGCCCCGCTTCCCGTCCAGCTCCCTGCCTGTGGCCCGGGAAAGCAGTCGAGGACGGCCCAAAGCTTTGGGACCCTGCACCCGCATGGGAGACCCGGAAGAGGCTCCTGGCTTCGGATTGGCATAGCATCGGCCGTTGCGCTCACTTGGGAAGTGAATCATCGGAAGGAAGATCTTCCTCTCTGTCTCTCCTCTCTGTATATCTGCCTTTCCAATAAAAATAAATAAATCTTTAAAAAGGGTTCAAGGGCTATAGAAAGTGGGTAAGACTAGTATTTTTTCCATATTGTTTTCTTCATGTTTAAAGGGGGGTATTAAGGGAGAAGGCCCACCTAATTTCCCACCCTCCCTAGGTCTCGGATGTAGGGTACCCTCTGAGGTTCTTGCTCAAGTGGTTTTGATATTTCAACAGTTATGAGTCGCTGCCAATCTTGCCACTCCAAGCACTATGAGGTCCTTGAAGAATCCACTGATTGACATAGTCCATCATAGCTGAGATGATTGGTTGACCTGTTCTGTCTTCTCTCTTCTTGGTTAGGGTTCTGAGTCCAGCATTGTGATTGGGAGATCTCCAAAGAAACTTTGTCTGAGGTGTGCTCAAACCAGATTCTTGTATGTGCTAGCAAGTACAGGGCCAAGCTGGGCATTTTTTCCAGGTCCTCCATGTGGTACAGGGTTCCAAGTGGACCATCCTCTACTGCTTTCCCAGGCCATAAGCTGGGGACTGTATAGGAAGCAGAGCAGCTGGAACATGAACCAGTGCCCCTATGGGATGCTGGTGCTTGGAGGTAGAGGATTAGTCAGTTAGTCAATGTGCTAGCCCCTAAATAAATAAATCTAAAGAAAGCAAATACGTAACATGGGGCTGCAATAAGTGGATGAGTAAGGTTTGCTCCTACTCTAAATTTCATTACAAGCTAAAGGCATGGGAGGGAAAGGAGGATGAATCACAACTCCTTGGTCATATCTCATTTCCAGGAGGCCTTAGAGGTGTAAGACCTGTCCCTATAAGCAATCTTCCTCATAGAAGGATCATGTGCTCCTGCCACAGCCAGAGATCTGTCAGTTTTTGAAAGGTGTGAGTTCTTCTTCTTCTCATAGTCCCCCTGGCCCTTTTTGTCTCTCTGCCCTCCCTGAAGATCCTAGCAGTTTCACAGAAGGGCAGCGCTAGGGTCTATGTAAGTGAAAGAAGCTGTAGGTCCTTCATATTCTTCAGGACAAATTATTTCTGAGGCAAATAAAACTTTCCTTTAGGGAGAAAGGCTGGTGTTGACCTATTTAAGCTGTGTTAATAGGCAGATCCAGCCACTGATCTTACTGAAGTCACATGTCCTGCATATAGAGGATGTGTGGTGAGGGAGGGTCAGGAGCAGGCTAGCTGCAGCTAGTAAAGGAAGGTGATGCATGAGATCCCATGCCATTGTGGGTGTATAAGCAAATCTACCTGTTGGAAGTAGGGTACAAGAAAAGAGTATGTCTGCCAGGTGCCCAAGGTGGGAATTGGTATTCCAGTGACCAAAAGCTTTGGTTCTTACTGTTTATTAACCCCTAACTATGAGCTCCATGTGAGGACTCTTAGGAGCATGAATATCACTTCCTGTTTGCTGCCTTGGGGCTGCAGGTGGAAGACCCACTTTTCCACTCTTTCTTCTCTCTCTGAGTGCGATTGGATTTTCTTTTCTCAGGTAGTAACACTTCTCTGCATGACTCATTTAGTGTAGAAAAGCATAAATGTTTACAAAAATATTTGAAAAATATAAAATGGAGAAATTATTTTAAAGTTTTCAGTTACTGGGTTTTGCTATTAAAAATAATCTTCCCTCTAGCATGGGTATCTCAATACTAGCACCGAAGCGCAAGATCCCAATCCTGGCTGATTTGAGTTCCTGACTGCCTGTGAAGTTTGGCAGCCACTCTATATGCTTCAACTGTTTCCTAGCTCCTTCACTGGGGGCTGGGTGTGGGCCTTTCTCCTGCTGTCATTTGGAGTCTGTCTGGACTGACTGAGCTCATTGCTCATGTGTTGTCAGAAGTACCTCTGGGAATGTTGAATAAGTTGACCTGAAATAGGTTAAGTAGTTTGTTACATGTCTTAGACCCCTGGCTACAGAGTCCATGATACTTTGTAGTTATTAATCTTTAAACATAGCCTGAGTGGTACACTGCAGGTACAGGATGGTGCTTTTGCTGTTTATAGGAATAGTTCTGGCTATATCTTCTCAGTTAAATTACTTCGGAATTTATTTGAAGTCGTGGCAGTTGTGGAGAAAGACATCAATTCCATTATCTCCGTGGACACCTTAGTAAATCTAAGCTAATCAATCCTTTCCAGCACTTCTTGATACTCAGAAAAGCAGTGTTTCACCCAAAAGATGAATGTTATTGTTGACTCTTACTGATTTATTCTTCTGTTACTATACAAATTGTTTGATGCTTTGTTTCTTTTTAGTTATGTCAGCTGTTGTTCATTTCTAGTCTACAAATTGCTAGCTTTTTTAAGATTTATTTTTATCTGAAAAGCAGAACTGTAGAGAGGAGGAAAGACACATAAACATACATACATAGAAAGTATTTCCATCAGTTGGTTCACTCCCCAAATGGCAACAATGGTCAGATCTGGTCCAGGATGTAGTCAAGAACCAGGAACCTGAAGCATCCTCCAGGTGTTGTTCATGGGTACAGGGCGTTTGAGCCATCCTCCACTGCTTTCTCAGGTTTATCAGCAGGGAGCTGCCTTGGAAGTGGAGCAGCCTGGACATGAAACAGTGCCCATATGGAATACTGGTGCTGCGGGTGAAGGTTTAGTCTACTGAGCCATGGTACTGGCTCCTAAATTGTTATTTTTAAAAATATGATGTTCTGAGGGCCAGTGCGGTGGCCTAACAGCTAAAGTCCTCACCTTGAATGTGCCAGGATCCCAAGTGCGTGCTGGTTCTAATCCTGGCAGCTCCGCTTCCCATCCAGCTCCCTGACCGTGGCCTGGGAAAGCAGTAGAGGATGGCCCAAAGCCTTAGGATCCTGCACCTGTGTGGAGGGAGACCCAGAAGAGCTCCGGGCTCCTGGGTTCAGATTGGCGTAGCTCTGGCCATTGCAGTCACTTTGTTGGTGAATCATTGGACAGAAGATCTTCCTCTGTCTCTCCCCCTCTCTGTATATCTGACTTTGCAATAAAAATAAATAAATCTTTTTTTAAAAATATGTTCTGAACCTTTTGATTCTGCACAAGATGTAATAGACTCATTTTCCTTACTTCTTCATTAAACATTACTAGAAATTCTGAAGGTGATGCTAAAAGGCAATATAGAAAAACTCTTACAGGTGGTAAGAAGGTAGTAGATTGCCTGGGTGTCTTGAAACTTGAGAAATGACATGGCCTTGAGTTCCCTAGGTTTTCTTCTTGTCCTGTATATTTCACAAATGGACTCTGGAGTTAAGCCATATTCTGTAAATACCATCAGGCACATACTTTTAAAAATTCTAAGAAAAACGGGGCCCGGGGCAGTGCCTTAGCGGCTAAAGTCCTCGCCTTGAACACGCCAGGATCCCATGTAGGCCCCGGTTCTGATACCGGCAGCTCTGCTTCCCATCCAGCTCCCTGCTTGTGGCCTGGCCAGGCAGTCAAGGATGGCCCAGGGACACTGCACCGTATGGGAGAGCTGGAGGAATTTCCTGTCTCCTGGCTTTGGATTCGCAGAGCACCAGTCATTGCGGTCACTTGGGGGGTGAATCATTGGACCGAGGATCTTCCTCTCTGTCTCTCCACCTCTCTGTATATCTGACTTTGCAATAAAAATAAATAAATCTTAAAAAAAAAAAAACTCTAAGAAAAACCTACTCTTTCTAGATAGAGGACTGAGAAAAGGATATAAACAGGACAAAGAATATTTTTGACCATAGCTGTCCTGCTCTAGTCATAAGCCACAAAAAACCTCTACCCCTGCAGTTAGTGCCAATAAAAGTGAAATGGCAGTTCTTGGACTCCACCTTCTGCTTGTCAGTGATAACAGGCTGTACCAAAGTCCCAAATTTGCAGAAACCACGTAGGGAGCCTGAAGTTACCCCTCCCCAAAGTAGCATGATATAAGGTAGTGCTCTGCTTCATCCAGTAAGATGGCCTAACCTGGTGACAGTAAGGAAGCATCCTTCCTCCCCTTTAGGGCCGGTGAGGAGTGTGAACACTATCCTTCAGTCAGCAGTGATGAGCCAGGGCTTCAATTCCCCCACTAAGATGGTGTCATCAGAGGCCGAGGGCAGAGCCTAGATCTGATCCCAGTGTCCAGCATTCCTTGGTGACAGGCATTGCTCCTCTGACCCCCATAATGAGAGTGCCATAGGACTTTGGAGACAAGGGAGCTGGATGCCTATGAAATTCTGAAAACATCCCGTGATGAACCATGTAAAACACTGACCAGAATTAGCATTTTAGCAGGCTCCAGAGCTCAGCCGCTAGCATAAAATGCTGCTCAGGTCTTCATGCTGGCCTCTGTGGCATGCAAAGGAAACAAACCAGAACAGTATTGAAAGGCTCTAAAAATGAAGTTAGTCTTGGAGCCACTGCCCAAAGAAGTAAGGGAAAATAAGTGTTAACAAATTTCAACAGAGTGACAGCCTTCTGAAAGATCAAGTAGGATCCAAAGTCTCATAATAACCAACATGTCCAGAATACAAGTGTAAACCAACCACCTGTCATCCAAAGAACCAGGAATATCACAACCCTGGTTAGGAAAGGTAGTTCTAGATGTATAAAAATAGATTATTTTTGTGTCTCCCCAAAGATGTATGTTGAAACCTAGTCCCTAATAATATTATGTGGGGGCAGGGGAGCTGTGAGAGGTAATGGGGTTTTAGATGAGGTTATGAAAGTGGAGCCCCATGAAACAATAGGTGTAAGAAGAGGAAGGAGAGATAGCTGTGTGAAGACAACTTGAGAGTAACTCTGGAAGACAGAAGGAGCCTCTGCACCAGGAACCACATTACTGAGCCCTTGGTCTTACACTGACCAGTCTCCAGAACTCTGAGAAATAAATATCCGTTGTTTGAGCCACCCGTCTGTGGTATTTAATTATAGCAACCGGAGCTAACTAAGGCAGATGCCAACACCAAATGACTCACAAGTTGGAATTATCTAACAAGTTTAAAGCAGCTATCATAGAATTGCAACAAGCAATTGTGAACACCCTTGAAACAAATGAAGACTTCACCAAGGAAAAGAAAGGTACAAAACGATTTGGAACTAAAGATCACAAAAGTAAGATTTTAAAGGTGACTGGCTAGCCTCAGTGGCAGACTAGCGATAACAGGAATCTGTGAACATAAAGATGAATAAGTAAAATTATAAAATTTGAACAGAGAAAATAGATTGAAATAAATACATAGAATTAGAGACCTGCGAGATTGGAACAAATGATCTAACATTTGTGTCATTGAAAGCCTTGAAGAAAGGAAAAAGAATATTGTATTTAAAAAAATAATGGATGCAGCAGTGGCTAACAAATCTCCAAACCTGGTGAAGGGCAGAAACTCCAAGATTCAAGAAGCCAAATAAACTGTAGGTAACCTCAGCTCAACCCAATACCAAGATGTAAAGCACAAATTTCAGAGATCTAAAAGCAGAAAAAAAAAATCTTGAAACAGAGAAGAACAAAAGTGTCTTTAAAGGGAAACAATGATTGGATGATAGTGAAATTTTCATTTGCAACCGCAAAGGCACCAATATGTTGCACATTTTTCAAGTACTTAAAAAATGAACTATATACTCAACTTTATGTAGTTCATGGGTATCCTTCAGTTAGTGAAAAGGAGATGAAAACATGTAGCAAAGGAAAATTGAGGCATTTGTTACTAGTAGATATACACTAAAGAGTAGCTAATGTATGTTACAGAACTAGAAAGGAAAAATTGTAAAAGGAATCGTGGAATATTAAGAACAAGACTAAAGAAATTATTTTTTAAATTTTCCTTCTTTTTATTATTGCTTTAAGATATAGTTCCATAGATCATGGGATTTCCCTTATCCCCTCCCCAGTTCCCTTCCCCCTCACTGAGTTCCCCTATATCATTACTATAGTTTACTTCTTCATACACAATCATACGTCCACCACTGCAGGTATGGACAATGGCAGAGTCCAGCATCCCATTGTCAAGATATAGTATACAGTGTCATTGGGAGTTCATCTTTGTCTGGAAGTAGAGATACATTCTGCAGTGTATCCTCACATCTGGATATGATAGTCTCCATTACACAGTTACTATACATCCCCTTAAATGAAAAGCCACAATACAAAATCAGTAACAGGAAAAAAAAAAAAAGAAATTAACAACACCATGAACATGCTACTGAATGACTAACGTGTTGCTGAAGAAATGAAAATCAAGAACCTTCTTGCAGAAAATGATGCTACTGTATAATCTATGAGTTAGTGAAGAATTTAATGAGAAAAAAAGTGCTTTGAAGAGATGAATCTATCTAACAAAAATCAAAATCCATGAGATACAGTTTCCTCTGATCTTTGTTGATGAAATGTGTCTCCTATAGGCAACAAGCAGATGGATTTTATTTTTTAATCCAGTCTGCTAGACTGTGACATTTGATTGATGTGTTTAAGCTGTTTACATTCAGGGTTAACACAAATAGGTGGTAATTTGGTCCTGTCACTTTAGCGATGGGTTGTTCATTGGTTTAGTCTTCTGTTGTCATTTTACTGGGATGTGCTTCACATTTGCCTTCGGTTTTGTTTGGTACTATTCCTCTTCTCTGTCAAGAGAACATCTTGAAGTATCATTTGTAGGGCAGGTTTGGTAGAGGCAAATTCTTTTAACTTTTCTTTATTGTGAAAGAATTTTATTTCATTTTCAAGGACAAAGGAAAGCTTTGCTAGGTACATTATCCTCAGCTGATAATTTTTTTCCTTTAGAACCTGAAATTTGTCACTCCATTCTCTTCTGGCCTGTAGGGTGTCCTGTGAGAGATCTCCTGTGAATTTATTTGGCATTCCATTATATGTCACTTGATTTTTTTCACATTCACATTTCAGGATCTTTTCCTTATGTTCAATTGAAGAGAGTTTGATCATCATGTGTCTTGGTGAAGATCACTTACGGTCAGGCCTGTTGGAAATTGTGTGCCCTTCCTGGATGTTGTTTCCCAATTCTTTCTCTAGATTAGGGAAATTTTCCCTTATAGTTTCATTGAATACATTTGTAAACCCTGCTTCTCTTTCTGCACCTTCTGCAACTCCCATAACTCTTATATTAGGCCTCTTAATAGTGTCTTTCCATTCTTGAATTTTTTTGGGCCTGATCCAGTTCTGCTTCCAGCTTTTTGGTTGTTTTCCCTTGATGACAGGAAATATCTTCCAATTCTGGGATTCTTTCTTCTGCTTGCTTCATTCTATTTTGGAGACTGTCCACTGTGCTTTTACTTTGCTCCACTGTATTCTTCTTTTCTGATATATCAGCTTTCATTTGATTCATTTCCAGTGTGACATATTCCTTGAATTCCTTGAATGCCTGCAATACGTGCTTCTTATTGTTGATCAGAAGTTTTATAACAAGTGTTTTGAATTGTGTGTCTCCCATTTTCTCATTGTCTTCCTCAAAGAACTCTGAGGTTGGCATAGGGCTTTTGGTCCTTTGCAGGGGAAGAGTCTTCAGTAATATTCATTGTGCCTTTGTCTCTTTTTTTGCCCTGGGTCATTGTACTTCTGGTTATCAGATTCTTGTCCTTGGGGCAGTTTTCTAAGCTCTGTCACCCACAGGTCAATGATTTGATTTTACTTATTGTGGTTGGCACATGGTTCTTTGTTTGCAGTCACTTGTGCCATTCCCTCCAGTGAGTTCCAAGTCTGGGTTCTGATGTTAGACTTCTACCATGGTCTCCGTAGCCTTAGCTCCTGACTCACCAGTCTCCACTTCCTGTGATATCATACCGTGTTGAGGCTGCACCATTGTCTATACAACCTTTCTCCCGTTTCCAGTTGGAGCAGATCCCCGGATTAGGGAGACATCAAGTGTCCTATATAGCTAGTTTGTTGTTGGTGCTGATCTTGCCAGAACCTGTTGGCCGTTAAGTCAGAGGGCCACACTGACCTATTTTGACCCTCTTTGGTACAATACCATAGTTGGTATTATTTTCCTGTTATCCCTGTAGTCTTAAATTCTTTTCCACACCGTAGGAAAAATGGTGCCTGTTGTGCCACTACTAGAGTTCTTGATCTGCTGGCCATCAGGTCTGAGGGCTGCCTGGACCTGTCTTGGGTGGAACCTGTAGGATGTCACATTGTTGCAGTTCACTGAGCCAGAAATGGGTTCACTCCCAGCTCTGTGCATGTGCAGTACTGTCCACAGCCCTTGCCTCCTTAAACAAAATGGTGCCTGATAAGGCTCTAGGGGGCTGACTGGGCTGTGAAATCCACCCTCTGTTTCCACACTGCTTGTCTGGGACCTGCTGTTCTGTCTCTTCTCCTGGTCAAATCAAACAGACCAGCAGGATGGACAGTTCTTTTTCTGGGCTCACCACCTGAGCTCCTGGTAGACGTCCCTTCCCACCTGGTTGCTGGTGTAGCTCTGGCTGCTGGTGGAGTTCAGATTCAGCTGCTTGCTGAATGCTGCTGGTTTATCAGTCACTGCAACACCATACCACACTGTTGTGTCTGCTGCTTTTGTGTGTCTGTCCATCTCCAGGTACCCCTCTTTTCCCTATTCTGCCATCTTGATTCTCCTGAGATCTGAAATGAATTTTAAGAATCCAGAAAATACAAGTCTTTTTTGAGTTTTAAAAATTATATGATAGTGAAAGCAAAATTATGTATCTGTTCTATTTTTCTACATAAAGAAAATTTTTATGACAGGTATAAAGGGGAATGGTTTATAGGACATAATTGGTAGTTTCTGATTCCATATAAAGTGATAAAATATTGATATCAGTAGATTAGAGTATAAGTAACTTTATATATATTGGAGGAATCAGTATGAAGTTATATAAATACATGTTCTGATACTATAGATAAAGAGAAATAACAGAACAAACAGAAAATAAAAGTAAAATAGCATACTTAATATTTAACTTAGCAATAATGATACTAAAATGTATATAATTCAAATATGTCATTGAGGAAACCTATTGTTATGATAGGTTTTTTTTTAAATATATCTTTTTAGTTGAAAGACAGATTTTAGAGAGAACATAAAACAGAAAGGAAGATGTCTTCATCCCATCCACTGGTTCAGTCCCCGATGTCTGCAATAGCCAGAGCTGAGCTGTTCCAAACTGGGATCCTAGAGTTTCCGGGTCTCCCACATAATTATAGGTGCTCTATGCCTTGCACCATGCTCTGCTGCTTTCCCAGACCATGAACAGAGTGTTGGATCGAAAGTAGAACAGCCAGAACAGAAATAGGCACCCATGTGGAATGCCAGTGCTAATAGGTGAGAGGATTAGCTTGGTACACTACTCTGCTTGCTTATGCAATGGATTTTTAAAAAATTACCCCAGTAAATGCTTTCTATGTTAAGCTGAAATATAAATACAAAGTGGGTATGTTAAAAGCAAAAATAATAGGAAGCGTATCACAGAAGTATTAATTTCAAAACTTGAAGTTGAGGCCTTCATTGTGACAGTGCAGGTAATGCTGCACCTGCAACACCAGCATCCCATAGGTGTAGCAGTTTAAATCTTGGCAGTTCCAGCTCTGATCTAGCTCCTTGCTAATGGATTGGAAAGTATTGGAATATGACACAAGTGTTTGGACTGCCACCCACATGCAAGATCTGGATAAAGCTCCTGACTTCAGCTTAATTCAGCTTTGCCCATTGAAAAGTGAACCAGTGCATGGAAGATCTCTCTGTCTCTGTGTCGCTCACTCTGACTTTTAAATGAATAAACAAATGAATCTTAATAAAACAAAAGTTTATTTCAGAGCATAGGAAATGATCACCAACAAAGAGAAATATTACATAATGATAGAAGGATCAGTCTACTAAAATATGTAATAATCCCAAATGTGTATGCACCAAAGTTTTACTATTTATATGAAAATACCTGAAGCCAAATCTGGTAAAACTGAAGGAGAGACAGATCCACAGTTTAACTGGGGACATCAATGCTCCTCTCTCAGAATTGCTAAGACCATTACCAGACCAAAGGTAGCAAGCATATGAAAGAGCTAACACTGTCATCCAGAAAGATGTAATTAGCATTTATAGAATATTCCATCTAATGTCAGGACATATATTCTTTTTCAAATATTTTATAGAATGTGCTCCAAGGTAGATTATATTCAGGGTTATAAAAGACTTGAAACTATGGGGTATATTCTGTGATAAAAAGAAATCAAACTAGAAAATCAGTCAGAGAAAGCAGTAAAGTCTCTGGATGTTTGTGTCAAGGAAAGTTTTAAAAAAGTATATTGAACTGGGCCCGGCAGCATGGCCTAGCGGCTAAAGTGCTCTCCTTGAACGCCCCGGGATCCCATATGGGCATTGGTTCTAATCCCGGCAGCTCCACTTCCCATCCAGCTCCCTGCTTGTGGCCTGGGAAAGCAGTCGAGGATGGCCCAAAACCTTGGGAGCCTGCATACACGTGGGAGACCTGGAAGAGGTTCCTGGTTCCCCGCTTCATATTGGTGCAGTTCCAGCCGTTGCGCTCTCTTGGGGAGTGAATCATCGGATGGAAGGCCTTCGTCTCTGTCTCTCCTCCTCTCTGTATATCTGACCTTGTAATGAAAAATAAATAAATCTTTTAAAAAAAAAAGTATATTGAACTAAATAATGAAATTCCAGCTTATTGAATTTGTAGGCTATAACTGAAGCTCAAAGGAAATTTATAATTTGAAATGCTTATGTTAGGGAAGTAAGAGATCAAGTTTAAACTTAAGGACAGAAAAAGATTATCGAAAACTCAAAGCAAATAATAGCAGGAATCAATGAAATTTAAAACATAAATACAGAGATAATCAGCAAAACCAAAGGGAGATTAGCCTTTTACCAGACCAATAAAATTAAAAATCAGTGAGATGCAAATAATATCAGGAATTAAATTACACTACAGATCTTGCCATATGATAAAGGTAAAATAATTCTAAAATAACTCTCCTCACCTAAATTTGAAAGCTTACATGAAATAATTCAGAAGCATATGCTATCTATCCAGATTTATGCAGTATGTAGTAATCTGAATATTCTTCTAACCATTAATCTAAATTTGTAGTAAAAAAAAAAATTAACATCAATTCTACAATTTCACCCAGAAAAAAATTGAGCAGTACTCCAAACTTAACTTATGATGCTAGATTTATGCTGATACCTAAGTCGAACTGCAAAGAAAGAAATAAACAAAAATCACAAAACAACAACAAGGCTCAGTGTGGTAGCCTAGCAGGTAAAGTCCTCACCTTGCATGCAGCAAAATCCCATATGAGCACTGTTTCATGTCCTAGCTGCCCCAGTTCCCATCTAGCTCCCTGCTAGAGGCTTGGGAAAGCAGTCGAGGGCAGCCCAAAGTCTTGGGACCCTGCACTCATGTGGGAAACCCAGAGGAGGCTCCAGGCTCTTGGGTTTGGATCAGCTCAGCTCTGGCTGTTGCGGCCACTTGAGGAGTGAATCATTGGATGGAAGGTCTTCCTCTTTGTCTCTCCTCCTCTCTAACTTTCAAAAAAAAAAAAAGAGTCAACAATTAACAAATCTTTAAAAAAAAAAACCAAAACCAAAAAATGAACAAAAGCCTCCCTGTAGATCAATATCCCTTGTTGGTGTAGATGCAGAAATCCTTAGGAAAGCATTAACACATCCAATCTACTAATTATGTATAATTATTATAAATTGCAATCAAATGGAGTTTATTGCTGAAATGCAAGGCTGGTTTAATACACAAAAATCAGTTACTATCAGCAGGCTAAAGAAAAATTGCATCATGTATTAGTTGATAAACAAACACCATTTAACAGAATTTAACATCCATTCTCATAAAACCTCAGAAATCTAGGGATGTAATCCTTTTTCTAACTTCATAAAAAGCATCTGCCAAGACAAATGATGTGAGGCTGAACATTTGCCACTGCACTCAGGAAAAAGACAAGGACTTTCCCTCTCACTGTTCGTCCAGCACAGTCCTTACCAGTGTAGTAAGAGAAGACAATGAAATTCCAAAAAAATATGGATTAGAAAGGAAGAAATAAAACTAGCATTATTTCTAGATAACATGGCTATCTCTGTATAATTCTCTAAGAGCACCAACTACCCCAGAACGTCTGGAATTAATAATTAAGTTCAGGAAAGTCAAAGAATTTTTTTAAATGCACTAATCAGTTACATTTTCATATACTGGCAATTAATATGTGGAAATTGCAATTAAAAACATGTAGTGAGGTAGACATTTGATGTGGCTGCTGTATTGCCGTTGAGGATGCCTACATCCCATTTGGAGTTCCTGAGTCAAATCTTGGGCTCCACTTCCAACTCAGCTTTCTGTATGTGTACAGCCTGGGAGCAAAAGTATCCAAGTCCTTGCCACACATGTGAGAACCCAGATTGAGTTTTGGGCTCCTGATTTTGGCTATTTCTGGACATTTGGAGGACAAACAAACGGATGGAAAAATTTCTTTCTGCCTTTCCAGTAAGATTTATTTATTTCTATTGGAAAGTCAGATACACAGAGAAGAAGAGAGACAGAGATCTTCCATCCGATGATTCACTCCCCAAGTGGTCACAATGGCTGGAGCTAAGCCAGTCCCAAAGCCAGGAGCCAGGAGCTTCCTCTGGGTCTCCCATATGGCTGATGGGTCCCAATGCCTTGGCCATCCTTGACTGCCTTCCCAGGTCACAAGCTGGGAGCTGAATGGGAAGTGGAGCTGCTGGGATTAGAACCAGTGCCCATATGGGATTCCAGCAAGTGCAAGGTGAGGACTTTAGCCACCAGGCTATTGTGCCCGGCCCAGAAATACGTATTTTTGAAAATCACCAATGCCATTTACAGTTGCTTTCTTAAAAATGAAATATTTAGGAATAAATCCAACAAGACATGTACAAGATCTATGTGCTAACAATTACAAAAGTTGGTGAAACACAATGAGGATATTTAATTGAAAATTTAAGCAAATGGAAAGACACAGAGTGTCAATGATTTCAAAACCTTAGTATAGTAAAAATGTCAGTTTTTCCAAAATTGATCTAGATTTCTTGCAATTCCTATCAAATACTAGCAAGACTTTTTATAGGCTTAGATAAGCTTTTCTACAGTTTATATAGAAAGATGAAGGGACTAGACTAAATCAATTTTGACAAAGAATCATAAAGTAGGAGAATTACTGTACCAGATTTTAAGACTTACTCTGTAGCTACAGTAATCAAAACAATGTGATAAATATAGCTAATGGAACAGTGCTGTAGATGTAGTGTCCCTCTCTCTCTCTGTGCGTCTGCTGCCTTTCTTCTATTTCTTTCAAATAAATAGAAAATAATTACATTTAAAAATATAAAATCATAAATCTAAATGTAAAATATGCAAAAAGCTTTTAGAACTTAATGTAGGCAATTAAGACCACCCCTGCATCATATCTGAATGGATGTATAAGCTAAGGCTGTGGCAAGATATACTTAATCCAAGGAAAAGTTATGATTGTTCCATGACTTTAACAATTTTTGCTGAACATTTTAAAAACTATATTTTGGTTTACAAATGTGTACAGAGATGAGAAATAGCAGCACTAATTTAGTTAGTACACAGATTTAAAACATTTAACACATTGTGAATTATAATTTTATATTTTTGTGTAAAACTTACCAAGGAATAGTTTGAACAGTGCTAGTTTCTCATTGTAAGATTTATGGATTCATGGGCCTGGTGGCGTGGCCTAGCGGCTAAAGTCCTCACCTTGAACGCGCGCCGGGATCCCATATGGGTGCCGGTTCTGGCAGCTCCACTTCCCATCCAGCTCCGTGCTTGTGGCCTGGGAAAGCAGTTGAGGATGGCCCAAAGCTTTGGGACCCTGCACCCACGTGGAACATCTGGAGGAAGAGGCTCCTGGATCCTGGCTTTAGATCGGCATAGCATTGGCCATTGCGCTCTCTTGGGAAGTGAATCATCAGATGGAAGATCTTCGTCTCTGTCTTTCCTCCTCTCAGTATATCTGACTTTCCAACAAATAAATAAATCTTTTAAGAAAAAAGAGAGAATGTATTTATTAATTGAAAGACACAATAACCCAGAGAGAGATCTTCTGTTAACGCTCTAAAATGGCTATAACAGATGGGTTTGGGCCAGGCTAAAACCAGAAACCCAGAATCCCATATTGATTTTGCACTGAAGTGTCAGCAACCCGAATACTTGCACCATCTTTCACTCTCTTCCCAAGCAATTAGCTAGGGAGATGTATCAGAAATGGAGCAGCTGGTAGTTGTCAAATGGAAGCACTCCCTGTATTTATCTCTATTTTTCAAATAAATAGGTAATTAAAGACTTAGAAAGGAAATTTGGCAATAGGGCTGCTGCAGTGGCACTAGAGGCTAATCCTCTGCCTGCAACACCAGCATCCCATTCGAGTGCCAGTTTGTGTCTTGGCTGCTCCACTTCCAATCCAAATCCCTGCATATGGCCTGTATGGCTTGTGAAAGCAGCATAGCATGGCCTAAGTCTTTGGGCCCTGGACCCACGAGGAAGACAGGAAAGATGCTCCTGACTTCTGGTTAGCTCAGCTGTAGCCTTTGCAGGCATTTGGGAAGTAAACTAGCTGATGGTTCTCCCTGCCTCCCTGTTTCTCTTTGTAAATCTTTCTTTAAAATAAAATAAAAAATGAATCTTTTAAAAAATTGGCAATAAAAATCAATTTATTTAGAAAGTGGACAAAGTGCACATATACTCACCCAAGAAGATACATGGGTAATATGAAAAGATGGTTAGTATCATTAGCCACTATAACAATGCTTATTAAATCAACAATGCTATATCACTATCTGTATCAATGCCTAAAATTTTAAAATGGTGACAATATTAAATACAGGCAAGGATATATAGAGAGAAAAAAACTGAATCATTCATACATTGTTGACGTGAATATAAAATGGTACAGCCACTCTGGGAAATAGTTCAAAAGTTTATTACAAAATAAAACATGCTTGTCATATAATTGAGGCAATGCACTCTTGGGCATTTATCCCAGGGTAGTAAGAACTTATGGGTAAATATGGGTGCAACTGTTAGTAGTAATTTTATTTTAATTTATTTAATTTATTTTAATTTTTTATTTTAATTTTATGTTATTCGTAATGGCCAAAACTGAGAGACAGCTCATATGTTCTTCGACAGTGGTAAAATATACTTTGTATATCTGTATCATAGACTACTACTATGCCAGGAAATGAGATGAATTGCTGATATTTATGGTTATGTAAATAAATCTCAAAGCATCATGTTTTTTGCAGAATTCAAATCTTCAAAGGTTATATATTTGTGATTCTGTTTGTATTATTCTCCATGTGTCAGAATTGTAGGCAAGGAAAACAAATTAGTAGTTGCCATTGCATAGGTATGGGAGGGGATAGAATTGGAAGATGAGTGTTTGCAGTTGGTGGAATATTTCGTTATTTTTTTTAAAGATTTATTTGTTTTTATTGGAAAGGCAGATTTTGCAGAGAGAAGGAGAGACAGATTTTTCCATCTGCTGGTTCACTCCCCAAATAGCTGCAACAACTGGGGCCGGACCAGGCTGAAGCCAGAAACCAGGAGCTTCTTCCATGTCAGCCACATGGTGCAGCGTCCCAAGGCTTTGGGCCATCTTGCTGCTTTCCCAGGCCACAAGCAGGGAGCTGGAAGGGAAGTAGAGCAGCCAGGACATGAACTGGTGTCCATAAGGAACCTGGTACATACATGGCAAGAATTTAGTCTCTAAACTATATCACCAGGTCTAGTTGGTGGAACATTTCTACTCTTGATCATCCTGGTAGCTACCCAAGTGTGTATCCTGGAAAAAATTATATTTCTACATACATACAAATAAATACATGTAAGAGATGATGGAATCTGAATAAAAGTTTACAATCAGTTAATGTATTGTGTCTATATTCTTCTCTTAGTTTTGATATTATCTTATGTTTGTGAGGTGTTGCTATTAAAGAAAGCCAAATGAAGCGTGTATTGTACTTGGTACTACTCTTTTGTAATTTTAAATAAGTGTGTAGCTCTTTCAAAATCAGAAACATTCTGAAGGCTTTCTTGAGGGACAGACACATATGATGTTGTGAGGTAGAAGTTACTATTTTCTGATGTGCCCCCTTGCCTGCCATCCCTTCACTCTAGAAAGGGTTCAGCCCTCCAGGCCTCCTTCCAGATCCTCTAGTTGGGTGCTGAGGAAGGAGTTGCCGCGGGAGCCTGGAGAATCAGAATGTGGCTCCCTGCAGATGTGATTGCTTTGCCAGGAGATTGGTCTTTTCAGAGAGGCTGATTCATTGCTGTGGTTGGTGTTTCTATGGAGTGCTTGTAACTGGGGAGAGAAAATCCACAGGTAATGGATGAGCAATTTGGAGCTGACAGCTGCTCATCATCCTGCTTTTTATAAATATCTGTGCCTTTTAATTTTTCTTGGAAGATAGATGCATCAACCACAGTGACCTTCAAACTCATTCCATAAACGCTATCCACTAAAATTGGGACAAAAACAGGGAAGACCACATGTATAAAATATCCAATTAAAGTCTTTTATTCTCTTCCAATATAACTTTATCTAAAAAAATCTTTATATATGTGTGGGGTGGGCAGGGAATGAGAGAAAATTGTTTGAGATTTGAGTATAGTACATACAGTAATTTAGCCATTTCAAATCGTTGAACAAATTGTACACCTGTGGTTGGATTGACAGTAATGACAGTGATTTAATTTGCATCAGCAAATTACTCCTGTTCTGACAGCTTCTACTCAGAATTTCTGATGTCTGGATTTCCCTAAAATGTTGCTGCAGTGGGCAGGGCAAAGCCAAGACAGTCTATAATTGTGGAAGGTAGAGAACCAGGGTGTGGAGTATTTTACCTGTGAGTTCATCCATCACATATGAAGCTAGAGGTTGAAAGTGAGCTTGCTTGATTTTCTCCAACCTACAAAACTTTCTGTTCTTGTTAAATGGTTGAAGATGGGCTTGAATAAGTGAACCTTTTATGTCCTTGTGATTTTGGAGCAGAGGCCAGTCCTAGGTAAGCCCTGAGGATTTTCTTCTCTGGGCTACTTAGAAAATAATCGGATTTTTTATAATGGAGATAAGAATCTATTTTGAATCTTAGAGCAGCAGTTTTTTGAGGATGGGCACCTTTAGTAGACTGAGCCATCATGGGTGAGTGACTCGAGCTGTTTGGATTAATCTTCTGTTTGTTGCTCTCCTCAGGCAAGGCAGGCTGAGGTGAAGAGGCTGTTCCGCCCCATTGAGGAGCTGAAGAAGGAGTTCAGTGAGTTGAATGTTGTCATTGAGACTGATATGCAGATCATGGTACGACTGATCAACAAGTTCAATAGTTCCAGCTCCAGCCTGGAAGAGAAGATCGCTGCACTCTTTGATCTCGAGTATTATGTCCATCAGGTACTGTATTTCATTGTCCTTGAGTCTAACTTTTAACAACTCCAAAAATAAATGCCTATGCTAAATCTTAAGAAAATGACATCGGCATGTTTTACTTCTCTCCCAGAGCATAGAGAATTTTTTTTTAAGATTTATTTTTATTATTTTTTTATTGGAAAGGCAGATATACAGAGAGGAGAGACAGAGAGGAAGATCTTCCGTCCGATGACTCACTTCCCAAGTGAGTGCAACGGCCGATACCATGCTGGTCCGAAGCCAGGAGCCTCTTCAGGGTCTCCCACCTGGGTGCAGGGTCCCAAAGCTTTGGGCCGTCCTTGACTGCTTTCCCGGGCCACAGGCAGGGAGCTGGAAGGGAAGCGGGGCTGCCGGGATAAAACCGGCTCCCATATGGGATCCCGGGCGTGCAAGGCGAGGACCTTAACCACTGTGCCACCGCGCCGGGCCCAAGCATAGAGAATTTTAAATGTAGGTCCACATAGTAAGTCATAGTAAGATAAACACCGAGAACCTTGAGCCAACCCCCTTTTTGCCTGGAGTGCTACCTCTTCAGTCTTGTTTCAACATTAAAGGTACAGCAGAAGTAAAATAGACACAGACCCTGCCCGTAGAGCTACCAGTCTGAAAGATGAAGCCATTAAATAAACTAAGAAGTCATGAGATATTTAAGGTTTTGTTAAGATATTCAGAATGATATAGGAGTATATAACAGGAATTTAGAGCCTAGTCAGAGACAGTAAGGGGGTTTCTCAAATGTGCTATTCAACCTGGGCATTAAAGCACAATTAGGGGCTATATAAATAAAGAGGGGAACCAAAAGAGGGGATGGCGAGCAATGGCTTAGTAGCCAATTCTGGTCCAGTGCCTGTTTTTCTAAAGTTTTATTGGGACACAGCCACTCCTACTCATTTATGTGTAGTTTGTGCTGTTTTTATGCTACGGTAGCTGAGTTGCGTATTTGTGACAAAGAACTTATGGCCCAAGAAGTAAAAAAAAACAAGCAAAAATGTTACTACGAGGTAGGTACTTTAGAACAGGTTTGTCAATCCCTGGATTAGAACATCCACACTGAGTAAAAATCATGCGGGCAGAGAAGAGCTTGGTGAGGTTGAGGTCCTGGGAAAGATTGGAATAACTAAAACACAGCAGCTGGGGGAGGGACATTATAGATGGTATGGGAAGTTGTAGGGGTTTCAGAGATAGCCTTGGGAATACCATGGTGTATGTGATTTTAGCTTTGATCGTAAGAATTGTCAACAAATTAAAGCAGGGAAACAGCCAATTAGATAGTTATAAATAAATAGTGTTTACTGAGTGGTATGTACTTGGCACTGCTCTTGCTTAATATTCACTTACTTCTTATACTGCTACTGTGAGTAGTAACCATTATTACTCTCATTTTTGTTTTTTGAAGACTTTTCTATTTATTTGAAATGTATAGGAAAAGAGAGAGAGAGAAAGAGAAACCATAGGATCTTCCATTAACTGATTTACTCCCCAAATCACACAACATCCAGGTCAAGGCCAGGCTGGAGCCAGGAACCAGAAACTCATTCTGGATCTTCTACATGTATGACAAGGCCCCACACACTAGACATTATGTACTTCTTTCCTAGACACATTAACAGGAAACTCAATCAGAAGCAGAGTCCAGAACTCCAACCAGTGCCCTGAAATGGGATGTTGTCATCGCAAGTGACAGTGTTTAACTTGCAGTGCCTGAAAGCAAGCTCCTATTTTTATTATTTTTTAAGAATTGTTTTGTTTGTTTATGTGAACGAAAAAAATAACAGAGAGGGAAACAAACATGGAAGAGATCTGATATTTCTTTTTATTATTATTAATATCATTTTATGATACAGTTCCATAGGCTCCAGGTATTTCCCTTATCCCTGCCCCAATTTCCCCCCCCCACACACATAATTCCTCCATATCATTACTATAGTTCTTCATACACAGTCATATGTCTGTCACTGCAGGCATGGACAATGGCAGAGAGTCCAGCATCCTAGTGTCAAGATATAGTAAACAGTTTCATTTAAGTCCATCTTTATCTGGAAGTGGAGATGCATACTACATTGTAACTCACGGCTGGATATGTTAGTCTCCATTTCACAGCTACTGTACATCCACTCAAATGAAAAATCATAATACAAAATTAACTATAGAAAGAAAAATAGAAATTTACAATGCCATGATGTTAAATAATATGGTACTAGATATGACAGCCTCCATTATACAGCTACTATACATCCGCTTAAATGAAAAGCCACAATACAAAATCAACATCAGGATGAAAAAAGAAATTAACAACACCATGAAGTTAAATAATATGCTACTGCATGACTAACATGTAGCTGAAGAAATGAAAATCAAGAACCTTCTTGCAGAAATGATGCTACTGTATGATCTATGAGTTAGTGAAGAATTTCATGAGAAAAAAGTGCTTTGAAGAGATGAAACTAACAGAAAACATCAAAACCCATGTGATAATTTCTGCTGATTTTTGTTGGTGAAATGTGTCTCTTCTAGACAACAAATAGATGGATTTTATTTTTTAATCCAGTCGACTGATTTGTGATGTTTGATTGAGTTTAAGCCACGTACGTTCAGGGTTAATATGTGTATGGGTAGTACTTTGGTTCTGTCATTTTAGCGATGGGTTGTTCATTGGTTTAGTCTTCTGTTGTCATTTTACTGGGATGTGCTTCACATTTGCCTTTGGTTTTGTTTGGTACTATTCCTCTTCTCTGTCAAGAGAACATCTTGAAGTATCATTTGTAGGGCAGGTTTGGTAGAGGCAAATTCTTTTAACTTTTCTTTATTGTGAAAGAATTTTATTTCATTTTCAAGGACAAAGGAAAGCTTTGCTAGGTACATTATCCTCAGCTGATAATTTTTTTCCTTTAGAACCTGAAATATGTCACTCCATTCTCTTCTGGCCTGTAGGGTGTCCTGTGAGAGATCTCCTGTGAGTTTATTTGGCATTCCATTATATGTCACTTGATTTTTTTCACATTCACATTTCAGGATCTTTTCCTTATGTTCAATTGAAGAGAGTTTGATCATCATGTGTCTTGGTGAAGATCACTTATGGTCAGGCCTGTTGGAAATTGTGTGCCCTTCCTGGATGTTGTTTCCCAATTCTTTCTCTAGATTAGGGAAATTTTCCCTTATAATTTCATTGAATACATTTGTAAACCCTGCTTCTCTTTCTGCACCTTCTGCAACTCCCATAACTCTTATATTAGGCCTCTTAATAGTGTCTTTCCATTCTTGAATTTTTTTGGGCCTGATCCAGTTCTGCTTCCAGCTTTTTGGTTGTTTTCCCTTGATGACAGGAAATATCTTCCAATTCTGGGATTCTTTCTTCTGCTTGCTTCATTCTATTTTGGAGACTGTCCACTGTGCTTTTACTTTGCTCCACTGTGTTCTTAATTTCTGATGTATCAGCCTTGATTTTCTTTATTGCTCCTATTGCTTGTGTAAAATATTCCTTAAATTCTTTGAACTCTTGTATGTGCTTCTCATTGTTGATCAGAAGCTTTAAAATGAGCTTTCTGAATTGTGTGTCCCCCGTATTCTCGATGTCTTCTTCAGTAAACTCAGACGTTGGCATAGGGCTTTGCTCCTTTACAAGAGAGTTTTCAGTAATACTCATTGTGCCTTTGTCTCTTCTTTTGCTCTTGGTCATTTACTTCTGGTTAGCTGAGTCTTCTCCTTGGGGCAGGTTTCTAAACATTGTCACCCACATGTCTACAGTTCTATTTTACTTATTGTTGTTGGCACAAGGCTCTTTGCTTGCAGTCACTTGTGCCATTCCCTCCAGCGTGTTCCAGGACTGGGTTCTTATTGTTAGATTTCCACAAAGAACTCCATAGCCCCAGCTCCTGACTCACCACTCTACCTCCTGTGATACCGTGCTGAGGCTGCACCGTTGTCTCTACAACCTTTCTCCCACTTTCGGTTGGAGCAGATCTCCGGATTAGGGAGACATCAAGTGTCCTATATAGCTAGGTTGTTGGTGATGCTGATCTTGCTGGAACCTGTTGGACATTAGGTCTGGGTGCCACACGTACCTATTTTCACCTGTACAGTGCCACAGTCCGTATTATTTTCCTATGGGACCAGTGCATTTCAAGAACTTAGTGAGCTCTCACCCAGCTCAGCACATGCACAGTTCCCTATTGTCCACTGCAGTCCTTAAGCTTTGGCCACACAGTGTACATAATGGCACCTGTCGTACCACTACTAGAGTTCTTGATCTGCTGGCTGTCAAATTTGAGGGCTGCCTGGACCTGTCTTGGGTGGAACCTGTAGAATGCCATGTTGATGCAGTTCCCTGAGTCAGAAATAAGTTCACTCCCAGCTCAGTTTATGCTCAGTCCTTTCCCTTGCTCTTTCCTCCTTAAGCCAAATGGTACCCAATAAGGCTCTAGGGGGCTGACTGGGCTGTGAAATCCACCCTGTTCTCGCACTGCCCATCTGAGATCTGCTGCTCTGTCTCTGCTTGTGGTCAAGTCAAACAGACCAGCAGGATGGACAGTTCTTTGTCTGGGCTCACCACCTGAGCTCCTGGTAGACGTCCCTTCCCACCTGGTTGCTGGTGTAGCTCTGGCTGCTGGTGGAGTTCAGATTCAGCTGCTTGCTGAATGCTGCTGGTTTATCAGTCACTGCAACACCATACCACGCTCTTGTGTCTGCTGCTTTCGTGTGTCTGTCAGTCTCCAGGTACTCCTTTGCTGTTGTTCTTTCCTCTCCTATTTCCTGGAATGTGTCCTCTCTGCTTCATCCTGATGAAATGTTTCTCTGTCCGTTTAAACATGTCCTTACTCTATTCCACCATCTTGATTCTCCCGAGATCTGATATTTCATCTGTTCACTTCCTAAATGTCTGAGATAGTCAAGGCTGGACCAGGCTGTGTTTTCCACATGAGTGGCAAGGATCCAGATACTTGAGCAATTATCCACTGCCTTCTCAGGCAGTTCAGCAGGAAATTGAAATGACAGTGGAGCTCCTGGAACTTAAACTGTCACTCTGATACAGGATGTAGTCAACCTGCTGTGCCATAAAATACCTCCCTGTCACTCTAATTTTTTTTAAAGATTTATTTTTATTATTTTTTATTGGAAAGGCGGATATACAGAGAGGAGAGACAGAGAGGAAGATCTTCCGTCTGATGACTCATTCCCCAAGTGAGCGCAATGGCCGATGCTATGCCAATCCAAAGCCAGGAGACTCTTCCGGGTCTCCCACACGGGTGCAGGTTCCCAAAGCTTTGAGCCGTCCTCGACTGCTTTCCCGGGCCACAGGCAGGGAGCTGGAAGGGAAGCGGGGCTGCCGGGATAGAACCGGCTCCCATATGGGATCCCGGGCGTGCAAGGCGAGGACCTTAACCACTTGCGCCACCACGCCGGGCCCTGTCACTCCATTTTTTAAAACTGGCTAGGTAGAGAGACAGAGATGGACAGATGGATAGGCAGAAGTCTTATCTACGGGTTCACTTCCTATATGCCCACAACAGTGGAGGCTGGACCAATTTGAAGTCAGGAGCCAGGAACCCAGTCCAGGCCTCCCATATATGACAAAAATCCAACTGCTTGAGCAGCAAAAGGAAGGGTACTTCCTCCCAAAGTACCCATTAACAGAAAGCTGGAATTGGGAGAAGAGCTAGAATTTGAACTCAGGTGTTCCAATATCGGTAGTGAACATCCCAGATGGTGCCTTAACCAATGTGCCAAACACCCACCCAAAATCTTATTTTTTCCCATAATATCATTTTTTGACTGAAGCAAATGAGACGTTGTTCTCATGATTATGTGATTATTTGCAGTCACTCAGCTAGTGAATGGCAGGCCTGGATCTATAGCATAGTCTCTGTGACCATGAACTCTGTGCTCTTAAACTTCTGACCAATCTGCTTCTCGTTGGAAATTGGTACAGGGGGAAAAAAGAAGATTTATTTATTTTCCTTTGAAAGGGAAATTTTACAGAGAAAAGAGACAGAAAAAGATATCTTCCATCCTCTGGTTCAGTTTCCCAAACAGCTGCAATAGCCAGAGCTCAGCTGATCTGAAGCCAGGGGCTTCCTCCAGGGCTCCCACGTGGGTGTCAGGGTTCCAAGGATTTGGTTCATCATCTTCTGCTTGTCCAGACCATAAGCAGATAGCTGGATTGGAAGGGGAACAGCCAGGACATGAACTGGTGCCCATGTAGGATGCTGGTGCCACAGGGCAGAGGATTAGCTTGATACACCACTGTGCCAGTCCCAAAAACTGATACCTTCTGAATGAATGTCAAAACAGGATATGAAACTCAAGAAAAGAAACCCAGAGAAGCCATTTATTTAATCCATGAACAAATTTGCAGAGTGCTTTAGCCAACACCGTTCCAAGGCATTGGAAATATACCTAAGTATAGTACAGGCATAAAGGCAAACATAACAAATACCTTATAAAGACTATTTAAAGGGGTAGATATTGTGGACCACAAGGAAGCAGAGCAGGTTGACTCTTGGCAGTTCTGAGAAGGATGTCTCAAGCATTAGGAACAGTGAGTACAGGAGCCCTGAGCTGGCATAATGGAGGAGCCATGGGGAGGCTGGACAAGTGCAGCAATGAGGAGGAGAAGCAGAAGCAGAAGCAGATTCAGTCCTGAGATGAGGGAAAGTCAATCATGAAAGGTCTTGAGGGCCATGGGAACAAGAAACACTGGGTATTAGTGGGCATTGCTGAGCTGAAGAGCGCTGTGATCTGCCTTTCTCTTAAAGCGGTCACAGCAGGGGCTGCTGTTGCAGTCCAGTGTGGTAAACCACTGCTTTCATTTGATGTGAACATGGGTTCAAGTCCTGCTGCTTAGCTTCTGATCCAGCTCCCTGCTCATGGAGCTGGGAAAGCAGCAGAAGACGCCCTGAGCATTGAGAGCATTGAGGTCCCTCCCACCCACATGGGAGACTTGGGGAGAGTTCTAAGCTCCTGGCTTTGTCCTGGCCTAGCCTTGGCCATTGTGGCTACTTAAGTAGTGAATCATCAAATGGAAGATCTCTGTCTCTCTCTCGCTCTAACTCTACCTTTCAAAAAAAAAAAATAAATCTTTATAAACCGATCAGTCTTTCTATCCTTCTTTCTGTTGTGCCGGATTTTTGAAATCCCCAGATAATCATCAAGTCTGAAGTCGGTGCTAAGGCAAAAAGGTGGTTTATTCAGGTTAGCCTAGGTAACCCAGCCCATGCTGGGCTGGGGGAGGGGCAGCCGCTGCCGAGGCTGCAAGGATCCACAGGGAGGACAAAAAGAAGCGTGAGCCAGAAGAGAGAGCGAGAGCCCAAGCCCCTAGTTCTTATACATTTCAGGCTATTCATTATACAGTCATGATTTAGCAGGCTTCTATTGGTGGGTTTGAAACAAGCAACTTTGAAAAAGTACAAATCGATGAGCTATTGGGCTGTGAATCTTATCAAATACCAGGTACCTCCTTCCTGAGGAGTGGTCTGCCTATATGACCTGCCAGGTGTCCTGCCGGGTGTCACGGGTGTCACGTAGGCTATCAGGCCTGAGGTTCACACAGCCCCCATCCAGGCCATTAAGGCAGAATCACAAAAGGCAGAAAATGCCTAGGTTCTTCATTTCTATCCTATCCTATCCATCCTTGCTTCCAGCTGTTATATTGTTGATTAGAGATATTGAGTCTGGAGTGGAAACAGAGAACCAGACTGAAGGATACTGCATGATCCAGACTAGGGACAGTGATGTCACGGGGGCTGTGAAATTGTAATCAAAGGCTCATAAAAGTGCCTCATCAAGACACATCCTCTGTCCTCCCATGCATGATCGCCTTCTTGTTTTCTGCAAACCAGACTAACACAGTTTTTCTGTCTTTAGGGTTTGCCAGCTTCTGTGGGGGAGAGGATGAGTGTGAAAGTGTCTGCAGAAATTGTGGAACTGGGTTCTTCATCTTCTTTTGCTGCTCATAACTCTTTCTTAAGCCTCAGACAGCAGGGTTGTGATCTCTTAGAGGGAAAAAAAAAAAAAAGAACCTGTATTCTCCTTTCTAATCTTTGTATCCAGGGTGAAAAACAAAAACTCAAACAGCTTTTCTACTGGAGATATTTAAAGGATAAAGAATCCTAGGAGTTGTTGGCCCATTCAGTCCTGCTTTGATGTTGACAGTTTTTATTCTTTTGCATCCTAGCATATGTGGGTGGATCTTTAGGTGTCAGGTTTCTATAGGCTCTTGCTTTAGTTGCACATGAAAAGCCAAGATGACTGGAGAACTTACCACAACCAGCAGGTACTGAGTGTACAGGAAGCTTGCATGAGCTCTGGTTTGGCAAGGTTTCTTTTTTTTTTTTTTCTTGTGCCCTTTTTCCTCTGGTCACCTGGCAGTATCATCCCTAAGGTACCATCCCATTCTGCTTTTACAGTTCACTGGAGAGGGCAAACAGTTCTTAGACATCAGCAGGCTCAGCCTGAGAAACCAGCCCCCTTCTGGTGCCCAATTCGCTCTGCCGGCAGCAAGTTGGAAGTATTCTTGCTCACTGGCATTTGAGTAGAAACGTAAGGCCCATGGTTTAGGCCAGCATGTCAGGCTGATGGGTGTGTATCAAGGTATGATTTGACGAAATCAGCGTGGCTGCTGTTTTCAGCTATAATGGAGAGTTTGGGTAATGCGGTGCTTAGCTTGGGAGGAGATAGGACTTTTCTGGCTTAGAACTTGCCCATTCCATTCCTGTTTCAGATTTACTGAATGGAGGTTTGAGGAGTTGGGCATCAAGAACCCAAGCTGGGTCTGCCTCAGGAGTCCTCACAGCATATTTAAAATATTAAACAGGGAATGTGAAAGGCAAAACCCTGTGTGCGGAAGACTGTGTGTTGGTTATTTATAAGGAGCAGTCTCCATCTGCCCCACCTGTGGCAAAGCTTTGCCTTCCTTGAAATGGCTCCTTGGTTACTTATTCCTATTTCTCACGTTCTCTGCTCTCCAGTGGACGTGTCAGAATTCCAGTTCTTTCTTTTCCTCTGGAGGATAGACACAGCTCCCTTCCTAATATGCTCCAGCTCTGGAATGCTCTTTGCCTGTCCCACCCTGTTCTAGTGACAGCCTGAGAAATGCTGTTGTGTCTCAAACTACTTCTTGGTGGCACTGAAGAGGGCCCAGCTTTGGATGCACAGTGGGCAGAATGCACCTTGTGCTCCCTTCTGCCAGTGAAATAAAAAATGAGAGAACATCATAAAGAAGAAGAACATCATAAAGAAGCTGAAGTGCTTAGGTCAATATCAGTATCCGTGTCACACTGATTCAGAGATAAACTGAATCTGTATCTGTGACTGTGAATTGTATTTTTGGGGGCCCACAGTGGCAGCTCCTCTACTAGCTTTGATAGGTGGATGCTTCAGGCACGAAGGGACAGGATTCCAAATCCTTGTTTAGTATCTGGAAAAACCTAGGACAAAAAAAGAGACCAGGGTAGGAATAAATTCATATATTTAAAAACCAGAGCCGGGTTTATACCAGAAAAGTGCTGTTGTCTACAAAGCCCCCAATTCTGAGTCTCCCTGGAGAGCCTGACTATGACTCAGTGGCCACCCCTCCTCACCAGGACAATTTGAGTTAGAAAAATCCTAGCCTTGGCCTAGAACCATAAGAAATAGCAGACTCCATGTTATGCACGACCTGGATTGTCCATTTTTCCAGGTCTTTGGTTCCAGGTGCCCATCCCTTTTGTTGGCCCAGATGCTCCAGATTACCGTTTTAAATCTCACACTGGAGTTTTATCCCAGGAGCATTCTTTTTTCCTACTCAAATTCATGTTCGTGAGTTCACTGATTATTTATTGAGCATCACATTGTAAGCACTGTTCTAGTCATTGGAATTATAACAGTAGATGGACAAAAAACACCTGGTCTTATAGACATCCTGTCAAAATATGTAAGAATGATGTTGCAAGTGGTGAAGAATAACAAACTAGGCTTGCCCCAAATTATTGGTGGAGTCAGATACTGTTCTTTACCTTTCGTTTCTCTGTAAGAGCCGTCTTTCAGCTGGTGGGAAATGGCCCAGTATAATCTGGAGGAGATGGGTAGGGAACAGTTGTGTTGTTATTGGGGTCTCGCTTTCCAAGTATTCCTAATAGTTTATAAGGTGTAATCAGCATGTGGGTAAGAGGCAGCTTTTGTAAGAACAAAGAATACTTCAATTGATCCTGTAACTACTATATGCAGAAGACTGGATCCAGGACCCTTCTGAGGAAGTTGAGTCTTGTACCAGGATACTAGTGAGTCTTAGCTGAAATAATGTAGACAGATGCTATCTATTACAACTTTATGTGATGGAAACATTTGCTTTGAGAGTGATTCTTGGTGCAGATATGGTCATGAATGACCTTAGATTCAGTCAACCTTAGATGGAAAAGAAGGGTATTATTGTTACTCCTTTCCTAGCACTCTTATAGCACTCTCTCCCTACCCCCACCTCCTCTGTCAACAGGGGTTCTTTTATAGTCTCAGACTTCTAATTGAAAATCACTTTTTTTTTCTTCCATGTCAGTTGCTTCCACTGTCCCCATTGGGATTGGACATCAACAGGAAGCATGTCACCATTTTGTGGTGCTGATGACGAAAGATTCTTTGTTAACAGCTTGTGTGTTAGGAGTAAGCTTTGTGACTCATTATGGTATTAGAATTTTCCAAGACATGTTTGGCATAAGCAAAAGCAAGGTGCTATTTCCGCTGATTCCCACGCAGGTGCTTAAAAATCATGTTAGATGAAGTAGGAATTCTCAACTTCAAGGTTATTTCAAAATTTGATTTGTTTTTACATATCCTTTTCTAGTTATTCAGAAAAGCCACTCTTGCTTTGTAGTTGGCTTTTGATTTTGTTTTGGATAGTCACCAAAAGAACGAGTGTAGGAAGAACTCTGCTTCCTCTGGTGTCTGTGCTGGACTAAGTAGTACCTTTGTTGCAGATGGATAATGCGCAAGACCTGCTTTCCTTTGGAGGCCTTCAGGTGGTGATCAATGGGCTGAACAGCACAGAGCCTCTGGTGAAGGAGTATGCTGCGTTTGTGCTGGGGGCTGCTTTTTCCAGGTGAGCACATTGGACCCATGTCCCATTGGCCAAGATTATTTTGCCTTACTTGCATTGGAAAGAGATTACACTTAAACTTGTGCGTGCTTGGATCTTACTGGAGGAAGAATATGATTCTGCCATTATTCCCTGTGCATGTGAATTTTCACTGATCTTGTTAACTGTCTATGACTGTTTTCTCATCTTTTGTGTATGGACATTTAAATAACACATCTTAGGTCACTTTTATCCAAAGCTAGTTAGTCAACAGTAAGACAATCTACAGATAGTAGAAAACTGATGGTTAATCCCTTTGGCATCTAGTGATGAGTGAATGATGACCCTGACCAAGGAATGCCTTTCCTGGGAATGTGTCTTCCCCTCTCTCTTTTACTCAGGATTTTTTTTAAAAAAACTTACTTATTTTTAATGGAAAACCAAATTTATAGAGATAAGGAGAGATAGATATATCTTTCATCCACTGGTTCACTTCCCAAGAGGTTGCAAAAGCTGTAACTGAGCCAGTCTAATCCAATCAGGAAACAGGAACCTCTTCCTGGATCTCCTACATGAGTGCAGGGTTCCAAGGTTTGGGACTATCCTCAGCTGTTTTCCCAGGCCACCAACAGGAGCTAAGTAGAACATGGAGCAGCGTAGATGTGCCTATATGGAATCCCAGCGCATGATGGGAAGAATCAGCCTATTTAACCACTGCACTGTGCCCAGGGCAATGTGCTAGAAAACTGGCCAGCCAAGAGTTGTTCAGAAGCAACATCTAAAAACAGTTGTTGCAGAAATAAATCTTGAAAAAAAAAAGAAAGGAAGTGGGTATCACATCATCTGATAAAAGGTCAGGGTGCCTTCATGCTGCATTTGACCCATTGGAATTCGATATTTCCACTTTTGTGTAGAAATCTGACTTCAGAACATTTGTATCATTAAAACAGGAACAAATACTCTTAATTCCTGTTGCAAGGGCCTGAGTATGGCTGTTTGGCTGATTTGCGTAAAAGTAGGGGTTGTAATGTACCGAGGAGAGGCTATTCTCAGCACACTTTCTAAACTTTGAACAGGTTTCCTTTTCCTTTTATCTGTCCTCATCTTTGTTTAATCAGAATCACAGTCTGATGCCTTTTGTGGTAAGTTGAGGGGCAGAGCTGCACAGCTGGAGGAGAGACAGAGCATTGCAGGCCTGTGCCTTGTCACCATACTGCCTTGTTCTGCAAGCCCTTTTGGCCTGTGGTTGTGTCACTGAAGACAAGGCCCTGACCTTCAGGGTGACACCATTTCCTTTGGTCTCACTGTCCAGAACTAGAGTCTACAAGGAAACCCAAGGAGATCTTCTGAGCGCCGATGAAAAGTGGGGTGAGTCAGTGACGTCCCTAGTAGCAATGTTCTCAACCTGGGGCACTCAGGCTCTTCTCTTCACAAGGCTTCGGAGACAAGAGAATTTTGCTAATCTCACTTTTTCCTTGCTGAGCAGGAGAAAGCTGAATGAAACATTGTTAATCTCTCTGTCCAGAACAATTGTTGATTCCATTATGTTATTTCTTGTTACATTATTTCTGCCTTCAGTGTGAACACATCCATTGCCATTGCTTCTAAAAATCTCTCTCAGTCCAGCGCTGTAGCCTAGTGGCTAAAGTCATTTCCTTGCACATACTGGGATCCCATATAGGCACCAGTACTAATCCCGGCTGCCCCACTTGCCATCCAGCTCCTCACTTCCCAGACCAGCTTGTCACCTGGGAAAGCAATCGGGGACAACCCAAAGCCTTGAGTCTGCACCCACATGGGAGACCTGGAAGAAGTTCCTGGCTCCCGGCTTCAGACTGGCTCAGCTCCAGCCATTGTGGCCACTGGTGGAGTGAATCAACAGATGGAAGATTTTTCTCTCTGTCTTTCCTCCTCTCTGTGTATGTGACTTTCCCATAAAATTTAAAAAAAATTATCTCTGGAAGGAAACTATAGAATTTTCATGTCATATTCCTAATTAATGGAGATTAACTGGTGGCATGAGAAGCATGCATTAAAAGTGTGTACACTATAACTTACTCAGGTGCTATGCCAATATTTGTTATTAAGATTTTTCCACAATTGTGTTAGCACAAGACTATGTTAAATTTATGCAGCATCGCTGAAACTTAAATAGAGATAAATATGAAATATTGCAATTCAGTGGCTTGATGGCCTACAGATTGCTATATTCAAAATGTTCTAGCTGGGTTTCTGATGGCTCACTGGAGGGCTGTTACAGTGACGGCGTGGTATGGTGCCAGTGCTTTCAGAAGCCAAAGGCAGACTCCCAAACACCATGAAGTGTCAATATTTATGCAGAGAGGAGCTTGATGCATGGTAAGACTGTTTCTATGCAGAGAGGCAGGCTTCAGGGCTCTGGTCAGATCATATTATTTACTCTTGAAGTCCTAAGTATTGGCTCTGCACTTCCCTCACTGTGCCTGTGTAATGGAGTATACACACCCCATGCACACACACACATACACAGCAATGAGATGAGCTTTCTCTTTGTCACAAGGACAGCTGAGGAATTGTGAGCACCCTGGAATCATGGAATCCCAGGACTGTGGCTATTAGCTAGAGGTCATTCCTCCTGATGGCAAGAATCCTGTTCAGTCAGCATGGACAATTAGGCTACTCACCTGGAGTTAGAAAAGAAGAGTTCGTATCTGTTCTTTCCCATTCCTGTATGTGTGCCCGTAGGCAACTCTTCTGAACCTCACCTTTTTCATTTGTTGGTAGGTAGCGATGATAGGTGCTTTGTGTGTTTCATAAAGTTAAGTGAGTGTCAAGTACCACAGTATCCAGTAAGTTCCCGAAGACAGTGGTGTTACGATGGTAACTGTATCATCATCACCCTCACCATGAGGTGCCCTTTGTACTATGAGTTTTCAATCTAAGGACATGCTTGTTTCCTGTGTTTCTGCAGCACAAACCTTTATCCTTCTCATTTTCTCACCTGTTAAGGTGGTTGGATTCTGTCATGGATCTCTTGATACCAGTCTTGCTGCTTGGTGAGAGGGATTTTTGCCTACCTGGGCTAATTGCTCAGTGAGGCGCCACACATATTTTTGTGAAAGAAGAGATCTTTTCCCTGGTGTTAAACATGTAGCAATTATTTCAAGATCTGGAAGAGCAAATTGATATAAGTGTAATTGACTTGGGTATTGACTGTTACATGTCATCTGAAATAAAATTTGTTCCTTCAGATCATTAACAGTATATGTTATCAAACAACACATACCAGTAATTTATTTTTAATATTTATTTTTTACTTATTTGAAAGGCAGAATTACTGAAAGGCTGAATATGTTTCATTTGCTAGATCATTCGCAAATGGCTATAATGGCTAGGGCTGAACCAGGCCAAAGCCAAGAGCCAGGAGCTTCTCTGGTTCTCTCATAGAGGTGTGAGGGACCCAAGCACTTGGACCATCTTCCGCTGCATTAACAGGGAGTTGAATTAGAAGTGGAGCATTTGAGACGTGAACTGCTGCCCATGTTGGATGTCAGCACTGAAGGCTGCAGCTTCTGCAGCTTTACTCTCTATTCCTCAGCACCAACCCCGATATTTTGTTTGCAAATGAGACTCATAAATGCATTGTTTGCTACTGTTGCCCATGGTAAGGCAGGGCAGCTCCTTATATGCAGGGATGGAGAGGTGATGATTTTAATAGCTACATTCTTTCATTTTTTTTTTAAAGAAAAAGTCCTTTTTCTCCTTGTTCAAATAAGTTATTTTCCTTTGCCTTTCCATGACCTAGTTTCCACCCACAATGGCACCTGTGTCTGTCTGCAGTCTGCCCTCACAGGATTCTCTGGAGTCCCAGACACATCATTTGTTTTTTTTTTTTTTTTCATGGGGAAAGTCTGAGAAAGGCCTTAATAATTGCAAGGCGCAGTGTGGTAGCTTAGTAGATAAAATCTTCAGCTGGTATGTACCAGGATCCCATATGAGTACTGGTTCTAATCCTGGCTGCCCCACTTCCCATCTAGCTCCCTGCTTGTGGCTTGGGAAAGCAGACAAGGATAGCCCAAAACCTTGGGACCCTGCAACCACATGGGAGACCTGGAAGAGGCTCCAGGCTCCTCGCTTCATATCGGCACAGTTTTGGCCATTGCAGTCACTTGGGGAATGAATCATTGGATGGAAGGTCCTTCTCTCTGTCTCTCCTCCTCTCTGTATATCTGACTTTTCAATTAAAAAAAAAAAATGTAGCGACCACACAGTTTTCTGTACCCTGGTTTTGGTTTTATTTCTCAGCAAGCCGGCTGCTGCTTTTTGTTTTATCTCCCTTGCTATATAGCCTTTACCTTTTGGGTGCCGGGAGTTAAACATTAGGAAACAGTGTGCCTGTCCCAGGTAGCACTGACTTCCGTTTTCATGCACCTGCTTCAGCCATTTTTGGCATCCTCCCTCGCTCATTAATAACCCACATCTGTGCATGTATAAATTGTGCAATTACATATGCTTATAAATGTCCATGTATGCAGTACATACACAGTTTGTAGGAGGTCATGGAACTGAGCCCAGAATTAACAAAGATGTGTGCATGCCATTGGTCATGGGGAGGTTGTGTTCTCGTCAGGTGGGTCTCAGCAACAGAATTCTGTTCTGCCCACTCCTTGCTTGATGTCTGCCTTGGAACTACTGAGGCAGATTTTGGATTATATACATCCCTTTGTATGGATGTGCTACCCTCCCCCACCTCATGCTCTCTCACCCATGCTCAGGTTTCCCAGAGTATGCACCTGCCTCTGAGGTTTAACCAATTAATTTAAGCCTTTGGCCATTAGCGTGTCACATGTACCATTTCTATTGACCTTCAACTTATAGGGTTTTTTCCCCCCTCTGCCCATTGATGAGTTACAGGGATCATTTGCATGTTCTCACTTCTTTTTCTTGGTAGCTTTTGTGAGCTTACTGGGGACCGCATATTCTCAGTTTACACCATGGAACTCATTTTCCATTTTCCCAACATTTAATGTAACTGATAACCTTCAATATCTCTTCTCACTGTTATGTCTCCCCTTGGTTTTTGTCCTCCCTCCTGCTTTCCCTGTCACCATCAGTGTCCTCCCTAGTTTCTGCAGCCTGCAGATGTACTCAGGTTAACTCTTCACTGTCCCTGGCCCACCACCAACTTGTCCATCTCCTCCAACTTTCCACCCTGTGTTCTCCTTCACACCTTCCGGAGACAGTAGATAAAAACAGATATAAATGAGTAAACATGAACCTTCTGTTAAATACTCGGTATTACTGTTTTGACAGTCTGGTTACTGTCCCCATGAGGCCCAATTTTTAAAATATTCATTTATTCTACTTGGAAGTTAGAGTGAGAGAGCTGTTCTGTCTGCCAGTTCGTTCAACAAACAGCCATGATGGCTAGAGCTGGGCTGTTCTATAGCCTGGATCCAGAAACTTCTTCCATGTCTCCCACGTGAATGCAAGGGTCCAAGGCTTTGGTTCATTCTCTGCTGCTTTTACAAGACCATCAGCAAGGAGCTGGATCAGAAGCAGAGCAAGTGGGATTTGAACCAGTGCCTATTTGGCATGCCAGCACTGCCATCAGAGGATGAGTGTGCTCTGCCACTTCACTGTTCCCTGCCTAAATATTTTCAGAAGTACTTTGGCATCATTGACTTCTCTGAAGTGGTCAACAGTGCTAGCTGCTACTTTCCCCTGGAAGCTTTTCTTCTTGGCTGCAGTGTCATTTGGGTTTAGAATGTCTGAATTAACCATTCATTCGGCTTTTGCCCTGGGGCCACAGCGCCGTCTTACTGACATCTGTGTATAAGTAATCCCCATCATTCTTCCAGCCTCCTCCCTTTTCTTTCTTTCCTTTTTCTCCTTCTGAGGGTTCTAATCTATTCCTGTAGTTTTGTATCCTGCCTCGCTCCTGTGTCTACAGTTCAAGCCCACCCTTTCTATTGACATCTCACCCTGCATTTCTGTCATCAGATTTGCACCTGCAATGCCAGAATAACCAAGTGAAGCTCATCATTGTCTCCCTCATAAGCCAGCTCTTCCCGCCTACATTCTCCGTATCTGCTATTGGCCCTCTGATTATTGAAGTTACCCAACCTTGAGACTTTTGTCTGATATTTAAGGCTCTTTCTCCCTTTATTTTCTCAGTAAGTTAGTGAAAAGTCCTGTGGATTTTTATTTGCACAGTTGCTGTCTACTGAGCAGCAGTTTCCCCTTCTCCACCTACTTAACGAATCTCCTTATTGTAGGGCAGCGACCTCTCTGAATCTTGTGACTATCTATGGGTCTAGCAGTAAATTGAATGCTCAGGAAATAATAATTGAATGACTTAATGAAAAATGAATGAATAATTGGTGAATAGTAAATGAATAACTGATGTTGTGCTACAGTTGGTTAAGCTGCTGCCAGCAGTGCAGGTGTACCAGATAGGCACTGTTTTGAGTCCCATCTGCTCCACTTGTGATGCAGAATATGGCCCAAATGTTTAGGTTCTTATACACATCCACATTGGAGATCAGATGAAGCTCCTGTCCTCTGGCTTCAGATTGGCCTAGACGTGACCGTTGTGGTCAGTGAATAGGGAGTGAACCAACAAATGGAACATTTTTTCTCTCTCTCTGTAGCTCTGCCTTTCAAATAAATTAACTGAAGAAAGAAAGGAATAAGTTGTTATTCAGAGAATGAATTTTTGTGGTTTTTTTCTTTTCTTCCAGATGTGGTGACATTTTATTGTTAATGATGTAATACTTAGTAGATGATTCAGTTATCACACCTTGACCTTTTAAAATCTAAAGTCATGGAAATAAATGTGTAGTCCCATTGGCTGGAGGCCCAGAAAATAGAAGGTTAGAGATTGGGATGAGGTCAGACATTGGAGATGCCAGCATTTAAATAAAAGTTCAAGTGTGACCCCTGGGACTAGTTTGACCTCTTGTCTCCAGTTGCTAACTTTTCTACACTCCTCCAGGGGCAATGACCATGCTCAGACCATTTATATCTTATAAAATTGATGAGCATATTAACCAAAATTGGCTTTGGCAATTGGATAGCCCTAGCCCTTAAACTGTGTTCAAAATCTGATGATTTTTTTCAAATAGCAATTAATGACAAATGGCAAATGAGCTTTAAGCCTGACCAGCTGCCTCAAGTACTGCAGGAATTGAGACTTCATTTTGGGGAGGGAGGCATCACTTTGTTAATGAACTTGTCCCTTCATTTCTTCTGAATCCATCTCTGAGATGTGCCTGTTCCTCCTCCACATCCTCCACACAGCTGCTCTCAGATTTTTTCACTGCTGACTCCATTTTAATTCTTTGCCTGTCTGACGCCAGTCCACAAAGTTTCTTTATGTTCAACTTAATAGCATTTGTTGTCTGGACTCACAGCTAACTACTAACACCTCTTTGCTATAGGCCAGTTCTTCCATCCAGTTCTCCAGTAAATTCAAAAACTTATTAAAAGTAGAAACTGGTACTCAAAGACCCTTACGGAAAAGAAACCAATAGCCACGGGCCCTTTATTTTCTCTATTTCTTTGTGTTTGAAAAGTACTTCAATATAATCAAGAATATTGTGCTGTGTTTCCAGGTATATCATTAAATGTAGAAAAAGTATGCATCAAATGTTAGTAATTAAAAGCAATTGAAAGGTAAATGAATATTATGGAGAGAGGAACTTTCCAGTAAGTATGCATTACTGTTTAACAAAATTTTAAGCAATAAGTAACAAAGCAAGCCAAAATGAACTAGGAGGTTTGTATCTAGCAAACAGTAGTTTATATTTCCCTGGAAGCACTGTTGGTTCAGAGAACCTGAAGGTGCTTGATTAAACATTGAAATGTTTCCTTAAGTGCTTGATTTCATAGAAAAAGAAACTGTAGCACCACTGCTCTGCACAACTGTTACATTCTTTTATGTGTTGGCCCTTCAAGAAAGGAAGAGAATCCTAAAGCCAAATTTAATCACAAAGGTCAAATCCTAGGAGGCTTGGAACACTGGAGCTGACAGCTGTCTTAGGGACATTGACCATTCCCTAGGAGCAGAGAGCTTTTGCTTTCAACAAGCTTTAAAATGGTGGCTCATGAGGTGAGAATATTAAAAAAAAATGAAAATTGTTTATTCAAAAGTAGTTATTATGGCAATTTTGTTTTTAGTTAGGGGAAAAAAAATTTCACCTACAGTTCTTTATTCAAACCAGACTGAGAGTGCATTTGGGATGGCTACCGTACTCCTCTGTAGCCTGAAAGTCCCCAAGAGAATTAGTTTAAAATGACCAGAAAAAAAAATTGAAAAAAAGCAGAGATTGGAAACAGTATCAGAGTTACAGCATTAATATTTCTAGTATTAATATCAAAAAATAGAGAACATAGTAACAACCCTGCAGAAATAGGCATGGAATAATTTATGGAATTAAGGTAATGCAGGTGTCTTAACTATATAGAAGAGTGGTCAACCCTGCTCCTGTGAAGAGAAAGACTACCTAAATTAGCCACACTGAGATATTATTGCTCACCTCCCACACCAGCACAAGTACAAAGGTTGACAGCATCATCTGTCAGTGAAGTAGTGAAATTATAGGATAGCATTCTTATAGAGATCAGAAAATAATAATAATAAAACAAAAAGATAGGGCCCAGCGCATTAGCCTAGTGACCAAAAGTCATTGCTTTTCATGTGCCAGGATCCCATATGGGCGCTTGTTTTAATCCCAGTAGCCCTATTTCCTATCCAGCTTCCTGCCTGTGGCCTGGGAAAGCAGTGGAGGGTGGACCAAAGCTTTGGAACCCTGCATTCATGTGGGAGACCTGAAGGAAGATCCTGGCCTCTGATTGGCTCAGCTCCAATCATTGATGCCACTTGGGGAGTGAACCAGCAGATGGAAAATCTTTCTCTCTTTATCTCCTTCTCTCTATATCTGCCTTTCCAATAAAAATTAATAAATCTTTTAAAAAAAAGTAGACTGGGAGCATAAGTTCAATTTCAAAGGACACATTGTCTATTGTCAGTTTCCCTTTGATAAAGAAATGCCATCTCTTAAAAAAAAAAAAGATTTTTTTATTGGAAAGGCAGATTTAGGAAGAGAAGGAGAGATAAAGATCTCCCGTTTGATAGCTTACTCCCCAAGTGGCTGCAATGGCCTGAACTAAGCTGATCCGATCTGAAATCAGGAGCCAGGAGCTTGTTCCAGGTCTCCCACATACATGCAGGGTCCCAAGGTCTTTGACCATTTGCTACTGCTTTCCAGGCCACAAGCAGGGAACTAGATGGGAAGTGGAGCAACTGGGACACAAACCCACACACTTGCAAGGTGAGGATTTAGGCATTGATTCATTGTGCCAGGCCTCAGACTGTACGTTCAAACAGCATTGATGAAAATTGGAAACAACTTATGTGCCCAAAGTCATTTATGATAACACTATTTACCAGCATAAGGCAGGAAACAACTCGAACATCCATCAGTACAGAAATGATAGAATGAATTACCTAATTTCTTCTATAGAGTACAATATTTTAAAAATTGAAATCTTTCAGTGTAATAAAGAATATTGCAATATATCACAGGATACATTATTAAATGAAAAATGCAAAAAAGTATGGAGTAATTTTATAAATATGCTTACATCTTTAAAAAATAATTGAAAGGTAAATGCTATGAAGAGAGGAATTTGCAACCACACAAATATTTTAAATATTTAAAATATTTAACACTTACAAATATCTAAAGCAAGACAAAGCAAATCTGTGACATAGACATACAAGGAAAAAATATTTTGTCTGGTTTCAAGCCAAGGACCAAAACCTGCAAAAGAAGCCCAATTGTTCACAGTAGCATTGCTGTTGTTATTCTAAGATTGTTGTATGTGTGGTGAATAAAATGGATGATAATTATGCTGGGTCTCTGAGAACCAGGACATTCAGTGTGACAGAAAGGAAGATACTGATTTCAAAACACAGAGACTGGGTTAAATCCTCCATTGTCCTGAAGCTGAATTGGAATCATGGGTATGAAGTCATAATGAGTTTTTTTTAAATGTATTTATTTTTGTTGAAAGGCACATCTACAGAGAGAAGGAGAGAAAGAAAGGTGTTCTATCAATGGTTCACTCCCCAAATGACTGCAGTGGTTACAGCTGATCTGATCTGAAGCCAGAAGCCAGAAAGTTTCTTCTGGGTCTCCCACATGGGTATAGGGTCCCAAGGCTTTGGGGCATCTTCTACTGCTTTCTAAAGACAGAACCAGAAAGCTAGGCACTTTAGCTTCACGTGACCACCATTCTGTACTTCTGTGGACTGTCCACTTCTATGAGGTCTATTTGTTTTTTTAAGATTACAAATTAGAATGAGATCTTAACATTACTTGTCTTTCTGTGCCTGGTTTATTTCCATATCAGCAGTGCCTGCAGGTTCATCCATGTGGCTGCGCCTGATGGGATTTCCTTCTTTTTTTATGGTCAAATAGCAGTCCATTGTGTGTGCATACATTTTCTTTACCCACTTGTCTGTTGATGGATATTTAGGTTGATTTGCAGATGAAACTTCTAGAACTGTCTAATTTAATAACTGCTGTTAGAAATTAAGTAGACAAAATGATACTTCAACCGTATCCGAGGAATTATTTAAAAAAAAAAAAAACCTGAAATACAAAATTGCAATGAAAGTTCATCATGGAGAGTCTGATGGAAACATTAAAAAAGAAAAGGTTGTGACTAGCAAGGTAGCCTAGTGGCTAAAGTCTTCACCTGGCACTCGCCAGGAACCCATGGATGCTGGTCCTAATCCCTAATCCCTGTGGCCCTGCTTCCCATCCAGCTCCCTGCTTTTGGACTGGGAAAGCAGTCAAGGATGGCCCAAAGCCTTGGGACCCTGCACCTGCGTGGGAGACCCAGAACAGGCTCCAGGGTCCTGGCTTCGTATTGGTGCAGTTCCAGCTGTTGAGGCCACTTGAGGAGTGAATCAATGAATGGAAGATCCTCCTCTCTCCTCCTCTCTATATGTCTGAGTTTCCAATAAAAATAAATAACTCTCTAGAAAAAAAAAAAAGGAAAACATTATGAAATGTGGAAAACAGAATAAAAAGATCTAACATGAATTTTAGAGGGATAAAGAAAATGTGGATGGGCTGTATGTACAAAGGTTTGGTTACTGTCTTTTTAGAATTGATGAGACAGGGCTCGGAGCATTAGTGTAGTGGTTTAGGTCCTCACCTTGAGCGTGCAGGGATCCCATATGGTTGCTGGTTCTAATCCCGGCCAACCCGCTTCCCATTCAGTTCCCTGCTTGTGGCCTAGGAAAGTGGTTGAGGACAGGCCCAAAGCCTTGGGACCCTGCACCCACATGGAAGACCTGGAAGAAGCTCCTAGCTCTTGGCTTTGGATTGGCTCAGCTTCACCTGTTGTGGCCACTTGGGGAGTGAACCATCGAACGGAAGGTCTTCCTCTCGGTCTCTCCTCCTATATGTATATCTGACTTTCCAAATAAAAATAAATCTTAAAAAAAAATTATTGAGACACATTAATTCTGGTTCTAGAATGTCATTGAATCTTAAGCAGTATGATTAAGAAGTAACCCTTTGCTGCAAAACTGTGAAACTATTGAAAGATAAGCTATAAATGAAGGCTGGAGGGACCAGTGCAATGGCCTGTTGGCTAAGTCATCCTCTTGCATGCACTGGGATCCTGAATGGTGCTGGTTCTTGTTTCAGCTGCTCTATTTCCCTTCAGCTCCCTGCTTGTGGCCTGGAAAGGCAGTGGAGGATGGGTCCTGCACCTGTGTGCAAGACCTGAAAGTAGTTTCTGGCTTCTGCTCAGCTAAACTCCAGCAGTTGCAGCCACTTGGGGAGTGAACCAGCAGAGGAAAGATCTTTCTGTCTCTCCTCTTTGTACATCTGCCTTTACAATAAAATAAATCTTTAAAAAAAGAGGGGTGGGAGGGCTTGCACAATAGCCAGGAGCCAAGAACTTCCTCCAGGTCTCCCTCTTCGACCTCTTCCCCAGGCCACAAGCAGGGAGCTGGATGGGAAGTGGAACTGCCGGGATTAGAACCAGTGCTTATATGGGATCCTGGCGAGTTCAAGGCAAGGACTATAGTCCCTAGGCCACACCGCCAGGCCTGGGCTTCTCTTATTGTCACCCAAATCCTTTCTTTCTTTTGTCCTTCTAGGCCTGAGTAGGAGATAAGGGCTTTTTTCTATCCTCCCCACTTTCTGTTTTTAAAGCCTTATGATTTTGTGCAGAATGATCCTTGCTGTGATGAAATACTGGGAAGAGAAAAGAGAGACCACCTTCTGGCTGACTATGAAGGGCTCTGTTGACCCTCTACTCCCCTGGGAAACTGGTGAAAATTATCCTTTCCAAAGAGCTTCTAGGAATATTTCTATTGGCAAATGGAAAATGAAGAAACATCTGTCCAAGGAATTATGAAATTTGATGTGAGATGTGAGGCTTTGTGTTGTAGATGCAGGACAGCTCCCCTTGCCAGGCCTCCCAGAAGAGCAGACTCTATTACTGACCACTGCTGGCAAGGACCTGCGGCTCCCCTCCTTCAGTTTCTTGTTAGAGAGCTTTCTCTGCAGGAG